>NC_069690.1:20562642-21762642 GCF_023699985.2 Odocoileus virginianus
GAGGATGAGATGGTTGGGTGACATCATCGACTCAAAGGACATGAGTTTAAGCAAACTCCAGGAGATGGTGAAGGACAGGGAAGCCTGGTGTGCTGCAGTCCATGGGGTCGCAAAGAGTCAGACATGACTGGGCAAGTGAACAACAGCATACTGTACATACTATTGTTAATTTCTTTTTTTACTTAATAAGATGATGTAAATCATCTGTATAATTTTAAATGACTACATAGTAGTTCATCTTGATGAAATACCATAATTTACTCAATAATTCCCTGTAATTAATCATTCAGCTTGTTTTTAATGTCACAATCATAAACAGCCCTGTGATTAACAATCTTATAACTTTATTTTATGCACATTTACAATTAATTTCTTGGTACACAGTCTTAGATTATGCTGGGTTAAAATCTGTACCAGGACTTTCCAGGGCGGTCCAGGGATTAGGAATCCATCTTCCAGTGCAGGGGACTTGGGTTCAATCCCTGGTTGGAGAACTAAGATCCCACATGCCATGGGGCAACTAAGCCCTCACACCTCAAGTAAGTCCATCCTGTACAACTGGAGAATCTCATGCACCACAACGAAGACCCAGTGCAGAAAAAAAAACAAAAACTATACCAACTATTAGAGCTTTTGATACCAAACTGACTCCAGAAAAGTTGTGCCAGTTGTACATATCCTCCAAGAAATTCTAAGAATGCCTGTTCCCGTACAAGTTTGGGTATTTTCCTTGCTGATTTGATAGGAAAATTGCAAAATATAGAAGTTTGCATTTTCTTTTTTTTTTTTTTTTGTATTTTTATTTTTTATTTTTTATTTATTTTTTTTTTATTAGTTGGAGGCTAATTACTTTACATCATTACAGTAGTTTTTGTCATACATTGAAATGAATTAGCCATGGATTTACATGTATTCCCCATCCCGGTCCCCCCTCCCACCTCCCTCTCCACCCGATCCCTCTGGGTCTTCCCAGTGCACCAGGCCCGAGCAAGAAGTTTGCATTTTCTTTGGTTACAATTGAGGTTACATTTAACATATATATATATATATATAACACACATATATAATATGTATACATATTACACACTGGGCACTTGTAGTTCTTTTAATTTTCTGTTCATTTCTCTAACTCATTTAGCAAGTTGAGTTTTTCTCATTGGATTGCAAAAGCACTTTCTATATGAAGGAGACAAGGAGTTTCATAGGAGAAGGGTTCATACTGAGCTGTATTTGAAGGCTAAATAGGACTTCGCTGGGTGGACAAGCGGTGAAGAGGGGGTTCTAGGTATAGGAACAGCATGGGCAAAGGTTCAGAGGTAGGAAACAATGAGTGTGTTAGGGCACTGTGTTAATTTCATCGGGCTACCATTAGAAAAAATTATCACAAACTTGGTGACTTAAAAACAACAGAAATTTAGTTGCTCAGAGTCTGGAGGCCAGAGTCCAAAATCCAGGTGTTAGCTTGGCCATGCTCCCTGCCAAGGGACTAAGCTGGGGAGAATCCTTGCTTGCCTCTTCCAACTGGTGGTTCCAGGCATCCCCTGACTTCTGGCCGCATGACTCCGATCTCTGCTTCCATTTTCACATGACCTTCTTCTGTGTGTCTGTGTCTTCTCCCTGCTGTTACCTACAAGGACACATCATCTGATTCAGATCCGTCTTAGTCTAGAGGGCTTCCCCAGTGGCTCAGCAGTAAAGAATCCACCTGCAATGCAGGATACACAGGTTCGATCACCAGGTCGGGAAGATCCCCTGGAGGAGGGCATGGTAACCCACTCTAGTGTTCTTGCCTGGAGAATCCCATGGACAGAGGAGCCTGGCGGGCTACAGTCCATAGGGTTGCAAGGAATCAGACATGATGGAAGCAACTTACCACGCATTCACGCAGTTAGTCTAGGATCATCTTTTCTAGGGATCCTTAACTTAATTACATGTACAAAGAACTTTTTCCTAAATAAGGTCACATTTATGAGTGCCAAGGTTAGGATTTGGATATATATATATATATATATATATATATATGTATGTATATATATATATATATATATATATATGTATATATATATATATCTAGGGGCTTGCAGGGACATACCTAGAAAATGTCTGATATTACAGAACAGCAAAATATGACTCTGTAAAGGAAGAGTCAAATGATGACCATGAAAGGCCTTTTGCTGAGCAGTTTGGCTTGTGCCCTTGAAGTGAATGGGGAACTGTTGAATTTTGAATCATCAGATTTGTAGTCTGGCACTCACGGGGAAAGTGTTGGTATTGGCCTTGTAAGAGCTGATGAAGATGGGAAAAAGGATGGGCAGTGGGGATATCTCAGGGTGTAGGATATGAACAGGAAGAGGGAGGAATCTGGAATGACGCCTTGGTTTCCAATTTGAATAATCTAGCACATTAACTTCAGGAAAAGGTTGGGTTTGAATTTCCTGGGGGTGGAGATGTGCAGGAAACAATCAAAGAGATGGGTCTGTAGCCCAGATCTCTCCCTAGAATATAAACAAAATTTGGGAGAGGGAAGTAAAGGAAGTGACAGAAGCCTGGGGAACACCAATTTCTCCCCCTCATTTTCTTGTGAAAAATTTCAAGCCTACCTAAAAGTTTAAAGTATCTTATAGTGAACACCCATGGGCCCACCATCTGGAGTCTATAATTATCATTTTTCTCCATTTGCTTTATCACACATCTATCCATCCCTCTTGAACATCATCAATGCATCTTGTTTTGTATGTATTTCAGGGTAAGTTGCAAACATTAGGTACATTTCACTTCGACACCTTAACATGCAAATCAATCACTAGAGTTCAATATTTAGTGAAACACACAAATCTTAAGTGTACTATTTGATGAAGTCGATGAATGCATCACTGTATACCCACATATCCCTGTCAAGATACATTTCCATCTCCCTAGAAAATTCCCTGTGCTCCTTCCAGTCAACTCCTGTCCCCACCTGACCCCTACAAGCAACTGCTATTTTCATTTTTTTTTTCAAGCATAAATTAGTTTTGTCTGTTCTAGAACTTCATGTAAGTGGAGCCATACAAGATGTGTTCCTTTGTATCTGGCTTCTTTCACTTAGCATAATGCCTGTAAAGAGTCATTTCTCTGTGTCTCAGTAGCTTGTCCCTTTTATTGCTGAGTGAAAGTCGCTCAGTCATGTCTGACTCTCTGCGACCCCATGGAATTCTCCAGGCCAGAATACTGGAGTGGGTAGCCTTTCCCTTCTCCAGGGGATCTTCCCAGCCCTGGGATCAAACGCGGGTCTCCCGCATTGCAGGCAGATTCTTTACCAGCTGAGCCACAGGGAAGCCTTTATTGCTGAGCAGTCTTCTATTATGAAGATGTGTGGTTTAGTCACTAAGTTGTGTCTGACTCTTTGGGACACCATGGACTGTTGCCTGCCAGGCTCCTCTGTCCATGGGATTGCCCAGTCAAGAATGCTGAAGTGGGTTGCCACCTCCTTCTCCAGAGGATCTTCCCGACCCAGGGATCAAACCCATGTCTCCTGCATTGGCAGGC
The DNA here is from genome assembly GCF_023699985.2 of Odocoileus virginianus. NCBI lineage: Eukaryota > Metazoa > Chordata > Mammalia > Artiodactyla > Cervidae > Odocoileus > Odocoileus virginianus. The sequence continues at coordinate 20,566,171 of NC_069690.1, forward strand.
AGATTCTTTACTACTGAGCCATCAGGGAAGCCTGTAAAGATGTGTAGGAATAACAATTTGGGGGAATTCCCTGGTGGTCCAGTGTTTAGGACTCAGCACTCCCACTGCAGGGGGCATGGATTCAATCTTTGGTTGGGGACCAAAGATCCCACAAGCCAAAGGTGCGGCCAAAAGAAAAGAAAAGGAATTTTTTAAGGGGTGGACAGAGAAAGAGGATTCTACCAAGGATACTAGAAGGAACAGTGAAGGCAGTAGGAAAAGCACCCAGAGAGAATGTCAAGGAAAACCATCTGGATCAGTTATAATTAGGTTTGACTACATATAACATAAAAACTAAATAACAGTGACTTAAATAACAGGCATTTTTCTTCTCTCATGTAGAAGAAGTCCAGAGATAGACAGTCCTGGGGTGGTATGTTGGCTCACAGTGCCATCACTGGCCTAGGCTCCTAGCTTTGTGCTCAGCTATATTCAGTACTGGCTTTTATCCTCAAGGTCACCTCATGGTTCAGTATGGCTGCTGGAGCTCCAGCTATCCTATCTGCTTTCCAAACTGGTAACAGAAGGAGGAAGCATGAAGAGAGGGGAAATATACATTGCAGCTGGAACAATCTAAGAAACTTTCCTCAAAGTTCTGCACATATCCACTTAATACTTGTTGGCCAGAACTTCATCACATACCCTGTACCACCTAGGCAGAGCAGCCACTGAACACATTGCCACTCCACAGATATAAGATTTCTGATACTAGGAAGGGAAATGGATATTGGCTGTCAGTAGCCTCTTCTACCTTCTCTCTCTCTCTTTTTTACAGTATTTATTTATTTTGCACCAGATCTTAGTGGTGGCACACGGGATCTTTGATCTTCATTGCAGCTTGCAGGATCTTTAGTTGTGGCATGCGAACTCTTAGTTGCAGCATGTGGGATCTAGTTCCCTGACCAGGGATGGAACTTGGGCCCCCTGCATTGGGAGTGCAGAGTCTTAGCCACTGGACCACCAGGGAAATCCCCTTCTCCCTCTTTTGACACCTGGTGGCCTAGCCATGTCCACTCAGCCTTCCTATCTGGGGACCTACACAGACTGAAGGCTGTGCTCGGCAGATTTACGTCCTCCAAGTTCCTAGGGCTCCTTCTTTCTCGAAGGGGTGGTGCCTCTATCTTTTCTGTAGGTCTGTCTTTTCTGGTATGAAAGGGTCTCTGGTTGGCTTTCTGGGCTGTCGGGGTCTCCTGGAGTATGAAATGAAAGGGGCAGTATCCAGGAGAATTTGCAGAGAGCTCTACGGACATTCTCTTCCACCCCTGGGCATCCCCGTTGCTGTGGCTGGGACTCTCCCCTCGCCTCTTTGGTCAGCCTCCCCTGACAAGCAGGGCTTCTTCTCCAATCCTGTACTGATGGAAAGAGATTCCTCTAGAAAGTTATAAGATTCAGAAGGGGAAAGATGGCATTTGGAGACAGACAGACTTGGGTTGAGATCCTTTCTGTGCAAAGCTCTCTGAGACTCAGAGACTCTGTCTTGTGACCTGGGGGTAGTGAGAGCAGCTTCACCGATGTGGCTGGGCTGAGCTGCGGTCCACGGCCCCCACTCTTAAGGATGAATTGGGCACACATTGGGGAAGCTGGCAGCAAACTTCCCACCGTGCCATGACCCAGGCAGTTCCAGACTGTGCAGTAGAGTCCAGTCTCACCACCCTCCCTGTGGCCCTTCTACCCTTGCCCTGGGGAAATGTCCTGAGAGTGAAGGCGCTGGTCCTGTGACCCCTGGGAATTGGTCCAGCGTAGAGGAGAATCAGGGTGGCCTGCTGGAGCCTGAACTGTTGGCCAGAGCAGGGTTCACCGTAGCTCACATCCCTGACCTGCCTCCAGGCACTAACAGGGCAGCCTGGAGCCTCCTGGAGGGCAGATGGGGCCCTGTGGCCTTTCATTCCCTTCTGCTTCTCCAGAGTGAGTAGGTCTCACCAAACAGCCAGGCCCCTTCACAGTGCCAGACTCGGGCAGGCTGAATTCTGTGGCTTTTCTTCCTCCCTCTCGGCCCCTGGAAACAGCAGAATTCCTGCGTGCCCCCATCAGTGGGTCCCATTTCCCGCGTGCAGGGCACACATATCTCGGCAGCTGGGTCACTAGGTCCTCTGGTTCTTCATGTGCCTGTGTCCTGGGAAAAAAATAATAGCTCACGGCCCTGACAGCTTAATGGGCCGACGGCACAGGAGAGGAAGTCGGCAGGAACAGGTGCAGTGAGGCCGTGGGGGGGCTGGGGGGCGGCCTCAGCTGCCAAAGGGCCAGATTGGACTGAGTGTGGCCGTGGCCGGGCACCCTGGTGACCCATTGACACCATTCTCAGGCTGCCGGCTGCCCCGGGGGCCCGCGTGTTGTGACCGCGCAGGAGCCAGGGCCCCTGCCGAGAAGTTGGCTCAAGCCTTGGACCCGAGCGGCACAGTGCATTCCTCTGCCCAGTCACTCTCTGCACACGTTCCCAAGGCCCCGCCGCGTGTCGGCCATGAGTGCTGGGCCCTCGGCGAGGGCGACACCCAGTCCCCACCCCAGGGCTTCAAGGACAGATGGGCAGGATCACCAGGGGCGCTGGAAGGCCACACGCTGTAGCAGTTCCGACCTGGGACAGCAGGGAGGGCACCCTGGAGGAAGCGATGTCCGAGCGGGTGATGGGACAGACCGCGCCAGGGGTGGGGGTGGAGGAGGGTCCCGCAGGCCGCTGCAGGTGAGACCCCCCCACACACACTGATGGAGTCGGGTGGAGGCCTTTCTGAGGTGCTGTCCTGTCCCTGCTGCCCCGTGGACCCGGCCTGCTGTCCCCGGGAGGGTGTGTCTGTGCGTGGGCTCTGGCCTCCGAGTGGTGCTGGCAGTGCCAGCAGGGTTAACGGTAGCCTGACTTCCCTACGGCCTTCTCTGCCCTCCTTCTCCGAAGGAAGCCTCCGTGGAAATTACAGAAATAAGTGCCGGCTTTTGAGGACTCTGCTGTTCCCCCAGGTCCCTGCCAGGCCCGGGCCGCCTTCTCGCCCACGTTCTGCCAGCCTTGGGCTCCGACCTGCGCGGAGCCTTGTTCAGAGGGGCGAGGGCTCCCTCGGGGGCCCTTCCTCAGCCCCCCACCCCCCCGAACCCGGCCCTGCTCCCCACCAGCCAGGGATGGGGCTCCGTGTACAATGGTCCCCAAGGAGGAGGGCCGCAGGAAGTGACATCGCTCGGCCCGCCCCCACCTCCCTGCTCCCTATAAAAAGCAAAATGGTGACTCAGAGGGGAGAGTTGGAAGCGTCCTGCCTCCTGCTCCCACTGTTAATTTTTAGACTTGGAATTAGGCTGGAGGCAAAGGAAACAGCAGCTCGAAGTACGCGACTGACATGTTATTAAGCGGGTGGCAACCACGGAGCCGCCCCCCCTGGACTCCCCGCGGTCCCTGAACCGCAGCGCGCCGTGCCTGCCCGCGTGCCCGCGTCCCGGGCCACGCAGTCCTGCCCGGGCCGGGCGTGGATGGTGGGGCCGGGGCCATGGCAGCCGGGGGCCGCCGCCGCCGCCCACTGCGCTACCAGTCCCTGGCAGCCCTGGTGGAGGACTCTCAGTGGCCTTTCTTGTTCCTTGTCTCAGACTTCAGCTACGGGGCGGACGACTACGACGCAGAGGGGAATGAGGAGCAGAAGGGGCCCCCGGAGGGCTCGGAGACCATGCCGTACATCGACGAGTCGCCCACCATGTCGCCACAGCTCAGCGCCCGGAGCCAGGGCGGCGGGGACAGCATCTCCCCCACTCCACCCGAGGGGCTGGCACCTGGGGTAGGTACCCCTGCTTCTCCTTCCATGTTGGGGAAGAGGAGGTTTTGAGGGGAGGTGGGGTAGGCAGGCCTGGGTGCCATGGGCCAGGCTCTGCTTGGGATGCTCCTGGGGTGCTGGACTTGGGAAACTGGGGCCTGGATGTTCTTGGTGCCCTTGGGCATCTCATTCTGGTCCTGGGTGCTCAGACTAGCCCTCCACCATCACCCCTCACCTCCCGCTGCCACCTGCTGCTCTCTGTGCCACCCCTGCACATGTCCCTGCCTCTCTGCCAGCCGTCTGCTTCCCCCTGCCTCCTGGGCCCTTCACCTCCTCTTTCAACCTTCTCTCTCAGCTCCTCTCTAGCAGGATGGGGCCTCGTGGAGGGAACAGGCTCTCCTCTCTGGGCCCGGGTCGGGCACTGACTGCATACGGGACCTAAAGTCTGTAAAGGGCACAGACACCGGCTCAGCAAACCGAAGCTGGCCTGGGTGCCAGCTGTGGGTGCAGGGCGGTGAGCAGCCTCTGTAGTATTCCCTGAGGACCCTGGCCCCGTCCAGCCCTCCTCTGCTGACTCTGGAAGGGGATGAGCCCTCATGGTGTCCTCCTTCCCTCTTGTCCACTGGTGAGAGCTCTGCTCCAGAGAGAAGTGTTTCACGAGCAGTACTGAGGATGGGCTCTGAGACAGGCTGGGGATAAGACATGTAGAGGTGTGCAATCCTGGTAGTTAATGCTGTTCGTGGCCATGGGGACCGGCTTTGTCTGGACCCAGCTTGTGCGTGTGTCTGATACACAAGAGAAGTGAGACAGAGGGGTTCCTGGGGGCTGTTCTTCTGAAATTGGGAAGAATCAAAACCATTTCTTCTTCTGCCCAGGGGGGCTTGGATTGCTCGGTCCTACTTGGTAGGGGGCCTGTCTGGCTGTGTTTTGTAGGGGGTCCCCTTTCTTCCCTCTAATACCTTTGAGGAGCAGTCGCTGAGATGCCAGGAGATACTTGTTTCTCTCCTTCAGGGCCCAGTGCTCCTCGCTCCAGCCAGGAGGCTGCCTGGACTCTACCATTTCTTGAGAAACCCCTGCTTCCCTTCCTCCCAACCTCCTCGGCCACCCTCCACCCCTGCAGAGAGCTCTCACCCCCTCTTCACACACCAGGGTGGCTGTTATAGCCTTTGGCAACAAGGGCCTTGGCAACCAGCTTCCCATTTGGGGGAAGCCACATTGTTGCCATGGCAACAGAGGCCTAGGCAGAACGTCTCAGCTGCCAGGCAGTACAGGTTTGGAAAGGGGTGGTGGCGGGTGGGGGGCAGGGGGAGGAGGAGATGATGGGCAAGGGTGTTGGTCAGGCTCAGGCCCCCCACAGCCAGCATTCTGGTATGTTGTCCTGTGGTTCTTAGGAAGGGTGGCAGGTGAGAGATAGCCATCGTGGACCCGCAGGGCAGGATTTGTTACTGATGGAGGAGAGGGTGCTCTGGGACCTGAACTGACTCCAAGCAGGGGAAGCAAGGTGAAAACTCCTGCTTTCCGACACTACCTTTAGGTCTCTGACCACATCAGGGCTTAGAGACATCCCGGGGAGTGTCCAGCATTGCCCCTGTGAGCAGGCACAGAAAGATTCACTGCAGGACTCAACCCGGCACCAGGAATGCTGGCTGAGAGCTGAGAACGTGTGGCCAGATTAGAACCTCTTGCTGGAGAGAAAAGTCATTTCCTTTCCCCTCTCTGCCTTCCTCCTTACTTCCTGTCTTGTCTCCTTCCCTTTTCACATGACCACTTTGCAGGAATGTTTGTCCATCAGTTTTTAGATGCCCTGGTGAAAGGTACTCAGGTGCTTTCTCTAGTGAAACAGATCCCAGGCATGACAAGGAGATGCCCCTGCCTGGAGCCCTGGGGCTTCAGGGCAAGGGCTTCCTTTGCCACAATACTGCCCCCTTTGCTTGGTGACTCACAAGAGAAAAACTGGGTTTGAGGACTAAAATCCAAGAGATGCTACAGTGAAAACTGACCAAAGTGCTTGGGAACCCCAGGATTAACTTTTGCACCATTGGCTAGAAGTGATACAAGATAGAGTTGGGAGCATTAATCCAACTTGGAGATCCCAACCGAAGATTCCAGCCCCATGCACCCCCCTGCCTGCCTACCTTCTCTCCTGAGTTGCCTTTCTGCCCTTTCTGCTGTGCCACTGGCCCCATCTAGTGGACACAGAAAGTATTGCTGTTTATAATGGGGTGCTGGAGAGTTGACACACTTCTTCCTGAGTACTTAGGAACTGTTTCAGCATTAAAAAAAAAAAGAAAGAAAGAAAAGAAAGAAGAAAGAGAAAGCCAAGGTTTCTGCTACTTGGCTCTGCCCATTTGGCCAGGCAGGTCCCCTCCCTGCCAGGCTTCCTGTTGGGGTGTTGGGAACAAGGGGACTTTTGGACCAAATCGGATGATTGTTCTAGACATCAGAGATAGGGCCTCTGGCAGCTGGGCATTCCACAGCCAAACATGCAGCCGACTTGTTCCTGGAAGCCCAAGGAACAAGTCTTTGCATTAGAGTTCTCCAGAGAAACAGAACCTTTAGGATACAGAGGAAGAAGAATTGATGTATTAAAAGGAACTGGCTCACTAGATCATGGAGGCTGAGAAGTTCCAATTTCTGCAGCCAGCAAGCCGGAGGCCCAGGTGAACTGATGGAATGGTTAGTTATAGTCCAAGTCCAGGAGAGTTGATGATGGACATTCTAGTCTGTATTGAGTCCAAAGGCAGGAAAAGACCTATGTCCCAGCTCGAAGACAAGCAGAGAGTGAATGCTCCCTTGTGCATGCATGTGCACTCAGTCATGTCTGACTGTTTGCAAACCCATGGACTGCAGCCCACCAGACTCCTCTGTCGATGGAATTTTCCAGGCAAGAATACTGGAGTGGGTTGCCATTCCCTCTCCAGAGATCTTCCCCACCCAGGGATGAAACCTGCATCTCCTGCATTGGCTGGCGGATTCTTTCCCCCTGAGCCACCTTGAAGTCAATTCTCCCTTATGTCACCCTTTTGGGCTATCCGGACCCTCAACCGATTAGGTGAGGCCCATCCACATTGGAGGGGGCAAACTGCTTTATTCAGTCAACTGTTTCAAGCGTTAATCTCACCCAGAAACACCCTCACAGACACACCAGAATAATGTTCGGCCAAATGTCTGGGCACCTGTAGCCCCGTCAGCTTGGTTCATAAAACCAGCCCTCGTGGTCTGACTCTCCCAGCAGCTCAGAGGATGGCAGGGCCATGAGCTTTGGATAGATGAACTTGTGCTGCTATCTAGCAGTGGGACCTTAAACCAGTGTCATAACCCCTCTGACCCTCAGTTTCCTCATGTCTAAATAGGACTAAATACCTGAAGGGTTGTTGAGAGGACTGAGATAGCCTCGGTGAGGCCTGGAGAACTGGGCCTGGTGTGCTGTGGGTCCCCAGTTCTTGGTGCCAACAGCCCACAAGACTCGCCTCACCAGCCTCCAGAGGGGTGAGGACCCGGTCTAATGAATGTTTGCTGGACAATGACTCACTGTGCTTTTGCAATCTCCTTTCTGGGGTTGGAACTGTCCTAGCAGGTGCAGGAGCCCGGATGAAACTGAGTCTCTGGTGTCGGCAGGACACATGCTCCTCACTCCCTAGCCTGCCCCTGCAGCCTCACTCTGCTTCCTGCCTTAGACGGGCCCCAGTGTGCAGCCCAATGCCCGGCTGCGTTCCTTTCCCCGAGCCCGGGCTGAGCACAGCGCCCCCTGGTGGCTCCGTTCAGCAGAGGGCCGGCTTTCACCCTGGGAGGGAGGGGCGGGGCTCACTCTCGGTGACGAGGGGGTTAAGTGTTTCTCCGCCAGGACCCTGGTCTTACAGGAAAGCGTGGGCCCCGCAAACCATGGACTCCTCTGATTCCCCTCTCTGGAGGCACACTGCAAAGGGGCCACAAGGCGGAGAGAAGATCTGGCTGTTGTTTCAGTGCCACCACTTTCTAGCTGTGTGACCTAAGGGCTGTCACTCACCCTCTCTGAGCTCCAGTTTGCTCATCTGTAAAGTGAAGATACTGAGAATTTCCCTTCTCTTGACCTCACACGGCTGTCAGGAAGCTCCCATAAGATGATGCCAGGTGGAGCACTTTGTAAAGTCTGCAAGTGCTAGGACTGCACGAGCTGTTGAATTGACGGGTTCAGACTCCAGAGAGCAGGATAATTTAAAGATGGGTGGGGGAGAATTGAGATAATCACCATTGTCATCCTTCTCGTCCCTCCCCCTCCCCCAACACCCTCTCTACCCCACAGCTACTTACCCTGAGCCTTCTACATGGATTCTGTCGGGTAAGGCCCACCACAACCCTATGTAGGCTTCCCTGGTGGCGCAGATGGTAAAGAATCTGCCTGCAATGTGAGAGACCCAGGTTCAGATCCCTGGGTCAGGACGATCCCCTGGAGAAGGGAATGGCAATCCACTCCAGTATTCTTGCCTGGAGAATTCCACAGACAGAGGAGCCTGGAGGGGTACAGTCCATGGGGTCACAAAGAGTTGGACACGACTGAGCAACTAACCCAACAACACTAGGTGGCAGGTGCAATGATCATCGTTTTTACTGCTGAGGAAATGGAAGATCAGAGAGGTGACATATTTGCCCAAGACCAGCCAGAGGAGCCAAAGATGTACTTAAACTTGGGTCTTTCTCTTTTTTAATTTTTGACCCATGCTGGCATGTGGGATCTTAGTTCCCTGGCCAGGGATCAAATCTGAGCCCCCTGCACTGGAAGCTCAGTCGTAACCACAGGACCACCAGGAAGTCCCTAAATGTGGGTTTTTCTGACGCTGGAGTCTATGCAGTGCTGCCGGGTCCACTCAGACACCACCTCCCCGTGAAGTTCTCCCAGCCCATGGCTGAGCCCTCTGCTGTTTGGGGAGTGTGCACAGTTACTTGAGGGGTACATCTGCCCTGTGACATCAAGAGCTCTGATCCCAAATCATCTCTGTGGACCCTATCAGCGACTCCTGGCCACCTAGGGGTATTCACCCAGTGTTGTAGAATTGAACCAACCAGCACCAGGATGGCCGGGGAGCTGGGAGGTTAGGTGGATGCAGCCTCAGGGGACGAAGCTGGGATGAATCGCTGCCCCCTCTTCCCTTCCTGGTCTGTGTGGAGGCTTGTTGTTCAGGATTTGAGGTTGCAGGACAAGGAGCTTCCTTCTAGGTGAAAGGAGAAGCCACGTGGAGAGCCGGGAGCCTCTGAGCTGGCTTCCCAGTCTGCTCCCTTCGGACGGTGTTTGAGGCCTGGGGCTGCCCCTGACCTTTACATCTCTCAGGGGTTTCCAGCTGCAGATAAAACCAGGCATTGCTCCTCAAGTTACCAACCTCCTGCCTCAGCAGCCTTGTTCCTCACGGCTCCTTTCTGGATCTTTGGTCCCCACTGCAAAGAGAAGGAGCCTGCCTGGCCCTGCTACATGCCGGGTGCCCGGCTGCATTGCCACCCAGCCCTCCAGCTACTGGAGGAGACCCCGTTTTATAGATGAGGGATCTACGGCTCAGGCAGTTGCTTGGTTTATCCGAGTCAAGGAGGATGTAAATAGGAAGTGGGGAGACACAGTGCCTTGGCTGTGGCCCTCAGCCCCTCCACAGCTGGCCTTCCCTGGGCTCTCTGGCTCATTGCCGCCCCCCGCCCCCCACACCTGGATGGGACTTGGGTTTCCCTGGTCTGCCTCACCTGGCCAATCTGGAGCAGCCCTGTAGCGCTCACGGCCTGTCTGGGGCCTCCCTCTCCCTGCCAGTGTGCTGCGATCGTGGTTCATTAATGTGCTTCACACTCGCTAGTAAGGCTACTTCCAAAGCAGCCCGTATTCGGTGAGGGTCGGCGCACCTCCTGCAGATCCCAGGACAGTGGATAGGAGAGTGAGCCCAGCCAGACCCATCCTCTGCCCTTGAAGCTCTGGAGTCTTTGGGGGTGGGGCAGGGAGGCCAACTGACCTGCATGATTCACACCAAAAGATGTGAAATTGCCCCAGGAATGCCTTCACTTTGAGACGTTTGGCCACATAGTTGAGCTGCCAGGAGGCAGAGGCTGGATGGCCTCTGGGCTCTGGGCTCTACCAGGACACAGAAGGGCAGGCAATATCCCTGCAGCAGTCTGGATCTTACCCACGGACTGTCTCTTCCATCATCATCACCTGGTTCCCCCGGCTTCCCAGGTGGCACTAGTGGTAAAGAATCCACCAGGAGATGCGGGTTCGATCCCTGGGTCGGGCAGATTCCCTGGAGAAGGAAATGGCAACCCACTCCAGGATTCTTGCCTGGAAAATCCCATGGACAGAGGAGCCTGGCGGGCTATAGTGCATGGGGTCACAAAGAGTCGGACAGTTGAGTGACCTAGCACATCATGCACGCACGCACCTGGTTCCTCCACTAGTGGGTGCTGGCGCTTTCTTTCCACCATGATGCTCTGATGCTCTCCTGCAGGGGTCCCCAACCTCCAGGATCTAATAACCTGATGACCTGTGGTGGAGCTAGTGTAATAATAATGGGAATAAAGGGCATAATAAATGTAAAGTATCTGAATTATCCCCAAACCATCTCCCCCCACCTGAGTCCATGGAAAAGTTATCTTCCATGAAACTGGTCCCTGGTACCAAAAAGGTTGGGGACCGCCGCTCCTGTGGACTTTCCGCCCACAGGGTTATGAGCTGGTTGCTTCTGTCTGGAAGGCAACACAGATCCCTCCCACCCTCCTGCCTGTGTGACAGAAAGAAGAGAAACACTTGCATAGCCATTACAGAAGGCTGGGCCCTGTTGTTGCCCTTTATAAATACTGCCTCATTTAGTCCTCACCATCCACTGGGAGGTTGGCACTGTGACTGCCCCATTTTCCAGATGTGAAAACTGAGGTGCAGAGAGGTGACACAATCCACCTGAGGTCCCAGAGCTGATGAGTGGAGGTTGCTCATCTCCGTGGTTCTCTGCCAGCTGTCCAGGACAAGCCTTAGTGTACTTCCTGGCTCAGTAACTTGAAACAGCCTGTAGAGTCCTAGTCCCCACAGCTGTAAATAAGGATAAATACCTCCTATCTGGAAGGGCTGCTGAGAGGACCAAGAGATGCAGCAACTGTGAGAACACAGTCTGCATCCCAAGGAGGACAGCTCCTGAGGTGATCATTGTCTTTGAACCTCTCCCGGGATATGAACTCGGTTCCATGGGTCCCCAGCTCTGGCTGTCCTTGGGCCCCCACCCCCACTCTAGTCCTAGCAGAGGTGGCTCAGTGCCCTCCCTGGCATGCCTGGGAGGCAGAGGCCCCTCTGGAGGGTGTCACGGTGGATGACCAGTTTCCTCAGGTACCATCCACCCAACCTGAACCTCTTGATCTATCTTCTTGGGAGACCCTTTGTCTTGCCCTGTAAAACTCCTGAGGTCAATTCTATTCACTATGTGTTTTCTGAGCAGCTACCTTTTTTTGTTTTTGGCTGCATCTTGCAGGATCTCAGTTCCCCGACCAGGTTTTGAACCCAAGCCATGACAGTGAAAGCCCAGAGTCCTAACCACTAAACCACCAGGGCACACCTTTTATAAGATCTTGTTCTGGGTGCTATGGGATAAACAGGAATTGCCCCTCACCTCCCCCCGCCCCCCATACACATGGACATATGCACACACATGCACACAGTTCCTCAATTTCAAGGCTTGAGAGATGTGTTAATACAGCATCTCAAAGAAGAAGCCATGTGGCCTCAGGTGGGGGAATCAAGGAAGGCAGCATGGAGGAGGCAGCCTCAGAAAGTAGGTAGCGTTCTGCCTGGGCACTGGTCAGGAAGGACATTCTAGATAAAGGGGGCTGTTTAAGTTCTGGAATGTGGGAAGGCCTCTGGAGGTGTGAGAAGAGGGGAATGGTCTGGTGGGGCCGGAGCACTGGGTTCACTGGAAGAGGTGGGAGGTGAGGCTGGGATTGGACTAGGGCTCCCCTTTCCTGCACTCTCCACACCCCACCACCCCTGCCAAAGAAGAGGAGAACAGCTGGTGCCTGCCAAGGACTCGACACATGCCAGACACTGCCCCACGTGTACTAGTCCTCCCAGCAAACCTAGCATATATGCTATGCAATATGCAAGTTGCTCAGTCATGTCCGACTCTGTGTGACCCCATGGACTGTAGCCCACCAGGCTCCTCTGTCCATGGGATATTCCAGGCAGGAATACTAGAGTGGGTTTCCATGCCCTCCTCCAGGGGACCTTCTTGACCCAGGGATCGAAACTGTGTCTCTTATGTCTCCTCCATTGGCTGATGGGTTCTTTACCACTAGTGCCACCTGGGAAACCTTCAGCAAACCTAGAGTTGGTGTTAGAATTATCCCCATTTTACAGATGAGGAAACCGAGGCCTACAGAGTTTGAATGATTTGCCCAGGGTCACACAACTGGTAAGAGGCAGAACAAGGATTCCAGTCTAAAATCCAGGAGAAGTTGTTTTTATTTAGTTTTTATAAACAGTGTCATGTACTGGCTTATATCCAACATATGCTTCATGTGATTGAACTCTATGTGATGTTTGTAGTGACTTCTGCTATAGCCGAAAAAGGGAAGTCAGAAGGAGGAGGCTGATTATCAAGAAGATGATGAACCTGATTCTATCTGTGGTGGATGCTGACCCTGTGTCTACCCATGGCACTGGCCCCCGGGGTCAGTTCTCATTGGCCCAGAGTCTGATGAGCTCTGGAAAACAAAGGGGTGGGGCTTGAGTTCCTGCCAAGGAAGTAGGAAGGGCCAGGAATAAGCAGAGAAGAGGGAGATGGGGCTCCAAGCCAGAAAAAGGCCTGGAGGCGAGACTGTGCCTGGCCCTTTCAGGGGACAGCAAACAGCAAAGGTGGTTGTTGTCAACAATGTGATCAGTTGAGTCATCAGCAAGGGCCCCACTGTCCTTGTTTGGGCTGACTTGGTGGCTTCCTGCTGGGCACAGAGTGAGCAATGTGTTAGAAAGAGTAATCTGATGTCAGCGGGAGGGACACATTGAAACACTGTCCGGTCACTCCCAGTCAGATTTTTCCATGCCTGCCCCTAGCAGTGCTCTCAAGGCCATGCCTAACCTGACCACTTGACTGCTGCCCACCTCTGCAACCTTATCACCAGCCCTCCAGCTAGAACCTGAGCTCCGCCATGGAGCTTTGTCAGTTTTGTACTGAAATGTGTGCTCATTGCAAACTCTAGTACCTAGAACTGTGCCTGGCACATCAGAGATGCCCAGTAAGTACGGGTTGAATGAATGAAGCCTTGCCACCCAGACTGAACTCATTTCATTGTGCCTCCTGCTGTCCTGTCTGTCTGCGAGTCCCGACTGGCATGGCTAGTCACTGTCCATTTTCAGGTAGGACTTTTGTTTTTGTCTTAATCTTTTGGCTGTGCCTTGTGGCATGCTGGATCTTAGTTCCCCAACCGGGGATCCTATCGCCCCCGCTGCAGTGGAAGTGTGGAGTCCTAACCACTGAACCACCAGGGAAGTCCCAGGTAGGAGTTTTAAGGTCACCTTCTCTGGAGAACTTCCTGTGAGTGACTCCCCTTTGCTGCATCATATGTGCGTGTCTTGTGCCCCCAGAGCTCAGTCTACTTTCCCAATTGTAGCACTCAACACACTTCTTTTTTTAACTTCTTTATTTTTTGATTATATCACTGAAAATTCTAATTTTATAGAAATGTATCATATGGAAAGTGAAAGTCTCCTTAAGTCTCCTTTTACAGAGAGAATATCTGTTAAGAGATGGTTGTACATTTTTCCTTATTTTTCCAAGTGAGATATTATATACATAAAATACATTTCAATGTATATTTATAAATACATAATATGTATGTATTTACTTATACATTATATATTAATATATAAGTACATTATATATGCATTATACATATTTACATATATAAACACATTCTATATATATGTGTATATGTATATATTATTGTTGTTTAGTCGCTAAGTCATGTCCAACTCTGCAACCCCATGGACTGTAGTCCACCAGGCTCCTCTGTCCATGGGATTTTCCAGGCAAGAATACTGGAGTAGGCTGCCATTTCTTTCTCCAATATGTGTATATGTGTGTGTGTGTGTGTGTGTATATATTTTAAAAAGTGGGATCATACTGTTGACACTTTATGCAATTTTCTCTGGTTATTTTACTTAATAAGTCTTGGACATCTTGCGTATCAGTAATTAAAGACCTACCTCATTCTCCTTCACAACTGTATGTAGTTGTTTCTTTTAACGGATGTACAATAATTCATTTGGTCAGTCCCCATCAAATGGACATTTGGACTGTTTCCAGTCTTTCACTGGTTTAACCATCATTGCAGTGAACATCTTTGTGCAGAGATCTTTGAGCCCTTGTAGAAATGTTTTTGCAGAAAAATTCCATAAAGTGGAGGTGCTGAGTCAGAGGGTGTGAACATTTTAAATCACAATAGATATTTCCGAGTTATTCTTTTTGAAGGGGTTGTACCTCGGCCCCATAGTTCTGAGATTGCACCCTTCCCCTGGCCCTACCTTGGCGAGTGGTGGCCGGTCTGTCCCTGAGACAGTCAGCTCCATGGAGGTAGACAAATCCTCTCACTGGGGCTGCATTGTGAGTGCTACCCCAGCGCCTGGCAGGCAATAGATACTTGTTGATGGAGGCGGTATGGGAATGAGGGGATGGAGAGGAGTGTGAGAGAAGGCTGCTGGGTTTGGGGAGAGTAAACTGTTGGTGGCTTGGAAAAGTGTAGGCTTGGCGGAAGCCCATGCCCCTCCCCCTCCACGGATTGCTTCCCGCCCACCCCTCCAAGCTCATCACCTGCCCCTTTTCTCTTCTGTCCTCCTTCTGTGTTTCCTGGGGTTCCTTCCAAAACATTTTCCTCCCATTGCCTTGAAGCCCTTCCCCTTTTCAAGATGCTGCTAGAAACCACTCTCCTGTGAAGCTTTTCTTCTCAGGCAGGATTAGTACCTTTGTCCTCTGTTCCCGCTGTGTTGACCAGTGAGAATACTGCCTCATCTGTTTGTAGGCCTATCACCCTCTTTGAGTTGAGTTGAGAGCATTCCTCATTTTTTTTTTTTTTTTTTTTGCCACGAGGCATGCATGGGATCCTCCCCAACCAGGGAGGTTCACCCCTGGCCCCTGAAGTGGGAGCTTGGGGTCTTAACCACTGGACCACCAGGGAAGTTTGAGTTGAGAGCATTCTAATAGCAAGGACTGTGTCCCCCAGGTTTGTGTATTTGTAATGCCAGGACTTCTCTGGCATTGAATGAACCGTCAGATGGACAGACAAGATCAGGAGTCAAAGAGGGATATTATTGTGGTTGTGTTGTGTGAGATGCTGCAAACCCTGGTTGGGGTGGTGGCTTTGGAAAAGGAAAAGAAGGAAGCACTAAGTGACTTGGTAAAAAGGATGTGGGGCCTGAGGGAAGGAACAGTCACAAGATGGTGACCCTGCCAACAGAAGTGGAGAAGCCAGAAGGGGAAGCTGGTTGAGAGAGGGAGAAGGGTCGTTTGGTCTGGAGAGGTGGAGTTTGAGGGGCTGCCAGTGGGACTTCCAAGTGAGAAGAAGCAGCAGACAGCTCAGACGTCACACTGGGAGCAGAGCAGGACACTGGGGCTGCAGATGGGGACGGGCCACTGATGACAGGGGATGAGTTCCCCAAGGGTAGAGGGCAGAGTGCGGAGGCCTGGGTCCCACTGGGTGACTCCATCTTCTAGGGGGTTTGGAGAGAGAAGGGCCAGCCTAAACCAGAGTGGTCAGAGGCAGCATCGACACGGCCATGGAAGCTGAGGGGTTTAAGGGTGTCCAGACTGCAGAGGCCGAGGAGTAGAGAAGGGAGCCTGTGACTTGGGAATGCAGCGGCTGCGAGGCCTTTGGAGCAGGCGGCTTCTCTGGAGAGGAGGATCGGGAGCTAGGCGGAGCAGGCAGAGCTGCAGAGGACAGAGGGAGGAAGCCCGGTCCAGGGCTGGCTCAGGGCATGGGCAAGGGAAAGGGAGGAGACACCCCCTGGGACTTGTGAGTCATTCCCTCCAGGGGCAGGACTGAGGGCCTCTGAGCCGAGTCTGTGTGCCTGGGGGAGATGAAGGACACTCGAATTACTCACTGGAATTTCCAGCCAACCCCGGGACCGGTGGAGTTGGAGATGTTTGGATGTTCAGGGGGCAGCTTCTGAGAGGTTTCAGGGTTTGGAAGAAGTGGTGTCAATCCTGCCCTGCTGGGGAGGGGCCTGGGGAAACAGATAGGGGAATACTTCTAGGAGACCCCTCAGGACCCCTCATGTTCCTTTGGGTGGGGGAAGGCAGATGGGGGGCCCTCGAGCTGTTAGGCCCTTCTCCCATGCCACCTGCTTGTCCGACCAGTGAGGGCAGCCCCCATATGCCATGCACTCGGAGCCTGCAGGGTGGGAGGCTGGCACAGAGCCCTGGGCTGGCACACTTGTGCCCTGGGGAATGCCAGTCCTGGTTGTTCCCAAGCCCCGAGAACAGCCTCACCCGCTCAAACCAGATGAGGAATTGTGGCCCTTCTGATGTGCCCCGGCTATATATAAGCCAGCCAGGGCAGGGACGGGGACTGAGGGGGAGGCCTGGTGTAGGGCGGGTGGGGTGTGCCCATGTGGAGCCCCGTCAGCCCTGAGGCCCCAGAGAACTTACACCAAGTGCCTTGGTCTGTATTTCAGCTATAGTGACAGGGAGAGACCTTTTATTGGAGAAGACAGGTTTTCAGCTGTAATAGAATGGCAGGAGCCCCACCTAGAGATGGGAACTTTCAAAGATTTTGGGGAAAGTTGGGATGAGAAACCACGTCCACTCCTCTCCTTTTCCCTCCTCCCTTTTCCTCAACCCCTCCACCCAGCCTGGAGGCTCAACCCAGGGCCCTATTCTCAGCTGAGATACTCAGTTGGAAGGAGAGGTGATGACCCCAGGTGGGCCCAGGGTGGTGCATGGTTGACCCCCACTTTGGAATGCATTTCCAAATGAGTCCCAAAGAGCTGGACTCTTCCCCCTATGGCCATACACCTGCCACCATGGGGATGCACCATTGCATAAGGAGGTCCTGGCATTAGGCATTAGGGACAACTCAGACACTGCATCATTAAGAACCACTGGCTGGTCCTGGCAACTGTGTACTGAGTCACTTGTGAGCTAGAAGCATCAGGAAGGTTTTGAGGAAATCCCTGACGAGAGACATAGTTTGGGGGCTGGTGGGAGATTGGCAGGGTGGGGGCAGGTGGGGGGTGCTTGAGTGAAGGTGGAGCTTCAGGGCTCATTACTCAGAATCCACAGTGTTCACTTGACCTGCCTGGTTGGTGGCACTTATTATACAGATTTACAGAATGGTAGACTGATCATGTGTGAAGCTGAATTTGGTTCCAAGATACCAGGAGGAAATGGGACAGAGGTGATAACTCCAGGACCATCCTCCAACACCCTCTCCCCACCCCCACCCGCCGCACATGCACACACACACACACACACACACACTCCCAAACTTCCCTCAAAGAAACAACCAGTTGCAAGAAGGCAGCAGTCATGTCTGTAAGCCTGATTCAGTGCACAGATGTTTCATTTAGACTGCACCTTGTTTTGTTTCTTAAATATAATTTACCTGCCATCATTTATTTTTTATTTTTATTGTTTTGATGTGGACCATTTTTAAAGTCTTTGTTGAGTTTATTACAATATTGCTTCTGTTTCGTATTTTGGTTTTTTGGCCCGGAGGCATGTGGGATCTTAGCTCCCAGGCCAGGGAACCCGCACCCTCTGCATTGGAAGGGGAAGTCTTAACCACTGGACTGCCAGGGAAGTCCCTCTGCCATTATTTTTAAATTGAGAACTCTCACTTAAGAATCCAGATTCTGGCTTCTCTGGAACAACCCAAGACGGGGGCGGGGGTTGGGGGGGGGGGGCAACCTTGAGCCTGCACTGCCCCTGGCAGCCAGCAGCTGGAGCCGAGCGACACTTTCTTGAATTCACCTGGTCCCTACCTGGCTCACTTCACTAACCTATCTTACCCGCACCCTCCTGGAGCCTGGAGTTTGCAACCTTTAGCCTAGATGTTGTGTTGTGAAAGAGATTTCCCCAGCTGCCGCCCTAAAACTCCTTCCTGGCAAGAGTAGGTGGATGTATTGATACATCTCTGGATGGGGCCAGGGGGATGGGGGATGTGCAGATGGATTTAGCTTCGGGAAGCATGGAAGCCAGGGGAAGCAGGCTGGGATGGGTAGGGCTGGCGATGCTCATGGTCCTGGCTTCAGTGTACCCTTCCCTGCGGGGCTGGTTCTGCTAGGCCCAGAGGCCCTTCTTGAAGGAGAAGAGCCGCAAAGAGGTGTGGTGCTGCTAATCTCAGCAGCATCTACTGTAAGGAGGTGTGGTACCCCTGGCGGCCCCAGGCGGCCCCCGCTGCAACCCCTGGCTGGCACTTGTGCTTCTGCCTCGGGAAAGCAGGTCAGGCCTCCTTTGCACAAAGCCTTCTTCCCCCAACCACGGTGGCGATGGAAACTATGGTTTCTCACCAGGCCTAAAGGTGTCAGAGCCTGGGGCGGAAGTGACAAGGGGCTTGTCGGCATCCCAAGGTGACACCGAGGTTGGCCCCGGGGGCCCGCGAGTCTCTGCGGGCAGCTGCTCCTCCGCTCCGCCCCCGCCCGCCGGCCCGCCCAGCCCGCGGGGCCGGTGAGGGGCTGTAAATAAAAGCCTGTCTCTGGGAAGCGGACCTCCCCCCCGCGCCCGGCCCGGCTGCGGCCTCGTCGCCCCTCCTCCGCGCTCCCGGAGCCTCCCGCCGGCCGGCTGGCCCGGCGACCGCAGAGAGTGGAACGGCTCCACCTCGCCCGTCGAGTCGTGCATTTCCTGTGTCTTGAGAGCGAACGCGAGCCTCGGCGTCCAGGAGGGCGGGATCCGAGCGGCCGGCGGCGGCGGCGGGGCGCCCCGGCCGGGCTGGGAGCGGCGCGGGGAGCGGGGCCCCGCCTGCCCGGAGAACCGGCGCGCACGGCGGGCAGGGGCGCGCGGGCCTCGGGATCGCGGCGGCAGCGGCAGGAGCTCCCTGCGAGAGGCGACCAGGACCCGCGGGGCCGGCCCGCTTCCCCTTTCTCCGGGAGGGCCGGGAGCCGGCGGCCCGAGAAGGTTCATAATGGACCCTTTCATCGGCAGCCGGTGGCCGAGCGCCAGGACGGACTCCGGGGAGGCCCGCGTGCTGGTGTAGGCCTGCCCCGCGCGCTCTTCCCGTCCCCGCCGGCCCGCCCCGCTCCCTCCCGGGCGCCGGCGGCCACGGCTGCTGCCGTTGCTGCCGCCGGGACCCCGCTTCCTGTTTGCCCTCCGCGGCTCCGGCTGCCATGGAAGAGGAAGAGGAGGCGATAGGCTTTTTGGACAAGGTCCTGGAGGATGAAGATGTGTTTCTGCTGGAGGAGTGCGAGCTGGGAACCCCGACCAGCCCCAGCTCAGGGTCCCCCTTCTTGGTGACTGTGAAGGTGGGAACGTGACACGCCCTGGATGCTTGTCGGGGGAGGGGGCAGGGCTCGCGGCTCTGACTGCAGAAATGGCTGGTTTGCGCACCAGCCTCGTGGCTGAGCTGGAGCACCCCAACCGGAGAGGGGGCCGGCGCCCGGCCGCCCGCCCGCCAGGGGATGCGAGGGGCTGTACTCTGGGCAGTTGTTCCTGGGGAAGAGGTGCAGTGCCCGCCTCCTCCCCTTGGACCAGTTGTCCTCGAGGGGAGTGGCTGCTGGCTTTCCCCAGACCAGCTGTGGGGGTGGGGGGGTGGTGGGGGTGGCGGTGGCTTTTTCTCTGGCAGTGACATGAGTCACCTGGGGGGGGGGCACGCCAGGGGTGTGAGCCTGCTGCCCACCCAAGCCTCCCAAGAGCCGGCCGACCTGAAACCAGAAAGCTATAATTCCTTGTTTCCATGGCAGCAGGGGGATAAGTGCACTTGGGAAGTTCAGGCCAAGGGGACCCTCCCTCTTCCCGGCTAGGAGACTTGGAGCATCTGGGCCAGGGCTCGGGGTGTTTGGAGGGATCCTGAACCAGGGCTCACTGGGCTTCCTTGAAGGAAAAGAGTTGGATGAGCCGAAAGGGGAGGTAACAGCCAGCTTGGAGGCCGGAGCTGGGTGGATAAGGCACTTTACCCAAGGTGGGCACTGGCAGGAAGCATAACAGCCCACCAACGCTGGGCTATGGGCATTCTCTGCCGCGGTGCCCTTGTCTCCTTGGAGGAGTTGCCTTGACGGTAGAGTGGGAGGGGCGGGACTGCCTCAGTCCCCCTCCCTCCTCTTCACCTGCGCCCCAGGGGCTGGGCTCCCCCTGAAAGCACACTAGTGCTGCACGCCACACTGCATTCTTCCTTTCCTTCACCTAGGCCCGCTTCTAAGAGCTCTGACCTCAGTGTTTGGCTCACCTCCTCCCTGCTCTGCGGCTTGAAGGGAGGGCCAGTGAGAACGTATGGCAGGGAGTTCTCAGGCTGCAAGCCAGGCTACCTAACAGAGGGCGCCTGTCTGAGGGCCCCGGCCTGTCTGCCCTGGCAGCACCTCACCCCAGAGGGCGTGGTGCCCAGAGCCTTGCTGTGGGCAGGAGGCAACTGTCACTGAGCCTCCCTGGGCCCCTCTGTCCCTCCTGTAAGATGGGCATCAGAGCCCTGCCCCATTCGGGCTACAGTGTGGTTCCGAGGAGGAGCTAATGGAGGTAAAAATAGACTGCAGGCCCACGGTAGGTGGCTGATGTGTGGAAGGGGTGGAGCAGTAGCTGTAGGCCTGGGTGTGGGACAGAGAGGAGCTATAATGGGAGGCTGGCAGTGGCTGATGCCCCACCCCTGGGCTGCTCATCTGGTGCTAGCCTGGCACTCTGGAGTAAGTCATGTCTCTCACTGGGCCCCTGAGACCTTGTCCTTGGGGTCTGACCAGCCGTCCCAGGAGCGGGATGGGGGAAAGTCTGGTTATGAACCAAGAGCACCTGCTGGGAGTTTAGTGGTGTGTGGGATGGGACCTACATGGGTTCCGAACGGTCCTTCCCTGAGATGCCCTCCCCAGCACAGATGGGGCCCCACTCCTGTGCTGCCTCATGGGCCTCCTCCCTGGTTTATACCAGCCTAGCCCATATTTCATTCTGTTTGGAACTCTAGACTCTGCCTCCTTGATTCTGTTCTCCTTGAAGGCAGAGCCCTCTTGTATTCACGGTGGGCACTGCACAGAGCCTGGTGTGTGGCTGGTGTCCAGTGGATTGGTGGGATGAGTGAGGCTCGATGTCCCTGGCTTTGTAAGGAGGAAGTGTGTGGATGCCATGGGGTCTTGGGTACACATCACACCTAAAAATGCTATTCCTCCTGGAGCCCTGTGAGTGCCTGGCTGAGTCCTCCCCACTGCCCTGCCGCCACACTGTTCCTGGATCGTCTCCAGGGGCAAGGGCCCTTTCCTGAGTGTTGGGGAATTCCAGGCCCCCTGTCTCAACCTAAACACATCTAGGAAGCCCTTCTCCACTACCAGGCTTGGCCATCTATAGAGGGAAAGGCAGGCAGAAAGCTCGCTGATTCATTCAACAAACACTCAGGTTCTGTTCTAGTTAAAGTGCCTAGCACTGGGGAGGAGAGGTGATGACAAAGACTTGGTCCTGTCTCATAAAGAGTTCAGAGCAAGTCTGTTCTAGGGGGCAAGTGCCCAGATAATAGGAATATAATGAAAAAGTAGGCAGAGCCAGGAGAAGGGTTCTGATAGAAGGGTACTGGGTTCAGATTAGGAGAGACCGCTTCTCACTGAGTCAGGGATGGGTGCAGGTGGGCATGTATACCTGTGAGGTCAAGGCTCCTTTCTGGAGGGTGTGCTCCTGTCCTGGGCTTGGCACACTCCTGCATGGTAAACTCTTCTTGGCAGCTGGTAGGAGTCCACGGCGGTTCTCTCTTTGTTATTACTTTACTTCAGGAGTACTTACCTTCGAGAGTGTCCTAACACCAGTCCTGTTATACAGGTCAGATCAACCCTGTTTTCAGTGTAGTTTCTGAAATACTTCATCCTGCCCGGGGGCCAGGTATGAAGATGGCTGTGGTTTTCTCCATGGAGCTTGGAGCTGGAGTTTGCCATGTGTTTCAACCCACACCTCCCTTTGGAGAGTTAATAGTCTATAAACTAAGAATAATGCATGAATACCGAGAGCAGCATCGCCTCCCCTCTGTAAGGTGTTGTGTACATCCTGCAAATCTTGCATATGATTCTATTTAAAGGTACCTCGGGCTGATGGAGGCCTTGCTATGTAAAAGCTGCTATTTAAAGGAACTCAATTGTCAGGAATTTTTAAATCCTTTTGTAATGCAGATTAACTCTTCAGGTGAATTCTGTGCCAATTTTTAATGGATTATCAACCGCCTGTGTTTCTGTTTCACTTGTCCAGATCTCTACTCCCCCCAGCCATGTGTAGCGATGGCCATGCCTGTGTTCCCTACTCAGGTTTTTCCCTGAAGTGTGAGCCACAGATGAGATGATTTGAGAGATGATTTTAGGTAGCACCTAGATATAGATTTTTCACTTTAACAGGCATACATTTTAATGTATCTTAGGAAAAAAATAGGAACTTGATTAGTGATCCAGTGGTTAAGATACCGAGCTTCCACCGCAGCTGGTGCGGGTTTGACTTGTACATCTTTCCTATGCTTTCAAATATAATGCTTGGGATAAGGCTGTGGTTTTTTTTTTTTTTTAATTTCACTTATTTTATTCATTTTTGGCTGTGCTGGGTCGTTGTTACTGCACAAGCTTTTCTCTAGTTGCGGCGAGCAGGGGCTCCTCATTGTGGTGGCTTCTCTTGTTGGGGACCCAAGCTCTGGAGCACGTGGGCTCCAGTGGTTGATTCCCAGGCCCCAGAGGCAGGCCCAGTAGTTGTGGTGTAATGGGCTTAGGTACTCTGCAGCATGTGGGATCCTTCCGGACTAGGGATTGAACCCGTATCTCCTGCACTGGCAGGCTGATTCTTTTAATCTCTGAGTCACCAGGGAAGCCCAAGGCTGTGCTTTTAAGAAGCCAGTTGTTGTAAAAAACAGTATTAAGTAAGCATGCTGGTGGTGTGTGAGTATGACATAACTGCAAAATGGGGGATGTGAACAGCTGAAGGATGGAAGCACTGCTGGACCCCGTGGGGCCTGCCTGTGGCTTCAG
Source organism: Odocoileus virginianus (assembly GCF_023699985.2). Classification (NCBI taxonomy): domain Eukaryota; kingdom Metazoa; phylum Chordata; class Mammalia; order Artiodactyla; family Cervidae; genus Odocoileus; species Odocoileus virginianus. The sequence continues at coordinate 20,589,025 of NC_069690.1, forward strand.
ACAGCAGGGAGCCCAGAATATGGGGCTCCACCTTTCAGGAGAGTCCCCCAGCCGGGGCCCCTGTCCTCTGCTCTCCATTCTGCTGGGGAACTAACTGAAAGAGAACTTCCTGGTGCCTCGGGCTGAGAAGGGGAGAGGATGGCTGAGTTCCTGCATCCACTCAGCGCAGGGAGGGGCCAGCTCTTCCGAGGCTGATGCTTGGCATGCACACAGCGCCTAGACTCAGTGGCATTGACCAGACAGCCCCACCGCCACCTCCTAACCCCTTGCAGACTGCTGTGGCCAATGGTCTGAGTTCTGCTATCTGCAGAGCCACTTGGCCTAAGGTTCAGGAGTCGTAGGCAGTCCTGCCTGCTCAGCCCACATTGCTGTCTTGGAGGAGTTTAAGGCTCCTGGAGAGAGTGTCTTGATTTGGCCTGGAGCCAAAGCTTTGGAGGCTTTATTTAGCCCAGACTGTAGAAGACCAGGCCGGAGCCAGCTGAACCTAACTTGCAGCTCCTGTCCCCTTCAGAGTGACTTGAACTCTTGGATTTGGGGCCTCAGGCTGTGACAGCCTTTCAGCCCAGCAGATTGTGTAAAATGCTGGCCATGATCGAGCCCACCATGGCTGCTGAGTTTCATAAGCTCTGCTTGGGGAGGAAGTGGGGACAGTGTCGCTCAGAAGGCAGCTCCCCTGTGTGCAGGACTGGCAGGCAGCCTGGCACAGGCTGTGGGGGCCCTGAACTCCCGAGAACTCCCCCTGGTGATTCTGGGCATGTAGGTGCTTCTGGGGGGCTTTTTGGGGGTCAAGACTGTCCTCTCCCCTGTCTTTCCAATGCTGGGCACGTGAGGAATGAGTGAATGGATGCTGAGTCCTGTTGGCTTGTTTGTTTGCTTTGTGGTCACACCGTGCGGCAAGCGGGATGTTACTTTCCGGACCAGGGATTGAACCCGTGCACCCTGCAATGGGAGCACAGTCTTAACCACTGGACCACCAGGAAGTCCTGAGCCCTGGTGTTTTATGGGATGAGAGTAGCCCCAGGAGGACTGAAAAAGGAATTGTGAATTTCCAGGTAATTTCAAACCAGGAACAGGTGGGGTCTGAGGAAAGCGAAGATGGAAGAGGATTGGGGTGTCAACTGAGAACAGGTTAGAGGGCTGTTGGTAAAATGGTTAATTTCACATCCTTTTCCTTTGCCTCCATCTCCTCACCAGCCAAAACATCAGAGTGAATACAGCCCAGAGTGGGGCTGCTTGGGAGTGACTACTTGTTGCGTTCACGGGGATTCTTTCAAGATTGAACTCCGAGTTTGGAGTCTCATGAGGAGGGGGTCCTGCTGCACTGGGCTGTCATGGGGGCTGACCCCAGGGTCTGTGCTCATGCCTGGGGTGGAATGTAAAGGCTTGGTGGGAGCCATGAGTCACCAGCTTTTCACCCTGGACTTGGTCCAGCCAGGTCTACAGTTAAGCTCACACTATGCCCCCTGGTGACTTATTGAGAGCGTGTTTGCCAAGCCCTTGGGCACATCCCCGGTTGGCAGGGAACAGGAAGGGAATGGGATACAGGAAGGAAGTGCTGGCCCCCAACATAGAGGGCTAGTTCCCACTTGTCAGGCAGAAGCAGCAGGGTCTGACCTCCGCCTCCAGGGCCTGCGGGCCTTGCTCCAAGCTCCAGTCTCATTCCTCGGAGGTGGTCCTACCCGCCTGTGATTCCCACAGTTCTAGACAGCTGGCAGTTTCCTTTCTCTGTGCCTCAGAGGGATAATGATAACACCATCCAGACTGCAGGATTCCAGAGAGTTAATCCTCAGAAAGCGCTTAGAACTGTGCCTGGTACTTGTGAAGCTATCAATAAGTAACTATTGTTTTCCCCTAAACCTTGGCACCCATACTTGGTCTCCTAATGCTGCCGAAAGCAACTACCACACATTTGGTGGCTTAAAACTACACAGATTTATTCTTTTGCAAGTCTCAAGGGTCAGGAGTGCTGCATTCCTCCTGGAAGCTCTAGGGAAGATGACCTGTTCCCTTGCCTTTTCCGGCTTCTAGAGGCCCCAGCATTCCTTGGCTCATGGTCCCATCCTTTGTCCTCAAAGCCAGTAGTGCTGCATCTTTCAGTTTCTCACTGAATCTCTCCCTGTCCCCGCCCCCATGCCCCCTCTCTCTCCTTCTGTGAGCCAGTCGCCTTTTCTCTGACCCTGACCCTCTTGTCTCCTGCTCATAGGTCTCTTGCATGCATGCTGTGCTGTGCTAAGTTGCTTCAGTCATGTCCAACTCTTTGCAACCCTGTGGACTGTAACCCACCAGGCTCCTCTGTCCTTGGGATTCTCCAGGCAAGAATACTGGAATGGGTTGCCATGCCCTCTTCCAGGGGATCTTCCCGACCCAGGGATCTCACTCGAGTCTCCTGTGGCTCCTGCCTTGCAGGCAGGTTCTTCACCACTGAGCCACAAAAGGGAAGCCCCAAAAGGTCTCTTACCTGGGCTTTATCTGATAATCCCAGGATAACCTCCCCACCTAAAAATCCTTAGTCACATTTAGCAAATTCCCTTTTGCTACTAAGGTGACGTAGTCGCAGGTTTTGTGGCTGAGAACGTGGACATCTTTGGCAGGATGTCCAATTGCAAGATCAGGTTTTATTTCAGAGACTCTGGGAGAGACTGCCTCCAGCCAAATTGCTAACTGGTTTGCTGATAGCAGGTCAAGGGTTAAGTTCCTCACCTGGGGAAAGGGTAGCGAGGCCTGTGAGAACTTGCTGGGCAGCCAGGAAGCAGGGAAGAAACAGCTCTCATGGGACCTAGAAGATTTCTGATAGCTTCAGAATTATGAAGCTTAGCATAGCTTCAGCTTATGCTAAGGGTGTGTGCTTGAATGCCCAAAGAGGGAGCTGTTTGAGATTCTAGGAGAGCATCTGAAGCTTGACAAAGGAACACAAGAGTGAGGGAATCATCAGAGCAGGAGATGAGCCCTGAATTTGGTGTTCGAGGACCTGGGAGAAGAAGGGAGTCCCAGCTCTGCCACTTTCTGGCTATGTGAATCTGGACTGGTCCCCTCCCTCTTTTTAAGTCTTATTTGTTTGTTTCCATTTGTATCATGGAAAAACATAGTACCCACTTCGGAGAGGTATTTGAGAGGGCAATGAAGCTGAATGAGAGAGTGGAAAGAACTTACAAGGCTTAATAAGTGTCAGGTGCCCACATGTCAGGAGCATCACGTGGTGCTGGGCTTTGTGGGGGGAGGGGGCGGGGTACAGAGGAGCAAGAAACAGGTGCTTCAGAGGCCCTGCAAAATCACTGGGCAGGTAACAAGATCAGGCACGTGTCAGGGGCAGTGGACTCCCTCCTTGGGAGCCGAAGCTGCAGGGCCAGGGCCTTCAGCTGTACCTTCAGGAGAGAAGTGCTCACACGGGAGAAGGCATTCTAGGCAGCAGGATCGGCTAGAACCAAAGTCTGGAGGCTGGAGCACTCTGGCCTGTTGGGAAGGCAGACGGCTGTTGGAGAGATCGGAAGGGTGGGGAGAGGTGCTGGGAGCCTTCGCAGGTGTTTAAGGAAAGAAGAAGCTGGACCCCATGACACTTTATAGTCATATTGATGTTTACTCGGCTTTTGTTTTTGTTTGTTTGCTTTATTTTTGGCTGTGCTGGGTTTTCGTTGTGGTAAGCAGGGGCTACTCTCTAGGTGTGGTGTGTGCTTCTCATTGCAGCGGCTTCTCTGTTGCAGAGCACAGGCTCTGGGTCAAGCGGGCTTCAGCAGTTGGGGCACACAGGCTCAGTAGCTGTGGGCTGAGTTGCTCCATGGCATGTGGAATCTTCCTGGACCAGGAATCGAACCTCCGTCCTCTGCATTGGCAGGCGGATTCTTACGCACTGTACCACCAGGGAAGTCCTTGGCTTTGGTTTTGACATGTTTCTTTCCCACTAGCTTATAAGCCACATGAAAGTACGGGCTATTGAATGCTCGTTTCCCTTTATCTACAGGATAGGTGGGCGTGTATCGAATGAATAAATAAACGAGCAAAGAACCTACTCGAATTCCCTAGTAATCACTTTTTGCAGTATTAAGTCTTTGACAAGCAGCAGGTGTAGGCTGGCGTTCTGGGAAGACTGATCTGACTCTGAGTGCAGTGGAGGCAGGAGAGAGAAGCGGAAGGCAGTCTGAATCCAGTGGGGAGTAGGTTGCTGTGGGCCTCAATTACAGCAGCGGAGAGGGTGGAACAGAGGAAGGAATCCTTGTAAGAGATGAGCTAGAATACTTTGAAGGGACTGGGGACTCAGTGTGGCAGAGGAGAGGGAGAGAAGAGGTTAGGAGTGACTTGGGGATCTTAGATGACAAGAATTATGTCTTTTCACTCAGGAAGCGTGTTCAAGCATTTTCTCTGCACCAGGCACTGTTGGTGGCACTTAATACTGCAAACAATGGTTACTGGGGAATTTGAGTAGATTCTTCACTCATTTATTTATTCATTCAACACATGCCCACCTATCCTGTAGATATAACGGGAAACATTGGCTAGTTGGTGGCCATTCAAGGCTAAATGGGGTATGATCTCTGCCATAGAAGAGAAAGAATTCTGGAGCAGGGAGGAGGCCTGTTGGGGTCAGGAGATGCTTGGGGCGGGGTGGGTATAAGGGTTAAGGTTGAGGGCCCACAGCCAGCACCTTCCACTGTGGGATTGAGCTCCTGGGGGCAGGAAGATACAGTCAGAGGTGTAGCCAGAAGGCTGCTTGGCTGGGAGTTCCGTGGCCACTTCCATCGGGTCATCTCTGACCCTACTCCTCCTCTCTGTTCATACATGTCTTCCACCAAAAACCTGCTCTGGCCCCTGCTATGCCCTCCAGGTGACCACGCCCATCTCAGTCATGACCCTCATTTCCCTTAACTGTCTCTTTCCCCTCCTCCATTAAATTGCTCCCACACAGGTTCTTTTTTTTACCTTGCTCACTATTATAAGGGTGAAAGTATGTAAGTCGCTCAGTTGTGTCTGACTCTTTGTAACCCCATGGATTGTAGCCCACCAAGCTCCTCTGTCTGTGAAATTCTTCAGGCAAGAATACTAGAGTGGGTAGCCATTCCCTTCTCTAGGGGATCTTCCCAACCCAGGGGTTGAACTCAGGTCTCCCGCATTGCAGACAGATTCTTTACCATCTTAGCCACGAGAGAAGCCATTATAAGGGTGCTGTGCTGGAGAAGGAAATGGCAACCCACTCCAGTAATCTTGCCTGGAAAACCCCATGGACAGAGGAGCCTGGCAGGCTACAGTCCATGGGATCACAAGAGTCGGACACGACTTAGCGACTAAACCATCCACCACTACAAAGTGAATATATGCCTAAAGATAATGTGTGAAAAGGATATTTGCCATATACTAGCTAGTTTTTCGGTGGGAGGGTGGGAGTCAAGGAAGACTTGGGGTTATTTTTTCATCAACTTCCATTTTATACTTATTTATAATGGCCATTATTTTTACTAATACTGTAAAACTATGAAAATGAATAAAATACTAAAAGTTTCATATAAAAAAATTTTTAAAAAAAGGGGTGCTGTGCTAAGTTACTCCAGTCATGTCCAACACTGTGTGATCCTATGGACTGTAACCTGCTAGGCTCCTCTGTCAGTTGTGGGTTTGAGCTCCCGGAAGCAGGAAGATATAAGGGTAGATGGGTATCAGATAAGGAAGCATGGGGGAAGAAATGGATGGAAGAGAAATTAAGCAAGATGTGAGCAGTACGAGTATGGATGATTTTTTTTTCCTTTTATATTTCTGTGTTTTCCAAATTTTCTATAATAAGTATTTGGCTTTTGTCCCCTTGCAAAAATGTTAAAGAAGAAGGGAAAAAAAGCAAGAAAACAGGCTGCTCAGATTCTGATCTGCTTTTACAGGTGGAAGCAGGGAAGGGCCTGGAGATGAGGAAGCTGGTTCTCTCGGGGTTCCTGGCCAGCGAAGAGATCTATATTAACCAGCTGGAAGCTCTGTTGCTGGTAAGTATGTAGCTTGGGGTCTTTGTGCCCTGAGACTGTGTTTGGAATTGGAGAGAGAGGTGGACCAGTCCTTCCCAGGGCCAGGGTCTGTGGACTGCTCTGCCTACGGCTTGGCAGCCAAGGTCATTGCCAGAGAGGCCCGTGCCTCTTGGCCCCGAGTCTCCATTACTTACCCTGGGAAAGGTAAGAGGAGAAGCACCACCTGGCTAGGGGTGACAAACACGCCATCACCCCTAACGACAGTGCAGACATTACTAATGGATCACAGTGCTCTGTCCAGGTGGGACCTTAGCCTCCGCCTCCAGCTGATGCTGTGGGCAGTCTCTACCAATCAATCACGTTGAGGCCTCTTTGTCATCCCTGGTCCCAGTCCTTCCTCCTCCCTGGAATACTGAACTATTAGCACCATCCTGAGGCCTTCTGGCAGGAAATGAGGTGGCAGGCTGTCTGTGTCATTCTCAGAAGCACCATAGCTCTGAGGCATTAGACAGACCGCCACCCTCTGTGAATGTGCCTTAGTTTCTTCTCCAAGCTGGAGGCGTTGTGAGAATCGGACTGGGAGGGGAATAATACAATGTTTTCAAAAGGTAGAAGTAACCACAGATGTAAGATGTTTTTGCCTCTGAAGAAAGTGCGTATTAGATGTGTCTGGATATTATGCAGAGTGATTGTGCGTGGAAAGTTCTCTTCCCGGGGTGTTTTGCAGACTGAGACATCAGATGATATCAGAACAAGGAGGAATAAGAAATGAAGATGTAGATCAGTAGAAAGAGTACTGTAAGATCTGCATTTATGTACTTGCTGAGATGTGAGCTGTTGTCACCAGGTATCCCAGGGGGCTTACCATTTGTTACCCCAGGAGTAACTGCTGAGGTGTGTCGCTGCTTTGTAACACAGGGGAATGAGTTGGTGGTCGATCTTACTGGGAATCTGTTGGTCTTCACAGTTATTTCTTCAAGGGAGGAACAGTTTGGCAGGTCAATAAGGACTCTGGTCTAGGGCCAGAGCTGAAGCAAGACTTGACGCTGCCATGAATAGTAGACTTACTGCCCTGCCTTTCTAACTACGAGTCATGATTGGTAGTGGATTGCTCAATCAGCGAAGTGGGGTGAACCAGCATTTTAAAACGAATGAGAAAGTAAATGTCGGCATGCATCCCATGTAGTAAGAATAAGTACTGTTTCAGGCAGCTTTTGGTTTGTGTGGATATGTGTATGTATATTGGAGAAGGCAATGGCAACCCACTCCAGTACTCTTGCCTGGGAAGTCCCATGGACAGAGGAGTCTGGTAGGCTGCAGTCCATGGTGTCTCGAAGAGTCGGACACGACTGAGTGACTTCACTTTCACTTTTCACTTTCACGCATTGGAGAAGGAAATGGCAACCCACTCCAGTGTTCTTGCCTGGAGATTCCCAGGGACGGGAGCCTGGTGGGTCGCCATCTATGGGGTCGCACAGAGTCAGACACAACTGATGTGACTTAGCAGCAGCAGCAGTGTATGTATGTACTGGGCCATGTGCCTTCTGACGTGTGTTGTTGGTTTTCAAAATCACTGATGGGACTTTCCTGGCTGTTCAGTGGCTAAGACTCTGAACTTCTAATGGAAGGGACATGGGTTCAATCCCTGGTTGGGGAACTATAATCCGACATGCTATGAGACACTGTTCTCCTCCCCCCCCCATTAAAAATATTAAAAGTTTTAAAAATTAAAAAAAAACCCAAAGTTCTGGCTTTGGGTAAGCCATGGATAACCTCCTTGAGACTCAGTTTCCTCATCTGAAGATGAGAGCAATGCCATTACCTTCTCTCTGTCCTTCATGGGGTTGAGAAGATCATTTTGAGGATCTAGTACAATGCTAGGTTCTTAGACACTCAAATATCAGTCAAAGGAAGGAGGACAAGCAACCAAAATCCACCTTATAGCCTTTTTACAAAGGGGCATGGCTGTCATTACTATGAGTAAAAGGGTGCATATTTGAAAGAGGTTCAGAGGAATGGTTTGGAATCCCCACCTGCCTGCCTGCCAGCTCTAGACCTTCAGCAGATTAATGGACCTTTGTGCCTCATTCTGCCCATCTGCAAACTGGGTATATTCATATCCATCCTCTCTTCTTGGGGTCATTGTGAGGGGCGAGTGAGTCTGTAGGGGAAGCTCTTTGAGCCCAAGTGAGAGCATATTCTATTATTTTCTCCCATTCTGGGAGAGAGCTCAGGTTAGAACCTGTTTGTTTTTGTCCACACACCCGTTGCCTGAAGGAAGGGGAGGTGCATGTTCCTGTCGGAAGTGGGCCCCTCTTAGACTCCAGCTCTTAAGACTCCAGCTCGGTTCTCATCTGTCATTGGGCCTGATTTGAGTTCCATTTGTCTGGGTGAAGATAACAGATTTAGGGGCCAAGACACGCCCTCCCGGCTCACCTTTCTAACAGCTCCTGCTCTCAAGACAAAATCTGTGAGGCTGGGGCTCCCACTCCCAGGGTGTGACCCAGGGTAGGTCCCTCCACTTACCCCCCAGCTTCTTCATCCGGGGTTGGCTCTTTCTTGAGCCGAGGCAAGGGCGAGGGAGGGACAAGCTAGGCGGCCTGGGCTATGACTGATGGGGCCCCCCCATAGCACAAGTCTCAGCTGATAAGCCTCAGTTTTAAAGAGTCAAGCCCTCCTCTCTCTCCTAGAGCTGGGGCCCTTCCAGGAGCTAAGCCCTTGGCTCTTGAGAGGTGATCTGACAAAGGGGCTTGGAGAAAAAAACCTGCCTTCCCCAGCTCCCTCCTCCTCCCAGCCCAGCCCAGCGCTCCTTCTCCCCACCCCGCCCCCAGTTCCCACAGCTCCACGGCTCTGTGTGTTTGTTCTCGGTTTAACACTTCCTGCTATGCAAACGGCTGGGTGTGTACACCCCGGACTGGGGACACACAGCAGGAGCCTCTGTTCCCGCCGCCTGGGTTGCTGGCTGGGCATGGTTTGGTAACCTTCCAGGACCTTCCAGGTTCCTGGTGGGCTCAGGTTACAAGGAAGAGGGTCTGGGAGCCTGGGCTGAGGCGGAAGAAGGAAGGCAGGCAGACCAACTGCTCATCATGTTGCGTGTCTCCAGGCTGGTTAGTGAGCTGGGTGCTGCGGGGGAGCTTCCTGGGCCTTCAGCATCTCCCACCGCTGGGCCCCTCTCCCAGACTCCCCTCTGGAGTTTGCTCTGTCTCTTATCTGTGAAATAGGTTCAGGATGCCCCCCGCCCCCCAACCTCCTGCCTTCGGTGACGGTTAGCAAAGTTGCATGAGGCAGGCTCCAAGCCTTTTGGAATCAGAGGTGGAGGAAGTGGGCTGATTTCTCTCCCCTGTTTCGAAAGGCAGGAGGCAGGTTTGCTGGGGGACAGAGCGAACAAATGACAGAGTGAAGTCATGAACAAGTTCAGGCCCGCCTGGCCTGCCTCCCTGAGGAGCCCTTCATGGGACACCCGGTTTATGTCTGTTTCTGTGCATGCATGCTGAGTCGTGTCTGACTCTTAGCGACCCCGTGGACTGTAGCCCGCCACACTCTTCTGTCCGTGGAATTTTCCAGGCAAGAATACTGGAGTGGATTGCCATTTCCTTCTCCAGGACACCCAGAGCCAGAGTTAGCTGATCAGATAGGGAGCCAGCACCCCATCAGTCCTCTGTTGCAGGATCCTAGAGGCAGGGCTAACTGGGTGTGCTCCGTCAGGAGAGCAGGACTGGAGCCCAGCTCAGTCTGGGGCCGCCTGTGCCTTTCAGTCGGCCCTCCCCGCCCGAGGCCTATTTTCAGAGCTTCACCAGATAAAAATAACTGCCTCCAAGGGTCTCAGGCCAGCCAGGGGCATGCATGCAGCACTTCCCCTCCCCCAAAGGCCCCCAACCTTGTCCTGAGAAGCTGGCGGCCTGATGCCCCAAGAGCCGGCCCTGTCCATGTGACCCGCCCTGCTGAGCGCCGGCTCTTCCCCTTTTGCAGACGGAGTGGGAGTTAAGGAGGAAGCAGAGCGGTTGTGTCTTGTCTCTTCATAGCCCTGAGCGCTTCCCCCGCAGTTTCTGAGAAATCCTGACCATCCCCTGCCTTCCCAGGGCTGTTCTCTCCTGTTTCCTTTATTCCCACCCTGGGTGGGGATTACACCCCAGCAGGTACAGGGACTGTACCTGTCACACTGGTGACTTGGCCCCACCCCTGGACCTGGGTTATGGTTGTTGTTCAGTCGCTCAGTCCTGTTTGATTCTTGTGACTCCATGGGGACTGCAGCACACCAGGCTTCCCTGTCCTTCACCATCTCCCGGAGTTTGTTCAGACTCGTCCCTTGAGTCTCTGATGCCATCCAACCATCTCATCCTCTGTCGTCCCCTTCTCCTCCTGCCCTCAATCTTTCCCAGCATCAGAGTCTTTTTCTAATGAGTCGGCTTTTGGCATCGGGTGACCTAAGTTTTGGAGCTTCAGCATCAGTTCTTCCAATGAATATTCAAGGTTGATTTCCTTTAGGATTAACTGGTTTGATCTCCTTTCAGTCCAAGGGACCCTCAAGAGTCTTCCCCAACACCACAGTTCAGAAGCATCAATTTTTCAGCGTTCAGCCTTCTTTATGATTCAGCTCTCAACATCCATACATAACTGCTGGAAAAACTATAGCTTTGACTATACAGACTTTTGTCAGCAAAGTAATGTCTCAGCTTTTTAATATGCTGTCTAGGTTTGTCATAGCTTTTCTTCCAAGAAGCAAGTGTCTTTTAATTTCATGGCTTCGGTCACCATCTGCATTGATTTTGGAGCCCCCAAAAATAAAATCTGTCACTATTTTCATTGTTACCCCATCTATTTGCCATGAAGTGATGGGACCGGATGCCATGATCTTAGTATTTTGAATGTTGAGTTTTTTTCTCCTCTTTCACCTTCATCCAGAGGCTCCTTAGTTCCTCTTTGCTTTCTGCCATTAAGGGTGGTGTCACCGGCATGGGTAGATAGAGGTAAAAAAGGATAAAGTCTGGGACTTCCCTGGGGGTCCCGTGGTTAAGACTTCACCTTCCAGTTCAGGTGGTGGGGGTTCTGTCCCTCGTCTGGGAGCTAAGATCCCATATGCATGGGGTCACAAAGCCAAAAACATAAAACAGAAGTATTGTTTTAACAAATGCAATAAAAACTTTAAAAATGGTCCACATCAAAAAAATCTTAAGGATAAACTCTGACCAATCCCGAGAGCCAGCTCTGTATCCTTCACAGAGCACTGGGGCCATGAGCTGGATGGGGCGCCTGTCTGCGGTAGGAAGAATGCTCTTCCTTTTTCATGGCCCAGATTCCCTCTGTATCCTTCCTGCCTGCAGGCTTCCCCAGGCCCCACTTCTCCACCTGCTCAGAGCTTCCCTCCGAGGCCCTGTTCCCATCACCTCCTCTATGAAGCCCCCTCCAAGCTGGGCCAGGACAGCCTTGGCACCAGTTGGTTGGTATTTGCAGTCCAAGTTGAGTAATAACCGTATCTTGCTTTGTCCATAAGAACGTTTCATTTGTGTTGGTCCACCTTACTTGAATAGATTATAACGTTCTGCAGAACAAGGACTGTGAGTCATACAAATAATCTCCAAAGGGAAAATTGGACCCTGTCAATCCCTTCAGGGAAAGCCAGGTCATTTCATGGGCTTTTTAGCTGCATTCCTTCCCCGTGTGATCCATGCCTTGCTCACCCCTCCGGCCCTGCTTTAGGGCTCTGCTTGCCAACCCCCTCGCTCGCTGCACACAGGGTCACCAGCCTGCTTCCAGCTCCTCCCTCTTCCCAAGCTATTCCTGCCTCAGTCTCAGGCATTGAGGAAATCTGCCTAGAATATTGTCCCCTTTGCCCCTGTGCTTCCAATTCAAGTCAGCATCCCCTCCTTGTCCTTCAGCACGATGCCCCTTCTTATTTCCTTCCCTGAATTTATGTGCAATCTTGTGTTTGATTGTTTCCTTGTGTTTTGTCTGTCTCTGCTTCTCCATGGGAGGCTTCATGGGGGCAATGACTAGTGAAGCACTGAATACCCTTCCACACACCCCCGGTCTGGCCTCATGTAGGCACCTGGTCCATTATTTGTGGGGTGAATAGTAATCCTAGTAGCAGCTAGCATTTATTGATTGCCTCCTGTGTGCCAGGCATATGCTCAATATTTTATATAAATTATGGCTTATGGCTTTGATAATATTATCCCAGTTTCACAAATAAGGCTGCTGAGGCCCAGAGATGCTAAGTGACTTGCCCAGAGCTATCAAGTGGCAGAGCTGGGACTCTGGCCCACACTGTCTGGCCTGCACCAAGTCAAACCCCAGCCAGCGTTCCCAGCAAAGGGCTGGACATGAAGGCCTTGTTGGTTGTAGCACTAGAAGGGTCAGAAGGAGGACTTCTGCTTTTCCCTGCCTTCATCCTTCTGTCTGGACTTTTTAGAACTGGGAGGACAGGGAACCAGAAGTCAGAGTGTTGTCTGGGTTTTTAAGTAGACAGGACTTCCTCATGTGGACAGATAGATGGGAAGATACATGGAAGCCTGGCTTGGGCATCTGGCTGCTGCGGCTGGCTCGAGCTGAGGTTTGGGGAGCAGGTGTCTTCTCTCAGGGTGAGCCAGCAATAACTCGGGCCTCCCTCCAGTGGAGGTGTTCCCTGAATCCAGCCTTGAGTTGCCCGTCCTCTGCTTGAATGCTTCTCTTATCAGAAAGCTCACTACCTAATCCTGTGAGATCATGGAGGGTGGCTTTGTGAGCCCATAGTTGCTCCTGCAACTTCTCCTTTCTGCTCCTGGGTCTCCAGAATGACCCAGATTAAGTCAAAAGCCTCTCTCCACACAGCCCTTTATCTACAGGGTAGAGGAAGAACACCCCCCATGTCTGACTCAGGCTTCCTTCTCCCAGGTAAACCTTCCGCCCCTGCAAACCCTCCCGCCTTGTGCCTTCTCTGTGGGAAAGGTTTCCAGGCCCTGTCCCCCAGGGTGGACAGTCTGGGCATCTCTGGGGACTTTAAGGGCTGAACAAAGATCAACCATGGAGGAGCTCCTTACCCTTCAGTATCGCTTTTTGTTTGTTTCAGCTATGCATTTTAATACCTATTTTTCCCTGATTCAGTTCAGTTCAGTCGCTCAATCGTGTCCGACTCTTTGCAACCCCATGAACCACAGCAGACCAGGCCTCCCTGTCCATCACCAACTCCCAGAGTCCACCCAAACCCATGTCCATCGAGTCGGTGATGCCATCCAGCCATCATCCTCTGTTGTCCCCTTCTCCTCCTGCCCTCAATCTTTCCCAGCATCAGGGTCTTTTTCCAGTGAGTCAGCTCTTCGCATCAGGTGGCCAAAGTATTGGAGTTTCAGCTTCAACATCAGTCCTTCCAATGAACACCCAGGACTGATTTCCTTTAGGATGGACTGGTTGGATCTCCTTGCAGTCCAAGGGACTCTCAAGAGTCTTCTTCAACACCACAGTTCAAAAGCATCAATTTTTTGGTGCTCAGCTTTCTTTATAGTCTAACTCTCACATCCATACATGACCATCAGAAAAACCATAGCCTTGACTAGATGGACCTTTGTTGGCAAAGTAATGTCTCTGCTTTTTAATATGCTATCTCGGTTGGTCATAACTTTCCTTCCAAGGAATAAGCGTCTTTTAATTTCATGGCTGCTATCACCATCTGCAGTGATTTTCGAGCCCAGAAAAATAAAGTCAGCTACTGTTTCCACTGTTTCCCCATCTATTTGCCATGATAAATATTTACTCATTGGAGGTAATTTAGAAAATACAGGGACTTCCCTGGTAGTCCAGAGGTTAAGACTCCATGCTTTCAAAACTAAGACTCCATGCTGCCAATGCCAGGGGCATGAGTTTGATCCCTGATCGGGGAACTGAGATCCCACATGCCTCATGGCACAGCTAAAAAAAAATAAAACAAAAATACAGAAATCATACTGAAGAAAATATATCCAAGCCTCATTTTCTTTTAATGCTGGGCCATTTTCTTTTAATGCTGGGCTTTAAAATGATGATTTCAGCTCTCGGCAAGTATTGGGAATGGTCTTGAGTTTCTGTCTGTCACGTCACCCTCTCCACCAGCAGGCCTGGGAGCATTTTGGTGTAGACAGTCAGAGATGACAGATGGTCTTGCATGTCAGCCTTGGCATTGAGAATGGGTCTGAGGCTTCAACCAGGCTCAATGAGGAAGATGGTTGTGATCGCTTAGTAATGTCTGCCACAGGTCCAGGAGGTGGGACAGTGGTGTGGGTGCCACCTGCTCATCCTCTGTATACTGAGTGATGGGAACTTAAGATGTCAATGCAGCTGAAATTTGTTTGGTCCCTTAAAACCTCTGTCCCCCCAAGTCCTAGAATCATGTTCTGTTTCTTGAAAAGAAACAGCTAAGGGATTGAGTTCTCAGTCAACCCTCCTTCCCACTGAAGCACAACCAGGGGATTTATGACTCTGAGCATGAAGCCATTGTGGAAGAAAGCTTTGGATACTGTTTGACCCTCAAGCAAACCCACGACAGGCTGGGAACCTGGCCCCCCTCAAGGGACAAGGGGTGGGAGAAGTGTGTCTGGGCACTACCCCTTGGGCCTGGCAGAGCTGCTGAGCCAGGTTCTGGCCATCAGGTGCCCTCTGCTTGCAGTCACACGTGGCTTGCTGGGGCCTGTGACAGCACCTGCTAGATCCAAACTGAACTTCGGGTGCCCAGCCCTCAGTGACCTTGTCTGGGCAGAACTCAGGCAGCAGAAAGGCCTAACCTGGGTCCTGAGCCTGCTGACCTTCGGGTTTACTTGCCTCTCACCTCTGCTCTTTCTCCCTTCTCTCTCCCAGCCCATGAAACCTCTGAAGGCCACTGCCACCACCTCCCAGCCCGTACTCACCATCCAGCAGATCGAGACCATCTTCTACAAGATCCAGGACATTTATGAGATCCATAAGGAGTTCTATGACAACCTCTGCCCCAAGGTGCAACAATGGGACAGCCAGGTCACCATGGGCCACCTCTTCCAAAAGCTGGTGAGTCTCCCATTGATGGAAGGTGCTTACGTGGGGCCTCAGTGGAGCCGCTGGTGTTGTGAGAGAACCGATCGGCCTCAGACCTCCTTGGCCTTCTTGAAGGCCTGGGTCATTCTGAGTCCTGGAGAAAAACATGGACTTCTGCCTTGTGGAGAACCTGCCTCGTGCCTGGACTCCCAGGCTGCCAGAGACAGGCCATGTGCGTGGGTGCCCCTGGCAGAGGGCTCCAGGGCTGGACCGAAGACTCCCCTGCGGGCCTCCACTGATGGAGGGGCAAGTGCTGGGTGGATGGGCAGGCATCTCTCCCCTGAGACCTCAGATGTTCTCCCTTCCATGCTGCCTCTGAAGTGAAGAGTTGGGGTGGAGGGAGACAGTGTTGGCTAACGATCCTCAGCTGAGGACCCTGGACAGAAAGCAGTAAGAGCCCAGCCCGCCCACCATGGCAGGGCAGGGAGAAGGAAGGAGGAGGTAGAAGTATCATGTGGCGCTGGTGTCGGGAAAGGCTGGCTGAGGTCAAGGTCATCTAGCTCCCGGGGCTTCCATGACACTGTCTGCTCCAGCTCAGTGTCTGTCTCTGGCCATGTCCCCCGAGGACCCCCCAAGCAGACCCCTGGGCCGCCCATAACTTTCACCAGCCCAGCAGGCAGGATGGAGCACAGGAGTTGTGGTCCTGTCCTCTGGGTGTAAGTGGTGGGGGGCGGGGAGCAGGAGCAGGGGTGGGACCTCTCTGCAGGGATGGGACCCGTTGAATGGACAGGCCTCTGCTCTTCTTACCCAGAGAAGACTCTTGCTTGGATGCTCTGGGGCCACAAGCTCAGTATGCTCAAAACTGAACTCATTGGCTCTGAGGTTCTTTGCTGTCTTCCCTGTCTCTGTCCTCTGTCTCAGTGGGTATGGCCACATCCCGTGGATGGATATCCGTGACTCCTTAGGATTCATCCTTGGCACCTCCCCTCCCTGCATCCCTTGGAGTCCACTTCTTTAATGCTCACAGCCACCTGCTTCTCTCCACCCTCTGGTGCCCTCATCTGGACCACTGCTGTGGCCTCAGGAGTGGCTTCTGCCCCAGGCCTGCCTCTACCTAGCAACAGGAGAATGTTTTCTAAACTCCTGCCTGGACCTCACTTCCTCCCTGCTCACATCCCTTCAGGGGGCTCCCCCTTACCCGCTGAATAAAGACCAGCCTGCGGTCTGGTTTCTGAGACCCTCTGCGTGCTGGCCTCAGTCCACCCCGGCCTCTGGCTATTGCCTCCCCCACCCCGACCCTGAAACTCCTGGTCTCTCAGCTCACACTGCAGACATGCCTGACCTCCCTGTACTTGCGGCTCTAGCCTCAGATGTCCTTCTCTGTCTTGTCTGGCATCTCTGGTCAGTTTCCAGTTTAGAAGTGACCTCATGGAGAGCCCTTCTGCAGCCCTTTGAATGCGGCCACTGTACTTATACCCTCCATGAACACTAAACTGCCTGACTCCCCAGAATATGCTCCAGGAGGACAGACTGTGTTTTCTTCAATTTGGACTCTCAGAACCAGTCTAGAACTCAATACGTGAGTGAGTGAGTGAATGAATGAGTGAACAAATGAGCCAATGAACGAATGGGTGAATTTAGTACACCTTGTTTTTGGCCCCTGGGACCAGGTAGAAGTTGGAAGGGCATTGAGGAGACGCCACAGGACCTGAGGCCCATGTCCTGAGGGACATACAGAGATAAACACAGTTTTAGATCCAGGTCAAAGCTGAGTGGGAATCCAGGCTCTGCCACACGTTAGATGTTAACGTGTGACATTGGGCAACTTACCCAGTTTCTCCTGACTCAGCTTCCTCATC
The DNA here is from genome assembly GCF_023699985.2 of Odocoileus virginianus. Classification (NCBI taxonomy): domain Eukaryota; kingdom Metazoa; phylum Chordata; class Mammalia; order Artiodactyla; family Cervidae; genus Odocoileus; species Odocoileus virginianus. Next base: position 20,605,775 of record NC_069690.1, read on the forward strand.
TGTAAAAATGAGGATAATAATAGTGTTTACCTTGTTGGATTGTGAGGACTGAGTGAGTTAATACCTGGAAAGTTCTTGGCACAGGACCTGGAGTATAGTAAATTGGGAAATACTCAGTAGTTAGTCATTATCATTACCATTATTACTATTATTACTGCTGTTATTACTATTGTTAGGAAGAGGCACCCGCAAAGGGCATTCTTGCCACGGACACACTTCCGGTTCTGGCAGCCCCAGAGTACTGGCCCCAGTTCAGGGATGATGAACACCCAGTCATCACCGCCCACCTGGTCCAGGAGCCTGTGCTGTCTGGCTTGAGGGGGAGCCTCTCCTAGCCCTTCAGGAGGGCAGAAGAGAGCAGACCCAGAGTGGGGTGGAGGAGTGAGGAGCCAGGAGCCCAGTGGAATGCCTGCCCGATTTATCTTTGTCACTTGGACCCTGCCATCACCAGGGTTCCCCCTTCTGGTTTGAGCTCTACTAGCTTGGCCATGAATTTGCTACCCCGGCCCCCAACCCCCACTTCTCTTCCCCTGCCTCAAGAACTGATGTCTGAAGCCCCTGAGGCTACAGGCTTGGGAGAAGGCCGGGGCAGGCCAGGCATCTGGAGGCAGTTTCTTTCCAGCTGGTCTCTGGGTATTTGATTATCCATTACCAAGAGCGGGGAATTAGCATCTCTGTTATTTGTTTTATGAGATCACCCCCGTGCCAAGCTGCTGTTTCCAAAGCAACCCCCACTTCCCAGGGATGGCCTAGGCAGGCCAGGCATCGGGCCCGGCAGACTCGGGTGCTCCATGGAGACGGCGGTGCCTGGATGGCTGGTGACCCCTGCACACAGGCCTTCTGCCCAGAGGGCTCCTGCTTGCAGCTTGTTTCCGGCTACTCCCTTGGCAGTGGGATAGGAAGGTAGCATTCCACCCTGAGCACCCAGCCTTTATCCCTCTCATGGAAAGGTGGACAAGGAAGATATGTACCTGGAAGGATGTCAGTAATCCCTGGTTTAGGAAGCAACCGTCTAGCACAACCCCTGTAGCCTAGGACACTAGGGGCCAGGACACTCCCTGGAAGAGGAAACAAACTCCATCCCTTCCTGCCCCTGCCCATTTCTGAAGTCTGGCCCATCTGGGGCTGAGACCTGCACGGCTCTGGCCCTGGCTTCTTAAGCATCTCGGGTCTCACTTTTTCCTCTGGCTTTCCTGGGTCCCACCTGCCAGCTTCCTTGAGCTGTCTCTGCCCTGGAGGGCTCCAGGTCCCCTGGCCCACCTCTTTGGGTCCTTGAGGAGTGCAGGTATTCTGTAGAAAGCAGAGTGTGTCTGGGCAGGGCTCAGGGGCAGCACACTTCCTCCCCTACCCACCCCCATCCCCTCACCTTGGTGGGTAGAAGGCCCCAGCAGCTGAATCTCCTTGCTACTTCATTGAAAAACAACTTAACCAGAAAATCTAGAGAATAATGTAGGAAACAACAATACACTCACCTCCCAGAATTAATAGACATTAAACTTTCGTAGTAGTAGTGTTAGTCACTCAGTCGTGTCCGACTCTTTGCGACCATGGACTGTAGCTCACCAGGCTCCTCTGTCCATGGAATTCTCCAGGCAAGAATATGGGAGTGGGTTGCCATTCCCTCCTCTAGGGGATCTTCCTGACCCAGGGATGGAACATGGGTCTCCTGCATTGCAGGCAGATTCTTTACGGTTTGAGCTACAGCAAATCTCTGAAGATATAGGGAAAGACTTTTTAATCAAGAAGCTAAAGCATTACAAATAAGGATGAAGTTAGTCTCTCTCTCTCTCTGCCACCCTTTCCTCTTGCCCTTCCTCTCATTTGAATGAATTTGGTGTGTAGTCTTTTAGGCTGCAGTTTGTGGTTTTTGCTACATATCTGTATCTTCTTAAAGCATTGCATTTACTTTTAAAGTGTAGAGAAATATGTATATATGTATCATATTTTGCCATTCAATCAGCATTCATTTTGAAACTTGTCATCGTTGCTACACAGAGATCTAGTTCATTCATTTTTTAACTGCACAGTGTGTATGGGTTCCTTTCTTTGTGAGCATTTGTTTGCAGTCTTTTCACAAAAGAAAAAATGAAGTGAGTAAAATACCCTTGTTTACATTTCCTTGTGCACACACACATGCAAGTTTCTCTAGAGCAGTGCTTTCTAGTAAAAATAATAGTGTGAGCCACATATATAATGTAAATTTTCTAGCAGCAGCCACACTCAGTAGAAATAAACAGGTGAAATTAATGTGAAGAATATATTCTATTTAGCTTAGTAGAGTCAAAATATTATCATTTCAACATGCAGTCAAGATTAAGGAATTAGATAATTTACATTCTCTTTTGCATACGAAGCCTGTGAAACCCAGAATGTGTTTTACACTCACAGCCCACCTCCATTTGGACTAGACACATTTTAGGTGCTCAGTATCCATGTGTAGGGCTTCCCTGGTGGCTTAGGTGGTAAAGAATCTTCCTGCAATGCAGGAGACCCGGGTTCAATCCCTGGGTTGGGAAGATCCTCTGGAGAAGGGAATGGCTACCCACTCCAGTATTCTTGCTTGGGAAATTCCATGGACAGAGGAGCCTGGCGGGCTACAGTCCATGGGGTTGCAAAGAGTCAGACATGACTAAATGACTAACACTGACTGACAGATTCACGTGCAGCAAGTGGCTCCCGTATTGGGCAGCATAGCCCTGGGGTCTGTATGTAGAAGAGGCTTTGCTCAGTAGTAGGCTGAACTGTACGTATTTTCAACTTTATTAGTTATTGACAAATTACTCTCCAAATAATTATACCAATTTACACCACCCACAGGCAGTCTTTAGAAGTTCCTGTTTTCCTACATTCTTTCTCTTAATATCATGAGACTTAAATTTTGACCAGACTGATGGGTATGAAATAGTATCTCCTTGTGGTTCAATTTGAATTTCCACCCTTTGCTCCTCTAAGAGGAAACACACATGCACAACACAGAAGGCTCTCCATAAATACATCTGCAGAATTGAATTAATGAAACTCGGTTTCCCCTTTTGCAGTAAGGGCTGATGGCATCTGTTCTGCCTCCCCGAGAAAGCGAGGCTCTGTGTGGTCCTAAGCCGGGAAAAGCATTGTGTTAGGTGCAGAGTGACATGGCAGATGTGTAGAGAAGAAGGACCTCTGGCTCCTTGAAGGCTGAGGAGGTGGGGACAGGGACCTGGAGGTCAGGGAAGTGGGGAATGTGCCTTTAAATGCAATTCCCCACTCTCAGCAGGGGGAGTGGAGTACGGAGCAGGCCACACGTGTCCACCCCCCTCCCTGTTTCCCCTGCTTCAGCTAATTCCAGGATGTGAAAGACGTGTGAGGCATTAAGGGGCTTCAAACTGTGCAAGACTTTGATGATGCTAAATAAAGCCAAATGCTGCTATGAGCTGAGTTTTAGCAAGCCAACAAAGGCCCTGCCCTGCTCCCCCCAACCCCCCAAACCCCCCTGTCAACCTTATTGGCTGAGCCAGTTTCCATGGAAACTGTGGAGTTCAAAGGGATACTGTAGTATGTTCATCCTGCCTTTTCTCTCTGCTCCCAGCTAGCCATTTGGACTGAGTTAGAGGTTCTGAGTGCTAAGGGAGCTCCAGGTTCTCTGGTTATGCTTTCATCCATTCATTAATCCTTTCTCCCCATCCCACTCCTGCCCTCCTCTCTCTTCTCCCTGCAGGCCAGCCAGCTTGGTGTGTACAAAGCATTTGTGGATAACTATAAAGTTGCTCTGGAGACAGCTGAGAAGTGCAGCCAGTCCAACAACCAGTTCCAGAAGATCTCCGAGGTGGGCAGCACCCTGCACTGCCACCCCTACAACTCAGGGTTTTGAGGGGCTGGTCAGAGCCTTCCCAACTTAGGGCCTCTCCTCTTCTGCTTGCCCATGAGAAAAATAGTTCTCCTGATGGGTAACAGCCTGACATTTACTTTTTTGCCCTTGACATTTTCCTTCTTAATATAAGAATATCGATTTCTATATGATTTTGTTATTTTGTTTTAGGTTATTCTGTATTAGAAAAGAAAAAAGGCAGCATTCTCCCACACTGGGGTAACCTTAAGCACATCAGTTCCCTTCTCTTGGGCTCAGTTCCTCTGCTGCAGAATGAGGTATCTGGATTGGTCCAGCTTACCCCAAGTCTGCTTGACAAGAACCACCTGCACACTGTTTGAAACGCAGATCTTCAGGCACCTTCCCTGGAGCTTCAATTCAGAAGGTTTGGGGTGGGGCCCAGGAGTCTGTATTTTTTTTTCTTTAAAACAAGCTTGCCCAGGTGATTTTTATAATCAGAGAAGCTTGAAGGAGTCTGGGCTAGGTGATCCTTTAAGATCCTTGAAATCTCACAGAGAGAGGACAAGGGCCCCTTATCTGCAGAAGAAGCTCTAGACCCTCTGGCTGGGAATATGCCTGTCTGTCCCTAGGGGGAGTCCAGCCCCCACTCCATCCTCCTCTACAAGGCAAAGATGTGGCATCATCTGCCATCAACACTTGTGTCCAGGAAGTGTCCTAGAATTCTTCAGGAGCACAGCCCAGCTCACCCCTTGAGCCAAAAAGATCTCAGGGATACCCCCCCACCCTAAGGCACTGGGTTTACAATCAAAGTTCTCAGCTCCAAGCTCAGGGTAAGAGAATGTCTAGTTCCAAGGAGAGGGAGCTCCTTCTGCACTTTTGGAAGTCCTGCTTTATAGGCCTCTCTCAATCCTTTGCTTTCTCTCTCAGCTCCAATGCTAGAAAAGTTGGGGAGATACAGGATAGTTTTGGGGAAGCTACTGGGGTGATAAGGGTTATACCCAAGTTTGGAATCAGTCGAGAGGGAACACACGTGTTGGGCAGATGGAGATGAAAGTGTGAGCTTGATTACCCATCAAAGCTGGATTGGAATAACGTGGATGTGGATCTGTAGCCACACTGGCTTTGCTAACACTTCCTTCCACGTTCAAACACATTTCACGGGGGCAGAGAGAGAAGAGCTGAGCTCCGTTTTCGTCTCCCAAACCCAGGGGTCAGGTGAGTCACCCTCTACCTGGAAGGGTGGAGTGGAACGAAGGGTAGGAAGGTCCCAGTACGTGGAACAGTGAGGCTGGAGAAAGGGTGGCCCCTATCTGTGTTCCAGTGGCCCTGCCAAGGCTGCCTGGGTGCCCGGGTCATGTACTGTCCAGAGAGTGGGAGAGGGTCTCCTCTTAGCCTGGGCTGACTGCCTGTTCTCTGTTCCCCACCCCCAGCAGCAGAGGCAGAAACCCCCATGCTCATCGCCACGCGCCCCTCAAAGCCAGCCAGCCCCACAAGGGCAGAGCGAGGCCCGTGGCCGGCTGCCAGTGGCTTCTCACCCTGACTCATGCGCAGTCGCAGTCACTTCCTACTTGTGCCGCCACTTCATTACTGCAATCAGGCCCTTCTCCTCTGCAGCGGAGTGATTTTGTACCTCTAGACTGCACTGGAAGCGGGCATGGAGAAAAATTCCCTAAAGCTGGGAATCTAGACACCAGGAACCTCACTTTTCCCCACCCCCATGCCCCAGGCTCATCCCTGGGGGTTTTCTCTGTCTAGAAACAGCTTGAGGCAGGAGTATCAAGTGTAGAGCGCCCGCTGCCTGGGCACTTCCTCCCAGGCAGAGCAGACAGCATCACCTGGTACCTGACCTTGGCCTCACCTCACCCCTGCCTTCCTGCTGGCAGTCCCCTGGGAGCCCCCACGCCATGTGCTCAGTCTTCCAAGGTGGGGATTGCGTTACAACTCCAGTTACAGGTCACACTGGTCCACTGGCAAAGGGCCGGAGCTGGAACCTCTGTCCTGAAGGCAGATGAGAGAGGTTAGGATCAGATAAGCCATCCCTGGTGTCTGTTGCCAGCACCCCCTGTCACTTTGTGTGGCATCCAGAAAGGGTGTTGCTCTTTCCTTCCTGGCAGTCTGTGGGCTCAGATGTCCAGCCCAGGCACAGTAGGCGGGGAGTGCAGCTGGGGCTGGTGGCTGGGTGAGTCCCTCTCGATATGGGTGATGGAGAGGTCGGACTGCTCCGCACCTCTCAGCCCCAGGTGCACCACGTCCCTGCTGCCCCCTATAGAGGCGTGTGGGACCCCATCTCCTCCTCTCCAGGGCTGCTCATGCCCAAAGACCAGCTGCTATGCTGGTGTTTGTCCACTACAACCCTGTGTGCCCTGAGCCGCTGTGCAACAGTGGCTGCTGCTGGGGGTGGGAAAGGCTGGTCCCGTTCTTGCTCATCCTCTGAAGGCCCTCCTAGTCGCTGCGGAGGGGCTTTAGGGGACAGGCCTGAGGAGCACCAGCCGTGATCACAGTCCTCTCTGGTCCCCAGAACCCCTCCTTTCTGCCTGCATCAGCCACTGGACCCCAGGAGGCTCCAGGAGCTGACGGGTGTGGCCCAGGGGGTCTGGAGTCAGAGAGGCAGAAGTTAGTCTTTGTCGCTTTGCTCCTGTTTGCACCCCTGGGTCTCAGAGCCCTGCTTCCTGCTGTGTTCACCACGGGGAATGGGGAGGCCAGGGGTGGGGCTGGGCCGGGTGGAGTGATTCCGCTCCTCTGTTTGGCAGGAACTCAAGGTGAAAGGTCCCAAGGACTCCAGGGACAGCCACACGTCAGTCACTATGGAAGGTACTATGGGGAAGGGGTTGGATTAACAGTCATCTTCCTTTGTCTGGCTTTGTGCCCTGCTTGTAGGTGTGTGCACACGTACTCGCACGCGTGTGTGTGTGTGAGAGTGTGTGTGTGAGTGCGTGCACGCGAGGAGGAATCCAGCCTCTGTCCCCAGGCAGCTGGCCAGCTACAAACGTGCTCCTCCTTAGGATGCCAGCAGGCGCCCCGCTCCCCTCCTCCTCCCCGCTCCACGCGCGCCGCCCTCCCTCCCCTCCCCCTGGCTAGAGGCGCACTCAGAAGCGGCTGCTTGGTTCTGGAGGCTGTGCGGCGGCAGCCGAGAAGGTGGCTGAGTGGCCGGGCCGCTGAGGGGAGCCGGGGAGCCCGGAGCGATGGCCGCACGCTCCCGCCACGGGGACGCAGGCTGCCATGGAAATACTTCTCATCATTCGCTTCTGCTGTAACTGCACCTATGGTAACCCCGGCCCCCTCTCGCGGGAGGTGGGGGTGTCCTCCCACCTCTGGGGGCCGGCTGGAGCGGGCGGAGGCTGGAGGGGGCGGAATCGTGGCCGGCAAGGTTCGGAGCAGGGGGAGGGGCAGCAGGGCAGGGATGGGGAACAAGTGGCTGGACCTGTGTTAACCCCCCGGCCGGCCAGCTTCCAGCCTGGAGTTGAACTCTGGGGGCCGCTCCAGGCAGGAGGGCTTGGAGATGGGAGGACCGGGCTAGGAGGGGCCAGGCTCCACTGAGGATCTGTGGGGGAATTCGTGGCTCAGCTCGAGAGGCTGGGAGCAACTTCCTGGAGAGGCTGTCAAGGAGAAAAAGTGACAAGGCTGCATTGGCAGGGGTGGCCATCCCGGGGCTGGAGAGGGGTCGGCAGGGGCCGATCGGAGAGGGCCGAATGGTCAGATGGCAGCGCCTTGGACCCGGAGGGTGCCAGCCCCGGCTGGAGGGAGAAGTTGGGAGTCTCTTTGTTTCGGGCGAGAGGAGAGGAGGGTGAGTGGCCAGGGTATTGTGTGCTCCGAGCACACACGCTGCCTTGGCTCTCTCCTCTGTGAACAGGCGATGGGAGAACGTGGATATGGTTGGGAGCAGGAAGGAATTGGGTTGCCCCCAGTGGGTTCGTTCCTAACCACTGGAGACCCTCGAGCTGAGGTCTTGTCACCTAGTGCAGAAGGTTGGCGGTGAGTGCTGGTGGGAGAAGGGGGCGTGGCAGGTTGCTGCTTTGTGAAGGTCACACCCCCACCGTACAATGGGTGGGGGGCTGGGGGGCAGACAGAGCATCCTCTGCAGCCCCCTCGGGGACAGGGGTCCCGAGACAGGTGTGTGCTGCCACCCAGGTTCTCGCTCAGAGGAGGCTGGCACCAGCCTAGGCGAAGAGGTATCCGGAAGCCAGCAGGCCCCGCCTTCCAGGGCAAGAGGTACCCTCGGGACGACCCAGGCTGCCTTTGGCAGGGGCATAAGGGTCAAGTGATGCCCCCGGCCTGCTGCTCTGGGCCCCTGGGGCAGGCAGCTGGTTTCAGGACCGTCTTCCCTCCCACCAGGCAGGCGTTTTGTCTCAGCTCCTTTCAGTCACTTTGCTTTCATGTCTCCGTGGTAACCTGGAGCTCCTTGTCGAAGGCTGAACAGAGGGGGGCGGCAGCTTGCCGGAGGAGCGATGCTGAGGTTTTCCGGGCTCTTCCCTGCGACCTCTGTGCACGATCAGCTGTCCCCTCCCCTTCTTAGATGTCCTGTGTAGAAGACTGCTCATGATGGAGAGAGACTCTGAGGTCGCCCCTCTCTGACTGTCCCAGCAGGACAGCAGGGGGGAGCACTAGTCAGCGGGCAGAGGCTGTCCTGGGCCCCACCCCTCGGCTCAGATCCTGACAGTTTAGACTTGAAGCTGGCCTGGTTGAAGATCGAAGGGGAAATGCCCTTCTCGGTCTGGCCTGGGAGTTGGTCAAGTCTCCACTCTGCCTTTCTGAAGAGGAAACGGTTGGCCCTTTGCTTCCTCTTTCTTCCCCAAAAAGGAAGCTTAGTTTTAGTGAAACAGGCCTGGGACCCGAAGTTCAGGGTTTCTTCCGTCCCTGAGATGAAGTCAGCTTCAAAGTGTGAGGGGTCAGGTGCGAAGGGGCCCTCACTGACCACACTGAGCCGTCTCAGCCCCTCCAAAGGGTGCTGGTCTGAGGTCCCAGGGAGGCTGAGTGACTGAGGGCTCACTCTGAGCTTGCCTCGTAGCTCAGTCGGTAAAGAATCCGCCTGCAGTGCAGGAGACCTGGGTTTGATTCCTGGGTCAGGAAGCTCCTCTGGAGAAGGAAATGACAACCCACTCTCCAGTACTCGTGCCTGAGAAATCCCATGGACAAAGGAGCCTGGCAGGCTACAATCCGTGGGGTCGTAAGAGTCGGACGGGACCTAGCAACTAAACCACCACCACTGCAGTCGTCTGCCTTAGTGGTTATGTACCGAATGTCCACTCTCCAGGGCTCCATGCCAAACATGGTTGGGGGGGTGGGAGACAAAGGAAGTCTGACTCAGCCCCCTAAGGAGGGGGCTCACCTTGGCAGCTAGAGAGGCCAGCTCATCCACTCCTTGATGAATCTTTCCCAGAACCCTCTCAAGGGCCACTGAGCTTCTGCTGATGCTGCCCTCCCCCATGGAGGGGGATGGCTCAAAGTTAAGGAGTACTGGTAGACCTACATTCAAAACCCAGCTGCCCCTTACAGCTTTGTGATTGTGAGCAAGTTACATAAAACTTCTTTGTACTTTGGAGAATTTTCTGCATATGTAAAATAGGACTAGTGATCATTGCTTTCCTTTTTAAAAAAAATAGTATATTTATTCCTTTATTTATTTATTTGGCTGTGCCAGGTCTTAGTTGTGGCACATAGGATCTTTCATTGCGGTATGTGGGATCTGGTTCCCTTACCAGGGGTTGAACCCCGGGGCCCCATGTATTGGGAGCGTGGAGTCTTAGCCACTGGACCACCAGGACAGTCCCTTTCTTTTTTAATTAAAAGGAAATAGCACATGTAAAACAGTGCCATTGGACACGGAGTAAAGTACTCAGCAAGCTAGAGAGAGGCCCACTTTGCACAGGTCATGGTTTGTCTTTTAGGCACTGTGAATGTTGGTTGTGAAAGTCCTGATTGGGGAAGGCTTTTAGGAGGAGGGGGAGAGACAGGCATTGCAACTTGGTGAATGGTGTGTGCCCCAGAAATGGGAACCACACATTGAGGAGCAGGGAGATTGGGGGAAGCAGAGGCAGGGAGCAGTTGTATGGGGTGGTATGTGGGCTGTGCACTCTGCATTCTCAGGGGAAGCAGGTGCGGGGGGCATGGGGAGCATGCCCATCACGGCTGCCCTGGTTCCCTTCGTATCTGACCGCGGCCCCGGGGCCCTGTCCTTGCTCTTGGCTTCTCCCCACCTTCCTCCCAGCTGCCCCTCCCCAACCTGGGGCTGATACATTAGGACTCTTTCCGTGACCACAATCAAGTGGACTCTTGAGGTGACTCGAGGCATATTAATAACCCCTCTGAAACCCAACACGCCATTTGTGCAGACCTCTGAGCTTAGTCAGAAACCTCTTCCTCCTGGGACCCAGCAGAGGGATGGAGGGGGCTGACACTGCAGTATCAACTTTCTCTAGGCGGGAACTCGAGGGCCCACCCTGGCTGGTGTCTGCTGAACTTGCATTTTCTCTGGGTCTCTGGGATTCTCAGAGAGTGATTTCCCCCTGCCCTGCAGATGGGCTGAGCCACAGGTGGGTACTGTAGACCAGGGGTCCCCAACCCCCCAGGATCTCATGCCTGATGATCTGAGGTGGAGCTGATATAATAATAATAAATCAGAGGGCACAATAAATGCAATGCAGTTGAATCACCTTGAAACCATGCCCCTCTTCCTGATCCATGGAAAGATTGTCTTCAGCAAACCGGTCCCTGGTGCCAAAAAGGTTGGGGACCGCTGCCCCAGATAGCCTCAGAATTTGCCCCTCCTGGGCTGGTGACTGATCTGTAACCTCATTGTCCCAGGAGAGGCCAACCTGATCTTGTCCATTCTAGCTCCCATAGCCCTTGGACGGGGAGGGGTTCTAGAAGTTGCTAGATTAAGAAAGGGCTGCAAATAAATCATGGGAGGTGTGTTTCAATGAAGCAGTGGTTTTCAACCCTTATGACATCTCAGAATCCACAAAGGAGCTTTGTAAAAATGCTGATGCCTGGGTTCTGCCCAGCAGAGCCTGCTGTTTAGCTGATGGGAGAGGGAGAAAGAGGCATCTGAATCTTTTGAGAGTTCCCCACTGATTCTAAGGGCAGCCAAGCAAAGCCAGCAGATGAGGCTCAGGGCACACCGCTGAGACTGCATCTTCTCCGTAGCCAGCAGATTGTTTCCCAAAGTGACCATTTAGCAATGCGAAGGGTATTAATATCCAGGGCCTTGGGGAGCTCTTTGGTTTGGGGGCTGGCTGGGACATGAGTGTCAGCCCTGGTACCTGTCACAGCCTGATCCCATGGGACACTCACTCTGGTCCTCCTCCCCAGACCAGCATCCTGCCTCTTACTGCTCCTACAGCAGGGGGACAGGGGTCATGACCCCGTGGGCAAAGGTGTCCAGGTGCAGGACCGGAGCTAATCCACCCAGGCTGGGAGGGGCAGGACGCAGCTGCCCTCAGGAGCTTTGTTCGGAAGTGTTGGTCAGCCAGCTGCCTCCTTCACCTGTTCCCTTGAATCCTGGCGATCCTCATTTGGTGTCCTGGTCGCCAAAGTGTGTGGCCCGTGGTGTGTGTGTCGGGGGTTCTGCTGAGCTTGCAATTTCCCAGCCTCTTCAGGGGCTCTCTGACTTGAAGCCCCACCTGAATGCCTTTCGGAAATCTTTACCCCATCAGCTGCCACTTGAGAACAGAGCCTTTCTGTGGCCATCAGGCATGCCTCCCTGGTCCTCAGCCAAGAGCGCATTGAGGGCATGATCAGGGGTCCTCCTCGTGGAGATGAGGTCAACTGTGTGGGTCAGAACGAAGCATGATGTTCCCAGCTGGCGGGGCCAGGCCTTGGACCAGAGGGATGTGAGAATGATGGGGTATGGGGACACCTCCCTCCCTGGGAAAACAGTGTCTCCTTCCTGCAGTCTGGGGTCCTGGGTGTGACCTCCACTGTCCCGGAGCTGTTAGGGTAAAGCTGTGTGATTTCAGCAGAGGGTCCAGAGGAGCATCTGTGTCTGTTATGAGCCTGGTCAGGCTGGGACAGGCCTGGGGGACAAATAGCCCTTCAAGAAATCATGTCTAGTGGGAGACAAGATGAGGTGGGTGGGAGGGGGCTGGGGTCACCAGAGCCATGTGTCCGTCTTTTGGTGTTGTCTGGCCTGCCTGGGGTGAGAATGCAGGCGTGGTTGCTGTGGAATCCACTTTGGCCTCCTGTGAGTGGACGTCCATGCAGGGGAGGGAGGCGGCTCGGGGCACAGGCTGGCCCCCCGGGTCTCAAACTGCTCCCTGTCTTTCATCTGACCTGGGCCTGTTCCTGCTTCCCCCACAGCTCTGCTCTACAAGCCCATTGACCGAGTCACCAGGAGCACCCTGGTCCTACACGTGAGTGTCTCCCCGCCGAGTGGCCAGGGGGGACTCAGGAGTGGGTGGGAGATTGAGCCCAGGGTGCAAGAGCGCTGGAGTCATGACAACAGCCCATGCGGGGAGCTGGGCAGAGGGTCCCTGGGCCCTGACTGCACCTGCCTGGCCTGTGGTGACCATGCTGATGGGCCCAGGGCCTAAAAATAGCTTGGCCACTAGGCTTGACTTTTGGCCAAATGCTCCCTGGGAGGCAGGCACTTCCTGCCTCCTCATTCCTTGCCTGGTCTCCAGTGTCCTTGGAGCAGCTGTAGGGTAAGTGGGGGGTGTCTCTCCCAGCTGCTTGGTGAGAGGAGACTCCACCTGGTCTGCACCACCAGGGAGAAGAATCATGACTGCAGCGGTAATAAAGGAGCACCACTGCCCTGCTGCTCTGACCCTAATTCTTAGTTCAGCGTTTACAGGCATGACCAAGTTAGAGTAAGGGTCCCTAGTTGCCCCCCTTGGAATTCCTTCAGTGAGGATTGAGTTCTCCCCACTGTCTTCTCACTAAGCCCCAGCCCCGCTCCCCCCATCTCACCACCCCATCCTTTCCAGGACCTGCTGAAGCACACACCTGTGGACCACCCAGACTACCCGCTGCTACAGGATGCCCTCCGCATCTCCCAGAACTTCCTGTCCAGCATCAATGAGGACATCGACCCCCGCCGGACTGCAGTCACAACCCCCAAGGGGGAGGTGAGCTCAGGACCCAGTGGGGCTCGGCCCCCAGGGTGAGGAGGGTGCCCGGCACCATTCCTGCTCTCTTGCACACACGGGCACCACCGCCCAATGCCCGGTGCCTCTCCAACCCTGATCCCCCAGTCCCAGCCAAGGATAGGCCTTCGGGTCCTGAGCCAACAGCTTAAGGTCCAGCATCTCATTAATCTTCATAATAGTCTACGGAGGCAGATGAGGAAACTGGGGCCTGGAGAGTCTCTCTAGGTCTCCTGCACAGGTCTCTTGGCTATCAGTGTCGGAACTGGATCCTTTAGCTCGGGGTCCCTGACCTCTGGGCTGCAGACTGGTACGTCCTATCAGATCAGCAGCAGCATTAGACTAGAAGTAAAGTGCACAGTAAATGTAATGTGCCTGAATCATCCCGAAACCATCCTGCTCACCCTCAGTTTGTGGAAAAATTGTCTTCCATGAAATCAGTCCCTGGTGCCAAAAAGATTAGGGACCGCAGCTATAGCTGGGGTGTTCTGTCAGCAAGCCTCAGGCACTGACCCCCGCACCAGGGCTCCTTCTGTCTCATTCTTGAATGCAGCCACCTCCTCTGGGCAGCATGATGTCCTCAGGGTCCCCTGGAAGATAATGGCTCAGGCTGAGGGAGCTTGGAGAGTCAGGGAGAAGAGGCTGAAGCTGCCAGGTGACTGAACTGTCCCAGGTGGGCTCCTGTATGTGGCTAGCAGCTCCAGTTCCCTGGGGGCCCTTTTTGCTGGAGGAGTGGGGGGTGCCTCAGTGAGGGGAAGCAATTTGAAGAATCAGAGGGACAGTTAGCCACGTGGGTCAGCAGCCTGACCCACACATGGAGCTTCCTGTCCAGAAGAGGTAATTAAGTGGCGTTCAGGAGTGAAGGCTGGCTGCCTTTCTGCTCCTCTGTAGTGTTTATGAGGTTCCAGTGTCTCCTCGGGAGGGAAGTAACGAGGGACAGGTTCTGGGGATTGGCTAATGGGACCAGAGCACTGTCCCTGCATGCAGCTCCCAGCCCCGGTTTGCAGACCCTGGAATGTCACCAGTTGGTTTGACTGGGGATGTCTGAGAGATCTCCAGAGGCCCTCGAGCACAACCAGTTTGGGATCATTTTAATAGTGTGCTTTCTACGTGCTCACCTACATACACAGCATATATAGGTCACACAGAGAAGCCTGAGACAGACCGTGACAGCCCCGCAGAGGCCTGCTGGCCCAGGATGGCAGGGAGGAGGCTCTGGAAGTTATATGTGGAGCGAAATGCTCCAAACCAGCCAGAGCCCAGGGTAGAGACAGCTGTAGGATCCCCAGGACACTGCGACAGCCCCACAGAGGGAAGCCCAGGGTCCCCCATCCATCCGCCTGAGGCGGGTTGCAGAACCCACTCAGAGGCTGTGTAAACGGGCCTGAGTGGTTCTGCAGATCGAAGTTTAGCTGAAACAAGGTCAACATCTTAGGCAGAGTTAGGGAGGCATTTCTAGGGTGGAGGTGGGGGGTATTTATGACTCAGGGTGGGTCCATCCAGGGGTGAGCTGTTGAGGGCTGCAGAGAAATGGAAAGCTACCACTTGTGGATCATATATTACATGCCAGGCACTATATTGACTGTTGTAGATATACCATGATGTCTATGCTATGGGGGTCATTATCCCCATTTTATAGATGCTAAGACTGAGGCTCAGAGAAGTCAGGGAACTTACCCCCAAGATCTCAGCCAGGAAGGGGCAGAGTCTGGATTCAAGCCCGTGTTAGATTAGGTGTTAGGTATGAGCTCAGTCATGTCTGACTCTTTGCAACCCTATGGGCCCACCAGGCTCCTCTGTCCATGGAATTTTCCAGGCAAGAATACTAGAGCTGGTTGCCATTTCCCACTCCAGGGGATCTTCCTGACCCAGGGATCAAACCTGCATCTCTTGCGTCTCCTGCATTGGCAGGTGGATTCTTTACCACTGCGCCACCTGGGAATCCCCAAGCCCGTGTGCCTGACCCCAAAGCCAGTGCTGCTAACCACCGGCACTACGGTCCTTCCCTGGAGCCCCACCCCCACCCCCACACTGGATGGGTGAGGGCTGGGCCCTGGGCTGACTCCCCCTGAGCAGGCGGGGGTGGGTGTGCCATCTCTTTCAGACGCGGCAACTGGTGAAGGACGGCTTCCTGGTGGAAGTGTCGGAGAGCTCCCGGAAGCTGCGGCACGTCTTCCTCTTCACCGA
This sequence comes from Odocoileus virginianus, assembly GCF_023699985.2. Classification (NCBI taxonomy): domain Eukaryota; kingdom Metazoa; phylum Chordata; class Mammalia; order Artiodactyla; family Cervidae; genus Odocoileus; species Odocoileus virginianus. Next base: position 20,620,847 of record NC_069690.1, read on the forward strand.
CGTCCTCCTGTGCGCCAAACTAAAGAAGACATCAGCGGGGTGAGTGTGCAGGAGGGTTGGTGGGCGGGGAGAACTAGACCCCGCCCCCCCGGTGGAGCCCGTCAGCAGCCCGGGGCCATCTGCATTTCTTTCCCCCTTTTTAAAAACATTAATTAATTTATGTTACTTCATAGCCTTTTTCTAAAAATAAATCATGGTTTTAATTATAAATATAATACAACCAAATTACAGTGGGTGGGAAATAAACCTTGTCACCCACCCGAACATAAGCATCAGTCTCCTGCGGCTATATTTCCTTCCAGTTTTTTTTTAAATGTTCTTATGTTTTTTCATATACTTGTAATCAGAGTGAATACCCAATTTGGGGCTCTGCTTTTTCCATTTCACGTCATAAGCATTTTCCCTGTTGCTGCCTAATCTTCATAATCATCATTTTACTTTCCTGCATGATGTTACAAGTGGATATGCCATAATTTACTTAAGCATTCTCCTTTTATTAGACATCTCTAAATTTTTGCTAACTGCAATTCAGTGAATATTCATTAAATCTGATGCTACCATTTATTGAGTGCTTATGCCATGCCAGGTGCCATGACAAATGCTTTGAATATATTATTTCTAATCTCCCCAGTGGCTTTACAAAGTAGGTATTATTATCCCCATCTCACAGATGAGAGAAAAGGCTTAGAAAAGTGAAATAAGTTGCCCAAGGTCATACAACTAAAGTAGAGGAGGCAGGATTTGAACCTTAATCGGACTTGAAAGTTTCTTTTGAGCTCCATCTCTGTACCCAGTGACTAGAGTGTCTCTGTTACAAGCAGAAAAGATTCTTCAATATGTATTCCTACGATCTTCCACCTTTATTTTCTTACCACCTACGGTGTGCTGAGGGAGGCAAGCCACAGGCTTAATGTTGCAGGGAGGTAGAAAACGAAGTCCTGGGGAAAGTGAGAGAAGGAGAGGTTATTATGAGTTTCAGTAGAGGGGATGACGTTTGAGATGATTCTAAAGCAGAGGTGACGGTCGTAAGCATAAACTCCTCTGCCTTAAGTCCTTTGCCCACAGCAGACATTACTAGTGGACCACAGCACTATTTCTCGTTGGACTTGGATGTGACTTTATAATCCTCAACTCATTATCCCTCAACTCATTACCCCGTGTGACTTCTATTGAGAAGAGGTGGCATTCAAAATTGCATCTGTATTGTATCTCTAGCTAAGAAGATAAAGAATGTAAGTTATGTTTAGACAGGCTGGAAGGGAAAGAAGAGTTGGATGGGGAATAGGAGAGACCACTCTTGCTCAGACACTAGAGGTTTGGGCTGCTTAAGAATGTCAGTCGTTCTGGGCCAAAAGAATGGCAGGAGCGAGATCCAGAGCCCTTACCGCTGCCTGACCTTAGAGCCTAACTATCGTTATTCCATGAACGTTTCCTGATCAGGCTCCTCAGGGCAGGGATCATTCTTGCCTGTGACGAGTTCTCAGTAAATCCCTCTCAGGTGGTTTTTGGTTCCAGGCCTGAAGATGCAGTTCCTCTGTGGCTCACATCTCCCTCTGACCTGTTTGCAGGAAGCACCAGCAATATGACTGCAAATGGTACATCCCCCTGGCTGACCTAGTGTTTCCATCCCCTGAGGAGTCTGAAGCCAGTCCCCAGGTGCACCCCTTCCCTGACCACGAGCTGGAGGACATGAAAATGAAGATCTCTGCCCTTAAGAGTGAAATCCAGAAGGAGGTGAGCAGAGCCTGGCATCACCTGGGGCTGAGAAGTTGGCTCTTTCCATTGTGGACCTTTGAATTGGGTGTGCCAGGGAAATGGAGAAAGGAGAAGTGATAAAATTTGGGAGTCTGACAAGGGAGGCAGGATGTAAGAGAGGAAGGCCTTTCTTTACAATCTTCAAGATAACATGTCTGACCATGATGATGAGCACTGGGCAGATAGAGGGCGGCAGGCCAAGGAGTCAGTGCTCAGAATTTAGTGGGGTTAATTATGGAAAGTTTCCTGGGGAACAGTGTATGCCAGACACTGCAAAAGCAAGAGGAGAAAAAGTCCTTCTTAAGGAAAGCAGGATGTATGAGAAGGGAAGGGCCTGGGAGGCTCCTCAGAAATTGACAGATCGAGTAGGCAAATAAGTAAACAGAGGCGGCCTTGAAGATCACTTGGTCTAAAAATACACAGAAACTTGTATCCTGATAGAGAACTGAGATTCTGTCAAACACACATGGAACATTTACGGATAATTTATCATGTAGTAGGCTGCATTTTGTTGTTGTTCAGTTGCTAAGTTCATGTCCAACTCTTTGTGATCCCATGGGCTGCAGCACAGCTGACTTCCCTGCCCTTCACCGTCTCCCTGAGTTTGCTCAAATTCATGTCCATTGAATCAGTGATGCCATCCTACCATCTCATCCTCTGTTGGCCCCTTCTCCTGCCCTCAGTTTTTCTCAGCACCAGGGTCTTTTCCAATGAGCTGGCTCTTCCATCACATGGCCAAAGTATTGGAGCTTCAGCATCAGTCCTTCCAATGAATATTCAGGGTTGATTTCCTTTCAGATTGACTGGTTTAGTCTCCGTGCAGTCCAAGGGACTCTCACGAGTCTTCTCTGGCACCACAATTCAGAAGTGTCAGTTCTTTGGAATAAGAAATCTCAAGTTTAGGAAAAAAAAAAAAAGGTGTACTGGTCATGTTCACAAACTACAGTGCAGTAAATTAGAAATCAACAACTAGAATATAGTTAAATATATACCTGGGAAGTTAAAACTTTTCAGGTAAAGAGGAAATCAAAAGGGAAACTGCAAATTAGACCTGCATGAAAATGAGAGCACTCCAAATTAAAACCCAGGGGATACAGCCAAAGCACTCATTAGAGGAAAATGTATAGCGTTAAATTCATTATATTTGACAACAGTGGCTAGAGGAAAACACCCCAGAAGGAGGCTTCCCCAAGGAAGGGAAAGAGGAGCATGGAGGGGCTTGGTTAGTTGGCCGGATCTCTCCTCTTCACCCATCCAGGCTTGGCTTGGGCCTGACCTCCCCAGATGAGCCTTCCCCATTGTCTCTCCACTGTTGGGTGTCTCGGTTGGGTGCCTGGCTTCCTGGTTCAGGATGTTTACCTCTTTGATTGGCTTTATTTGTGCTGAGTTATTATTGCACACTCTGCTTTCTCTCTTCCCCACTAGAATTTCAGCTCCAGGGAGGGGACTGCTTTCTTCAGTTCTGTGTCTTAATGCTCAGTTGCTAGCCTGCCAGGCTCCTCTGTCCATGGGACTCTCCAGGCAAAAATACTGGAGTGGGTTGCCATTTCCTACTCCAGGGGATCTTCCAGACCCAGGAATCGAACCGATGTCTCTTGCATCTCCTGCATTGGCAGGCACATGCTTTATCACTGTGCCACCTGGGAAGCCCTCATGTCCTACTACTTAACATGTAATAAATAGATGCTTTATGAACAGTTGAAAGACACATGACCAGATGCCTTCTAAGGATTCTTTCAACCCAGATATCTTTCTCTGAACAGAGGAGAAGAAAACCACAGTAATAACCCAGGGATGTTTGGGTCATGGGAGTGTCCTACCCTTGTGGCTTAGCTGGTAAAGAATCCGCCTGCAATGCGGGAGACCTGGGTTCGATCCCTGGGTTGGGGAGATTCCCTGGAGAAGGGAAAGGCTACCTGCTCCAGTATCCTGGCCTGGAGAATTTCATGGACAGTATAGTCTATAGGGTCTCAAAGAGTCAGACATGACTGAGCAGCTTTCACTTTCACACAGTATCCTAGGACTGGGGTACACCTGCCCAGAGGGAGCCCCCTGACCAGCACAGGTGTCCTCCTCCTAAACAGCCAGCCCACCCTGCCTCAGGGGAGCCTGCTTCCCCGTTTGGGTCTGTCAGCATCTGCACATCAGGGGCATCCCGCATGTGCGTCTTTCACCCGGCCCTGGGAGCTGCAGGCTCTGAGCCTCTGTCCTGCCCCAGGTGTGCAGGCGTGGCCTTCTGCTTCATCGGGTCCGTGCTTACTGACTTCTGCTGGCTGCAGGGCTGCGCCAGATGCTCACAGACCTCCTTATCCAGTGGAGAAGGCACACATTCTTCTGTGTGACTGCAACATGTGGCACAGCGTGATGAGAGTCACTGGAGATGCACGGTGTTGTTTTCTGAGTCACAGGAGCAGCAGCAATTTATTCTTTTAATAATATTTTTAAGCCTAATTTTTTTCCCTAATCCCCAGTGTCTCACACTGACTTCTTATAACAAGAAATACAATACCAAAGTGTGTAGAATAGAATTTCTTACCTTCCCCCCATTATTCCCAGTTTGAGGTATGTTCTTCTAGACTCTCCTGTGTTTACACGTGTGTGTCTGTATTTTTTAATGAGATTAGACTACATGTGCCGTTTTGCAGTTTCATCTGTCAGGTCCCCTTTCACAACTGCATCCTGTTGTCACTCGACGGCACAACATATTTGGGTCTTTAGATGGTTTCTCATTCTTTCCTCTGCCCTTCTGTTTCTTTCCGGTAGATCCCCTGCAAGTGGGATGTCTGGGGCAGAGGGCTTGCGCATTTCATCGCCGGGTTTACGTCTGAAAAGTTTGCATCCGATCATGTTCCCTCCAGCAGTGTGTCATCATCTCTGTTCCCCCACAGTGTCACAGCACCGGCTGTGAGCAATTGTCACAATTCTGCCAGTCTAGTGGGTAAAAAAAAAAAAGCAGAGATGAATCCTCGCTGTAGGAGCTTGAGGATGGCATTGGAACTGAGATGTGAAGCATAACAGTGGTGCATAAAAGGGAAGGGAGCCTTTATATGATACAAACTGGAAAAACTGGAGACAGCTGAGACGGGGAGCAGCTTGTTAGAGAACAGGGAATAATAGTGTGAGCCCGGGGTGGAAGATGCAGGGCACATGTGGCGGGCATGGAAGCTAGAACCCAGCCCTGGGGAGGTCCCCTGGGGCCAGACGTAATGAGGGCTTTATGCTGAAAGGTGTCTGCTGCTTTTAAGCAGGGCGGCTCGGTGGTACCCAGAATTTAATTTATGGACATGACTGAGTAATAGCCCAGAGATGTTGATGCCACTGGAAGATTTTTATTCCTTAGATTTATTTTATTACTTACAGTTTCCAAGAGTAGGGGGCAGGCCACGCCACACAGGGCTAGGTAGGAAAACACCAGGTTCGGTCAAGGGGCAGAAGGAGGGACTTCCCTGGGGGTCCAGTGGTTAAAACTCCATGCTTCCAATGCAGGGGTGCAGGTTCCATCCCTGGTCTGGGAACTAAAATCCCACATGCCATGCTGCGTGGAAAAGAAAAAAAAGGCAAAAGGAGCTTGGGAAGTGCATGGCCCAGAGCCTCGACTGTGTTTTCCACAAGAAACAGCTTAGGACTGGCAAATCTGAATAAGTCAGCAGGCTCTGGGCTAGAGTGGTGGTATCTAGTTGCCCTGGGTTACTTAGGGCAGAAGAAATACTGGCTTGTATGTGAAAGTTAGTTAAAGGAGAGGGTCAGAGGTGTGGACTCCAGACTAACTGGTTTGCACATGAAAGATGCATTCACAGGGAAGTCATTTACTAGCCTAGGAATTAGCATGTCCTGCAAGGAGCAGTTTTATTTTCTGTGGCTGACTGGCCCTCCCAAGAAAAAAAAAATGATGACTATACAGAGGAATGCTGTATGTAGAACTACTGAGTGTGAGGGAGGCGGGAGGGAGGATCGGGATGGGGAACACATGTAAATCCATGGCTGATTCATGTCAATGTATGGCAAAATCCACTACAATATTGTAAAGTAATTAGCCTCCAACGAATAAAAATAAATGGGGGGAATAAAAAGAACTATGGGGTGACAAGTGGAGTCCGAGTGCAAGGAGAGCCCCCTGTGCCCTCTGTCCCCTGCAGAAAGCCAACAAGGGGCAGAGCCGGGCCATCGAACGCCTGAAGAAGAAGATGTTTGAGAACGAATTCTTGCTGCTGCTCAATTCCCCCACAATCCCATTTCGGATCCACAATCGGAATGGAAAGGTCAGGAAGGATGGGGAGAGGACACACAGCCCCCTTCCTCCAGGGCTGCCCACTCTCTATGGCTCCTGACCCTGAACCGGACCTGCGGAAATCGGGGCTTCGGGTCCCCCCACCCCTCGCTCCCAACAAGGCTGCCATGGCTCCTGCCCTGGACTGCCTCTCTCCCCACTCGTGTAGAGCCAGTGCCCTCTGCTGGTCATCACTGGCACTGCCACTCCCATCACCAGGCTTCCTAGGAGGAAGGCCTTCCTCCCAGCTGCCTTCTGCTCCAAGCCTAGGGGTGCCTGGGTACAAAGGAACTTTATTGGGGGCCCCAGAATCCAAAAATGTCCTGGGCCTGACTGTGGTCACTCTAGTGAATTCTCATCTCCTCTCTTCAGAGCTACCTGTTCCTACTGTCCTCAGACTATGAGAGGTCAGAGTGGAGAGAAGCAATTCAGAAACTGCAGAAGAAAGGTAATGCCCCACCCCTACTCTACGCTGCCCTGCTGGTGTCCATGGCAAGAGAGGGCCTTTTGCATTTGCAAGCACTTTGATGTCCACTGGCTCGTCTTTAGCCCTCCTAGTTACTCTGTAAATTGCCAGGGCAGATGGTTCTTAACCGATGCTACTGATCAATTGAGACCCAAAGAATTCAGGTGCTTTGCTTAAGAATGTGTAGTGAATTGTCAGTAGGACTGGACCCAGAGCCCACAGTTGCTCCTCTGTCTCTTGCTCTTGCTGTCATGTACATAATTCAGGAACCTCTCCAGTTGGACCCTGCGCTTCTTATCCCTCCGGCAGCACCCCTGACTCTCCCCAGCTGAGTGTCTACTCCCCCTTCCAATGACCAACTCTGCCCTTAGAGCTAAGCTTTTTTCCCTGCAGTAGCCCTCAAAGAAGAGCCGTGGGTCCTAGTGGACCTATGACGACATTCCGCTCTCTCTCATCTCCTCCTGCAGATCTTCAGGCCTTTGTCCTGAGCTCAGTGGAACTCCAGGTGCTCACAGGATCCTGTTTCAAACTTAGGACTGTACACAACATTCCTGTCACCAGCAATAAAGACGGTAAGATCTGGAATCCAAGTTGCTCAATCAGCGGGTCCAAGCCCCTGGGGTGTTGCCAGGACCTTCCACAAACACCTAGCCAGTCACTTGGCTACCAGTGGCTGATCTCTGCTCCGCTGGGCTGGGAAGACTCAGTTGCCAGATACAGAAGAGTTTGAACAGATGTTTTTCTCTGCTGAGTCCCTGGATGGTGCCCAACTCCTCCCTGGTGACCTCTGGCTGAAGAGAAGAATCTGGTGTCCTGGTGCACTGGGACTGTGATGTTAATATGTTCACGGAAGCAGAAAGCTTAAGCCTGGGGCAGGGTGGTGGGGGAGCACAAGGTTAGGTGGATTAGAGTAGTGTGTGAGAAATAAGGCTGGACCTGTTCTTTGGCACAGAGTGACTTATGTTGGTTAATTTCCACTTTGGAAGGCTAGACTGAGGAGGGCAGCAGTGGGATAGGCAGGATTCATAGGAGGGAAAGTGCCCCCGGCGGTTGGGACTTAGTCCTAGGAGGAAGGTGCGGCCAGCCGAGGCTGAGTGGAGGGAGTGCATCAGCTCGCACTCCAGGCAGCAATGGACTGTGGATGCTTCTTCCTCTGGCCACCAGGTGGTGCTGTCGGACCAAGGTGCAGACTGGCTCCCTTCCTTTGTGTAACCAACCAGCCAGGGGTGAGTCGGGGGAGGAAGCAGGCCTCTCATCACCCTCTTCCCTGGGGGGCTTTTCTCTCTTGCAGACGACGAGTCTCCAGGACTCTATGGCTTCCTCCATGTCATCGTCCATTCTGCCAAGGGGTTTAAGCAGTCAGCCAGTAAGTACCCAAGACCACCTGCCCCAGGAAGAGACTGCATTGTTCATCCTTTTACAGAAAGTCCCTGTGGACCCATTGCATGGGGCCTCCCACCTGTTCTGCCTTGGTCTGCCCAGGCTGGGGCCCTGCCAGCTGCTTTGAGGTGTGGGGCATTCCCCCAAAGGCCAGGAGCTAGCTCCTCTTGGCTAGCAGGGGTTCATCCCTGCTTTCTGTCTCCAGGGTCTGCTCTGCCCTAAGCCCTTCCCTACCCCCAGGTATCAAAAATATGGGGCTCCCATCTCACATCCACAGATCACAAGCTGTGTGACCTTGGGAAAATCTCTTAACCTCTCTGAGCCTTCTCTTTTTTTCCTCCAAAAAAAGGCAATCATGCTTGTTAATACTTACCTAAGAGCTGGCTTAAATATGACCTATATGTGTAGGGCCAGCACACTGCTACCACACATTCTTTTTCCTTCTTTATCACCATCTGCTATGTCCGTGCAGTTCTTAGTATTTTACAAAATACAGTTACATTTTTATCCAACTTTTCTCCCTGAAGGAATTTGTTAGACAGCTAATAGTTTCTCCCCATTTGCCAGATGAGAAAACTGAGTCACAGAGAAAGAAAAGGACTTAATATTATACAGGATCAGAAGCCTGATTCCTCTCACTCCTTTCTCTTCCCCTCTGACTGATAAGATCTGCCCTCTGCCTTCTTCCTGCAGTGCACCACGCAGGGGGTATGCCAGTGACTCACAATCAGTCATTCAATTAACGTTCTCTGTGACACCTGGATTTCCAAAGCAAATCTGCCTCCCTTCTCTGTGTTCCCATCACCCTGGGGCAGCACCTGTCATACTTTTTTGTCACTTAAGATGTGCTTCCTCCACTGTGAGTTCTTAGAGGACAGGAGCCACGTCTCCTTCATCGCTGAATGAACAGGAGCTCAAAATGCTGAACGGAAGTAGTTTATTTCCAGGCGCCTATTGTGCGCCTGGGTCCCTTACTAGGTGCTAGAGAAAATACAAACATGTCTCGTGAGCTGACAGTGGTTGGCACATTCAGAGCCTTTTCGGGTGCATTATCTGCTCTGAGCCTCCTGGCACCCTTTCTAGGTCGCTGATGCCATTCCCACTTGGCACGCAAAGAAGCTGAGGCCAGAAAGCTCCAGGGACTTTCCCAGGGCGGCGCAGCAGGGCACACAGGTGATGGAGTTGAATCCATGCCTTCTGACACCAAGGCCCTCGCTTTCCCCTCTAGAGCAGCATTTCTCTGTGTGGCCAGGACCCCCTCACGCATCACTCAGGCAGTGCTGGTGGAACAGCACCAGCTTCCTGGATGCCCCAGACCCACAGAATCTGCTGATGGGGCATTGCCTGGGAATACTCCTGGTCAGTCGGCTCTGTGGGGCTGCTGCACACACCAAGTCTGCAGCCCCCTGAGCTGGCCGGGGACCCTCACCTCTCCATGGTGACCAGATGTCTCCCCCTTCCTGTCTCTCTGCCTCCTGTCAGCTGGGATGGGCCTCAGGAGCAGGCCCATTAGAGCAGGGAGTTCCACTCCCCCAGAGCAGGGGTCCGACCTCTCAGACTGGGTTGGGGCGCTCAGACATGGGGTGAGGTACGGCTCCAGAATCTCCCCTCGCCTCCAGCCAGTCCTCACCTCCTCCCTCTGCCAGCCCTCTGACCCGCTCGGATGTTCATTCTGACTCAGGCCTTGTGAATCTTTAGCCGTGGCTGCTTGTCCTAGTAAACTCATCACATCCACACAGTCCGGCCTGGCCTGCAGGCACCATCGTCTTGCCCGATCTCCAAAGGAGAGCAGTCAGGCACAGAGGGGGGGTGGTTTGCGCAGAGCTAGGATTTGACCCAGACAGGCCGACTCCAAAGCCCTTCCTTTTATCCCAGAACTAGTCCCTGAGGGGGGATTCCCTCACAGGGGAACCAGTGAAGGGACACTTCATGCCCATCCATCTCTCGGCTGCCCAGACGTGCTCTCTGCTCTGATGGGGGCCCGATAGGCCTTTGGCTTCATTCGCCTGTTCACCGGCGCCCTGCTCAGATACCTGCTGTGCTCAGATACCCGGTTACATCCAGTCTCCATCACACACAGTGAGGGACAGCTCTCCCCAGTCTTAGCTCTGTAGGAGAGTCCTGATGGAGAACAGCCAGCTAGGTAGCTCCTGGGGCCTGGGAGGGGCATGTACATCCACCTTCTGACCTCCACCCCCTGCCCCTGATTCACATTGTAGAGGATTGGCTGTGGTTCCCCAAAGTCACCCCCCAGCACACACCATTACCCTGGGAAACAGCCTAGGCAGCGCCCCTGGAGGGGCAGGATGCGGGGCCTGAGGCTGGGCGGGCGTGTGTGGATTTGCAGAGTGCGCATGGGCACTCTGGGGAGACTGATGCGTGATCCCCCATCCCTCCTGGGTTCCCAAGCCCCGGGCCTCACTCGGTGTCTCTGCCTGTCCCCACAGACCTGTACTGTACCCTGGAGGTGGATTCCTTTGGCTACTTTGTCAGCAAAGCGAAAACCAGGGTGTTCCGGGACACAACGGAGCCCAAGTGGGATGAGGTGAGTGGTCCCCGCAGAGACCCCGGGCTCATCCCCCACCATGCCCACCCTGCTCCCAGTGCTCTTGTCCTATTGTCTGGGGATGGCCAAGCCTGCTGATGGGCCAGCCCCGTCCCTCTGACCCCTCTGCCCTCCCCTCCCTGCTCATCTGGCTTCTGATCGTGGGTTTGTGTCTAGACACAGTGTTATAGTTTGGGGTCTCCCATCCAAGTACTAATCAGGCCCGACCCTGCTTAGCTTCTGAGATCAGGTGAGATAAGGTGCGTACAGTTCAGGTTCTATACTTCCCTTCCTCAGTGATTCCCAGGCCTCCGGAGCTCCAGAGAATGGGGAAGCTGCTCCAGACCTCATGACGTGGTCCTCACGGGCCCGCCTCACCCCTCTCACCCTTGTAAAGATGGGGCCCACTCCTGCCGGGAACCCAGGTCAGCTCCTGGCGTTTCAGCATCCTGTATCGTCTTTCCCCAGGAGTTCGAGATTGAGCTGGAGGGCTCTCAGTCCCTGAGGATCCTGTGCTACGAGAAGTGCTATGACAAGACCAAGGTCAATAAGGACAACAACGAGATTGTGGATAAGATCATGGGCAAAGGGCAGATCCAGGTGAGAGGCAGGCGCAGCCAGGGCACCAAAGCGAGTGTGCCTGGGAGGCGGCACCAGTCGGGAAGGTGTCCTTCTCCTCTACCTTCTCGGTCGAGGGGATTGGCCTTTGTGACTTGGGTTCACAGCTATCTTGAGCAAAGTTCCCCGAGGTCGTTCCTCTCCCCCTGCTGGAGATGGTGTCCTATTCTAGCCCCAGAGGCCCGTGTGTGTCTGGTTCCTTGGGCTTCCACATCTGGTGCACTTAGGTCATCCACACTCCTGCAGGGTAGCCTGGAAGGATGACAGTGTCTTTGTTTACACATCCCGTCTGTAGCCTTCTGATGGCTTTTTCCCAGAAATACTGTGTTAAGAAGGATTCTGAGGTATCATGAATGCTGTGTTGGATAGCACTGTCTGCCATGGAAGGAGTGAGACCCCAAGCATGTGCCGCTTTACTGGAAGGGCTGAGGATATAGCTGGGCTGCTAGGGACTGGCCTCTGACTCCACTGCGAGGTTTGCTGGGCTTGACTCGTCTGTGCCAGGAGTTTGTTGGCTTAGGGTGGGTCTTGCGGTCCAAGCAGGGGCAGGTCCTGAGTCCACATAAGGTGTGTATGCGCCGCCCCAGCTGTGTTTCTTTACGTTATAAATGTATGTAGGGAAAGGGGCTTTGTTTGCAGCCTGTGTTTTTGGAAATTCTGCCAGTGTTAAAGATGGTTGCTGTTCACTTAACCTGTAAAGGGGATGTAGGCTTGGAGGCGTGACGTTTGGTGCGGAGCCATCCACGTTCCATCTGGCACCTTGTGTGGCCTTGTGCTTATCACACAAGTGGCCTGGCTTGGGTGTGGATTCTTTGACCCTGCACTCAAGGGAATCAGTAACTGACATGCCCTGGGATTGAGCTGTGGGCATTGGGTGCTCTGGGCTTCTTAGCAGCTGTACCAGGTATCACCTGGGTGCGGGGAGCTGAAGCTGAATGATGCTTTTTCCCAGGAAGCATTTGTTCTCTGGTTCGCTGTTGAGGCCACAGAGTTTGGTGTCTGACTCTTGGCTGGGTGTCTTCAGTGGCAGTGTCCTTGGGGACTTGTGTGCTCCCCGACCCTGTCTCAGGCGCCTGTGTTTGAATGAGGAAGATGACGCTATTCTGTGGGGGCCCAGCCATCCGACTCATGACACCCCATGTTCCTGAACATATCTCTTCTTAATGCTGGGGGCCTGCACCTCACTCTTCAGCACCGTCGCCAGGGAGATGGTGCTGCCAGGCAACCAGCAGCCAGTCCTTCATTATTTAGGGAACAGGAGCTGATGGGAGCGAGCTCTAGATTTAGTCCCGGGAAGCGACTTCCTGCAGAATAAGGACTGGGAGCCCCATGTCCACGTCCCTGGGCTGCCCATCTGACCCCAGGAGGTGCCCAGCCAAAAAGCATGACAGGTGCCCACACACTCCGGGCCATTAGTGGCTATGGAATGGAAGGGTTAAAACGGTGTTCTGAGCAGCCAGCTCAGGGAGCACCATGGACGCTGACCTCCAGGGCTCCGCAAACCCGGATTCCAGGGCTTGATGGCATCGTCCCCACCTGGACTCGCAGTCCTCTTGCTTCCCTCCTTCTCACTGCTGTCAGCTGCATGGGCCCCAGGGGAAACACACCATAAATCATTACATCTTGGAGACAGGAGCAGATGGAGGTTGTGGGGGAAGGGGAAGAAGCCAGGTTATGTTTGGCAAAGCCGAGAGCGCAGTCTGGTAAGGAAAATGTTTCTGTGTTTAAGCTTCGAGGAATGTTAAACGCCTGGGAGTTGATATTAAAAGAAACACAAACCTTCCTGCTGCCAGCTGACCTGGGTCTGTGAGCGGCCAGTTCAGAGCCAGCGTCCTCTGGAGGGCTTTGAAGTTGCCCAGCCCTCAGCCCCCTGAGGCCCAGCCCTTGGTCTTCAGCCATGGAGCCGTCTTGCCCGCCTCCCTCCTGTGGATGGGGTGCGGGTGGCGGGGGTGGTCTGTCCCCACCAGGAGTGCGCTGTGCTATGTGAAGTCCACTCACCCTTCTGAGGATGCCCGGGCTGGGTTGGAGAGGCTACACCGAGCCATTTCCACGTGGCCAGGCCCCACGGAGCCATGGAATGGTCTGTTCCCACAGCTCGCCCCCACCTCCCTTCCCCCCGGGTGTCCAAGGAAGGGAGTTGGCACCGGCCTCTGGCACCCAGTTCCGTGCCCCTTCAGCGGGCGCCGAGGATGGCACTAAAGGTGGCCTCACAGTAGGCGCCGAGGCCTCGGGGACATTCAGGTGGCCTGAAGGAAGGGCAGGTGGAGAAGGCCCACCCCCTGTGGCCCCCACTTCTTTCTGAGGCCCTCCTCGCTCAGCCCATCCAGGAAACAGCCGGAGACCCCAGGCCCTTCCTCCCAAATAAGCCTCCCTCTCTGGTCGGCGGTGGGGGCAGGGACTCCAGAGCAGCAGGCTGGGGGTGAGGAAGGGGCGGCATGTGGTGATGGACGAACGGCAGCTCTGATCACCAGCCTGTGTGTCCAGCGTTTGCACTCCTGGAGGCTTGTTCCCAAATGTTCTCATGTGGTCCTTGCAACAGCTCTTCCAGGAAAAGGACAGTCACATCCGCCCCGTTTATAGACAAGGACAGTGCGGCCCTGGCGTCTCCACTGACAGTGCAGAAAAGGCCCTCCCCTCTCCTCTACGCTGTGTCCCTGTGGGCCAGGCCTTCATCACGGCGTCCCCCAGCCTGGGTGAAGGGCACTGCGTGGCTCATGGCCTGGAGAAGGAGCCGGGCCGACTTCCCCTCCCCACATCCTGCTGTGTGGCCTGTTGTGTGTGCTCAGTCATTGAGTCGTGTCTGACTCTCTGCGACCCCGTGGACTGTAGCCCGCCAGGCTCCTCTGTCCATGGGATTTTCCAGGCAAGAATACTGGAGTGGGTAGCCATTCCCTTCTCCAGGGGATCGTCCCGACCCAAGGATCGGACTCATGTCTCTTGTGTCTCCTGCATTGGCAAGCGGGTTCTTTACCACTGCACCACCTAGGAAGCCTGCTCTATGGCATATGGTGAACAAAGGGCTTCCTTTATCTGGAGTCCTCTTACCTCCCTGCAAGGGACATTTATTTCTGCCTGGTGTACCTGGAAGGAAGCAGAATGAGTGTTCATGGAAAAGAGCCGGGGAGGGGACTTCCTCTGCTTCTGCTGCGTGCCTGGTACTGACTGGCTGCTCTGAGGTGTAGGGGCCCAGCCTCAAGGGATCTACTGCCAGATTTGAAAGACAAGCATATCACTATATGCCACACCGCTCGGCCACAAAGCAAGATGCCAATGACGATGATGGGGAGGGTGATGATGTTGATGATGGGGGGGCTTGGGAATGAGAGCCCTCCCATCAGAGAGCTCTCAACATCAGAGAGCTTTCTCTGACCCCCACACTGTGCTGATACAGCAGTTACCCCAGGGGACCTTCACAGCATCCTACAGGGTAGGAAAGTTAATCACAGTTTCATTTTCTTTGCTTTCCTTTTTGGCTGCACTGGGTCTTTGTTGCAGTCTTCGGGCTTGTCTACTTCTAGCCTGTGGGATCTAGTTCCCCGACCAGGGGTTGAACCTGTGTCCCCTGCGTTGGGAGCTCAGAGTCCTATCCACTGGACCACCAGGGAAGTCCCCTTCACAATTTTGAAGTTGAGAAAGCTGAGGCACAAAAAGGTTAAGGAACCTGCTGAAGGCCAGGCAGCTAAGTAGGAGAGTCGGAACCCTCCAGGGCCCCTGCCTGGCCCTCTCCAGGGCTCTCTGTTCCCCAACTGTTCCCTGTGTAATAAGACACAAACTTGTGCCCCAGGAATTCACACAAGGAGAGATCCTGGTGGGCAAGAGTTAGGGAGGCTTCCAGGAGGAGGTGGAGTGAGAGAGGTGTGAGAGCTTTGAGAGCTGGGTTTTTTTCATTCCCAAAGCTGTGTTTATATTAAAAATAAAATTGCAATTATAATAATGAGCCTTGAAGCAAGCACAATCACAAACCATCCTAACTCCCACTCCTCTGAAACAGCCATTTTATTTTCTGCCTTTTCCCTTCCTTGGGATACAGATTTTTATATGGTTTTAATGATAAGTGCATATTTTGTCTTGTTTTTTCTGTTTTCACATAACATTATCATAAACCTCCTTTTTTTCCAGGACTGAAGGTAGTCTTTATAATTGCCTTGTTTTTGGGTTACACTGTCAAAAGTATTTTATAAAAATCATTTTACATAATGACCAGCCCATTAATTGGCATTTTAAGGCTCTGTTATTCTAGCAAGGTGGGCAGGCTCTGGATCAGCAGAAAGGAGTGGGGATTCTGGGGGAAGGGCCCACGTGGCCCAGAGCAGGGAGGCAGGAATGCACAGGGAGTGTGCCAGGAAATTAAGGAGCGCGCCTGCCCTGCACTGAAGTTATGGTGAGCAGTGCCAGTAAGAGGGAGGTTGAAGGAATGAATAAAAGAGGAGGGATTCATAGAATTTGTGTCAGAAGGAATCCTGGAGGGTGTTTTTTCAATCCTGTTTTGCGGGGAGTAAGAAATTGAGACCAGAGAGGGTGAGTGATAGCCACAGTCACACAGCTCGTTAGTGCTTGAGCAGGGGCCCCAGATTTGGGATCCTGGTCCCAGCTCAGTCTTGCTCGGTCAGCTGCTGGCCAAATGAGGGAAATGAAAATGTTCCTGGATGGGGCAGCGGCAGACTGCGATGTCAGCCCATGACTCTCAGGGGTCTGCCCTTTGTCACTGCAACTTTGGTAGAAGATCCCCCCCCAGCCTGGAGCGTTTCTGAGCCCTCCCTTCCTTCCCCAGACCTCCTCCTTGCTGCCCCATCCCCACCCAGCCCAGGAACCCCTCAGCCGGGAGGCCCCCCCTTCGTCCGCCTTGGCTCCCCGGCCCCAGGAGACTCCTGCGTGTTTATCCCCGTCTATTTCCAGCCCTGCTGCTCCGGGCTCCAGATGTGCTGTCTCAACTAGGACCTGCTCACTGGCCCATGAGCTTATTCCCAGGATCCAGCCCTTGTTGACCAGCCGGGCCAGAGGGGAGCGTTCTCCCGAAGGATCTCACAGCTCAGTTCCTGCCACTGACTTCAGACTGGAGAGGGGTCCGAGACCGAGGCTCCCCTTCATGGCTGCTCCCCCATTCCCAGTTCAGCCAGAAGCCTGGGGACAGGCACCCAACCTTCAGTTCTGCTCTCCCTGCTGGGAGGCAGCTTCACTTCTGTGAGCCGGCTAGGGGCTGCCCTCCCCAGACATAAGAGAACTCAAGACCCCAGGGTGAGCTGGGGGCAGGGCTCCAGGCCCAGAAGGAAGCCCCAGCTGTCCTGATGCCTCAAATGATAACTCCCCGCCTCCCCCTCACTGCCTCCCCCCTCCCCGCCCTGATTGCAACATTCAGGCCTGATGAGAGCCTCCTCTCTCTCCTCTTCCTCCCATCTGGAGCTTGAAGCCTGTGTTTGAAGCGGGAAAGGAGAGTAATTTCTTTGACATTCTTGACCTGGCTGCTTGGAAGCTTGTGAGGGGTTAGAGTTATTAGAAGTGACACTCAGGGAGGAGGTCATGAAGGCTGGTCCCTTGCCTTCAGAACTAAGAGTATTCTCAGAGCCCAGATTGGCTCATCTGACAATATCTAGACCCACTTACTCTTTGGTTCAACAGCGATAAGATATATATATATACTGTGAAATCTTCCATTTTAATAATTTTTAGGTGTACACTTGAGAGACATTAAGTCCATTCACATTGTTGTGCAACTGTCATCACCATCCGTTTCTAGAACTTTTTCGTCTTCCCAAACGGAAGCTCCATACCCATTACACAGGAACTTTGCATTCCTCTTCCCCCAGCCCCTGGCAACCAGCGTTCTGTCTTCTATGAATTTGACTATTCCAGGTATCTCATGTACATGGAATCCTGCAACACTTATCCTTGTGTGACTGGCTTACTTCCTGCAGCAAAGTGTCTTTAAGGTTGGTCTACATTGTATGATAGAGCAACAGACTTTCCTTCCTTTTTAAGGCTGAATAACATTATACGTGCAAACTGCATTTTGTTTATCCATTCATCCATCAATGGACATTTGGGTTGTTTCCACCTTAGACTTGACTTTTTAAAAAATTAATTAATTTGGCCTTATTGGGTCTTAGTTGTGGCAGGTAAGATCTTCACTGCATCACGTGGGAGCTTTCGTTGGAGCTCTCAGGCTCCACAGTTGTGGCACAAGCCCCATGGCATGTGGGATCTTCGTTCCCCAACCAGGGATCAAACCTGCGTCCCCTGCATTGCAGGGCAGATTCTTAACCACTGGACCATCGGGGAAGTCCCCAACTCTCTTACATTTAAGTGAGGAAAGAGCATAGTTTCTGAGGATGGAGTTTCTCAGCTTCTGCCCTCCAGGCCCAGGGTTACCATGTCCCTCCCCCACCCATAGTTGCTCACCTCTCTGCAGATGTATTAGGAGAGCAGGCCTCCACACCCCCAGGACACAGCTTGTCGCCATTAGCTTCTTTTTTTAAAAAAATCATCATTTTTTAAGTTGCAGTATAGTTGATTTACATGTTGTTTTAATTTCTGCTGTACGGCATAGTTCCATGATGGTTTATCATAGGATGTTGAACATGGTTCTTTGTGCCATAGATACAGTAGGACCTTGTTGTTTATCCATTCTATATATAAAAGCTTGTATCGCTCACCATTAGACTCTTCTAGGTAAAGAAAAGAGCTGCCCCACCGGCTTTCTCTCCCCCCACCCCACCCCCACCCTGGTTAGGCACCCCTGTCTCCTCCAGTCTCCCTTCTTTACTTGGTTGCTCTCCCTTTGGTCAGTGGTTTAGACAGATTGAGTGTGGAGTGCAGTTTACTCTGACAGTGTAGGAGGAACCCTGGACCGAGAGTTGGAAAAAGCATCCAGGTCCCTTGACCTCTGGGGGCCGCAGTTTCTTCATCTGTTAAATGGGGACAGTTACCCCCACTCTGCCTCTACAGGCTTGACATGAGGCTCAAAGGATGGAATGTCCCTGAAAGAGCTGGTCAGTGCACATCCACGCTTTCACTAGTTGATTCCCGCATTTCTGTTTGTAGAGCTCCCTCTAAGTGGCAGGCACTGTGCAATGGATGCAAAGAACGAACAGGACCTCCCCATGGAGTGAAGAGAGCGGAAGAGAACTGGGATCATTCAGTCAGTGTTGAAGAGGCTTTGAGGCCAGATGGATCTGGGGTTCAGTCTCGCTTTCTCCATTCATTAGTTGGGAGAACAGGTTACTTGACCTCGTTGAGCCTCAGTTTCCTCACCTGTAAAATGGGCTGTCAAGAGAACTGAATGGGAAAGTGCATGAGGCCCTTGGTGCAGGGCCTGGCACAGAATCTGTCTAGTGACGTCAGTGTTTTGCCTGAGCCAAGCAGGACCAGGGCCACTGTCCTCCACCTTCCTGTGGGGATTCTGCGTGAAGCTTGTCAAGCATTCCTGCTTCCAATGGCTGTCACCTGCGAGTGGCCTCTGTGTTTGGGCCTTGAGCTGGCCAAAGCCACGTCTGTTTTCTTAGGCTGGTGGATCCAGACGGTCTTTGATGAACCAACCTCCAAGGGGGCGGGAGGTCAAGGTGGGGGTCCTCACCGCCTGCCAGCCTGAAGTTTCCCTCCTGTGCCCCGACCCCAGGCTAATTAGTTCCAGGCTTGTCCCCTTGGAGCTGTGCTCCCCTCAGCTTGGTGTGGTCAGGCCCAGAGCAAGTGATGAGCTGGGGATAAGGGGTCATTGTTGGAGGGAGCTGCTTCTGGTTTCAATTACTCTGCAGGGCATGCAGGAATTGGGAATGAGCATGGGTCAGGAGCCTGCTGGGGCAGCAGTCCAGGGCTGCTCCAGCCCGGTTCCTTCCCTCTGGTCCCCCAGGGGTCTGTTGTCCCCATTTGACTCTGCCCGAGGGTCTGGCGTGCCGGCTCTATTGCCCGGAGAGCTGGGCTCTGGGGTGCTAGCTGGGTTGACCTGGAGCGCCTTCTGCTCTGGTTCCTCAGAGCTGGTACCACAAGATGCCTGGGTCCCTCCCTGGGTGGAATGACCAGAGGGGCGTTACCCTGGGTCCTTGACACCTTCTCCCAGGCATCCTTCAGGCCACACTGACCACAGCTGGGCCCTGTCCCCTGAGAGTGGCTGGTCTTGACTAGGATGGGGGGCAGCTGTGAGAAAACCTTGCCTGCAGGGGCAGTCAAAGCTTTCATCCCAGCCCCGAATGCCCAGCCTGGCACCTCGCAGCCCTCGGTAGCTCCCAGCCCTGTTCACTACAGTGGCCTTGCTGGGTTTGGCTTTCGGGGCTCTCCACTGGAAGGTGGACCCCTCCCCACCCCCAGCCTGGGCTGGGTGTGCGTGTCCTGGGAATCGTCTGCATCTAGAGTCCATGTTTTAGATCCCTGCTGCCAGCTGCTCTCAGCAGGTCCCTGGGGGGCCCCTCCTTGGCACATGGGGAGGGATGGGGACACCAGGACTGTTCCTCTTCCTGCTTCCAACACCCTCCCTTCCTCCTCCCAGGGCCCAGGTGATTAGAGCTGTTTCGGACCTATTCTGTTTAGTGCCTCACCTGGCATCTTCACGGCAGGTCTGGATGGCTCGGTTATGCTTGGAGTGGGCAGTGGGACAGGGGAGAGCCAGGGCCAGGATCCCACGAGAGGGCCCGCCCTGCTGTCCACAGGCCTTCCCAAACTTGTAGACGACCTCTCTTCCGGCCCCTGCTCAGCCGCCTTCGTCTCCCTGGTGTTCCTGATCTGGGGAGCCTGGGCCCTGCCAAGTGGGTTCTGGAGACAGGAAGCATTGGGCAGGAAGCAGATGGAGGCTCGGGTCTTCTCTCTCCCTCCTGCCCCGCGTGGGAATGCCCCCTTGGCAGGCGGACCTGGTGCCCCCTCCCCCGCCTGCTTGGTAGGGGTGAGAGGCAGCAGAGAAACTGATGCAGAGAGGACTTGGGGACTGATTCTGGCAGGCCCTGAGAACAAGCAATCCCGCCTCTTAACAAACCAAAGGAGGGTGTTGTCCATTAGAGGTGAAAGACTCGGGGTTTATCCCCCTCCACCACCTAATAGCAAAGTGACCTCTCCGAGTGCTCCGTCGTGGACCTGTGTGAGGCCTCGGTGAGTCCTTGGCGGTGACAGCGCCTGGCTTACTGCATGCTCCCAGTAACCACTAACCTCCCTGCAGGCGGAAGCTGCGACTCCATCCTCTGAGGACGGTCCTGCTTTTGCCTTGATTCAAAACCTTTGAGAAAAGGGTTTAGTGGGGGAATTGCCAAGGACTCCCCGAGTGAGGGCTGAGGCTGCACATGAATGTGGATCGGGGGCGCCTTAGGTGGTCTCTGCCGACCTCCCTCACTGCAGGTGCTGCAGAACCCACCCCTCACTCAGCCCAGCCTGGCCGTGGCAGGAGCCGTGTGGGCAGTGGTAGCTCTCTGTGAGGGTCTAACCCCCAGGCATGGCCCACTCCCTGTGGACTGACACAGGGGAAGCTGGGTGTAGCCTCTCACGCCCTTGGAGGCAAGAGCTGAGCTGCACTGGCTTCTGGGCGGAGGTGACCCAGAAAACACCAGCTAGACTGGCTCCATGAGATAAGTGTTAACCCTATTGTAAGGCCACCAAAGGGAACCCACACCAGCAAAGCAGAGACCCAGAGCTTTCTCAAACCAGAGGGAAAAGTAGAGCTAAGACATGAGTTTCAGATCCAGCACTCTGACCCAGAAGTTTCCTTAAAAAGCCCTTAATCTCCCGGCTTCCAGATCTACCCACCCTGGAGGGGAGTGAGGGGCAGTGACCGTGGCAGAGGAATAGCATTTCTCGTGGGAACTGTCCATCCGCTTAAAGAAGGACCAGAGGCTTCAAAGTCTGCAGACTTGAGGGCTACTGGGGTGACCTGAAGTGCCCCCAAGGCAGGGAGTGGTGGACAAAGGCGGTGTGAGTGGTAAGTCTTATATTCCCATTTCAGCCAGGGGCTCCCTGCTTCTGCCCTTAATTGATGGAGGCAGGGAGACTGGCATAAGATTTCATTTGGAAAGAACGCAGGGTGTATCCTCTGCTTTTAAAAAAAAAAGTCACTACTGACCACTTGTCTGGTACAGGCTCCTGTTTGACAGGTGTGAAAACTACGTCTAGAGAGAGGGAGTGGCTGCCACAGTAGACCGGGCAGGATTCACGCCCTGGTTGCCTGGCTCCCAGGAACTGCCTTCTGTTTGGATCTCAGAGTTGGGTGGGAGGAAAGTTGCTTAATATTAGGGAAAGAGAAAAAAGCATGGAGGCTCAGGGGACCCTGCGCTCCTCTCAAACCCTCCCGCCTGAGGCTGTTAGGTTTTCAGTGTCCGGCCTGGGAGGCCTCATGGAGTGCCCTGCCCACCCACCCGCTGCTGTGTGCCAGCCCGGGCAGGTGCTTCCTTCCTGGGAGCAGGAGCAGGCAGGTGGCCACGGCGGTCTGGGTGTCAGTCTGGCCGTGAGTCACATCATGACTTGTGCGGTAAGGAATGGATCGGACGTGTGGTGGGCACGCTCTGCCCACTCTGTCCTGGGTGGGTTTTGTTTGAGGTAAGCAGGATGTTCCCAAAGGCTCAAGTGGATTTTCCATCCTTTTCCGTGACCAAATGTGCCGTGAGAATCACTCAGGGTTGCCAAGGACGCGCCATCAGGACAGTCTGGCAGTGGACAAACTGTGGCTCTCTCATCGTCTCCTGGAGCCCCGAGGCACACCAGCCTGGGGTGGCTGGGCAGAGTGCACGGGGAACTGCGCATGATTTGCACTGGCTTGTGACTCGGCTGGGCCTTGGGAGACAGGAAGTACACCTTGAGGTTAGGCTGCAGAGCAATTGCCTTCGAATCCTGGCGGCCCCCTGTCCCAACACCTTACACCTCGGGTCAGAAGCCACTCCCCACGCCTGCCCTGGGTGGCCATCTAAAGCCGCCAGTAGCCAGTTATCTGCAGAGTTGAAGCTCCAGAGCTCACGCTGTTAGCAGGCAGGACTCAGGCTCAGAAGTCCTGGCCTGGATGCCTGGGAGAGTCCTCCGTTGCTGACACTTATCTCCTTGGAGGGCGGGTCAGTGGTGGGGCAGCCAGGGCTTGGTTTGGAGTGTCACAGCTCCAAGTGAGCTGCGTCCTGGGTCCTCCCCGCCTGGCATGTGGTGGGTGTCTGTTCAGTGAGAGTGACTGGGTAAATGAGTGAAGATGTAGCTTTTAGGCTCAGCTTTGCCACTGGCTACTTGGAGACCTTGAGCAAAGTGTTCTCATCTCCAGTCCTAACGCAGGACTGGAACATAGCTGATGCTCGGAAAGGATGGAAAAACGTAAATGCATCTCACTTTCTCCTTCTCTGGTGATCTCTGCCCTTCCGGTCCACAGTTTGGGTCAGGATAGGTACAGAACAGGGTGAGGACACAGGAATGCAGGGACCCCCGAGCCATTCATCTTTTTTTTTCCTTTTTTTTGCCATTCATCTTAAGGGGACTTTCTGCCTCCCTTTCTCCTAGTTCTCCTGTGGTGTGCCACCCTCCCTGCCAACTCACACGCCCTCTGCATGGGCTCCTGGGTGCTGCATGCCCTGCTGGTTCTCTCTCGGGCTGGGCTTCCCTTCTGGTCCCCAACCTCAGCGCCATCCCGGGCTCCTCTCTGGGCTCCAGCGCCTGGAGCCTGTCCAGGTGGCCCCTGGGGCCTCCCCTGCCCCCACTCCAGGCTGTCCTTGCTGGGGTGCCTGTGGACTTGGACTAGCTGACCACTCAGGAACCCCCTTTCCTGCCCTCGAGTCGTTCGGCTGGAGGACAGGGACGGGGAATCAGGGTTCCAGCCTGCACCAAGGGGAAGATGAAAGCCATTCCAGTGGGGGAAAGGAGGTCACTCCGGAGAAGCCGCAGCAGCTCCGCAAGGTTCTGAGAAAGAATCTTCCTCCTCGTGTTCACAGGCTGGAGGACGTGCCTGGAGCCGTCCCCACCCCGGCTGTCACCAAGGCAGCGCTGGTGGCGGTCCCTGCCTCACCTGCCCACGCAGCTCAGGCTGCTGCTCTTCCTTGTTGACCTTATTTTCCTCAGCGATGCCTCTGCTGATCACTTCAGCCTGATTTTTGCCTCCGTCACTGCTGTGCTGGGTGGCCCGTCCCCGCCACCCCAGGTGTCTCCCCCTCCCTCGAGGCAACCCGGGGTCCTGCCCGCACCTCCCTGGGGACGGCCCCTCTCATTGCTCCGGCGGAGAGCCTGGGGAGGGGGGCGAAGAAGGATGGGACGGTCTACTAGGAATGTTTTTAATTCCAAAGGCAACGACATCTGTTCGTGTGGGCCTTCCCACCCAGGCTTTGTTTATCCAGATAGGGGGCCCTTGCTCGTCCTCAGAGGCCGCTTCTGCCAGGTGTGGTGGGATCGACAGGGGGGAGGGGTGCCGTCACTTCCTGGGTGGTCGGGACACCCTGAGCCCAGCCCACCCAGCGAAGCTGAAGAAGGGTCTGTGGTGAGCTGGAGGGACCAGAACTCAGACGACCACTTTTGAGGAACTTCTCAGGAACATTTGTCTTGCACAGCCCCCGACCCCAGCCTGCGCCTTGACCATTGCTTCCAGGAAGGAGTGAGTCAAGCCTGGGGAAGAGAAGGCAAATCTGTGCTGTCCCTGGAGGAGAACCCCCAGCCCACGGGGAGGAAGGAAAGATGAGCATCTCAAGGGAAGAGCCTCCCAACAGCTACCCATCTGCTAAGGTGCTTATGTCACCATGGAGACCAGTTGGCCATCTTTCATCCAATCAGAGCTTGCTTTACCCAGACAAGTGTTGAGCCTGGGGTTCCTAAGACAGACAAGTATAAGGCTTTGGGGACAGGATCTGCACCATCCCCCTTCTCCCACACACCTGCTGGGGGATGCACCTTGCACAGCATCCCCCTAGCTGCACCCTGTGGCATGTGACCCAGATAGAGGGCAGAGAACCTTAGAAAGCCAGCGAGGGGCCAGTTCTGAAGTTAACAGCTGGCATTGCCCAGGACGGACCACGTGTCTGCAGCAGGTGAGCGTGGTCAGCAATTATAATGGCACCTTACCAGCCAGTTACACAACCAGCTGAGGGGTGCAGAGCAAAGCCAGGGAGGGTGACCTTTTTCTCTTCTGGCCCATGCCAACCTCTCCTCCTCCAGGAAGCCTTCCCTAATGCCCTCTGGCTAGAATTTTTCTCTCCTTTCTCTCAACTTCCATGGCACTTGATCTATGCTTTCCTTGTGGCCCAAGACGGGGTTTCTTGAGGGCAGAAAGACAGTGCTTTGTCCATCTGGGTATGACACGTGGTAGGTGCACAGCTGATAAATGCTAAATGCATGAATGGCTCTCTGTCTCCCATTAGGAGGTGTTTAAGCCTTCATCTCCTCTCCTCTCTTGGGCTGTCAGCTTTATCAAGCACAGGCTTTTTTTTTTTTTTTTTGGCTGTGCTGGGTCTATGTTGCTGCACTTGGGCTTCCTCTAGTTGTGGCAGTCAGGGGCTACTCTTCGTTGCAGTGGCCAGGCCTCTCAGAGGTGGATCCTCTTGCTGAGCATGGGCTCTAGGCGCTCGGGCTTCAATAGTTGCAGCACACCGGGGCTCTGCTGCTCTGCAGCATGTGGGATCTTCCCAGACCAGGGGTAGAACCCAAGTACCCTGCATTGCCAGGGAAGTCCCAAGCACAGACTTTTGGTTCATCTTTGTGGGTTCTAGAGTCTGGCACATAGCCAGGCTCTAAGTCAGTGCCTCTTGAATGAAATGACTGAGATGGAGAGGTGAAGACCCCAGGAATGAGTGAAGCCTTGGAGGTAGGTTTTGTACAGCTGGTGGGGGAGGGGGGAAGCTGCCAGCCCCTCTTGGGGCTGGAGGAAGACTCTTCCGAGGTAGCACCCAGGTTCCCTGGGGGAGCAGGTCAAGAGTAGGTCAGGCCCCAGGGGACGTAGGCACATTCCTGCCTCAGTGGGCCTCTTGCCCTCCCCCTCAGGGGTTACAGGGAAAACTGTGGCCCCATTGAGCTGCACCGGCTTGAGCAACTTGGGCTCAAGTAGGGGAAGAGGGTCTGTGCCGCCTTGGCAGCTCGGCCCTGTCTGCCGTGCAGAGCGGGGTGTGAATAGTGGAGGCCTGGTGGCTGATCCAGCTGCCCTGCAGGGACCGCCAGAGTCCCAGGAGCCTGCCTCCACCACCAGCCACAAGGCGGTGCAGGGCCAGACCCCAGCACACTGGCACATCATCCCGATGGCACGGGCCTCGCCAGACCTCTGTTCATGGCCCAGCCTGGTCTGGCAAGTGGCTTAGCTCCTCTGTACCCTTAGTTTCCTCAAATTGAAAATGAGGGTGCTAGGACATGCTTCCTAAAGTCAGGGGAGTTGTGAAGGGTTAGCGTGTGAAGAGCACGTGGAAGGTTAGCGTGGTGCCTGTCGCCTAGTAAACTCAGTGAAGGGTCACCTTGTCATGACCAGGTCTTAGTTACCTCTGCTATGAAGCCCCTGCTTTTTCCCCCGCCTACCTGCCCTGGGGGCCTGACCCAGGTCTTTCCCCCCCTCCCCCGAATCCAGAGAACCAGCCACCCTTCAGTGGTGGTGAGCCCCAGGGTCTTTGGAGGAGACCTGTCACTCGCCAGCTGAAGTTTCCATGACCTCAAGCAAGAATTTCACCTCCCTGAGCCCCATTTCTCACAACTCTAAACACCAACGTCACAGAAGTCATGAGGCTTCCACCTAAGCGGATATTTGAACGCCCTTTGCACGGGACTCGGCTTATGGTTGGCACTGCTGGTGTCCTTCCTCTGCCGAGTCAAGCTCTGGAGGGTGTGACGTCCCGATGCCTCTGGGTTGTATGGACCCTAATCATCTGGGGTTCAGGCTTTTTCCTAATGAACACTGATCAACTTGAGGGTGGAAGAGAGCAAGTTCTTCCTTTGCTGTCCCAAGGCATCCCGCACACAGTGGCTCATTGCCCCTTTGTCTGTGGACTTTCTCCACCCCTGGCAGCACAGCCCCTTTTGTGGCTTTTCTGGTGAAGGGCACTGGCCATGGTTAAAAACCACTGTGAAAGAAGCATCTCTTGCTGGACATCTGTGACCAGTGTCATCCTTGGATTTTTCGCTCAGGTCCCCAGAGAAGACTTATAGTAGCCAATTCCTCCTGGGGCTGTGAAAGCCCAGTTAGCTGCCCAGCTAGGGGGTCGTCTTTATTCTTTACACAGGAGGTTTGTGAGTGCCTTCCATGCGGGTCTGGCCCCATCCCTGAGTTGGCATCGCTGGAGGCGTCTGGGACCTGAGTTGGGGGAGGGAAAGCAGAGCTCCAGGGCAGTCCCGGTTCTTTGCCCCGGGACAAGGGCAGCTGTTGGTGGCTTCTGGCGCTGCAGACCCCCTCTGGCTTCCCCTAGCCTCCTTCTCAAACAGCTCAGCCGCAGGGCGCCGCCGTCTGGTGGGGAAGGGGTTAACCCGGGCTCTAGAGGAGAAGGGACTGGCTGCTTTCGCCGCTTGTCAAACTTTATTTAGTAGGGGCTGAAGGGAGGGCCTCGGGGTGGGTGAGGAGGAGGCCCGGCCTGCCAAGAGTTAAAAGCGGGAGGTTGGGTGTTTTGGAGGGGGCAGCCTCCCGCGCCTCCTTTGAGTCACTTCCTCCGGTGGGGGCGGTGGGGGCGGGGGCTCCCCGGCGGCCTCGGGCGCTGCCTGCGCGGAGAGCTCGGGCGCTGGCAGCCCGCTCGCCTGGCCGGACGGCAATCCAACCGAGCGTCTGCGGGGAGGGAGGACGCAGAGGGAGCGGAAAGAGGAGCCCCGCACCATGCGCTTCCCTGCCCGGCTCGAGTAACTGCGCCCACCCGCCCGCCCACCAGCGGCTCCGGACCCCCCGGCCGCCCGCGCCTCCCAGTCCCCGCAGCGGAGCTGGCCCCGCAGGCTGGGTCGCCCGTCCGTTGGGCCCGGCTCTGCTGCCGCCGCCGCCGCCACCAGCATGACCGACGTCCTGCCCCAGCCCGACTGCAGCCTGAAGGCGGTGTGTGAGCCCCTGGAGCGCTGCTGCCTGGATCCGCTGGAGGAGCCGGGGAGCAAGCGGCCCCCCAACACCGGCGCGCGGCTCTGGGGCCGTGTGCGCAGCAAGCTCCTCCGCCAGAAGGTGCGCGAGGGGGACGGAGCGGGTGGACAGAGAGGGACTGAGGTCGGAGGAGGGTGCTGGGCCCCCCAGCATCCCCTTTGGGGAAATATTTGCGCCTCCTGCCTGCCCGTGGTGTCCTAGGACAGAGGCTGGGGTGAGCTGTGGGTTGGCTCTAAATGAACTCAATTTGAGTAATGCTGTTGCTTCCCCCACCCCTACTTTCTCTGCATCTATCCCTGTCTTAGGAAAAGGGGGGCTCCCGTCTCCTGTGGGAGAGGACTGCATGGCTCCTTTCTGAGTCTCTGTGGGCTCGGAAATACGAACTAACAGAGGCGAGGGGCCCCTGAGCCTCAGTTTCTCCTCCTGCACCCAGCCCAGACCCAATCCCCCATGTGTCCGGAACGCGATTGGCCGCACCGTTGCTGAGATGCAACCTCAGAAACACCTCAGTGCCTCCGGCCAGGGTGAGGTTTCTTTGTGTGAGGTTGTGCCGAGGTCGTGGTGCTGCTGACTCAGGGGGCTCTAGGCTGCCTCTTCAGGGACCACCCAGAGGCCTGCTGGCCCAGTGCCAGCCAGGCACCAGGCAACTCAATCAGTGTGCCAGGGGTTTCCTGACCCAGCGGGCATCTCAGACCAAGCCGTGCCAGGGCAGACTGCCCGTCCTGCCTGTCGCCCTAGACCTTGGGTGGGGATGAAAATCTGAGATAGAAGCTGACTGTCCTGCAGCTGGGCAGGCTGCCGCGGGGCTGGCTTTGGGCCCTGGCATGGGGCATCTGAGCAAGAGCCAGACCAGCGCCAAGCACACAGTGAAGCGCTTGATAACTGTAGACCAAATCAGGCGCCTCAGCAAGTGTCGCAGGGTGCCTGTCCTTCGAGGTAGTGATAAGGGAGGCTCAGGCTGGTCGGTGTGACTTGGTGGGGATTTGTACATCCTCCTGTGGCTCCAAGGGGAACCCTCTGCACAGATCCTTACTGCCAGGCAGCATAGAGGCTTCTGGCACCTGTAAGAAAAAGCGATCTTGAGGCCTTTTGACTCTTTGTCTAGTTTCATCCCCTGCCAGTGGGGTAATACGTGACCTCCCAGAGGTGACATCAGTCCTGGAAAGTGCTGGGCAGGGCAGCAACTTGAGCTGGCCCCTGTGTCACCTTCAGCCTCTCCAGGGACCAGACTTTCAGAGCCCTGCTGGCCTCAGCGGCTCCCAGAGCCCCTCTGTGCTGAGACAGCTGTCTGTGCCCGGCAGCTCGGAGCCATCCCCTGCCTGGACCCCTTTCTCACCCCCTGCTGACACCAGCCCAAAGCTCCTTGTCCATTTTCAGACCTAGAGGTTGGCAAGAAAGGGATCCAGCAGGTTCCTGGCCCAGTGCCAGCCGGAGTCTTTCTGGTTTACCTGCCCTTTGTAGGGGGGAAGGGGGAGAGGGCTAGCGGGTAGGGGGCAGTTTGTTAACCCAGAAACTCCAGACTATCCGTTCTTCCCTTGTGTGTTAGTGACTAACAAAACAAAGAAGTCATTTGAGGGAGTCTTCAGCCAGCTTCGCCTCTGGTGGTATCTGATAGCTCTGTGGGCAAAGGGTAGCAGGCTAGCCAAACGCTGGGCTGCCAAGCTGACCGGTGTCCATGCAACTGCAGGGTGACTATGGCTCTGGGATGCTCCGTGGGGTGGGTGACTCAGTCCCCTAGCCCCTGCTGTGTGACCAAGTATGTCAATATCACAGACACAAGGGTCTGTACTGTGGGTGACAGAGGGGTATCCATTCACCCTGCTGTGGTGGTGGTGGTTGGTGGATGAGCAGGCAGGCTTGTGGAACCAGACCTGCTGCCCACCTCCTTTCTTTTCCCAGCTGCATTAACCTATTTTTTTTTTTTTTTTTTTTTTTTTTTTAGTGCAGTAGGCTCACTGCCAGATGAGGGGGCTGGACTCAGACAGCAGCTTAGGTGGGTGGGGGAAGGGAGCCAGGTACCGCCTAGCCTGGCGGGAGGGGGGTCTCCTCATTAACTCCTCATCCAGCTTTTTGCCACAAGGATGTGATGCGGTGGATGCCAGAGACACCTGTGGCCCTCCTGCTGCCTCTTAACTAAAAGATTCAGGAAGGCTGGAGGGGGGTGCAAGTGATTCATCTGGGGACCCAGCGCTGGGGCTGTTTGAATGGAAAAAGCCCAGTGTTATCAACCTGTAGAGCCTCTGGCCCCAGGAGTCTGCAGTTGCTGGAAGAGGGGAGGCAGGGACCACTTGCAGACTCTCCTTTGGGTCCTGGGTGGGGGCTGTGGTTGGGGTTGTGCTTGTTCCCGAGGGGAGTCCTGGGGCTGAAGCCTCACACTAGCCTCTGACTTGGCAGTCGGCTTGTTGTGCAAGCGTTTAGCAGAGGAGACACGTGGCATTTGAGTTTGTGGATTCTGCCAGTGCTTTCTGCGTTTAACTTCACATTTCTACTTTCCTTTTTTTTCCCCCTTGGCTTTAAATCACACTCAGGGAGACCAGGCTCAGTGCCTGGTCTTCCTCCCATTCTGCTTCTTTCTAGATCCTTAGATTGCACTTCGGAGGGAGAAGGACTGAAAGAAGAATCCCATCCTGTCCCCAAAAGTATCCACAGGTTTTAATGGGGTCACTTGTGGGAGCCAGAGAGGCTAGTAGAGCCCCACAGAGGCAGTGGCCAGGCCAGAACTTTTTGTCTCAGGAGTGGGGGGTGTGGGTGGGCAGGAAACCACGCCCCTACTGTCGCCCTACAGCCCAAGTGAAGACGTCTAGACCCACACCAGGCCAGACCCTGGCTACAGATGGAGGCTTAGGCTGAACTGGCAGGGTCCAGGGGAGTGAGGGAGAACTGAGGATGGCTCCTGATGATCTTACATCTGCTTCAAGGGTCTAGGAATTACCCACTCCAAAGAGCTTCTCTCTGGAAGGCAGAGGCCAGCAAAGTGAACCAAGATGTTTCCTGCCGAGCTCCAGGATAGGGCCACCTGCTCTAAGATGGGGTTGGCGCCCCTCTATTACTGAGGAGGGTCAGAGGTGCTACCCAAGAAAGGATGGTGGTGGGGGAGGGCTTTTTGGCCCGCTCGTCTGGAGAACCTTAGGGTTCAAGAAGGTCCCTTTCTTCATCATCTTAAATGCATCCACTGGGCAGCTCCTGGCACCTCCCAGAGTCTGTCATTTAACCTGACAGTTTCCTTACAGGTAGCATCAGGTGTGCAAGCCACGTGCATGTCCCCAAGGCTCGGTCTGCCATTTACTTGCTGTTCCAGGCATGGACAGTACAAGGGTGTTAGGGTAGAGAGATGTCTCAGGCTCATTTACTTTTCATCATCATTTCCTTCAGCGTCTGGCTGTGGGCATCAAAAAAGATCCTAAAACCTTAGGCAACAAGATATCTCTCGTGCCCCAGCTGCCCACCTCCCTGCCCCCTTCCCCGCATCTGGCACCCACCCCACACACCTTATCCACACATCTTATCTGCTGGAGGGAAGGGACCTGCATCCTGTCTTCACCATTCACACCCCCATTCACACCCCTATAGTCATCCCTCAGCTGCAGGAAAAGGGCAGTAGTACTTCTCTCGAGGGCTGGAGACCCACCGCGGACAGCCCATTTCCTCCCGGTCCGGGCCTCTGTGTGGGCCCAGGATGGTGTCCACCCTGTCTGGTTTGGGGGCTTGAAAGGCAGAGTAGTGAGATCTTCTGTGCTCCTGCAGCCATTGTATTAACACACATTCCCCAGAGAGAGAGGACCTTACTCCTGGGGCTTCACAGGTGATCTCTGGACCCCCACTGTTCCCACTTCTTCCCTAAGCTGGCTCCCGAGAGGCCTGTTTTGATTCCACAGAGCAGGAGTCCTCCACTCTGAGAATCCGATGACAGTTACGGAGCCCCGCCCAGGCCCAAAGCCAGCCGTATGCACAAACTCGGTGCTGTTTCAGGCTTCCCTGGTGGCTCAGATGGTGAAGAATCTGCCTGCAGTGCAGGAGATCGGGGTTTGATCCCTGGGTCAGGAAGAACCCCTGGAGAAGGAAATGGCAGTCTACTCCAGTATTCTTGCCTGGAGAATCCTATGGACAGAGGAGCCTGGTGGGCTATATAGTCCATGGGGTCGCACAGAGTTGGACACGACTGAGCGACTCCTACCATCGTGTGCTGTTTCTGAGAAGGTCACAGATCCCAGAGTAGGAGCCCCTGCTCTTAGTATACTTGGCAAGCTGCTGTCTCTTGGCTCCTGGGGAGGTTAGAAGGGGCACTGGCCCTCTCCAGCATCTCTCCAGTCCACAGGTGGCTTGGCCAGGCAGCCATGCCGGGCTTGGTGCCCTGGCTTTTGGATGGCCTCAGCCCAGGGGGGAGCTGAGCCTGCCAGTGCTGCCCGAGCCCAGTGGTGCAGAACTATCCAGAGGTCGTAAAGTCCCAGGAGAGCCGATATTTTGGGAAGAGCCCAGAAACTTCTGCAGGTGTCCATTTGGGGGAGTTGCCAGGTGCGGGTCAGGGCACACAAGTCTGGCCAGGCCCAGTCTTCTGCTGAGTGGCCTTGCTGTCTGCCCAGATTATCAGGAGCTAGTCAGCAGGTGCTGTTTGGGCTTCCTTTTCCCTATCAAATCGCGCTGGGAGTTGTGTTCTGACATCTTCCTAGAGCCCAAGGAAACACACATCCCTGTGTCTGGAACCCACCTGCCCCAATCCCCAGGAAAAAGCCAGTTAGGTCTGGTTCTTCATGAGCCTTAGACTAAGGCCTCATTGTCCCTGGCCCCCCACTAAGTGAAGTTGGGCCTGGAGAAGTGGGAAGTGACCGTGGACTTCCCACTAGGGGAGTTCTGCTGCAGAGAGGCCAGGAGGGCCCCATAGTCCCTCATTGCTCAGTCGTGTCCGGCTTTTTGTGACCCCATGGACTGTAGCCTGCCAGGCTCCTCTGTCCCTGGGATTTTCCAGGTGAGAACACTGGAGTGGGTTGCCGTTTCCTTCTCCAGGGAGCCCCACAGTGGTTTCCCTGATTCTGCTTTGGCTAAGAGAACGTGGAACTCATGCCTGAGCTAGAAGCTGGAAACCCTCTCTTTCCTGGATGGTGACCAGAGCCGGAGTCCCACGGCAGCTACAGCTCCTCTTCCCCTTGAATGCCTGAGTGTCCCTTCTGTGCTCTGCCCCCTCCTTGGAGCACCCCCACTTCCAACCCAGGAGGCCAGAGAAGGAAAAGCATCGGGCCGCTAGGAGTCACAAGGCCTTGTTTTTCTAATCCTGAGTCTATTGTCTTAACTTGCTGTGTGACCTTGGGCAAATCTCTTCACCTCTCTGGTTCTCTGGCCTCAGAATAATGAAGAATCTGAACAGGATGATCCCCTAGATCCAGTTCATGTGATGATTTTGGCCACGTCTCGAGATTCCTATGCCTAAGCCTTAAACTCTCAACATGCTGGGAAAGTCTGGGTGGAAGAGGTCGCAGGGCTACCCTGGGCCACGGCCAGCCATTCACTCACCACAGGAGGAGAGAGGTGAGCAGGAGTGTGGGGCTTCTTAACCCCTGTCCCGAAGGACCCCTGGCTGAAGGACATTGCTTTCTCCAGCCCACCCACCCCATTCATTCATTTGGTCTAGGAGTATTGATGGGGCACCCTCACGTGCTGGGCAGTGCAGAGGCAGCCCAGGGCAGAGAGGCCTTGCTCTCATGGAATTTCCTGTCCATAGGATTAGTTAGGCAACAGATGAGATCATTTCATACTGCACAAGTGCTGTGAGGAAGATAAAATTGGGTAACAGATCAGAGAGCAAAGCGGAGGGGAGAGGCCTCACTTGAAAAAATAATTTTGAACTAAGGCTTAAATGACACAGATTCTTGAAAGATCTGGGAAGGGCGCCTTCCAGGCAGAGGTGAAAACCCTGAACCGGGGCAACCATGGTGTGTTCGGAGGCAGAGAGAGGCTGCATGGAGCATAGGAAATGACCTTAGACAGAGTGAGCAGCGGCCTTGGAGGAGTTGGGCTTTTAATCTAAGTGCAGTGGGAAGCCGCTGGGGAGGTTAAACCCAGTTTTAGTGATGCGGCACTTTGAGCATGTACTGAGTTCCAGACATCTTCTTTCTTATCTCTTGATGTGACTTAGGTGATAATTCCCAAGATGCTGATAGGCTTAGAAAGTGACGTGATGAGGTCCCGTGAGTGGCTTGGTGCAGAAGTGCTTTCACCTCTCATGCCCCTGTGCAACCCAGGGTCACTCCAGTTTTCGGCTGTTTCTCCATTGTCCTGGTGGTTGATCGCAGAGCCCTGTCTGGATCAAGGCTGCGTGCCCTTGGGTGGGGAGCTTCCGGAGGTGTGGAGCCCCACCTCGCAAGCTGAGCCTAGAAATGGGCCTGCAATTGGGGAGGACCTGGGGAGACTCCATCAAGAAGCCCCTCAGAGCGGGCACAGGCCGGGGGATTGCTGTGCCCTGTTCCCACCAGTAGGCTCTGTGCCCAGACAGTGTTCCTGGTGGGGCAGGGAGGCTGAGGTCAGTTTCAGAGGAGGACTTTTCATAATTCTTACCAAACCGCTCCAAGTCCAGAGGGAGGCCCTGAGCCCACAGCAGTCCCAGAAGCCCTTGGCCTGTCTGGCTGCAGCGTGACACTCCCCGGATATACCCTGGGGAACCTCTCGCTTGGGACTCTGACCTCTAAGGTGGCCCCTTCTCTTTGAGGACAGAGCTGCTGGGGGCTGCCTCTGTGTTGCCTTAGCCCTGTGCATACATGCTCAGTTGCTTCAGCCGTGTCCCTACTCTTGTGACCCCCCCCTGGACTGTAGCCCGCCAGGCTCCTCTGTCCATGAGATTCTCCAGGCAAGAATACTGGAGTGGGTTGCCATGCTCTCCTTCAGGGGATCTTCCCAACCCAGGGACGGAACTCTTATCTCTTATGTTTCCTGCATTGGCAGGCGGGTTCTTTACCACTAGTGCCACCTGGGAAGCCCTGATTTAGCCCTGACCAGTTCCTTTTCCCAAGAGTGACCCAGCTGGTGGCCCTGAGCTGGGCGGGGCAGCTTCCTGGCTGTGGGTTGCAGGCCTGATTCAGGGGGTGAAGTCTGCAGGCGGGGTGGGCAGTAGAGGGAGGGCACAGAGCTCTGAGGAGGCTGGGGCCCCAGGCTCGGGGAGAGATGTGCCCACTCCGAGTTCCGTCCGCGGCTGTGCTGGCCTGAGGGCTCGATGGCAGCGCAGGGCAGGCTGAGCCCTGGGACGCAGGTCACTGTGGATGCTACAGGGCTAACCTGGCTTCAATAAAAAGCCTCATTCAGAGCTGCTGACCCCTTCATATGTGGGCCTCTGGGAACTTCACAGTTCTGGGGGGGAGGGGAGGCACACAGAGGCCAAGTGGCCTCATGCCGGTGCCACAAGCCGTCCTGTAGCTCACCCTGCAGGTCGGGGCCAGGGGGTGGGACAGAGCTTGCTTGACCTTATGGTGGGGGGCCCAGCCTCTGGGAAAACAGGGTGAGTTTACTGAGCCTGACCCTTGTCTCCCCCTAACATGGCAGGGTGCAGGCCCGACACCCCCCTCCTGCTCCGCCCTGCCTCTCTGCAAGTGTCTCTCAGATGGCCACGTTGACAGAAGCCTCCAGTGCCCTTCCCAGAGGGTGGGGGGGGTACAGGCTCTTGGCAGCACCATTGTTCCGCCCATTGCCAGCCCGCTCATGCTGCTCATGCCTGTGGTCTGCCCCAATGACAGGCTGGCTTCAGTGTCCCACGGGGACCAGCCCAGAACATGTGGATGCACTTGGGGAAGGGCAGGGGAAGGCCAGCCAGGACCGCCACCGTGGCCTGTGATCGGGAGCCCCGGGAAACGTGTGCCCCTCAGACAAGACACCTGGCTCAGGGCCTGGTCTTCATGGCCCAGCGCTCAGCCTCCGTTCCCCAAAGCACAGCCACACAGCTCTGCCTTCTGTGTGTGTGTTTTTAATAAGTTATTCATTTTGACCGCACTGGGTTTTTGTTGCTGCATGTGGGCCTTAGGTGTGGTGATCGGGGGCTCCTCTATATTGCGGGGCACCTGCGTCTCATGGTGGCGGCTTCTCTTGCCGTGGAGCATGGCTGTAGGTGTGCGGGCTCAGTAGTTGTGGCACGTGGCCTTCATTGTCCTATGGCATATGTGGAATCTTCCCAGACCAGGGATTGAACCTGTGTCCCCTGCATTGGCAAGCGGATTCTTAACCCCTGGACCGCAAGGGAAAGTCCCACCTCTGCTTTCTATTCAGCGTCCCGTTCACCTGGGAGGGTGACAGCTTCGGCTCTGCTGGTTCACTGCGCTTAGTTTTCAGTAGCCCTAAAAACAACTCTGGGCTTCGAGTGAAGTCCGCGCCACCACCCAGGACAGGCGCCGGGTGCCGAGGGCAGAGCAGTGTGCTCAATGAAAGAAAGGGTGGAACCGGGCCTAGGAGGGCCAGGAGGTCAGGGGTCGGGCTCCCCAGGACCTGTGGGGCTTGTGCTGGGGAGATGACAGTGATACGCTGAGGGAAGGGGCTCAGTGCCAAGGGGCTGTGGGGAGGGGAATGGGGGCCCGTGTCACCTGCAAGCCCCCCGCGTAAGCTGCCAAAGTAACCACCGCTGCTCTGCACCCCCTTCTCCTGGAATTGCAGCTGCCAGCTCTGATGGCTCACCGCCCGCCACCGCCTCCTCGTGGATTAAAGGTGGCCACGTGAGGCCCGGGATGGGAGCCGGGGAAGGGGCGGCAGCAGAAATCACCGGGAAACGGTTGAGCAAGCTGCGTGGTGGAGGGAGTGTGGGATGGTGGGCGGACAGTGCCCACTGTCAGAAGGACTCTGACTCGAGGGAGCAGGAAGGGGGCCCCCAAATTCACCGATGCCTCCCAAGCACTGGGAGATGGCCGTGAACAGCCCTCTAACCAGAGAGAGGGAGCACTTTGGGGGTCTTCTGTCCCAGGCTGGGGAGAAACGGGCGGGAGGAAAGGCTTAGACCTCTCAGAGGGGACCCCGAAGGCATTTATGAAATGAAGGTGGCACCTACCACCCGGAGGGGTTTAGGTGCCTGCAGGGCGGCCTCCTCTGAGCCCCCTGCCAGGCTGGGGAGCCCATTTCCTGTCCTGAATGTAAGGCTGCTGAGGCCAAGAGAGGGGAAGGCGGACTCCTAGCCACCTGCCAGGTTCTCTGGGAGACTGCGGACGCCTTGCCTCGGATGCGGGATTCCCTTGGGGGATGGCGGTTCTTTCGGGGACATCAGTCCCAGAGGACAGCAGGTTCTCCTTGGGAGAGGTCTGAACATGCAGCCAAGACCTCACCAGGTCTAAAGGCAAAGGCAAAAAGGACACAGTTGAGCTGCTCCCAGAGGCTGTGTTCAGCCACCCATTGGTAACGAACATTCTCCAGGATGTTCTAGGACCTGCTTCTGTCTCCTGCCTATGCTCCTTGGGGGTGGGCCCATGGCATTTTTGTGACCTGTGTGGTGAAGGAGGCACTCTTTGATGGGGGATCTTCACAGCCCCACCTGTCCTCCTCCCACAGGTAATCTGGTGTCTCCCTGATACCTGGTCCCCAGGTGTGGGGACGGCACCTATCTACTGGGACTGGATGGTGAACCATCAGGTGTTCCTACCCGCTGACATCCAGGAGGCTGGCTCCTCCACCCCCAGCACTAATCTAATCAGGAAATAGCAAAGTCCACTTTTCCCAGGGGTTATAAATAACCACAGCAGTTCAGACAGCATCATTTCTCTGGAAAATGTGCCATGTCCGTCTCTACTCCGCACCCTCCCTCCTCTGTATTTAAATGACATCCTGAAATAGACTTGATTTCTGGAGTTCTGCTGGCCTCCCGGGAGACAGGGCTGCATTGTCGGGGCGCGGAGGGGCTGGGTTGGCCTCCCTGCCTCGGGTGCCAGGGCCACACCTTCAGAGGGAAGTCGGGAATAGGATGGTGATGGGACTCACGGTAAAACATGACCGGTACTACCTTATCCAGACCTGGCCTGGGACAGACTACAACAACAGCAAACGGTGCAGGGGACAGGGTGGTAGTCTGGCAGAGCGGCGGAGGGGAAGTGAGCATTCCTGAGGCCTGGAGTTAATCTGGGAAGGCTCTCTGGAAGAAACAGGGCTTGGACTGAACCTTTGCATCAGGCTTGCGAAGGTCCTGTCTCAGATGCCTCCAGGAACATGTTCAGTTGCTACTTGGCATTTGGAACAGAAGCGAGGGGGAGGGAAGGAATGAAAGAATCGCACTGGAGACGACCTGCCAGCACCCAGGTCAGCCTGTGGTGCCAGATGGTGGAAGCCTCATGTCTCTCTTCCAGATAAACACTGATCACAGCAGCTGCCTTGCTGCCAGAGGCGAGGGCGCCAGGCTGGGTGCTGTACATGAGATCTTGCAGGTCTAGCCAAGCCGAGTCAGGGAGACTTGAATTTGCGCCCCAGCTCTCACTTCCTAGACATGTGGCAGTGGGCAAACTCCTGATTCTTTTTAAGCCTCAGTGTTCTCATCTGTCGAATGGAAACAGCTAGGAGGACTTACGCCTCATGGGCTACGTTATGATGATTGATTGAGATGCTGTAGGTAAGGGGTTTGTCCTGGAGCCAGACTTACAGGAAATGCTTACATGTCTGGTCAGTGTTCCTGTTTCCCGTAGCGACACGGAGGCAGGTGTGGATCCCCCCTACCGTGGGGAAACTGAGGTTCCAGGAGGTTAAGTGACCTGCCCAGATTCACACAGTTGAGTAGAAGAGTGGACATTTGGACCCAGATCGGTCTGATTCTCAGTCCTTGCACTTTCCCAGCCTGGGCTGTTGTCCACATGCCGCTTCAGGACCAACCCAGGGGGAGCTAGGGCAGGGGAGGGGCCCTAGGGGCCAGGACCATGGGATTGACCTGAGGTTTACACTGATTCCAAGGGAGACCTACAGGAGAAGGGGGTGGTCGTTGCAGAATGTGTGTCCCAAGGGCAGCAGCTGCCTCCACCGACAGAGGGCAACGGAGATCTCTCTACTCCAGGTGGCCACTGGTGGAGCACAGGGCTGGGGACGCCCTGAGGCTCTGTGTCCAAGACCTGGCATTCTGGGCGAGAAAGAAGCTGTCGGGGCAGCCCGTACCACAGGCCTTGGGACATAAAGGTTAGGGGAGGGAGGTTTCAGGGGCCCGGGAGGACTTGGCCCCGAACCTTCCAGAATAGAGGGCTGGGGCAGCAGCCATCCGGGGAGCCCCGCACTCTTCCTCTTTATGTTCGAGGAGATGCTCGGTCCTCTCCACACGACTCTCCCTCTGCCCTGTTCTCCGTTTCCTCCCTTCTCCAGGCAGAGGACTGCCAGCCAGAGGCAGGGCCTGGGCTCAGATGCAGAGCCCCAGACCCTGTTGGAGGCTTAGGTGCCCCCTGTCCCCAGCGGGTGTCTGATGATGAAGATGGGGAGAAGACTTACCAATACCTCTATACCTGTTAGAAGCCCCAGGGCCCAGCTCACGCTGGGCGGACCCAGACTCTAGTGAGGGGCCTGTTAGAACAGGCCCTGGGGGGGTGGGAGTCGTCCAGGGGTAGGAGGGCAGGAGCATTCTGAGAGAACCAGCTTGCAGGTCCTCAGCTCCCATAAGTGCTGCTGCCCAGAAAGTGACTCACCAGAGAATGGCCTTACCCCACCCCTTGCTCTGCAGAGGAGCCGAGCCCCCCTGGAGAACCCTGCACAGGGCTCCCAGGGCCCCTGGTTGGCAACAGGGGGGCCCCTTAAGATGTTGATGTGGGAGTTGAGAAAATAAAAGACTCAAAAGCCTGGGTTTCTGATCCTTTCACAAATCACATGGTTTCCAGTTTTTTGTTTCCACAAAAGTGGCAGAATTGTCAGCTGAGAGACCATTTAAAATAAATATTGATGATATGCAATTTAAAGCAAATACCGAGGAAAGAGGTTAAAGAAATGCAAACATTGCTATAATAAAACTATTTTCAAAAACAAAAGGAAAGAAAAAAAGGACTTCCCTGGTGGTCCAGGAATTAAGTCTCCATGCTTCCACTGCAGGAGGTGTGGGCTCAATCCCTGGTCCAGGAACTAGGATCCTACATGCTGTACAATGAGGCCAAAAAAACCCCAAAAAACTATTTTGAGCCCCATCTGCTTTATGTGAGCAGATGTTTCATCTTTTACATCTTTAAAAACCAAACCAAAAAAATAAAAGTAATGATGCTGAAACCCCATTTCACCCTAGCAAAAAATAATATTCATTTACATACATGAACTAAAGACAAAGCACTGTACCCAATCTCATTAAGAGATGTAGTTCCACCAAAATGGTACTTTGCTGCTGAATGTTTATTAAAATTTTTAATATGTTGGTTAAATTTTTTATTACATACTGCTAATCATTGTAATAGTGAATCCAGAATATGTTTTGAACATTTGGAGCCTTGTGGTCTCAGGAAATTTTTCATTTCTATTTACACAGATGTTTTCGTTGAAGCAAAGTAGAATAGGGTGAAGAATAAACGACTTTAAAAAAAAAAACACAAATGAGGGCATAATTCTTTGGGTGAAATAGTCTAGAAACACAAAATCAAGGAGAAAAAAGGAATGTTACAGGTTTCTACAAGGGAAAGAAGAACTTGTTTATGTGTTTTTTAAATGGTTGATGGTGGGGATCAAATCACTATGGAATTTGGATTCCACTGAATACGTTTAAGAGAATGATATAACAGTTTTGTTTCAAGATGTAAATATTTACATTATTCTGGAAATTATGTTCTTTGCAGCTATTTAAACTTGATTTGGAAATATTCAGATGTTGACTTAAAAATGTGCTAGGGTGTACATTGTTTTTCCAAGTCACTTTATGGATGCACAAGGAAAAACAGTTCGAAGGCCCCTGAGCCCGAGGAACGAGTCCTGTTTGGTCACCTGTGAGGGATACCTCTGGGCCTCCCCTGCCATCTCCAACTCCCTGGGGCTCCTGCGCAGTTTGGGGGCCCCCTCTACAGCGTGTTTGCTTCCTGGGAGACCAGCCACTTACCTGTTATCTCAATGAGTCTTCACAGCAATCCAGCAAGGCAGGGTCTTTACTGGCAATGAACAGACTGAACAAATGAGGTTTAGCAAGGTTAGAAACTTCCCAAGGTCACCTGGCCAGAAGTGGCTGAGCTGGGATTCTGACCCAGGGCTCTTCTTGACTTCTGCGTGGCACCACCTCCTGTTCACGACCAGGTACATGGGCTGCGCCTGCAGTGTACCTGACTCCAATTCAGGCAGTTGAGCAAGTTGCCGAGAGAGTGTGAGTCTTAGTTTGTGCATCCGTGAAATGGGGTCCTAGTACGCCTCTCACAGGGCAGGGTCAGGAGTGAATGAGAGGTGATGGACGAACGTGTCTTCAGAGCGCACCCCACCTCCCTCCCAGAGTGGGGGGCACCCTTCACTAACAGGGCAGGAAGGACCTGGGGCGTGGAGGTCCTGAAGGACTGATGTCAAGATGAGCATCAGCCCCCAGCTCCGTCTTCCTGAACTTTGACCAGCGTCTGAGCCTGAGCAGCGGGGGGAGCTCTGGTTTGGTCTCTGCTGTCACCTCTTTCTCTCACCTTCTCTTTCTTTCTTTCTCTGCAGCTGGATCCACAGACTGTAGAAACCAAGAACTGGCACACGGATGTGATTGAGATGAATGGGGTGAGCCGGGAGCGACAGAA
The DNA here is from genome assembly GCF_023699985.2 of Odocoileus virginianus. Taxonomy (NCBI): domain Eukaryota; kingdom Metazoa; phylum Chordata; class Mammalia; order Artiodactyla; family Cervidae; genus Odocoileus; species Odocoileus virginianus. Next base: position 20,661,476 of record NC_069690.1, read on the forward strand.
GTGTCTGCGCAGTGGGTGGGCAGCCCGGCCTCTGGCTGGTGCCCTGGGGCGCTGTCCCTCCCCCAACCCACCCACCCCCTGCTCCCTTCATCCAGCCCCTCCCCCCTCTCCTCTGCCTGCACCCTTCCCATTCCCACCCTGTGAGTGCTTCAGGGAGCCCCCCGGGTGCAGTCCTGGTGTGCCCCCTGTGTTTTGGGGGGCACTCACGCCCTGGGGGGGTGTGCCTGCCTTGCCCCCAAGCAGATCAAAGTGGAATTCTCCATGAAATTCACCAGCCGAGACATGAGCCTGAAGAGGACCCCCTCCAAAAAGCAGAGCGGCGTCTTCGGTGTGAAGATCAGCGTGGTGACCAAGTAGGTACTGCGTCTGGGGTCCCTGCCAGCCCCGCCCTCCAGGGCCCCCACTCATGTCTGTCACCCCAGCAATCACCCTCCACTTCATTAGTCACAGCGGCCACTCGGATGGGCAAAAGTGGCCGGCAGAGGGGTGTTCCCTGCCTCACACAATGCTTTGGAAATAAATGAGCCAGCACTTAACCACTGGGAGATTACATGTGAAAATCCCAGATCCTCAGCATCCTGTAATAAATGGGGAGATGTGACAGCTGTATGTCTGTGTCTTGGTGTGGCAGCGGCCGGCTGGAATCCAGAAGTGGCTGCCCCCAGGAAAAGGCATCCTTCAGCCCCCTCCCCTCTTGTCTCCAGGGTCTGGCCCACCCTGCTCTGTAGGTGACCCACTGGGTCCCCCGTAGCATTTAAATGTGAGCCCTCTGTTCTGAGGAATGCTCTTACTTCAGTCTTTGATCTCCTAAAACTTCCCGCCTTTGTCCCCTGCGACCCCTCAACACCCAGGCCTGGGGTGGGCTGTGTGTTGGGGGGTGGGGTAGCATGGCCTCTTTCTCAGCCCTGTCCTTGTCCCCCATCTCCTGATCCCAGAGACCAAAATGCTGCAAGGCCACGGTTTGCAGAGAGGGAGGGGCTACATGTAGGGATCACTGGGGGCCCCCTTCCCCTCCCTCCCCTCACATCCCCTACCCCAACCCCAGGCGGGAGCGCTCCAAGGTGCCCTACATCGTGCGGCAGTGTGTGGAGGAAGTGGAGAAGCGGGGCATCGAGGAGGTTGGCATCTACCGGATATCAGGGGTGGCCACAGACATCCAGGCGCTGAAGGCCGTCTTCGATGCCAGTGAGTCTGGGAGGCCCAGCCGGGCGGCTGCGGGGAGGGGCGCTCCAGCAGGCTCCTCGGGCTGGTGGGAGAGCTTAGCAGAAGCAGGAGGCTCCTCTATGGAAAGGCCCTGACCTGCCGGTGGCAGAGGAGCCTTGGACTGTGCGCTCCGGCCCGGCATGGCATGGGGTGGGCCATTGCTGAGTCCTTGTGACACGGGCCTGCCCTGCATTTTCTCATGTAATCCGTTGCCCTCCAGTCTTGCCTCCGTTGCTACAGATAAGGAAGCAGAGCCTCAGAGAGGCCAAGTACTTTGCCCAGGATTACTCAGTTCATAAGCTTTGAGCCTGATTTAAACTCGGATCTTGCTGACTCCAGAGTCTGTGTTCCTGGCTTTCTTGCTGGCCTCCTGGGCTGCAGGAAAACTAAAGAGCTTTGAGCCCGGCTGGCTCCCGCACCCCCGCCTTCTCCGGGTACCCTTTGGGAGGGGCGCTGCTGCCTCTCACTTTGACTGAGCCCCTTGGTCAGGGCCTGACCTTTCTGGTTCTTTACCCCGTCTCGCCGTTCAGGCTGCAGCAACAACATTGCTAGCAGGACCCCTGAACTGGCTGGGCAATGCTGATCCTATGGGAGCTGAGAGGGGGCCTGGTGGGTGTCCCCAGGCAGCTGCAAAGTAGACGTGTTCAGGGAACCTGGGGGTGGGGGGGAGCTGGGGACAGGCTGGCACATGGCTCCTCTATGCCACCTGGAAGCTGAGGCTTTGTCAGAACATGATTTTAGGTATAAAAATGCACAGTGCCTTCCAGAGAGGGGCTTAGCGGTGGGGAGACTGCAGTAGGAAGGAGGGCGTGTGACACGTGTGAATGTGGCTCCAGGACTCTGGATGACGAACTGTGCTTCCCTCCCCTTCTCCCCCACGGAGCTGAGTCACAGACCACCTGTGGGCACTACCTACATCCCGCCTTTGCTGGGGAGACCAGACCAGGGACAGAGTGGGTTGGGGGTGCATGCCCAGAGCGGGCTGCCTCAGGATGGATGCGGGGACAGATCGGGGCTCCCTGCCCTGCTGAGGGCTGCATGGGGGAGGGAGGGGGCTCAGCCAGCACAGCCCCTGCCCTCCCACCCCCCCACAGATAACAAGGACATCCTGCTGATGCTGAGCGACATGGACATCAACGCCATCGCCGGTACCCTCAAGCTCTACTTCCGGGAGCTGCCCGAGCCCCTCCTCACAGACCGACTGTACCCCGCCTTCATGGAGGGCATCGGTGAGTGGCGGCGGGGGTCTAAGGGCTGGGCTGAGCTGGGCCTCCCCGATCAGCAGAGAGCATGAGATGTCTGTGCCCACCCGCCCACCCCCGACTTGGCGTGTCCATCTGCCCTGTGCCTTGGGCCCACATGGCCTGCTGGGGCCCGATCCAGAGGCTGGGCCCACTTTTCCCCTGCCCATCTCTCCTCTTGTCCCTCGGGGCTGCACTCTGTGCTTCCTCCTTGGACACTGACGACCTTGTTTAGAAACCCCAGGACCAGGGAAATCTGCCCTGAGGGTGCGGGGTCCAGGACCGAGGAGAAGTGAGCCTGGAGTGCACTTGACGTGGCTTGTACTGAGCCCTCCAGAAGGAGTGCGCGCTCTTCTCTGACCGATGCCCAGGGTTGGGAGGAAGCTGAGGGCCCCGCCTGGCAGGACTGCGGCCTCCCCCCAACCTGGGCCAGATCCAGGCCTCGGCGCATCCCTCCTGCCTCACCTTCTCCTGGGCCAGTCAGTGGAATGAGGAGCCCGTGGAAGGCGGGCCGCTGCCAGGCTCCAGCGTCAGAAGTGCTTAAAAAAGAGAACAGTTAGGGAATTAATTCCCTAGTGGTCCAGTGGTTAGGACTCCGTGCCCCTCACTGCCCAGGGCCTGGTTTCCATCCCTGGTTGGAGAACCAAGATCCCGCAAGCCAAGTGGCGCAGCCAAAAAAAAAAAAGAACTTTCACGCCAGTGGCATCCTTGTATCCTTACAGACCAGGGATGGAGTGGCTCCATCCCCAGAGGCCCACACTGTGCAGGGAAGAAGGGTGTCTGCTCCCCACCTGCCCACCTCCTGGCTGGGTTCTAGGTCATGGGTGGGGCCTTCTGCAGAAACCCTTGGGAAAATACCAGCCCCATCCCTGCTGGGTCTGTCCCCTGACCCCTTGCAGCCCAGGCTTCCCCCCCAGGGTCCCGCAGCCTCCTGACCCCAGGGTGCTGGCCAAGGCCTCCCCGCCCAGAGCCCGGCCCCTTGTGTGCCTACAGCCCTGTCAGACCCTGCTGCCAAGGAGAACTGCATGATGCATCTGCTCCGCTCCCTGCCCGACCCCAACCTCATCACCTTCCTCTTCCTGCTGGAACACTTGAAAAGGTAACGGGCAGGGGCCCTGCCCCGTCCGCCGGGGGAGTGGGGAGGGGGTGGACTCCAGCTAGGCAGGACACATGCCCTGGGAACCCACGTCCTGGGCGCCTCCTCATGGGTGCGGGTCTCTGCTGGACCCCTGCCGCCAGGTGAGAGTTTGCCCTTCAGATTCTTGGCATTCACATTCTTCTGTTTCGAGAAATATTTGGATCCCAGAGGCCACCTCAAATACTGGCCATAGAACACTTAGAGAGGCAAGGCTAGAGCCAAGGACTGTAGGTAGAGTTTCCAGTCAGTGGGCCACTCAGCCACTTAGCATTTTTTAAACAGAGTAGGAGAGCCCGCCCCAGGGTACACTGCAAACGGCAAGCATGCATATTGTTCAGTTACTCTTGTTGCATGTGCTGGGTGATAGTGTAAAACTTGTGTGTTATTACGGGTCACAGTCCAAAAAATCTGAAGCCCACTGGTCTTGACCCACACCTCATCAAACAGGTAGGGAATCTGAGTCCCCAGCTCGATGGGGACTTGCTTGGGTTTACCAGTAGCTCTGCCCTTAGAGTCCACATCGCCCAGATCCTAAACTATGGTTCATCCCACCTTCTGCTCTGCTCCTTCCATAGTCTGGTCAAACCAAGAGCTGCTAAAGTTAACACCTGCACCTAAATTAGGAACGGAAGCTAGCCCTGACTGTGACCTCGTCACTCACTTTGGAGCCCAGGACTGGTCCCAGGTGTGAGTGGGGAGGAGACGTCCCCAGGCGTCCCTTAAATCCACTTGCCATCCAGGACCAGGGCACCCCCGATGAGGGGCTTTGAGTCCTCAGGCCCCCAGTGGCGGCTCGGCCAGGCCAGGCCAGGCTCTGGAGGGCCAGCAGAGACCTGGGAACGCCTGGGCTGCTGTCCTGTTTTTCCCATTATGAGACATTTTCCCTCTGGTTTGGCCGGGACCAAGGTCCCAACCAATCCCCAAATAGTTTGGCGAGCACTGTGGGGAGGACACACAGAGGAGGAGTGGGGAGGAAAATTCATTAGGTTTTCCACCCTGGGAACCGGGCACAGTCTGTTCCCACATCTGGGCGCCTGGCGTGTGTATGTGTGTATATGTGTGTGTGTGGTGAGGGGCAGGGCCAGCTGCACAGCTCCTGGCATGGCAGTGTTTGCTCATTTCCAAGGCACTCAGCAGGCACATCCACGGCTCCTGCCTGGAGGGTGTGGTGACGGTGCAGTGGGAGTTGGGGTGAGAGGCGCTGCTTGGGGCGGCTGGGTCTCAGCCCCAAAACATTGCCTGGGACTGGGGGGAGGCGCAGTCTCTGATGTGTTGGGTGGTACCGAACCTGCTGGACACCAGCCCCAGATGGCAGTGCCTGCTGTCACTCGGGAAATAAGCCACAGAGCATCTGGCTGATCATGCAAGAGAAGCAGAGGAAGACCCAGGAGGCAGCTCTGGGATCCCAAGCGGCAGACCCTTCTGGAAAAGCTTGGGAGGACAGCCCCTGGGCTCCATCTGGGACGAGGGATGTTCCTGCCACAGCACAGCAGGCAGAGCCTCTGGCCTTGGGCCCCCGCCCACTGGGACGCCTCCTCTGGGCCCCTCTCCATGGCTGGGCTGATCGTGGACAGCACACAGGGTGGGGAAGAGCCTGGGCTCTGGAGGCAGACCTGCTGGGTTTGGATCCTGGCTCTGCCACCTGCTGGGTCACCTTGGGCAGGCCATTTGGCCTCTCGGTACTCCGGTTTCTTCATCTCTACAGTGGGGATGAAACTGTTACCTACCCAAAAGCTTGCTTGTGACAAGCATGAGTTATTACAGGGAAAGTTCTTGGACCTGTAATAGTCTCTCTGAGGCAAGGGAGATTTGGAGTGGGTCCTTCTCGCTCTCGCAGTTTGCCATCAGTTCAGGAGGTGGCCCAGGAGCTGGGAATCTGTCAGTGGAATGTTCTGAAACATAGCTGGGAACTTGGGCCCTTGGCTGAGTCCCCTCCTCACAGAGCGGTCTCTACCCTCAGGAGAGGGCGGGCTAGTGACCCCTTTGGGGAATCCTCCCAGGAGCGGTATTAGCCAAGGGTCTGGAGCTCCACGTGGCGGCCAGACGTGACTTGTTTCCGCCCCTCCCATCCCTTTCAGGGTTGCTGAGAAGGAGCCCATCAACAAAATGTCCCTTCACAACCTGGCCACCGTGTTTGGCCCCACATTACTGAGACCCTCGGAAGTGGAGAGCAAAGCACACCTCACGTCGGCCGCCGACATCTGGTCCCACGACGTCATGGCACAGGTACCCCCACACTGCGCGGGCCTGCGGCAGGTGCCAGGGTCGGACGAGCCCCTCCCTGAGGGGTGGGCTCCCATCCGCCTCCCATCCGCCTCCCATCCGAGCAGCGGGGCTGACAGGTCTGTGGGATGCCACCAAGGAGTAGGGCTCTGGACAGTCCTGCTGAAAAGTAGGCATCTGGACCAAGAGCCCAGAGGATGGGTGTCCCAGGTACTGGTTGCAGTCTTGGGAGCTGCCTGGGCCTTGGGAAGCAAACCCAGGGGTGTCAGGAAAATCTGGGGCCTTGCCCTCATGCGTGGCTGGTCAGGAAGCTTCCCTGGGAGTCCGGTGAGACCCAGGGCAGGGTCTGGTCTGGAGCTGGACTGAAGTTGGGGAAGTGGCCCTGGGTGCCCCACCCTCTGCCCTGCAGCACCCCCTGCTGCTGCAAACTGGCAGCCACACCTGGGCTTCCAGGGATGGGGGAGTGGCTGGAGCCAGCCAGAGGGGAAGCAGGGAGCCACAGGAGCCCAGTCCAGAGAGCGTGTCAGCGGGTCGGAGGAGGCCCTCCGGGGTGAGGACCCCAGCCTCAGTCTCCCCTGTCTCCCCACAGGTCCAGGTCCTCCTCTACTACCTGCAGCACCCTCCCATCTCCTTCGCAGAACTGAAGCGGAACACACTGTACTTCTCCACCGATGTGTAGCCCGAGGTGGGAGCGGCTGTCGGGGGGGCGGCCCCAAGCCAGCCTCTCCAGCCGGGGACCCAACCCAGACTTGAAGGACTGCAATAGAGAACTCCCAAACCCAGCGCTCCACACTCCAAGGGACAGAGATTTCCAAGAACTGGAAGACGTGTATCTTTTGTGCCACCTTGTACAAAGCCAGCCGACCCGGCCCCGGCCCCGCCACGCACCCCGGCTCTGCCCTGCGTTCCTCTAGTCGTGTCTGATGCTCCGTGCTGTTCGGGAATTGTTTTACGTCTATTTGTCATGCAGAAAAGGTAGTGACCGACCCGGTGTGGGCACACAGGCAGCCTGCTTTGTTCTTTCATTTCCTCCAACACTTTCTTTCCTCCTGAGTCCGGTCCAAGGGCTTTTATTCTGCGCTCTGTAACTGCTGCCAGCTTCGCCTCTCTTGGCCCTGCTCCCAGATTGCAGTCTCCTGGCGGCCTCCCCTCCGTCTTCCTCCACCCTGTCCTCCCCGCCTCCCCCAGCCTGCCTGCATGCATTTGCAGCTTTGGTTTTTGATCCATCACCTCGAAAGTTCTGAGGAGGCCCTGGGCAGCGGTGGCGGGGGCTGGCCGGTCCGATGCTGCCGCCCCCAACCCTCTCCTTGCCCCCCTCACCTGTGGAGGCACGCCTGTCTGCCTTGCCACCTGTGCAAATGTGGACAAGGAGACACTCTCGCACTGATCCTTGGCTCTGCACAGGCTGGAGAGTGGATTGCTGGGATTTTCCACCTGAGAACCTCCATTTCTGGGGTTTATCTGTTCGTCTCCAGTCCCAGTGAGGCACCTTTGACTGTTTCTTCTACTGCTTTTCAGTTTCTTTTCTCCTGCTGTTCTATTTTCTTTTGAGTGTAGAGACTCACCAGAGACCTGCTATCAAGGCAGCCAGAGGGTCAGGAAAGAATCAGGGAGGTGGGAGGGTCAGGCTGCCAAGGAGACAGAGTGGGCTGTTGAGAGGAGCGCCAGGGAGCGCTGGGCATCCTGGGCTGGGAGCAAGGAGTTGTGGTGGCTTTGCTGGTGGAGCCAGGCTTCTGGGAGGGCAACCACGAGGGCTGAAGCAGGTGTCTCGAAACAGGCAGGCTCCGTCCGAGAGGGCTAGCCCTTCCTGGTGCCTCCCGTACCTCGTGGTACCTTTGCCTTAGACGTTACACACTTTCTCCACAGCCAAGCACTGCCACGGGGCAGCCCCCACGGCCACGTGCGCCCCAGGGCCTGGGGAAGTCAGGTGCGGTCCAGCAGTAGCCAGCCGTCATGGTGCTGCCTCCCCCCACCCGGCTTCTGAACGCAGCCTTGTGGGTGAACTCGGGGGAACTCCAGGAGTTGGGGTGTGCCAGGTACCTGCCTCTCTCGGGACTGGGTTTTGCAGGGGACCCTGGTGGTGGATGCTTGACTCATCCGCAGGGTATGATCCCCGCGTTGAGGGCCGCTGCTCAGTACTGGAAAGGAGAAGTGCCCCCAAAGTGCAGTTTCTTCTCTCCTGAGCAGCACTGCTGGCCTCCAGCAGTTCAGACACTCCTGGCGGCAGGGGCTGGAGCTACAGTCCACGGTTCCTTGGCTCTCCTCTGTGTCAGAGACTAGATTCCAAGCCCTGGGGGTTGGAGAGAAGAGCTCCCCCTAGCTTGAGCTCAGGGCGGTTTTAAAGAAGGATCTGGGGCCCCTGAAGCCTTAGCACCGGCTCAGTGAGAGGAAGGGCCCCTTCTTGTCTCGTTTACACCTGTGGCCTGGGCGTGAGCAGAACGGTACACATTCTGTGCACATCAGAGGATAGATGCCCCAGAGGAGAGAGGAACTGACGCCCTGGCTGCCTGCTAAGCAGCTGAAGAGCCCCACTCCCTAAGATAATGGGCTTGGGCCACAGGTGGAAAAAGAATGCTGGAGTCTGAACATCCCCCGTGTCTGACCATCCCTGGAGCCTGCTTGGCACTTGGGAGCCGGCAGGTGGCCTGGAAGGTTCTTGCTTCCGCGGCCACTAACTGGAATGAATTGGAGCCCCACCTAGAGCTATTTACAGCCCCTAATGGGTGCCTCCCGCCTTCCCCAAACCAGGGACGTGTGCCTCTCAGCATCAGGTAGCTACTGCAGCCCCCAACCTCTTAGGTAATGAGAATGGGAGGAAGGCTGGAAGGGCTGAGAAATGGAAAAGGCTCAGAATATTTATCAGTTCGACCCCCAGAATCAGGAGGGGTGGGTACCAGACCTGGACTAAGCTGCGCTGAGGGAACAGCCTGTGGGTTCTCCTGAGAGACAGGGACTGTACAGAACCCCAGCCACTGTGCCCAGCAGGGCAGGCTGTGCCAACAGGAGCCCACAGACAGGCTACAGGAATCCACACACCTGTCCTTGCTGGCAATGGCTGCAGGCTGCCGGTGTTGTGCTGTTACAGGTATGATGGGACCCTTCATTAATATTTGACTTTCATAAGTTGGTAAGGATATATTTTTCTTTGGTCTATGTTCTGTTTCAACTTATGTAGATTATTATAAATTGATGTAAGCCACGTGAGAGGAAAATGTTAATAAAAAAAAAAAAACCTGCAAAGCCCTGACATTTGCACACAACTCGGCCCTGTGGTGTGGACGTTTGTGTTCTCAGGAGTCCAGGGAAGACCACCAATCTAGATATTTAACTCTTCCAACTGCATCCAGATGTGTTTCCAAGAATCTTCTTACCAGTGAACTCCCCTTTGTGCACCCCTTCGGCCATGGCAGTTTGGGAGGTGAGCCCACGCTCTCTCCTTGTTCTTTCACAAATGCCCACAGCTGTCACCAGCCAGTTCTTTTCATGAAATACAAGTGCCCCACCAGAGACCTGGCCATCAATATGCATCAGAGATGGCAGGAAGTTGTCTATTCAAGTGGAGGTTTATTTTATGCAAACATCTCTCTACAATTTCCTTGGAAGTTGCAGGTCTTTGGGGCAGCCTGCTGGCCTAATCTCTGTGTTGAAGATGCTGGATCCCCTAGAGGGCCCAGCCTCCCTCAGGAGAGCTAGCGGGGTTAATGTCGGCTCCCACCAGCCCCAGCCATTGGACACTGTGTTTATTCTGGAGATCGGGAACAGATGTCTCTGAAAATTGGTGTTTGGTTTATGAGCTCATACTGCCTCCTTAGCCATCTAAAACAGGAAACTATTCATCTCCTCTCCTGACTGAATAGTCAGTGTGGACAATGCTTGGCTTATTGAACTGATGGCTACTGACAGCCCAGGACTCGTCATTCCCAAGGCAGTCATGAGGGGAGCAGTGCTTGTACTCGGTCATTTGACCCCATGCGCTAGACTGGATGGTAGACGCTAGACTGGATGGTAGATGCCAGGTTTCTGGCACTGTTGACAGGTGGCAGGTAAGAGTGTCTGCGCTTGCTCTAACTGCTTACAGGTGACTTGCTGAGCGACAGTGGAGGACCCACTCCAACATCTGTTCTCAGACCTGTGAGGATTCTCCAGGCAGCCTACCAGCAGTGACGCCTCTTGACCGAGACTGGGACAGGCATTCTATAGAACTCCCCCCCCGAGATGAGCATTAGCCTTGTGCACTAGCCCATGGTCATTCCAAAGGCAACAGCAGACAAGGCCAGAGGAAGGTGTTACCAACTGGGCTTGACATCGTCACTCATGTATACACACACACACACCAGCTGGACTTGACATCATCACTCATGTACACACACACACACACACACACACGATGTCTGGATGGTTCAGCTGAGTCTGAATTCTGGTTAAGGGTGAGCAAGCTTTAGAAGACGGCCCACAGTGGGGGAGACAGCCAAAAAAGGCAAAGGAATGACTCTAGTGGAATAAAGGAGACACTACCGGTGGCTGGAATTACAGGCCCCCACCATGCTACCTGCTTGTCCTAAGTTCATCTTCATCCCACCACCAAGGCACCAGAGTAACACAGCATCTGCAGCAGATCCCGATTGTAAAAGGGTTTTTATGTGTATAGCACACAATTAGGCTGAGCTGCTACTGTCAGAGAAAGGCTACCAGGTCAAGTCAAAAACACTAATGTTTAAGGAACAAACCCCTGACATCAGAAGAACAGGGTGGTGGTGAGCAGCTCCTGAACATGGTCTGGTTGTAACCAGTGGCTGCTGGGACCTGGTCGTCAGGAGGACCCCAGCAACACAACCCTCACACTCTGTGTCCTTGAGGCGGGCCTGGGCCGACAGTCACAGCAGAACACCCACGTATGGTTCAGACCGCAGGCATTCCCACCAGCCAGCCCGACGGTTTCTCAGAAGAGGCCAGCAGGGTTACGCGTGGAATGTCACTGCATCCTAGGACACGGTCAGGCCAGGTTTCTGGGCCACTGCAGCAATCTCAGTGAGGATAACACTGCTCTGCAGACCCTGGGAGTTGAGCATTCCCAGACTTCTCAGGAGCTGGCTCATGCTTTCCCTTTGGATGTTCAATCTTTGGGCCACCTGGTACTATTTTGGGGAGTTGTGGAATTTGAAAATAAAAATAAGCCAAACTTTTAAACTGTAATATAAATATACATACATACATACATACACACATACACACATACATATATATGTGTGTGTGTATATATATATAAAACAAGGATAGCAGAACATTAAACAAAATGAGCAGAACACTAAACAAAACGACAGAACTGGTCAGACAGCATGATTCCACTCTGCCCTGCCCTGAGGTATGAGATGGATGACCGCGTTGACGTACAAGGTAGAAGAGCTTCCAGGTGTGTGTAAAGTCCCCTCCATCCCCACAGCACCAGAGCCTGTGGACTGAACCTTTGTGGAACTCAGTTCCTACAGGTCAACACACTGACTCTTTGACTGCCCAAAACAGAGAGTCTGGCATGGCACTCCACCCCGCACAGCCTGGCTCGAGTCCAGGTGCAGAGAGCACGGCTGCTCAGAGGTGGCTGATTGCAGCCAGGCGGCTCCCTCACGACACCAACTATGTGAGAGAAAACAAATGTCTTCAGTCTCTGAAGCAAGTGCCCTGGAGTGGCGCAGAAACCGCCCTACACAGAGCAGCCTTGATCCTGGGCTGCCATTGTCCTTGCCGGACACCAGTGTTCTCACCGTAGGTAATAGTCAATCGCAGCAGAGAAAGCAGCAAAACCTCCACAGCCGATGACCCCAGCCTTCAAGCCAGCTGTAAAGCAAACACAAATGACATTACCTGTGGTGAAAGACGCTGAGTCAAGCCGCACTCAGGAAAAGTTCGGGTACTCAGAGACGTAAAGAAGCTGGCGAACAAGTTCTCAATCATTCAACGTAGCAGAGAGCTGGAAGGCTTCAGTGAGGCTGTGCACACGAGCTGATCCAGTGTGCTTTTATCTAACTGTATGTTCATTTAACTTTTCTCATTCCAAAGAACTGCTATTTCTAGTCTCATGAAAATAGCTCCTCACAGGCAGGAAACTGGTTAACAGAACCAGCCCTTGGAATCAAGTGAAAGCATATGGCCTGTTACTCTGATTTGTTTATGGAATAAATTCCCGGGAAGGTGATCAAAGAAATCCCAGAGGGAGCTGAGCCTCTCAAAGGCCCTGACAAAGCTGAGAGATGGGAAGACCAAAGGAGAAGTTACTCCATAAATCACAAATGGCTGTGTGAGGAGGAGAGTCAGGTTTTAATGACAGCAAAGCATCCTGTCTCTCAGAAAATGAGAAAACAGCCTTTTTGCTTTGGGTAAGTCTGGGCACAGCAGATGGAGAGTGGCCCAGTAATAGACACTGTTAGGGAAGTTAAGTCACTGACGCCCCGCCGCACACTCTTGATAGATACACCAACAGGGAGAAGTGGCAGGGAACCAGTTTTCTTCTTGGTTGCTTACAGTGGCTAATCCAACATTTCTAGGATACCTATATTTGGCTTTCAGGAGTGGAAATCTAAGAACCCTAAACTGCAAAAACATTACTGTGAGAACTTATACATAGAATTAAAATGACTGCACAGTATGAAGAAAGATGTCTGTTTGAAATGCATAAGAGCTGAAAGTTAAGCAGAGCTTGCTGTTTGGGCAAATGGGTTTCCCACGGCTGAATGGGGTCCAGCTATGCTTCTGTACTATCCTGCATAGCAACACAGTCCAGAGATTACTTATTATTATGAAGTTCTTCCCATTTGTTCAATATGGGGACCGTTCTTTATTCTAAGATAGAAATAGTTCTCCGTGGGTTTGACCTGGGGCTATTTGTCCCCCGGGGGACACTGGAAACACTTCTGCTTGTCACCACTAGGGGTGCTACTGGCACCGAGTGGGGAGAGGCCAGGCATTCCCCTCCGCCCAGCAAACACTCCTCTGGTCCAAAACGTCAACAATGCCAAGGATCAGAAACCCTAATCTAGATACTAGAAGTTTCCAAAATTGAGTTAACACAGAAAATGTGATTTACTTGTCAGGAGAGGAGAATATCAAGTTCCACATATGCCTTGAGCTGTCCTTGGAACACTCATGTGTTTGGAAATGTCAACTTCAGCATGTTGTCCAAGGCCACAAAGAAAAGCATGTGAGAATTGTTTACTAACCTCTGAAACCAATGGCTCCTCCAGTGATGCAGCCACTAATGACACTGTTCTTCCAATCTGATTTTCCCCGATACTGTGGGTGGAGAAGAGCAGTTCAGAGCCAAAGAAACAAGCCAAACAAGAAAACTAAGGAAAAAAAGACAGGGTTTCTAGCTGGCTAATTTAGTCCCTCCCCAAAAGAAACCTATCTTGTTTTCTTTCAAAAGTATAATTCCTAAAATTTGAATGAACACACAAATGCTTCCTGCACATGGTACCAAAGCACTGAGCCAAGTATCACATTTGAGAAGTAATCAGAACCTCTTCTCAGGTTCCCCAACAAGTCTCTTGTTTAAAATTAATAACCAGGAATTCTCTGGTGATCCAATCATTAGGACCCCATGCTTGCTTCCACTGCAAGGGGCCCGGGTTCCACCCCTGGTTGGGGAACTAAGATCCTACAAGCCGCGAGGTGCAGCCAAAAGCAATAATAAAAAAATAATTAACCAACTTCTGGCCTGTAAAAAAAAAAATAAATAATAAGGCAAGCCCAAATCATAAATTCACAAGAAGTTTACATTAGGGACTATTTAATGGAAACTGAATCTAGCAAGTACTGGACAATTCTGACCTGCTTTCTAGTAGCATTGAGTATTTCTCTTGAGAACTCACAAGATGGAAAGAGGCAAGGCTTTCTCAGAAGGCAGGGACACTTACAGATTCCACTAAACATTCAGTGCAAGAAAACATGGCGCCCACAATGGCAAAATTTTTGGCATAGGACATTCCTCTCTGGCCCATGTCTTTAAGAACTTCTCTGGCCGTTGGTGTACGGTAAGGATCCTTAGGGTCAAAGCCCACATTGGTATCAATGCCAGCAGTGAACACCCCAAATGCACCTCCCAAGACAAATCCTAAAAATGAACAGAGACGAAGATTTCGTTGGCACATTTTTCAGGTTACTGTAATAGGGTCATACTCAAATTGCACCTTTTGGATGGCCACCAGTGAAGAGGATACCCCGTCCCCTTCTTGCCTCAGAAACTCTCCACTGACCTGGTTTCCACATTACAAAATCCAAGATCTATCTAGTAGGCAGCTTCTTCTCTGACTCTTTTTGTATTTCTTCCTCCTTTCATTTTCTAGCATTCTTCAAGATTCCATCTTTAACCCTCTTTCTCTCTCTACACTCTCACACATAAACCAGTCACCCTCAAGTTCAGGTATCAACTTTGCAAATCACTCCCTTGACAATGGTGACATTCATAAAAGTCATTCGGTAAATACCATATACCAATTACACTTTATTGTCCCAGCCTTACTTATTCCTTGCAGTAATCCTGTGAGGTAGATACTATTTTCCTTTTCTTTCTGTAGTGGAAGAAACTGAGGCTCAGAGAGGTAAACTAACTTCCCTAAGGTCACAAAGTTCCCAAATGGCAAATGCCACGCTGTTGTCCACAGCTGACCTTCCTGAACCTGCTGGACATTTCCACATGGATGTCCTTTCGCCACCTCAAGGTCAGTATGTGTTCAACGAAATCATGGGCACCTCCCCTCCAGGCCTCCCTGCTTATGGTTCCTGTTCTCCAGTCATTCCCGCGCCAAACTTCAGGTGCACTTATGGCTGTTTCTTTGCTTCCTCCTGTGAGGCTAGGTCCACAATTATCATCCTAGCCTAGGGCCCTCATCACTTCCACCCTGGAGCACTACAAAGACTACAAAGCATTATTTCAACAGACATGTAAGAGATCTAGGGTCGGGCACAATGATGAACAAAGATCCAGTCCATGTCTCACTGAGCTTCAGTCTAGCAAATTCCCTATATGGTCTCTCTGTCTACTGACTTTCCTTCCCTTTGCCACACTCCACCATGAGTCATCAAGCTCTTGGTAACTCTAAAAACCCATCAATGACTGCCCTAATGCCTACATGCAAAAAGCTCAACCTGCACCACTCCACCCCAACCTGAAATGCCATGTCTCTTTATCTACCCTCATTCTCTTAATCCTTCAAGACACAGGCTCCAGTCTCACCTCTTGTGGTCTTCTCCCAACCAAAAAGATCTTTCTTCTTTCTGCTCAGTTTCACGTTTCCACTCTCACTATATTCGTTTCTTAATTTCCTCTCATTCTCAATGAGACTTCAACTCACCTGCAAATGTGGTCAGCCTCTTAGCACACAGGAGGGTCACCTACATTCTCAATCCTCAAACGATTAAAAAAACAAAAAACAAAAACATGCCAAGCCCAGGCTTCTTTCCCCCTCGTTCCAGCTGTCCAGTCACATTGGGCTCAATGGCCTGTTTTTCTAGCCTGAAGTCACTTAAGGCCTAACCTTTGCAAGTTCTGCGCCCCAGGTCTGCAGCACTGTCCTCCTTCTGAACACTTTTCTTTCTGTGTATATTAAAATATTAGCTTCATGAGAACAAGGCTCTTGTCTTTCATTCTGTCTTTCCACCGCCTGGCACGTGATAGCCGCTCAGTAATAATTTTCTGAAAAGTAATTACTTTAAAGCAAACGAATGAATGAATGAATGAAGTAAACCATTTTATAAACCCCGGGTCTCGACCCAGGACCGAGTCTCTGATCGAATTTCCAGAGGCGAAAGCCAACCTCGGGGTCTAGGGAGGCGCTGCTCAAGTTCACTGAACCAGGCGGGGGTGGGTCAAGGTCGCGGCTCAGGGCCCCCTCCCCTCCTAGGTGCGTGGTCTTCTGAGCAGTGGACCCAGCTGCCGCCCAAGAGCTCAGCCTCCCAAGGGTCCCCCGGCCCCGCCTCACCTCCCACGCAGGCCAGCGCAGCTTTGAAGGCGCAGCTTTCCATCGCCCTCTCGATCATCTTCTGCTCCTCACTCTTGGCTGGACTCGGGATCCCGCCCAGGCTCCCAGGCTCCAGGAGCCGGGGCTGACGCTTGTCGCCCACCAAATACTGCAGAAGAAGGCTGTACTGCAGCGGAGCTTCGGCGGAAGCCGCCGCCTCAGGTGCGGAGCCCCCAGCACTGGGGGCGGTCGCCGCCATGACTGTGGCCCAGGAAACCTGGCGTTCTTCTTCTCACAGCAGATTCCACAAGCTTCCCGTCGGGCCTTGCGCGCCCAACCACCGTGCCGCAAAGGCAGATTCGCCACACCGAGCGAGCTCGAGGAAGCCGCGGAAGCCAAGTCAGTTCGTGCACACCCGGCGGAAGAGCTGTCATGTTCTCCTGTGAATACTGAGTCAGGCTTATGAGGCATTCCTAACGACACTGACAAAAGATTTCGAATCACCAGACAGCACCCTCTCCGCGGCTGCAGCGCGGAGCGTACCGGAATTTGTAGTTCTGACACACTTACACCCCAGACATTTCCCAGGAAGCCTTGCGCGGGCACGAGCGTCTCCGCCGCCTCTCGTGCTCCTGACGGGCGGGAAGGGCAGGGAGGCTACAGCGGGCCGGGGCTCCAGCAGGGGGTGCGCGCGCCTCGCCACTGCCTTTCCAGCCTAGTAATTCCTACAGTGTGTTGTGAGCTGCCGATGGGGTAAGGTGCTTTGTAAATTAACGTGAAAACGTGATATGAATGTATGGAGTAAATGTTTTATTCAGTAATTGAGCCGTTGAGGGGAGAGAGAAGGGGCCAAAAAAAAATGAGTGAAGTTTAAGACAAAAAAGAAAAAAAAAAGAACTCCCCTGGCTATCCATTGCTTAGGACTCCGCGTTTCACTTCCGAGGGCCCTGGTTCCAGCCCTGATCCGGGAATTAAAAATCCCTGTAGCCGCGCAGCCAAAAAAAAAAAAAAAAAAATTAGTGAAGATAGCCGAGTTTGAGTACGAGATGTCTATGGCCAGATGGAGAGCGAGAGAGGCCGAGGCTGCTACTCCCTCCAGCCAGTTGTTGTCAGTGGAGTTAACGATGTGGGACTAGCATTGCGGTGAATGCCACTTACATTATGCTGAATCAGTTGAAGTGCTTACTAGCTTGCAAACTCAGAACCTGGGGGTTAACTGTGAGATAGCAGCGTGTATGAACCCAGAAAACCTTTCACAGTAGTTTCTATGGTACCAAAATGGATCCCAAACTATTGTATTGATCCAGACTTGCAGCATATCTGGTTGTATCAGCTAAGAGAAACATAAAAGGAAACAGAAGATGGGGAGGGTAGCCAGTCAACAGAGACTGAGAGACCCCTTTGGCAGCCAGAGTTGTCTGTGTCACCAGGCAGAACCTACAGTTCACCCTGCTTCAGCTCCCACCAGACCGTGAACCCACTCATCCTAACTTCCCAGTTGTTGAGTCCAGATCTCATTTCACTCGAAGACTCAGCTGCATTTGCTGCTGTTGATGCATCATTGCTTTGAAGTTTCTTCCATTTCTGTGGAGCTCCTCTCTCCTAGTTTTGCCAAAGCCTCTCCAGTGTGTCGGTCATCTGTGCTGACACCTCTCTGCTTGACCCTTTCCTGTTGGGCCCCTTGGGGTTTCATCCTTTATCCTCACTCTGCCTGAGCAGCTCATCCATGCTTGTGACTTCTACTACTGCCTGTACTGCAGGATGCATGCATGTGCGTGTGTTAAGTAGCTTTAGTCATGTCTGACTCTTTGCGACCCCCTGTACCATAGCCCACCAGGCCCCTCTGCTCATGGGATTCTCCAAGCAAGAATACTGAAGTGGGTTGCCATGCCCTCTTTCAGGGGATCTTCCCAACCCAGGGATTGAACCCGTGTCTCTTCTGCTTTGTCAGGCAGGTTCTTTACCACTAGAGCCACCTGGTAAGCCCCTGTACTGAGCAGTGACTCCCAAATTTTCATCTCTAGCTCCGACACGAACCTTCTCATCAGCCTGGGAACCAGACATTCCCTACAGGCATCTTTAACTCAGCACACCCTGCCAACCACCCAATTCTTCCAGAAGAGTGAGGGGCCCAGGGTTCTGATTCACGCAGAGGTCTTAAGAGCCAAAGTTGGATCTGAGAGGTTGGGACAGACCCCTAGGCAAGTCCCAGGCAAAGTGGCTTTCCAAAGCAAGGAACGATCTAAACAATTAATCCCTGGGATGAGTTAGAGAGCAAGAGTCAATCCCACAGTGAAGAGTCTGCATCAGAGTGCAGGTGAGATCAAAGTCAGCAAGTGAAATCAAAGTCACCTGCTTGCCACAACTAGAGAAAGTCTGTATGCAGCAACAAAGAGCCTTGCAGCCAAAGATAAAAAATTTTTTTAAAAGCTGTGGTACCAGTGTGACCATGGTGAGGCGGGGAGAAGCCTTTTCTGGAACATGGTGGCCTGGATAACAGGAGACACAGATACCCTGATCCGGTACCTCTCTTCCTCCACCCATATCCTTCCATAGATGGAATGGGTTTCACCTGATGGAAAGCTTGAACCTCTTCAAGCATATTCCACAAGTAAGAAGTGGTTTCCTATATCTGTTCCCCTGGCCTGAACCTTTGCCTGTACTCTAGGGACTTCATCTGGCCACGGCCTCATGCGAGTCCAGTCGCTCTCACATTACAGGTTGTCTGTTCTGGCCATGGGGATACCGGGTTGAGGCAGCATCTCAGTGGGTCAGAGAGAACAGGAGACACTTCATGATAAATGAGATTCACAGAGAAGTCATAACACTCTGAATTGGTGACCCATCACTTGGACTGATGGGTAGTGGCACAGATGGGGAGGTGCCACACTGGAGGAGGGCCTGATCCTCTCTTGCCCTGGGTGTCTGGGAGAGCGTGGCTGGCCTGTAGTTGCCCCAGCATGTCAGGAGCCCAGGAGTAAAAGAAATAGCACAAGTGGGATGGAATGAAGAGGTCCGAGCTGAGAAGCGTGGTGTGTCCTGTGTGAATTTGAGTTGTATGTGAATTTGGTAACAGCAATTAGTCTGAATAGTCCCGTTGCTGGTAGGAAGTCTGACCACATAGGTAACTGAGTAGCCAACTGAGTCACCTTGGATGGTGGGTACTGGATGAGTGACTTTGTATTTAAAGGGCTCTGATTCATGTCTTTCAAATTCAGAGGACAGCTCGGAGCCAAGGATGGAAATAGGGCAGCTGAGAAACTCATGGAAGAAGGTACTAACAAGAAGCGGCTGGAGCTTGACTGGAGCAGATGCTCAGGAACCCCAAGAAGGTGACAGTATCCACCAGCATCCCCAGGATGGCTTCGTCTTCATGTGAGGAGTGTAGGTCAGAAAAGAAATCCAAGGATATTTGAGAATCAAGACTTTGTATGATCCTGGACTTCCTTGATGGTGCAGTGGATAAGAATCTGCCTGCCATGGGTTTGATCCCTGGTCCAGGAAGATTCCACATCCTGAAGAGCAACTAAGCCCATGTGCCACAACTGCTGAAGCCTGTGAGCCTAGAGCCTGTGCTCCACAACAAGAGAAGGCTCTGCAGGAAGTCTGAGCACCACAATTAGAGAGCAGCCCCCACTCACCACCACTAGAGAAAGCCTGCTTGCAGCAACAAAGACCCAGTGCAACAAAACATAAATAATAAAATAATAAATACATTTTAAAAAAAGACTTGGTACAGTTCTGGCACCACCTGTCACACCTGATCACATAAGGCAGTGAGCTTTAAGAGAGGGCCACCTGAAGCCTGGCACACCTGTTTGGCTAGAGATTCTGGTTAGGAAGGAATGATGGTGAGACACTGCACCTGAGCAGAGGCTTCCTCTACCTGGGTGTACTGCCATATTGCTTCACTCTCTCTCGGCACAAAACCATCGGTGATCCCTTTATGCACTTGCCACCCTCCCCGAAGCCAAAGTTTTCCATGTCCTGATATTACTTTCAGAGATGAATGAGAAAGCCTGGAGTGCTCTGGGTTCAAGAAGGAACTTTCCTAAGAGGGGCACAGTAGGCATGCAGCTTTGTTGGGGCCTGGGTCCAGGCAGGGCAGGTATTATTTTTGGTTGTAAATAACTTCTTTAGCCACAGCTCAGTCACTTGTGAGCTCTGTTGATCTGCAAGGAACATCAGCAGGTAGGCCTCTGAGCTGACTAAAGAATAAGAACCTGTCATTGAATGCATTGCTTGGGCGTCAGTGCCCTGTATGGACGAGAAGAAGCTGTAGGATTGAAAGCTGGACCGGGACTCAGGTTGCTGAGGCCGGCCTGGGTTTTAGAGGGAAACTTCCATCCCTCCATCCAAGAGAAGAGACTTTGGCCCCAGATGGGCTTTGTGAGCAGTCAGGAGGCAGCACCAGTGTGAGGTTGGCAGGAAGTGCTTTGGACTGTAAACTGGGAGCGAAAGGACAGAAGCCTCTCGCCCCAGTAGGAGACCTCAGAAAGCAAAGATCAAAATAAATAATAAACACACTAAACCTCAAAAAAGAAAGAGCAAAGATCAGCCTGAACCCATCAGGGGAGTAGTTAGCCAGAGCGGAGGCGGGGGTGGGGGGTGGACATCAGATTTCCAAATCAGGCTCCCCAGGGTCAAGGAAGCAGATCTGAAAGGCAGAAGAGAGGGTTCATCTAAGGGGGTGTGGCTTTTATCGTGCACCCACAGGCAGATCCTGTTATAGGGCTACAGGTTTCAGGTGGACCTGAGTTAGAACTTATTTTCGTCCTCAAACCTGCTCATCTTGAGCTTCCCACCCGGGGTGAATGGGCTTCCATGTGCTCCATTAGTCTTAGGTTCCATTCCTCCTGCATCTCCTATACACCTTTTAAATGTTTTTTAAACCCATCCTTCCTTTTTAGACTCAATGCTCTGATTTAGCCTCTAGTCAATTTTCTTTTTTTTTGTAAATAATTAGTAAATTTTTGGATGCACTGGATCTTCATTGCTGTGTGTAAGCTTCCTCTAGTTGCTGTAAACAGGGGCTACTTTCTAGCTTCGGTGTCCAGGCTTCTCATTGCAGTGGCTTCTCTTGTTGTAGAACATGGGCTCTAGGTGTTCAGGCTTCAGTTATTGTGACACACAGGCTTAGTTGCTCTGAGGCCTGTGGGATCTTCCCTAAGCAGGGATTGAACTCAAGTCCCCAGCATTGCAAGGCAGATTCTTTAACCCCTGGAGCACCAGGGAAGCCCTCTAGTCAATTCTCACTTAATAATTGACTTAATTGTTGGGCATGCCTCCTCCCTTGGTCTTATCCAAACCATCCACAGGATGGTCTTTCAGCACCAAAGTGTAATCATATGTCCTGCTCAGAATTTTTCTCTGTGTCAGGGTAAAGTCTAAATTCGATGTGTTGCTTCTACAACTTATATATATATATATATATGTATATATATATATATGTATATATATATATATATATATATATATATATATATATATGTATATATATATGTATATATATATATATGTATATATATGCATATGTATATAGTAGGAATTCCCTGATAGCTTAGTTGGTAAAGAACCTGCCTGCAGTGCAGGAGACCTGGGTTCGATCCCTGGGTCGGGAAGATGCCCTGGAGAAGGAAATGGCAACCCACTCCATTGTTCTTACCTGGAGAATCCTATGGACAGAGAAACCTGGCAGGCTACAGTCCATGGGGTCACAAGAGTTGGACACAACTTAGAGACTAAACAGCCACCATATATTTAAATTTTATTTCTAATTGGATAATTACTTCACAATATATGATGGTTTCTGCCACACATCAGCATGAATCAGCCATAGGTATACATATGTCACCTCCCTCTTGAACCTCCCTTCCACCTCTCTCCCTATCCCACCCCTCTAGGTTGTCATAGAGCACCCACCAGCTTTGGGTTCCCTGTGACATACAACAAATTCCCGCTGGCTATCTGTTTTACACATGGTAACATATATGTTTCAATGCTACTGTCTCAAATCATCCCACCTTCTTCCTCCCCAACTGTCCAAAAGTCTGTTCTCTATGTCAGCATCTCTATTGCTGACCTTAGATAGGTTCATCAATACCATCTTTCGAGATATTACATATATGCATTAATAAATGATATTTGTCTTTCTCTTTCTGACTTACTTCACTCTATAATAGGCTCTAGGTTCATCCACCTCATTAGAACCAACTCAGAAAGCTGTAGAAATACAGTGAGTAATATCTGTGGTACAGATTGTGTATCTAGACCACAACTTCTTTATCCTTTCATCTGTCGATGGACATCTAGGTTGCTTCCATGTCCTAGCTATTGTACGTAGTGCTGCAGTGAACAATGGGATACGTGTGTCTTTTTCAATTATGGTTTCCTCAGGGTAAATGCCCAGTAGTGGAATTGCTGGGTCATATGGTAGTTTTACTCCTAGTTTTTTAGGAAATCGCCATACTGTTCTCCATTTTTAAGAAAAAATACTTATTTAGGCTGCACTGGGTCTTAGTTGTGACATACAGGATCTTCAATCCTCACTGTGGCACATGGGATCCTTTTTAGTTGGGTCAATGCAGGATCTTTTAATTGCATTATGTGGAATCTTTAGTTGTGGCATGTGGGATCTATTCCTTCAACCAGGGATCGAACCCAGTCCCCTTGTATTGGGAGTGCAGCGTCTTAGCCACGAGACCACTAAGGAAGTCCCAGAAAATGTTTATGATTATTTCTTAATTCTTTATACCTTTGACTTACAGTATAGCCGTGGTGACAACAGAAATATCCTGTACTGTCTCCAGTGCCAAATCCGACTCCAGCCTGATTCTGAAGGGTGGTCTTAATATTCTGGAGCAGACTTCTTCCACAGCATAATTGTTTGGAGTTTTTATTGATTCACCCAGACTCAACTATCAGACTTGCTTACTATCTCTTCTGCTGTTGCTTTGGCTTTGCTTATGAAAAACTGAATTGGAAATTTGGCCTATAGCCTGGCAGTCTGGTGGATGGTTAGAGCCTACTCCAGAATACTTGTGCAATGAATCACACAGACTGCTATATCTGCAGTAGGGTCACATTGATAACAAGTTGTAATCCCGAGATGTGCTCTGAGAAGTGTTGGAGGCAAATATAAATATGCATAATGTGTTTGTAGCACTTTGCATTTCTGACTCAGACAAGAATTACAAGGCTTGAAAAACAAGAGACCAGACTCCTGCTTTGCTGAGGGATAAAATGAAATCTAGAAAGAACTGTGATGGTGAATTCCTAAAATTACATATCAAGTGGGTACCAGAAAGAGAAGAAACACACTGCTGTTGTAACTGGGGAGGACAGCACCCCTCTTTCCCTTCCCTCATCTTTTTTTTTTTTTAATATTTATTTGGCTGCACTGGATCTGTTTCAGCACATAGCATTGTTGATCTTCATTGTGGCATGCAGGATCTTTTTTAGTTGTGGCACATGGAATCTAGTTCCCAGACCAGGAATGGAAGCATGGAGTATTACCAGAGCATTGGAAGCATGGAGTGTTATCCACTGGGCCACCAGGGAAGCCCCTCCCTTCCCTCATCCTGATCTTTGTCAAACCTTGCCTCCATATTTTGCTTCTTTCACCTCTCTGTCAAACAATTTCCCTTATCAGTACATCTGTCACCAAAGACCAGCTCTTAAAAAAGGAAAAGATAAAGGAGATGCCAAAAACTGTACTACAGAATTAATTAACAGGTAAAATCTTTTTACAGGGAACTTCCAATTAAATGGAATACATTTTTTAGGGAATTCCCTGCTGGTTCAGTGGTTGACTCCAGGCTTTTCTGCCGAGGGCCCAGGTTTAATCCCTGGTCAGGGAATTAAGATTCTGCAAGCCTGGCAGTATGCTGCGCCGTGCCCCCACCAAAAGGAATACTTTGTTTGAATCAGTTTTTACTCAAATTTTGTTGACTCAATTATTTCTTGAAGTAAGTAGACTTGGAAAACTTTTATAATCAAAGTGTTCACTGTGTGCTAATAGCTTTGTTTTAATGGCATCTGAATTTGTGTGTGTGTGAAACACTTTGTCTCTTTTATTCTGAGATGTCTTGATATTCTTTAAATATTCCTTTCTCCACTTGTAGCATCTTAACCTCGAATAGGTTCTTATTTGAAAATTCAAAATATACTTTCTTTCTGGACTAGAATAATACCTTCCAGATTTTTCTCACATTTATTCCAAAGTTCTTCAATTTCCTTCCCTAAGCAACCTGTTACTATTTTTTAAATGTCCTTCCAGATATATTTCATCCATATATAAACTTTACATTTTTGTATATATGTATTTTTTTTCTCCACTTAAAAATTTACAAGTGGTTGCTTAGTATTTTCTACGTATTCTGCACCTTACTTTCTATTGTGCTACATCTTAGAGAGATGTCATACCAGTGTATGTGATGGTGAATTTTGTGTGTCAGCTTGATTAGGCTGGAGCATGCCCAGGTGTTTGGAGGCAGTATATTTCTCATTTGGGTTTCCTTTTCTGGCCCGTTTTTAAAAACTTTTTACTTTGTATTGGGGTATAGCCATTTAACACAGGGCTTCCCTGATGGCTCAGAGGTAAAGAGTCTGCCTGCAGTGCAGGAGACTCAGGGGACACTGATTCGATTCCTGGCTCAGTAAGATCCCCTGGAGGAGGGCATGGCAACCCACTCCAATATTCTTGCCTGGAGAATCCCATGGACGTGGAGCCTGGTGGGCTACAGGGGTCGCAAAGAGTCAAACATGCCTGAAGTGACTGAGCAGCACGCATAGCTGTTTAACAATGCTGTGATGGTTTCAGGTGAACAGTGAAGGGACTCAGCCATACATACATGCATGTATCTGGTCTCCACGAGACTCCCCTCCCATCCAGGCTGCCACACAGCATTGGGCAGTCTGGCCCATTGTTAAAACATATGTATTTATTTGGCTGTGTTGGGTCTTAGTTGTGGCACTCAGGATCTTTGTTGCATTATGCAGATCTTTTTCAGGGGGGCTCTGGCGCAGCAGTTGCAATGCGTAGGCTCTGGACCACGTGGTCCTAGTAGTTGCAGCTTACCAATTTAGTTGCTCCATGGCATGTGGGATCTTAGTTCCCCAACCAGGCATCGAACCTATGTCCCCTGCATTGCAAGGCAGATTCTTAACCGCTGGACCACCAGGGAAGTCCCTGGCCCATTTATTGAGTGACCACAAAAGTTTCTGGTTTTGAGTGGAGTCCAGAAAAAGGGATGACTCTGCAGAAGGTCCAGGCTGCTGTAGAAGCTACCCTGTCTCCCGTGACCCTGAGAAGCTGTAGAAGCTACCCTGTCATATGACCCATGAGATCCAGTGGTGCTTGAGATAGGTCAGTGGCAGATAGGGATGCTGTTTGGAGCCTTTGGCAGCCATTACAGGTGAGGCAAAGAAGAGTAGTTATTCACATTCTCTGTGGATAGCTACTCTCCTTTGGAGAAACAACACATGGCCTGCCACTGGGTCTTCATATAGGCTGAATGCTTGGGCCATGAAATTACCATGCTCCCTGAGCTGTCCATCATGAACTTGGTGTTATCTGACCCACCAACCCATAAAATCAGATGTGGACAGGAACACTTCATCATCAGGTTGAGGTGGAATATATGTGATTGGGCCTAAGCAGGCCCTGAAGGCATAGGCAAGTTACGTGCTCACCAAATTCTCTGGTCTTACCATGCTCCTCACCACTCTGAAACACCTGGTTTGATGGAACGATAGAATGGCCTTTGGAAGATTCAGTTACAGCACAGTTAGGTGATAGTACCTTGCAGGGCCAGGGTGAGATTCTCCAGAATACTGTGTGTTCTCTGAATTAGCATCTAGTGTATGGTATATAGACTTTATATTATAGTATTTAAATATTGTTACTTTACATCATCATGTTTAAGTCACGGGCCATCAAGGTGAGTAAACATCCTCAAGGAATCACTATCTCCTATGGGGAAGGAATGAGTGCAGTTTTGGTTGCTTACAGTCAAAGCTCAGTTCTTCATAATCCATATACTTGTATCATATTTGGTGGGATCATGATCTTGGTATTATCTTTATTTAGAGAGAAAGTATAGTTTAAGGAGATGCATATGGGTGCCAAGTTGCTAAGGGGTAGGCTTGTGATACTTAATTTTATGTGTCAAATTGACTGGGGTATGGATATTTGGTTAAACACTATTATAGGTATGTCTGTGGGTGTTTCTGGATGAGATTAACACATGAAATAGTAGACTCAGTAAAGCAAATTGCCCTCTCCAATGTGGGTGGGCCTCATCCAATCAGTTGAAGGCCTGGATAGAACAAAATGTAAGGGAGAATTCACTCTCTCTACTTGCCTTTGAACTAGGACATAGGTCTCCTGCTGCCTTTGGGACTCAATAGGGAGTAGAACTTATACCATCAGTTCTTGGCCCTCTGGCTGGCTGACTGCTGATTTTGAGACTTCTCAGCCTCCGTGATCATGTGAACCAATTTCTTATAGCAAATCTCTGTGTTGGTTCTCTTTCTCTAGAGAACACAGACTGATACAGTGTATACAGAAATCTTAATTCTTTTCAGTGACTAGATTGTATTCCAAATGATGAATGTGCCATCTTTTAATCCTCCTCATTGATACATAATTAGGCTCTTTCCAGTTTTCCAGTCTTTTTCTAATTTCACCAATGTATTAATAACTATCTGTACATATACATCTTTTTTTTCCCTTTTCTTTTTTTTTTTGACCTGGCCCATATGGCATATGAGATCTTAATTCTCTGACTAGGGATCAAACCTGTGTCCCTGTAGTGGAGATACAGATTCTTTTTTTTTTTTTTTAGGTGCAGATTCTTCATCACTGGACTGCCAGAGATGTCCCAACACATATATTTTTGTGCACATATGCTTCTAGTCCTGAAGACCAAGGAATGTGATCATGAATCTTTGTGTGTGTGTGTGATCATGAATCTTACAGGTTACAAATATGTATTTGTCCAGTGCATGTTTTGTCTGGTATCACATGCCTTAGAATGCAATTTCTCAAAAGGAAAACTCTGTAATGTGTATGTGCCATAAATGTCAGGCATGTTGTGGTTCCTTAACACATATTTTAAAACAATAATAGTTTGCAGAATAGCCAGTAAATTCATATGACATAATTAGCTAAATACCAGTAGGGGTATTTTCTTTAAGTGGGTCTCTTGAACCGCAGATTCAGAGAGCGTGCTTTCCATAACCCGAAGGATGTTGGCTGTTCTTTACAGGAAGCCCAGAGAGTCTCTTCAGGCTTCTTCTTATAACAAACACCTACTTGAACTATGATTTTGGAATCATTTCCATTGCAAATCCCCTCTTTCCACACCCCTTTAAAAGGCAGCTGCAATATTTGGCATGTAACCAGGGCCTGCTGCACCAACAATTCTCTAAATTTTATTTATATTTCATGCGCAGTATGTTCAAACTCTCACTTTCCCAGGTGCCAGATGCTGGTTTGGACACACTCCAGTGGAAAGTGCTTTCCTATAAAATAATAAAAGGAAAATGCTGAACAAACCACCTCTTTATACAGACTTGTACCTAGTATACCAGAGTTAAGTACTGTAATAATGACTTCACTATTTCCCCCAATTTGCAATCCCCCGAATTCCCTCCTCACCTCCCTCCACAACAAATACTTTGTCTCTAGGCATCAGTAAGATGCTTATGGTCCTCTTACATTTCTTCAGCGTTCACTTAAAAGCATCAGGGTATAGGAGTCTGTCTTACATGATTTGGATCGCACCTGATGCAACTCACCCACGGGCATTTCAACTATACGATTTGGATGAGAAAAAACATTTTAACCCACTTCCAGAATTTTGAAAAGATATCTAACAAATTAATGTCTGCTATGTTAATGGCTTTTATATGTTTTCACTAAAAAGTGATGCTTTCCATGTGTTGGTAATAATACTGTCTCTTCAGTCACACAGAATTTTGCCAAGACACTCAGAATGAACTCAGAATTCACCATTGTCATAGGGTTCTTGCCTGCCTAAAGGCAATCCTCAATCCGAAGAGCCTACTTATGAAATGAGCAGCAGTGTTAGGTGGATACTGAGAAAGTGGCTATCATTCAAGAGATTGTCAGTCCACCCGTGGTGTCCACCTCCACCTGTTTCACCAGTTTCTGTGGTAACATTTCACTGAGCTGAGAACCAGTACAATTCCTTGTTCTATCCCAGAAACACTGGGAACCTTAGGCACGAAAATTTATGTTTGTGCCAAAAAGCTTGTGATTATATTATGAGGTTTAAATGAACTCTTGTAAAGTGGGTTATGGGGTGTGTGTGTGTATGGGTGTGTGTGTGTGTGTGTGTGTGTGTGTGTGTGTGTGTGTGTGTGTAAAGCAGCTATAAAATACAATATTCTGCATGGTTGCTGGTATCCCTTTGTCTTGTCTTGCTCTTTCCACTAGATGGCGGTGGAAGCCCAAGAAATAACTTGCAAAGGCCTGGTGGAGGGCGGTAAGAGGGGTGTTCTTTCCTTTAACTGGGTTGTTGGTAGCTGAGCTGGCACGTTCTTGTTCCTCTGTTGCGAGTGGGCATGGTATAATTTTTCTTTTTTCGTGTATGTGTTGGGGGGAGGCCGGAAGGGTTGCCACAGACCACCTGTTTAATCCAGGTTCAATTTAAGCATAGGGCAGCATCTCGCCAGCTGGCAAAAAAAAAAAAAAAAATCCATAGAATTTCTCTCAACTATTAACAGACTTGGGTAGAAGCTAGGGAACCGTTTCCGGAGAGCAGCCAGCATCGATTTAGAGATGCTGCGGCATCTGTTGCCTATATTTGTGGAGATGGAAGAGAGCCACTCGCTGGTGAGGTATGACCGCGGCGACCTGGGGACTGAAATCCACACTGCGACCTGCGATCAACCCACAAGTACTTATGGATTCCCTCCCATATGCCCATCACTGTATCAGAAGCTACATGAGAAACATAAGAGGTGGCGTCCTCCCGGCCTCTTGTGGTGGAGAACACAAAACATACAGAGAGATCAGCAAGACCTCGCCGGACTGTTATCATTGTGTGAAGACGGTTAAGTCCTACAAGTATTATGAGATCAGTGGGGGTACAAAGGGCCAACGGGATAGGCTGTGGGTAGGGAGAGTGCAGGGAAGAACAAGGAGGGATAAGAGAACTCGGGTGGGAATCTTTGGAGAATTCGGGAGCGAAGAGGAAATGGGAGGTAGGGGCGAGGCCAAGCCCGGCTCTGCGCGGACTGCAGCTTCGGAAAGGGTGGCTCAGCGACCCCTTCTGCTTTCTTCACTTAGGTCCAAGGCATTTCCAACAGACCGGAGAGTCTCAGGTCATCCTTCTTGCCAGGACTATCTCCGGAGCACTTTGGCCACGCGGCGGGAGCTCGCGCTGCCGGCCGCAGCCAGAGCTCGGGGGGCAAGCTCGGCTACAAAGGGGGCGTGGCATGGTGAATAGGCGTGGAGTGGGCGTGGTGTGTGGGCGTGGCTCTCCTCCCGCCTGTGCCCGCCGACGCCGCCGCAGCTGCCGCCTCCGCCCGCCGCGCGGACCGAGGGAGCGGGGTCGCCGCCGCCTGCCCGCCCGGGTGCCCGCGAGCCCGGGCTGCGGTGGGCCAGGATGTCGGGCTTCCTGGAGGAGCTGCTGGGCGAGAAGCTAGTGACTGGCGGCGGCGAGGAGGTGGACGTGCACTCGCTGGCCTCCCGCGGCATCTCGCTGCTCGGGCTCTACTTCGGCTGCAGCCTGAGCGCCCCCTGCGCGCAGCTCAGCGCCAGCCTGACCGCCTTCTACGGCCGCCTGCGGGGGGACGCGGCGGCCGGGCCCGGGCCGGGGCCGGGGGCCGGGGCTGCGGCGGAGCCCGAGCCGCGGCGCCGCCTGGAGATTGTCTTCGTGTCCTCGGATCAGGACCAGCGGCAGTGGCAGGACTTCGTGCGGGACATGCCGTGGCTGGCGCTACCCTACAAGGAGAAGCACAGGAAGGTGAGCGGCGCCGGCCTCGTAAAGCGTTCCCGGGAGCCGGTCCTCGCGGCCCCCGGCGTCCCCGCTGCCCTCTCCTGTAATGCACGGGCTTCCCCTCCTGCTCCTCAGCGTCCCCTGCCTCTGACCGTCCCCCGTCCCGGGAACCCGCCGGCTCGGAACCCGCGGCAACTCGGTGTCGGTGCCAGGCCGCGCCCGCTGGGAAGTTTGAAACCCCTCAGCCCCCGGGACCCTGACTCACGTCCTGGGGAGTCGAGGGCCGGGTACCCGCATGTTGGGAGCCTCCCGTAGCGGGTGGCTGCGATCGGGGGGGTCCCGAATCGGTGACCCTCAGCCCCGGGCAGAGGCGCGGGGAGGGGGCCCCTTCTTTCCCTCAGCCATCGACTCCCCGCGGCTACCTGTGGTGGGGGGGAGGGCGCCGGCCCCCTACCCATAATGCCCGAACCAGGAAGTTTCCTCTCTCTCCGAGAGAAATCTGCTTTCCTGAGGCTACCTCCTGCTGTGGCCGAGGGCGGGTCCCCCGGCGCCCTGGGGTGGGGGTGTCGGCCGCTGACCGTGGCTTTGGGCGAGAAGGAAGCTTGGTCGTCTCCCCTTGCCCTCCCTCCGCTCCCGCTTTTCCCTCCCTCGGACTGAACTAGAGGCCACCAGGGAGCCTTTCATTGTCTAGCTGTCCAGCCAGCCATCCCCCCTGATACCTCCCGGGCACCGGACCAGACCCGTCCATGTGGCTGTTAGTGGCTTGGTTGGTGGGCCACTGGTGTCTTGGCATCGAATTAAACGCTGAGCCGATTCCTTAAATGCAGACTGACCAGAAGAATGAGGATTGGGGGAAATTTACAGTCCTCTGTCAACTTCTGAACCCCTCCTCTCCCGCGGGTTTGCTGCTGAAATTAGCTTGGATTTTTGAGTGTGTCTGTTGGATGAAGATGTCTGTTTTAATAAAATGAATTCAGGAAATTTTGCCATGAATCGAAACAGAAAAAGTTTTGGAGCGCTCTTGCTTAATTAGTATGCCTGCTGCAACGTGTGAATCCAGCCGGGTGCTTTCCTGAGGAAAATCTCTGTTTCTGGAGTGGACAGAAGGGCTCTGCTGGGGGCGTTTAGATTCCACTCCGGAGGTTGGTAAGGGCATGCCATTTGTTTCTTTAATGCCTATAGAATCTTGTTGAGAAGCATGATTTAGATTTAGTGAGAGTAAAAGGCTTATACTGTGGCCCCATATGTCTCAAGTAAATCATCCACAGAAGCAATGTAAGGTACAGACTTGGTATTCAAAGTATGAAACACAGTTTAACAAATAGATTTTGTAGATTTAGCATTGGAAAAACATGGACTCAAGCCACACAGAGGCAACACGTTGCGTTTTAACCACTTTTTAGATGATCTTGCCCATATTTGACTTATCTGCTTAGTACAGTGCAGGAATATGAATGGCCAGTCCTTTTTTGCTTTAAAACATGGGAATCCTTTGTTTTCCTTGGTGGTAGTTTTTATGATCCTTTTGGGGAGGAGTAATGTCCAGAAAGTGATTTATCAAGAAATATTTTCATTATTATGGCCTATTTCTATTGTAGACCAAAGTCTGTGTAAAGTACTGTCCTTATTGGGCATTACAAATGATTTCTAGCTTTTGCAAATACACAATGATGGTACAATGTTACAGACTTAAGGCCTATTGTTATGTTTTCCCCCATAAGTGTTGGAAATAAATTTGCTGGATAGTAAAATAAGGAGCAAATTGAGATGTTTTGCAAATGCCTAAACCTTTTCTTCCAAAAAGAATATTTGGTGTGACAAAAGACCCTGATGCTGGGAAATATTGAAGGTGGGAGAAGGGGACAACAGAGGATGACAGGAGGCTTGGCATGCTGCAGTCCAAGGGGTCTCAAAGAGTTGGACACAACTGGATGACTGAAGAACAACAGCAACAACAAGCCATGCCTGCTTCACTATGTCTGACCAAGTCCTTTTGCACACACACAAAAAGTGGCTTGTGACCCCAGCCTGGACCTGTTCATTCCATCAAGATGAGGTTCTGGATGATACCAGGCAGACCCTGACTTGAAAATGCACTTCAGTTTGCTGGCATGTGCCCTCTCCATGGTGTGTTAGCATCTTACCAATTTATTTATTTTTTTTTTTAATTTTTTACCAGTTTATTTTTTGCTCAGAGTTTTTCTGACTCACATTCTATAGTTCACTTTGTTCTCTAAAACAAGTCTTGTTTTTTTGTTTTTTTTTTTAAGTCCCGTTTTTGAGAAGGTAGTTTCTGCCCCTGGATATTCGTGAATAGGCAACTCAAGATTTGATCCTAGAAACATTCTTTTTTGTGGTGACATACCAGGTAAAAAGGCTCTATCCAGATGGGTTTCTTATGGAAAACATACTCTTGGAAATTATAACAGCTGTGTACTTACTTTGGAAGAAATTATTCTCTCCCTTGAAACCAAAGAGATGTAAAACATTCCTTTTCTGTAATTTTGAGTTTTTGTCTCTCTTGTTTGAAATTGGGGTGCTTAGAAATCTGTGAGCTTGTGATGCCAATTCTGCGATAATAGTGAAAAACCCAGGGCACCCCCCGTTCAGGGTGCTGGCTCAGTGGACACTTACCTTCTTGTAGATGGATCCTGTCCATGTTGTTTCACCCAATGATAAAAATAGCATTAAAGGAAAGGATTTTGTTTTTACATTGAGGGGAAACCAAAGTTCCAGATTACTATTTTTTTTTCACGTTCTCATTAACATTTATTCTTAAAACCATTCGTATACTTCCCATTGGGATAACAAAGGATATGGTTCTAATTAGTTATTGGCTGGCATTTCTCTAAAGAAAATTGAAAAATTATGGTGGGGAAAGAAAATGCCGTGTGGTATTTTTTTCTGCTTTTATTAATTTCCCCCTTATTTAGTAAGAAAGTCTGGGGATAACCATATATGTTAAAACTGCATTTTGCCTGGCTTCTCTCACCTTGATTGAAACTGTGAGAGAACACCAGCTAATAGGATTCCTGCATCTTTGAAAAAAAAATTTTTTTTATGGATGATTGTCCTGTTTCTGCTTGCTTTCGTGGTCGATGCAAAGGTAATTGAAGCTTCATTTTTTGGCTTCCAAGCACACATATAAATAGCTATGTAGAAATTATTAGATGATAATAGAACTTTGAGTGCTTTCATAAGAGCTGTGTTGTCAGGAAACATATAATCCTAAAATTAAGGCATTTAGATTTGTTTTAATAAGTAGGTTTGTTTTTTGTTTTGTTAATAGACATTTTTCAGATCTCTGGAGAGAAAATGTGATGAATAGTTGGAACGTGGTGAAGATTTGGACTTTGGGGATTTGATCTACCCCTTTGCATGTGTGCTAAGTTGTGTCCGGCTCTTTGTGACCCCATGGACTGTAACCCGCCAGGTTCCTCTGTCAATGGGATTTCCCAGACAAGAATACTCGAGTGCCATTTCCTTCTCCAGGGGATCATCCCAACCCTCCCGACCCAGGGATGGAACCCAAGTCTCAGGGATAAAACCTGAGCCTCCTACATTGGCAGGTGGATTCTTTACCACTGAGCCACCAGAGAAGCCCATTTATGCCTGGGCTGAATGCCTGATGGAAAACATTTGATCGGGGTGTGCACCCTGATATGAAAAGATGCAGTACCACTGGTCTTGCTCTGGACAGGTTTGATGGGCCCTGGCTTGGTCCTAGAACTTCCTGCCCTACAGAAAGGGGACAAGAAAGTTGGAGCAGAGAGTGTCAGAGTTGGGGGTTCTGGTCTAGCATCTCTGATACACCCTCTTCAGCCAAGGCAAGTGGTATCTTCCTGTACGCTCTGTCGGTTGTGGTTCAGACTGAGTCAGGGACTTGGCTTAGAATTCACCTGAATCCCTTGGCTGTATGGATGGACCAAGATTTGGTACCATTCCTGACAGTCTTACAGCTCCATCTCTCCGAACTCTTCCCCCCTCTAATCAAATACCTTAAGCCACCAAGAGAATGATTTCTGCAACACCGACACACCACTCTGCAGGTGATAAAAGATGGTAAAAAGGCACGGCTGTGAACACTGGACTTTTCTGCCTTCCTCATAAGAAGCCTGGACCAGCCAGGACAGCTCCCTCTGTTGACTGTGTTTCCAGGATCCATCTCATAAAAGACAAGAGTCTGGTTAAAGTAATAGGAGCATTTTTCCTTTAGAGGCTTTTTCCTCATTCCATTATTTGTAAAGAATTTTTAACTCTTGTTTTTCTTCTCTGCATAACGAAGCTGTCTAGTGCAGTGGCTGAAAATGCAGACTCTTGTCCATCTGCCTGAGTTTAGATCCTTCTTCTGCCATCCATTAGCTGTGTGACCTTGTGCCAGTTACCCTACCTCTCTGTGCTTCAAGTTCCTTACCTATAAAATGAAGACGACAACAGGACCCGCCTTACAGGATTATTGTAAAGATTATACAAGATAATATGCACGTGCCTGGAGTATAGTGCGTGCTCAGTAAGTGCTAGCAATTATTATTTGTTAATAAATGGCCGTGAACTTTTTAGTCATTCATTTTATACGTGAGCCTTTGGTATATATCACATTACATACTCACAAAACTGTGATGAGGTGTGTTTCTAACTTTTCAAATAAATGACTTTTATAAGCATACAAGGATCCGATCAAGAATCACTCTCGGAGAGATTACAATCAAGGAGAAAGATATAGAAAAATGGGGAAAAAAAGCAAACAAATGTTAGAAACAACATCCCTGAAAGTACTGATTGGGCTGATATTTACTGAGCTTCGTACTTATATTTGCCAGTGAAACTTGAGACAGCCAGGCAGGGAAGCCAGGCATGATAAAGGATAAGAGCTTTCAGATGATGGGGCACCCTTCTTGAGAGAGATTAATTACGCACTTGGCTGGTCGTTTTTGTGGTTTGCCAAAGCCATTAGGCGTGTCTTCTGCGGGTCCTGGCTGCTCCAATCTGGGCGGCGTGGGGGCGGCGGGATTACTGCTCTTTCACGTGGGAAATGGATGGTGCCCGGTCCCCGAGCTGGAGAAACCTCACCCCCTAATTCGGAGCCGCCTCCCTTCCCAGCTCTGGAATGTTGTAGGATAGGTTTGTTCAGACCTGTCGCCATTTGGGGTTTAGTACTCATTTTCTAGTTAGTGGCTCAGGCCTGACCCACTGGCTGTCCACAGCTCTTGCTGGTCGATTTGTCTTCTGATACAGGTTGGGAGTGAACCAGAGCACGGAGGAAAGCAGTGGGTTTTGAGGTTAAGGTCATTGATTTCATTTACTCATTTCTTCCCCCCCACCATCCCACCCCCTTTTTATCACTGGGCCTTGTGGTTTGAGGCCTTATTTTAATGTCTGAGCAAATTGGAGAAAGAAGGCTTTGTATTGTATACAGCTGGGGTCGGGGGTAAGCAAATCCCTCAGTCGGGGAGGGGGGCGGGGAGGGCTGTGGAAGGGGTGGTTCTTCTTTATTTCCTATGAGGACCTGGGGCCCCAGGGCTGGCCCCATTCTGAACTAGTCTGGGTTCCTTACTGTTGATCTTGTTTCGGAGGGAAACGGAGAGGAGGCTTGGCATAGGATGTGTTCTTTCTTCACGTTCTGAATTCCCAACGGTGCTCAGTGTTAACCACCAGGGTGCTTAGGTTTCTGTATTTCATTAATTTACCATTATGCTTATTCAAAGGCACTCAAAGAAAATGGCTTTGAGTTTAGAATCTTTCTGCTGATCCTGACTTTGACGAAGCTCTTGCATACTGTTCCTTTACATCTTGCCATTATTTAAAAAGTGACTAAGAGTTTTTGAGTCTCAGGAGTCATCCTTGATTCTCCTGCACCGCTCCCATCGAAAAAGGCTCCGAGCCTTGTTGATTCGGTCTGCTTAACAGCTCTCCGCTCTGACCCCTTCTTTGCTTCCCTTGCTTGAGTTCACTTTTCACCTGGACCACAGCAGCCTCCCCCGTGGGCTCTTTGCTTCCAGTACTGACCGCTGATTCTCAAGACTAGAACTTCTCAAACTGTCTGTAGTCAAGGATTGGTTTCTTTTTGTTAATTTCCAATCAGTTCACACACACACACACACACACACACACACGCGCGCGCGCGCGCGCGCACATGGCCCTATTATACATAACTCCTATACAGCTTGAACCACATACAGCTCCCCACTGAGTTGACAGCCCATAGACTGGTCTCTCTCCTATTCAACAAGATGAGACTACTGATCACAGGCTTATACGTTGCTGGAATGTCGGGGTGCTATAAACCATTCTAGATGCACACTCTCCACTGCTGTATCTGCCCTGTCATGAACCAGTTGCAAAGAACTGATGGATAAGCACTGGGCTACAGACCCTTCTTAAGCCCATTGCTGCTCTTGACTGTTTCCAGAATGGAAAGACAAGTTCAAAAACACAACTCTGATTTTGTCATTCTGCTGAAGAATCCTTCAGTAGTTCTTCATAGCCTCTGGGGTCAAGTCCAAACTCTGGAGCATGGTCCCCAACTCTTCTCCCACCTGGTTAAAATCTTCTCCCACCTGGCTGAGTTTGGATCTCTCTAAAATCAGCCCTGGTTTCCCTGCTCTAAGAAACTCTCCTGTGTCTTTCCTCTCTAGGTGGGATACTTTTGTGAGCATCCGTAGGTGGAGTACATGGGTGTTTTTAACAATTAGCCTCGTGTGTATGTGTGTGTGTGTTTTGGTCTTTTTTATTTGGCTCTAAAGCTTCTTTCTTTTAAAAATTTTTTTATTTATGGCTGGGCGGGCTGCACATAGGCTTTGTCGAGTTGTGGCAAGCAGGGGCTACTGCTTTTTGTTGAGGTGTGTGGGCTTCTCACTGCGGTGGTTTTCTCTTGTGACGGAGCACAGGCCGGAGCACGGGCTTCAGTAGTTAGAATTCGTGGGCTCTAGAGCATGGGCTCAGTAGTTATGACCCACAGGCTCAGTTGCCCCATCGCATGTGGAATCTTCTCGGACTCGGGATCAAACCCATGTCCCCTGCACTGGCTACTGAACCCCCAAGGAAGTCCAACTGTAAGCTTCTTGAGGACAGAAACCAGTCAAAGGAAGGGGAAGCTGATCAGTGTTTTGGTTCTGAGGGTTGAATAATATAGTTACAGAAAGTAGGCGTGCACCTTTGAGATTCATAACTTGAAAACAGTATTTTCCACATTGTGTGAGTTGAATGTGCACTTTCACTAGTACTTAGCTTGATTTTAACATTTAATATTAGAGTTAGGCCCTAACTGAATTGTATAATTGTATATACCCACAGTGTGTGGGTGTTTTTGTTTTTGTTTCTTAATGAATGCTTTCAAGAGCACTTCCACAAGCAAGTAGATGTGTAACTCCATTGCCCTATAATTCTGCGCTCAAAAATAGAAAAAGACTTGCCTCTCCTTTTTTGAGATGTCTTCCCAGGTGGCACAGTGGTAAATCCGCCTGCCAAAGCAGGAGAAGCGGGTTCAATCCCTGGGTTGGAAAGATACCCTGGAGTAGGAAATGGCAACTTATTCCAGTATTCTTGACTGAAAAATCCCATGGACAGAGGAGCCTCGTGGGCTACAGTCCATGGGGTCACAAAGAGTTGTATATGACTGAGCATGCATGCATGCACAAAAATCTTAGTCTGTTAAAATAGTCTCCTGTCTGCAGGCCTGTCCTTCCATGTTTTTATATTTCCTTAATAATTTGTGTTTCTCTAGCGTCTTTCTTCCAGGGAACTCAAACTATTTGCGTATTATTCTTACAGCAACTAGTCATCAGTAGGTATTAAGCATTTTTAGCTTTTCAAAGTATATTTGAGTTGGAGAATTGATGCAAAGAGAACCGATTATTGTTAATAGATCAGGGTCACAGTGTTGAGGATGAAAGTGCACAGCTGAACTCTGTTAAATTCAACTCGGTCTTTTCTGTTCAAGAAATTGGATCTTAAAAAGTGCGTACATCAAACATTCTCCAGGGAAGACGAGGGAGCCTAAACTGCTCTTTCAACACATCACTTTCCGAGTGGATTCACTCTAGATATGCATGATAGACTCTGAAATAAGACAGAGGTGGTTTAACCACTTAAAACGTTTGCTATTTCCAGGAAGACAGGAGAGTTAGAACTCTTTTTCTGTTGCTGCCTTTCCCTGGTGGTGGTTTCTAAGGGCCTTTTAATGATCTGGCTTTTTTTAGATCAGCTGGTGAAGTGCCCCCAACTCCCCTTCATCCTATGCAAAGCCTTGGGGCTGCTTTCGTGCTTTTGTTCAAAGACAAAATTGAACTTCAGGTATCCTGCAGAGATCCTAAGACTAAATCAGTTCTCCCTTTTATGAGGTTTTTCAGAAACTCTGGTTCTAACTTCTAGTGAAATCTCAAACATGTGCTTTCTGCTTTATGACAAGTAAGAAGTATAGTAATTGAAAGTTGCTTGAGTGCTGTTACTCTGGAGTGAAAGCCTGTAATGGAAACTTTTGTTCTGTGGCATCTGTGATTAAATGCAAACATAAATTTTATGCTGCTTGCTGGTCATATAACTCTTGGACCAGATACACAATGGATTTTTATATGAGCTACACCTCAGAAAAACTCTTTTTTAAAAGTTTAAAAAATGCTTAAAGTTCAGCATTCCTTTCTAGTACATTTGTTATCCACTCCCCATTAGATTATTTTGAGACATCAGTTAACAGGTAAATTGAAGTAATATTTCCACAGTCAATAGTGCTTTTATCTTGGAGCATTGTTGAGTAGTCATAAAATAGGGTGTGGTCAGTTCTGCTGTTCTAGGGATAGAATTTCCCACTTTTGTTTTCCTAGGAGAATTTTATCCAGCTGAATTGGGTTTTTTTTTACAGGTTTTTTTTTGGTCCTTTTTGGTCAATATCCCTGGGATAAAAATCTGAATGGGTTGAGTGTGTTTAAAAGCAGAAGACGCTGCCTCGCCTCCCCCCCCCCCCCGCCCCCGCAAATCCCCATACATGATCAGGTCAAGACAGTTTTCTTTTGATCGTGGTGGCTTACAGCACAGCTGCCTCATCTGTTACTCATTTTTTTTTGGGGGGGGGGTTGATGTGAAATATAAAGATTGGGCAGAACAACATGCACTAGGCAAAAATTACAGTGTCGACTTCTGAGCTCTGAATGGCAGTGGCTATGAGTCTGAGGGTAGCGTTTGTTGACCTTTGGGCACGAGTTTGACTGCAACTTAAAAAAGTGTTTAAACCCACAGAGCTTCAAAAATACCCCATTATAAGTGGATATTTAAAATCTTTTGCACAATGCGTAAAAGAATGGACTCTGGATGGAGTTTCTTAAATTTGAATTTTATCTCCATCACCCGCTAGCAACGTGGCTTTGGTGCAGATTACCTAACTCTGTGTCTCTAAAGTTCCTGGTCAGTAAAACGGAGATGATCATATCTACTTTATAGGGTTGTGTTGTTAAGGATTAAATGAGTTAATATTTGAAAATTGTTTCGAACAGTGCCTGGTACATCATCAGAGTCCCTGAAATGTGTACCCCAGGTGTTCGGTTATGCCATTCCATTTTTTCCTTAAAAATAGTTACTCAGATTACAGGAGAGAAGGATTCTCAGCCTTTTTTATTTCTTTGTATCCCTTTACTTTCAGCACCTGGCTCTTTGCTTCTAATAACCTATCATGTAATCTGGTTTCTCTTCAGTTTCTAACTAGGACTATAATCATTCTTTGTCAGTTGTTGACGTGATGACATATCCTTGTCTTTGAAAGTGGGTATGATTCTAGACTATCTCTGACTAATTGCATGCTCAGTTTTACTGAGTGTATTCTATTTTCACTTTTGAGCTGGCAGAGGAGAGGGGAGAGATCCTGGTCTCTGCCTATTCCCCTACCATTTATTTATTCTTTAACTTTTTACTATGGAAAACTTCTAACATCACACAGGTGGGGAAGATAGTACAGGGACTGCCCCTGACTTGCACACCCCGCACCCACATACAATAATCAACTCACGGACACCAGCTCCCCTCACCCCTGACTGGATTATTTTGAAGCCACTCCCATACATCCTATCATTCCCTTCTTAAACATTTCACTAAGTAACTCTTAAAAAAAAATAACCACAATATCATATCTTAAAAATCTAGTAATTCCTTCATATCAGCATCCATCTATCCAGTAATGCAGTTTCTCATGAGGTCTCTGGGTTTTTTTGTTTTTAACAGTTGGTTTGTTTGAGTCCAAATAAGGTCTACACGTTGCCCATTTGCCTATGTCTCAAATATTTTCTCCCCCTCTTCCTGACCATTTTCAATTGTTCCCTTTCATTTAAACTTGCTCTGACTCTGGGTCTACCCACTTGCCACATCCCTCACTTTTTCTTAGCTGTGTTTTCCTCTTTGTCTAGGTCTGTGGAATATGAACTCCTGGGTTGAAACGGTCCTAGCCACCTGTATCTGAGAGGCCCAGGTGTAGGTCAGCTTGTCGACACAGATGCCTCCGAGGCTGTCCTCAGGATCACTTGGCGGTGGTTTACTCGCTAAGTCGTGTCCGGCTCTTGGAATCCCATGGAACTGGAAAACCCTGCCAGGCTCCTCTGTCCGTGGGGTTTCCCAGGCAGGGATACTGGAGTGGTTTGCCTTGCCCTTCTCCATCTCTACTCTGCTGGCCTCTGTGTAGGCCCTGACCTTCTCCAGGCTGCTCCTCACAGTGATGTGAGGGCCACCGGCTGCTCTGGGCTTACTTCCTGTCCTCTCAGAACTCTTGCAGGTGGAGGCCAGCTTGGTCCTGTCAGGACCAGTCACCATGGCCAGGGTGTGTAATACTCTGGCCAAACCTAAGCCACAGCTGCACCTGTGTGGTAAGAGTGTGGTAAGAACTAGGTAGACGGAGCATCAGGAAATGGGGGACTCATGCAGGAGAACTGGGGGTGTGTAACTAGAGGGAGAGGCCAAGTATGCTGGGCCAACAGCATCATGGATGCCCAGTAGAGTCATCTACACCAGCCCCATGCGAGGGTGCCCAGCATGTGGTCATCTAGCCTCTGCTAGAGCCTGTCCAGTGACTGCAACGTGCCCCCTCCTGAGAAGCCCTGAGGTGTCAGAAAGGATTCTGACATCTGCCACCCTCTCCCTGGGGACTGGCTCGTCTTTAAAGAACTGCAAACAATTCCTCTCTCTTTCACAGGAAAGATCCCCTTGGTCGTTTGACCATTTCTCAGATAATGTGTATTCCAGTTTCTATACCATCCTGGTCTTTCATATCACAGCTGTCTCCAAGTTTGTCTAGGACCTCACTTAAAGAGTAGTCCCACACCATGAGCACACACTCCAGTCTGCGCCAAGCACCTCCTTTGTTCTAGATCTTATCTAGTCTTATCATACTCTGAGATTGCATTCTCTGTTCTGATAATCACATCACACGGTGTTGATTCACAGACCTCCAGCGTCCTTTTAACAAAACTCGAAAGTCCTTTTCACCAATCTTAATGTCTGAACAGAAAAGAACAGAGTCCCAAGTATTGTGTCTGTTACCTTAAAGAGTCAGTTTATTTATGTTTGATGAGTTTTTGCAGGCTGTTGGAATCTTTTCTTATGTCCTTGTGGTCATCCACAATGATCATTGCCCCTTCTGGCCTTTGAACTATGGGATCCCTTTCTAGACCTTGTCTATGTCTGGTGATGGAGTCCCAGAGCACACGGCTAGGGACCCCCTCCAGGCTAATAGCAGCCTGTTGGTCAGTGGTTCGACCCACTTCAAATGCAGCCAGTTCTAAATCAGCCTAATTGTATTTCTATTCAGCCCACATTTTTCCATCTGGTTAACATGTTTATCCTAGGAAACCTTAACAAACAGCTTGCTATCACTTAGGTATTTGCTGTTTCCCTTCCAAGGAAAGATGGTTTGAAATGCTTTGTGTTCTGTAAGCCCATGCTTGCTTCTAAATCAATCACTTCTTTTCCTAAGTGTTTAGTAACTGTGATAACCTGTACGGTTTTATTTAAGGGTCACTGTCAACTTCACCAACCTGTAGGTTGCATAATCTCCCCCTTTCTGCCCTTTTGAAAATTGATAGTCTTTCCATCTGTTGATTGCAGTTAGCTGATACACTGGCCACATTTTTCCCCCTCTGATGTAATCCATACCTTATAGGAGGACTTGCAAGATCAGCTAGGCAAGCATGGAGTGATGGAACATTTGTTTCCTTCGGAGGACCCTGTAGGAATAGCTGTGGCCAGACATTCCCAGCAGTCAGTATATAGTTGGGAGCACTCAATTCGTCCAGAAGGCCCAAGTCCTGTGCTTTCTGAAGGTAGTGTTTCTGTACCAATTGCTTTGTCCCCATCCCAACCCCCACCCCTCACTGTCTGATTAGGGCACTAATAGAGCCTGAGGGAGTCTTTTCACAAAGCTATTTCTCCCCTTCAGGCGCAGGCAGGATGAGAATCTGCTGGCTAATTAATTAAGTGTGGTATTTTGTTTCAAAATGAGCAAGAGACAATAACTAGTGACAAAGCAACCCAGCATCCTTGTGTTGGTAGATTTGTTTTTTATCTTTTTAATATTTGACTTTTTAGGATGAATTAGCCCATTTAATTTGAACAGTTTACCTTTAAAATGGATTTGCTTTCTTGCCCAAGTATATTTGCACACTTATAATTACACATGAGTCTGTAACATGTTTTGCAAGGTTGGCACCTAAGAATTCTGACATTTCACGTGTTAGGCACAAAGATGAATTGGAATTAAAGGCCTAAGACACTTTCCTGGTGGAAGTGACTTGCCTAAATTTGCAGAAGGTCGCTGGCTTCAGCCCGTGGCTGTATTGTTTTAAGCTTTTACAAATGTTCTTAAGAGTAAAATACTACTTAATACCACTTGAACGTCTTCTCTTTCATTTGGATTTGTGGGAAGTATTAATTGGCAGGGGCTGTGGTGTAGAACACTCTAATTTTGAAGCACTTTTTGAAGCACTGCTTTCCTGTGAAGGCTCAATTAATGACTTTCTTCCCTCCGATCATCGGAGTCTGCTCTTCCGTTGATACGGCCACAGAGGCAGTAGTTGCCAGGTGGATCCCGATCCTTGGAACAGGACGTGGTGCTCTTTCATGTATGGGAGTGTGCTGCATGTGCAGCACAGATCGTGGCTTCACTGCTGCTTGCAATAAAAAGCCATTTATATTCCTTCATTCAGTATATACTTAAACACTATTCTTCCACTTATTAACTTTTCGTCGTTCCCAAGAGAAAGCCGGTGTTTTATTGAGTTGTAAAATGACGCTTTCCAAAGATAGCCCCATGCTAATAGTGTCTTGTATATCCTGCCAAAAAGAGTAGGTATAGACTGCCTATAAAAGTGTAGATGTTTAGATATTTTTTACACAGATTTTAGCATTTGAAATTATCAATATTCTGAAAAAGATAGTGCCTTCACGTGTTGGAAGAAATTTCAAGTAAAACGAAAGGCATGTGGGGAAAAGGAAGTGTTACGATGGGCCATCGTTTGTTTTCCCCAAAGCAGCCACCACTGTCAGTTTCTTGTGTGTCTCTTCAAAGGTATTTTGGGAAAACAGTATGAAGGCTGCTCAAGAAACTAAAAATAGAACTACCTTATGACTTGGCAATCCTGCTCCTGGGTAGATATCCAAAAAAAAGCAAAAACACTAATGCAGAAAGACATATGCACCCCAGTGTTCATAGCAACATTATTCACAATAGCCAATATATGAAAGCAACCTCAGTGTCCATCCACAGATGAATGGATAAAGAAGATGTGATATATGTACACAACAGAATACTACTCAGCCATAAAGAAGAATGAAATTTTGCCATTTGTAGCAATATGGATGAATTTGAAGGGCATTATGCCAAGTGAAGAAACACAAGTACTGTATGATATCATTTATATGTGGAATCTAAACAGTACAACAAACTAGTAAATATAACAGAAAAAAGCAGACTCAAAGAGAACGAACTTGTGGTTACCAAAATGGAAAGGCAATTTAGGGGTAGAAGATTAAGAGGTACAAACTATTAGGTATAAAATAAGCTACATGGGTCTATTGTACAACATGAAGAATATAGCCAACATTTTATAGTAACTATAAATGGGGTGAAAGTTAAAGTTCTTCAGTCGTGTCTGATTCTTTGCAACCCCATTGACTCTAAAGCCCATGGAATTCTCCAGGCCAGAATACTGGAGTGGGTAGCCTTTCCCTTCTCCAGGGGATCTTCCCAACCCACGGATTGAACCCAGGTCTCCTGCATTGCAGGCATAGTCTTTACCAGCTGAGCCACAAGAGAAGCCCAAGAATACTGGAGTGGGTAGCCTATCCTCCTCCAGCGGATCTTCCCAACCCAGGAATCAAACCAGGATCTCCTGCATTGCAGGTGGTTTCTTTACCAACTGGGCTATGAAAGAAGCCCATAAATGGAGTTGAGTTCAGTTCAGTTGCTCAGTTGTGTCCGACTCTTCGCGACCACATGGACTGCACCATGCAA
Source organism: Odocoileus virginianus (assembly GCF_023699985.2). Lineage (NCBI taxonomy): Eukaryota > Metazoa > Chordata > Mammalia > Artiodactyla > Cervidae > Odocoileus > Odocoileus virginianus. The sequence goes on from NC_069690.1 coordinate 20,705,683, forward strand.
GGCCTCCCTGTACATCACTGACTCCCGGAGTTTACTCAAACTCTTGTCCATTGAGTTGGTGATGCCATCCAACCATCTCATCCTCTGTAATCTCCTTCTCCTCCTGCCTTCAATCTTTCCCAGCATCAACGTCTTTTCCAATGAGTCAGTTTTTCGCATCAGGTGGCCAAAGTATTGGAGTTTCAGCTTCAGCATCAGTCCTTCCAATGAATATTCAGGACTGATTTCCTTTAGGATGAACTGGTTGGATCTCCTTGTTGTCCAAGGGACTCAAGAGTCTTCTCCAACACCACAGTTCAAAGCATCAATTCTTCGGCTCTCAGCTTTCTTTATAGTCCAACTCTCACATCCATACATGACTACTGGAAAAACCATAGCTTTGACTAGACGGACCTTTGTTGGCAGAGTAATGTCTATGCTTTCTAATATGCTGTCTAGGTTGGTCATAACTTTTCTTCCAAGGACCAAGCATCTTTTAATTTCACGGCTGCAGTCACCATCTGCAGTGATTTTGGAGTCCCCAAAAAGAAAGTCTGTCACTGTTTCCCAATCTGTTTGCCATGAAATGATGGGACCAGATGCCATGATCTTAGTTTTCTGAATGTTGAATTTTAAATCAACTTTTTCACCCTCCTCTTTCACTTTCATCAAGAGGTTCTTTAGTTATTCTTTGCTTTCTACCATAAGGGTGGTGTCATCTGCATATCGGAGGTTATTGATATTTCTCCCGGCAATCTTGATTCCAGCTTGCACTTCATCCAGGCCAGTGTTTCTCATGATGTACTCTGCTTTAAGTTAAATAAGCAGGGTAACAATATACACCCTTGACATATTCCTTTCCCAATTTGGAACCAGTATGTTGTTCCATGTCTAGTTCTGACTGTTGCTTCCTGACCTGCATAAAGATTTCTCAGGAGGCAGGTCAGGTGGTCTGGTATTCCCATCTCTTGAAGAATTTCCCATAGTTTGTTGTGATCCACACAATCAAAGGCTTTGGCATTGCCAATAAAGCAGAAGTAAATGTTTTTCTGGAACTCCCTTGTTTTTTTGATGATCCAAAAGGTGTTGGCAATTTGATCTCTGGTTCCTCTGCCTTTTCTAAATCCAACTTGAATATCTGGAAGTTCATGGTTCATGTACTGTTGAACCCTGGCTTGGAGAATTTTGAGCATTACTTCACTAGCGTGTGAGATGAGTGCAATTGTGCAGTAGTTTGAGCATTCTTTGGCATTGCCTTTCTTTGGAATTGGAATGAAAACTGACCTTTTCCAGTCCTGTGGCCACTGCTGAGTTTTCCAAATTTGCTGGCATATTGAGTGCAGCACTTTCACAGCATCATCTTTTAAGATTTGAAATAGCTCAACTGGAATTCCACCACCTCCTATAGCTTTGTTCCTAATGATGCTTCCTAAGGCCCACTTGACTTTGCATTCCAGGATGTCTGGCTCTAGGTGAGTGAACACACCATCATGATTATCTGGGTCATGAAGATCTTTTTTGTATAGTTCTTCTGTGTATTCTTGCCACCTCTTCTTAATATCTTTTGCTTCTGTTAGGACCATACCATTTCTGTCCTTTATTGTGCCCATCTTTGCATGAAATATTCCCTTGGTATCTCTAATTTTCTTGGAGATCTCTAGTCTTTCCCATCTTATTGTTTTCCTCTATTTCTTTGCATTGATCACTGAGGAAGGCTTTCTTAACTCTCCTTGCTATTCTTTGGAACTCTGCACTCAAATGGGTATATCTTTCCTTTTCTCCTTTGTCTTTCACATCTCTTCTTTTCTCAGCTATTTGTAAGGCCTCCTCAGACAACCATTTTGCCTTTTTGCGTTTCTTTTTCTTTTGGATTGTCTTGATCCCTGCCTCCTGTCCAATGTCACGAATCTCCATCCATAGTGCTTTAGGCACTCTATCAGATCTAATCCCTTGAATCTATTTGTCACTTCCACTGTATAGATCACAAGAGATTTGATTTAGGTCATACCTGAATGGTCTAGTGGTTTTCCCTACTTTCTTCAATTTAAGTCTGAATTTGGCAATAAGGAGTTCATGATCTGAGGCACAGTCAGCTCCCTAGTCTTGTTTTTGCTGACTGTATACAACTTCTCCATCTTTGGTTGCAAAGAATATAATCAATCTGATTTCGGTATTGACCATCTGGTGATGTCCATGTGTAGAGTCTCCTTTTGTGTTGTTGGAAGAGGGTGTTTGCTATGACCAATGCATTTTCTTGGCAAAACTCTGTTAGTCTTTGACGTGCTTTGTTTTGTACTCTAAGGCGAAATTTGCCTGTTACTCCAGGTATCTCTTGACTTCCTACTTTTGCATTCCAGTCCCGTATAGTGAAAAGGACATCTTTTTTGGGTGTTAGTTCTAGAAGGTCTTGTAGGTCTTCATAGAACCGTTCAACTTCAGCTTCTTTAGCATTACTGGTTGGGGCATAGACTTGGATTACTGTGATATTGATTGGTTTGCCTTGGAAATGAATAGAGATCATTCTATCATTTTTTTTTTAAAATTTATTTATTTTAATTGGAGGCTAATAACTTTACAATATTGTAGTGATTTTTCCCGTACATTGACATGAATCAACCATGAGTGTACATGTGTTCCCCATCCTGAGTCTCCCTCCCTATTCTGTCATTTTTGAGACTGCTTTCAAGTACTGCATTTTGGACTCTCTTAGTTGACTGTGATGGCTACTCCACTTCTTCTAACGGATTCTTGCCCACAGTAGTAGATATAATGGTCATCTGAGTTAAATTCACCCATTCCAGTCCATTTTAGTGTGCTGATTCCTAAAATGTCGATGTTCACTCTTGCTATCTCCCGTTTGACCACTTTGTGGTCATCTCCTGTTTCCAATTTGCCTTGATTCATGGACCTAACATTCCAGGTTCTCATGCAATATTGCTCTTTACAGCATCGGACTTTACTTCCATCACCAGTCACATCCACAACTGGGTGTTGTTTTTGCTTTGGCTCCGTCTCTTCATTCTTTCTGGAGTTATTTCTCCACTCTTCTCCAGAAGTATATTGCGTACCTACCGACCTGGGGAGTTCATCTTTCAGTGTCCTATCTTTTTGCCTTTTCATACTGTTCATATTGAGCTATGAAGGAAGCCCATAAATGGAGCAAAACCTTTTTAAAATTATGAATCACTATATTGCATACTTGTAACTTACATAATATGGTACAGCAACTATACTTCAGTAAAAGGAAAAAAGATATTTCATACATACATAAGTACAAAATGACTGTGACACAACCCTGACACACACAAAGCTTTTAAACCGAGCTTTTTCGAGACCTCCTTGGCAGTCCCGTGGTTAAGACTCTGTTCCCAAAGCAGGGAGCATAGGTTCAATCCCTGGTTGGAGAACTATGATTGTGCATGCTGCATACTGTGGCCAAAAAATTTAAAAAAAAAAAAAATCAAACCTTTTGTGTAGATCTTTCTCATATTGGCTGCCCTGACAGGTGCGAGTTTTTTCTGTCTCAGGTGTGTAATGACTAGAAATGTTGTTTCATAGCCCTATAATACGTTGGTATCTTGTCTGCCTTGATATTGAACCCAACAAAGATGGAGACAAGAACAGACCACCCTTTCCACAGAAGGAAAATGACTTAGCCTGACATGCCTATTGGGTACATTGGGCTGAGGAGAACTTAAAAGCATTTCCTCTGAGAGGGGCCCCCTTGAGGACTAACATAAAACAATGAGAAGACAGTGTCTGTGAAATTCCCACTGCTGTGCCCTACGGTTTGGATAAAATCAGAGTTTTGTTCCCTAACTGTTGTCTCCTTCCAATAGTATTCAGATTTGTACAGGGACAAATTTGTACAGACCAGTCAATTGTATTATGCTGTGCCTTTTGTGAGGATTGGTATTAGGCAGCTTGTATTCAGTATAACTTTTTGTTTATTAAAATGTGCTGTACTTTTAGAAAGTCTATCACCTCCATAATCCAAAGTTATGGAATAAAGGGGCATGTCTACTATTTTCATTATAGAAGGATCTCCATTTTATTAGGCCAAATTGTTTTAGATTGTGCACTCCTATGAGGCGTTTGAAGTGTGATTTCTGCTGCTTAGCAAACTCCCCTATAGCATCATAGGACTGCATCTATTGCTTTGAGAAAAATACACAAATATTACACCTAAAGTCTTCTTACACAGATCACACACACATGCCCTTTCCCCTGAATATTCCTTATTCTTTTCTGTAGGAGGCAGCTGAGAATACTTATTACTCATTCGGTGGTAGATTCATGTAGGCAAGTGGCTTATGAAAAAAATCAAAGGGTTGCTATGGGAATGAAATAGGTTTATTAAATAGATAATAGAAATTGTGGCAAGCAGACTTCACAAAGATCTGGTGAACCTTTAGAGGGACCTTGACTTAAGAATGGAAAGGGAATTAGTGTCTGTTTAGAATATTTTCTCAATCGTTAGTCATAAGTGCAGACTAAATGTGTCAGAACAAAACTAATGATCATGCCTCATCTTACTTACCCTCTTGAAGGTCTTCTTTAAAGCTGTATATAATAGTCGGAAATGTCCTCAGTGTTCATCCCTGGGTGGTTGAGTAAATTACAGTGCTCAGCCTCATGTTGAACATGATTCAATGGCCTTTGCGGGAACACAGAGCTATACTTCATATATTGTATTCAAAAAAACAAGATTGCAAATTACACAGATACCATGATTGCAACACTGTTTGAACAATTGTATAAGAAGAATGATTGAAGTAAATACCCCGGATCGCTTAATGTTGTCTTAGGGTGGTGGCGTCTATGGTGTTGGGTCACTGATTTTCAGGGGTTCTGAATGTAATCATTTTTTTGGTAATGAAAACTTAAGTGCATGTGAAGAAAATACCAGGACTCTTGCCTGAAAGAGTGTGTATCAGTTTTTGAATGCTTCATCTGAGTGCAGGGCTTTTCCTCCCAGCATTGGATCTAGCTAGCAGAGGCCTCTTGAGAAGGATGGGTAACTTGCTCATTGTTTCTTATCAAGCCAAGAGACATGGGGGGAGAGAATCAGCTTGCCGCCACCTACTTCAAGAAAGCCTTCTGGAAAGAATAAACTCGAAACTGACCTTTTCAAAAGAGGGGGAGGGTAGTCCAGTGAAGAAAGAAAGATATTCTGGATATAAATAACCATGTGGGAATGAAGCGGGGGGAAAGCTGAGAAGGAGAAAGTTCATTTGATCCAGCTCGAAAAGTGAGTATGGGGTGGAGAGAGATGACGCGTGTTGCAAAACTGATGAGTGACAGAGGTTTCCCGTACTCGGTGGGGAACATTTTAACCTTTTCTTAGGAAAACAAAAGCTCCTTTGGCAGATAGTCAGGAAAATACACCAGAGGTGATGCTGATTTGGAGGTGCAATTCTATGGGTGCGATTTTGGAGGTGCGACTCTGGGAAGCTGACAGCAGTGGCCTGTTTGCAAGGTGATGGTGGCCTCTCTCAGGGGGCTTGGGATGAGAAAGAAGGTCTGGATTCCAGACGTGCCGCATAGTAAGAAACAGATGATTTTTGTACAAAGAGGCCAAAGTGAGACTAAGGAACCTCTTCCTGGGCCAGGTTGCAGAAATGTGTTTTGTATACGCTTCCATAGATCATAAAGAAGAAACTCTGGGTTAAGGGCTTCTGTTTGTTAAATAAAGGGAAGGAAATTCCTCTGGGGATTTTCCACTCCTGGACAGCAATGAGGAGCAGGGGGGAGCGATGACAGGGACTCAGACGTTCCCAAACTGGACTTCTTACTTCATGTGTGCTCATATTACAAAAATCAAGTTTGCACTTTTCATTGCTTTGTATTGGCACTGCTCAGCCTTGGTCAGTCACATGTGTTTTGAGTATCTCATTTTCCTGGGGGGGACAGTGTCAGGATGCTGAGAAATTAATGATAAAACCCCTGCTCTCAAAGATATTGATAACTTAGCTGGGGAGACACAACATAGATATATATATATTGGGGAGACACACCATATATATAAATCTTATATATATAAGATTTACATATGTGTATATGAATGATCTATGTGGTATATGCAGATTCAGAGTCTATAGGATGACGTCTGGTGTGTTGGTTCTAATAGGGCTGGATGCCACCCGGAGCTCTGAGAACTGAATGTCTCATGACCTCATCAGACAACAGCCAGAGAGGCCAATCCCTATCGTGGATGATCTGCTTCAGATTCATTTCTCCTTATTCTCCCCCTTTGAGACCTTGGGCAAGTTACTTTACTCTTTCTGAGCCTCAGTGCCCCCATCTGTAAAATGGGAATGATAGTAGTACCTACTGACAGGACTGCCTTTGAAGTTTGCAATGGCTCGTAATATAAAAAGCCTCAGCCTAGTACGAGGCACTGATCATCCCTCAGGAAGGGGTGACTGTTCTGTAATGCCAGACCAGAAGGTTTCTGAGGGACCCTTGTGCTCTTCATCACTGTGTCATTCATACATGGTACGTACGGTAGATCTGATGAATGCATATTTAGCACAAATATTTATTGGAAGAAAGAATGAACAGTTGGCAGATAGAAAGTAGAATGAAATTCCAGACATAAAGGTGAGTCTCAAAGTTAAAGGCATCCATTCTTCTGTATTTTTGTGCTGCAATCACAATTAAACAAAAGCTCTTGTTACATCACACTGGCTAGCGTGATCATTGAGGGTTAAACTGGAAAGGATGTTGGGGATTGAGTAGCAGCAGCCCCCTTCTTTTACTGATGAGGAAACTGAGGCGCAGAAAGGAGGCAGCCATGTGGCTGACCAGCCTCTGGGCTGCAGCCTCTAGGGTCCTCACTGCTGGGACAGTAGTGTTCCTTGGCATTCTTCCTGGTGGCCCTAAAAAAAAGAGACTAATTCGTGCCTGTAAACTGTTGCCAAATTTTGCTCAGAGAACAGAGATAAGCATCCTGAAAAGAGGGAAATGCCACAGTCCTAGTTTTCCCGAGTAATTTTGTGTATCTTGGCCTCTAGGACGTGGGACGATTTTCCGGGTCCCAGGAGCCTGTTCCTGAGAGCAGAGCCATTTTCCTGTGGGAGGGCTGGGGTCAGGTCCAGGGTGCCTGCCAGACCGCCTCTGTGAGAAGCCTCAAGTGGCTGAAAAAACAAGCATGTTACCCCACTGAACAACAGCTCTTAAGGAGGGGATTACCAGGGCTGAAACGTGAAATGTAAAGAAAGGATTTAAAAAGAGCCAGGTGCTTCAAGTCCTGTGTCTGGGCTGATGAGCCTCCAAAGTGTTAAAGAGAAATTCCATTCGGATGAGTCTGCGGCCACAGTATTTGTTCGTGCTGGGCCAGCAGGGAAGGGAGAGGGGGCAGCTCCCTGGGGCCTGTTCAGGCAGTCAGGGCCCTTCCTAGGTGGATGGCTAGTCCAGGTCTGAACCCTCGGTGCTGGGCCTGGGTCCTGGGTCATGGGAATTCGCCCTGTGCTCCCAGGAGGTCATTCCAACCTGAGTAGGAAGATGGAAGCCACCGTGGAGACAGGCACAACTCTGGACACATACTTGGCTTCGGCCTCGAGCACTTGGAAAGGGGGCCGCTGGGCCAGATCAGCTCTTTGACTGTTTTCCTAGAGAGAATTGAGATGTTCAGAAAATGGTCTCTAAAGTCAGTTCTTATTAATGCATCATCTTGGTGTGCTTTAAAATACTGTCGGAGGGACTTCCCTGGCAGTCCAGTGGTTAAGACTTATAAAATACTGTCAGAAACCCAGGTCCCCTTGAAGCTATGGTTTGCAGGGTGCTATGTACCAGGAGGAGATGAGGCATGGAGGCTGTGGCGACTCTGTGCACACGGTCACGCCTTCCTTGGTGACCATGTGCAGAGCTGGTTTTAAGTGTGTTTCTCTTTGAAGACACCTTATTCAATACATATTGTTGGCTCAGTAATGCTGAACTTATGACCAGCTCTATAACCCTTATCTGAAGGAAGCTTATCTAACACACATTTTCTTCTTAAGGCACATCATAGCTTTCTTGCATTTGGGAACACTACACAGCCTTTCCGCATGATACTTGGGGGGCCATTTCAAACAGTGAAATGACCAAAAAAAAAACCAAGCACAAAAATGCAAAAAATGTGGCACCAAATAGACTGAAAAGGACACTTGTTTATAATAGGAGTTGAATCAAGCAGCGTGAGGCCTTGCTTGACTTCAGCTGGGAACACATGTGGTGGGTGGGTGACTCGTATTTTTCACCACCCTGTGCACATCTGAGAATGACCATGGAAGTGTCGCCAGACTGATTGGGGGGTTACAAATAAATTTTAGCAAATGGGCAAATTCACAAATATGGAACTCATGAATCATGAAGATTGACTGCACCCCTTTCTCCCAAATATTATGCTGAATGTGCACCTATTATGCTAACCCCCACCTTTTTAATTGTGTTATTTTAAAAATTAGGAGGTACAAATTTGCAAAAGGAAGAATGCTAAATTTCACCAACCAGGGGACTTCCCTGGTGGTCCAGTGCTTAAGACTCCATGCTCCCATGCAGGGGTCATGGGTTCAACCCCTGGTTGAGGAGCTAGATCCCACATGCTGTGCAATGGGGCCAAAACATTAAAAATAAATAAATAAATTCCACCAACCAGAGATCACCACTGTTTACATTTTAGTGCCTGTGTCTTTCTGGTGTTTATTTCTTTGCAACTATGTACCCATCATCTATACTATACTCTTATTTTGTATGTGTATATACATAAATGTGTGTGTTTAAAGCAAAATTAGTATCATACCATGCTTATTTTATAGTTCGTTGTTGTTGGAGTCTAAAATTAGAGGCAGGGCAGTGGTGGTCCAGTGGTTAGAACTTGGTGCTTCCAATGCAGGGGGCTTGGGTTCAATCTCCTGCCTGGAAACTAAGATCCCACAAGCCTCATGGTGCATCTAAGAAAAAAATGGGGGGCGCAGGGACATCAAGGTGTGGACTGTGTCCTGCTAGAGACCACTGATGGGTTCTAAGCAGTGACAGTCCATAATCAGATTAGATATGCAACCATGGTAGTCATGTAGACAATGGACTTCAGGGAAGGAAACCAGAGTCAGCTGTCCAGTATGGTGACTACTAGTTACATGTGCCTGTGAGCACCTTGAATGCAGCCAGTGCTTGTTGAGATGTGCTGAGTTAAATATACACTAGATATAAAAAAATGTGGTACCAAAAAAATGTAAAATATCTCTTTAATAACTTTTTATACCAATGACATGTTGAAATGATCATCTTTTAGATATATTGGGTTAAGTAAAATATATTATTGAAACTAAATTCACTTTTTAAAAAAAATTTGGCTGCACTGTGTCTCATTTACAGCATGCAGGATCTTCAATCTTCATTGCAGTTTGAGGGATCTTTAGTTGCAGCATGCAAACTCTTGGTTGCAGCATGTGAGATCTAGTTCCCTGTCCAGGGATTGAACCTCAGCCTCCTGCATTGAGAACGAGGAGTTCTAGCCACTGGACCACCATGGAAGTCCCTCACTTCTTTTTTTTTTTTCTCCTACTTTTTAATGTGGCTACTAAAGTTTTTTAAATGGTGCATATTTGTATATTTCTGTTGGACAGCACTGAACCTGAGGGGGAAGGATGATGAGGGTCTCCCCCGCCCCAGGGTCGTGGGGATGGGAATGGGGAGGAGCAGTGGATTTGAGAAACCGTAGGAAATACAGTCGATGGCTATGTCTTGGCTTTGGAGGGTGCTATGGACTGAATAGTTATGTCCCTCTCAAATCCATGTGTTGCTTTTATTTGGAAGTGAGACTTTTGGGTGGTAATTAGGTGTAGGTGAGGTCATGAGAGTGGAGCCCTTACCCTGGGATTCGTACCCTGATAAGGGAAGGGTTCAGAGCTCTCTCCCTAAAGCCCCCAGTGTGCGGACACCTGCAAGAAGGCAACTGTCTGCAAACCAGTAAGAGAGCCCTCCTCAAATGCTGAATCTGCCAGCCTCTTGACTTTGGAACTTCCAGCCTCCAAAACTGTGAGAAATAAACGTATGCTATCTAAGCTGTCCAGTCTCTGGCATTTGTTACGGCAGCCTGAGCTAAGACAGGGTGAGACAGGAAGGAGTTAATGTCACCAGCGGAGGCAGGGAAAGTGGGGGCTGGGGGAGTAAAAGCCGCAGAGAAGTTCAGCTGTCTGGCTACTTGATTCCGGCTCTGTGGAGAGGAAGGTCTCTGCCTGGGAAGGATCTGTGAGTCACTGGCAAAGAGAGCCGTGAGAGGGACTGAGAGCCCCAGAGAGCCTGTGGGGAGAGAAGAGTCAGTGGCCTGAAGGGGAGGTGCGGGGGAGAACCAGTGGAGATCTGGGGCCAGGACGGCACCGGAACAGAGGGGCACAGACGGGGCAGGGTGCTCACAGAGGCCAAGGGAAGGTGCATCAGAGAGAGGGTGAGTGATGCTGAGAACATGAAATGTCAGAAAAACTTGAAAAGTACCACATGGGTTTATCTGTTTAGAAAGGGTACTGTAAATCTTCATTGAGCCATTTCTATGTATGCGTGCTTGCTCAGTCTCTGAGTTGTGTGACTCTCTGCGACCCCATGGACTACAGCCTGCCAGGCGCCTTTGTCGGTGGGGTTTTCCTGGCAAGAATACTGGAGTGGGGTCCCCTGGAATAGGAACTGCAAGGGATCTTCCCGACCTGGGGATCGAACTCACATCTCCTGCATTGGCAGGCAAAATTCTTTACTGCTGAGCCACTGGGGAAACCTGAACCATTTCTGTATTTTATTATTATTAATAGTAGTACTTCACTTTTGAGAACATTTACTTTGTGCCAGCACAGCACACAGCACTGCAGGCTTTGAACAATGAATACCTAAGTTATTATCCCCATTGTACAGGTGAGGATACCAGCCTGTGGTCAACGGCGCCTGCCAGGCTCCAGCCTTGATCTGTCTGACTGCAGCCCCCACAGTGTCACCTAAACTTTTTTGCAACTCCTAGACTTGCCCTGGCCAGGAAGTGTCCCTCCTGCCTCAGACATGAGTCTCTTAGGCCACGTGGAAACGCTCGCCTCCCTTTAGTTCTGGCCTCGTAGGGGCCATGACCATGGCTGGAGAGTGGGGGGATTTCTGCATTCCAGTGTGCTGAGGTCAGCGCATGCATGCAGGCACCCAGTAGTACTGGTTTCTAGGGCCGGGGCTTTGCTCTGGAGATAGCCTGGCCCCCTCTGTCCATGCTGTCTGAGTGGATGAGCCTCCACTTCCACGTACCCATTGTTTTTCTGCTTCCCATGATTTCTGCCCTAATGGCTGTTCCACGGAAGAATCTGCTTAAGAATCCACTGGATGGACAGGATGCAGGGCAGAGTCCTTCCCTCCCTCTGGGCCAGGACTTGCTGCACAGTGAGGAATGCCGCCCCCACCCCCAGCCCTGCCCAGGCTCATGCCTGAGGTTTTACTGCTTTCGTTCACTTCCATACATGGAAGCGGGGTTGCCAGCCTCTGCCGGGAGTGCGCCCGAAGCAGGAGGTTTACCTCCCCACAGCTGACAGACAGCCCCCTGGCTCACATGTAAAAAATGTATTTATTGAAAAAGACCCTGGATTTAACCATATGTGTCTGCCAAAAGAGAGCTCGGGCATCTCTACAGAGAAGAATTGTAAAAATTGCAGTCTGGTTCCTGAGTGCTGGGTTACAACAATTAACTCAAATTCTGTGATGATTAGAACGCTCTACTGATGGGAGTGATAAGCTTTTAAATCTTCAAATAAATAAAGAAGCTTTTGGAAGAGAGGCAGGGATCCATTTTATAAATATAGATATGCAGGTCTTTGTTAACATATATGAGCATACATACACTTTTCTCACTGATTGGAGGAAAAGGAAAGAAAATCTTGACCAAACCAAGAGGGAGTAGTGCTCAAAAACAACTCAAACCTGGGCCGTCCATCATGGCCAAGCAGCCAACTGATACATATCAATTTTTAAAGAACTTTGGTTCTCGTCAGTTCAGTCGCTCAGTTGTGTCTGACTCTGCAACCTCATGGACTGCAGCACGCTAGGCTTCCCTGTCCATCACCATCTCCCAGAGCTTGCTCAAACTCATGTCTTTTGAGTTGGTGATGCCATCCAACCGTCTCGTCCTCTGTTGTTCGTGTCTCCTCCTGCCTTCAATCTTTCCCAGCATCAGGGTCTTTTCTAATGATTTGGCTTTTTGCATCAGGTGGCCAAAGTATTGGAGTTTGAGCTTCAGCATCAGTCCTTCCAGTGAATGTTCAGGACTGATTTCTTTTAGAATTGACTGGTTTGATCTCCTTGCAGTCCAAGGGACTCAAGAGTCTTCTCCAACACCACAGTTACAAAGCATCAGTTCTTCGGTGCTCAGCTTTCTTTATGGTCCAACTCTCACATCCATACATGACCACTGGAAAAACCATGAAAGTGAAAGTTGTTCAGTCGTGTCCAACTCTTTGCAACCCCATGGACTGTAGTCCATGGAATTCTTCAGGCCAGGATACTGGAGTGGGTAGCCTTTCCCTTCTCCAGGGGTTCTTCCCAACCCAAGAATCGAACCAGGGTCTCCTGCATTGCAGGTAGATTCTTTACCAACTGAGCTACCAGGGAAAAACCATAACTTTGACTAGAAGGACGTTTGTTGGCAAAGTAATGTCTCTGCATTTTAATATATTGCCTAGGTTGGTCATAACTTTTCTTCCAAGGAGCAAGCGTCTTTTACTTTCATGGCTCTCTTGAGGAAATGCTTTTTACATGCTTAGTACTAGGGTCCTGGGTCGTTTGCTTTTGTTGCATAAATGATCGAGGGTCGGCATAAAAGTTAGACTTCTAGAAAGTAACAGTGGATTCTAAAAGTAGTTTGGGGGAAATGATGAATGTGTATTTCTTACAGAGCTGTCTACTGGTTCTCTTGAGCCAAATTTACCATATCATCTGGTTCTTTGCCCTGCTACCATTTTGGGTACAGTTGTTTGGATATATTTTACTGGATTTTCTTTGTAGTCTGCCTCCCGTCTCTGAGATCAGTTGTAGTGGAATCTGAATTATTTGAAAGCTGTAATTCAAGATTGTAAAATTCTGGAAGCACGTGACAGAGTTTGCTTTTGTTTTGGGGGACTTGATGAAGGGGTGAAAAGATTGCTCCCGGCCTGACGGTTTGCTTACCCCACCCTTCCCCCAAACACTAGATGCTGTCCGGCCTTAGATAAGATCTTTTTTTTAAGAAAAGAAAAAGCTCCTAGTTCTTTCTTATCATGATTTATTTTGAGCTTAAAAGAGCAAACCTTAAACTTCTTGATCTCTGTCCTTGCTCCCTTCCCCCACCGGATCCCTTTCTCTAATTGAATAAAAAGATTTTGAAATTCTTGCTTGATTCTTTCCTGCCTCAAGGGGAAGGGGTGAATCGGCACCAGCTTTATTGCTCCGGTCAGTGATGTTGATCTGAATTCCTTCTCTTGCTTTTTCACGAGTTGAAAGATTTCCTGCTGTGACTGATGGATGTGTATTCAGAGGGCATTGAATTTGAAAGGTGGATGGGACTGCCTTCTGAGTTAAAGGGCTCCTTTTAAGCAACCTTTTCTCCCCTCTTCTGTTTTAAAAAAGTGATTTCTCAAGCATCAGGCTGTCGTCAGCCCCACTAATTGTTTAGCCTCCTAGCTGGGCCGGTAGTTGGGGCAAATTCCTTCTGGCTGTAGAGCTGTTTAGCCCACGCCTTGCCCTCCCAGAAGCCGCTCACCGAATGGCTGTTATCACAGGGTGTCGAGCCTGCACTCGGGGTGAAGGATGGATAACGTCTGCCTGCACCAGCCCCAGCTGCTGCTCCCGGGTTGGAGCTCAGGCTCAGTCCTGGGCCTCCCCAGGAGGGTAGAGGGTCCTCACTTCGTTTCTCTTTCCAGATTGAGGGAGGGAGGGTGTGGCAAAGGAGGCCGGTGGAGGGAAGAGGAGGCTCAGTCTCTGCTCTTCCTATTCTCTTGGATGATTCCACATTATTGTAGGGAATACAGGTCTCAGCTTCAAAGTGCAGTGGGGAGAGAAGTCGGAATGGTGTTGGCATCCCAGTTCTGTTAGGTTTCCCTCAAGTGCTTGCTCTAAGTGCAACATCATGGGGTGATTTTCAACCCTGGCTGATAAATCAGGGTCACCTGGGGAGCTTTTGAAAATACAGATTTCCGGGTCTTATTCACTGCTCTGTCCCCAGCATAGAGCACATGCCTGGTACATAAAATATGCCCTATGTAAAATGAGTTAAGTTCTTGAGAAACCTATTCTGTCTGCCCATCATATCTAGGAGAGTGAGTAGGTACCAACTCTCAGCCCGTCTTTTGTACACACAGAGTCCAGACTAAGCTGGAAGATGTGTCCTTCCTTCCCACATCAAGTCCCCAGCAGTCAGACAGCTCTGTACCATCCCACATAAGGTTCTGATGATGATCAGGGCTAACATGCTTTTAGGTTAGTACTACGCTCAGGTAGAAAGTGAAGAGGAACTAAAGGGCCTCTTGATGAAAGTGAAAGAGGAGAGTGAAAAAGTTTGCTTAAAGCTTAACATTCAGAAAACTAAGATCATGGCATCTGGTCCCATCACCTCATGGGAAGTAGATGGAGAGACAGTGGAAACAGTGTCAGACTTTATTTTTGGGGGCTCCAAAATCACTGCAGATGGTGATTGCTGCCATGAAATTAAAAGACACTTACTCCTTGGAAGGAAAGTTATGACCAACCGAGATAGCATATTAAAAAGCAGAGACATTACTTTGCCAACAAAGGTCCGTCTGGTCAAGGCTATGGTTTTTCCAGTGGTCATGTACGGATGTGAGAGTTGGACTGTGAAGAAAGCTGAGCGCCGAAAAATTGATGCTTTTGAACTGAGGTGTTGGAGAAGACTCTTGAGAGTCCCTTGGACTGCAAGGAGATCCAACCAGTCCATCCTGAAGGAGATCAGTCCTAGGTGTTCATTGGAAGGACTGATGCTGAAGCTGAAACTCCAATACTTTGGCCACTTGATGCAAAGAGTTGACTCATTGGAAAAGACCCTGATGCTGGGAGGGATTGCGGGCAGGAGGAGAAGGGGACGACAGAGGATGAGATGGCTGGATGGCATCACCAACTCAATGGGCATGCGTTTGAGTGGACTCCAGGGGTTTGTGATGGACAGGGAGGCCTGGCATGCTGTGATTCATGGGGTCGCAAAGAGTCGGACACGACTGAGCGACTGAACTGAACTGAACGCTCGGATATTTAGTGCTTTGTGATCTGGAATGACACACAGAAAGAAGGATGCTGAAAATAAACAGTCATAACAAAAATAAAAATAACAGCTTTTATTTACATATTGGATATGCCAACTTTGCCAGGCCCTGTCTAAGTGCTTTGTGTTATTTATTTAATTCTCACATAGCACCCTGAATGAGGCACCATTGGACTGCATCATTTTCCTAGTGGTGGAGCCAGTAACTGAACTCTGCCTCTAGCACCTGCCCTGGAGGTGTGCTGAGCTCCCTAATAACAGACCCAGCTTGTCACTTAAGGTGGAGTCTTTCATTTGCCAAGCACTGAGATGAAAAGGACTTCCCATGTGCTGCCTCATTTAATTTTCACACAAACTCTATATGAGGTAGGCATCATTACGCCCATTGTAATGATGAGGAAACTGAGGCCCAGAGAGATAAGAGATGTGCCCAAAGTGGCAGAATCAGTCAGCTGGCTTTCTTTCTAAAACCTGTTCTTTCTTCCTGTGCCCCACCATGTCTTATGGGGGGCATAGTTTTGGCACATTTGGGAAGCGAATATGGCATCTTTGATAGGAACGTCTCAGGTTAGGTGTTACTGGAGATGAGGCAGGCTAGGGTCTTGAGCACCCCAAACACAGAGAATTGGAAAAGGGAGAGCTCAGAAGAGCGATTGCAGGCAGAATCCGTCAGCCTCTAGTCTTTTAGTTAACCCAGCTACCCCGACACACACACACACACACACACACACACTCTCTCCCGGCTACCCCGACACACACACACACACACACCCCCAGCTACCCCAACACACACCCACCCACCCACACACACTCAGCTACCCTGAGACACACACACACACACCCCCAGCTACCCCAACACACACACACACACACACACACACACACACACACACACACACACACACACACATCCAGCTACCCCAACACACACACACACACACACACACACACACACACTCTCCTGGATACCCCAACACACACACACACACACACACACACACACACACACACCCCTAGCTACCCCAACACACACACACACACACACACACACACACCCCCAGCTACCCTAGCACACATGCGCACATGCACACACACACAGTCTCTCCCTACCCCAGCGCACGCACACAGACACACACACTCTCCTGGCTACCCCAACACACACACACACACACACACTCTCTCTCTCTCTCTCCCGGCTACCCCGACACACACACACACATCCAGCTACCCCAACACACACCCACCCACCCACACACACTCAGCTACCCTGAGACACACACACACACACACACCCACACACACACACCCAGCTACCCCGAGACACACACCCACCCACACACCCAGCTACCCCAACACACACACACCCCCAGCTACCCCAACACACACACACACCCAGCTACCCCAACACACACACAGACACACACCCAGCTACCCCAACAGACACACACACACACACACACACACACACACACACACACTCTCCTGGATACCCCAACACACACATACACACACACACACACACACACACCCCTAGCTACCCCAACACACACACACACACACACACACACACACCCAGCTACCCTAGCGCACATGCGCACATGCACACACACACAGTCTCTCCCTACCCCAGCGCACGCACACAGACACACACACTCTCCTGGCTACCCCAACACACACACACACACACCTGGCTACCCCAGCGCGCGCACACACACACACACACACACACACGTCTCTCCCTACCCCAACACACACACACACTGTCTCTCCCTACCCCAACACACACACACACACACACACACACTCTCTCTCTCTCTCTCTCTCTCTCTCTCTCTCTCTCTCTCTGTCTCTCTCTCTCTCTCTACCCCAGGGAAGAATGTCTGTAGCAGCAAAGAAAGAGGCCTTTGAGCAGCCAACAGGGTGAAAGCAGCCAAGGTCCCAGGACCCCAGGGACATTTCCAGTCTGTGGTTTGCTGACCTAACCCGAGGACCTCCTCATTGGTTGGTCATTTCTGCAAGATTAGCATTTCTATGAAAGGGCAGAATTGACAAGATTCTAGAGAAAGAGGGTAAGAAATGAGATAAGTAACTGGTAACACATAGAAGGCGGCTGCCCCAGACACCCTGAGTGAGGGAGGCGCTGCTGGGTCACCTCTGCCCCGTGGCCCCTGTGATCTGCTTTCAGGTACTGGATCCCCCTGTTCATTATCTTGGAAGAAACATCCATACCCTTAGTAGCCACTGGCTTTTCAGTATCTAACTTCTATCTCTGTGATCTTAGTGGCCACTGGCTTTTCAGGGTCCAGCTTCTAACCCTGTAATCTGGGAGACACTCATCTATTTCCCAAGGTTCCTTGAAGACCCACTTGGGATTCTAGATCATGCCATTGGGCAACAAGTTCAGATACTGACTACCCCCTGGATTGCGGGAAGCACTTGGGGAATTTCCACACAGACGTTCTGTGCTTAAGAAATGTATAGGAATAATTTTCTTTTCTACAAAGAATCATACTTGCCTGTTTTTCTGGAAACATAGCTCCCTTTAGTGTATCTTCTCTTTTCTAATCTTTGGTAGAGATTTAGGAGGGAAGAGTAATTCCCTTTTGTCTCGGCTCCATCCTGTGTAAGCTGATAAGTGTGAGTCTGGAGGAGACAGGGAGAGTGGTGAGCCTGGGGCAAGTGGAAGGGGAGTGGGGAGAGCATTCTCATCTCAGAGCAGCAGCCTTGCTGGAACGCAGACCTGGATGATCAGATCTTGCAAAATGTTTACAAACTGTGGGCTCTTCTGATTCTAAGTGCTATGCTAAGTCACTTTACTCCTGTCTGACTCTGTGTGACCCTATGGACTGTAGCCCCCCAGGCTCCTCTGTCCTTTGGGATTCTCCAGGCAAGAATATTGGAGTGGGTTGCCACGCCCTCCAGGGGATCTTCCTGACCCAGGGATCGAACCCACGTCTCTTACATCTCCTGCATTGGCAGGTGGGTTCTTTACCACTAGCGCCTCTGTTGTTAACTAATTGAAATTTAAAATGTTGTGTGTGTGTGTGTCAAAGGACACATCTGAGGGCCCGGTTTGGCTCTTGGTGGGCTCTTGGTGATTTTGACTTTAAGGGCAACTGCCAGGGTGCCACTCCCAATGCTGCACTCTGTACCTGGTCTGCACCTGGCAGATGGGGTGGGGGAGGGGCCGGACGCATTCACAAGTATGGATGAGTGGTTTCCAGGGAATTTAAAGAGAAAAGAGAATTTTCTTTTTTAAGGAGAATTTCTCTTCCTCCTTAAAGAGAAAAGACCCTACCTGGGTCAGAGAAGCAATAAAGAACAAGAGAAGATGACATTCAGTCCTGTGGAATTGTATGAAAGGAATCAGAAGGCAAGCCCAGGACCCCTTGCATTGGTCAGAGAAGCTTCCCCAAGAAGGGCAGGACTTGCCTCAGCCTGGAAGGGCAGGGAAGAAGGAACATTTAGGGAGATTTCCCAACGTGGCTCAACAGTGGTCATAACACTTACCCTCCACATAGCACTGGCCTGGTTTCAGAGTACTTTCTTGGGCTTCCCTGGTGGTCCAGTGGTAAAGACTTGCAATGCAGGGGATGCGGGTTCAATCTGTTGTAGGAAGGGGGGAAGTCCCCTACAGGGCCCCAAGAGTGGGCTCTTGTCTAACAACTCGGAAAAGAATTGTCCAAGGAGACACATGTGCTGACAAAGCAAGAGATTTTATTGGGAAGGGCGCCCAGGTGGAGAGCAGGAGGGTAAGGGAACCCAGGAGAACTGTCTGCCGCGTGGCTCGCAGTCTGGGGTTTTATGGTGATGGGATTAGTTTCCGGGTGGTCTTTGGCCAGTCACTCTCATTCAGAGTCTTTCCTGGTGGTGCACGCATCGCTCAGCCAAGATGGATGCTCGCGAGAGGGATTCTGGGAAGTGGACGGTGTCTCCTTTCAACCTTTCCTGAACTCTTCCGGTTGGTGGTGGGTTGGTGGTGGGTCATTAGTTCCGTATTCCTTATCAGGACCTCCTGTCATAAAACAACTCATGGGAGCGGTTACTATGGTGCCTGGCCAGGGTGGGCGGTTTCAATCAGTGTGCTTCCCCTAACAAATCCCTGGTTGGGGAACTAAGATCCCACAGGCTGTGGAGCAGCTAAGCCCATGAGCCCCATTGAAAAAGATCCTGCATGCTGCAACTAAGACCGGATGCACCCAAATTAATTAATTAGTAATAAAAAAACCCCAACTCCAAAATGCTTTCCCCAGTATGTATTCCTGACAACAGTGCTGGGATTTGGCAGAACTCACATTTATAGAGACTGAGGAAAAATAGGCCAGAGACCAAGCCCTATGCCCACGCTTTGCCTGCTCTTTCCATATTATCCACTGAACAACCCTGTGAGGTAGGTGCTATTTTAGTCCTCTTTCTTCATGTGAGGCAGTTGAGGCTCAGAGAAGTCAAGTGACTTACTCAAGCCATGCAAGTTAGCAAGTGACAGAGGCGGGCATCAAAGCTCAGACCTGTCCCCTAAACCCAGCCTCTACATTCACATAAGTGTCCTGGACCACATGGCTGTAAAAGTCAGACTGGGGACTCAACCCACTTCCTGGGAGGGCCTGGGATGGATGTGCTTGCTGGGAATAGAAGTGAAATAATCTTTGCCGGGAATAGAGGTGAAGAAGTCTGCACTGCGGGTACGACTGGAGAAGTGGACTAGAAAGTTTACACTGAGTATAAAATGATTAAAGCAGCTCTTAACGGGTTTTGAGCAGAAGCATGAGATGATGATTGTGGCGTGTGAGTAAAATTATTACGGTACAGTTTTGTTGGAGGCACTAGAGGGGGAAAGACCGGCCTGTGAGGCTAACGAGAAGGCGTGGGTTCAGGGTGGTGACAGAGTGCATGGCTTGTTACAGGGACAGGCCCGAAGACTGGAGAAAAGGGCTTTTAGCCTCTTTTGGCAATTCCACGAGTTCTTTCGGGAGAAATCCTCCCTGTTACGAATAGTACGTTGTTGATTATCAAGACCACCGTTCAGAGAGCTTTCTGGCGAGCCCTGGGGGCATCTGCTTCCATTTCAGAAAAATCCATTTTTATTTTGCGCCCAGTCTTCTCTTCTCACTGTGTTTCACAGTCGGTAGGAGGTTTATCATTGTTGGTTTTAAAATTTTCCCCCGTGTGGCCCTCACCTGGAAGAAAACACTGACCCCATTGGCCACAATTTAAAACATTTTGACCTCTGCCCAAGCATTCTTGGATTTTTCTGTTTAGTTTCTAGCAGGGAATCCCAAAACAAAGCCTGATGTTTTCGAGGTGGGAATGAGGGAGAGATTTCAACCTTCCCTCCCCACATCTCTCACCACTTTTACCCCAACAACTGACAGACCCAGTTAATTTGTCAGATAAAAGGAAAAAGCTCTGGTCACTTTTAGCTACTTGAACCACATAAACAAATACACAAAGATCCACCAGACTCTTGGCCCTTTGCCGTCTGATTAACTGGAAGAACCCTCCCATGGCTCAAAGCATCACCACTGATTGAAGCAAAGAGAACAGGTAAGAGAAGGTGCCTCAACTCACAAGAGCACAAAGCAAGGCTTTTGCAGCTGATGGGAAAATCACTCCTCTATTTTTTTTTAATTTAAATATTTATGATTCATTTTTATTTATTTCACTGCTCTGGGTCTTAGTTGTGGCATGTAGGATCTTTAGCTGTGGCATGTGAACTCTTGGTGGTGGCATGGGAGATCTAGTTCCCTGACCAGTGATCTAACCTGGACCCCCTGCATTGGGAGCACAGAGTTTCAACCATTGGACCACCAGGGATGTCCTGACTCATTTACTTACTTATTTATTTTTTTAAATTGTTTTGGTCATGCTTAAACCCGGGCCCTTGGCAGTGAAATCAGCACTGAATCCTAACCACTGGACTGCCAGGGAATTCCCAGAAAAATCACTTCTTTAGGAGGCAGTTCTTGTACATAGAAGTCCAGTATAAACTTTAAACTTCGAAGTCAGAAGTATAGTTGATCTCCTTGGAATTTGGGTCTAATATGGGTGATATTGGAACAAGTCATCTAGATTCCAAGCTCTCCTTAGAGAAGTTTTAGCAAGTTATGTGTAAAAAAAATAATTTTTAATTTTTTTTTAGTGGAAGAGTTGTTGAGCGAAATGACTTTTTAAAAAGGTTTTATTTTCTGTTGTGGTAGAGTATACATGACAGTACTGTTTTAGCCGTTTTTAAGTGTGTTGTGCAGTGGCATCAAATACCTTCACATTGTTGAACATGATGGCAACTGTTACCATCATGTATCTCTAGAATTTTCTCATCTTCCCCAGCTGAAACTCTGTACCTAAAACTGTGTACCTGTTAACTCCTCATTCCCTCCCCTTCCTTCCCCTGAGAACCAGCATTCTACTTCCTGTTTCTGAATTTGACTCACCTAGGACACTCATCTCAGTGAAGCCATGCGGAACTTGTCCTTCTGTGTCTGGCTAATTTCACTTTCACTGATGATGTCTGGCATCATCAGTCATGTTCATCCATGTTGTAGCATGTATCAGGATTTCCTTTGTTTTTAAGGCTGATTAGAATTCTATCATCTTTCAAATGAACCGTATTTTTGCTTATCCATTCACCTGTCAGGAGACCTAGAGCTAAATTTTAAAGTCTTTTCCAGTGTTGTGATTTTATGAATATCTGATTTTCCTTTTCTAACCTTTTTTTGTTGTTCATAAAACAGGACTGGCAGTAATGGATTCCTTGGGTGGGGTTAGTTTCATATTTGTTAGTAATGTTCTTTTAAAGAAAGATATATGTTTTAATGACAAGGTATTGCTCATTATGTTCAGTGACGGAGTGCTGGGAGAAGTGAGGTGGACAAAGTATGTTAGGTTATTGAGAGTGTTGACAGTAGACCTTCCTGGAGTGAGAGCATAGGACATGGCCCGGGAATCCTTCCTGCCTTCCCACCGTGATCTCAGAGCCCTCCGTCAGTAGATCTCCTGGGAGCCTCCATTTTCCTCTCTGTGTCTTTTCTCTGGAGGTCCGTGCACCAGAACAGTTAATATGGAGCTGGGAGGCAGTTGCCCACAGGGTAACCTCATGCAGGACAAGTACCTTGGTTGAGAGATTTAAAATTCACAAACATTTGAGTCTAGAGAGAATTATGACGCCTGAGAAGGAGCTAACCCTAATATTTACCTTTAGCAATTGACAGCTTATTTTAAAACAGTGAAGTATGTTGGCACAGGGAAGGGAGGATGGAGTCTCGCGCCTGTCTACCCCATAGTAAATTCAAGGAGGCAAACACATGCTGTGAATTTATGGCTGTGCAGTGGAATCCTGTTTTTAAGCGTTCTGGAAAGCCCACTGGGTTGTTGTTGTACAATAAGACAAGCGGTGAGGTGCCAATTCTGAGTAGTAGTGGGGAGACTTGTGCAGGCGATAGCTTCATGAGGGGAGCTGCCTTTGACCTCAGTGGAATTGATTTTTGGCAGTCCTATTGTTGCATTTTCTTTCTTTCTTTTTTTTTTTTTGGCTATACAGGGAGGCATGCAGGATCTCCATTCCCTGACCAGGGATTGAACCTGTACCCCCTGCAGTGGAAGCATGGAGTCTTAACTAGTGGACCACCAGGGAATTCCCACTACTGTTGCATTTTAAAGTTGCTCAAGATTCTTGTTTTTTCTTCTTTTACCAAAACATCTATTGGATTTTTTTTTTTTCTTTTTTAGGAGTAGTACAGGATCATTGTAGAAAATTAGAAAGTACAGAAAAGTGTATAGAAGGGAAAATCATCTACAGGTCTTGTACCAGAGGTAACTGATGTTCCTGCCTGTGCTCCCTTCATTGGAAGGCAGATTCTTTTTTTTTTTTTTTAATTAATTTATTTATTTGGAGGCTAATTACTTTACAACATTGTAGTGATTTTTGTCACACATTGACATGAATCAGCCATGGGTGTACATGTGTCCCGCATCTTGAAGCCCCCTCCCTCCCTATCCCATCCCTCAGGGTTGTACCAGTGTACCAGCTTTGAGTGCCCTGTTTCATGCATCGAACTTGGACTGGTGATCTATTTCACATATGGTAATATACATGTTTCAATGCTGTTCTCTCAAATCATCCCACCCTCGCCTTCTCCCACAGAGTCCAAAAGTCTGTTCTGTATATCTGTGTCTTTTTTGCTGTCTCACATATAGGGTCATTGTTACCCTCTTTCTAAATTCCATATTTATGTATTAATATACTGTATTGGTGTTTTTCTTTCTGGCTTACTTCACTCTGTATAATAGGCTCCAGTTTTGCCCACCTCATTAGAACTGATTCAAATGCTTTCTTTTTAATAGCTGAGTAATATTCCATTGTGTATATGTACCACAGCTTTCTTATTCATTTATCTGCCGATGGACATCTAGGTTGTGAAAGGCAGCTTCTTAGCCACTGGACCACTGGGAAAGTCCCTTCTCAGTTCAGCAGGATTTGGTTCTGTTGGGTGTTTTAAATTGTCTTTAAACGGAAATTTTAAAAGTACAATTGCATTTTTGGTTTCCTTATAATATTTTCTCATATTAGTCAGTTAAAAAAAATTTTTTTTTGATCTGAAAACAAGCATACATTTTCCTTCTGTTTCCACTAGCCTGCTCTTTGTATCTTCAATGGAACATTTTTTTTAATGGAACTTAAAATATATATATAATTTTATTTATTTTTGGCTGTGCTGGGTCTTCCTTTTTGTGCAGGCTGTCTCCAGTTGCAGAGGGTGGTGGGCTGCTCTAATTGTGGTGCTCAAGCTTCTCATTGCAGTGGCCTCTCTCGCTGTGAAGCACAGCCTCTACAGTGAGAGGGCTTCAGTAGTCGCGGTGTCAGCTCAGTAGTTAATGGTTCCCAGGCTCTAGAGCAGGCTCAGTAGTTGTGGTACACCAATTTAGTTGCTCTATGGCATGAGGGGGAGAAGGACATGGCAACCCACTCCAGTACTCTTGCCTGGAAAATCCCATAGAGGAGGGGCCTGGTAGGCTACAGTCCATGGGGTCGTGAAGAGTCGGACACGACTGAGCAGCTTCACTTTCACTTTTCATTTTCATGCATTGGAGCAGGAAATGGCAACCCACTCCATTATTCTTGCCTGGAGAATCCCAGGGACGGGGGAGCCTGGTGGGCTGCCGTCTGTGGGGTCGCACAGAGTCGGACACGACTGAAGCGATTTAGCAGCAGCAGCAGCAGCAGCAGCATGACATGTGGGATCTTCCTGAATCAGGGATCGAACCCATGTCTCCTGCAGCAACAGGCAGGTTCTTTACCACTGAGTCACTAGGGAAGCCCTTTTATACTTTACTGTTGTGATGCTGAATATTTCTGGAAGCTTCGTAGTCTATATTGTTTGTCCTGGAATGAAGGAAGTTTTGTTAAAACTGTATTTGCCCACGACAGGGCAAATTTCTTACTTGGTTCCCCTCTGCCTGCCTTGTTGCTGACAGAGCCTCCCTTTGGATCTTGAGTGTGTTAGTATAAATTTATGTCACTCTTTCAGCCCTCCAGTCTCCCCATGGCTGGTTCTAGCAGGGAATCTCTCTTTTCTCTTTCTTCTGTTTGTTGTAGCTGCTGAGATGAGGTCAGCCTTATGCTTGGGCTGTTTTTTCTTTTTGCTTACTGATAGCTGTAAGCTGTGACCTTGGCCAGCCCACCGGTTTGTCACATCCAGGCAAACTCTTGCTGCCCTGAAGTAGATACCACACCTCTGCCTTAGGACCCCCACCCCGGGCTTTTCAGTTACTGCTTCGTCTAACTCTCAGGCCATTCTGTCCTCCAGTGCTGGCCCCTGTATGTCAGGGATCATTGGCTGGGTTTCACCAAGGTCTCTTTCACTTACTTAGTCTCTATGTTCTGCTGCTGATGCTTAGAACGGCCATTGCAGGACTTCCCTGATGGTCCAATGGTTAAGAATCCATCTGTAGTGTAGGAGACACAGGTTAGAGCCTGGTCCGAAAAGATCCTACATACCTCAGAGCAACTTTTAGCTCGTGTGCCACAAATACTGAAGCCCACGTGACTGGAGCCCGCTTACTGCAACTAGAGAAAGCTTGAGCAGCAATGAAGACCCAGTGCAGCCAGAAATAAACAAATAAATCTTTGTTGTTGTTGTTGTTGGGGCTTCCCTGATGGCTCAGTGGTAAAGAACCCACCAGCCAGTGCAGGAGACAAGGGTTCGGTCCCTGGGTTGGGATGATCCCCTGGAGAAGGAAATGGTAGCTCACTCCAGTATTCTTGCCTGGGAAATCCCATGGACAGAGGAACCTGGCAGGTTACAGTCCATGGGGTCGCAAAGAGTCAAACACGATTTAACGACTAAACAACAATAGCATAAATATTAAAGAATGAAAACAAAACAAAGGGTAATTGCAAGTCTGGCCTTGGTAGCCTTTTCAAACCTAGTCCCAGCCACACTATTTCTATCTAGCAGCAGTTCCTTTTCCTCCTTCCCTCCCTTCCTTCCTTCCTTCCTGTCCTTTTAGCAAGCATAAATCTTCCAGGTTGTTATTTAGGGAGGAGAGACTAGCCCCCTCAGCCTGCATGGATCCCTCTGTTTTTTTCTGCTGGGTGCAGCATTTCCCTTCCCTGCTGGCCTGCTGCTGAGTGCTGCTCTGGGCCAGATGACTTCAAAGCCACCCCCTCCCTCCCTGAGGTAGCTGTCCTTAAACTAAAACTCAAACGAAAGACATTTCTGAGCTCTTTAAAAATAATAATAATAACAATAATAAAATGTCCTGTGAATTCTCTTGCTTTTCATGTGGTTCCTCGCCTCCCTCTGACAGCATGACCTGTTCTGGGCTGCCAGCTCCAATTCCTTTGATGTCTGTCTCCAGGATACCTCCCTGGAATCTGTGCAGAGAAGAGTGAAATTGTCTGGCATGCGTGTGTTGAGGGAGGAGGTAGGGAGAAACCCCAGCAACTTTGTGTACGTGTTCGGAAGGAAATGAGGTTTCACTGGCAATAACCTTGGAAGAACATATGTTCTTCTTGATTATGGAGAATATTCCAGTTTTCTTGCCTTTTCACCACCCCACCTCCAGTTTTCCCTTCAACCACTGCTTCAGTATTCATGGCGCCTGATCATCCATCATCTAGTGGTTTCCTTCAGGTAATTTTGTTGTTTCCCAAATTCTTCAAAGCAACCTCTCTCCCCTCTGGCCAGTGCCCGGGATCTTCTTTTGAGGCATGCATCTCCATCAAGCACAACAAAAAATTATTTCTTATTACAGAGAATTTTAGATTATACAGAAGTAGCATAATCTCATGAACTCCATATACCCATTATCCAGCTGAAGCAACAGTCAATTCATAGCCAATTTGGTTTCATCTATATCTTTCACAGCCTCCCTCCCTTTCTGTTATTTTGAGGCAAATCTCAGATGTTGTATCATTTCAGCCACATTGAAATATGATATATAGAAGGTTAGAGTTTGAAGAGTAATCAGTAATACTGTTATTGTACCCCCAAATTAATTCCTAAATAACATTATGTATCTAGTCAGCATTCAAATATTTCATATCAAAATATCATATCTTTATATATGTCAGCATTTAAAATGACATGTATATCTTGATTCAGTCTCAAGATTTCTTAAGTGTTTACCTACCCAAAGTCTAAAGAGCTGCAGTTAAACATTTCACCTCCAAACTAGCAAGGGGCATTCTGTGCAGGGCACTCCCATCTGGGATGCGTGACCAGGCACTTACCCAGAAGGGCACTGGCCCCATGCTACAGACCTTCCTAGTCAGACAGGCCCAGTGGCTGCAGCTCTGGGTTCTTTCTCCCCTTGGTCTTGGAGCCCCTGGATGGTATAGACAATTTCCTCATAAACTTTGAGTCTCTGGGGTCACTTCAAATTTTTGTTATATATGTTGTACAAAGCTAAAGTATTTAAACATGTTGTTCCTTTTTTCTTATTTAATTGACTTACATAGCATTCAGTGCACCTAACATT
Organism: Odocoileus virginianus; assembly: GCF_023699985.2. Taxonomy (NCBI): domain Eukaryota; kingdom Metazoa; phylum Chordata; class Mammalia; order Artiodactyla; family Cervidae; genus Odocoileus; species Odocoileus virginianus. The sequence continues at coordinate 20,732,891 of NC_069690.1, forward strand.
GTTCTAAGCACTCTTGCATATTAGCTGTCTAATTGTAATAACCCTAAAGATAAGCTTATAGGGACCAGAGGGAAAGGGTGGCTTTCTGTCTCTCTTATATCAGTAGGTTTTGTGATAGTGAACACATGTCCCATATTTTCTGGGACACTCCCAGTTTTATATCATTTTAACTTTTTCAGGAAAAAATGTGAGTTTATACATGTGTAAACTGTGATACCTTTGTGAAGTATTCCATATGTACTTGCAAGTTAGAAAGAAAGTCTCTTCCAAGCCACATATTCTGAAAACCAGTTCAGCTGACATTCCCTATACCCCTGAAGTCAGGTGTTGGCAGCATCCTTCTTTCCTCACTCTTTGCACCTGAGACCAGGGTTTGGTGTCCCAGAAGGCAGGCAGGCCAACATAGCTTGCTGTCCTCTTCCTGCTTCTCTCCAGCTTAGCGCTTTTCATCCAGCTCTGTTCTTTTCCACAGCTGAGTCCAGTCTTCAGGTCACTTGGGGACTGGGAGGCTTAGAAGGGAAGAGTCACTGGCTGAGCGTGTCCGTTCCCAGGAAGGGCTTTCCTGGGGATGAACACTGCTGTGTGTGAGCGCTGCACCTGCCCCACAGCCACGCTCCGAGCACGCATCACTGTGGTACTCAGACACAGGCCAGCTCTTCCACTCTTAATGGGAGGAAAAAGGTAAGAGAGAACCAGAAGTCTTTGTCACGAGAACATGTTTGGTCTGATGAGAGAAGATTGCTTTAACCATGTCCTCTGTGTTGGGGCCTGATTAGGTGAGTGGGTGCTGGCGATACAGAGAGACCCCAGCCATCCTTTGGAGGCCAATTGATGTGAGCGGAGGGGATCTGAGGATAGTGTAGCCTCATGGCGGAAAGGTTGTAGGTTTTATCTGGGGTTGGTTGAAGGATGCTAAGCAGACCCTCGTGTGGTTGGCGTGGTATGAAAGGTGTATTCTCCCAAGAACCACAGCCATCAACACCACATGAATAGCCTTCTCTCCCAGGGCTTTGTCAGGGCAGTGCCTTCTGTTAAGATCGTGTTCTGCATTGCTCAGGCCTTACACACAGAAAGCGCTCAATATATTCACATTGGGCTTCCCTGGTGGCTCCCCAGTAAAGAATCTGTCTGCAATGCAGGAGACTCGGGTTCCATCCCCAGGTTGGGAGGATCCACTGGAGAAGGAAAAGGCAACCCACTCCAGTATTCTTGCCTGGGAAATCCCATGGACAGAGGAGCCTGGTGGGCTACAGTTCATGGGGTCGCAAGAGTCAGACACGACTTAACGACTGCACAACAACTCACATTGAATGAGCCGCACATAGCTCATTGACTGGAATACTCATTCACTGCAGTCCTCCATGGACCCCAAAGCTGGTGTCTGTTTCCTTTCACACGACCTTACCAGATCTTCTCCAAACATTATCACCTAAGTTCCTCCTTATTCTGCCTTAACCAGAAGGTTCACAGGCTGAGGTTTTCCTCAGCCACACCTGGACCCGATCAATTTCCTAGGTCTCAGTTTCCAAAAACTGCCCTTTCCCAAAGCTAATTGCCTGCTCAGCTACCCACAAAATGGCCTTGGTTTCTCCTCATCCTGTCGGCACCCTCATCCAGTGGGAGCCCCCCACTTCTCAGTGTTGTTAAGCTGAGGGGCGGCTTTGGCTGTCACACAGACCACACAGTATAGCAGAGGTGGTGACTTCTTGCCAGAGAAGAATATTAGCAATTGGGGTGGAGACCTGCGGTTCTTTTAAAGAGCACAGAAAACTGATGCAATCGTGAGTGGCAGTAAACGATACTCTGCCCAACTAGAAAGTCAGCTTGGGAACGGGTTAGGAGAATGTTCTTAATTGGGTTGGAATTTGGCCCGACTTGGGATTTTATTGACCATCAGTCATCAATTCAAGATCTTTTTCAGAAGTGACTCCCTGGTTTTCTTCTTCTTGTCCTGCCTGAGTTTCCTGTAGTCAGCACTTATTGCTTTTACAAAGTTAAAAATGCCACTGAAATAGAAGCGAGAACGTCACATCATTTGTTGAATCATATAGGACGGCATGTAAGCCCGTCTTCCCCCATCTGTTTGTTTTCCAATTAATTCAGGGTACAGGCTGTTTGTGCTCGAGGCTTAAGGCCCTTAGCTGCTTGCATTGGAATCTGTGAATTTAGTCCAAATTGATACGTCTCTGCTATTCATGACAGCTTTTATTTATTTATTTTATAAGAAGCCGCTTACACGAAGGCAGATTTTTCAAACTGGCCACGTATCGTTCAGGATAAACAGCTTGCTAGTAAATGCATAATGGGGATATGGATTTACTGTAGGGGTCTTGAGTATTTTTTATAGGTATTGTTTTAGGTCAGTGGGAGGCAGAGATGAAAGGACGTTTCAAGATAAGCCCTGTGAGTAATTTTGTGTTGCAGTGAGGGGTTGAGATAGAGGGGATTGGCTTTCGCATCCATGCCCTGTCCTGCTGCAGAAAGTGTCCTGGAGCAGAATGTGCTGCCCAGGACGCATCAGCAGGACAGGGACTCTCATTTTGGCTTGGATTTGGGAATTGAGCATGTGGTGAGTCTAATATTAGACAATCAGTTCTTACCCTCCCCCAGGGCCCTGTCTTTCTTGTGTCCCTCTTTGTGTGCACCAAGTCTCCCCTCCACACCCCGCCTCCTTTCTCTTGTGCTCTCTCTCTGAGCAGTTGTTTAATTTATTTCTTGGCTGCTTATCTTTTTATTAATCAGATCTTCTCCGGCGGCCAGGCTCTTCTCCCAAAGGCCTTGCCTCGGTCATGCGATGCACACTCACCAGTTAGAATGGTTCTGTGTCTTAGATGCACATGTTGGCTTCTGTCGGTAGTAAACACAACCTGGAGGATTAAATTGTATCAGGAAAACTGAATTCCTTTTTGCGTGAGTGTGACGATATTGTGTCTTGGGCCCAGCGGCACCCAGAGTGAGACACTTAAGTCATCTTGCCTTTTGGAAGTTTTGAGGATTTGGAAAGGAGTGAATTTTAAGTCCTCCTGGGGGGATTCAGGTTGCAAATATTAGTGGGAAGGAGCTGTTACAAGTGGTTGTGAAGATTGGAACGGTTTAAAGAGGGAGCCTGGATGCTCCATCTCTAATTTCCTTTGTGATCTTGGACAACTCAAATCAGTAGAAAGAATATTTTTACTAAGCACTGACATAGCTTTTCTGTGTCTTATTTCTCATCTTTGAAAGAGGGACTGAATAAGTCTAAGTTCTCTGCAGCTCTAAAATGCTAAGCAAATATCCACTGGTTACGTGGATTCAGATGCAGTTGAGGGATGTGTAGACTTTCTAAGAAAAACCAGTGTACTGGTTGACTTGAAATAAATAATCCATAAAAAGAATCTTAGAACAGTATAGCTAATGTGTTGTATAATACTACTACCGATAATAGCCACATATAGTGAATACTTATTATGTGTGAGACATCAGCCTAATTTTTACATGAATTTATTAATCTATCTAACAACCCTATGAGGTAAGTGCTCTTGTTAGCCCATTTTATAGATGCGTTAAACTGAAGTGCTGGAAAAGTTAGATAACTTTCATAAGATCACAGATTGGTAAGTGATCCAGCTGGGATTCAAATCCAGACAGGCTGACTCCAAGCCCAACCTCTTCACCAGCATACCCTACTGCCACTATAGTTCTTTCATTAAGAGTATGTCACGTAAGACCTCTGGGGTAATTTCCCAGCCCTCAAATAGCTTCGAGAAGCTTCAGGCCCTCTTTCATGGCAGTGAGAAGAAATGCCACAAGGTTGTTCTGAAATCTTTGTCTTGTGGATGGCAGGCAGGGAGAGACAACAGGCCCCTTAGTGTGGTACCCAGAAGAGACCTCAGAAAGTAGACCACAGATGGGAATCTCCTGTTGTACCTTCCTAAGCTTCAGTTCATCACTTATGCTAAGAGGCTAATCTTTCTCCAACACCACTTTCACTCAGCAACTAACTTGAGCAATAGTTCCCGTTGCCTGCTGGGCCCATCCCTGCAATCTGGGTGCTGCTCCACCCTTGCCCAAATTCAGTTCTAGTCTTCACTACGCTCCAGGGCGTTCCCCTCCCCACTCCCACAGGCAAGCCTGTGTCCTCACAGGCCCCACGCCCCGGCTCATTCCCACTCCCCTCTCTGCTCTGGTTGTTCCTCCTGTCTGGAATGTCTTCCCTTCTACACTCTGCCTGTCCAAACGCAATTATGCCCTCCACAAGCCTTCTTCAACTCTCAGATATTCCCTCCTGGGAACCTTTTATGTTATTTTCTTATCGGCAGTTGGGCACTTACTTATGTTGATTTATAATTTTCATTTTGCTTCCCAAGCTGTATTATAAGCCCTTTGAAGGAAGGGAACAGGACTGAAAATGTAGATGACTCTGTTTTTGTTCAGGTGGGACTCTGACCAGTCCTAATTTGGTTCCTGGAACTTCCACTCTAATTTCCCTGATTAAGGCTAATTAGGCACACAGATCGGCTCATCAGCCCCCAGACCTGAATCCAGCAAGGCTTTTTGTTGTTGTTGTTTAGTCTCTGAGTCGTTTCCAACTCTGCGACCGCATGGACCATAGCCTGCCAGACTCTTCTGTCCATGGGATTTCTCAGGAAGGAATACTGGAGTGGGTTGCCATTTCCTCCTCCAGGGGCTCTTCTCAACTCAGGGATGGAACTCGTGTCTTCTGTGTTGGCAGGCAGATTCTTTACCACTGAACCACCTGAAAAGCAGCAAGGCTGTTTAAGAGAAAGGAAAATGAGTCCTGTTTCATGCAGCTAATAATAGGCTCCTGAAATTCATTACCATAAAAAAGAAAATATGTGGAAAATTATAAATCATTAATGACAGTCACCTGTTTCTACTAAGAGACGCTAGGGTAACTTCGGGGCTTCTGTTGATGACAGAATTCTTGGGTGTATTGAACCAGGTATGATACATTTCATCCTGCCAACGATGATTAGTGGTAGCTTTATAAACAGTGTTAAGAAGGATTCTGAGGCTTTGTTTGCTTGCTGCGTCTGTTGAGGAGGTCATGAAATACTCTCTACTTTCCTTGAACTCTGACTCCCTCCAAATAGAAGCAGAAGAAAGGAGCTGCCAAAGCATATACTCTGGAGCCCATCGTCAGAGTCTATATAGGATGCAAGATCTTGCCTCCCCCTCCCACTTTGGCCTATTTTAAGCCAGAAATAGCCAGAGGATATCCGAGAGCTCTGTTCAGAATGTCAGGAGCCAGAAGTGAAGTGGTTGTTGCTTCCTTATAATAGCAGATGACTTACACAGAGCCATCCTACTCAGCTGCTCAGACCCCGGGTTGCCTGGCACTCTTACTCCTCCCCACCCCCCCCCCCCACCCCCACCCCCGATGGCTGTGGTAAACGATACCTCTCAGATTCTTCCTAGGTGGGCTGCTGGCTACCACCAGCACTCACACAGGGCAGAGGTCACCTTGTGGCCCTAACCCTAGGGAAACTAACTCTAGAGATTCCTTTAAAATATATATTCTCCAGGACTTTCCTCATGGTCCAGTGGTTAAGAATCCATCTGCCAATGCAGGGGACACGAATTCTATCCCTGGTCCAGGAAGATCCAGTGTGATGCGGGTCAGCTAAACCCATGTGCCACAACAACTGAGCCAGCGACTACTGAAGCCCACGCGCCTAGCACCCATGCCTTGCAACAAGAGAAGCCCCTACAGTGAGAAGCCCATGCACTGCAACTAGAGGAAGCCTGTGCAGGGCCATGAAGACCCAGCACAGCCAAAAATAATTTTTTTACTGCATATTTTTTTTAGAAGGGGCTCAGGCCTTCACCTGAAGTGGCCTGAATGGTTTGTTAACACTTTAGCTGAGGAGGTGATAGCACCAAAAAATGCTGTATTGTTTTGCTAAAGACCTCTGGTTTCCAAATGGGAGCCGCAGTCAGAACCACCTGGAGGGCTTGTTGATCTACAAAATTGCTGGGCTCCACCCCTGAGTTTCTTAAGAGTTAGGTTTAGTGTAGGACCCCCAGATTTGAATTTCTTAATAGTTCTCAGGTGATGCTGCTGATATGCTCCTGGTCCAGAGATCATACTTTAAGAACTGCTACTCAAGGTAAAGGCTTCCCAGGTGGCTCAGCAGTAAAGAATCCGCCTGCCAATGCAGGAGATGCTGCTTTCATCCCAGGGTTGGGAAGATCCTGGAGGAGGAAATGGCAACCCACTCTGGTATTCTTGTTTAGAAAATCCCATCGACAAAGGAGCCTGGCTGGCTGCAGTCCATGGGATCACAAAGAGTTGGACACGACTGATCAACTGAGCACGAATTCAAGGTAAAACCTTGCAACATTGGTTGGTAGCTGGATTGGGAGGGAGACTTTTTTAGGTGGTCTTTGCCTTATCTTTTTCCCCCTGGGTTTCTAAGTAGATAAAATATTTTTTAACTTATATACTATATGCGTGTGGTCCAAAATAAATCAAATGATGTACGTAGGCTTATAATAAAAAGTGATCTTTCTCTGTTTGTTCCCAAGAGATTTTAAGTTTTGTGACTTTTTTCTTTTTTTAAATTCTGGTATTTATATCCATATCTCTAAATTAATATATGTTCCTGCTGCTCATTCTCTACCAGTCCTTTTTCAATATTATTTACTGCTTTTCTGCTAAGATAGATGATTATTTAGCTCACTTAAACTGACCTTGCCTTGGACTTCCCTGATGGTCCAGCGGTTAAAGCTCTGCCTTCCAATGCAGGGGGCGCAGGTTTGATCCCTGGTGGGGGAACTAAGGTCCCACGTGCCATGGGGTGCAGCCAAAATTTAAAGAAAACAAAAACAAACTCCCCAATCTTACCTCACCTTCCTGGGTCCTTTCATAATGATTGTACCACTTATTTATGGATCTCTTGATCACATTTTTAGCTTTAAATAACATGCTTATACCTTTACTTGTCCTTTGATGAAGACCTTTTGTGATTTGAGACTGTTGATATCTTCCTACTCAGCCCTTCAGTTCTCTATCCCCTGCCCATCCTATTTTCTGTACCTTAACTTTTACTTTGTCGAAGTCGATCATATTTATATTCTGTTATATGACTGTGATTCATGCTTTGTGTGTAGTTGAAAATCTGTAAATAAGAACAGACTTGTGGACTCTGTGGGAGAAGGCGAGGGTGGGATGTTTCAAGAGAACAGCATCGAAACATGTATATTATCTAGGGTGGAACAGATCACCAGCCTAGGTTGGATGCATGAGACAAGTGCTCTGGCCTGGTGCACTGGGAAGACCCAGAGGGATCGGGTAGAGAGGGAGGTGGGAGGGGGAATCGGGATGGGGAATACATGTAAATCCATGGCTGATTCATGTCAGTGTATGACAAAAACCACTACAATATTGTAAAGTAATTAGCCTCCAACTAATAAAAATAAATTAAAAAAAGAAAATCTGTAAATATTGTTCAGGGCGAATTCAGGTTGTATCTTACAATTCTCTGGACAGCTTTTTGTTTTTCCTGAAGTTAGTACCTCCCCTTTTCTTCTTGTATTATTTATGACCTCAGTACCACCTCAAATCAGTTCAATCAGGTGCTCAACTGAGTTTACCCCTTTCTTTTCTTTCTCTCTCTTTTTTTTAGTTTTTAAATTTTTTGGCTGCACCACACAACTTGTAGGAACTAATTTCCTTGACCAGGGATTGACCCTGAACCCTTGGCAGTGAAAGCTCAGAGTCCTAACCACTGGACCACCAGGGAATTCCTTTGAGTTTCCCCTCTTACCTTGGAGAGTCCCTCTTTCCTGGGACTTTCCAGTCCTTCAATATGGACTGGTTATTCTCTGAATCTGCTACACAGCTGTCATTCTGGAACTTAGTTGGATTTCCTATTGGATTTTAACTCCAGTCACTGATTGAGTCCAAGCTTTTTTTTCCCTCTTTGTAGCCCAGATAGCAATTACGAGTGTTGTTACCAAGGAGATCTTAAAGAACAAAATGCATTTTTCGAGAGCAGAGCTTTAAAATTTAGTACGTGAGTTCAACACAGGTTAAGTGTAAATGAGAATCAGCTGTCTTTGGATTAAACAGTACTGTACAGTTTTTTTTTTTTCAGTTTTTTTTTTTTTTTTAAGAAGATTAAAAACGGAAGTATAGCAGAGATTCCAAATACTGGCTGCTTTCAGAACAGCCCAGCAGTTTTCCAGTTTGGACTTAAATCTCCTCTGATTGGGTCAGCCTGGAATCAGGGCTGTCTCCAGAGGTTGAGGGGGTACATAGTATGGTGGAAGATAGTAGATGAAGATTTGACCCAAGACCTGAGTTGAAATCTTTCTTTTCACCCCTGTTAGCTAGTTGATCTCCCTTATAGTACAGACAATAAGCTCAGACTTCCTGGAATATTGGAGAGATTCAATAAACCAAAGGATAGGCAAGCACACTGGAAAACTGAGATGTTCTATATGCACAGGTTGTCACTATGAAATTGTGATCACCTGTCGGATCTTGCTGCAAGAGCAAAACCCTGCAAAGACTGAGAGTGGGAGAAGATTGAATTAACATTTAACACACAATCAAGTAACATTTACACTAAATTGGAAACATTTAATAATATGAACCAACATTTACTGCAGGAGCCACCAGTCAAATGCCAGTATGGGCCTGGCAGGTGAGGTGGGGTGAATTGGGCCATGGTGGGTACCCACAGTGGAGGGGCACAGCTCATCCAAGAGTTTGGATGGCAACACTCACCTCCAGCTGATGTTGCCCTGCAAGAATAAGGTCGGCTTTTCGAAGCTAAAAGTCTGGATTTTTATGTGAAACCAGCTAGGTTCTACATGCTACTAGCCAGTTTAAATTTTTTCTCAACGTTGAGTAAGCTAAACAAAACACATGTCCAGTTTATCAATTTAAGGTCTCTGGTTTACTGTATGGGGATTAAATGTAACTTGCAGACATAAAAATTATTCTGAATTCCACACTTTGCTTATGATAGTGTTTGTCTTCTGCTAGTTTGGTGATAACTGTATGAATTTACAGTATTCCCTGATACCTTTTTTCAAGAGAATTGAGAATAAGGTTGAGCCGGACATGACTAGAATGAATCCTTTAGAACCCAGAGAGAAACCTCCCTCTAGATTAATATTCATCTAATAATCTGCACTTTGGGGTGTGTTGGTTTGGCCACTTAGCAGTACTCCTTATCCAGCATTAGGTCTCCATCTTATGTGCAGGATTCCATGGAGGAAATCTCACAGAGTGATTTCCTTATGAAGTCACATATGCTAGGCTTACCTCTCTTTTCTCAAACTACCACTCTTACTTTTGAAGTAAAACAGAAAGTTAGATGTCACTTTTTTGTTTTTAAGTGGTGCTGGGCTATTAGGGCTTCCCTGGTGGCTCAGCGGTAAAGAATCTGCCTGAAACGCAAGAGACATAGGAGACGTGGGTTTGATCCCTGGGTCAGGAAGATCCCTTGGAGGAGGGCCTGGCAACCCACTGCAGTGTTCTTGCCTGGAAAATTCCATGGACAGAGGAGCCTGGAGGGCTACAGTCCATGGGCCACAAAGAGTTGGACACAACTGAAGCAACTTAGCATGCATGCACCGGCCATTAGAATTCCCACTTCTGCACTCTGTACCTTTGGGTAGCACTTTATTTGCAGGACACTGTCATCTGCATCCACATTAGTCCCTGACATCAGTCCTGTGAAGAGGATGTTTCCAGATTTTTGGTCACAGTCTGCTTCAAGCTTGCAGGCAATAGTTTTCCTTTATCTCCAGTTATCTTTTCTCTTTTTAAATTACCACTAGCTCAGCTTCTCAGAGGAGTTGCCTTTGTTAACACAAGCCTCTCGGCTGGTGAGATTCTAGGTAGAAGAAGGAACATGAAGTGCAGACTTGAGTAATTGAAGGACAGCTTGTGAGGACGTGCAAGGGGCTATCTCTAGGTGATTTTGTAAAAAAAATAATTTATTTTTAATTGGAGGATGATTACTTTACAATATTGTGTTACTACCACCAGATACCAACATGAACCAGTCATAGATATAATCGGGAGGGAAGTCTGTCCCCCACCCTCCTGAATATCCTTCCCACCTTCCACTGCATCCCACCCTCTAGGTTATCACAGAGCACCAGATTTTAGCTCCCTGTGTCATACAGTAAATTTCCACTATTTAATTTTACATATGGCAATGTGTATGTTTCAATACTGCACTCTCAGTTCATCCCACCCTCTCCTTCCCGCCCCATGTCCACAAGCCTGTTCTCTATGTCTGTGTCTCCATTGCTGCCCTGTGAATAGGACCATTTTTCTAGATTCCATATATATGCATTAATATACAATATTTGTCTTTCTGACATATTTCATTCTGTATAATAGGCTCTAGGTTCATCCATCTCATTAGAACTGAGTTAAATGCATTCCTTTTTATGGCCGAGTAATATTCCATATTATATGTGCACCATGATTTCTTTATCCATTCATCTGTCGATGGGCATCCTCGGTGGTATTTTGAAATTAGCTTCATCCTCTTAGCTTTCAGCCTGTTTTTGAAAAGGACCTCCCTCTGTTCTCTGCCCCCAGGAGCCCAGTGCCCTCTATGCAAAGCTTCCCACATAAGAACCCCTGCCCTTCTGCCAGACCAACCCAGCCCCTCTGACTGCCTTATGCTTCTTTTACATTCTGTTCTGTACTCCCATTAGATCACCCGTTCATCTTCAGCAGGGTGGGGTAAAGTCACTATAAACCATTTTCCTGGCTGCATTGGGTGGGAAGATGGACAAGTGTATTTAACAGCAGTTGCTTTTGTTACCTGCAGTCATGTTCTCCAGATTCTGAGAAATGTGGAATGTGCTGTTAATAAAAGAGAGGAAAGGGTGGTGGTGGGGTGGGGGGGCTGTGGGAACCATGTAGTTAGTATATACCTAGCATTTGCAGATCTAACAATGCTCTGATTTTTCAAGAGTCTTCAGCAGTCTCAAAGGTTCTTCACAGGTAGTAATTTTTCCTGAGACACAGATTTGACTTGCAACTCACTTGTAACTCTTAACTAATTAAAACTCCTGTTGTGAAAAATGGCCCTTTGGAAAAGGATATCAGCTGCTCATATTAAAGATGTTAGGAAAGAAAAAGCAAAGATATCTAAAGAAGGGATAGGTCTTGGCCAGGAGGAAAAAAAAAAGGAGTTTGGGGTAAATGAAAAACTAGAATGATAAATTTTGCTGTGCTGGGAATAAATCCACTGTCTACTGTACTTTATAGAGAAACAAGGAACATTTTCCCAGTTGCTTGAGCCAGGACAACATTTTTTCTGGTGAGATAGTTTTGGAGAAAGTTGAAAAGGGAGTTAACTTGCAGTGGGAGGTGAGACATTTGAAAAAAAAGGCAGGGAAAAGCCAGAAGCCTCTGCAATCCTTTCTGTATTTATGGGTTTGGGGATTTATGAAGCTGTCTGGATGTTCTCCGGAATGTCAGGGCTCCACTGGAACTCTGTCACTGGATGTATTCAGGCAGGTGCTGCACGGCCAGCTGTTAAGAGTACTGTGAAGGAAATTCCTATGTTTGGTTCCTAGGAGGCTTGATTTCTTTGAGGTTTAACTTTCTGTTGCTTTTCCACTCCATCTTTATATATATATGTATACACAGACACACACACACAGTGGGTGTGTGTGTGTCTGTGTTACTGGCCAGAGGCAATCAGTGTTGAACTGAAAACTGAAGTTCAGTTTATGGTTGGTTGGTCCTTGCACCTGAATATGGTGGCTGCTCCCAGAGTGAACTTCAAAGCCTGCAGTTCCTTCACCTTCCTATCTCTGTTTTAGAATCTCCTCCCACTACCACACCTTCCACCTTCCATCTTCTGATCACCCAAAATTGCCACTTAGACCTGTCTCTCAGCTCTATAAAACTCTTGCTCCTGTCTGATGGGCTGTCTTTTCTAGTGATAGGAGCTTAGCAGATGAAGTAGTTGACATTGAAAGGATGAATGAGGCTTGGTCTTTAAGTGTTTGAACTTTAAAATTAAATGACGCTTGATGGTTGCTAGAGAGGTGGTTGCTGGGGGAGCTGGGGCGGGGTCTGGATATGGTGGTGGGGATGGATGTGTTAGTTTTTTTTTTTTTTTTTCTTATATTTATTTATTTGTCTGCACTGGGTCTTAGTTGCAGCATGCGGGAGCTTTAGCTGAGGCATGTGGGATCTAGTTCCCTGAACAGGGATCAAACCTGGGCCCCCTGCATTGGGGGTGCAGAGTCTTAGCCATTGGACCACCAGGGGAGTCCCTAATGGGCATGGAGTTTCAGTTTGGGAAGGTGGAAAAGATCTGGAGATGAATGGTGGTGATGGTTGCAGAACAATGTGAATGTACTTAATGTCACAGAATTATACATGGTAAAATGGTGAATTTTATGGTCTGTATACTTTACCAGGATAAAAAAAGAATTAAAAAAATTGAATGAGGGGACTTCTGTGGTGGTCCAGTGGCTGACTCTGTGCTCCCAATGCAGGAGGCCCAGGTCTGATCCCTGGTCAGGAAACTAGATCCAACATGCTGCAACTGAGAACCAGTGCAGCCAAATAAACAAACATAAATAAAACATATATATTTTAAATTGAGGTTTTCACAAAGAATATTGCATAAGTGATATGAGATCTTTAAGAGAATTTGGAAAATACAGAAGCACAAGAAAGCAGGAACTGTAACTCTGTGGCTAACATTTTGCCCTTTACTGGATTTGTGTATATTTCCAGCCTTTTTTCTGTGTAAATATAATTTTTATACAAAAGTAATAAACTATACACACTGCTTTGAAGTTTTCACTTATTATGTCACACATATGCTATGTCATCAAGCATTCACCCACATATCCTTAGTTTGAACAGTTGCTTGATATTCCATCTTTCTGATCCCCAGGTAAGGCTCTCCTCCCAGTATTGTATTGCTGCAAGAAGGGTGACCCCTTCCAGGGCCGAGTGCGGCCTCTTGTCTAACGCTCAGAAATGAATTGTCTGAGAAGACACACGTGTTGACAAAGCAAGACACTTTACTGGGAAGGGGCTCCCTGGCAGTGGGGTGAGGGGACCCAAGAGAACTGCTCTACCGCGTGGCTTGCAGCCTCAGGTTGTATGGTAATGGGGTTGGTTTCCTGGTGGTCTCTGGCCAGTTGTCTTGTCTGGCCCATATTTAGTCTAACTCAGGGTCCTTCCTGGTGGCACTCACATCTCTCAGCCAAGATGGATTCCTGCAAGAAGGATGCTGGGAGGTTGGTAGAACATATTATGGGCTGGTGTCTCCTCCCTTCTTGGGCCCCTCCCAGATTCTCCCAGTTAGTTTTTGACAGCAGGTCTGTGTTCCTTACCAGAGAAGGCAATGGCAACCCACTCCAGTACTCTTGCCTGGAAAATCCCATGGACGGAGGAGCCTGGTAGGCTGCAGTCCTTGTGGTCAGTAAGAGTCGGACACAACTGAGTGGCTTCACTTTCACTTTTCACTTTCATGCATTGGAGAAGGAAATGGCAACCCACTCCAGTGTTCTTGCCTGGAGAATCCCAGGGACAGCGGAGCCTGGTGGGCTGCCGTCTCTGGGGTCGCACAGAGTCGGACACGACTGACGCGACTCAGCAGCAGCAACAGCAGCTTCCTTATGGGGACCTCTTGTTGCAAGATAACTCCAGCAAGTGCGTGGCCAAGGTGGGTGATTTCACTCAATGGTTCACTAGTGATATGCACTCTCATTGTATCCTAGGTATTTGCTTAGTACCACTTTTCAGAGTTTATAATATATATCTTTTGGAAGTTATTTCATGTCTGTCTGCTTACAGGAGGATAAATTCCATGAGGATAAATACTGTGCTTACTCTGCTGACCACTTTATGCCGAGTGCCTGGCTCATTGTAGGTCTGCAAACTGAAAGTGAATAATACATTGCCAGACATGTCTTTTTCTGATTTTTGTTCAGGGATTATCTGTAAAAGGTCCTTCATTTATAGATAAAACTGTACAAATCCGTAATTGTTCTCTTATGAAAATTTCCTATAATTTGAATGGTTTGTGTTTCTTTCTAACACAATAACACATACTGTGTAGAGTTTCAGAAAACATGGAAAGGAATAAAGGAAAACGCAAAGCTCACCCTCTCCCCGATCCGTTTTCTGGGTTCTGGTATTAGGTAGCATGAGGACCATGGTCTGTTCCTTCAAAGGTTTGGAATTGCCTGTGAACCTGTCTGAGTCCATTGCTTTTTGGGGCAGGTGGTAATTTGACAAGAATGTATAGATATTCTGTGATTATTACTACATTTAAGTTTTTTACTTCTTTGGTGAGTTTTGGTCTTTTATGTTTTCCTCAGTATTTCGTCCAAATGAGCTATTTATTAATTGGTGAAATTCTGAGGAGATATTTTGTAATCAAGGTTCTCACCCATTACCAGTATGTGAGGAAGTAACTAGCATTGCAGGCCCCAGGTAAAAGTGAGGCCTCCAAGAAACCCCATTTCTGGGGAGAGGGGCAGCAAAGGCAGGGTTATGGTAAGTGCACTCTACGCAATAATCTGATAATCTCTTGGAAGGAGCTGCCAGACAGTGTTTCAAAATTGTCTGTTGTATGCAGCAACGGCCAGGAGCCTTTGTCTTGTTAATGGCCCTGGCCTTGCTGAGGGTCTCTAAGGCTGAATAGCTGCAGCCGTTCACCAGATAAAGTCAGTTTGTCCTTCAGTAGTATTACTGAGCTGCTGGCCAGCCTCCCTCCCTTACCTGGAAATGATGATAATTAGCGTTTACCTGTTCACATGAGGATTAAATGAGATGTTGCCTGTAAAAGGCTTAGCGCTCACTCATGGCTCGTTTTCGAAGATGTAAAAGCACCCCTGGGGGATATAATCTGGCTGGCTAAAACCAGGGCCCTTGGGGGCCCCATTGCGCGTGGGGAGACTGGCTGACAGAGAAGGGAGCAGCTCTCTGCCTGAGGAGGAAGCCTCACTGCTGAGGAGACTAAGTGCAGGCTAAAGAGAGGTGGCTGCAGGCAGCTGTAGGAGGGGGCAATCCAGACAGCAGAACTGACCTGACAGTGGGTGAAGGGCTCAGAGCACGGCGTGCTCCAGGGCAGCAAAGGGCATGCCATTGGTGGCAGCTGTGGCGATGCCAGGTGGGAGCTGCAGAGGCAGGTTGGGGCTGTATTGTGAAAGCCAAGGAGTTCCTGCTTATTTCCTCATAGCAAGTTAGGTGGGAGCCACTGGGAGTTTTAAAGCAGAGAAATGGTGTGATAACAATTGTGGTTTAGAAAGACTGAGCATGAGAGAGACGCTCAAGGCTGGATTTCTCTCTCAGATCCAGGGGGTCTCTTGGACCACCTTAGTAGGTGGTTGTGGTTTGTAAGGTGAGAAACAAGTCCTGGGCTGGTGGGATAGTGGTGGCAAGGAAGGTAGAACAGGAGAAATCTGGAGGAATTTGGAAGCAGTGGTATCAGAGTTTTTTGGTGTTTTTGTTGTTTTTGTCATGTTTGTTCATTTGTTTGTTTGTTTTGGTTGCATCACGCAGCCTGTGGGATTTTAGGGAGGGCATGGAGTCCTAACCACTGGACCGCCAGGGTTGAAGAGAGGAGCAGGGAAGAAGGTGAGCACAGCTCAGGCTATGGGAAGTCACACACAGCACCTTGTAAGAACTGAGTCTTCTTCCATCTCTCTTGCTCTTAGCTCCCAAATTATCCCCCTCCCCATCTTTTATGGGCTTCACTGGTGGCTCAGATGGTAAAGAATCTGCCTGCAATGCAGGAGACCTGGATTTGATCCCTGAGTTGGGAAGATCCCCCGGAGGAGGGCATGGCAACCTACTCCAGTATTCTTGCCTGGGGAATCCCCATGCACAGAGGAGCCTGGCAGGCTACGTCCGTGGGATCGCAGAGAGTCAGACATGAACAAGCAACTAAGCACAGCACAGCACCATCTGTTGAGCTAAGTAGATCTTGTGCTAAGCTCTTGCTTTGGGAATATACCCCTTTGATTTTATTTTGTGGCCTCTTCTGACTAATGGTTCTTACACTTGGAATCAACATCCGTGGAGACAGGGTTAGCCCATTTGTCTTTACCATTATGGTCACAGGGATCCACTTAAAATGGGTTTACAAGAACTGTGCCCTTTGCTTGGCATGTTACAGAAGGTTTGAAGCAGGGAGCTGCATTGATAATGATGTCGTCAGACTATATAAGAAATACAGAGGAAGAAGTGGGTTTGGGGAAATCAATGGTCTCAGTTTAGACATGTTTAGTTTGAGACTCCCTTGGGATAACCAGGTGGAAACAGCAGGCAAGAAGAGGCCAGAAGGGAGGGGCCAGGTGAGGAAGGAATGAGCAGTCATCAGCACTGCAGGCATGGTCCAGGTTGTGGGAGCCGATGAGCTCCTCTTTGGGGAGCAGGTAGGAGAAAGCCAAGGATGGAGCCAGCAGTTCTGACATTCAGGGCCAGGCAGAGGGGCTGGTGTAGGAGACCAAGAGGAGCAAACCACCAAAGCAAAACAGCCACGAGAGGCAAGTGAAGAGCTCCGAGGAAGAGCTGGAGAGCAGTGGGTTCAGACGGCAGAGCAGACTGGAGACCCGACCATGGATTTGCCGTTAGAAGTTACCAGTGACCTTGTTGAGAGCTGATTCTGTAGAATTCCCAGGGCACCTATGGGAAGTCCAAGAGCAAGCTGGGGTAAGGAAGAGGACATGGTGAGTAAAAAAGGATGGTGCCAAGGAAGAGTAAGAGAGTGGTGGCTTGAGGATAAATGGCTAGTTTCTTGGATAACAATGACCAGAGTCAGGTCAGAGTCAGTTGGTAGGTTGAAGAGAAGTGGGAGCCGTAAAGGAAAATTCTCCCCTGTTCATGCCAGTCACTGTCTCAGTGCTTTACATGTGTGTGTTCCTACTCCGTCTTCACTACAGATGCATGAAAGGTGCTCCTCTCTTCCATCTTCCAGGTGGAAAAACTGAGCCACAAAGAGGTGAAATAACAGTCACAGGGCATTGAAGTGGTGGCTTTGGGATAACAGAACAAGAGCGCACCTGGAAGAGTTGGTTGTGGGAGGTGGGGCACCATCTTCTGAGACTCAGAAGGAACTGAGGAGGGTCTGGGAGAGTCTTTACTGGATGCCCTCTGCTTTTGTGGTGAAGATGAGACAAGACTATTGTGAGCAGAAGACCTGGTAAACTTTTGAGCAGCTTCTGGGGGCCCCAGGAAGGGAGCTAGAGGAGAATCACTGAAAGCATTTCTGAGATGTAGAATCCTCCCGATGCCACTGAAGGGGAGAACTGGAAGATGGATTAGCAAGGAGATGTAAATCAAGAGCAAGCTGAGACTGTATTGATAGTAGATGCTACCAATGAAAATGTAATTGATAAGACTGACCCCTGGGGAATAAGCTAGCCAGTACGTCATTCTGGGTAAGGGTGGAGAGCCTGAGAGAGCACAGCAGCTCTGGAGGGAGCTGGTGAGGGCTGGTCACTTGGGGGTGGAGGTTGCAGCAGGAAGCTAGACCCTGGGACTGGGAATGTTGGAAGAATTGGCATAAGAGACAATGCCAAGCCCTCGCAGGCCTGCTTTGCATCAAGGCCAAGAGGTTTGTGCAGGTGCTCTGCTAAGTTGTGAATGCAAACTCCAGTGAGGCCTAGGTGTCCTCAGGTGTCCCTGGCTGAGAGGGTAGTCATGTGGGCATGTTGGCTTATTGGGCTGAATCTGAACAATCATAAGATGTCAGACCACCCAAAGCCAAAGAGGTAGCTCAATGGGAGAGATGAAGGAATGGGAAGCAGGATTCCTAAGTTCGCAACTTTGGGAGTATGGGGGGTGTTAAAGATTCAGGATGTTGTCATCTTAAATGAATGGAAGTAAATGTCACTAGCATGGATGATATTATGAAACTGGGTGGGCAGTCTTAATGGGTGATGGATAGAGTTAGGATGCCCATGTGTGTTGAAGCCTGGAGATGAGTGAATGTCAGTTTGTAGGGTGGGCAGAGGCAGGTATAGACAGATGAGCTCAGAGATCCTGTGGTCTGCAAAGAGCGAATGGTGGGTATTCCCAGGTGTTTCCTGAGGACCACTTTACATCTAGTTGAATTTTCTGAATTCTTTCCAACATTATTTTCCCAACTGATGCTTGCCTCCAGAGGTATGCACTACCAGATAAATGTTGCTTCATGCTGTTCTGTCTCTCATCTAAGGACCAAATGAGATGAAAGCAGGGCTTTCAACAATTGAGAGCTGGAGGATAGAGATTCTGTAACCTGCAGTAAGAGTAGGTATATGGGAAAAAATGGGGCTTCCCCAGTGGCTCAGATGGTAAAGAATCTTCCTGCAATGCAGGAGACCTGGGTTTGATCCCTGGGTAGAGAATATCCCTTAGAGAAGGGAATACTCCAATATTCTTGCCAGAAAATTCCATTAACAGAGGAGACTGGTGGGCTACAGTCCATTGAGTCACAAAGAGTCGGATACGACTGAGCAACTAACGCTTTCACTTCATGAAAAAGAATTTGACTCATTCTTCAGAAAGCTGGCTGTAGTAATTTAACTTCAGTTGTGCTGAGATTATAGAGGTTTTTCATTGTTGTTATAACAATACTCACATTTAACAGCGTTGTGGGATTGAGGAATTATCACACTACATTGAAAGAACCTTGTAACAAAGGCTGTTTGAATGAAATAATTACCCCAGAAACTTGATTTAATTTATTGTATTATCTAAATCTCAAATTCACCAAGAGTTCCATCAGACCCTTTTAGTCAAGAAACTGAGACCATAGGTCTTCAGGACTGCAGTGAATTATGGACTCAGTAGCCAAACAAATACTGGAGTTATGAGCTCCCTGAGTCGAGTTCACAAAGGAAATAAAATGCTGTGATGAAACTTGCTGATACATCTTGGGCTCCTCCAGTTTCCTTTTTGATCCTCCTTCCTTTTGCCTCCAATCTGAGTGTTACAAAGGAAAATAACCTTAATCAAGACCAGATCCCTTCGGGCCCAGGGGTCTGTGGCTCTGTCTCCGGCACAGAGGACTGGGCCTCGAACAGACTCATTTGTCATTGTGTGATTGATTACAGAAGGAAAGGCTCTGTGGTCTTGGGAGAGGTGATACTGAAATTTCTGGGTTGTTTTAGTTTGGGGTACTTCTAGTCAGATAATGTTATAGGTAGTTTTCTGACTTAGATGCACGAGTTTACTTTTTAAATGAAGCTGGTATTTCATTTAGTCCATATACTTAATGAGTCTCTGTTTTGTGGTCTGTCCTGGGCTATGTGCCATGTGCCTTCCATAATGTCGGAGCTCAGTAAACAATTTATTGTTATCCATTAGGGGTTCTGTCCACAAAATCGATTATAAAACACATTATTTTTCTTCACTAATGAGCTCTTCGCTTTGTTAGGGATGTTCTCCCCTCCCTTTCCCATCCTGCTCATCCTCTGAGACTTCATTTTGCCATCATCTCAGCAAAGCTTTGCTAGAAAGAGCTGCTCCCTCCCATTGCTCCCATGGTGTATTTTGTACCCATGTCCTGTTGAGCTGGAAGCAGAGGTTTACCTCCAGGAGGTTGAACCAGACAGGAGTGTCCGCAGGGGGTGGGTAACCAGAATTGGACTGAGATGGTGAAGTGGGTCTGAGCCATGTTCCTGAGGCGGCAGGCCAAGGCGTGCAGAGATATCGATGCTACTAAGTTCCAGGAACAGGTGAGAAATTTAAAAATGGGGCATGAAGACAAGGGTCAGGAAGGACAAGGCAGCATGGCCAGAGGACTGGGAGCAGGTTGACAAGGAACAAGGAGGATCTGGGACAGTTGGCACAAGCGACAAGGTGGCACCTGTGACTTGGCTTTTGTTTCATGAGTGAAAGAGTCCCAGACCCAGAACACTTCATTCTTTTGTTCACAGAAGAATAAGCCGTCTCACTGGAGGCAAAATCTGTTTGAATTGTATCTTCAACATGTGTAATGGAACAGGATACAGAGAGTGTCTGATAAGTGTAATGAATGAAGATGAAGACCTGTGGAAAATATCTGCCTTCTGATAACTGCCTTCCTTAGAGAATTTCTAAGGAGGAGATCTAATGTAAAGCCTGGTGACTATAGTTAATACTAGTGTACTGCTTGCATAAAATTTAGTTAAAGAGTAGATGTTTAAATGTTCTCACCACATGTGTAGGGTGATAGATGTGTTAATTAGTTTAATTATGGTACAGGTCATAATATATATGTATAGAAAATCACTACATTGTATACTTTAAGTATATACAACTTTGTCAGTTGTACCTCAGTGAAGTTGGAGGAAAAGGAAGTACAGTGAAACACCAAAAAAAAAGAAAGGAATTTTCCAAGGAAGACGTTAAGGTGGTGATTGACCTAGAGGTCTGTTGGCTGCTATTACTTACAAGTGTGCGTAATATTAAAGCTCTCAGTACTTTGCGATAATTTTACAACTCCAAGATTACTGTCCCATCTTTTCTTCTTTTCCTTCCCCCATAACATTCACTTCTGGGCCACAGGGATCCCTGGAATCCCTGAAAACTTAAGAACTTTAATTCCTTGGACATTGATAGTGGCTAATCTAGCTGGGATGTATTTTCACTACCAGGAGGTAGCATCATTTAAATATGTTCTGATATTTTAATGTTAAAGTTTTGGGATATATTTATGCTGATTTTCACTCTGCTTATTTAGCTTAGTAAGTTTGGAATTTAATATGTTAATGTTACTTAAAGCAAGAGATTTGATCTTTAAGCATTTTTAAAGCCCCCCTTCCAAGGAAAGTTATATTAAAAATAACTTTGTTTACAGCAGGAAGAAATAGAATAAAAGGGATCCTGAGCCACAGGAACCTGAAAGCACGTCACTCCGTGTGGTTTTTCCTATTTGATAACCGTGCTTTCTGGAATATGCAATTTTCTGCTTCCATCTCTGTTGTCGGCATGCCAGGATTTCCAGCAAAGTGGGCCCAGTGTTTTGCTGGAGGTTACTTTTCCTTGGAAGCAATTCAAATAAAATCATCATTCTGTTTCTCCCTTTTCGTTTGACTAAAACAATGCTTTGGCAGCTAGACAGGAGCTCTTAAGAGCTTCAGTATTTTTCTCCCAATCTTTGCCTTTCAAGAAGTGCCTTTTCCCAATGTGGTTTAAAACTGAACCTAGAAACAAAAGCACAGAACTGATTGCTTGGAGACCAAGACTCTCGGGAGGGAAGAGGCCTGGGGAGAAACACTGAAAGTTCCAGCTCTGCCCATTTTAGTGTGATATGTCCTGGTCTCTGAGAACTGTCACCCTGGCTTTGTTGGGCCTGCCGCCATGCCAGGTTCCCAGCCCTGCCATATTCTTGTTGGTCAGGTACTTTCTTTGTTCCTGCACCAAAACTGGTGAGCATTATACTATGTATTAATCTGTTTTCACTTTACCCCTTTCTTAGGAACAGTTCCTAGAGGTCATCCAGAATTTTACCTTTTTATATTCTGAAGTTTCTGATCATAATCCCACTTACTTGTTCTCCCCTGTATTGGGAGCCCGGAGTCCTAGCCACTGGACCACCAGGGAAGTCTCAATCATTATTTTTGAACTATCCCACTTGTATAGACATTAATGTGGTACCATTATGTTCAAATTGCAAGAACAGAATGATGTTAAAACCTTCCCTGAATTTGGGAGGGCACACCATTCTTATTAATGTCCTTGCCATAATGTAAGTGACTTTAAGGTAGTGTAGGTGAAGAGAAGACCATTTTAAATTTTTTTCTGCTTCATTTTACTGGAAAGGATAAGAAGAAGATGCCAGGAGAGAAACAGTTTTCTGAGCACATCTGTCCTCTCTTCATTGCCTGGGGACTTGGTGGGTAGTTGAAGAACCTGCCTCGTTGTCATTTTTTCCTGGTCTTGTGTAGGGCCATAGTCTCTCTGGGAAATTGACCAAATCTCCTTTTTTTGCCCATTGAACTGGGTGTCGTGTGGAAGAGCCTCTGCTGTGACTAGGGAGGGGTCAAAATCTTCATCTGTAATCACTTCTGTTCTGAAGCGGCTAAGCCAAGACATCTTTTACTGAAGGCAAAGCTGGTGGCTGGACTCTGGGAAACTGACAAGCATATGGACTTTGCAAACAAAAGAAGAAAATGTGCCTTTCAGTGATCTGCAGATGCCCTTCCCATGAATTACGTCACTGAGTGCTGGCATGGTTTGGTTACCAGCTATTTGTGCCTTCAAATTGTCTCAAATTCGGGGAAAGGATTTTTGGTGACTCTTAATTTTTCTACTCTGACTTCACTTCTTATGGAAGGAAGTTAACATAGACTTGTGTTCAGAAAGTTAAGCTAGATTTTATTAGTGAATATAAAAGAGATGAATCTCATATAAAACTTCTGTGTGGTTCAAAATACCAGAAACGAGATCTAAATGACAAGCCATAGACTGGTAAAGGATATTTCCAACACAGACAACTGAGGAAAGGGCTATTCCCCCCCTCCTTCATGCATAATGAGCTCTTAAAATCAATTTGACTTCAGTTTAAACAGAGAAAGAAATGGCAACCCACTCCAGTATTCTTGCCTGGAAAATCCCGTGGATGGAGGAGCCTGGTAGGCTACAGTCCATGGGGTTGCAAAGAGTTGGACACGACTGAGTGACTTCACTTCACTCACTTTACAAAGTGAAAAAAATATAAACATGTTTATAAACATGAAAAAATGCTCAGTTCCACTTATGACAGAAATGCAGTTGGTAAATGTGGTACATCACTAGTTGGTTGGCAAAAAGAAAATGTGATAACTTATGGTGTTGGAAAGGCATGGAGAAGCAGGCACTGACACATGTAAACTGATGCCATTTCTTTGGCAGTGTCACTCAAAATATATGAAACCTTTGACCTCCCGATTCAATTTCTAGGAATTTATCCAGTAGAATTTACAAATATAAACAAAGATAAACAAAGATGAGATGGTTGGATGGCATCACTGACTCGATGAACGTGAGTTTGAGCAAGCTCTGGGAGTTGGTGATGGACAGGGAAGCCTGGCGTGCTGCAGTCCATGGGGTGGCAAAGAGTGGAACATGACTGGGCAACTGAACCTAAACAAAGATGTCTTCATTGTAGCAGTATTAGCTACAATGTGAAACAGTGTAAATGCCTGTGAGTAAAAGACGAAGTAAATCATGATGTTTCATCTCCACAGCAGAATACTGACTGTTCAGTCATTGAAAAGATTTGTAGTTGGTGCCACATAGAATGTGCTTATAGTTAGCTTCTGTGTCCAGCATCAGTTTCTTGACTCCTGACTCCAAATTTACTCTTCTTGCCTGACCTATGAGAATGGTTCTGATCCTTTTATTTATTTTTGGCTGCACTGGGCCATTGTTGTCACGCACTGGCTCTTTGTTTGTGTGTGTGGGCTTTCTCTAGTTGTGACGAGTTGGGGCTACTCTCTAGTTGCCAAATGTAGACTCTCATTGTCGTGGCTTCTCCTGTAGAGCACAGGCTCCAGAGTGTGCAGGGTTCGGTAGTTGCATCTCATGGGCTCTGGAATGCATGCTCAGTAGTTGTGGCCATGGGCTTAGTTACCCCATGGTATGTGAGATCTTCCCAGACCAGGGATTCAATCCAAGTCCCCTGCATTGACAGGCAGATTCTTAACCACTGGACCACCAGGGAAGTCCCAGTTCCGATCCCTTTAAATGATTTTTCTTTGCCAACTGAGAGGTAGTATATTGATAAGAGGCCCAGTTTCTAAAAGCAAGGGGGTGGGGGAAAGATGATATTTATGCTTAGTTAAATATACATATGCCTGAAAATCTCCTGGAAGTTGCATGAGAAGGGGTTACTTCTCAGTGAGACTGGAATCTGGGCGGCGAGAGACTCACTGGAAGGCTTTTTTTTTTTTTTCCTTACCATGTGTATGTTTTGTTCTTATAGAGAAAATGACAAAACTTTGGTTAGACATTAAAGGAAAAAAAACTTGCATTAATGGAGAAACAGACTAGCTGGAAATATGAAATATTGTAAAGATGTCATTTAATCAGAATAAATTTATAGGTTTAATGCAGTCATAGTAAAAAAAAAAAAACCCAAGTTGGAGGCAGGGCCTGGTTTTTATTGTTAAGAAGCTTAGAGTATAGTTTAGGAGACAGAAACATAGTGTTCACCAAAAAATGCCTTGAACACTTACAAAGCAATATATCAAGCACAAAGCAATAAAATTGAATACATATGTATTGTGGGAACTTGGAGTCCTTTGAGAGAATAGACAGAATGGAGTTAATCAGCAAAGGATACTTAAAAAAAAAAAAAACAAGAAAGATAAGCTGCAACAAGAAGGAATCTTTTATAAAGTCTTTTAGGAAAGACTTTCCTATATTCTCTCAACTGTAGGAAACTGGCCTCCCAAACAAAGGCTTTTCCATGGAGGGAGGGAGTTCTTTCTATACCATATTTTGTGTTGAGAAGACCTATGTGAGAAAGTCTGTGAACTGTGCCCACAATTCTTGTTCTACTGCCGAATAAAGTGGCTCAAATGCCTCTACATTTTCACTTTTGAGTTTGCAAATGACTGAAAATTAAGTGATCAAGGACAGACGTGGGATTGGGTTGACCATGCAAGGAGTACAATGACTTGGAGAATCTGGAAACAATACTGACCACATTTGTTGGCATTAATTCATCAAAGCAATAATACTGTATAGAGAAAAAAAAAATTTTTTTTTTAAGTCATCAGTTCTGAGTATATGTTGCAACTGAAATCCAACTTGGAACTGATGATAAATTCCTTTAAAACACACACACACACTGTTATGCACTGGGAGCTTTAAAAAAAATCCCACAGTATTTGGAAGACATTTTATCATCTCTCTGTGCCAGTTATAAGATTAGAAGTTAAGCCATAGATTGATTTAGAAGATGTGACATGTTGCTCCAGCCGAGAAGTGGATAAAACTTTTAGTAGAAAAATGATTGCTTTTGTAGGTCTTCATGAAATCTTCACTGTGAATAGGTGAAATGACTTTTAAGATTTTTCTCCTGGCAAATATGATAGTATTTCATGATGATTCTTTTATAATGTCCATAGGGGATAGAAATAGATATTAAAGGCGATCTAAACTTGCTAACATTTCTTAAGATATGTTATCTATTGTATGCCATTTCTCATTAGTCTAGTTTATAAGCATCACTCACAGTAGTTCTTTAACTTTCATTTCCTTTGGAACACAAGTGTATATAGTCTCCATTTTTCATCCTTTGAGAAATTTCCCAGAGATAAAGAAATGCTGTTTTTGCGAATCATCAGAGGTCATCATGGTTTCTGTGGCTTTATTTTTCTAATTAGTGTAGGTCTGTCAAAATGTTATATTGAGGCTTTATTCTAAGGCTTCTTCTGTTTGGTGTCACTGAAAAGTAAACACAAAATCCATACACAAAATCTTTTCCTTGCCGAAAAATAGAAAATTGTAGACTTTCAAGAAGGATGGTTGGGTAATATTTGGGTTTAGAGCATTTGTTGTGTCAAATTTTGCCATGTTTTATGAGATTATGACTGAGAAAGATCGAAGAATTTTTAAAATCATTTCTTTAATCTGTAACTTAAAAGTGTATTGAGTTATATTATTCTCTTGCTAATTAGGACAGATTACTAGCAAGGGGTGTATTTATTAAAAGCACTAGTTTTGGTTTCCAGTTGTTTTAAAACACAAGGATCTCTTTTTAACATCAAAAGATTTCATAGATTTCCTCACATAATAGAAGTTGTACTTTTGACTTTTTGATCTGCTGACAATTTTTGGTGCTCAGGTGGTTGGAAGACCTTTGAAATGACCCTGAGACCCTCCTCGAGGGGCCCTTGGCCCATGTTTGGGAACCACTGCCGTTCAGTTTTCAGATTTAACCATGACGGCTTCAGTCCAAAGAAGTAGAATATGGGTTTTTGAAACAGCCCAATTGAATCTAGAAGAGAAAAGCCGGGGGTCAGAACTGAAATGGTTCTCTCTTTGTTGTTCCTATTCTAAGCAAGCTCTGTGGAACAGGAGATTAAGACAGTAAAAGTTACTATGATTATATCTTGTTTTCAGATCTTCACGTCTTTTATATCATAATGTTTACACCTTTTATATCTGCACCTATAGGTGGATGCCTTTGATCTGAGGCTGCAGTGTTTGTGTTGGGAGAGGCCTGGGGGTAGCCTGGGAGGTAGAACAGAAATTACAGGTAGGTGGGTGAAGCTCCTGCTGTTACATCAGTGGGTCCTGAGTCTGGCACTGTTGAGGGTCAGCTTTGATGTGCAGTTACTTCTACAAATGTGAAAACAACAAAACAGATTCAGCTGATTTCTGAATCAGGTAGGAGAGGACCTAGTTTTCATTCTTTTCTGCCACCCAGTGTATTCGGGAGCTATTTATGAAAGTGGAAGTGTCTGAAGATGTGATCACACCCCCTTGAGGATGCTCCAGATCTGATTCCTGGAAAAAGGTGCAGTTCATTGTGGGATTTCTGTCTCCCACAGGACACTGTCACGTTAAAGTCTCTGAGCAATAGAAGAACTTGCTGAACTTCATGTGGATCCAGGGTTTCCCAAAAACTCATTTGGCCATGGTACTCCTGCTTATCCACCCACCCAACCCCCAAACATGAAATGCCTGGAAACATCATGCCGAGCACACTTTGGGAAAGGCTGATTTTATAAAAAATCTGGACTTTAGAAACCTCAGAAGCTATAAGTATGTCTGAGCTGTATTGTGAGGACGTTGTTAGTAATGGTCTTTATGACTGTCTCCAGGTGAGGGGTCTGGTGTTTTCAGGGAAAGGGTACCTCAGATGGCCTTTAGGAAAGCAAGGATTTGTCCTTTGCTTGCAGTGAATTCTCTTAACACAAAACCTTTCTCTCATTTCTCTTTGTATAAGTTACTCTTCATAAAATAATTACAGGCTTCCCTTGTGCCTCAGCTGGTAAAGAATCAGCCTGCAATGCGGGAGACCTGTGTTCTCAGGTTTGATCCCTGGGTTGGGAAGATCCCCTGGAAAAGGAAAAGGGTATCCAGAATCCAGTATTCTGGCCTGGAGAATTCCATGGGCTGTATAGCCTATAGGGTCGCAAAGAGTCAGACACCACTAAGCGACTTTCACTCACTCACTCATTCATTCACTCACTCACTTGATCATTCCTCAAGGCTGGTGTTAATTGTCTTCATTGTCATAACAGGTTGGGGTGGGGAGGGGTTCTGGAAGGTCTTTTGTCCAACCATCAAGAAATATTTAAACATCAGCTCTCTTCTTAGTCTTAAAATAGCAATTGTTTCTAACCACCCAAATTCACAGATCATTTGGAAGAACTCTTTTAAGATGTCAGAAGGCTGGAGGAAAAGAAACAAGATGGGGTTGGGGGGTAGGTGTTCTCCATCTTTGTTCACTAGCTCAGAAGGCGTCTTTTGAATTGGCTAATTTTCTTGGAGGCAGGGCTAGTTTGTTCCCTCTAGAATTTGCTGACGAGGGATGTCTTCCTGTTTTTAAGGCAGGGTTTTCATTTTAACAAAATATCCACAAAACAACTTAAATATCACTTGGAAGTTCCAATGGGACTTTTCTTGTAAAGTAGGTTTATAGCTTCTTAGAGGGTAACAGAAATGTGCATTTCTTACTGTTCTTGAAGCCTCTGGGAAGGAAAGACAGCTGTGGGCAAAATGTTTACAGGCTGAAAAGAACTGCCGTTGATGTCCAGGGATGAGCTGTTCTCTCACAGGAGCTGTAATAACGATCATTAGCATTTGCACAGCACCATATACAACACTTTTGTATGCATACAGCATGGGATCCTTATAACAGCCCTGGTAAGGGAAATCATATTGGCATTTTTTCATTTACAGTTGATGAAACTGGAGCTCATCAGTTTCAGATGGTTTTCAGTTTCAAGAAGATTGAAATTGCTCATCCAGAGCCATTTAGTATTAATAGGCAAGCACAAGCTAGCATTTTTTTTCTTTTGAGAAATCTTTTAAAAACATTCATACATGCCAGTCATTCAGAAATACACAAGTTAGAAGTAAACTGAGACTCTAGACCTTTTTAAAATTTCACCAAACCAACTCCTAGAGCAGTGTGATCTACATGGTTAACTGAGGCTCTCAAGCATCTGAAATGTAGCGAGTCTGAATTGGAGGCTGCTGTGCTTAATATGCATCCTGGACCTCAGTGACTGAGTATTACAAAAAAATATAAAATATCGTATTAATACTTGTTTTCACTGACTATATGTTGAAATGATACCATTTTTCAGTTCAGTTCAGTTGCTCAGTCACGTCCAACTCTTTGCGACCCCGTGGACTGCTGTACACCAGGCTTCCCTGTCTTGTCACCAACTCCCGGAGCTTAGTCAAACTCATGTCCATCGAGTCGGTGATGCCATCCAACCATCTCATCCTCTGTCGTCCCCTTCTCCTCCTGCCTTCAACTTTTCCCAGCATCAGGGTCTTTTCCAATGAGTCAGTTCTTCCCATCAGGTAGTCAAAGTATTGGAGTTTCAGATACAGTATCAGTTCCAAAGAATATCAGAACTGATTTCATTTAGGATGGACTGGTTGGATCATCTTGCAGTCCAAGGGACTCTCAAGAGTCTTCTCCAACACCACAGTTGAAAAGCATCAATTCTTCAGTTCTCAGGTTTCTTTATAGTCCAACTCTCACATCCATACGTGACTACTGGAAAAGCCATAGTTTTGGCTAGATGTACCTTGGTTGGCAAAGTAATGTCTCTGCTTTTTAATATGCTGTCTAGATTGGTCATAACTTTTCTTCCAAGGAGCAAGTGTCTTTTAATTTCATGGCTGCAGTCACCATCTGCAGTGATTTTGGAGCCCCCCAAAATAAACTCTGTCACTGTTAACATTGTTTCCCCATCTATTTGCCATGAAATGATGGGACCAGATGCCATGATCTTATTTTTTCTGAATGTTGAATTTTAAGTCAACTTTTCCACCCTCCTCCTTCACTTTCATCAAGAGGTTCTTTAGTTCTTCTTTGCTTTCTGCCATTAGGGTGGTGTTATCTGCATATCGGAGGTTATTGATATTTCTCCTGGCAGTCTTGATTCCATCTTGTGCTTCATCCAGCCCAGCATTTCTCATGATGTACTCTGCATATTAGTTAAATAAGCAGGGTGACAATATACAGCCTTGACGTACTTCTTTCCCGATTTGGAACCAGTCTGTTGTTCCATATCCAGTTCTAAATGTTACTTCTTAACCTACGTACAGATTTCTCAGGAGGCAGGTCAGGTGGTCTGGTATTCCCATCTTTTGAAGAATTTTCCACAGTTTGTTGTGATCCACACAGTCAAAAGCTTTGGTATACTCAATAAAACACAAGTAAATAGAACTCTCTTGCTTTTTTCGATGATCCAATGGCTGTTGGCAATTTGATCTCTGGTTCCT
This sequence comes from Odocoileus virginianus, assembly GCF_023699985.2. Lineage (NCBI taxonomy): Eukaryota > Metazoa > Chordata > Mammalia > Artiodactyla > Cervidae > Odocoileus > Odocoileus virginianus. Next base: position 20,762,283 of record NC_069690.1, read on the forward strand.
CTGCCTTTTCTAAATCCAGCTTGAGCATCTGGAAGTTCACGGCTCATGTACTGTTAAATCCTGGCTTGGAGAATTTTGAGCATTACTTCACTAGCGTGTGAGATGAGTGCAATTGTGCAGTAGTTTGAGCATTCTTTGGCATTGCCTTTCTTTGGGATTGGAATGAAAACTGACCTTTTCCAGTCCTGTGGCCACTGCTGAGTTTTCCAAATTTGCTGGCATATTGAGTGCAGCACTTTCACAGCATCATCTTTTAAGATTTGAAATAGCTCAACTGGAATTCCATCACCTCCTCTAGCTTTGTTCATAGTGATTCTTCCTAAGGCCCACTTGACTTTGCATTCCAGTATGTCTGGCTCTAGGTGAGTGATCATACCATCATGATTATCTGGGTCATGAAGATCTTTTTTGTGTAGTTCTTCTGTGTATTCTTGCCACCTCTTCTTAATATCTTCTGCTTCTGTTAGGGCCATACTATTTCTGTCCTTTATTGTGCCCATCTTTGCATGAAATATTCCCTTGGTACCTCTAATTTTCTTGAAGAGATCTCTAGTCTTTCCCATCCTATTGTTTTCCTCTATTTCTTTGCATTGATCACTGCGGAAGACTTTCCTATCTCTCCTTGCTATCCTTTGAAACTCTGCATTCAAATGGGTATATCTTTCCTTTTCTCCTTTGCCTTTCACTTCTTTTCTTTTCTCAGCTATTTGTAAGGCCTCCTCGGGCAACCATTTTGCCTTTTTGCTTTTCTTTTTCTTGGGTATGGTCTTGATCACTGCCTCCTGTCCAATGTCACAAATCTCCATCCATAGTGCTTTAGGCACTCTATCAGATCTAATCCCTTGAATCTATTTGTCACTTCCACTGTACAAATCACGAGAGATTTGATTTAGGTCATACCTGAATGGTCTAGTGGTTTTCCCGACTTTCTTCAATTTAAGTCTGAATTTGGCAATAAGGAGTTCATGATCTGAGCCACAGTCAGCTCCCAGTCTTGTTTTTGCTGACTGTATACAACTTCTTCATCTTTGGCTGCAAAGAATATAATCAATCTTATTTCAGTATTGACCATCTGGTGATGGTCCACGTGTAGAGTCTTCTCTTGTGTTGTTGGAAGAGGGTGTTTGCTATGACCAGTGTGTTCTCTTGGCAAAACCCTGTTAGCCTTTGACCTGCTTTATTTTTCTCTCCAAGGCCAAATTTGCCTGTTACTCCAAGTGTCTCTTGACTTCCTACTTTTGCATTCCAGTCCCCTATAATGAAGAGGACATCTTTTTTGGGTGTTAGTTCTAGAAGATCTTGTAGGTGTTCATAGAACTGTTCAACCTGAGCTTCTTCAGCATTACTGGTCAGGGCATAGACTTGGGTTACTGTGATATTGAATGGTTTGTCTTGGAAATGAGCAGAGATCATTCTGTCATTTTTGAGATTGCATCCAAGTACTGCATTTCGGACTCTCTTTTTTACCATGATGGCTACTCCACTTCTTCTGAGGGATTCCTGCCCACAGTAGTAGATGTAATGGTCATCTGAGTTAAATTCACCCATTCCAGTCCATATTAGTGTGCTGATTCCTAAATGTCAATGTTCACTCTTGCCATCTCCTGTTTGACCACTTCCAATTTGCCTTGATTCATGGACCTAACATTCCAGGTTCCTATGCAGTATTGCTCTTTACAGTATCAGACTTTACTTCTATCACCCATCACATCCACAACTGTGTCATGTTTTTACTTGGCTCCGTCTCTTTATTCTTTCTGGAGTTTTTTCTCCACTGATCTCCAGTAGCATATTGGGCACCTACCAACCTGGGTAGTTCATCTTTCAGTGTCCTGAAATGACTTAACATGTATTACCATGAATTAACATGTATTACCTACCATTAATTTCACCCGTCTCTTTTTGACTTTTTTTTAATCTACTTATTGGCTGCGTTGGGTCTTCACTGTGGCATGTGGGTTCCAGAGTGTGCGGGCCCAGTAGTTGTGGTGCAAGAGCCTAGTTGCTCTGCGGCCCGTGGGGTCCCAGCTCCCTGACCAGGGATCAAACCCTCATCCCCTGTGTTGCACAGCTGACTCTTTTTTTCCATTTATTTTTATTAGTTGGAGGCTAATTACTTGACAGTATTGTAGTGGATTTTGCCATACATTGACATGAATCAGCCATGGATTTACATGTGTTCCCCATCCCGATCCCCCCTCCCACCTCCCTCCCCATCCCATCCCTCTGGGTCTTCCCAGTGCACCAGCCCTGAGCACTTGTCTCATGCATCCAACCTGGGCTGGTGATCTGTTTCACCCTTGATAGTATACTTGTTTCAATGCTGTTCTCTCTGAACATCCCACCCTTGCCTTCTCCCACAGAGTCCAAAAGTCTGTTCTGTACATCTGTGTCTCTCTTTCTGTTTTGCATATAGGGTTATCATTATCATCTTTTTAAATTCCATATATATGTGTTAGTATACTGTATTGGTCTTTATCTTTCTGGCTTACTTCACTCTGTATGAATGGGCTCCAATTTCATCCATCTCATTAGAACTGATTCAAATGAATTCTTTTTAATAGCTGAGTAATATTCCATGGTGTATATGTACCACAGCTTCCTTATCCATTCGTCTGCTGATGGGCATCTAGGTTGTTTCCATGTCCTGGCTATTATAAATAGTGCACAGCTGACTCTTAACCACTGGACCACCATGAAAGTCCCTCTTTTTAACCTTTTTAGTGTGACTATCAGGAAATTTGAAATTATATAAGTGGCTCACATTATATTGGGTTGGCCAAAAAGTCTGTTTGTGTTTTTAACATAGAGCAGCCATGGCTAGAACCATTTTCCGTGGTGTTTTAATAGCATAATTTGTGTCTTATACAAATAATATGCCTTTATGTTTTATTTTCCTTCTGGCATATAATCACACCCTCCATTATTTTGGGTGGGGGTGGGTTGATCTGTTTTGAAACTACTTTAAGACGGTTGTAAATTATGGAACTTCCCTGGTGGTCCAGTGGTTAAGACTCTGCACTTCCACTGCAGGGGACACAGATTAGTGAGCTAAGAATCCCACATAAAGCACGAATCATGTACTTCTTTCTTCAAAAGAATTATATGCTTAAAAAAATTTTTTTTATTATTTTAAAAAGAAGCATATACTTTATTTTATAATTTTAATGTAATTTCTATGATTTTAATGGCACCACCTTCCAGGAATGGCTGATTCATTGGCACTGTCCTTCTTTAGGAGCTATTGGACCCATGGTGCCTCGAGTGTGAGAGTATGAGTTTGTGTGTGAACACACACACACACACACAACGTGTATGTATGTGTTTGTGTGTGACCAGGAAAGAGGGAGGAGGAGGATGGGAAACAGATTCTCCAGGGCTCTGCCAAATTCTGCGGTCCCCACCCTTAAAGAGTCTGATTCTTGACTGATGGGGAGTAAAGATTTGGATTTTACCCCCCCACCTCCCCCTCCCCTAAAAGAAATCCGCCCTGTGGATAAGTCCCTGTGGCTGATGGGAATACACTGAACCAGAGCAGGGAAAAGGCTGAAAATCACCACATTAGAAAGGGCCACTTTATAGCCCTCAGCTTGCAGTAGAAAGGACCGTGGGGAAGGGTTTTCTTTTATGAGCATTTCCTGATGGGTTTCATCCCGTCCTCTGGCCCCTGGTGGTGATGGGAGGTTAGGGAAGCAGAACCAGTTGTTCACAGGATGGGAGGCCGAAGTCCGGGGGCTCACAGGTGTCCTTCTCCACTGATTGTCCCTGTTCGCAGCCCTCGAGGCCAGCCCTTCCCGGGGCTCAGCAGGGCTTCCAGCTTAACTGTTAGATCAGCAGATGTTGTGAGGCATGTACAGACAGAGTTTGGTCTAATTCAGTCTAATTATTAAAATTCTTGGCAGGAATTCTATGTGAATCACCTCCAAAAAAAATTATATTAAAGTTAATGCTACACCTTTGACTCTGAGCCCACAAAACTGAGAAAATGACTCCTGAGTTCTAAGTCCACAAATGTGGCCTTAACTCCCCCCTGTCCACAGGACTAGTGACTTCTTCCCACCAGCAAAAGCATGTGAATTTTATTAAGAACTTGGAAGGGTGGGGGAGGGCTCCAAGGGGAGCTCTCCAGAAGGGAGTTACTCTGATCCTTGAATTGAAGCAGATGTCAGGTCCTCAGGCCATGGGGTCAGACTGCCTGACTTCACATCCTGCCAAGCCCTCTGTGGGTAGTGTGGTTTGGGGCAGGTTTCTTAATCTCTCTGAACCTTAGTGTTCCTCCTGGAAAACGGGGATGATCAAACACAGAGATTTGTCTGGATACTGAAAATCCGTACTGCATACATGAGCTAATGCAGATCCAGCTCACAGCAGGGTGGAGGAGGTAAGCACCTGACACCTGTTAGCACTTTGGTTGCTGGTGTGTTGTTGTCACATATTGGGCTGAACTGTTCTGGGTGGTGGCACACTGCGTCCCACTCCTGGGCGTAAACCCTGAGAAAACCATAGTTCAAGACACATGCAGTACGCCCCAGTGTTTGTTGCAGCACAGTTTACAATAGCCAGGGCATGGAAAAACCTAAATGTCCATCAACAGGTGAACCGATAAAGAAGATATGGTGGGGGTGTGTGTGTGTATAGTATATATATTTGTATATATATGTTTGTATGTATATACACACACAGTGGAATATTACTTAGCCTTAGAAAGCATGAAATTGGGTCATTTGTAGAGACATGGATGGACCTAGAGTCTGTCATAAGGAGTGAAGTAAGTCAGAAAGAGAAAAATAAATATTGTATATTAATGCATATATGTGGAATCTGAAAAAATGGTACAGATGAACCTAATTGCAGGGTAGAAATAGAGATGCAAATATAGAGAACAGGTGTGTGGACATGGCAGAAGGGGAAAGGGGGGATGGGATGAATTGGGGAATTGACACATATAGCTACCATCTATAAAATAGCTAGCTAGTGGGGACCTGGAGTATAGTGCAGGGAGCTTAGCTTGGTGCTCTGTGGTGACCTAGATGGATGGGATGGGGCAGGGAAGGGAGATACAAGAGGGAGGGGATGTATGTATAGATGTGGCTGATTCACTTCACTGGACAGTAGAAACAATACAACATTGTAAAGCAATGATACCCCAGTTTTAAAATGATAAGTGTAGACAGGCACCAGTATATGCTGTGCTCCCTTTTCTTCCCTTCCCTCCCTCCTCACTTCTTTATAAACAGCTTTTGGGGGAAAGAAAACAAGCCCTGGAAAGCCTGTGGCATTGCCACCCAATGACAGTTGACTTGAAATAGCCTCCTTTCTCTTCTCAGCCTTGGGGGGGGGTGGGGTGGGGTGGGGTGGGGCAGGGTAAGAGTCCAGTGAGGCAGCATGCTTTTTTGTGTGCCTTTTTTCATCACTGCTCTCCCACTAATCCATTGGTGCCAGTCTCTATGGAGGGATGCTAAATATCACCACGATTTTCAGGGTTCAGAAAGATTTTGATGACTTCTGCTTGTTGAAGGTCATGAATATCAAATGTTGATGCTTGAAATTAAAAAAAAAACTTTTTCTATTCCCTTTATAGTTTCTAGCATGATAGAGCTAATGTTGATTTATGCCTGGGATGCATTATAGATATTTGTTCTTTGAATGTATGGGAGCAGTGAATAAGATTGGTGAGAGGTAAGTGGATAGCAGTAAGACTTGCACTTTGGTTTCAGGTTCATTCTTGACTCATCACCTGGGGCAAACACTGCAGGGGTATTTTTGGGAGATGACCATGGAGGGCTGACTGGACTTGCTGTCCAGCTGTCAGACAAATGGAACTTTCTTAGACCAAGTATAAATGACAAGTTGAAGGACAAAGTCCAGTTGATGTCATATTTAGTTGATGTTTGCTGGATGCCTACATTTTTGCCGGGCTTTGTTATGGTTTTAATGATGACATGTCATTTGATTCTATGACCATAGTCTGAGGTAGGGACCAGAAAGGAAATCAAGATGTGAAGTCACACTGAGTCAGGACAGAGCTGGGAGGTGAAACCAGGTCTCTTATTTCCCAGGTCAGGGTTCCTACTTGGCATAAACTGCAGGAGAAGTCAGTGACTACTTCTATGCCAGCTACTGTTATCCCACTTAACTTAGATATCACACCCCCTCCCTCCAAACCACTGAATTTGGAGAGGCTAAAGTCGAGCTTTCCTGGCAGCTCAGCTGGTGAAGAATCCACCTGCAATGCAGGAGATCCTGATTCGATTCCTGGGTCAAGAAGGGATAGCCTGAAGATAGGCCTGGAGAAGGAATAGGCTACCCACTCCAGTATTCTTGGGCTTCCCTGGTGGCCCAGACCAGGAAAGAATCTGCCTGCAATGAGGGAGACCTGGGTTCAATCCCTGGGTTGGGAAGATCCCCTGGAGGAGTGCATGGCAACCCACTCCAATATTCTTGCCAGGAGAATCCCTTTGGACAGAGGTGCCTGGCGGGCTACAGTCCATGAGGTCAAAGAGTCAGATACGACTGAGCAACGTAGCACACACCAAGTAGAAACAAGTTAGAATATAGACCTCAGGGACTTCGCAGGTGGTCCAGTTGTTAAGACTTCACTTTCCAGTTGGGGGTGGGGTGGGGTGGTGGACGCGGGTATAGGTTCCATCCCTGGTTAGGGAGCTCGGATCCCATATGCCTCGTGGCCAAAAAACAAAACGTTAAAGGGAAGCAATATTGTAATGAATTCAATAAAGACTTTAAAAATGGTCCACATTAAAAAAAAGAAGAATAGAGACCTGTCTTCTCAAAGTCCATGCTCCTGCCTCAGAACCATCTTGCCTCTCAGAAGATGCTTCTAACCCAGCAGATTGGGTCATTTTTAACATCTGTGCAGAGCGATCGCAAGCTTTTCAATATTACAAACCTTTCTTTCCTCGAAAAGAAAAAAGGCCAACATTCTTGGCCGTCTTTTTTGTAGACGTTAGCTTTGGAGTGATTTTTGGCCTAGTAAGTAAAGTGCTGAAGTGGAGGCCCAGTCCCAGTGGTAAGAATTTGAAAAATTAATGTCATTCATTTTTTCTTCTCCTTGAACTGGCAGCTCCCTTTTGCCTGTAAATAAACTCACCACCTCCCCGTTCCCACCCAGGGAGGATCCCCAATGCTAGCCACGGTTTGCCAACAGCCTTTTGTCAGGAAAGAGATTTCCTTCTGACTTTTTTGTACCTAATCTGTGACTGGCTGTTTCTACAAGAGGTGGGGAGTGGAGGTGGGGGAAGAACTTAGGTTTTGGAGCCAGATGCCTCGTCCAGTTTACTGCCTGTGTGACCTTGGGCGAGTCTGCTGCTTCTAAGTCTGTTTGGCCATCTCTGAAGTGTTTCTCTGTCCTCTTTAGCTTTTTAGCTATAGCTTTTAAAAAATTATTAATTTATTTATTTTTGGTTGCACTGGTTCTTAATGTGGGGGAACGGCATTGCCTTCCAGGAAACTTGTCATGACCAGGAGAATGTCCTTCAGTGCACTAGGCAGCTCTCACCACACACTATCTGGTTCCTTAAAACTCAGGTTGAGAAACTTTGAGGCAGAGAAAGAATGGCCTGGGAGGCTTGGGCGGTACATAGCGGGCAGGAGTTGGGGCTCAGGCTGAGGTGGGAACAAAGATGAGTAGCTAAAGGAAAGAAAGAGGCAGCTGTGGGCAGGGAGTTATTTGAGAATTGAGTATTGTTGTGAGCTTCTGGAACTTCTAGACACACAATGTCAAGTCATCCTTCAATAATCCTGAAGCAAGGAATCATTTAACACTGAACTGCAGAGCACCCTGTATGAAGACGTCTTTGCTAATTACCCTGGGAATGGGCATTATGGCGCTAATAGCTTATGCTGCCTGTAATTTCTCTATTTTCTTTCAACAGTAGCGAAACAAGCAGGATGTCAGTAAGGCAGCCCAGCATTTTCCTCCTCTTACTAAACTGAAGTGATTGCCTTTCTCTACCTGACTGATGGGAGAAGAACACATCCAACCCTGGAAGGTGCTTGCAAATAAGAGTGGAGTTTCTTGTTTCTTTCTGGACCACATGGCCCATCTTGTTAACTGAGTGTCCCCAAAGCAGTGTTGAGGAGCCTGTGGTGGCTTTGTTTCCACTTTCCCAGGAAGAAGCCAGGCCTCTGTGCTGCAGCCAGGGTGCTCACCCAACTGTGGCCCTCACACCTCCTCCTCTTCTTCCCCAAGACAGAGCACTCAGGTTCTCCAGTGCGCCTGGCTTGGGCTTGCCCGGGACCTGCCAGGAGCTGACGGTTGTTTTCTTTCTCCCACAGGAAATAATTTTCCTGGGCATGGCAGCCCCGGGTTGCCAATCCCTTGCTTTCACAAAAGCTCACGTGTGTGTGACAGTGGCATTATTGTTGGGTGTGCTGCAGTTTCCATTCCAGATCCCATGTTTATCTGCTGCATGGATTTTTCTCTGAGAGGCATAATTTAAACAGTAAGGTAGAAGGAGGGACAGATTTGGGGGAAAAAAAAAAAAAAAAGAATAGTCTCTGATTCTGGCAACTGAGAAATGGGCTGAGGGGTAGTCGAGTGGCCACATGCGAGTGGTTGAACCTGGGTCAGTTTCAGTGGCTGGGGCTGTGCTTGGTCCTTAAGGGAGTTTTGAACTAGATGAGAAAGTCCTATTACCAGGAACAGCTTTTTCTTAAAAATAAATGCCAATTCCAGAGAAACTCCCCTGGGCTAGAGTGGATGAGATGAAACATGGTGGGGACTGGGTAGTTTAATACATGTTTAGATTCAGTTAAAAATGAAGTCAAAATACAAATAAAGAGAAGAGCTGAAACTGTTTAGAGAGCATGGGCAGTGTGCCAGGTGCTGGGTTCAGTACTAGAGACATACTTAATCCTCTTCACAACCCTGAAAACTATAGGAACAATTCATGAGGCCCGTTTTACCCAAAGGTTTAGCCTTGGAAGAGATAGACAGAATGATGTTGGGAGAAATGAGGTCTCCTTGAGCCAGGAAGTATCATTGTACGGGCTTCTGGGTGGTGTTTAATTTCATGTTGTCCCCACACTGAGCTTTGTCATGCAGCACATGACAGAGCCCTTCAGCACAAAGCAGGGCACTTCTCCTGGTTTATGTGTTACCTTCTTGCACTTTTCCACTTCCTTGGGGAGCCTCTAGAGAAGAGGAGAAACCCTCTTTCTTTTAAAGATGAACTCTAAAGGGAATTATAAAGGGGAGGAGTGAGCAGAAAAGAGGAGAAAGGAAATCAGGCCAGAAGTTAAAAGAGAGAGCTGGTCCTTATTAGTTACCTATTTTATATATAATAGTATGTATATGGGCTTCCCTGGTGGCTCAGTGGTAAAGAATCTGCCTGCCAAGGCAAAAGACACGGGTTCAATCCCTAATCCAGGAAGATCCCCTGGAGACGGAAATGGCAACCCACTCTAGTATTCTTGCCTGGGAAATCCCATGGACAGAGGAACCTGGCGGGCTACAGTCCACGGGGTTGCAAAAGCATCGGACACGACTGAGCGACTAAACAGCAACAACCAAGTGTGTATATGTCAATCGCAGTCTCCCAAGTTGTGAAATAGATAACGAATAAGGCCCTATTGTATAGCGCAGGGGGACTCTACTCAATACCGTGTAATGTCTTAGATGAGAAAAGAATCTAGATCTGCATGTATGTATAACTGATTCACTTTGCTGTACACCTAGAACTAATACAGCATTGTAAACCCTCTGTACGCCAATAAAAAAATTTTTTTAAAGTGAGAGCTAGGACTCCAGGGAAAAACTCTGGAGTGGCTGACCGAGTGGGCTGCAGGGGAACCTGTGTTTGTCCTCATTTCAGGTGTGGTGCCACCCTGCTCTGCCAGGTGGATTTAAATTTCACATTGTCACATCTCCGTTATGCATCCTGCCGGGAGGGAGCATGTTAGCGCAGGTCATACAAAGCAGGGGAGAGTAGACGGGGGGGCCCTCTCTTTCCCTCATAACTCTGCCAGAGCTGTGAGAGCTGCCAGCAGGAGGATCCCGGATCAGGGCGGGTCAGGTATAGTATTTCGTGTGGCCTCCCGAAAGCCTCACGCTTGGCTCAGGCTTCTGGACTGTAGAGAGAATTCTTGACAAAGTGAACAGCAAGGAGGGCGTTCTTACCAGAGACTGAACACGGTGGAGAAGGTGCCCTCTTTGAAACCAAGACAGGAAGATGGAGTCCCTCTGTCCAGCCTCCACCTGGATTTTCTTTAGAGACTTCCTTGCTTTCTCCTCTAACAAGATGTCATTTCAAGGAATCCATAATCCATGTACACTCAGAAAGTTCAGCTTTCCACCCTCTCTCTGGAAGTGTGACCTGGTACACTGGGGCTGACTGGTGCAGTCAACACAGCAGTGAGGGGGACTCTGTCTGCCCTCCACAGCAGGGTTCTCAACCAGACATTTTTGCCCATTAGGGACATATGACAATGTCTGAAGACTTAAAAAAAAAAATGTATTTTCTTATTTATTTGGTTGTACTGGGTCTTAGCTGTGAAATGCAGGATCTAGTTTCCTGACCAGGGATCGAACCCGGGTTCCTGCACTGGAAGTGTAGAGTCTTAGCTACTAGATCACCAGGGAAGTCCCTGTCTGGAGACTGTTTTAAAAATTAAACTTTATGTCGAGCAGTTTTAGGTTTAGAGAAAAATTGAGCAAAAAGTAGAGAGTTCCCATATATACCTACTTTTACCCCAGGTCTCCTGTTATTCAATTCAGTTCAGTTGCTCAGTCGTGTCCAACTCTTTGTGACCCCTTGGACTGCAGAACTCCAGGCTTCCTTGACCATCACCAACTCCTGGAGCTTGCTCAGACTCATGTCCATCGAGTCAGTGATGCCTTCTAACTATCTCATCCTCTGTCGTCCCCTTCTCTTCCCGCCTTCAATCTTTCCCAGCATCAGGGTCTTTTCCAATGAATCAGTTCTTCGCATCAGGTGGTCAAAGTATTGGAGTTTCAGGTTCAGCATCAGTCCTTCCAATGAATATTCAGGACTGATTTCCTTTAGGATTGACTGGTTGGATCTCCTTGTTGTCCAAGGGACTCTCAAGAGTCTTCTCCAACACCATAGTTCAAAAGCATTAATTCTTTGGTGCTCAGCTTTCTTTATAGTCAAACTCTCGCATCCATACACGACTACTGGAAAAACCATAGCCTTGACTAGACGGACCTTTGTTGGCAAAGTAATGTCTCTGCTTTTTAATATGCTGTCTAGGTTGGTCATAGCTCTTCTTCCAAGCAGTAAGTGTCTTTTACATGGCTGCAGTCACCATCTGCAGTGATTTATTCCTGTTACTAACATCTTGCATTGACATGGTATATTTTTAATTTGTTTTCTTTTTAATTGGAGTAAATTTCTTTACAATGTTGTGTTCATTTCTGTTGTACAACAGCGTGAATCAGCTATATGTATACATATATACCTTCCCTCTTGAGCCTCCCTCCCAGCCCCGTGGTGTGGTATATTTGTTGAACAACTGTCGTACAATGTGGTACAATTGATGAACCAACACTGATAATTTAGTTAGTCCATGGTTTACCAAAGGTAACACTTGTGTTGTAATTCTGTAGGTTTAGGTTTTGACTGATGCATAAAATGACATGTACCCCCCCGACCCCCCCCCCCCATTACAATAAGTACAGATTAGTTTCACTGTCCTAAAATCTCCCATGATTTCTGGAGACTTTTTGTGGGGGGGGAGTGGGTGCTTATTGTGGCATGAGGGATCTTAGTTCCCCGACCAGGAATTGAACCCTTGCTCCCTGCGGTGGAAGCGCAGAGTCCTAATCATTAGACCACCAGGGAACTTCCCCCGGAGACATTTCTGATAGTCACAACTGGGAGAGTGCTGCTGACATCCAGCGGGCAGAGGCCAGGAATGCTGCCGAGTATTCTGTAATGCACAAGACGATGCCCTAATGAAAAACCAATAGTGCCAAGACTGTGAAACCCCGCTGTACACACTTGTGCAGGAGTTGTCGTGTGTGTGGTGGACGTGAGGGTCGTCAGGCTCCAGGGCTGCAGAGGAACCTGGCATTCTGGATGGTGGGAGGCCTGGCTGTGCGTTGGCAGCGAAGAGGGAAGGTGTGGAAAGTCCTGAGGAGAAAATGAACTGGAACTCGCAGGCAGCATTTCAGCTGTAATCACTTACACATATTGCTTTAACTCTCACCCTCTTAAATTCAAACCCTGAGGCCTGAGTCCAATTAAAATGCCCCAAATTATAATTATTGGGTTGTGCATGGTGGGGTTAGCTTAGGTTACTCTCAAATTAAATGCAGTCAGAGCCGTCCAGAACTAAAAGTCCAAGTCTTGAGTTCAGATCCCCTGTATTTAAGCAATGTCAGTGATTTCTCACTGCTTCCGTTTCCTCTTCTGAGAAGGAAAACAGTTGTCTTTCTTGTCTTGACTTAGAGTGTGTTCATGAATTGCTCTATGCTGTATATTACACTGTGCTTCCCTCATAGCTCAGTCGGTAAAGAATCTGCCTGCAATGCAGGAGATCTTGGTTTGATTGAAGATCCCCTGGAGAAGGAAATGGCAACCCACTCCAGTATTCTTACCTGGAAAATCCCATGGACAGAGGAGCCTGGCAAGAGTTGGACATGACTTAGTGACTAAATCACCACCACCATTGTTAGCTTTTGTGACGCCACTGTTGTGTTATGGGCAGCAAGACATACTGTTAAAGAATTAATTAATTAGAAATTTCTCAAGGAGTAGCATTTTTATACTGGAAAGGGCTTATTTGGGGCTTCCCTTCTGGCTCAGTGGTAAAGAACCCACCTGCCAGTTGAGGAGACCCAGGTTTGATCCCAGGTCCAGGAAGATCCCACCTGCCACAGAGCAACTAAGCCAGCGCATTGCAACTATTGAGCCCACTAGCCGTAGAGCCTGTGCTCTGCTTCTCCCGCCGCAGTGAGTAGCCCCCTCTGTCCACAATTAGAGAGTAGTGCCCATGCAGCAACGAAGACCCAGCACAGCCAAAAATAACTAACTAGATAAATAATTTTTTTTTTTTTTTTTTAAAGAAAAGGGCTTACGTGGATGCTGAGGTTTGTGGGTGAGAGTGGTAAGCTATAAGATGACTGCTTTTCAAGACAAGATTTATAAGGGAAAAAAATACAAGCTTTATAAAAGTCAGCAATTCTTGCAAATGGAGGGCTTGTACTCAAGAATCGGGTGGTGTGGCTTACACTGGTCCCGTCCCGCAGACCTCTCATTGCTCCATAAGTCTTGTCATGTGGCAGCAAGGCCTTTATTCCTTTGATAGGCCTGGCAGGAGAATCAAAAAACCAAGCCTCCCTTAGAGAAAGTAAATATGGATGAAGAGAAATTGTCCTTTTCATAAATTACCTCCTCCACCCTCATCTTCCTGAAGTCATAAAACCCCAAATGTAACCAGAAAAATGATCTTTTGGGGAAAAAAACAACTTTCTTTGTGGGTGGGTCTTTGGGCTGGAGAGGGAAAAGCTTTACAGAACAAAAAGCTTCCAACCAAGGCATGTAAAACAAGTTTTATTAAAACGTTAATTATCTCCCACCTGCTGGTACCTTGTGAAGTTCAGAGGAAAAGGGCTAATTGAGAACAGCATTTGATGTTCAGGAGAGTTGCTGGGCTCTTTCCTCTCCTTAAAGGGATTTGTTCTTAATCAAGATTATTTCCTAATAAGTAGGTCCACACACTGAGTTCGCGTTTGCATTTTTTTGATACCGTTTAATTAAGATCCTTCACACGTGCAATGTCGACTTGGTTGTTTCAAATTTAATGTCTTGGCAAGCTTAGACCTTGGGTTTGAGGCATTTGTCTTTAGACTAATGATAAGGGCTCATGAACTGGCCGTAGTCATGCCCCAAGTATCCTTGGCCTTAAACTTGAAACCCCAGGCTTCACTCACATTTTGCGTCATGCAGCCCCATAGGAGTCACCTGTCTGCATTTCTCACTCCACCGTCAGCCTTTTGACCTGAATTGCAGAATCTCTCCAGGTATCGGGGCCCAGAGCTTTTCTGTGTGTTGCAGCTACAGTATCTTCACCACCTATTAAGCACTTGACAGGCAGGGACTGGGCTTAATGCTCTGCCTTCTTCCTGGATCCTCTAAGAAGCCCAGGGTCAGGTGACTGATGGGTGGAGGAGCTGAGATTTGAACTTCTTTTCTGACCAGAATCAAGCCTTTAGCCAGAAGGCTGTCCTGCTTTCTCTCGCTGTTCCCCACAAAGACTTAGAAACTAACTCCCACTTTCTGAATCTTGTTTTTATGAGTCTGGAATTTTGAGTGGATCCGTCAATGTTTCTTTATGTTCCAACATATCAAGAAAGTCCTTTGACATCCCAGCTGTATTTTTTCATTGTGATTGATAATAACAGTTGTCTGAAGACTTTGGAGCTCTCTTTTTTTGAAATCTTGCTGAACTTTCTCCAGCTTTGTTCTAAGATGTACATTCTCTCTCCTCTCTCTCCCTTTTATTACAGGCTCCTTAAGCCCAGTCTGCTGTCTTTTCTATACCTTTGAATGATGTCTGTACCACATCCCTTACAGGTGGTATGAGCCCAAGCTGAAGGGAAAGGAACACTTACTGAGCACATGCCATGTCCCAGCTGCTTTCTGAACGTGGATTATCGCTCCTGGTTTTCTCAGCAACCCTGTGATAGATATAAACTATATCTTATGAACAAGGAAACTGAAGCTTGGAGAGGTTCAGTATTTAGCTCTGGACTTCATGGCCAGTGGGGTGTAACTGAACAAGAATTCAAAACCAGGGCTCTGTGACATTAGCCTATGTTCTTTCTACTTGACTGTGCTTCTTTCCATTGAATGGGAATTGAGTTTAATGGCATTTTGCTTTTCCTTAGGGAAAAGGAGGCAGAGAAGGCTTATAGAAACACATGGAAGACCTTGTTCTTCCCCACCTCCCCAGAAGCCAGAGGCCATCTCAGTAATGGAGGTTCATTTCCATCAAGGGGGTGGAAGCACTAGGTCTTGTAGTTGCCACAAGCCTGCATTTGTTTTATAATCAGCTAGCACACACTTTCTTTGTATTTTTGTTTATCTATGGCTGGTTCTGACAAAACAGATTCTTTTCTTGGCCTCATCGCTCAGGAGAAGTAAGCTGTAGGATTTTAGTGAACAGAGTAGAGAACTAAAATGCATGTGATTTGAAAAATCTCCAATTACCTGGTGCAGGAGAAGGTAGCCTTATTGACTTGGCGACAAGAGCTTCCTGCATCCCACTCTTGAATTGCACACTGCCTTGTTGCACAGAATTCTGCACACACCCTCTCCTCCCCGCCATCCATCCCTCACTGCTGTGGTCTCTTCCCTGTGAGGGTCCCAGCCAGTCCACCAACCAGTATTTATTGAGCTCCTGCTAGATAAAAGTTGGTTTGTTGTGCCCAGACTGTCCAGCAAAAATGTCAGAATACATAATAGACCGCGATCAAGGCATTCTTCCTTTTGATTTAGGTCAGGATTAAAAGCGCCCAGAGGAGTAAGAGCTATTATTTCTCTACCTTCTGTACGTCATGTCTTTCAGGATCGCAGGAAAGGATTTTGATCCACTTTCTAGAACTGAAGCTTTCAGGAACCAACCATTTCCCTTCAGAGCCTTAAAAGTCATTGTGCCATTGAGACTTGATTTCCTGTCCTTTCATCCCTTTTTCCTGCTGATTCACCCTGCTCCTCCCCGGAATCCCTGGCTGTTCCCTCACCACAGTGACTTCAGTAGCCTAGCAACATTGGTCTCACGAAGCAAAGCCACCTGGGTACTGCTGGCCCTGCCAAGGAGAGACCACGTGAAGGAGTCAGGTAGCCAGCAAAATATATCTCCTTGGACTAGATATTCCTTTGGCTTGGTAAGGGCAAACCTCCTTAGTCCAGCCTGGATATGAGGGGGCCTTCTGCTTGCTTTATTGATTTTTTTTAAAAGCCAAAGCAATGTTAGCAGAGGAAAGATTCTGTACAAGATCATGGTCTTGCACAGTTTCCTGACAGCAGTCCAGCCTGCCATCCACTTGGGACCTGAGAGCTTTGGTTGAGAAACCCTGCACTACGATCAGAATATGATGGATCTGAACACGAGCCTTTAGCTTCTGATGGACCCCACCTCATGCCAGCCTCTTGCTGCCTTTTGTGTGGCTCCCAGCAAGTATTTTTGAGTTGTGTTCAGAGCCTTTGTTTAGGATTTCCTAAGGGACATCAAAGGCTTCCCAAGTGAAGCATTGGTAAAGAACCCGCCTGCCCATGCAGGAGACAGAAGAGATGCAGGTTCATTCTCTGAGTTGGGAAGATCCCCTGGAGAAAGAAATGGCAACCTACTCCAGTATTCTTGCCTGGAAAATTCCACGGACAGGGGAGCCTGGTGGAGTATGGCCCACGAGGTAGCAAAGAGTTGGACACAACTGAGTGTGTGTGCGTGTGTGCGCGCGCACACACACACACACACACACACACACACACACACAGAGACGACACAGGACAGCAAAAGCATGTCCCCAGGTCAGCACAGAGCCTGTCTTCAGAATGAAGCACCTGCAAAAAGAAAAGGAAAATACTTTAATTCCAGAGACTATTCATGGCTGAGAAATGGAAGACTGGAAGCAAGTGATGCCCTGTGGAATCCTTAAACCCTTCTTAGTGTCTGTCTGCCTCCTGCTCAGACCTGCACATCTTGTCAGTACAGTCACTATATAAGCCTTGCCCGATGTGTGTGGGACTTGTCATCCTGGGAAGACCCTTTCCTTGGGACTCACCCTTGTACCCCCTCATCCCACCCAGGAAACATGGCTTAGGACTGCTTTGTCTTAACTGTCCCTCTTGCCCCTGAAATGACACTTGCCAGACTTCTCTTTCATACACACGTCAGTTATTCTTCCTTGTCTTCAGCTGTATATCTGGTAGGGAAAACACCATGTGTTAATAAAAAGCGAGTTTTAAAACATCATTTTCATTGTGTCTAGAAATTATAAGTACAGGACAGTGGGCAACCCTGGCAAGCTGTGTATGACTGTTACCAAACTAAGATCAGCCAGCTCTCCACGAGGATCTTCAGTTTACCAGCTGACTTTATTGGGGTGGATTAAGCAGATGTGAGAGTGTGGCAATGATGTTTTTGATTTCTGGTCCCCTAGAATTTAGATTGGTGATTGGGATACAGCTGCTTAAGAATTTTCAGCACATGTTCTAGAAACATGTTTTACCAGGACCTCCAGAGGCGATGAGACATCATTTCAAGCTGGTTCATTGAGTCATAAGAGGCCATCCATCCCTTTTCTGGTATCTGAATGTCTGTATCCTCATCCAGGACACTGTATCTCCTCATTATCTAGGGGACTAGAAACCAAATTAGGAACCAGAGGGATTTTTAGAAAGGCAGGTGGATGGAGAGGTGGGTGGATATGACCACTGAATTTCTGTCCCCCAGGCAGTGCTGGGCCTACTTCTGGTACTTGCTTCTGTGAACCCTGATTTTCTCTACTCCTTGCTGACCATGCCCCACATCACCACTCACAGTGCCCCAAGTCTTTCTTTAGATGTACAGTAAGTCCCCTATGTGAGTTCAGTTCCAAGAGCACCCTCATAAGTCCCGTTTGTTCTTCAGTCCAACAAAGTTAGCCTAGGTACCCAGCTAACACAATTGGCTACAGAGTACCCGGTGTCTCAAACAGTAAAGAATCTGCTTGCAGTGCAGGAGACCCGGGTTCGATCCCTGCGTTGGAGAGATCCCCTGGAGAAGGAAATGGCAACCCGCTCCAGTGTTCTTGCCTGGAGAATCCCATGGACAGAGGAGCCTGGTGGGCTACAGTCCATGGGGTTGAAAAGAGCTGGACATGACTGAGCAACTAACACACACTGTACTGTAATAGGCTTATAGGACTTTTTACACAGATAATACAAAAACAAAAACTGTAACACTTTTAATCTTACAGTAGAGTAACTTGAGAAGTACCAACTGCTTTTATGCTTACTTCTGGACATCCTGGGCTTGAAATAAAGATACTGTACCACTGTATGATGCAGTATACTATATGGTACTGTACACTACACAAAAGCACAACCTCCTATAGAGGATGCATGCACATGACAGTGTACGCCAGACCCGTGAACTAAGGTGATTAGACATGTGAACCGCATGTTCGTTCCAGTCTTTGAGAGTTTGCAACTTGAAGGTTCATATGTAAGGGACTTACTGTACTCACCCCACTCACCAGGTCAAGGTCTGTGGCCTTGCTGCCCTCATTTTTGTACCTTGACCTCTGGGCTTCAGTCTCCCCTCAACTCTTTACTAAGTGAGCTTTCCCCTGAACTTGTCTGTTCAGGAATTTCTGGTTTTTGCAGGGTTGTGCCTGCTTCGGGGACAGGATTCCTGAGCTTGTCCTCGTAGGTGGTCTCCCTGGAGGGGAGGTTTAGTGTCTTCGCCCAGGATGTTTATGAACAACTTTTTTCTTTCTTTAGCCTGAGGTCAGGAAGGTGCTGTAGGAGTTTGGAGCTGTGGATGTCATCCAGGAACAAGGACTGCTTTTACAACAGCCAGGCTTCTGCCCAGGGAGCTCAAGGGAGAAAAGGAGAGAGGAGGAGAGACCTCGGCTGTGAACAGGGTGTTTCCACGACTGAAAAGCTAAGATTCAGTAACAGAGGGTCAGGCTCCTTTATCCAGATCAGCTCTCTTCTTCCCCGCAGTCTTTCCCTTCCTGTTCTCATTGGCCCAGTCCCTGCACGTGTTGGTATAAAGGACCAACGAGTGGGAAGGAAAGAGAAAAATAGTCCTTTTTATTTTTTAAATTTAAAAATGGGAAATTTATATTCTGTGAATTGATATCCAAGACCCAGTGGAGGGAGGAAGAGGCGAGATCATTTTTTAGAGATCTTTCTCTCACCCACCCACCCTTCCTCAGAAGAGATGAAACCACCCAGCCTCCAGCTTCCTCCTGGTGCTCCAGGGCCTGGCTTTTAGGGACCATGCTGGCTTGTATCTCATGGTCACTCATGACCAAGCAGAGTCCAGCTCGCTTTCCTCACATGCTCTGGGTTCTGCAGGCTCCACACTCCATGGGATCACAGTTCCAATGGCCCAGCTCTGCTTCCTATCACCTCTCGGGAGGATGCAAGCTGATTGCCTCCTCATGTCCTCAGCGGCCAATAGAATCAACCTCTTCTTCAACAAACAGCTTCCCACAAGTGTTCTCTAGGTCCTCAAGCCTTCCGGCTTCTCCTCCCAGAATGACCTCCAACACATCCCCTGTCCCTTAAGGCAATACTCATGTAAAACATTCTCTGCTCAGTTCTCAGTTCTTACCTACTATGGGTTTGGTTTTAAAGATTTTTGCTATTTTAATTGAGAGCCATTATTAGGGACTGTAAACATACTGTGATTACATCCCTCATTCTCTTGAAATTCTATATATTAAGTTCAGTTCTTCCTTCTAACTTGTAGCCCTGGATGGGTCTGAGCAGGTAGAAATGTGATGTGTGGGGTAAGCACAGTCGAGGACCTGCTATTCAACCCTTTGGCAGCTTCCTGGTGGCACAGACCCCACTCCGACCTCCCTCCTGTCACTGCTCATTGAGTGACCTCAGCAAGGTCATCACAGAGTCACAGTGAGTCTTGCTTTCCCATTCTACAAAAAGGGGACCTACAGCCCTCAGTCGTGTCCGACTCTTTGGGACCCCATGAACTGTAGCCTGTCAGGCTCCTCTGCCCATGGAATTCTCCAGGCAAAAATACTGGAGTGAGTTGCCATTTCCTTCCCTAGGGGATCTTCCCAACCCAGGGATCAACCCTGGGTCTCCTGCATTGCAGGTGGATTCTTTACCATCTGAGCCACCAGGGAAGCCCACATCCATATAACAGTGACTCAAAAAACATTGTCTCAAGTGTGGGGTTGACATGTCACACTGCTATAATTAAAACGGATAACCAACAAGGATCCACTGTATAGCACAGGGAACTCTGCTGAATGTTAGGTGGCAGCCTGGATGGGAGGGAAGCTTGGGAGACATATACATGAGGGAATGGATACGTGTATATGAACGGCTGAGTCCCTTTGCTGTTCCCTGAAACTATCACAACATTGTTAATTGACCACATCCCAATGTAAAATGAAAAGTTAGAAAAACATTGTCTTGGGGGAGCAACAAGGTTTTCCATTTTGTCTTCTAGGGAAGCAATGTGGTAATGGGCAACAAGGTAGGTTTTTGGCATTAGAACTCCTTTCTGTTCTAGTTTTACTACTCCATGGCTCTGATTCCATAAGTAAAGTTACTTAACCTCTCTGAACCTCAGTTTTCTTGTATGTAAACATGGGGCTGATGATGATGTGGCAGGGGTTAAATTATGTGAGAGGCCAGGGCAATGAAAGGTATACAATAGGCACCTCATACAAGGTGATTGTAAGGAGCTTGGTTGTTGGAGCACTAGAGACACTTGATACTTGGGTGTGGCAAGTGACTTGACTTAACCCTGGAAAATCTTTTGGGTACTGTTGAATTTTGCCAGCAAGCCAGCTAACAGCATCGGTGTCTTCCCTGGATGTCCTGGATGTTCACTTTGCTCTTCAAGGTAAGTGAAGTGAAAGTCTCCCAGTTGTGTCTGACTCTCTGCAACCCCATGGACTATACAGTCCATGGAATTCTTCAGGCCAGAATCCTGGGGTGGTTAGCCGTCCCCTTCTCCAGGGCATCTTCCCAACCCAAGGATTGGGTCTCCCGCATTGTGGGCAGATTCTTTACCAGCTGAGCCACAAGGGAAGCCCATACTGGAGTGGGTAGCCTATCCCTTCTCCAGGGGATCTTCCCGACCCAGGAATTGAATTGGGGTCTCCTGCATTGCAGGCAGGTTCTTTACCAACTGAGCTACTAGAGAAGCCCAAATGACATGCAAACCATTTCAGGCCTTCACTATGCGACCTTCATTCATTCAGCAAAGAGTTAAGCTAGTTCCTATACTTTCCTAGTGCTTGAAAAGGTACTGGCTGAACACAATAACCACTATTTACAGTTGACTCCGTATGGACAAAAGAAGACCAAGCATCACCGTGCAGAGTGATGATTACCACTAAATGAGCTAATGTGTGTAACATGCTCATACCAGTACCTGGCCTGGTCATATGAACTGTTTTTTAAGCATGCATGCTCCATTCCAGTGTAAGAGGATGTCTGAGGCGAAGCGCCTAGGAGGGCTGCTTTGGAGAGAGACTTGTGCGAATAGGTGGTGCTTGATCTGAGTCTTAGGGAAGACTAGGGACTCACCAGGTGCACAGGTGTGAAGATGAGGGTGGGCAACATTGAGTGGGAGGAGGGTGCTCCAGGCAGACGTAACTGCTGAAGCAAAGAGCTGTTTGATGCATGACAGTGAAGGACTGACTGCACTTATCTAGCTGAGGAATTTGGTCCTTATCCTCAGGGTGACTGGGAATGATAAAAAGATGTTTTTTTTTTCTTTTTTAAATTATTTTTAAATTAGAGTATAGTTGCTTTGTAATGTGTGGTTTCTGCTGTGCAACAAAATGAATCAGCTCTGTGTATACATACACTCGCTCCCTCTTGAGCTTCCCTCCTCCCCCACCCCACCCCACCCCTCTAGGCCATCACAGAGCACTGGGCTGAGTTCCCTGTGGTGTACAACAGCTTCCTGCTAGCTGTCTGTTTTACACTCGGCAGTGTATATATGTCAGTGCTGCTCTCTCAAACTCAACCCACCCTCAATAAAAGGATGCTAAGTGGAGTTTTGTTTTTGGATAAGGACAGATTAGGGGACCAGCCTGGAAATGGTTGGAAGGCAGATGTAGTAACCTGGATCCAATCTCCCACGAAGGCAGTTGGGATGGAGGGCAGGCAGGGGATGCGGTCATGGGGGTGGGGTGGATTCAGGAGAAGTGACTGAGTAGACAGGAGGGAAGAGGGAAGCATGTGGCTGGACTCCCAGTCTTCTGGCGTGGGAAACCAGGTGGAGGCTTGTTGGTGCCATTTACCGAGACTAGGAACAGTAGCAGAGAAAGACAGGGACAGGGGTGTTCACTGGTGGGAAAGTGAACACACCCAGCTGGAAGGTGCCGCATGTTCACTCTGGAGTTCTCAGTTACTTACCCCTAGTGTGCTCAGTCGTTTGTGACCCTATGGACTGTAGCCCACCAGGCTCCTCTGTCTGTGGGATATTCCAGGCAAGATACTGGAGTAGGTTGCCATTTCATCCTCCAGGGGATCTTCCCATCCCAGAGATCGAACCCTTGTCTCCTGTGTGTCCTGCATTGGTAGATGGATTTTTTACTGAGCCACCTGGGAATCCCCACTTATACCCAGACCGAGGAACAAATGTTTGGTTTTTCTTTTTGACATAAGTTTGTGTGTGTGTGTGTAACTTAATACAATAAAACACACAGATCATAAGCATTCAGTTCAATGTGTTTAGACAACTGTTAAGTAAATATCATTTAAAACAAGGTGTAGAACATCTCCGTTTTTTTTAGAAAGTGCCCTGACAGTCCTCTCCCCAACCTGTAGCCCATCAGTTTTGGTCTCCTGTCACTATACTTTAGTTTTCCCTGTTCTAAAATGTCATATAAATGGAGTCATACATAGGCATTTAAGGTCCATAAGGATAGTGCATGTTGCTGCGTGTATCAGTAGTGTGCTCTTTGTTAGAGCTGAGAAGTTTCCAGTGAATGAGCACTCAGGTCTCAGTTTCTCCCTTCTTCTGTGGATAGAGCTGTGAATTATTTCACAGGGGGGACTGCTATAAACATTTTTGTATAATTCTCTTTATGGATAGATTTTTCATTTTCCTTGGGTAAATACCATGAGTAGTATGGTAGGTTATAGAGTAAATGTATATATATGTTGATAACAATCCTTCAGAGTAGTTGTACCATCTTATCTTCCCACCAACAGTGTTTCACTTTGTTTCAACTCCTCAGCAGCATTTGGTGTTGCCAGTCGTTACTTTTTGCTCTTCTTCTGTGTGTGAAGTGGGTTTAATTTGCTTTTCCCTGATGATTAATGATGTGGTAAACCTTTCCATATGCTTATTTGGCCACCTGCCTATCTGTTTTTTGAAGTGTCTGTTCAAATCCATTGCCCATTTTTTATCAGGCTGTTCATCTTTTTATTGTTGATTTGTAAGAGTTCTTTATGTAGTCCGGGTAGGAATTCTTTGTCAAATACACATTTGCGTACGTTTTTAGTTTAAATTTTTTTTGTTATTGTTGCACCAGTCAGTATGTGGGATCATAGTTCCCTGACCAAGGATAGAACCCTCACCCCTGGCATTGGAAGTATGGAGTCTTAACCACTGAAACACCAGCGAAGTCCCCGTTTTTGGATTTAATATCACTGTGTTCTACCCATTTGGAGGCACTACACACTAGAGGCATTTTCAGATTCTTGTCAGGAAGTGTTCAGATGTCGCATGCTTTAGTTATTATCATCACTTATTTCTGTTGTTGGAAACAACAGCAGAATGTAGCTTTTGCCTTCTGTTCTAGCTTTACCATTCACTGACTCTGGCTCCATAAAAATCACTTAACCTCTCTGAACCTCTCTTTTCTCATATATGAACATAGCAGTGGTGATGATGCCCATCTCTCAGGGCTGTTTTGGAGATTAAATGCAATTATGTGTATGAGGGGCACTGTTGCTGACTCTTGCAGGTGGGGATTTGAGCTGAGTGGTGCCCACGCAGGCACATGACAGCTTCTATACGTTAAGAAATGTATTTATTTGTGGTACCAGAGAGAGTTCTTCCCACCCGCTGAATAACCAGCATTAGAGTCTTTCTAAAGTAATATTCCTTATTAAAAAAGAAAAGATTGTAAATTCCAAACTTTAAATCTCACAGTGGAGAAAATATTGTAATTGAACCCTCCTGTGTCCAGCCTCAATGGTTCATAGCCAGTACCATTTCATCCATAGCCACCTACACTAACATTTCCTCCCTAGCTTACTTTGAAGCGAGTTCCAGACGTTATATCATTTCCATCGTGAATGTGTTGGTGTGTATTTCTAAAAGATAAGGACTCCTTCAAAACATACATGCACACAACCAAAATGTCATTACACCTTAAAAATTAATGATTCTGTAGTAATACTTTGTTTTTTTTAATGGCTTATTTGAGTGACTTTTGTCTGAATTTTGATCATCACAACAAGCTAGCTCCCTTTTATCCTTACTGACTTTTTTTTTTAATCAAAAATTTTTTAAAAATTGAAGTATGGGTGATATACAGTGTTGTGCCAACCTGTGCTGTAAAGCAAAGTGACTCAGTTATATACACACGTACATTCTTTATTTTCTTTTCCATTATGGTTTATCCCAGGAGACTGGATGTAGTTCCCTGTGCTATGCAGTAGGACCTTGTTGTTTATCCATTCTAAATGTAACAGTTTGCATCTACTGGCCGCAAACTCCCAGTCCCTCCCTCGTCCCCCCACCCAGACCCCCGCTCTCCCTTGGCAACCCCAATTGTGTTGCTCTCTATGTCTGTGAGTCTGTTTCTGTTTTCGTAGATAAGTTCATTTGTGCTTACTGGCGCTTCTTGAACTTGTATATAGGTTCTTTGGGGTCATATATTCTGCAATTCAGCTGTCTGATTCCACTTCACTTTAAAAAAAAATATTTATTATGTATATATGTATTATTTGGCTGAGCTGGGTCTTATTAATTGTTGCAGCATGTGGTATCTTTGGTTGCAAACTCTTGGTTGTGGCATGTGGGATCCAGCTCCTTGACCAGCGATTGAATCTAACCTGGGCCACCTGCCTTGAGAGCATGGAGTCTTAGCCACTGGACCACCAAGGAAGTGCCTCTTCACTTTGTTTTTCTTAAAACCTTTATATCCAGTATAACGTACATACAGAAAAGTACAAAAGACAAATGCACAAGTTGGTACATTATTGTAAAGTGAACTCCATGTTCAGTTCAGTCGCTCAGTCGTGTCCGACTCTTTGCAACCCTTGGACTGTAGCACGCCAGGTCTCCCTGTCTATCACCAACTCCTGGAGTTTACTCAAACTCATGTCCATTGAGTCGGTGATGCCATCCAACCATCTCATCCTCTGTCATCCCCTTCTCCTCCCACCTTCTATCTTTCCCAGCATCAGGGTCTTTTCAAATGAGTTAGTTCTTGGCATCAAGTGGCCAAAGTATTGGATTTTCAGCTTCACCATCAGTGCTTCCAGTGAATATTCAGGACTGATTTCCTTTAGAATGGACGGGTTGGATCTCCTTGCAGGTAACTGCATCTCAATCAAGAAGCAGACCCTTGTCAGACTCTGAGAGCCTCCTGTGTACCCCCTCCTTGTACAAACCCTCCTCGCCTTCACCCGGATTTTTATGGCAATCACTTTCTTGCCTCCCTCAAAAGTTTTCATCCTAAGTGTGCTTCCCTAAGCACTGTGGTTTAGTTTTGCCTGTTTGGGAGCTTTATATAAGTAAAATTATTTATTAATCTTAGAATGAAGTCACATTTGTCACCCTTTTCATTTAGAATAAGTGCTTTTGTGTCAGAAGAACTCTTTCAGCATGCTGAAATTTTCATTCCTGTTTTTTCTTTCACCTTCTGTTATTTTGGAAAAGCTTCATTGTCCTGCCTTTCACGTTTAGGGCTCTTTTTCACTTTTCAGACCTATTTTCAACCTCACTTTTCCCAAGAAGTCATTCCACAACCATTCAGACTCTAGCTGATTGTCCTTTGTCCTCACACCTCACTCCAATACCTGATATTTTCTGAGTGTGAGCAGAGGCGGAGCTTTTGCCTCCTGGCAGAGAAGGAGCAGAAAGGGAGAGAGAACTTTTGACATGTTTGAACCAATGGACCCTGGTCTGATCAGCCTTAAGAAGCAGTGGCCCAGGCTCTGGGACCTAATGGAGAAGGGACTCATGTCAGATAGCCATATCCTATTTTCATATTTTAACAAAATTGTTTGACCATACCACATGGCATGTGAGACCTTAGCTTTCCAACCAGGGATCAAACCCATGGCTCTTGCATTGGCAGCATGGAATCTTAACCACTGGACTTCAGGGAAGTCCCTAGTCTTACCCTATATTCAGACCAAACACTCTGGTTAGTTTCCAGTTGGAAATACCTGTTTTTCATAGTCAGCTTACTCTTTTGGCAGAAAGGATGCTGGGTTCCTGAGTATGTATAAGGAATTTGACAAATAGACCCCCAGCTCTGCTCCCTTGGGGGAGGGGGGGTTCACCTCTTTTCCTTGCTTCTCCCTTCCCTAGCCCCCTCCCCTCCCATCACACCCCTCCCCTTATTGGGTCTTTATGTGTGTAGTTCACAGTCACTTGGAGGGCTCCGTGGCTTTTTCGTGGCCTCCCTATTTTGAGTCTGATTGTTTGGTTTTAATCAGAAAAATAAACACTTATTTTGAATTTTCTCCCTGACCTCTCTGAGCCAGGTTCAAAAGATCTTTTTTTTTTAACTCTACCACATGTGAATTACAGGAAATGATCTCCTATTGGGGAAATGGGTCATTTCCAAGATTTTTCTCTCCAGGAAAATTGTAACTTATTAGTTAACTAAGAACAGCTCAAACAGGCAACAAAGAAGCACTTATTAAGATATTTTCTCCTTTTATGTGTCCCTAATCACAATCTAATCATAAACCTCAGTCCTGGTAGTTAATCCAAAGTTATTTAATTAAATTCTTTAATTTTACATATGAGGAAATTAAAAAAAAAAACCCTATACAACATACACAAAAGAGAGAGAGAATGGTTTTCTCAAGGGTTTGGGTTGCCTTCAGAGACCAGGATTAGGAATTCTGCCCTGAATGATAAGACCATCCCCTTCCCCCCATGATGATTTTTTAAAAATCACCGTGAACTCATTTTTTTAAAACATTTCTTGAATGAAACCTCATCCTTGAGTTTGGTGCATCAAAAGATTTGCTTGGAATAATAGTGGAATTTCTCTCCTTAAGCAAACAAAATATGGCTCAGAGATTCTACTTGAAAGATGAATTGGTCTCAATGTCATTTTGTTCGTCATTTTCTTCTTGGACCTAAACAGTGCTTCACCACAGTGGGTATTGTGGTTGAATTCCATACCTGTGAGAGAAGCTTCTAGAGACCTTTGGCTTAAAACGCACGTACTTAGCCAAGTTCTTTCTTCTGAATCATCTTTTTGCTGACCCTCTTGCTGGAGGCCAAAAAGAGGCAGTTACAGGAAGCACTTTACTCCAAGCTCAGAATGTATCCACCCAAGTGGGGAAGGGTGACACCCCCGCCCATCACTCAGCCTGCGCTGTCCTCACCTGGTTGCTGTTGAGGCCTCTGGTTGTCTGGTCCAAAACCAAACTTACTCCCCCGCCTTCACTTGTCTTTCTTCCATTTTGTTCTCTCCTTCTCTCTCTACCCACCCATTCTTTCTTCCGTGCGTTCATTCAACAAATAGTTGAGCTTTTAACTGGTTCTACCAGCTTTTTTATTTTTTAATAATTTTATTTATGTATTTTTTATTTTTGGCTGTGCTGGATCTTCATTGCTATGCAGGCTTTTCCCTAGTTATGGGGAGCAGAGGCTACTCTTCAGTTGCGGTGCTCAGG
The DNA here is from genome assembly GCF_023699985.2 of Odocoileus virginianus. Lineage (NCBI taxonomy): Eukaryota > Metazoa > Chordata > Mammalia > Artiodactyla > Cervidae > Odocoileus > Odocoileus virginianus. The sequence goes on from NC_069690.1 coordinate 20,789,849, forward strand.
CTCCTCATTGTGGTGGCTTCTCTTGTTGCGGAGCGCGGGCTCTCGGGCACACAGGCTTCGGTAGTTGGGGCACGTGGCCCACTAGGGTGGTTCCCAGGCTTTAGAGCACAGGGTCAATAGTGGTGGCGCACAGGCTCTGCAGCATGTGGGGTCTTCTTGGATCAGGAATTGAACCCGTATCTCCTTCATTGACAGGCAACTTCTTTATCACCGTGCTGCCAGGCAAGCCCTCTGCCTGCTTTTTAAGGCTCTGGTTAGCTCTGATAACAGGGTTATACTGACTGTTTACCCAGGCTACAAACCTTGGCATTTCTCAGCTCACTCCCCCCATTCTCCAAATCTAACTAGATCCCAGCGCCATCGTTTCAAGTAATCTCTTAACTAGTCCACGACCTCCATTCTCATTCACTCTGCACAAGCCCCAGGATGGCCTTTCTACAACATCAGTTGTCCATATCACTGCCCTGCATACAAACCTTTATTGTTGATGGATTAAGTCCAGAACTCCCTGTCGTGGATGCCAAGGCCTCCCACCACTGAGCCCACCTTGACGCCACCCTCTACCATGGCAGTCTGCTCCAGAGAGCCTCAAACCACCTTTGTGTCTTTGTGCATGCTGACTCCTCCACTGGGAATGGCCTTCCCACGTGCTCTGTTTGGTGAAGTTGTGCTCAGAGTAAGCTGTATACATTCATTGTCTCTTCATCTGTCACCAACTCTAAGAAACCTTCCCTCCGCTGTGTTTATCACTTGGCTCTACAGATCTCTGTTATGGCATTCATCACCTGTATTCTCATTAGTTCTTGTCTGTCTCCCCATCCAGACTGTGTCCCCAGAGTGCAGCCCAGGTTTTCTAGGTCTGGCTTCATTTCCTATGGTTTGTTTCAATGATGGCATCAATTAGAGTTAGGCTCGTCAGTCCACATGGCTTCAGGCTCACCCTGTCCCACTGCTCCCCACCCTCCTCACTAGCCTCCAATGCTTTGTATTCCACCGTCCTGAGAACTTGCAGTTCCCCTCAAACGTGCTGTACTTTACCCTGTCTCTTGCTCTGACTTGGATGCCTTCCCCCGTCCTGCTCATGACCTGCCTAATAAAATTCAGTTCATTCTTCAAAAAGCATCTCAGATGTCTCCTCCTCCTTCCCCTTCACTTGCTCTAACTTGTAACAAGATTAAATAATAAAAATAGCTAATACTGAACATGGCACTAACTCTTAAGTCCCAGATACTATTCTAGGCATATGGTTCTTGACACAGAGTAAGTGATCAGCCAATGATAACTAATATTATTTCTCTTTTTAAGTTGCACTATGTTAATTGCATTGTTAATGTGTTTCTTCTTTTGTCATTTTCATCTTTCGTTCCAGCTAATTTATTTACTTATTCATCTAGAGCAGATTCCGGTTCTCATGCAGGACTCTTTCTGCAGTGATGACGGGTTGCCTTTGTGAAAAAGGGATTTTGTGTGAAAGGAGAGAACTCATGCAGAAGAATGTGATTCTGTGTTAAGAGTGAGTGTTGGAGAATTAAAAGAAACAGAAGTATTCATTCTCATGAGACCCCCCCCATTTGCTTCCCCTGCCTCCATCCCACCCCTTCATTGTCCTAGATGAAAAAAATGACTGCCTCCTGTTTTTCCCCAGGGAAATGGTTTAAGTACAGAATTTGCTTTTTCTTTGGTGGAGGGAGGCAATTTCCTACAAACTCATTTGGATATTATCATCATTAATGTGAACAAAGCTTCTAGAACTTCACTTCCCCTAGCGCATCAAACATAAGGGCTCAGGAGGTCTCAGATAAGCAGAAGCTAGAAGTTTCCAGTAAGAGTCTGATGTCATCCAGTGTATCATCTTGAAGGTGATAGACTCTGTGATGTGCAAAAATCATTGATTTGGGCTTTGTGTTACTCTGGGTTCTCTAGAGAAACAGAACCAATAGGATCTGTCTCTCTAATATAGTTAATGTGTGTGTGTGTGTGTATATGTATATATGTTTCTAAATGAAAAGATTTATTATAAGGAATTAGCTCATGGAGTTCTGGCGGCTGAGAGGTCTCTAGATCTGTATTTGGCAAGCCCAAGACCAAGGAGAGCCAATGATGTAAGTTCTAGTCTGAGTCGGAGTCCAGAAGCAGGATAAGATCAATATCCCAGCTGGAAGACAGACAGAGAATGAACCCTTTCTTAAGCAGCCTTTTGTTCAGTTCAGGCCTTCAATGGATTGGATGAGGCCCACCCACATGGGGGAGGGCAATCTGCTTAGTCAACAGATTCAATTGTTAATCTCATCCAGAAACAAGACAGACCCGGAACAATGTCTCGCAAATATCTGGGCACCCTGTAGTCTGATCAAGTTGACCCAGAAAACTAGCCACCGGAGGTGTGGTGCTCACACATGCTAGCTCACCCGTCTATCTCTCTTTTGACCATGTGGTTCACTGTCCTGGCCTTGAGAGTTTGGCAGCTTAGCTGAAAGATCAGGACTTGGTATTGGAACACTCTGTGTCCCAGGCTCTTCCATTTACAGCTGGTATTATTTCAGGCCTTCTTTGTTCTGTATTACAACCACAGCCCCTCCACTTTTTTTTTTTTTTGGCTGCAGCACACATGGTGTATGAAATTCCACGCATAACACACTTCCACGGGCATGTCCAAATTTTGACAATTCCTCCCCCATACCCCCACCCCCATGTTTCCCAAGAAATAAAACCAATGGTACCACAGGTGCCTTGTGACATGTTGTTCATAAAAGCATTTTACAAGCTTGGGAGTAACTCTTAAGAGTTCATCAGTAATGGAGCAGGGCTAGATCAGGCATGGCTAAAACATGTAATTCCCAGTTAGCTGGTGTACTTGAACTTTTTCCACTCGAGGAAGCTTATTAAAAACAAATGCATGTGCTGTGATTTACGTTTGAAGAAGAAATGATTTAGAAACTTGTGTTGGAGTGGTAGCAGTCAAAGATTTTATTGTTTATCTCATCACTGAGGTGATGATCCTAGACAAGTCTTCAGCGATGATGCTGCAAGGAAGAGGCCTGAGAGGTGTATACAGTTTTGGTTAATGCTGGTTGCAAACGTGTCTCCAGAATTAAAGCCATGAAGATCACTGTGCTTAAAATCAAAGCCTAGGACTTCACTGGTGGTCTGGTGGTTAAGAATCCACCTGCTAATGCAGAGGACACAGGTTCAATTCCTGGGCCCAGAAGATCCCAGATGCCACAAGCAACACGGCCTGTGCGCCAAAACTACTGAACCCGTGCTCTGCAAGAGAAGCCACCACAATGAGAAGACTGCACCTTAACAAAGAGTAGTCTCCGCTCACCACAACCAGAGAAAGCCAGCACACAGCAACAAACACCCAGCACGGACATAAATAAATAAATCAGTAGAAGGGTGGTGACATTTAAAAAACAAACAAAGCCTATATCAAAGCTCTGAAGGTGCAGTTGATTCCTATTTGCTCCGAAGGAAAGACTAAGGGGCTAGGATTCTCCTTTCAACCTAGCCTTTCCTAGTCCATGATGTCCCTTGAGGCCTTCTCTCTCTTCAGATCAGTTCATTTCAGTTGCTTAGTCATGTCCGACTCTTTGCAACCCCATGGACTGCAGCACGCCAGGCCTCCCTATCCATCACCAACTCCCAGAGTTTACTCGAACTCATGTCCATTGAGTCAGTGATGCCATCCAACCAATCTCATCCTCTGTGGTCCCCTTCTCTTCCCGCCCTCAGTCTTTCCCAAGATCAGGGTTTTTTCAAATGAGTCAGTTCTTCACATCAGGTGGCCAAAGTATTGGAGTTTCAGCTTCAGCATTAGTCCTTCCAATGAATATTCAGGACTGATTTCCTTTAGGTTGGACTGATTGGATCGCCCTGTCTCTCTCTCTCTTTTTTTTTTTTTTTTTAATTAATTCTACTCTTTTGTATTCTGTGGGCAGTTGAGAGCTAAGTCCTGCCAATTCTTCCTCCAAGTGTCTCTGGGAAGGCCAGCTGTCAGCGAGGGATGGTGCTAGGCAGAGGGACTAGTGTGCTAGTCCAAGGGACTCCTATCTCTTTCCAGATTATAAAAATGAGTCTGTGAAAGCTTGCTGGTGAATCTTCCACATCACTCAGGAAATTCAAGGTACTTTCGGTCACATGACCGAAGTAGCACTTGGCCAAGTTAACATTCCCTTTCTTTCTCTGTTAACCTGTATCCCTGTGTTGGAGAACTAGAGTTAGGAAGTGATTCAGGAGCAAATAGAAACCAGAATTCCAGCAGAGGCTGAGTAGGGCTTCTTAACCTTTGCACTGTTGACATTTTGAACCAGATGATTTTTTGCTGTGGAGGTGCCGTTCTGTACATTGTAGAACATTTTACAGTGTCCCTGCCTTCTGCCCACGACGTGATAGTAGCAACCTCTTTCCCCAGTTGCAGCCACCAAAAATGAAATTGCCCTCGGTTGAGAATGACAGGCTACAAGCAAGCCCTCTGCCTGGCATCATCCCTCGCTGACAGCTGGCCTTCCCCGAGACACCTGGAGGAGGAATTGGCAGGACTTAGCTCTCAATTGCCCACACAATACAAAAGAGTAGAATTAGTTTAAAAAAAAAATTAGTTAAAAATTAGTTTAAAAATATTTTACTTATTTCACACTTTCTCCTTCCTTGTCACTCATTTCTCCAGATAATTTACAGAACTGAACATTTGAAATGAAGGGTCTTTTCCTGGTGGGTAGAGGTAGAGAGCTGTGTTTCCACTGAAACCTACATATACCAGTTATTTTTACAGCCTCTTTATAGAGTATTAATTTTAAATGCTGCAGAACTATTACTCAGGGTATAAAATACATGGAAGTGAACAGGGATAGGAACTCTTGCCCAAATGCCTTGAGGAGATGATCCCGTTTGCAGCTCAGGGCCATTTCTGGCACTCCGGAAACCTTCTTCCACTTGGTAATCGGTGTAGGTCTGAAACCCTTATTGAATCAGAACAGACGCATGTCAGGCTGCCCACTGGAATCTAAAGTCACCTGCCCAAAGCTTCCTGATCAGAGAGGCTGAGTGGGTACCTTGTGAGTCAGAAGCTGGGATGCTTCAGGGTCAGTGTCAGGAGCTGCAGGAGCCGGTATGTCTTCTGGATGCCTCTCCAAGGCACTTTGGCCTTTGATGTAGCCCTGTCTGTGTGTTAGGGCTGCCTGCGCTGTAAAGAGGAACAAATTGGTGATGGGAAATTAACAGATGATGGAACAGAAAAAGAGACATGAGGAATGGGATTGCCTTGCAGATGGGGTTCACCCAAGTCTCAAGGTTCTGTGAGAAGGTCTGTGAGAAGGGCCAGACTTGATAAAGGCCCCGGGCTGGGTGTGGTGCGCTGTCGGCCTGCCTCCTTGCTTCTCGAACAACTGGACAGCCTTGCAAAGACCCTAACCCCATGCAGAGCTGACAGCCTGGCTTCTGCATGCTCTGCACCTTCCATTTGTGGGGTGATTTCTGAAATGAAAGCATCTTTCCTCTTTGTCCTTCCTGGATATTCCTCTCTGCTCATTTACTCCTTCTGCAAACACATGCTGGATGGTGAACCTGGCACAGGGCCTGTAAGGCACTGGGGCAACCAGGGTGTCTTCTCTTGGTCGGGAGGGTCTGGGTGTCGGTGGTGGCAGGAGAGAATTGTGGCACGCATGATGCAATGGCATCAGTACAAGGATGAGGGCCAGGGTGCATTCAGTTGTCCTCACTCTGCTGGCTGGACGGGACTTTGAGAGAGATGAGGTCAGGGAGATTTTAGAGATTCTCATCAAGCCTGGAGAAGGGATAGGAGTCAGATAAATGGGACAGAGAAGGGCAGTTCAGAGAGAGGGAATAGTATCTGCAAAGGATAAGATGGGGTGAGTTCAGAGAACTCTGAGGTGTGTGCATGCTCAGTCATGTCAGTCATTTCTGACTCTGTGACCTCATGGACAGTAGCCCACCAGGCTCCTCTGTCTGTGGGATTCTTCAGGGGAGAACACTAGAGTGGGTTGTCATGCCCTCCTCCGGGGAATCTTCCTGACCCAGGGATCGAACCCATGTCTCCTGCAGCTCCTGCATTGCAGGTGGATTCTTTACTGCTGAGCCACCAGGGAAACCTGAATGCTGAGGTACAGGTAGGCAGTTGGAAAGAGTGACAAGAGCGAAAGTTTTATAGGGTAAGGAATGGAGACTTCGTCTTGAAGGTGTCAGAAGGGTTTGAAACAGGCGTTTTAGTGAGATGACACAGCCTGCAGGTGGCTGCTGGGTAGGAGATGGAAGTAAGTGGTATCAAGAATGGCAGTAGAGGTGGTCCAGTGGTTAAGACTCTGAGCTTCCACTGCAGGGGGCACGGGTTTGATCCCTGGTTTGGGAAGTTCTGCATACTGCGCAGTGCAGTCAAAAAAAAAAAGAGAGAGAGAGACGTGGAGCTATTGCAGAGGTCCAGCTAGGAGACCATACACAGCCAGCCCCACAGCCTTGCCCACAACAAAACACATCGCCCACTGCAATCCTCAAAATAGGGTCAGGTTCCTAGAACTCTGAGGATCTTTCATAACTGGGCAGAGTCCTCATCCAGGACATTCATTTAACATTTTGAAATATTCTGCATGTCCTTTGCAAGTTAATTGACTATTAATACATTTGTTTAAACTTGAATCTCCCGCATTAAGCTGTTTTTCTGTTAATCACGAATTTGGGATTATCCGGAAGGCCAAACTGCTATTCTCCCAGGCTTTGAGAAAAAGCCATTAGTGTCTTTCAGCTACATAATTTTACTGAATTTTTCTCTCAACAAAGGTAAGGTTTTTGTTTTTGTTTTCTTTTTGTTGCTGTGCATGCCCTGAACACAGTTTAAGGGACTGGAAAGAATTCCCTGGAGAAGCCAGGGAACTTGCTGACCAAGCTGGCATCACTTTTCATTCCTGTAAAATGTTTCTACTCAAATGTTCTGACTCCAGCCTGAGGCTGGCACCAGCTGAGTGTTCACAGCAAAGAAGTATTTGAATGTTGGCCTTGCCCTGACCCATGTTCAAATCATTTGTTTCACTAAGAGTATGTATTTTGAGATAGCAAACTAGATTAGCTTGTATCCAGCAGTTTAATTGCTGATTCAGTTAAAAAGTCTTTACTTGATGGGGCCTGGCCTGAGATGGAGTGACCTCCAAGGCTGCCATGACTTTTCAGAAGAAAAAACCTTCCCCTTTTTCCTTAAATTATAAAAGCAGAACTACATGCACATGGTTAAACCTTCTAAGCTGTAGTTACTGAAGGATACAGCAGAGGTATAATTTGATAACCACATATCCCCCTAAAATATGAATATAAATGTATAATATATCCTTCTCCATGCATTTTTGCATACATGTATGAGTAATACCTGTTTTATAGGGCTTCCCAGGTGGCTCAGTGGTAAAGAATCCGCCTGCCAATGCAGAGACACAGGTTTGATCCCTGGGTCGGGAAGGTCCCATGGAGGAGGGAATGGCAACTCACTCCAGTATTCTTCCCTGGAGAATCACGTGGACAGAGGAGCTCTGTGGGCTACGTCCATGGGGACAGTCCATACAGTTGCACAGAGTCGGACACCACTGAGCACACATGCATGCACATTGCCTGTTTTATTTACAAAAAGCTTTGATTTGCAAAAAAAATTAATTCTGTATATTAACAACCTTTCCCTTTCAGCCCATGCTGACTTGCTTCAGTCTTTGAAATCCTAGCATTGTTTTCCATTGAGGGACTATATTGTGGTTTACTTGCCCAGGCCCCTGTAAAGAATGTTTCTTCCCTCCTCTAGTCTTTTGATATTTCAAATAACACTATGATAAACATTCTTTTTTTATATAATTTAACTTATTTGATCACACTGGGTCTTGGTTGCAGCATGTGGGAATTTTTAGTCATGGCATTGTGGGATCTAGTTCCCTGACCAGGGATTGAACCTGGGCCCCCTGTGTTGGGAGTTTAGCCACTGGATCACCAGGGAAGTCTCTGGCAAACATTCTTGAAGATACATTTTTGCACACGTATGCATGTGTATCTGTAGAATAAACTACTAGAATTGGAATTGTTAGGCCAAAGGATGCAGCAGCAGTAACACAGATCTGATTTAGCACTCTGCAGCACTTTTTTGCACATTCAAGAACAAACAATTTGAAAACCCTTGGTTTAGATCCTCTGACAGGGAAATGTGTTAAGACTTACTCTCTCTGTTCCCATCTTTTTTTTTTTTTTTTTTTTTTGACTCCCCTGGATCTTTGTTGCTGCTCTCAGGCTTTCTCTAGTTGTGGCAAGTGGGAGCAATTCTTGTTCCGGTGCGTGGGTTTCTCGTGGTGGTGGCTTCTTGTTGCTGAGCATGCTGGGTGCACAGGCTTCAGCAGTTACAGCAAACGGGCTCTAGAGTGCAGGCTCAGTGGTGCGTGGGCTTGGTTGCCCTGCAGCCTGTGGAAGCTTTCCAGACAAGGGATTGAACCCATGCCCCTGTGTTGGCAGACAGATTCTTAACCACTGGACGACCAGGGAATCCCATATTCAGTCTTTTATTTTGGGAAATTTAAAATCTACAGAAAAGTTAAAGAATAGAACAATGAACGCCCCTCGTCTACCCCTCACCTAAATTTACCAGTTGTAAACATTTTGTTGCTTTAAGGTCTTTAAGTGATGCTGCTGCTAGGCCGGGGAGCTAATTTTTTTAAGAACGTCTGACATAAATCTACACATGAGTATGAATGGTGGGTAAATCTTTTTTCCCTGAATTATTTACCAACAGGTTGTACACTTCATGATGTTTTACTCCTAGCCATTTTAATCTGTATCTCCTAAGAATAGGGATGTTCTTGTCATAGCAACATTATTGTCAGACCCAAAAACACTTAACAAAAAGAGTGTAGTTTGGTTGTCTTGTAGAATTTTCCAGTCTGAATGTCCAATTGATACCTCCTGATTAGAGTCAAGTATAACATTTCTGTTAATACTACAAAAGTGATATATACTTCATATTGTATTTCAATAGGAGGCAGATACTAGTTTTGTCCTGTTACTGGCGCCTTAGTCTGTTTGGACTGCTGTAACAAAAATACAACAGACTAGGTAGCTTAAATAACAAACATTTATGTCTCACAGTTCTGGAGATTGAGAAGTCCTAGATCAAAGCACCAGCAGATCCTGTGTCTTGTGAAAGTCACCTTCTGGTTCAGATATGACTGTCTTCTCCTTGTGTCATCATGAGGCCAAAAGAGACAAGGGAGCTCTCTAGGGTCTGTTTTATAAGGGCACTAACCCTATTCATGAGAGCTCCATCCTCATGGCCTAATCACCTTCCAAAGTCACCACCTCCTAATCATATTCAGTGTTAAGATTTCAGCAAATGAATTTGTCAGACACAAACATTCAGTGCATAACAATTGGTGATGCTGAGTTTAAACACTTGGTTTACATAACTAGATCTCTCTCTCATAAAGGGATTTTCTCCTCCCTAGTTAACAAGGAACAAATGGTCTGACACTTCAGGACCATAGGTGTATGTGTTCTGTGTCAGATAACTTCTCATTCTGTGGCTGAGGCATCCATTGATATATTGATGATCATTGCCAAAGTATCACTTCAGGCTCTTGGATTTTTTAAAAAATGATATAGTACATTAACTGCATTATCTTTTTTTTAGTGCTCTAATTATTCCTAACTCAGTAAATGAAAACCTTTGCAAGATGGCTCCTGGGCCCTGTTAACATGTCCCCAACTTTCTATGAGTTTCTTTTCTTTTCTTTTCTTTTCTATGAGTTTTCTTGCTTTTCTGACACTGGAAAGTGCTCACTGTCAACTTTCCTTTCCTCGGCCTTCGTGGAATCAGCGTTTCCCTAGGAAACCCTGTTTCCTTTTGGTGGAGAAATGGTATTTTGAAACCAAAATCTGAGCATGAACTGTGCTTATTGCTAGGGTTGTCATTGCTTCCAGATACTTTCAGTAGGAAGAACTAAGAAATTTAATTTTTTAAAAGAAGTCTTGAGTTCATAGCGATATGTTCACTTTAGAACCAGCATCACAGGGTACTTCCTTACTGTGCCCATGCATATTTATATCCCTAATGTCACGCAGTGAGATCCTTGTTTACAGATTGACAACACTGATATCATGGCCAACAATAAACTTGTTAAGTTCAATATTTCTTTTTCCTTTCAAGCTTAGTGCAATTTATTAAGTCATCTCAGCTGCTGATGTGGATCTTTTCAGTTCTTTCTGTCCTTTGACTACATCCAAATAAGAGTGAACAGACAGAAAACTGTATCCAGAAGTTTGAATGACTTCACTTTTTTGTGCAGAGAATGTAATAATTGTAACAGGCTCATGTTTCTGTTCATATTCAGCTTTAGGATTTGCTTTTTCCTTCATACATTTAAAATTTTTTATTAATACATAAAATATTTTATGGTGCAAAAGCCAAAACTGTATAAAACAATGTACAAAGATAAGTCTCACTTGTGCCACTGTAAGTAACCGTTTTCATGAGTTTCCATCTTCCTTATTGAGAAAACAACCAGTGTCAGTCTGTATCAGGACCTCTTCTTTACACACACCCACAGGAATGGTCTGAGATGCTGCTTCTCAGGGTCAGCCACAACCAGAAAAACAAGTGGGAAACAGTGAAATGTGGTAGTCCCTCTCTTACCTCACTCTGTTAATTGGCTTAGCTTTGTCTATTGCCTGGTAATCTGTGCAAAAGGCAAAGCTCTCCATGGGAGGATAATCACCGGGTGACTGGGAGGCCCTGAGATGCGAGCCTTTCAAGTAGAATGAAGATGTCTAAGTTTGGTTTTGATGGTCCGTTTAATCGCCTTTGACAGGGGCGGAACCGACTCTGTATCCCTGAAGCAGATCTGGTATCCGTGAAACAGATTTTGACTAAGCAGATAAGTTGCTTCTCTGGCGGGCCTTTTAGTGCAGCTGTTGTTTTGCACTTGAGTAATTTGGGCTTCCTTTTCCTTTTCATACAATATTATGTAGTTTTAATCCCCTCCTGCCTAAGAGTTGCTGGGAACAAATTTTTTTCTTTAGAATAAACATTTTGGGGAAGTTAGCTTTTCACATTTGTTGTTGTTGTTCTTTACTTGACATTAAGAAGCTTTTATAAGCAATTAAAACTAGGAGAAAACCCAAACCAAAAATTCCCCCTAAACTCCCGATGACCTCAGTAGAAATCTCTTCCAGTGTTTCTGGTCTTAACTCCTTGGTCAGCTTAGGGAGTGATTCTTTGTCCCACTTCCAAATGAAAACTTTGAACTATTAGTATATGTGGGTGAACAGATTCCATTAAACATGATTTTGGGGTGAGACTGAGAAGAGTTAATCTTAAAACTAGAGCTGGACAGGAAACTGAAACATTTCCTGGAATGGGTCCTTTTCTTGAATGGCGAATGTTCTTGGTAAAGAAACTCTCTTGAGTCAGTGGTGGTGGGATGACCTTTGAACCAGATCCTTCCAATATTGAATCATTTTGTCAGTTCTTCCTTGGGATGATGAAGCCCATTTTGATCATGGCAGGGTGTTCAGAGTAGAATAAATAAACTCTGAAAATTGACTACTGCTTGCTCTTGGCTAGATATGGAATAGAAAGGAAAGTGTGAGATATTCCCTGATATTTTCCTTCATTCCAGGACCACCTTTGTGGTTTTCTCATGTCACAATACCAGTTGTATTACCATTTGCTTCATATTTTTCTTTAAATATACTCACTTTAAAATTTTAGATTTGTGTCATTATTAAAAAGCGAGATGAGCAGGTGCTGGGAAAAATGTTAATCACCTATTGACATTAAACTAAGACTTCTCCCCTAAAGTAATGGGAAGTGCTGGAAGAAAATTGAGAATGGGATGACATTTTGGCTTAGTATTATTTACTGGGGAATACTTGCGCCACCTAAGAAAATATCTCCCTTATGTATAGACAAGGAATTCCACTTAGAGAAACACTGCCCAGTGCCATGTTTTGACTGCCCTGGTTGTATTTGGGAAGCAGGGGGAATGAGGTAACCATTGATACAGATAGCTTCTGTGGTCAACTTTTTAAAATGTCCTTTAAAACTAGAGATTTCACAGTAGTTTGACATATGTCTTTAAAAAAAAACCCTCATTTCAAATCAAGGCACTGAGGTTTCCTCTAGAAACAGAATACATGTGTACTTATTCTAATGATTATCCCAAAAAGATTTAAGTTGACTTATATGGAAATATAAACCATGGCATGATAAAATAAGGGTGAAGCAAAATAATTTAGACTTGGAAATAAGATAGATGAATGAAATAGAAAAAATAAAGAAGGAGGGGACAAAATAGAATTAACAGTTGGTCATGGTGACCTGTACACCTGCTCCATGGGAACATAAGGTATTGCATGAGCTTCCTTTTTAAACAAGAAAAAAATTATTTATTTATTTGGCTGCTCCAGATCTTAGTTGCAGCTTGTGGGATCTAGATCCCTGATCAGGGATCAAACCCAGCCCCCTGCATTGGGAGCGTGGAGTCAGCCACTGGACTGCCAGGGAAGGCCCCTCACAAACTTCCTAATGGCCAGTGAGAAAAGGGAAATTGTGTCTGTTTCACAATCCCCAATATCTGTAAGATAAAATAAAACCAATTGCTTAGGAAAAACATGAACATTTCTTCCAGGAACCTCATAGAGAGAAATTTCTGTGGTCTGTTGAGTGATGCCTTCAACAAAAGAAGAGAAGCCAGAATGAAAACCTGTTCTAATCTGCTGAAACAACTCCCCCAGGAAATATTTCCGATAGTGACTCTTGAACTATTACAGTACAGTACAGGTTGTAAATAAGTCTCCATAGCCCAGACTTGAGCTCATGCCCTTGGCCTATTACCTTTTTCCTATTTGAAGAAGGGAGAGGTCCCTCAAAGCAACAGATCATCTGATGTTTCTGGTCGATTTCTCCGTGGAGTAGTGGTAAAATGTTTTAACAGGGTTGTGGGGTAGCCTGTCCCTTGTATAAAACTTCAGCCTGAGAAACCCTGATTAATTAAGCAAGTAACTAATCAGTATTCTCTGTTGTCTCTTGTACCAAGGATGAGTCAGTTTCATTTTACTGTGGGTGATATGGCTGGGCCTCCTAGACTCATTAGCTCGGATTTACCTTGGTTCAAGTGAACTTGGCCATCCAGATGCATGGCAAGCTCAGCCACCAAGATTGGAGTTTCCAGTGAAAGACAAGTGCTGAACGAGACCAGCAGAGCCCTGCTTTAAACCTGGTAAGATCGCAGTCGGGAGCATGCTCCACAATGACTTAAGATTCTTCTCTCATTGGAGCACGTCCAGTCCACTCAGGTTCCCGGAGGTAAAGACCTTTGTGAGAAAGCTTTCCTGAGGGGTTTGATGTTTGTTCTGTGCTTAGAAATGCCTTGACTTTAGAATGTCTGCATTCTTGTATTGAGAGTTTTAAGCCTCTTCTTTCTTCAGCCATCATGGAAAAGAATCTTGGCAGATGCAAGGCTAGATTGGACCCCCTTATCTGCATCTCCCCTCGGGGACTGCTGTTGACTGGCCTGTCTCATATGACAGGAATCATTTTCTGCTGGTTTTGATTGAGTTCTCTGGCACGGCGGCTAGGATTTGTTGTAGCACATACATTCCCCTTGCCAAGGTACACAGCGTCTTTAGACTTAGAGGCTTGCTTTATGTTTCCCCCCCAAACTTAATTTATTCTACATATCCCGTGGCAGGACTAAACATTTGTGGGTATTTGGCTGCCAGAACTGGAGGTGGATCCGATGGGGCCTGTGTCTATACTTGTCGAAGAATGGGAGGGTTGCTTTCTTCTGGGGTATATTTTCAGAGAGAGTTGTACAAATTCAAACAAAACTTTTCAACAAACTTATTTTGTGCATAGCACTTACAGAATAAATTGATTCTGGGGAAACAGTTTTTTTTATTAGCCTTAGGGATGACATTTTGGACTGGGTAGAAAGTGATGCCCTTCCTCTGCCTGTAACGTAACGCTGGGTGTAGCGGTCCTATTAGGACATGGTGGGACCCAGGAGATGCAAGGAGTGAGAAGAGCGGGGCCACAGCCTCTCCTGTTACTATATGCTAGTGTGTGAGAAAATTGAAACATTTTTTTGGTCATGCTTTGAGGCATGTACAATCTTAGTTCCCCAACCGGGGATCAAACCCACACCCGCTGCAGTGGAAGCTCAGAGCCTTAACCACTGTACCACCAGGGAAGTCCCTAAAATTTTACAGCTCTACTCAGCTAAGCACATGGGAATCCTTTAAAAGATCTCAGCAAGAGTCTCCACTTCCCAGGACCTGCTGTGATGGGGACTTTCAAGGAGCTGAAGAACGATACTGAGAAGAGTAAGGTAGGGTGGGAAATGAGAATCAGAAATAGTGATTCCAGATTTGTTCATGTGATCAATGAATATCTTTATTGTGTGCAGACTCTGTGCCTTGTGCGGTGCCGGAGGCTTCATGCTTAGCCCTGCCTCAGAGAGCTCTGCCGACCAGTGGGGAAGACAGACATGGTTCGACAAGTCACATAAAGAGATCATGAAATTGTGATCGGGGCCGTGAGGGAGGTGCACCTGGGGGACTTGGTCTAGACTTGCTGGGGGTGCAGAACAGGGCAGTGGGCTCTCCTGAGGAAGTGATGTTTGATCTGAGATTCCCAGAATGAGTAAGAATTACCTGGGGGGACTTGCCTGTTCAGTGTTAGGATTCCGAACTTCCACTGCAGGGGGCGCAGGTTGGATCCCTAGTTGAGGAACTAGGTAGATTCCCCCATCTGCCAAAAAGAGAAAAAGAAATAACTGGGGAAGCTGGAGGGCTGTACGGGCAGAGGGACTCAAACTTCAGTGGGCATAAGCATTTCCTGGGAGCTTCCTTAAAATTTGCATGTTTGCATCTTATCCTCAGAGAGTCAGATTTAGTGGGTCAGAGGTGGGGCCCCCAAATCTGTATCGCCCCAGGGGCTGCAGCTGCAGGTCTTCTGGGGAAATACCAAGTTCACTGTTGTTGGGAAAGCTCTTTCCTGCCAATGTGCAGTGTTTGCTGAGCTCCAGGCCCCCTTCCTGTGGGTAGATGTACTTAGGTTTGGCATAAGTGTAACCCCAAGTGCTCAGGGGAACCTTGCTGGTTTCCTGGTCAGGGAGAGTTTTATGAGGTTCCTTGGTGGAGACACCACTGGCAGTGGCCAAGGGGGGTTCTCCCTACCCGGTCTCCTGGGGAGAAGTCATCACAATGCCCCCAGGTGGCAGGAAAGCTGAGACCAAGCCAGCAGGTTTTCCTCCCTGGGGAAGAGCTTTCTGGAGACTGTGGGGCCCCAGCTGGCTTGCAGGGGTAAGCCAGACCCACCGGATTTCCATCCCCCTTTCTCACCACTGCCTCGGTTGGCACAGGACCTGAGGAATTTGAGGTGGCAGGGCTGTTACTGGGATCGGAGCCGCTGGTTAAACTACATCATGTTTTTTCCATTCTCTGTTTCAAATGTCTGGTTAGATCAGGAGGAAGTGTTGACGTACACCCCTTCTTTACAGCTCGGGAACACTCGCTCATCTCCTTTTCAATAGAAAAAGCAGACCTCAGAAGCCTTTGGCAGCCAACTGGGGGCTAGATCCAATGTAATAATTGTTTGGGCTTTTGCTCTTTTTATTTTGACACTTACTCTCTATTTATGGTAAGCAATACTGGTTTTCTGTTTACAACAGCAAGATCAAATTTCCTTTCAAAAAAAAATTTTTTTTTTTTTTTTACGATAAAGGCTTACTTAAAGCAAACTAAGTCAGTAAGAGAGTTGGGGATACAAACCAGAAATGATATATGTGAACAACTGAGTCTGGGAAGTATGGGGGGCCTGGAAGGAGCCATCTGGATTTTCCATCTATGTTTAATCCTCATAGCAACCCTGTGAGGCAAGAACAGTCTTCTTCCCTGTTTGCAGCGGAAGTGACTTTTTCAGAGAAGTGAGCTAACTGGCCCGACCTGGCCAGCTTCCCTCTGCTCTCTCAGATTGCTCTTCTCGGTGACTGGGGGACACAGGGAACCACGCAGTCACTCTGCTGGGATCCTTGGCTCTTCAGCTCGTTCTGTCCCCCCATCCCCCGCTCCCTGCGCCTTTCTCTGCCATCTGCAGAGGAGCTGGACCTCACCCTTGGTCCTGGCCTCCATCACCTCAGCCCGGGGAGCTCTGGGTGTTCATTTTTGCGAGCAAAGAGCAGAGCTGGCAGGCACTGGAGCCCGGTGTCTTGACTGAATTTCCCTGCTCTTGGACACGGATGATTCCCTGGGTGGTCTGGAGCCTGGTCTGAAACTTGTTGACATTTAACAGTTCGGTCCTGCTAAAGGTTGACAGGATTATTGTGCTCTTGAAAATGGTCAGCGTGTCCCAGAAAGTCTGTGCTCCTCCTGGGGAATCAATTTGTGTGTGGTTCCTATTCAGAAGGCCTCAGCAGTTTATGTTTCCCAAGCAAGTGATTAGTGGCATATTCAAGGTCTGATTCACTGGGATATTTGCATCCGGAGGAGAAAACCAGTCCAGTCGCAACCTCAGAACCTTGACACACTCTGTCCCTTTGGGTTCTGTGGCCCTGGTGGCTTCTGGCTTCAGCCCACGGAAGGTGCTGGCAGGCTTGGGCCTGGGAGTGTCTGCAGAGGGCTGCCCCTGGCCGAGCTGGAGCGTGAAAGTTGGTCAAGACTTGCTGTGTCTGCTCCTGATGTCACAAGTGCTGCTCCACCTTGGGAATGTGGAGGACACGGGCTGTTTTTTTAAAGTAACCATTCATCCTGTCTGTAGAGGAAACCTCAGGTTTTCTTCATTCCTGGCTCATCTCAGGGCAGAGTCTCCTGGAGCCATAGTGAATGCAAAACCTTCCAGGAGGGAGAGCCACCCTCACCTTGGGAATTGGGGGGGGGGGGGGCGGGAAATATATATATATATATATATATATATATATATATATATATATATATATATATATATATATATTCAGTTCCATCGCTCAGTCGTGTCCGACTCTTTGTGACCCCATGGACTGCAGCACGCCAGGCCTCTCTGTCCATCACCAACTCCCAGAATTTACTCAAACTCATGACCATTGACTCAGTGATGCCACCCAATCATCTCATCCTCTGTTGTTCCCTTCTCCTCCTGCCTTCAATCTTTCCCAGCATCAGGGTCTTTTCAAATGAGTCAGCTCTTCGCATCAGGTGGCCAAAATATTGGGAAGGGTGGGGAATATATATATATATATATGTATATATATATATATATATATACATGTGTGTGTGTGTGTGTGTGTGTATATATATATATATATATAATGGGTTGTGGGATGCAGGAGGAGAAGCGGGCAAGAGGATGAGATGGTTGAATGGCATCACCAACTCAATGGACATGAGTTTGGGCAAACTGGGAGATAGTGAAGGACAGGGAAGCCTGGTGTGTTGCAGTCCCTGGGGTCGCAAAGAGACAGACGAATTAGCAACTGAACAATACACACACATGCGCGCGCTTTTTTTTTCCAATTTAAAACATACTTTGGGACTTCCCTGGTGGTCCAGTGGCTAAGACTGCAGGCTCCCAAGGTGGGGGCAGGGGTTCGATCCTTGGTTGGGGAACTAGATTCCGCATGCTGCACAACGCAGCCTAAAACAAACAAAACCTTAAATAAATGTTTATTAAAAAGTACTTCATTGAATGTAACTTGTTGCTTTTCCCAAAGGAAGATATAAAATTTAAAAATAAAGAAATACGCATAGATATAAAACAAACCAAAAAAAGGCCTCTTCTCTGCAAGTTTATGACAGGTTGTCCACTACGGCCACCATCCCTGAGACCCACACGTCAGAGAGGCAGGCTGATTTTTGTCCCATCTGCATGCAGTATTTTAGGCTCACAAGTAAGAAGCACTGTATTTTAAGTCAGTGGCTGGCAGAGAGCAGAGGCCCTTGTCCTCATTTGCTCTATCATCTTAGGTAAGTCATCTTGCTTGCATTTTTACATCCATAGCACGGGGAGGAGTTTGTTCCCCAGGGCCCCAGGATCCCATGGGGACAACAGAAGGGGCTTCCATAAGAGACTGGAAAGGGTTAACAGCATAAAGTCATTTTGCTTTCCTTTCACCAGAGTTTGAAGCAGTGAGGGCTCCGTGGTACACAGAGCCCTCCGTGCACGCATACCCCCACATCTGTCTTAGCTAGGAGTTGTTTACAAAGGACAGAAATCCACTCAAGCTGGCATCAGTGGTTTGGGGCAGGCTCTCAGTTGTTAATCACATGAGCATCCAGATTCAGGAAATAGGGTCCAGCTGGGATGCGGTGGGACCAGAATGGGATTTCAGAGACAGGTCCCTGTCAGCCTCAGGGGCTGTGCAGTTTCGTTTGTGTCTCAGTTCTCGACTCCCTGGTATCTGTCTCCCAGTCTGTCCCATTTCTGCTCCTTTGTGGGGATGAGGGGCTGTAATACTTCATTGCTTCCTTGCTTGTCCTTGGTCCACCAGGGCTAGTCCTGTCTCCATTTTACACGAGTTCATGTCCCCACTCCACCACCGCCTAGTCAGTCAGTTTAGTTCAGTTCAGTCACTCAGTCCAGCTCCTTGTGACCCCTTGGACTGCTACACACCAGGCTTCCCTGTCCATCACCAACTCCCAGAGCTTACTCATACTCATGTCCATTGAGTTGGTGATGCCGTCCAACCATCTCATCCTCTATCGTCCCCTTCTCCTCCCGCCTTCAATCTTTCCCAGCATCAGGGTCTTTTCCAATGAATCAGTTCTTCGCATCAGGTGGCCAAAGTATTGGAGTTTCAGCTTCAGCATCAGTCCTCCCAATGAACACCCAGGACTGATTTCCTTTAGGATGGACTGGTTGGATCTCCTTGCAGTCCAAGGGACTCTGAAGAGTCTTCTCCAACACCACAGTTCAAAAGCATCAATTCTTTGGTGCTCAGCTTTCTTTATAGTTCAACTCTCACATCCATACATGACTACTGGAAAAACCATAGCTTTGATTAGACGACTTCATGTTTTTCACATCCCTGCCACACTTAGAAAGTGATTGCTGTGTGTCTTCTGGGATAAAGGGACAAGGCAGTTTGTCACCAGAGGCCAGGGACTCAGGCAGTGTGGGGTGGGGATCCGGCTGCCCCTAGGACTGACTGAGAAGATCAACATGGCATCTCCTCTAACCTCTGCAGATCTCTGGTCAGGGAGCTCTGCCCTTACTGAATCCAACTTTGTGTTCACTTTCTAAATTCCCAGGAGCAAGTGGGGATGGTCTCAGGTCAAGTGTCCGCACCTGCTGCAGTCACCTGTGGCCTGAGGCTGGCACCAGAGACCAGACATGTCCCTGGGGTCCCTGCTGCGGGGACGGTAGCGGGGGTGAGCAGGACAAGGACTGGCATCCAGGTGGAATGTCTACATGGTGAGCAGGTCCAGGAACTCACCAGACTCCTTTTCTCCCTTGGAGGCAGGGACCTTTGTCCTCAACCTCTGTATCCCCACAGCATCTGGCATAAATACTTGGTAAGTTTTATTTAATTTAATTAATTGATTTTCTCTTTTGGCCGCATCATGCGGCATGTGGAATTTTAGTTCCACCACCAGAGATTGAACCCCCACCCCCTGTAATGGAAGCACAGAGTCTTAACCACTGGACCACCAGGGAAGTCCTTGGTAGGTTTTAGGTGCTTGAGAAATGTCTGTTGTGGAATGAGCACCCAGGTCTGTGCAGGGTAGAGGCCTGACATCCTGCCGAGCATGACCTTGACCGATCTGGGAACTCAGCTGCCTCCCGCCCCCTGCATCACATCCTTAGACTCTGCTTCACCCCCGTTTCTCCAGGACACTTCACAACCAACCGGGGCCTTCCTGCTGTTTTCAGTGTTTCTTGTTACCATCTGAAGTCCCAAACCAAGAGCCGTTAAGCAGCGAGGCAGGCTGCCTGTGTGTTTTTCCCTCAGAATGAGGCATTTGGAACCAATTGTGTGGTGGCCCCTTGGAGTTAGCTGTTTAGAAGTTAAACAACACACACTAACACTGCATTGTAAAAATGTCTTTCCGGCCAGTGTCTTGGACTTTTGTGTTTCTGTGGAAACGCCCATCTAAATTTCCTGCTTGATTTTTTTTTTTTCTTTAATGGTCAGACATTAACTTGGCAAATACAGCTAATTTTTAAAATGCTGCTGATGTTAAAGCAAACAGCGACCATACCTTTCAGAGATAAGACATCAGCATTCAGTCATTGGAAATAAATTGGTGGTGGTTGACATCCTGCTGAGAGCGTAGAGACCCTTGGCTTAATTAATAATTTCATCTCAGATCCTTCACTCACCCTGTTTTATGACAGCTTTATTTAGCAGAGAGAGCGATGTGAACGGATGTTTCTTTGTAAGAATAGAGGGATGTAATACTTTGTTCTGTATTGACTCCCATATTTATTTCTGTATAGGGTCTGTAGCTCTTTCTTATTCTACATGAATCACTTGGATGCATAAATTCAAGGACATATGTTTGCAGCTCTCACACATCTGTCTTGAATTTCATCTTTTCCACCCTGTCTTCTACTTTCCAAACAATTTACCTCCCTCCTTCTCTCTCCCTGCTGTTATTTATTTCATTGTGCCGTGGAACCCTTTCATTTCAAGAGCTGACAGAGGGGAACAATGCAGGCCACACACTCCACTTCTATATAAAGGCATCTTGCAGCACGGTGAGCAAGCTTTGTGTCTGGTATGAGTCTTTTTGCTCAGGACACAGCTGGTCCGGAGCACACGGCAGTGTGGCTGACCCTGGCTTCAGAGCTCCGGAGGAGCCTGGCTCACTGGGTTCCCAGTGAGGTAATGTTGTTCCCATCATGGACCAATCCAGCCCAATTGATGGCGGGCCTTCACGTGCCTGACTCCTGGCAGAATGGGCCCTTATGCCTATCCTCTTTGATCTTTTTTTCCTGACTGGGAATTTCTCACATCATTGTAAATGTTTCTTTTCCTCCCCTTGTCATTTGGCTCCGTGGGGACTTCCTGAAGCAGGAAAGTGGTAACAAGGGGTTTAACGGGGCGCTCAGAAAGTTCTGCCAAGAAACAGAGCTCTCTGTGCAGCCAGGGCAAAAAAGAAAAACACCAAAGAACACCAAACAAAAAACCCTGATGAAATAACAATCAAATAGGAAATTGAAAGGAGTAATGTGCTGAGTGTTAATAGCTCCACAGTAGAGCAGGTACGGATGTTGCTGAAATGATAAACATCTCTGAAATTCTCACAAGCCATACTTCCGGCCCCTGTTTCACTGGGAGAGAGGACATGGAAACCCCGCTCACCCTGCTGACTTGTAATTTACAGCACTCGGGTTCATAGGTGTTAACAATCGCATTCCTGATCTCCTGGAAGCCGAGGAAAGTTCTGAACCTATCTGCCTGCTTTCTTTTTTGGATAGTAACTTATTTAGCAGCTGTTTAGGAACCATGATGAATACATGAGAACAAAATACCAGCTTGCTTGTTTTTCATGCTGCATCTATAGAGTCAAAGGTGAGAAGCTGGTAAACGTACTTCCTTGGCCTGAACATCGCCCTCATTTTCGTTGTCGTCATCATTGTCGTGGTCATCAGGATGTATTGAGTGCATGCCAGGTGCAAGGCACTGACGTGCAAAAGCAGCGTAAGATTTCGTGCCTTGGAGGGAGTCGTCAGATGAAAGAGCTACAATATGGCCTTTGGTTTTGAGCCCTGAAAGAATGAGCGCAGTAGGATTCTAGAAGGGTGGGGATCGCTTTTGCTATTGACTTGCTTGATCACCTCACATCTTTCAGTTCTCTTGTTCCCATAATCTGTGACATCTCCCTCTCTCTCTCTCTCATTGGATCTTTTCACTGTGGTACCTGGCCCTGCGGGTTTCAGTTGTGGACAGTTGATCTGTGACGGATATGTCTGTCATGAAAGTGCTGAGTTTGAGAGTCAGTAGAGGATCAGAACCTGGAGCTCAAAGGTCATAGCTTGTCAGCCAACCCAGAACTAAGGAGGCTAGGGGAGCTCTGTTGTCCTCCTGCCAGAATCTGCACTAACACCGTCTCCTGAGGGAAGGCCTATTTTAGATGAAGACAGTTTGTTAGTATGGATTTTAATCTTATTTGTTTGTTTGTTTGTTTGACCAGCCCGCATGTGTGGCTTTCGGAATCTTTGTTCCCCGACCAGATCAAACCCATGCCTCCTGCAATGGAAGAGCAGAGTTGTAACCATTGGGCCTCCAGGGAATTCCCTGTGTTTTTATTTAAAACATTTTAAAATTAAAACCTTGCTGGCATTTTTGTTTTGTTTTGTTTTTGGCAAGAATCCTTTTATCAACTGTAGCCAGTTCCTAAAGTTGATGGCCTTACATTTTGTATTGAATCATGGTTGTGGGGGGATGAATTGATGGCATCTACCATTTTTGCTAAGGAGTGCGGAAAGTGGGAGATACCACTGCTTTGACATGCAGCTTCTGCCAACAGAATCCTCAAACCCACAAGGAACAGCCCTTCTCCTTCCCAAAGTCCTTATTGCTACAGTTCCTCTCTTTCCTTTTTGTTTTGTTTTTAACCTTTTTTTTTCCCCCCCAGAATTTATTTCTCTTTGGTATGAACTGAAACATTCTGGGTTGAACCTATGAGGTGACGCATTTCTCAAAGGAGGTGGCAGACCCCAAAGAGCCCAGTGTTCCAGCAAAAACACACTGCTCAGAGCGAATGTGGGCAGACTTTCCTAAGAATGTCAACAGAGGGGGGCTCCACCATGATACAAACCACAAAAACCCTGTCCCCACTCAGAAGTGATGGCCTCGGGATGCGGTCTCTTCCATTCCAAACCAGTTCTGGCTCCTTGTCCTCTCTCCTCTGAAAACTCCCGGGCCCCCTTCTTTAGTTCTGCTTCCTTGCCGGCATCTGTCATTCTTAGCCACCCCCTTGCTGTTCCAAACCACTCTGGCCCAGTAGAGGCTTTCATACCAGATGGGGCTTGAGGAAATCCCTCCATCAGCTTGTGAAACTGCAGCACGGGGAAGCGGAACAACCTCTTCGTCTGTGGTGTCGGCCAGAAAGAACTTGGCAGCCATATGTCCCTTTGTGCTCTCAGCAACTGCTCATCTCCTGGCCTGTTGAGTCATTACAGCAGGAAGTTGTGTGGCAGAGTCAATGAACCTCTTTAATTGGTGTTGCAAGTGGAACCAGGTTCCAAGTGTTTGGGGACCAGGACTCTCCAAGCCCGAGGTGAGTGAGAGGGATCAGGAAATATTTTGCAGTTTAGCACTTTTGAAAGAGTAAGAAGAAAACATGTGCATCTTCTGTCTTTATATTTGTGGGCATCATTTTTCCCAGCTTTTACCTTTTTTAAAAAAATTTTTTTTGAATTTATTTTTAATGTTTTGGCTGTACCTCAAAGGTGAGGAACCTTGGTTCCCTGACCAGGGATTGAACCTTCCACCACCTCCCCACCTACCCCCACCTCCAGCCCCCAGCTTTGGAGGCACAGTCTTAACCACTGGACCACCAAGGAACTCCCTGTAATCATTGCTTGTCTCATTCATTTGTTGCTGGTGGTGGTGATTGAAGCCAGTCCGAAGGTGCAGTTTTCTGAAAGGAGATTTAGTAGCAGACTTTTCTGGTGAGTGACTCCCAGGAGGAAAGGAGATAGAGGCCCTGGCCACTGTGTCTTAGAGCACTTCTTAACTGCTAGTTGTAGACAGACGCAACTTCTTTCATGACCACCCACTGTGGCTTCGTCACCAGAGTCACAAAGCTGCAGCCCACTGCTGGAGCTGGCAGCCAGGCCCCAGGTCTCCAAAACACATGAAATACCACTTTTTAAATGTTTATCTTCTTTCTTTTTTAATTT
This sequence comes from Odocoileus virginianus, assembly GCF_023699985.2. Classification (NCBI taxonomy): domain Eukaryota; kingdom Metazoa; phylum Chordata; class Mammalia; order Artiodactyla; family Cervidae; genus Odocoileus; species Odocoileus virginianus. The sequence goes on from NC_069690.1 coordinate 20,813,700, forward strand.
TTTTTTTTTTTAGCCACACCACACAGGCCTGTGGGATACTAATTCCCTACGAGGGTTTGAACCCAACCCCACCCCACCCCCCACCCCCCAGTGAAATTGTAGAGTTCTAACCATTGAACTGCCAGGGAAGTCCCCATTAAATGTCTTCTCATGCCCGCCAGCGTGGCCACCATCAGCCCCTTTTGTCCCAGGTGGTCATGGTTAGACTTAGTGGCCATTTCTTAGTTGTTCTGCCACTCTCCAGTTAGGAGAAAGAAGGATCCACGGGCTGGATGCTGGTCTGGAAAGTGTCTGTGTTTATGTGAAGAAGGGGAGCTTTTGCCCCTCCCAGAGCCACTGCCGGAGAAGCAGAGCCTCCTCTGCTCCCCCTTCCTTCATCAGAGTCCATCTGCTTACCTTCTGTCAGGAGGTCTCTTATAAACCATTCTGTATTTATTTGTGTGGATTATTCTGGGCCCCATCCCTGGCAGGGAGTGGTGGCCCTATGGTGTCCTGATTGTTATTGTCAAACACTGCTTTTTCTATTTTTTAAGAATTTTTAAAAATATAGTTGGGTTTCAGCTGTATAATAAAGTGATTCAGTTATAGATAGATACAGATATTCTTTTTCATATTCTTTTCCCTTATAGGTTGTTACAAAGTATTGATATAGTTCTCTGTGCTATATAGTAGGTCCTTGTTAGTTATCCATTTTATGTATAGTAGTGGAATGCTTGGAGAAGGCACTGGTGACCCACTCGAGTACTCTTGCCTGGAAAATCCCATGGACGGAGGAGCCTGGTAGGCTGCAGTCCATGGGGTCGCTAAGAGTCAGATACGACTAAGCAACTTCACTTTCACGTTTCACTTTCATGTATTGGAGAAGGAAATGGCAACCCGCTCCAGTGTTCTTGCCTGGAGAATCCCAGGGAAGGCAGAGCCTGGTGGGCTGCCAGCTATGGGGCCACACAGAGTCGGACACGACTGAAGTGACTCAGCAGCAACAGCAGCAGCAGTGGAATGCTGCTTATTAAGTGCTCTTGGAGTTTGATTATGTGCAGGGTTTGTTGCTGTAAATGGACTTTCATCAGAAAGATTTCATCAGATTCCATACCAATAGAATCTGGAAGGACACACATTAGAAGCATTCTCATTTGAGTGTTTACTGTATGCCAGGGAAGGTTCTAAGCATGTCATGTGTATTACTTATCCTCACGGTAACTCAAGGAAGTAGGCACAACACCACCATCTTGCCACTGAAGTGAGGCTTGAGAGGCTGTGTAATTTGCCCAAGTGGCAGAGCCAGCATTCAGACCCAGGCCAGCTGCCTGTGGAGCCTGTGCTCCCAGCCGCTGCATGTGTTTCCCTCCTGTGCTGTTGCAGTGAGGATCGGGGGCCCTGGAACACAGAGGTCAGCTCGGAGGAAGGATGAAGGGGCAGGGGTTGTTCTGTGTTGGCCCTAAAAGAAGCACAGTGTGTACCCCGCATCCTAGGAACCGGCAGGTCTTTGACAGCACTTTGGAGTGACAAGTTAAGATGGAAGCAGAGTTTGCTGTCACCTCATGAGGTGTATGTGGTGGACGGCTGGCTCTGACGAGGATAGACGTTTCTTAGATAAAGAGATAAAAGGAAGGAGTAGCATATCAGATCCGCCACCTCATACTAGCAGCAGTGTGATTTCTGCTGTAAAAAGAGTATCTTACAGAGCAAAGTGAGGCTGTTACGAATTTAACATGTTCCCACAGCACCAGGCTGGGAGTAGGCAGCACTCACTCTGCCGGGTGGGCTTCCCAGGTGGTACGGTGGTAAAGGATCCACCTGCCAATGCAGGAGACGCGAGTTCGATCCCTGGTTCGGGAAGATCCTCTGGAGAAGGACATGGCAACCTGCTCCAGTATCCTTGCCTGGGAAGTCCCATGGACAGAGGAACTACAGACGGACTAAAGAGTCGGACACGACTTAATGACTAAACAATGAAGACAACTCTGTACAGCTGTCTCCTGGCCTGGGTCCTCTGTCTGCAGGTGTCCCAAAATGACACAAGGTGTAAGAAGTTATTTCTCCCATCCTTCCTCTGCCGGAATGAGAAACGACAGCTGACCTGGGTGCTACATGGAGTTAGTGGGGTCAGCACATTTTTCCACTTGGTGTCAAGGAAAAATGGCAGTGTCCTCTTTAGACCTCATCATCGTTTATGACATTTTTTTTTTTTGCAGTTATCAATTGACTTTATTTCTTTTCATATGGTAATACCAGCAGTGTAAATATCTTGTAAAAAGAATATATACATTTATGACATTTATTGAGCACTCGTTGTATATCAGGCAGTGTTCTAAGTCTTATATGTGTATTAATCATTAATTCATTCTAACAACAGCAATATGGAGCAGGTTATTTTTATTCTCACTTTACTCAAGAATTAGAGGCTCTGAGAGGTGAAGAAACTTGTCCCAGGTCACCCAGCAGGCATGCAGCAGAGTTGGGATTTGAACCCAAGCATTCTGGCTCCAGAACCATGTTCTTAACCATTTCACCTACACCATACTGTGCTCTGATAGACAGAAGTACTGAAAAAAGATTTGAGTGACCCACAGGGACCAAACTCAGCCCAGAGCTGTTGGTTCATGGGGCTGCCCCTGCTTGGAATCACAGTGGTTTCATGGAGGATGTTTGAAACAGTTAAGCGTGTTTGATTGAACACACAGAGCTGTTCCTGGCATGTTCCCTAAACTAGGATGGAGCCAGGCTTCCTTCTGGCCCCTTTTGCTCACTTCTCCTGGCAGTTGCTGTGTGTTAATGCCTGTACAGAAGTAGCTGTAAAATAGCTTTAACGTTGACCATTTTTACCATTTTCTACTTCTAAACAGTAATGTTCCTAAAGGCAGGCCTGGTATCTCACCCGCTTTGTGTCCCGTGCAGCGCTTTGATTAGTGTTGAGTGTTATTCACACTTGATGAGTCTCTGCTGGATTGGACAGCCCACCTAGGTAAATCAGCTGGAAAACTTACCATTCTGAGATCTGGGGAAACGAAGAGTAAATTTCTAACATCTCTTCTACCCAGTTCTAGTCTTTCTCTTTCACTACAGCCTAGAGTAGCAGAGACAGACCCAGGAGGGTGTGTGGTATATTTCACACCTAGCCCTTTGAGAGAAGTGGCGTGGATGTGTTATTTTGTAAACCTCTTGCTCTACGACCCTTAGGGCACAGGGCCTCCTTCTGAACACAGCTGTAGTGAAGGGGAAATTGATTGTTAATCTAGTTTCAGAGATGCGTCCGCTGGGAGGACTTTGATTTCTCAATAACCTGGTGCAGGTTCCAATCACCCCAGCCCAGTCCAGCCCACCCTCACCTCTTCCTTGATCTCGCCAGTCCTTTCTCTGTGTTGGCTCCAGGCAGAAGGAGAGCTGGAGAAGGGAGGGGATCAGAGTCACTGTTAGATAAAGGGAGACCAGCTCCAATTCCATCAGCACTGGCTTTGAGTGATGTGTTCTGCAGTTTAAAGAGAATAAGGAACGCCTCTCCAAGTCTCCCAAAAGCACAAGGAAGAAGCCCTTTAAATGTCTCAACTTGACTGTGTCGCTGGGCAGCCAGTCTAGCTGGCCTGTCCACAGAGTTTCCTCTCTCCCTTCCTTCCTTCCTTCCATTCAATCATTTCTCCATTTGCTCACCATCGTTTACTGAACCAGGTAACGTGTGCCAAGCACTGTACTTGGCCAGCTGCTGTACCAGGCTGGGGGACTGCAATCTTAGGCCAAATCACACACTGGGACTCCTGCCTCAGAAGCAAGGCTTGGTCTTAACTCCGGGGATATGAGGACAGGGTCCCAGTAGAGCGTTTAGAATGGCCCTGGAATAACAATAACAACAGCAACAATAGAAGCTAACGCCTATTAGTACCTAATTGGGGTCATGCCCTATTCCTTTTTGTCTTGGCTCTGCCATGTGGCATACAGGATCTTAGTTCCCCGACCAGGGATCAAACCTGAGCCCCTTGGCATGAAAGCTTGGCGTCTTAGCCAACAGACCGCCAGGGAAGTCCCTGGCCCTATTCTAAACACTTTACACATCTACTCTTCACAACAGCCCAGTGAAATGTAGGTGCTGTCATCTCCATTTTGCAAGTGAGAAAACTAAGAAAGGTGCCTGAGGTCACCAACTAGCAAGTGGCAGGAGCAGAGTTGAACCTGGGCTCCCGAGCCTGGGAGAGCAACCTCCAGTGTCCACGCCATCTTGACACTGGGCAGTAGGACCTGGGATGGGGGGGTTCCCTTTGACTCTGCACGTGTTATGGGCTGTGGTTGTGTTTGGTGAGAAGGGGTGGGGACACTTTTGAGGCTCTGTTTTCACAGACTACTTACTAAGAGGATGGTGTTGACTGTGGCCAACCTTCGGTGGAAGGGCCGGGGTGAGGTCTGCCTAAGAAGGTTCCGGCTGACCTTGCCAGGGGGCCGGCTGATGTATCCACCATCTGTGTTAGCTTTGGCTTGATCCCACAGTTTCACAGCAGCTGTTGAGAAATAAAAACTTAGTCCCCCAGTCAAGTGTAAGACCCAAGCCTCCAAATGAGAGGCGGATTCCATATTACCCTCAGGAGCTGGGGCTTCTCAGAAATGGCCGGGTGGCATTTCCCTGCGGCAAGCGCGAGTGCTGACTAATCCCGCCAGGGTTTCTGATCAGCTCGGCTTCAGAGTCTGCATTTTTACAGTTTACCAGTTCCCAATCCCATCCCTTTTGATTTTTGCTTCGTAGTTTCGTGGGTCACTGTAACAGCATTTCTGGACAACATTCCTGGGACAACAGTTCTAACCACAGCCTTGGGTTGCTAACCAGAACCAGCCGCCAGGCTGAGGAATGGGAACTGTTAAGTAACCCGATAGCCCGGTTTGTCATCCTTTTTTTGCTTTGGGCCAAGTTGAGCTAATCTTGTCTCCTGTTTCTTTTTGTCTGTTTCATCTTTGCTGCCTTGCTTCTGGATTCTAGGCTCTGGGCATTTGCTGGGAACCCATTCTCTCGGGGTTGCCTGGCCTCTGGGTAGCTGTGGAAGGAGGTGGGATGTGGCATGGAAATGAACTCTGGGTGGACGCTGTGCCAGGACAGTCACTGGAGAGAGAGCAGGCTTTGGATGGAAGTCACGGGGTCTCTCCTGCCTGCCGCAGTGCTGGTCACTGTGGCCCTTCTGACGAGCCTGCTCAGTAGCTCTTCGTCTTTTCTCCCCTGACCACCTGGAAGGAGTTCTTGCCCTCAGTCCACCTCCCTGGTCCAGGCGCCGGGACGGGAACCTCCTGACTCAGCTTGTCTCCCTCCTACGCTCCTTGGTAGCAGACTGTATGGTATTTCACACTTTCAAGCAGAATCAGACGCGGGGTCAGAGTTCTCTTAAGAGAGAAAAGCAAAATCCAGAGCGTCAGCTTAAAAAATAAATATCCAGATGCCCCTTAAAATCTGGAAATCCAAAATGGGAAGTGGACGAAAGGAAAAGGGGAGGAGGGAAGACATCAGACCACATAAAACTGGCCCCCAAATATGTATGTGTTTGTAGAAAGTGCTTATGGCAGAAAGACCACTGGCTACAGAAGGAAATCCCCCGATTTCTGAGGAGTTTTATATGCAGCCTACCCTACGGTTGATTGATTTAACTTTAAAATTGAGTTGACAGGAAAATGTTTTTTGAAAAGGATGCTGACAAGACAAGGGGGAAATAAGCATAAATTTGATTCAGATATTAATGATGTGTCCCATGTGTGTAATGCTTTAGTTTTCAGAGCGTCTCCACACACGTTACCTCGTTTAAGCTCCGTATTCATCCTGTGATGTGTGTATGACCATGCTCGGCCAGCAGGTGTGACCTGCCCAAGGTGTAGTACTGTGTCACCTACTGACATCTATTGAGATGTCCTGGCAGGATGGAAACCCAGCCCCTCTGAAGCCTGTTGACTTATTCCACCACCGTTTTTTTCCTCCCAAGGAGAACTTGGAGATAACGTAGAAGCACTTATGCTCCTGACTGTATTTAAATGCTCTAACATCATACCAAGGAGGACTTTGAGCTCATTTCTTGAGGATCCTTAATAAAAAAGTGACATTAGCACTCTGTCCTAGGTGGTTCTGCTCTTCACCACCCTGAAGGCAAAGGGATGAATCAGAGACCACCGATGGTACTCAGCTCTGAATTAGCTGGGGAAGATAGCAGCCGCATGTTGTGTGGTTTTAACATCCCGCCTTTCACCATTTCATCATCTTAGAGTTTAGGCAAATGCTGATTCTTATTAGAGGAAATATTCACAAGAGTAAAGATGAGGTAATATCATAGTTCTCCCAGTTGAATCAAGGTTAAGCCATGTACTAAAGTGAACTGTTAAAGTGATCTTTTTCCGGAGTCCATAGAGCTCTTAGAATCAGACAGGTTTAATCACAGGCTTCAAGAAATTCACAAACTCTATGAAATTACAGACTTTTTCATATATGGGTATCTTCCTCTGGGGAAAAAAATCTGTATGTAACTTTTATCATCAACAGTGACTGTGACCCCAAAATGGTTATGAAACCAGAGTCTTAAGAGGGCTTTTTGGAAACCTGGAGTGGACTTGAGATGTCACCCACACTTGAAAAGGTACAGAGATGAATCTTGGTGATCATTTCTTTAGCGCATTTCCAGATGGCATAAAAGAATCATCAAAGCGGACCTGTGGGACTTTTCTAACACGAGGTTCTCTTTCTGATTCAGGTATCAAAATGAACATGGCTGGAATGATCATTCCTATGCCTCCTGCACAGTTTCAGAGCAGAGTAACCAGGATACTACAACCTGAGACAGATCATCCCAAGCAAATATGATATGACAGTAACTTGTGCTTAGTCGCTCAGTTGTGTCCGACTCTTTGCGAACTCATGGACTGTAGCCTGCCAGGCACCTCTGTCCATGGGATTTTTTCCAGGCAAGAATACTGGAGTGGGTTGCCGTTTCCTCCTCCAGGGGATCTTCCCGACTCGGGGATCGAACCCACGTCTCCTGCAGCTCTTGAATTGCAGACAGATTCTTTACTGTGGAGTCATCAGGGAAGCCTGATATCACTGTACCTCCCATCTTTAAAATACCCTCCCTCTGACCTCATCAGGTGTTTTTCTAGGTACAATCCCATTTCTTTTCTCCCTTTACAGCAAAACTCTTAAAGAGAATTGCCTGTAGTCACTGCCTCGGCCCCTTATCTGCCATTTTCTTCTCTTTTTATAACCTTTCTTTCTGTTGTTCTCCTCTTGATGTTTCGCATGTTGGCAGGAGTACCCGGACTTGTCTGGGTCCCAGGCCCACTGTAGGCGTGTGTGTTGGATAGAGGTGCTGTCTCTCTTCATTCCAGTGTGTCTGTCAGCTTCACCCCTGTGCTGACTACCTTCCTGCCAACCCCAACCAGATCACGTGTGACCTCCGGTCTGTTCTCTATTCTCATTGTGCTCAACAGCTCAGCAGCATTTGACCCAGTGACCTACACTCTCCTCTCTCAAACACTTTCCATGCCTGCCTGTTGGGACACCAGAGTCCCCCTTTTTTCCTATGTCTCTCATCACTCCTCAGCCTGCCATGGGTGTCCCTGGCTTTCTTTTATCTCTTTATTTTTTAAACAGTAACTTTTCTTACTTATTTGTTTGGCTGTGTCAGGTCTTAGTTGAGGCATGCAGCATCTTCGTTGCATCACGTGGGATCTTCTGCTGTGTCTCATGGACTCTAGTTGTGGCACACGGGCTCCAGAGTGGGGGCTCTGTAGTTGCATTGTGTGGGTTTAGTTGCCCTGTGGCATGTGGGAGCTTAGTTCCCTGACCAGGGCTCAAACCTGTGTTCCTTGAATTGCAAGGTGGGTTCCTAACTACTGTACCACCAGGGAAGTCCCTACTCTAGATTTATAAACCAGGTGCTTACTTGAAATCTCCACTTGCATGTCTAATAGACACCTCAAAGACAGAACATCTTGATTTTTCTATCTTGATTTTTCCCCTCTCAAACTTCTTGCTCTGCCACTGTTCCTCATCATGGTTAGTGGAACTCCTTGACATGTTTTTGCTCAAGCCTCCAAGCCACAGTACAGTACCCCCTTGACCTTTTTCTTTCCCTCACACCTTCCTTGCATCCATTTGTCAACCTCCGCTATTGACTGTCTTCAAAATGCACCGCCATGTCCTCACTTTCTGTGCTGCTACAGCCCAGGTCCTTGTCACTGCTCTCCACTCCTGCCCGGGCCCTTGGCAGTGGTCCTCCCAGCTAGTCTTCCCCTGATGTCTGTCTGTTCACAGTGGCCACAGTGACCTTTTAAAAGATAAACCAGCTTGCACCACTCGCCTTAACCCTCAGCAGCTTCCTATTACAGTTGGCCCTGAGTATCCTGGATTGGTTCCAGGATCCTCACAGATACTAAAATCCATGGATGCTCTAGTCTCCTATACAAAATAGTGTGGTAGTTGCGTATGACCTACATATACCACATCCTCAGGTATACTTTACATCATCTCTAGATTGCTTATAATACTTAATACAGTGTACATATAACACACATAGTTATACATATGATGTAAGACTATATCAACAGTTGCCTGTGCTTGGCAAATTCAAACTTTGATTTTTGGAACTTTCTTGATTTTTTTTTTTTTTCTGAACATTTTTGATCTATACTTGGTTGAATCTGCATATAAGGAACCTGTAGATATGGAGCGCTGACTGTATGCTTAGAATAAAATTCCATTATTTTTACCAGTCTACAGGACCTGAAACATCCTGTCTGTGAGTGCCCTTCTGGCCTCACTGTGGCCCCTGACTGTCTGGCTGCATCCACCCTTGCCTTCCCCCATTTGCACATGCTATTACTGAGGTCTGTGCTCAAATGCCAGTTCTTCAAAGATTCCTTCCAGAGCACTCACTAAAACGTGTACTGCTCCACCCAGCATTACGTATAAGTGCTTGAAATTATTTTCATGTATATATATGTATAATACATATTCATATATATGTTCATATTATGTTGTAGCTGCATCGGGTCTTAGTTGCAGCACACAGGACCTTCGTTGCAACATGTGGGCTCTCTAGTTGTAATGTGCAGGCTTAGTTGCTCTGTGGCATGTGAGATTTTACTTTCCCGAACCAAGGGGTCAGACTTGTGGCTCCTGTATTGCCAGGTGGATTCTAAACCACCAGACTGCTGGACCACAAGTCAGGGAAATGTCCCTGCTTTGTTTATTCTTGTATCCCTTGTGCTTAGACCAGGGCTGGCACATAGTAGGTGCTCAGATAATATCTGTTGAATGAATTTCAGCACTCTTGTAAAAAAAAAAAAACACGTATTGGGAAAAGCAGTGTATTTATAATTGTGAGATATATGTATATCTCCTAAACATCAGTAAGTATAATAAAGATGAGCAAAAAAAAAAAATGAGGCATCATTTTTTTTTTTCTCCTATCCAATTGGGGAAAAAAAAAAAAAACAATGGTAGTGATAACAGTTGGTGAGAGTACCAGGAAATGGGTGCTCTGATTTGCCATTGGTGGAAATATAAAATCATCTAAGCTTTCATAAATGATGAGTCATTGGTGATTTTTATCTCAAATTTTGTGGCTATGTTTCTCATTTTCTTACATAGTTACTTTCTCCTCCAATAATTCCTTTTTAAATCAGAAAAATCTGATAATTTTAATACCCACCCCTCTCCTTTCTCTCTCTCTTTTTTTTTAATTAACCTGGCTGGATCCTGGTATAAGCAAATTTATAAACCTGATCCCAGCGGTAGAATGGTCTTGTTTTGTTGTTGAACCTCTCAGAATGTTTCTTCTGAATCCTGTATCAGGATTCTCAAGATAGTGCAAAATCAGTCACTGAAAAATGTGTGTGCAGAGTCACTCTTGATCTGAAATCCTGGCTGGTTTGGGGTGCCCATCGGAAATGTGGGGCTGGGAAAAACATGCAGCCTTAATGGGGACCCACCCAGTTAAAGGTGGGGTCCCACAACACTTCCTGCCAAGACCCAGGTCTCCACAGGCAGGGGAAGCCTCCCATTTCTTGTCTGATAGATACCCTGCCTGACTCCCTGGCTGCTTGGGACTGAGTTGAAAACAATGATCACAGCCACACACGCCTTTCCGTCTGCTGTGTGTGGCTGATGCCCGTTTCCCTTGACACCTCCACGCCCTGTTCTGCCAGCGCCCACACAGCCAGCCCTCCTGTCTGGGCCCCAGATCCCCAGAAGGAGGCTTGCAGGTGACTCACCAGCGGGCCATCCTGTGGTCTCCCCTTGTTTCTTCTCTGGAGGTACACTGTTACGTTTGATGTTTCATTTCATTATGTCATTTTCTGGACTTGGCAGTTCAATTCCAGAGTACCTGGCGACTCAGCTGAGTAGCGTCCACCCAGATGTCTGGGAGCTTACCAAAGAGCCAGCACACGCTGGGCTGCTAGCCCTGGGCTGTCGCTGTCATGCTTTCTCAGCCTCGGTCCTCTTCGACCTTGGCCCTCTGACAGTTGGCACAGCTGACCGCAGGAACCTGCCAAGGACCAGGGATTGTTTTGAGTGGCATGGGGAACTGAGGGTTGGGGCTGGCTGGGGTGTTCGCAGGCTGAGTGGCACACGCTTAGAGCGACTACTGATATTCCCTCTGCAGGGACCTGGTGAAGTGGGGAGAGGGGCTGATTTCAGTATTGATCACCTGTTGGATACCCTCGTCCCTTCTCCCTTGGAGCCAAGGGGACACTGCCCAGCACCTGCCTGCTGATCGGGTGGAGAGTCGCCAATAAAAAGCCCCGCTTCCTGCCTCAACCACCTGGTGGATATCTGATTGTGTTTGAAAAATGCCTGATCCATCTTCAGTATGCTTCTTAGAGACAGTGCCTGTGGGGGAGGTAGGAGCGAAAAGACCACCAGGACAAGTGTGGTCTTCTGTTGGCGTCTGCTGTGACTTGAGCCTGGTTGGGACTCAGACCCAGGGTCCCCCCCACTGTCTCAGACCTCAGGGATAAGTGGGATTGTAGCTTCTCTTGTCCCTTTTGCCCAGCCAGCCCTGCTCTTAGTCAGTAATTCATTTATCTGTACCTTCATGTTTTCCAGCCTGTCTACCCTTCAGGAGGCTCCAAAGAACTCTGCCATTTTGAATTTAACCACCTTCTTTAACTTTTCTTCTCACAGCTTAAACTTTGGAACAAGTACCGAATTTCCAACATTCCGTCGCTCATATTCTTAGACGCCACTTCCGGGAAGGTCGTGTGCAGGAACGGGCTGCTGGTGATCCGCGATGACCCAGAGGGTAAGACCTTGCCGTGTCCCCCCACCCTGCCCTCCTCCCTGCTGGCAGAGAGCGTAGAAAGGAAATACATGAGTGCGGGGTTATTTGGCTAGAGAATATTGTCTTGATGAAATTATAGTATTCTCCAGGTCATGGTTAAGGTTTTTACAGAGATCAGAATGTCCCTCATGGGGGCTTTAATTCATGGGCCAAAGGAGAAGGAATCTGAAAAAGGAAGTTTAGCTTTGAGGACTGAGGAGGCCGTTGAGAAGCAGCTTGAGCCCAGCTACTGACTTCTATTGCTGTTTCAGCAGCAGCTCTCACCTCTACAATCAGAGGCAGCCTGTGTGGTTTGGGGTTTGTTTTTATTTCTCTTGAAAATATTACCGTAGCAGGGGAGGAAGGAGAGGGTGATATGAATGGAGAGAGTAGCATGGAAGCATATACACTATCATATGTAAAATAGATAGCCAATGGAAATTTTCTGTATGACTCGGGGAACTCAAACTGAGGCTCTGTAACAACCTAGAGCAGGGTGGAAGAGGGTGTGAGGTGGGAGGGAGGGAACATATGTACACATATGGCTGATTCATGTTGATATATGGCAGAAATCAAACCAATGTTGTAAAGTAGTTATCCTTCAATTAAAAATAAATAAATTAAAAATATATATATTACCACAGCAAAGTTGCAGTCTCCGTGTTGTTCTCCTGACCCTAGCGCCCCTCATTTCTTGAAGTGAAAAAGTGAAAGTAAAGTGTTAGTCACTCAGTTGAGTTCAGCTCTTTGCAACCCATGGACTGTAGCCCACCAGGCTCCTCATGGAATTATACATGTAAGAATACTGGTATCAGTTGTCATTCCCCTCTCCAGGGGATCTTCCTGACCCAGGGATCGAACCCCGGTCTCCTGCATTGCAGGCAGATTCTTTACCACATGAGCCATCAGGGAAGCCTCGTTCCTTGGTGTTGCCCAAATCCTAAGCCTTGGTTTTCCTGACCGGCTGGGTGGATGGCCATTTCTGGGTGACTCTCGTCACCTTGCTCAGAGGCTGTCCAGGGCCTGTTTCTTTCCTCTGGGCACTGGAGTCATACAAAGGCTATAAGATCTTCCGTCCCTCACTTATTCATCCAATTACAGAGTTCAGCCCTGATCACAAATTTTCCCAGTAAAAATTTCATCTTCTTCAAACAATTGCCCTCAGTACAAACCAAGGCAGGTACAATAGAACCAAGTCTCTGTCTTTTGAGTGTAAACACACAGGCATGCATGCGCGCCCCACCGCCACCCCCCCCCCAACTCTGAAGCTTGTTAAAAACCCAGCTTCTCCAGCCCCACCCCCAGAGATTTTTGATTCCATGTGCTTCAGGGTGGAATCAGCCACTTGCTTTTCCAGCCAGGATCTGCTTCTCCCTCCTGCTCCCCACCCACTCCAGGCAATTTTGAGCCAGTGGTCTCTGGACCACCCTGTGAGAAAACGCTGTTCTGTTGAGCGGGGAGCATATTGCGTGCTCTTCCTGCCTGGGGCTTATGTGTCATCAGAATGTCAACCATCTGGGTCGAGTGGTTTTGCACTTTCCTTTCACTAGACTGAAATTCTCCTCTCACTTGGTTCCCTGGGCCCCAACCCAGACCAGCTGGATCAGAATCTCTGGAGGTGGGACCCAGGAGCATCAGATTTTAAAATTCCCTGGCTGATTCTAAAATGTAAAGTTGGGAGCCACTGAGAGTCCAGGGTTGGAATTGAAGAAACTCACAGTTAATGGGCTTCCCTGGTGCATCAGTGGTAAAAAATCCGCCTGCCAATGCAGGAGGTGGGGGTTCTACCCCTGTGTCAGAAAGATCCCCTGGAGAAGGAAATGGCAACCCGCTCCAGTATTCTTGCCTGGGAAAATCCTGTGGGCAATGGAGCCTGGTGGGCTACAGTCGCAAAGAGTCGGATGTGACTCAGTGACTGAGCACACATACGTACTTGGTTAATACCCAAGGCAGTGATTCCCCAACTGTCCATCATCACAGTTACTTGGGGAATCATTTGGCCTTGCTTTGGATGTGCATCTTCACCCCTGCCCCAGGATCTTGAGATAGGGGTGGGGCATGGGGTGGCGGGTAACCTTGGCTTCTGTACTTTTCAAAAGCTCCCCAGGAGATGGGTCCTGTGATCCTGCAGGTTCAGGAACCATGGCTTTGAGAGTAGGTAGGGCTCTGCTGCGAATGAGTCCTGCTTTTATTCTTGCTTTAGCTGCCAGTCCTATGGATATGTTAGCCAATACCATTTGGTGATAAAGTTGTTGCGCGCTGCATCCTGGAAGCCTCTTGGGTTGGAGGCCCCAAGGAAGAGTCTTAACATTCTCGCCATATGTTGCCTGTTTCAGGTTTGGAATTCCCCTGGGGACCTAAACCCTTCAGGGAAGTCATTGCAGGGCCCTTGCTTAGAAATAACGGGCAGTCCCTGGAGAGCAGCAGCCTGGAGGGGTCTCACGTGGGAGTCTATTTCTCCGCACACTGGGTGAGTGCTGGTTCCCTCTTTCATCCAGACCGAAGGGAGCAGTGATGTTGCCACCAAGACTAGCTGGGGTTGGCTTCTGGAGGTGCGACTGCTCAGGTGTCATTTGCTGGCATTCCTGCTCTCTCCTAGGCCTTGTGCATTGCTGGCATGCTTCCAGTGCTCGCTATTATGAATGGTAATAGCAGCAAGAAAAGGACTTCTTTGGAGTGGCCTAAAAGGAAGGTCCTTCTCCCTAAAAATACATAAATAAAAAGGGGAGTCCCCCTAACCCATTCTAATGAGGCTCCCCACGCTCCCTTCGGGGATCTGTTTTAACAGCTGCCCACTGGCCCCAGATCACCATCGCAAGAGGCACATTTATTTCTGCCTCTTCCATAAACTGGAAATGCGCTCCACATCCCGTGTGGGTCTTGCGGAACCAGCCTCTGCTGGCCGGTGACTGGGACTGGGGCAGGAGAAGGCAGGACGGAGGCCACAGGCTCCCACCCATTTCTTGCAGTGTCCACCCTGCCGAAGCCTCACCCGGGTCCTGGTGGAGTCCTACCGGAAGATCAAGGAGGCAGGCCAGAAATTCGAGATCATCTTTGTTAGTGCGGACAGGTAACGTGTGCTGACAGGTTGGCGGACGGGGTGGCGGTGCATCTCCCCCTTTCCACAGGTGGATGGATGGCTCTTGCCTTACATGCTCTGTAGCAGAGAACTTGGGGCTAGAGCGTGGGGAAGACCTCTCTGGGATGATTGGCGGAAGGGCAGATATATTTCATATTCAATCATGTAATTGTCTAAAGGGGAGCCAAGGAAAACCCATTCTTGCTGTCAGTATTAAGGGACATCCTTATTCTGGCCTGGGGTATTGGAGATTAGGATGCATTTTTTTTCTGGTTGGTTCAGCTTTTTGGATGGTGGTGAGCAGATATGGAAGAAGAAGGATGGAAAGAAAAGAGCCAGAGACTAATGGAGTATGACACCTGTCTTAGCTGGCTCTACATTCATTTTTCTTAGCTCTGGTCACATGCTTTTTCTGGGGGCTCCCCACAAAACAGGAAGAGCAAACTTTCTTCCCAGAGTATGTCAGGGCCTTTTAGCCTCAATTTCCTCTGTTTCTTACCTTCTTGCCAACTTGACTCATCACTGACCTTCCTTCATCTCAAAACTCCAGCCCCAGTTCAGACCAAGCCAGCAGACTTCCTGTTCACAGAAGAATCGCTGAGATGCCAACACACTGAGGGCCTTGTATGCACTGCTGTATCCCTGATGCCTGTATGATGCTATGCTCAGTTGTATTGGCTTCTGGGCCCACCCCTCTGCTCCCTAGGGCAAGCTTGAAGCCATGTCACAGGGCTTTTTAAAGCTTAAAAAAAAAACATCAACTTGGGAATTCCCCAGTGGTCCAGTGGTTAGGACTCTGTGCTCTCACTGCCAAGGGCCCTGGTTCAATCCCTGGTCGAGGAACTAAGATCCCACAAACTGCACCACCAAAAAAAATAAAACTCTTTTTAAAAATAAATTAAAAACATCAACTTTATTGAAGTAGAATTTACATACAGTAAAATACATGCATTCTAGGTATACAGTTCAGTGAATTTTGACTAATGTATGTACCTGTGTCACCAACACAGTGAAGATATAGAACATTCCCATCAATGAAAAGAATCCCTCGTGGGATTCCCCTGTGGTTAAGAATCCTCCTTCTAATGCAAGGGGTGTGGGTTCAAACCCTGGTCAGGGAACTAAGGTCCCATATGCAATGGGGTGCAGCCAATTTTTTTTTTAATTCTCAAAAAAAAAAAAAAAAAAGAACTCCTGTGCCTTTTCTCAGTTGCCACCAAATTCCAGCCCCACAGTTCTCTGATCTGCTTCTATCACTTAATTAGATTTATCACTGTTAGAGTTTCTTAGACATGGAACCACAGGTGTAGGCTTGATTAAAAGTGTTCTGTGCATATCACAGTTACATGCACAGATTACAAGTATGACAGGGAAGGAGGTGTCTGAACATCTAGGCTCCTAATTAAAGGAAGGCCTGTCCATGTTGAAAAAAAAAAGCTGAGCATGAACTGAGTGGGCGGGCTGCAGAGGAGCAGTCTGTTCCTGGCATTTCAGCCTGGCGTGCACCTGTTGTGTGGAGCCTTGTGCGCTGGGTCGGTCCTTCCACAGCCTGGCGTCCGGGGAGCACAGTGATTAGAAGTTGGCGCGTCTGTAGGGCCCCGGATGCAACTTGGTGGGAGGCGAGGAGGACCCTGTGGTGGTGCCTTGAGGAGTGATAGAGCTTTGTCTCTGTGCATGTGTCTCCGTAGGTCTGAGGACTCATTCAAACAGTACTTCAGTGAGATGCCGTGGCTCGCTGTCCCCTACACCGACGAGGCCCGGCGGTCGCGCCTCAACCGGCTGTATGGAATCCAAGGTAGGCGTTCCCGACTCTGGGGCTCCTTGGAATCCGGCTCATCTGGGTTCACCACCTCTTTGGCTTTCCTTCTGGAGGGAAAAGAACATCTTTATTTCCATGAATGTTCACATTCTTCAGCATCTTAAAAATATGTGGTGGGTTTTGTGGTATGTAGATTATACCTCATTAAAGCCATTTTTTGTTTAAAAAAAAAAAAAGTGCCTGTCTGGGTGAGACAGCTGCTTCTCACCACCCAGCCTAGTGGGTTCTGACAGGCTTGGGCTACAGAGCTCACACACCCAAGTGACCCGGTCAAAACCTGTCAACAGACCGAGAGTGACCTTTGGTTCCGTCACTCAGGTTCTTTGAGCCTCAGTTTCCTCATCTGCAAAATGCAGATGATAAATGACCACAAAGAGTTGCTGGGAGCATGAATAGGATAAAGCAGGTCGGTACTTATCACCATTCCTGAAGCCTCAGAGTAAAGGCTGAGGAGGGGGTACTGCCTTGTAGGTTAGAGAACAGATTTCCTGAGAGTGTTGAAAACTTGGACTTGAAGTACTGATCATGGTGTTTTCAGAAATAATGATTACTAGTTTGAGACAATATGCATTTTTATTCTTTGTTATATGAATACCTCTTTCCCAGCCTTCACCCAGCTCACTGGAAAAGACCCTGATGCTGGGAAAGATTGAGGGCAGGAGGAGAAGGGGGTGACAGAGGACGACAGTTGGATGGCATCATTGACCCAATGGACATGAGCTTCAGCAAACTCCAGAAGATGGTAAAGGACAGAGAAGCCTGGTGTGCTGCAGTCCCTGGTGTTGCAAAGTCAGGCACAATTGAGCAACTAAACAGCAAGCCTTCACCTAGCTGGGTTTTTTTCTTTGTGGCCTGTTATGAGTTAAATTCATTCTGTTTGTATTAGTGGTACCAGATCCTGTGTCAGCCCTAGACAGTTAACAGCTAATATTTGAGTTCTCAATATTCCTTGTTTTATAGGGAGTGGGAAAAAAAAGAGACAAACCAAGATCTACCCACAAATTCCACAGCTTGTGGGGGAACTTTTCCGGTTCTTTAACCTTTTTTCTTCACCACTTAGAGTAAGCATATTGCTTTGTTAGGAGCTAGTTTCAAGAAATTGATATTTCATCTAAAACTGGTGATTCTTGGGACTTCTCTGGTGGTCCAGTGGTTAAGATTCCATGTTTCCACTGCAGGGGGCTCAGGTTTATTCCCTGGTTGGGAAACTAAGATCCCATATGCCCTTCAGTGTGGCAAAAAGTAAACAAATTAAATGATTCTCAATTTCAAATGTACATAAGAACTCCCTGGGGCTTTTGTGAAGATGCAGATTTGGATTCAGTGGTTCTGGGGTGTGGCAGAGATCCTGCCTGTCTTTCTAGCAAGACCCCAGGTGATGCCAGTGCTGCTTGTCCAGGCTCTGCACTTTGGGCATTAAGTCGATGTCTGTTAATCCTTGAGAATCCTTTGAGAATTTTGGAGCTTTAGGTCTCCTAGTAATTAAAAAGATGAAAGCAGTTTTCCTTCCAAACAGAAGTGTAGTGACATGACATGGTTTACTATTCCAGCAGGGTGGGTACCAGTTGGTTAATTTAAAGGAAATGGTGCAGGTGTATTTCCTTCCAGCACTCTGCTTGCAGAGAGACTTAAAACATGTGTGCCTTAGCGTAGAAGCAGTATTTCTTGAGATAAGGGATGACCCTAGACCAGTGGTACTTAAAACAGAGGGTTAAATTGCCACTTGGTGGGGATAAGTA
Organism: Odocoileus virginianus; assembly: GCF_023699985.2. Lineage (NCBI taxonomy): Eukaryota > Metazoa > Chordata > Mammalia > Artiodactyla > Cervidae > Odocoileus > Odocoileus virginianus. The sequence goes on from NC_069690.1 coordinate 20,831,610, forward strand.
AAACTGCATGTCTCTCAATTCACTTATTCATTCATTCAACAAGTATTTGCTGAAGGCACTCCCCTACTGCTGACTGACCTTGAGCAAGTTACTTTATCTTTTTTTTCAGTAAAATTGGGAAGTCTCAGTGTTGGGTACAGAGTAGGTACTTAATATTTAACTGACTGACTTAGGGAGAAAGGGGAAAATCTTTTATTTTACAACCTAAAAAAGATGAAGTTTTGGATATCCGAAAACTTGCTAACAGAAAGGCCACTAAACAATATGGCAAAGAATCTATTTCCTTTATAGGAAAAAGAGCCCTTTCCAGATTTGTTCAGTCACTCAGTCATGTCTGACACTTTGCGACTCCATGGACTGCAGGACGCCAGGCTTCCCTGTGCTTTACTGTCTCTCAGAGTTTGCTCAAACTCATGTCCGTTGAGTCAATGATGCCATCCAACCATCTCATCCTCTATCGCCCCATTCTCCTGCTGCCCTCAGTCTTTCCCAGCATCAGGGTCTTTTCCAGTGAGTCAACTCTTCGCCTCAGGTGGCCAAAGTATTGGAGCTTCAGCTTCAGTCCAAAAAAAAAGAGAGAAACAATTTAATTAAAAATATGTATGTATAGGATATGAGGTGAGCAATTCAGCTGATGCTTATTGTCAGAATGGATAAGAAAAATATTCAGGATAATTTTAATTCACAATTTACAGATGAAAACACTGAATTTGTACCTGTTACATTTGCAAAGAACTCTACTCTCCAAAGAAGGATAATCCCCAGTGTAGGGAAGAGAGCAGGCTGCTAGGAGGAATCTAATCAGGACAAAATTTCCAGGAGAGATTGGCGATGCACACCAGAGGCCTTAAAAAATCTACAAAACCTTTGATTTCAAAATCCCACTTGTAGGAATTTATGTTCAGGAAGTTACCCTATAGCACCTAGCAGAAACTGGACTTCTTTGCAGTTGGAGGTGCATTTTTGTTTTTTCTCTCATCTTCTGTATACTTTGGGTTTCCTTACAGATCACAATTCTTTCCTTGCTTTAGCCCCAAGAAAACTCAGAACTGAATTTGTAACCACGTTTAGCAGTTTTGCAGAGCTGACAATTTCTCTGCATGCCCTAGATCCTAGCTTTGTTTTCTCTTCCTGCCTTGTTCTCTTTTCAGTGGGATGTTTTCATCTGTTTAAAAAATATTTTGTTTGTTTATTTATTTGGTTGCACCAGGTCTTAGTTGTGGTGTGCAAACGCTTAGTTGCAGCATGTGGGAACTAGTTCCCTGACCAGGGATCAAACCCAGGCCCCTTGCATTGGGAGCATGGAGTCTTAGCTACTGGACCATCAGGGAGGTCTCAGTTTTCATCTGTTTTTTATTGAATTATATCATTCACTTTTTAAACTGCCTCAAATCCTTTTTGGAAAAAAAGGTGAAGTAGATTTAAATGGATAGGTTTCTATTTCTTGAGTTTCCACTTACCACTACTACTATACACTGAATTTGGTGGGAAATAAAAAACCGGAAGATTATCCAAGTGCTGCCCTGGAGTGGACAAGATGAGATCCACTTTGGGAAATAACTTCAGTAGGGTGATGTCTTTTGAAGAACTAGAATGCGTTGGTCAGATAGGTGACACTTTGTATGACGACTCAGGAAACCAAACTCACCCCATATAGCAGAGTGCATCCAGGGCCTCACTTGGGCACTCTGGTCCATCAGGTGGGCTCTCATCTTCTTTCCAGGCACAGGTCCTCTGTGAAGCATAAGCTTTTTCTTCTCTGAGGAAGGGAGTTGCCCTTTCTTGGATGCAGAGGCCAGTGAGGTGCAGATCCTATTCTTAGTGGTCGATACGAAGGCCCTGAGATCACCTGAAAGTAATAAATTACCCATGGATGGTCTATACCATGCACAGCCAGTTTGAGGGTGGGGGTCTCTCCTCTCCCTTTGCTCCATGAGATGCTTCTTGGGGCCCTTGGTAGTGGGGGAGACACAGAATAGCAGTCTCCTTAAGGAGAGATCACAAGGCCTGTGAGATTCCATGCTAGTTATAGATACACAACTGAGGCTAGAAGGTGCCCTTCCATCAGATGTTGGCAAGACATGAAAAAATTGATTGTTTTCTGTCTGCCTTCCGAGAGCAGAGAAGGGAACTCTCCTTTCGACTCCTCCAGCTGTCAACATACAAATAGAACAGCGATCAGAGCCCTGGTTGTTAGGTGTGGTCCAGACAGCCAGCACGCGGGTGACCACAAATGAGCAGGAAGAGAAAGGAGCGTTTTCAGAGATGCATTCATTTGGCTCTGCCTCTTAAGGCCTGGCAGTGTGTGGATAAGCACATATGTGGTTCCCAGACTTTAAGGAGCCCTCATCTGAGGATCAGAAAGCTGATCTGGAGAGGCCCTGCGCCCAGGCAAGCAGCGGCCGGGCAGCCACACAAAAGAACCCCGCTCTGCACTGGCCCGTCCCTCTGCTCCTCGTCTGCTGGCTCCGCGGAGCGCTTGCCCTGCCGTCTGCACAAGTCTGTCTTCAGCTTGGACCTGCCTGCTTTCCCAGCTCCCCACCTCCTCCTTCCTCACTCTTGGGTTCTCCCCCAGCAGAGCGTTTTGTGCCGACTGCTCACTTGATCATTGGCCTCTTTGGCTGAGCCTTAGGATTCATTCCTGTAAGCAGCCTATCTGACACTGCTGGTTCACCCTATCTGTCCGACTCTGGCCCTATCTAGCCAGAAATGCACTAAAGCACATTGAGACAAGAATGTGAAAGAGCCTCGCAGGATCCTTCTCAAGGCAGTATTTAATGGAGGGCCTCACAATGGAATAATCTAAGTTCACAGGAGACTGGCTCGGGTCTCTTGAGCCAGGAAGGTTTCCTGGAGGAGGTGACTCTTGAGCAGGGCCTTACAGAATGCCTGGGATTTAGGCAGAGGGTTTGGGACATTCTAGGCCAAAGGCCAGAGTAGGATGTCCATGGTGTACTATAGGGAGACTGAGTGATAAGGCTGGTGAGCACCAGGCTGTGGTCCTTGAACTTGGCTCTTTGGACTTTGGAGCTTTTGGAAATTTTTAATTAAAGGAAAATCAGTGCAGTAGTGACATTTAAGCTAGACTGGAAGAGAAACCCCAGAGGCACATCGTTTGTTGTTGTTCAGTCGATCAGTCGTGTCCAACTCTTTGCAACCCCGTGGACTGCAGCACACCAGGCTTCCCTGTCCTCCACTATCTTCTGGAGTTTGCTCAAGTTCATGTCCATTGAGTTAGTTATGCTGTCTAACCATCTGCTCCTCTGCCACCCTCTTCTCCTTTTGCCTTCAATCTTTCCTAGCATCAGGGTCTTTTCTAATGAATTGGTTCTTCACATCAGGTGGCCAAAGTATTTGAGTTTCAGCATCAGTCCTTCCAATGAATATTCAGGGTTGATTTCCTTCAGGATCAATTGGTCTGCTCTCCTTGCAGTTCCAGGGACTCTCAAGAGTCTCGTTAGAGGCACATTATCCCCTGGGATTTCTGATGAATTCATTGTACTCCCACTGCAGCCAGGCCTCAGGCTGTGGCTCGTGACAGGCCTGCCTGTGGGGAGAGAGAGGCCACTCCCTCAGGCTCCAGGGTCGGTGGGCCTAAGAGGATGCAGGCAGCCTCTGCATCCCCGTGTCCAGCTCCAGCCTCACAGGGTCACTTTAGCTTCATGGCATTTTTGGGGTCCCCTGAACATTAAGGGTCCTGTAGCTTAGTAGAAGCACATGTTAGTAAATTCTTGTGCCGCAATCTTCCTGGGATCTTACCTGTCAACATCCCACTGCCTTTGACTACCAAAATACAAAATTAAAAAATATATATACTTCTCTACTTCATATAGATATATAGAAGAGAAAATCCATGACTTGTTCTAGGGGTCTTGGGGGTGGGGTTACTGAGAAGATGCCTTTGCACCCTTGCACAGGCTGGCCCAGGAACAGAGTAACAGGGATGTGGAGGGGTGGTTGGCTGGAGACCTGAGGTCCCGGGGCCATCACTTTCCTCCTTGTTGGCATCTTCCATGGCCCAGACTACCCCCCACCCCGGCTGTGTGTCTCTCTCCTTAGCAGACCTGCTTTAGTGGGAGTGTGGAATTCTCCTGAACGCCCTGTCTCCCTCCTATCCACTGTGAAACCATCTGTTACGTCGTCAGGTCTGTAACTTGGAATGTCTGTGCGTCTGCCCATTTCCTTTCTTCTTTCTTGCTCCATTGCAGCTCCCATGTCCCCTCCAGGTGCCTCACCCTCCCAGCACCTCCGCTGTTCACTGACCTGGAAGCTCTCTGTACGCCATCACTGAGGGGCCTTATGGAGGTCTCACTATGTAGGCATGAGTGCTTAAATCACTGGCCATCAGTGATTCACTCAACCTCCAGCTCTTCTCCCTTCCCCAGATGTTGAGGTCCGGGGGTGGACCTTAAAATTCCAACCTTCTAACCATGTCTCTCTGGTGACCCACACCCATCATCTTAGAATCCCAAAAGAGGCTCTTTCCTTCAATTGCAAGGGTCTTGGAAACTCTTGTGTCAGGATCTGGGACTAAGACCAAATATTATAACAAAAGATGTTCCTATCACCCCTTTCATTCAGGAAATCGTAAGAGTTTTAGGAGCTCTGTGCCAGGAACTGGGGGTCAAGGCCAGATATACACGCCTTATTATGTCACAGTATCACAATGTGCACAGTCCATACCATACACTCCACACACGCAGAGAGTCCTTAGAGGGTTCCCCCGACCGTCTGGTTCAGCAGACCCACAGGGCTGTGTCTGGGAGAGCTCGTGCTCCCTGCTTGACTCTCTCACCCCACTTTCTGTGTCCTTTTGAATGTCTTGATGAGGATTCTTTCACAGCGTGGAATCCGGTATCTTCCACTGCCTGCACCCAAGCCAAACCCCCTCCACCTGGCCTGTCTTTGTGCCTGGCAGTGCGCAGACGACTTGATTGGATTGTCACTTTGTATATTGAGGCCCATGAGGGCAGAGCTCCCCTGTGTCACTTGAACAGGCTCAGACTGTGCAGGAGAACCCAGAATCCTCTGGGCACCTCGGGAGCTGGGCTCAGAGCACCCCGTGGATTCTGAGTGTCCCCCAGCATCCCAGGGAGGCCTTGCATAAGATGCTGCCACTTCATTCAGGTGTCCATCCAGGTGCTGCGGGGAGAGTCTGGGTCTTGAGGAGGCGTCTGCTTCTGGGCTGGGTGCTGTTCCCTCGGGTGCTCTAGCCTGAGCCCTGGCTGCCTGAGTTCACCAAGGCCTGGCATGTGGCCTCCACCCACTTCCTTTGCCTTGGGGAGCAGCGGGGTTGGCTTCCCTCCTCCCAGCGTTTTGTGCAGACCGGGAAATTTGTAGCCCTATAAGCTGTTGACACGTGCGTTTCTAAGGAAAGGGTTTGGACACACTTGGTGAAAGGCAAGTCCCATTAGCCATTGTCCAACGCTGGCTGTTGAGAACACCGTGTTCTCTGCAGGGAGGCTCGGAGCGCCTTCTCTCCTGGGTTAGAGGCCCTCACTGGCTTTGTTGTCTCCCCTCCCCTTCCCACTTTGGGGCCGGCAGAAGGGCCTGAGGAAGACCCAGAGGCCCTGGTGTGAGGCCCTCACTTTCCCAGCAACTGTTTTTCTTGTTTCTCTCTTGCCGTCTTGTTCCTTACCCTCATCCTCTAGCTTTCCCTCTCCTTTTTCCTTTTCCCCACCTTCCTCACCCATTCCCTGCCCTTCTCCTCTCTCTCTCCCTTCTAAGCCCCTTTTCAAAAAATGGATGTGAGGAGGTGTCTATTTTCTATAAAAATGAAACATTCAGCCATAGTGGTTTTCTTTTTTATTATTTAATTTTTGACTGTGCTGGGTCTCCGTTGCCTCGCAGGCTTCTCCTTGCAGTGGCTTCTCTTGTTATGGAGCTTGGGCTCTAGGGTGCTCAGGCTTCAGCACTTGCAGCATGTGGGCTCTAGAGCACAGGCTCAATAGTTGTGGTGCACAGGCTTAGTTGATCTGTGGCATGTGGGATCTTCCCTGATCAGGGATCGAACCCACGTCTCCTGCATCGGCAGGCAGATTCTTTACCACTGAGCCACCAGGGAAGTCCCCATTGTGGTTTTCGATGAACCAAGGATAAGGGGCTGACACTGCTGTATTTGTAGGCAAGTCTCAGGATTTAAAGGGCTGGTGCAGGCTGTCTGGAGCTGCCCCCTGGGCTTGGGGAGGGTGGCTGGGGGCTGCCTCGGGGCCTCCAGAGCAGCCTCAGTGCTCTCCTCTGCTCCTCTTGTTTCATTTTGAGAACATAAAAAAAGAAAAACCAGGAAAGGACAAAGAATAATATAACAAACACCCCTGTAGCCACCACCTAGAATTGACACCTTTGCTTCCAATATTTAGTATAGAAATGAATGGGAGCATTAAACACACACCAAGCTAGGTTCCCTCCACTCCTCCCCGGAGCCCCCTTCCTTCTTCCTGGGGTGCTGGGGCTGCCCAGCAGGGACCCTATCACCCATTCAGTGCGAGTCTTCCTCAGATGCTTGCTCTGCGGCTGTGAATCCATGAGTAGTGTAGCGTCGTGCTGGCTGTGTTTGTAGAAGTGTACTTAAGTGCTGACATGCTGTAATAGCGTTCTGCAGCTTGCTTTTCTCACTAAACATTATGTTTTTGAGATTTATCCCTGTTGATATTTACATCTGGTTTATTTCAGTGCCATGAAGTGCATTGTTGTACTACAGCCTGTTTATCTGTTTATCGGTTCCACTGTCAGTGGGTTCTTGGTTGTTTCTGGTTTTTCTATATTATAAGAATGCTGCCATTTTAAATGTCTTCTTCAGGACTTCCGTGGCAGTCCAGTGGTTAAGACTCTGCACTTTCACTGTAGAGGGCATGGGTTTGATCCCTAGTTGGGGAACTAAGATCCTGCATGCCTTGTGGTGGGGCCAAAAACAAGTCTTTTTTGTGCCGCCTGACATGGCCACATGGGCCTTCTGGCCAAGTTCAAGTGAGCCTAATCCCTTTGACCTCCCTTGGGTTTTTCTGAGCTTCACCTCCCAAACTAGCTGCCTTCTTTCTTTCCTTATTAGCTCTCCCAGCAGGGGAAGATTTAGGGGAGCAGGAGAGAGAAGAGGGATGTGATGAATGGAATGGGTGGTGGATGTGGCCAAAGCATGGTCTGTATTTGTCATCCCACCCCTACTGCCCTTCAGTTCTTATTTTTTATTTAACTTGAATGAATTTATCATAAGACAGTTTAAGAAAAATGTATATCTATCTCACCCGCATTCCTGCCTTCCTCACACAACTGTTTTCACTTTTCTGAGTCCCTTTTGGTCTCTGTCTATAAGCATATTTCTGCACAGTTGTAATTGTACACATAGCACTGTGTATTCTGTATTTTCGATTTAACTACATATTACAAACATTTTCCATCCTGCTACAGTCTTCATGATGACCATGTATTTCCGTGATCATGTAACCTTTTGTCCTTCCACGTGCCCTAACCTGCTCTATCCTGTCCTGGGGCCTGCTTTTCCTCGCCTTTCTCTTCCCCAGTCCCAGCAATCTTTGTGATCACATGGTCATCTAGAAGCAGAGAAACAGCCCTGCCCAGCTCCTCTCTCAGCACTGACGGTGCTGCCCCCAGACCCACCATCTCCTTCGAAACTCCCTTTGGCGATAGAAAAGCAGCCAAATGCAACAGTGGGACAGTCTCAGTATGTGCGACTTTGAGATTGTTTTACATACTCACAAATCGGCTTCTCCCAGGAGGAAACAGTATGGAGCCGGCTCCTTAGGCCTTTTCTTTCTTCTCTAGGTTTTCAGGGAGATGGTGAAGGGGATTCGGAGTCTCTGCCATTTGGAGCTCTACCCAAGCTCCCCAGGGAGGGGCCTGGGGCTGAAGCCCTCTCTAGGAGTGTAAAGTATGTGTTCTGTGCCCAGAGGTTAAGCTTGGGGTGGTGCACATAAGAGAACACCATCTATAGACGTGGCAGCATCACGCCATCCCTGGAGCCCTCCCTGTGGTGTTGATTTCACCTCTATCTTCTGTTTCTTGAGCAAACTCCTTCCAGGCAGTGTGGAGTTTCCCGTTTATATCACTAAAGCAAGGCTTCTCCTTTTTCAATTTATTTCTATTTTTTTGGCCACACCACACGGCTTGCAGAATCTTAGTTCCTCAACCAGGGACTGAACCTGGGCCCTGACAGTGAAAGTGTGGGATCATAACCACTGGACCACCAGGGAAGTCCTCGGCCCCGGTCTTCTACCCCTTTTCAAGAGCCAAATGGTCAACCTAGGGATGACTAATAATGATAATAGTGGACTTAGTTATAATGAGAGCTGATATATATGGAGTACTTTGTGCCAGATATCCTGCTCAAAAGCATTTTCTACTTGTCATCTTTTTACTCCTTCCTATACCCAAGTAAGATCGGAAACTCCCACTACCCCCATTTGACGGTGTGGAACTGAGGCTCTGAGCAATTAAATGACGCGCCTACATCTTCCTTAGAACCCTCACTGTAGTCTCCTCCCCAACACTGTCCCAGCTGGGAAATGACACGATCAAGAGAAGCAGAGATGAACTGTTCCCTTTTCATTCCCTTCAGAGAAGCTCCTTGCTGGTGTGGAAGTTATTTTGTACAAAGACATCGATTTGAAATTTTCCATTCCCTTTAAGTTTCCCATCAGAGGCTCTGCCCTATTTTCTCCTTGGAAGTCTCTGCTTCAGGGAACCTGCTTCAAGGGACAGGGGAACAGGGAAGGCAGGATGGGCTGGATGGGGAAGCCGGTGAATGGGAGAGAAAGGGGAGAGGTGATCCTATCTTAGCCTCCTTCTCTTGAAGCCTCAGATGATTGTATCTCAGCCTCCTTCTCCCACAGCCTCAGAGAAGAGGGAAGTGGGTGGTGCAGAAGGTATGGATGCAGGAGCGTGCCCTGCCCTGCCCTGCCCAGCTCCTCCTTGGGGATGACCAGCCTCCAACCGACAGTGCTGTGAGAGTCCCTGCCAGCAGATTGGCCTGGTAGAAAGAGCAGCAGTTTGCCAACAAGCAGACCAGGCTTCCTGTCCCAACTTGGCCACTTACTGGGCAGATGGCCTTGGGTAGGCAACTTGACCATTGGCAGAAGGAGGATAGTCTTACATCCCAGGGTGAGGTCCTCACACTGGGTGGAGTGCTGAGCAGATGCCGCAAGAGTGAACTTCCTTCTGGCTGGTTCATCCCCACAGAGGCATACACACTTAGGGCTCTGGGGCCAAACTAATCCAAGATCCGGTCAGTGATGGGAAAGCAACTGGTACTTGTCAATTCTTTTTCCCAGTCCATGTGCTATAAGTGGGCTTCTCTAGATTGAAATCTGTGGTCACTGTACCAAGTCACTTTCTGTTTGTGCTCCACAGTCAACCTAACCTCGTCATCTTGGGCTTAAAGCACCAAATACAAGGGGCCTTTGCTTTTGCATAGCTGTTGGGGAGGGGTGGGGAGACCCAGGGTCCAGGGGAGCTGTTCCTCCATGGAATTGGCTGAGGAACCCCCAATAGTCACCTGGGGGCTCGAGTCCCTGCCTTGCTGTCCTGGTGCCTCCCCACTGCCCCAACTGGCAAGGACTGGAGACAGGCCTTAGCCATGGTAACAAAGAAGCCTATTAGTCACCTGGAGAAACCAAAGCCCCAAACCAGGAAGCAGGACTCTCTGCCTTTGGATTTTACTTTCTCTCCCTTCTCCATCCTCTGTGCCTGCCTGCCTGCCCTCCACAGACCAACCCAGCATCCCACATCTGGGCTACAAACAAGCCTGCTGCTGTGTCTAATCATCGCAGTGGGCAGGGCCCTGGTTTAACCCAACACTAGAAATTGCCCAATTTCAGAAACTGATTAAACAACTTTGCCAAAGCATTTTTGAAATGGGGCATGGCACTGGGAGGCGTTCGTCTGCAACCAGCTGGCCCTTCATGTCGTGGGCCCCAGCCCTAGGCCCCTACAGGCCGCTGACTCAAGCCCAGCCCCATCCGGGATGGGGAGACCCCTGATGTGAGCCCCAGGTCTCTGGGAGATGACGAGCAGATATGAGATGAGGCTGAAGATGCCCCATGTCCCTTGTGCTCTGGGCACATGCTGAAAGCCCTCAAAAGCTCTGGCTGTGGCCACATGCATTTGTATATGATGTGTGTGGTGGAAAAGGCAGTCCCCAGAGGCTGCTTCTTTCTGGACCTGCTCTCCAACACGCCAAGCCTCTCCTTCTCATAGGCGTGAACATAATGCACTCGTTTTTCCTTTTGAAGGCAGGCCCACCCCTACATGCCTGCCGCCCCAGCCACCGCACAGGTTACAAAACACCATGGCTGTGTTTCTGGTACTTCAGCATCCCTCCCCCCCCACCCCCCACAGAGAAGTAAAATGTCAGTGAAGCAAACTACTGACTCAAAGCTGTGGAATCTATAAATATTAAATTGCTCTGGCTTTCCCTGGCCCATCTAGCTCCAGTCAGCTCCGGTGGGGAGGTGGCTGATTAGTGCAAGGAGGGGAGGGACCACTGGGGAGACAAGTGTCCTCAGAGGTCAAGGCCGAGGCTACCTCCATGGACTGAGGTCCCTAGCTGGAGGAGAAGCAGCAGGGAGTGGAGCGCAAGAAGCAGGGAGCTGGAAAACCCACACGCCCCTGTAACCCAGAAGGGGTCACCTCTGATTTTTCCATTGGAGGCTTTACGATTGGAGGGAGACTGTGGTTTGTGGGGAGCTGGGTGTTGCATCTCTGACCCCAACCCAGAAGTCTAATGTGAGGGCAGCAGCACTGCCAGTATGCTTCCCCCAGGGACTGTCGCCCTCAGAGCGGGCACTGGAACCTCCCCAGGCAGCAGGGCTGGAGATGGCGGCCAGCTGTCCTCTTCCTGTCTGCTGCCCCAGGCTCCTCCCCACACAGGCCCCTGTGCTCCCCCGGGTGGGGCCCTCCTGCTGTGATCTGTGCTGGTCTGCATACCCTTGCGTGTGCGCTGCGCGGGAGTACACGTTCACACCACCTCCTGAGGTGGAGACTTCCTGCAGGCGAGGGAGCAGCTCCTGTTTCTTGGGGACCTCATGTTGTTGCTCAGTCGTGTCCGACTCTCTGCAACCCCATGGGCTGCAGCACACCAGGCTTCCCTGTCCTTCACTATTTCCCAGAGTTTGCTCAAGCTCATGTCCATTGAGTTGATGATGCCATCCAACCTCTCTAGGCTTTCTCATTTTTCTTCTATGTACTGAGACCCAGGGCTGAAGTTCTTAAATGCACAGCCTCGTTGATCCTTCCATAGTGGGATAAGGTGGGAACTGCAGTGTGTTTACCACATGGCAGTGGAGGGTCTGAGGTCCAGAGCGGGGAGGTAACTTGCTTGGAGTTCCGTGGAGAAGTCCCCTGCAGACCCAGGTGGGTTCCGTGGCTCTTCAGAGGTGGAGCCCGGATTCCACTCGAGGACTAAACCATGTCCGGGGGGGCTGTCCCACGGACTGTGGGGCCATGGCCAAGCTCTCTCTCTCTCTCTTACAGGCATCCCCACCCTCATCGTGTTGGACCCGCAGGGGGAGGTGATCACGCGGCAGGGGCGGGTGGAGGTGCTGAACGACGAGGACTGCAGGGGCTTCCCGTGGCACCCCAAGCCTGTGCTGGAGCTCTCTGACTCCAATGCCGTGCAGCTGAACGAGGGCCCCTGCCTCGTCCTGTTTGTAGGTAGGTAGCTCAGCTGCGGGCCCTGGGTGGGACAAAATGGGCAGAGCTCACTAGGGGGCCAGGGGGTCTGTCCCTGCAGCTTCTTTCAGTCACCAGCAGCACAAAGCCTGGCCCTTTGTCTCTGGCTGCCATGCTTCTGACCCCGGTGATTTATTCATGCTTCTCCCCTGTGGCGGCTGTGCAGGGAGCTGCTGCTCTGCTTTCCTTCTAGCTGCTCCTGGCCACCAGCTGGGAAGAAGAGGTCACGCTGGGAGGAAGCCCTGGGCCCGCTGATGAACAGACCCATTGTTGGAGGCGGGGCTGCTGCACAGCAGCTGTGGGGGGCTGGGCCCCCTCAGGCCAGGGCTCACCCCCAGCTGCTGCCGCTTCTCTCCTGTGCTCTGAGGAGCTGCCCCAGGGCGGCTTCTCTGGGGCTGAGAACCCCTCCGTCTCCCTGCCTCTCCCTCTCGTGCTCAGTGTGTGACTGGTCTGCCCTGCAGGAAGATGCAGGAGTACCCGTGCCAGGCTCCTGGCAGGCCTGTGGGGTGACCCCTGCTTCCTTCTGCAAATGGAGTAACTGCTGGCCAAGGGCAACCTCGCCCTCTGCCTTAGGACTCATTGCTCAGTTCCAACTTAAAATAAGTCTGGGTACCAGGATCATGGTACATGGAACAGGAACATGGCTGAGCTGCTGCCGTCTGTAGTGAGGGGGCTGGAGAATGTGTGTGGCATCCAACCCCCATTCTCTGGAAGTCTGGTTTGGGGGCCCCCAGGTGGGAAGCCCATGGTGGACTGGAGGGAATCCTGGCTTGCAGGCTGGCCTTGTGCTTGGATGACAGTGACCCTGAGAAGGGCTGGCCTTGGGGAACCATTCACCTTGGGGCTTTCCTGCCTGCTGCAGGCTCACACGCCCCTAGCCTGGGGCCTGGGAAGCTTTCATGAACTGAGGGACAATTGGGAACGTCACTGGCCATCTGTAAATGTGAAACAGGGTCGCAGGGAGGCACAGCAAGTTGGCAGCGTCACCAAGCTAATCAGAGATGAGTCTGGAGCGTGTGGGGCTCGGCCTGCGCCGGTCCTCCCGGGAGGACTTCCGGCTGAAGGTCCTCTGCAGGCACCTGTGTCCCCCGCTTTGCACTGCCTCTCGGTGACTGCGTTCAGCAGGGGTGAGCTGCCCCCGTGCTGCTATTTCACTGGAAGCAAGAGATGCCCCAAGGGGGTTCTGGGAGCCTGGTCGGGGGTTCTTCCCGACAGTCAGCCTGTCCGCTTGGGCAAGTCCCGCTGCCAGCTATGAAGTTGGCATGCCAGTACCCTGGTGCCTCCCAGCTGCCACAGAAGCTGATGTTCAGACCGCAGTCCTGACTCACCACCACTGCCACTTCTGCCATTTCCATTAGGAAGTCAGGGATCCAAGGACAGAGCATCTCATTCAGTGATGGAGAGAGAACCACCAGGGCCTCAGGTTCTGGTTTAGGAGAGGCTCACCTTCCAAGGTGGGTTTGTGAGGAGTTCAGGGAGCAGGATTTCATTTGCCTGGGCATTAGTGCTAGATGGTGAAGTGAGTTCTTCCTGGGGGCATGATGCAGAACAGCCTGCCTGCGAGAGCGAGGAAACTGGCCTGTGCCTGGGGACACACCCTTTTACCTCCAGGAGGCGAGGTCGGTGTCCCAGGGGAGGCTTTGCTTCCATTCAGGGGCCGCCCAGATGGGCGTGTTGGGCCCCGGACCTGGGCACCACTCCATCTGATTGACAAGCCAGTGCTTCTTTGTGGCTTTCTCTCTCTTGTCACAGATTCTGAGGATGACGGCGAGTCAGAGGCGGCCAAGCAGCTGATCCAGCCAATAGCTGAGAAGATCATTGCCAAGTACAAAGCCAAAGAGGAGGAGGCACCGCTCCTGTTCTTTGTGGCAGGGGAGGTGAGTGCCGCCGGGGCCCCCCGGGCTGGTTCTGCTGGCCGACCTTTACAACACAAGTGATGTAGCCCTTGGGGATGTCTGAAGGGGCCTGGGGTTCTGGGGTGACGGTGCTTCTAGAAGAGCCCACAGACAAATGGAGCATGAAAAGGTGTCACCAGTCAAGGAAAACCAGTTTTGGCCCCTGCCGCCGCCACCTTCCCATCCCTTACCCAGCAGTCCCCAGGCAGCAGGAGGCTCTCCTAGGACAGAAGCTCCCTCTTGCACCCAGACTGCTCCCACCCCGGCTGCTAGGGAGCCACAAAGATAGTGGTCAGCACTTACTGCTTCCGGGCTGGGTCCCACCCAGGCTCCTGATCCTTTACAAAGAGACTGGTTAGTCCCCGGACACCCGTCCGCCCAAGGGGGCTTTTCCTGTCACCGAACACTGATGGGGATCCGACTGTCACTCCGACCTGCAGTTACCCCGCCAGCCCAGGGAGAATGCTGACGTTCCTGGCATCCCTGCCTCTTCCACCCTAGGCCTGTCCCTAGAAGGCCTCCAGCTGGTAGGGGAGTGGCTCCCAAGGTGGGGTAGCCTGGGTCCTGCAGACACCGAATCTCTGAGATCACGCAAGTTGCGCAGCCACACCCCCTTGGTTCCCCACCCCGGAGCCACCCTCCACGCATGCGCAGCCGCCTCTCCCCACCCAGGCACTGGCCTGAGTCGGTTATTGACAGACACACATTTTGAAGCCAGCGCCCCACCTCCACCACCACCCGCCCTCCTTGCTCCCATCTGTACCTCCAGTTGGTCCGAGCCCCGTGCTCATTTCACGCTGTGTTTGGATCCCAGGGGCGGCCAGACTCCCTGAACCACCCATTCATCACCTCAATAGCCGACCCTGCCCGGTGGGCCCCTGGAAGACAGCTGGAGTCACCCTGCCCAGCCGTGGGGTGGAGGGAACAAAGCCCCGGTTCACAGGGCCCTGCCCTGGGCTACACAGCCCGCTCCACACAAAGCACAAATGGAAGCCGCGCTGAATGTATTAAACTCTAACCCCTTCGACCAGAACAGCGGCTCGGAGAGAAAAGATGGGCTCAGGAGAGGGAAAGGGCTGAGCCGGGGTGGAGGCGGGGCTGTAGGGCTCCAGTGGCCGCTCCAGAAACAAGGCCGAAAAGGAGCGCTGGCGGGTTTCCTGTAGGCCCAGCCAGGCCAGGCACCTCACCTGCACCACCCACGTGCTCATCACCTGGCGGGCGGGAACACCATCCTTAGGGGTGCACAGATGAAGAAAGTGAGGCTGTTGCGAGGCCGGCCTGGCAGGGCTGTGCGCCCAGGCTGGCTCACTCTCCCGGAGCCCCATGTGAGCCATTATTGAATCCCTTTTATAGAATTTATGAGACCTAGCCTCTGAGAGGTTTCTTGCCAAAGTCTCGCATTAAGTAGGTGGCGGAAGAGAGAAGTGAATGTGAGATCAGGAGTGACTCTGGAAGCAAGCTCTCACTCCCTCTGTCCACGGGGTCCCGTACAGGGCTGGCCCAGCCTGGACCAGGTTGTTAGGCAGAGGCCCAGGGGCTTAGGGGCATCCACTACTCCAGCTCCCCACCCGACCTTCTCTGCCCTGAACCCGGGCTCCTGGCCTTGGCAACTCTCTTGGCCAGTTCTCTAACCTCAGAAGCAAGATGGCAGGAAAGGAAGTGGGCACAGGGCTCTGGAACCATCTGGCACCAACTGGGTGCCTCTGAGCCCAGGACTCCAGCCCTTCACAGTCGGCCTGGGGCTGAGGCCTTTATCTTGATCCCATCCTCACCCACAGACAGAAGTTGTCCCTTCCTGGGCCTTAACAGACGTTAAAATTCATCTCCCCATGTTTGCTCAGGAGAGGGGCGGGGAGGCAGCAGGCACTGAGCTTGGCTTTCTAATGGAAGTTGGATGGATGGGATTTGTCCAGGTGTCTCCCCTCTGTTTATCATGAAGATTGTTTATTAACCCAAATGGAGGGCCTGAATTGGGTGAACACTGCCAGAGATGCTGAATCACCCAGCACTGCTGGGAAGTGTGTGCTGTTTGTTGGGTAGGGGGAAGAAAGACCATCACTTATCTTTCCTAAGAAGTTGCCCTTTTAGAAAGAAACATTTTTTGTCTCAGAAACTGCTTGCCAGCCTTTAAGGCCCGGAATACTATCAGCTCTTTCTGCAGGTCTTCTCATTCAGTGGAGAATTTTGCACGTTTTTTAGTGGGACAACCTGGGGATGGGTATAGAACGTCCATTTCCTGTTAGCAGCAGCATGAAAAGTAATCTCAGATGGCTGTGTGTATGCATGCTCAACCCTGTTCGACTCTTTGCATCCTCAGGGACTGTAGCCTGCTAGGCTCCTCTGTCTGTGGGATTTTCCCTTCTGCAGGGGATCTGCCTGATTCAGGGATTGAACCCAGGACTCCAGCAGGCGGATTCTTTACCACTGAGCCACCTGGGAATCCCAATCTCAGCTGGTTGCCCCCTTACAAATCTTTCTTGTCTTTGGATTTCTGTTTGCCTTTATATTTACTAAAGGTACACCTCATACTAGAGAAATTTCTCAGGTCACTGGGAACCTACGATTACTATAACGATAGTGTAAAACCTCAGTAGTACTTCAGAGGCCTGGGCTTCTGAACTGGTTGTGCAACTCCTGCCTGCTCCCTACAGCCGTGGGATGGGGGTGGGGGGACTGAGCTGTTTTGTTAAAAACATTCAGAAGCTGGAGTTCAGATAGCCCTCTGCCCACAGTGGGGCTGCAGATAATTGAGAGTGGGTTGTAAAAGTAAGTAATCAAAAGACATCTCATTTTTACAAGTTAAAGTTGCTTTCATGCTAATAAAGCAAGATGACTTGCCTGGGGTTTGAACTGGTGCAGAGAGTGAATTTGATGAACCAGCCTCCCCCTCACCCTGGCAGGGCAGGGTCCCCTGCTCCCCACCCCATCCCTGCTCCCCGTTCTGAGAGCCCATCTTGCCTGGAGGCCAGCGACTCTCCAGGATGGTGGGGTGGGGTTCCCCTCCATGGTGTGTGGGGAATCCGGGCCCAAGGGATTGTCGACCCTCTTTCTTGACAACTCACTGGTTCTCTTTCCCTCCGGTGCCTTCCAGGATGACATGACTGACTCCCTGCGCGATTACACCAACCTGCCCGAGGCTGCCCCCTTACTCACCATTCTGGACATGTCAGCCCGGGCCAAGTACGTGATGGACGTGGAGGAGATCACCCCCGCCATTGTGGAGGCCTTTGTGAATGACTTCCTAGCAGAAAAGCTCAAACCAGAGCCCATCTAGTGGGGCCCCAGCTTCCCGGGACCTTATTTAAAACTCATTCTTTTCCTCCCCCTCTCCCCCCTTCCCGTCGCCCTTGGACTTTTCCAGCGTGTTCCGAATCACACAACCCAAGTGTCCACCCTCTCTGTGGTGCCTTGCTTTCTGCATTAACTCCTCAGCTAGCACCCTAGGGTGTGCATCCTCTCCAGCAGCAGCAGAACCCACCGTGTTTGGAGACTCTGCTCGGGGATTCGTGGGGCTGGCGTGACCCGGCCAGAATGAGGGCTGCGGCGCGCTCTCGTCGCTAGCTCTGGGTGAGGCATTTTGCGCGCCCCCGGGTGTTCTTCCGCCAAGTGGGCACAGACCTTGGGTGCGCCAGCTCTGCCTCGGGTGCTAGAGCACATGCGCAGAGCCCCTGCGGCTCAGAGCCACGCACGCGCTCAGGTGGAGCCGGGCGGGGGCGCGGCCCCGGAGGTCTCTGCTCAGAGCTGCTGCCCATCGGGACAGCCTTTCCTCAGTGACTTGGTCTGTCTTGACCTGAGGAGAAAAACACCAGCTTGTCAGTCGGTTTCTTGGGCAGGGGAGGAGCTCTAGCTCTCAAAGGAAATTTGTGTTCTTTTCTGATGAGAGAAAGAGTAGCTACAGTAATGGTTCACGTAGTAATTGCTTACTTTGATGGAGCGCCTCCCGTGTGGTAAGAAAGAGCTGCTTCTTCCTTCCTTCGAGCTCTTTCTCCCTTGATTGTGACCTTCCCCCAGTTTCTGCCTTCTCAAATGGACAGCCTCTCCCATTTAGAATGTTGTTAGTAAGTTCTCCCCGTTGGCCATCTTCCCAGGAAGAGGCAGTGGACCTGCATTGCCAGAAGAACACCGTGCCCCCAGAGCCCTGTGGCTTTGGGCCTGGGGCCCCTGGAGCCTCTGCCCACCCTTGGTTACCCCTGCGTTCCCTTTTCTTCTCAAAGCAGAACCTTTAAAAAGAGACAAGGAATTGCCAGAAGCCTAGCTTTTTCCTAAGAACCTGCAGAAAGGGCTGTGCCCTAGGGAGTGCAGGCTGAGGACAGGTCAGCTTAAAAATGGGCCCTGTGTTGGCTCTGCTGGGCCCAGATCAGCTCCGTCTTTGGGCTGAACTGACCACAGAAAGGAAACTAGCAGCTGTGCTCTTACGATTTGGGGTTGAAGGCTTCCCCGGGTTTCAGCCTGTCTCAGTCAGGCGTCAGGGCCTTTCGGATCATCTCCGGCCTCACCTCTGGCTCCACCCACAGCCAGCCAAGACCGTTTATTTGGAAAACCAGCCCCTTCCAATTAGCTGTTGACAGCATTGCTTCTTGCTGAGTTGGATTGTTCATTTGTAGTTCAGAGGGACAAGTTGAGTTGGTCATTAGACTATTACTGTTACCAGCCTGAAATGCAATCACCTAGAAAGAAATAAAACAGGCATCTCTGGACGTTATCAACCATTTGGCCTGTCCTGTCCTTCATAACAAAAATCTTCTGGCTGGTACTGTGCTCCGTGGGGTTGGCGGTGAGGGGGTGGGTGGCACATACAAGATCCTCTTGACTTTCACTGCGTACTTGGCAGCCATGCTTCAGGATTTTTGAGAACCAAACCCTAACATGGTCATCTGTCGAATCCTTCAGAAGCCAGGATGCTCGTTTGGATGAGGGTGCCAGAGGCAGATCCTGGCTGGAGCTCTGGCCACCATCTCTTGGGGTTTGACTTGCCGTGGCAGGGGGTGAAGTCTAGATGACAGGCATCCTTATGGACTCATGCTCATTCCCCCTCCACAAGGGAACAAATGCTCAGAGAGCCTGAGAAGGCCAGTTGGAGAAACAAACACAAGGAGTCTCGCAGGGGTCCTCCTGTGAAGAATGAGGTTGGAGACCCTCAAACCTGGCTCTGTCCAACCCCCTAGGACTAGGGGCTGCTCCAGGAGACCTGCCGGTGTCTCCCTGGGGAGATGGGAGGGTGGGGACAAGATGAAGTCAAACTCACTTGGAGGATAGTTGGGATTTCTGTCTCTGCCCTGTACCATGATGGCCTTGGAGGAAAGGTGGTCTCTCAGCAGCTACTTATTTTCTGAGGCAGAAGGAACAAAATCCAGTGAGGAGTCCTCATAAGTCATTGCAGCAGAAAAATGAGGTCATCTATGATCCTTCTATGCCCATTCAGGGCCAACTGTACTTGCCACTAATGTCAACTGGACCCACAACACCAGAATTCCCCTCTTGAAGGGGGTATGGCGGTTAAGATCAGTGGGAAGGTTTACTAAAAAGGTACTTCTGGTTTATACAGTGGCAGCTTTAAGGGAAAATGCCAGGGGAGAGTCACTTCGCCAGTGAAAAATCTCTATAGTGCAAGATGCTAGAGATCTTAAAGGGTATTGATGCAGACGAAGTGGGTGGCTTCTTAATTTCTACTAAATAGCTCCAAAATACCTTAAAATTCTGGTCGCTAATTAGAAGCAGGTTAAAACACCAGCTGTGACATATTCAAGGGCTTCCGCCAGCAGCAAAGGAAACCGGGCCCTGCAGCTTGGGACAGGATGGTGGCTGTAAAAATGCCACCCTGGGGTTACAAGTCTGTGGTCACCACAATGACTTCCAGATCTGATTCTACCCCCCCGCCCCTTTTTTTTTTAACTTCAACAGTAAAGATCTCTTTAAGAAAAAAAGAAAGGTATGTTTGGGGGATAGGTATGTATGTATGTGTTAGTCACTCAGTCGTGGTGGACTCACCCCATGGACTGTAGTCCACCAGACTCCTCTGTCCATGGAATTCTCCAGGCGAGAATACTGGCATGCATGCCCAGGTACTTCAGTCACGTCCAATTCTTTGCGACCCAATGGACCATGGCCCACCAGGCTCCTCTGTCCATGGAATCCTCCAGGCAAGAATACTGAAGTGGGTAGCCATTCTCTTCTCCAGGAGAATCTTCCCCGCCCAGGGAATCGAACCCGAGTCTCCTGCATTGCAGGCGGATCCTTTACCATCTGAGCCACCAGGGGAGTCCAGGTATGTATAGCAGGTAGCTGTAAAAGCCGGAGGGTGACTGAGAACCACCTTCTCTTCCAGGAGCAGGGTAAGGGGGGCTGCTTGCCTCCCCTAGCCTCAAGTGTGTCCTCGGAATCAGTGCCTCCCACTTATCCGAGCACAGGGAGTCTGTTCTGCTGTTTTTGGCATCAGCCAAGCTTCAAGTGGTAATCTTCAGCCAGACTGTGTTTTTTCCTGTTGCCTAATTAAAGACACTAAAAAGCTGTTGTCTCCTCCTGGTGCCTTGTTGCAGGGCAGCAAAGGGAATTCTGCAGCGATAGAGACATAGTAGAGCATGCTGGACCTGGTAAGGTCACCGGAGGGAGAAAGCTACCCACATGCACAGGCGTGTCCACCTGGAGAGGCCTTGGAATGGCAGCTCTGGGAGGGGCCCAAGTGAGTTCCTGGTCCAGCCCCTCCAGGGTGACCGCATTCTGTTTCACTGTGAACCCCCACCCCTCCCTGGGCAGGCCCCTGCTTGCCTGCCAGGACCAGGACCTCAGCAGGACAGAAGTGAGGGATGTGGGTTGTGGCAGTGCCCCTGCAGCTTCTCTCCAGATGCTGCTGTGTGGACCGAGGATGGGCTGGAGCTCAGGATCTTCCATTCACCCTGAAGCAGCTGTGTCCAGTGAGCCCTAAACCTAAGTCCCTCGTTGCTCAACAGCAACCCCTGTTGAGCGCCCACTGCTTCCCTCCAAGCAGGCTGCTCAAGGGGAAGTTCTCTGCAGACAGATGGCTATTGTTTTTTAGCTTCATTATTGGTTATTCATTATTAGTAAGTAGTGCATGTGTGAGGAGGGAATGTTTTCCAGGAAACAGTAGGCTCAGACGTAGGGAAGTATGATATGGAGTCTACTCTATGGCTGGGATTTCTCCTACTGGAGGAAGTCTGACATCAGGATGTTCTAGATATACCTTTAGTGTGAAAGCATGAAGAGAGGTCATTATGCTTCATTGTTCAGCCTGTGTCCCACCCCCTGGGCCTTCTGGAATACTTTCCCAAGTCAGGAAATGTGTGACTAGATTTAGGTAGGATGGTTCTGAGGGGCTGTTGGGTTTCCATGCAATCACGTGCCTCCTTCTGAAAGCCTCTGTCCCTCAGGCCAGTGTGCAGCCAGCCTCACGTCTGATTCCTTAGTTGCCTCACACAACTAAGCCAACCACACGGGGCTAGAAGTGGGATACAGGAGGAGGCATGGTTAGGACCCAGGCCCCCAAACCAGATCGCCTTTGACATCAGAGGATATGAACTCCCCAGCTAGCCAAACCACTCTCCAGGCCTGCAGTCACAGAGGGGCAAGCAAGGCTGGGAGGCCAGACCCTGCTGCAGCCTCATCTCCTCAACCTGTATTCTCTCCTTGCATTCTGAGGCAGCAGCAGCTGTGGGGATGGTCCGCTCCACCTCTGTGGTTCAAACCGTAAAGAATCTGCCTGAAATGCTGGAGACTGAGGTTTGATCCCTGGGTCAGGAAGATCCCCTGGAGAAGGACATGGCAACCCACTCCAGTATTCTTGCCTGGAGAATCCCATGGACAGAGGAGCCTGGTGGGCTACAGTCCATGGGGTCACAGCTGAGTGACTAGCTCTAGCACCTCTGCAACCTCAAGGCCTCAGTTGAAAAAAGTTGCTCTTCCCTACAAATGTGGCTAGGACAGAACTGACACCATTGCTATGTGCAGATTTTTGGTACACGTGCTTTGGGCAGCGTCCTGGCTTCCTGAGGCTTTCAGTGCTTGCAGCGGCTCCAAGGTAACTGGGGACCCTGGGTCAGGGACTGTCAAGTCACCCACAGCAGCACATCAGCTTGTCTGTTCATCTGGCTTCTAGCATTATTTCCTTTGCATGTTCATTGATGTAAAGTAAGATCTTGGAGTTAAAAGGTGTTTACATGAGTGTTTTCTTTAAAACACATTTCCAGGTGAGCCAGCCAGGTCAGCTCCCACAGAGGGTAGAGGCTGCTTGGCCAAGAGGGGTCCACAGTACAGCAGATGGTTTTCAGTACCAGCGAGGATTGTGGTGCTGTTTCTGGGGTCTTCGAGTGATGTAACAAAAAAAAGTGGAGCTAAAGGCAGCTCAGCTTGTGGTGACATCTGGTGTTGTTAATAACCCTGGGGAACATGCTAGGAGGTCCCAGGTGAAACTGGTAGAAACCAGTTCCCCAAGGTTGGCTTATCCTCTTGGCCTTAATGACTTTTTTCCCTTAATTGGCATGTAATTGCTTAACACTGCTGTTTCTGGTACAGCAAAATGCATCAGCCATACGTATGCATATCCCGTTCCTTGGACTTCCTTCTCATTTAGGTCACCAGAGTGCTGAACAGAGTTCCCTATGCTATACAGTAGGCTCTTATATATGTTTGTCCACCTACCAATTCATCCCATCAGCCCTTCCCGCTTTGGTATCCATAGGTTTGTCTGTGAATGACTGAAATTCTAAGGTGCGATAGCAACCGAGGCTGGGGAGGGGTAATGCCTCCCATCTTGAAACTCCTAGAGGGCGAGGCGGTGGGTTCCCAATGGATGTTCCAGGCACCTGGGGACATCAGCATTTGCTGAGAGCTGCTTTCCCAGAGGCTCCATTCAAAGGAAAAAGATGTGCTAGTTTTTTTCTGTAGCAGCTGCTTCCTGTTTCTGTACATTTCCTCCTTAGTTTTTGGTCCAACTTTCTGTACTTTAAGATTTTTGCCGAGAATGAATGACAGTGTGGATGGATCTCCCACTGCAGCAACTCTGAGCTTGCCACAGGCCCAGGGTGGTGGAGGGAGACTTGACTCCAATCTCCTGATCGCAACAACTTGCAGCGAGGCGAAATCCCCACCCCTCCCTTCAGCGTTGGGAGTCGTTTTGAGGTGTGATTGCCCCCTTGTGGCAGATCCCACCACTACAGCTACGTGCAGCACAAAGGCAAGGGGCAGCTTGGCCAACCTTCTGAAGCTCTGAAGGCTTCTTTCAGCCGAGCAATGTGCTGTTCAGTTTTCATCCCTGTTTCCTGGGGAAATGGTGACATAAATATTGGTAAAAAACGGAGGAGTCAAGATAGCTAATTTCCATCAGTAGGTAAAAAACTTCACCACCACTTGCTCCCCCATGATCATTTAAAAGGAAAGACTGCCCCTTCCCTCTGCTAAATTATGCCCAGAAATATATAAAGAACTCACAAGGCATGGTATACAAGTCTTTGATCATAAAGTGCAGGGGACGCAGATTTTTCCTTCTTACACCCAGGGTGATAAAACCAGCATAGAATGACTTGCCAGGTATGCCCTTTTGCAGTGCTGTTTTTCTGAACAAAGACAAGATCTAGGGTGTGTTGTTCTTTCATTGGTTTTTATTTTGCAACAAAAATCAGCAGGGACAAAAACCCAGGGATAAAAATAAGAGGAGCCTCATTTCAGTGATGTATGTTTCTTTAGCACTTTTCCAGGGTGCTGGGAGACGTCAGTAGAGTGGTATTGTTCTCTGGGTTGCCCCCCACCACCACCATTTCACTTGCAGACATTATGGCTGTGAAGCTGGCAGAGGCCACATGCAGCCTTTGTGGGCTCAGCACAGTACAAAGGCTGTGGGCTCTTCTAGTTTCTAAAGGCTGACGGGATAGACGCTCTCAAGAACATTCCAGGGGCCACCGTCGCCCAACATTTATGTGGGGCCCCGGGCAGGTCCAGACCAGAGCAGCTTCCAGCCTGTCAGCCTGAGATAGCACAGCCAACCGAAGAGATTTTTCCCGCAAAACCCACTCCTCCCTAACATAACAAAGCAGTCCCACTGAGGCCACATAAGGCACAGCCATGCATGACCTTTTGGCTTTACCAGGGACCTGGGTGAGGTGAAGGGGTTGGGAGAGGTCCCCAGTTTCTCTGGGGCATGCTGTAACTCATTGGACCTCCCCGTGACGAGCAGCTGAGGGGTTCCCAAGGAACCCCAATAAAGGCAGAAGCCACCATATGGAAGGGAGGTGCTCACACTACACTGCTAGCATCTCAGTCTTCAAACATATTCTCTGTGGCTGCAAAAACACTGCTTAAAAGTCGGTCCCATACTCTAGTCCCACCCCCTGCTTCCCACAGTGACTTACAGTGATCGCCACCTGCCCCTGCCCTCATGTCCCTGGCTACATCCCACTGGCGCTCAGTAAGGATTCAGCCTGCCCTGGCTTAAGAGAACAGCAGGGTCTTGCTGCCGAGCTGTGGGCTCAAGAGCCCCGAGCGTTCATCCCCAGAACTTCCGCCCCTCTCCCGTGCAGGAGCCTCTGTTCACACAGCACCAAGAACACTGGTGTTCTGTTTATACTGGACGAGGGGTTAACGTAAACAAGTCATTCCATTTAACCAAAAGGGTTACACAAAGCAGGACTAACGGCAGGAAGCTCTTACAAAGAGGATGGCTTTGTTGAGAGATGCAGGGTTAAGCTGAAGATTTAAAAACTGTTTTTTCCTTTTCTGAACCAAGAGTCTTCAAAAAGATAGCTGCAGAGATGCTAAGAAGGTATAATACCAACTGATGAATTCAGCTGTTTCACTAGAAATGGGGGGAAAAAACTGTCATACATAAACAGTGTCTAAGTCATGGCCTGAATGAGTAATCAAAGAGATTAACACAGCTGAGCCAGAAGAACCACTGTTAATACTCCTGAATGCCATCACCTGTACCCTTAGCTTCCTGGGTCATTAATCTCTCAGCAATGTCCTCACCACTAGGCCAAAGATGAAAAGATGGGTGTTGAGACCCACTGACCACACTGAAATAAATAAAGCATTTTAACATAATCTTCTGGTCCGCACTTCACAGGGGCTCACTCTCCATTGACCAATGATCAGAGTAAGTGACCATGCCTGGTCACTCTAACAGCCCTCCCTGACTGCAAACACCTGCAGTTGTGGAGGGAGGAGTCCTCCTGCCCAAGATGATGCCTTTAGCAACTTTCTGGGCACAAAGATGTTCTTTGGTGGGCAATTTTTAAAACCTAAGAGCCATGAGGAGCACTTACTTCTGCTGTCTCTTACGCACCCACACACATATATAAAAACCAGTGGGAAGATGGGAGACCTCAGGAGGAATTTTGACCTTATTTTTGAGGCTGAGCAGAAAGTCGTGGAAGTTCTTATTTTTCCAATAACCACAGAGACAACGTCAAGCTGAGGATGGCTTCCACACGCTGTCCTCTCAGTGTTAATGCCTGTCCCTGCTCAAGTGTTCCACCCTCTCCCGCAGCTGTCTTTTGCCTTCAAAGAGCAGGATGCTTGCGGCCATGGCTGAATTCAGGCTGTCCACACCGGGCACGACGGGGATCAGCAGCCTCCCGCCCCCTGTGCTCTCGGCCAACTGCAAGGACTCCAGGCTCACGCCGTGGGTCTCCCCACCTATCACCACGGCCGCCGGTGCCTCTGTCCAGTCTGAGTCGTAACTCTGGACCTCAAGTTTAGGGAGCCAGTCTTGACTCTCTCCACTCTCTAGATCATCCTCCTCTTCCTCATACTCATGAAACTTCAGCGGGCGCTGGTCACGTACCCAGCCGTAGTCACTGGCCTTGTTAGACGCCTGGGCCTGCGTGTGAAGGCCACAGTTGTCGGCCACGTAGACGCGGGCGTCAGCAGGCAGGTGGTCGGGCACCGCCTCCCAGTCCAGGTTGTTAATAATGGGCACCTGGAAGTGTGCGCCCATACCCGCCCGCAGCACTTTGGGCTCCCAGGCGTCCACGCAGCCTAGCAAATGAAAGAGGATCCGATTAAGATTACGAACCTGCCCAGACAGGGGACTCTGAAGGAAGTCAGATTAATTCTGGATCAGGATAAAGCAAAAATGTCCTATCATGGCCTTGGTGGCTGGGACCTCTACCTCCCCAGCTGTAGCAGCGTCCAGCTGAAAACAGATTTTATTCATTCCTTCAACATTCACCACACAGAATTCCCTGGCAGTCTAGTGGTTAGGACTTCATACTTCCACTACAAAGGAGCATGGGTTGGATCCCTCATCCGGAAACTAAGATCTGGCAAACCATGCGGCATGACCAAAAAAAAACAAACCTCCCACACACATGCCAGACATTTGGACAGGAGATGGGAGAGCCTTAAAATCCCCAACCTCAAGGAGCTTGTAATAAGAGTGGGCAATGGTGTTGGGACGACATTTCAGCAGGTGACTGTATTATCAGTAACAACTAAAGTTAAAAAAGCATGAACAGGGTAATAGAAAACCACTGTGTGCAGCACGGCGATCAGGGAAAAACCACCTGGAGAACACGATGCTGACCTGGATCGTGAAGGACAGGAGCATCTTGTCAGGGAAGGACCAGAGCAGAGGAGAGTTAGAGAAGCAGCAATTAGTCCAAACACTGCAAGTATGATAACTGAGTCAATTAATGGGGATGAGGTGGGAGATGAGCCAGGAGGCAGGAAAGGACCAGTTTAAAGGAGGCTGGTGTGCCCAGCCGAGGGGTTTAGGGTTTCACCCAGAAGACAACATGTCACCAAAGCATTTTAAGCAAAGTAGGAACAGAATCTGGTTTATATTTTAGAAAGGTCCATTTGGCTTCAATGTTGAATCTGAACTGGAGCAAGAAAGACACTACTAATGGGGAAATTACAGCAATCCTGGGAAAAACCAAGGCCAGAGCCCTATCCTGCACACACCCTGTCTTTGCAGTCGTGCTAAACACAACTGCCTCCATGCATCAGCAGACACATAGCCCTTTCCAGTGCCACAGGCCAGGAGACAGTAGGACTGGGGCACCGCATATCTACTACCCTCCCTAACTTGTTAGCACACATCTCCTCATTATAAGTTATCTTAAAAGTTAACCTGTCAAACTTCAGGAAAGGTTAAGTAGGCAAACCAAGTTCAAAAAGGAAAAAAGGACGTGGAGAAGGTAACACCGTCTACGTGGGTCCCCAACCACAGGCTCTCCTGAGCACCGTGGGAAATGGGCTGGGAGGTGGGCTGTGTGCCAAGAGGCTGGCAGTCGGGGCAGAAGAGGTGCCTTCTATTCTGACTTCTCCACCCAGTTAGGATTAAGGGACAAGCTGAGATTCCTCCTCATCCTCAAGTCCTCTATGTTGGGCATCACATCAGGTGTTCCCCGCCTTTCTCTACCTCTCCCATACCAGCCACCAGCAACAACGTGGCAACTGCCTGCCTGGGTGATACACATCCATTTCCCCAAATTTCACACTTGCTCTCAGAGATCTCAACAGTGAGGCAGGTGAGCGGGGTATGAATGTAGGGACTCCAAGTCTCACTTTCATGCTGGCAGAGAGATGCACCCCAGGGAGGGGTGATGGGGGGAAAGAGCTGGGAAGAGCAATATAGGTGAGTCTTAGTAATGGGACCACTTCTGTTTACACCGAATGGCAGCTTCACTGTTTCTGATGGACAATCCTCTCCCTCCTCCTCCTTCCAGGTTGCAATAGGTCTGTTAGGCATGTCCCAACTGTCAGGCAAGGCTGTTTGGAACCAAGGCTACAAATTTCTCCTTATGATGAAAGGACAGAACCAAGTGTTAAAACCGGCATCTATTTCTTCCCTAATTAATTTTAAGTTCTTTTAAAAACCTAGCAGGTGTCAAAATAATTTTAAAGATAATCAACAAGAATGAGCGTGCCAGGCGTGGTGCTGAGTACTTGACATTCATCTCACTTAATCCTCAGAACAACCCTACCAGGTAGATCTGTTACGCCTGCTTTACAGATAAGGGAACGGATGCTCACAATGCTGCTCACTTACACAGAGCTACCAAGGGACAGATCCAAGAACCAAATCCATACACATCTGCCCCCGGAGCCAGCTCACTTACAAACAGCCACCTAATTCACCCAGTAACAGGCGATCTTACCTTTGGTGAGTAACACTTTGCTGCAGCCTGCCCCAGCAGCAGATCGCAGAATTGTCCCTAGGTTCCCAGGGTCACGGAGATTGTCACAAATCAACGATATAGGCAGTGTGTGGCGAAGCTGAGTCTCGGGGTATGTCATCTTAACATGGTCAGGTTTGGCAAAAATCCCTGAGGAAACAAGAAAGGTGGTTCATTTGTCTGATGTGGGTATGGGGAGTAATTTAACGTTTTGGTTATTCATCAGTCTTGGTGTATTTGTAATTACATATTACATGTAAACATTCTGGTTGTAAAAATTCAGTATGCCCCCCCCCCAACTCCCTCATAAGTGCTTTCAATAGTGGAATGTACACTTTTAGAACTTCTTCCATGCACTTCCCTACATATATGCCCATCTACCCATATATAAGTGCTTTTTCTTTTGTAGTAAAATCACACTCTATGTAATTATTCTGTAATCTAGTTTTTTTTTTTTTTTTTTTTGGTCACACTTAAGTGGCTTTCAGGATCTTAGTTCTCCCACCAGGGAATGAACCTGGGCCCACAGGCAGTGAAAGCACCAAGTCCTAACCACTGGACTGCCAGAGAATTCCCAACATTTTCTTAAGTTTTAACTGGACATTAAAGGTTGAAGTGACCCCCAAAATATAAGGGTGAGGAGAAGTGATTATTCCCTACAGACTATAAAAACTCACAATACAAATGATGACAGAAAACTGGCTTCAGTTTCTACTTAAAATACAAGATTCACAGATTCGGAAACTGTGCTGTAAGAAAAGGTTAGGTGCAGTAATATTTTGAATTTATCTAAATTTGTTGCCCTGAGACAAGTATGAACAAATAATCCCAAGTCTCCCCTTCTACAGACTCACTGAATAACCACTGACCCATTATTCCCTGTGGTGTTACCAGGTCGGACCAATCCTTGATATCCTCAAATTTCACCTTAATGAGGCTAACACCTTTCAGCTTTTCAATGGGCAGCTCCTTTATGTATTCCAGACGGCTAAAGAAGAAAACTTTCGGCACAGCACCAGCCTTGAGAGCGTCTGCAATCAGCCTACGACCTTCCAGAAGGATCTTCCCCTGCTTTTCTCGAAATGGCCTGGACTTAACTATGGTCATCACACTGCTGTGGGTGCAAACAAAAAGATGCGTTAATTACCAACATCTTCATTACGGAGACACATCGAGCTCGAGCAGACATGAAGAGCTTCGCAGGGAAAAAAACAAACGAACTGTTAGAAAGACACTTATTCTGCCCTCTATGCATAATAAAAACCAGCGAGGCGAGCTGCACGAAGTCCTCCAACGCAAGAAAGAGGTCAAGGTCTCGCTTTGAGGAGGGAGGAGAAACGAGAAAACTCGACAAGCCTCGGGAACACATCACCTCAGCCTTTTGTCTCCAGGGAAAGCCTTATCATAGCGAAGCCCCGACTCTTCCCAGGTGCTGAGCGTCTGAGATGCTGGCCCCTGAATCTGCTGCTTCTGTCGCTGCTCCCGGGGACTGGCCTCTGTCGCCGCCTTCCGAGGCTGTTTCCCGGGATCGAGCTTCCGCTTCACAACCTCACCAGATGGAAACAGCACTTTCACAGGGCTCCGCCGCAGTGCCCGGACCCAGCGCCGCGCATCGAAGTCCCAAGCCTGCACCACCGGCAGCAACGGTCGCGTAGCCCATCCCACGCGCTTCATCAGCGCCGCCATCTTCCCCCGCCCCGTGGGCTGCGTCACGAAAACGCGCCGGCGGCGGCCAGTGACATCGCTAGCGCGCCGGCGTCAGCTGTGGTTTGTGCGCCGCTCTGCGCGTGACCGGCGGTAGTGTAGGTGGTCATGGCGAATCGCAGAGCTTTGCACTTCGTGTTCAAAGTGGGAAACCGCTTCGAGACGGCGCGTTTCTATCGCGATGTCCTGGGGATGAAGGTGCAGGCGGGGCGGAGAGGGGCTGGAGCGGGAGGGGGGCGCGAGTGACTGAACCCCACCTGGCCGAGGGAGGAGAAAGGGGTGCGAAGTGAATTTCACCGCGAACCCGGGTGTCGGACCTTAGCCGCAGGACTTCCCATTAACTCTGTGGTTTTCAGGTTCAGGAAGCATCACGAATTGCGGCTTGGGTTAGATGGACTTTGAAAGGGGGCTCACACTTACTAGTTGCCGACTATGTGCGCACACAGGTCCTTTCAGTTTAAGTTCTTTTCACGAATGTTTATTCCTGTCTCTGCGAAGTTTCCAGTCTGTGGGAAAGATAGTAAATAAAAGGTTACGTAATACTCTTCCAGTAAACAATGACTCTTCTGATTTGGAGCCTTTCGGTTTTAGATACCAGCATAATTTAGAGCTCTACTTCTCTTGGGGCTGGTTTGAATGGATCACTCAGTCTGTCTAGGTGAACGCTCCAGTTCGTCTCAGAAGTGTGAAATCAGAACCCATTCTCCTTTCCAATACCTGGAAGTGGCATCTCCCCAGCTGTGATTCTGCAGAGATCACCTGGGTGGCAAGCACAGGTGCAAGCTGTTGGAAGGCTCCTGCTACGCAGGGAGTTGAGATGTTGTCAACTGAAAGAAAAATTAACAACATAAAAAAAAAATTAACAACCTAAGATTTTTGAGTTAATTTTTATTTGGGGACCTTCCTAAGGACTCTACTGTAGAAGACAGCCTCTTGATAGCTCTGAGGAACTGATCTGAAAAGGCAAGGGAGGAGCTAGAAGGTATATGAGTTTTTTGCTTGAAGATGGGGAAGAACCCAAAACCATGTAGGAACATCAAAAGATTACTGCTAAGCACAGAAATAGACAGCTGAAGTTAATCGTTTTAGTGCTTTTCTGTGCGTGGGAAGATGGGTTCTGAGTACCTTGAAATTCTTCCTTAGAAATGCATCTTAAATGTCTAGGACCAGTATCCAAAAGCAGAGAATGCTTCTTGTTATTTTTCCATCCTGAATTCCCCTCAGGGTGTTCTGTTGGTGAGGGACTGCATTAGCTGTGGGTTTGATCCTTGTTGAAATGAAATTGCAGGCAACATTGTTTACAATGTGCAAGAGTAAGAGGTAATGTAGAGACACTGCAGAGTACAAAGGGAATTACCTAAAATCATCAGTCATTTAAAGAATATCACCTATTTCATGGTTCTGTTTTGGGCTTTGGTGACAAAGATGAAAATGACCCTGTTATCTGTCCTCAGTTAAGATTCTGGTTTGAAAAAAAAAAAAAAAAAAAGATCCTGATTTGGTGGGAATTGTATTTGTACATTGCAGATAGTAATGGAAGTTAAAAATGTGGTGATAGAAAACCACAAAACACTCTCTCAAAGTGTTTCCTCATTGATTAAAGGGTGTTTGTAAAGATTAAACGTTATTATATATGTAGTATTTGACATGTGGTTTGTATTATGTGTTAGCTATCATTATTATAAAAGTACCAAGAGGAGAGATTTAACTCTGACCTGGGTCCTCAGGAAATAATTCATAGAGATCTTCTACTTGAGTTGACCCTTAAAGATAGGATTTCCACAGGCCTAGATTAGAGGTCTGAACAGCTAATGCACGATTAAGATATGTTTGGGAAGCGTCACTAGTTTTACGTGCCTTTAGCTTAGATTACTTAGTTGAAGTTGAGGAGATGGGATACCAGGACAAATAGGTTGGAATTGCTTCTTATAGTATCTTGAATAATATGCTGAGGAATTTGGATTTCATGTCATAGTAAATGGGGAGCTCTCTCACATTTTGAAACAGGGCAGTGATGTGATCAGAGCTGTGCTTTAGGGGCTTACTTTTATGGTGGTTTTAAGGAAAGATCAATAAGGGTGATTTCTGATAGTCTGTGATGAGAACTTGAACTGGAACAGTAGCTGTGGGGCTCAAAAAGGAAAATGGAAACTGACACATTGAGAGCGTACTGTGTAGTAGGTCTGTGTCAAATGCTTTAATAAATTATCTATTTTCATAAGATATTAGACTCAGATCCTAATATGTCGTTCTCAGAGTTACACAACTGAAACCATTTGATGTCATTTCAGGGTGCCCCAGTGAGCTCCCGGTACCCTAGTCCTTTATGTCTCCATGCAGGAAGAATTCAACCAGAGGCAAAGTGATAGGGAAGAAGCAGTTTATTAGAATAGGATGCTCGTGACGTTTACAAGCAGGCGGGCAAAGGATGCCATG
Organism: Odocoileus virginianus; assembly: GCF_023699985.2. Lineage (NCBI taxonomy): Eukaryota > Metazoa > Chordata > Mammalia > Artiodactyla > Cervidae > Odocoileus > Odocoileus virginianus. The sequence goes on from NC_069690.1 coordinate 20,863,456, forward strand.
CCCCAAGAACTCAGTGGGCTACAGTTTTATAATCAAAGGAAAAGTGGGGAGGGAGAGAAGAACTTTTGTGTTTCTTGAGTAGACATCATGCTTCCATCATCAGCTCCTCCTCCAGGTTGGGCAAGGGGGTTTTCTTGTCTCTACGTGGTCAAACTAGGTCCACAAATTATTATTTCTTATGTGTGCAGAGAGCAAGTCCTAGGGATCTTTAACTTACTGAGCTTACTGGGCAGAATGTGGATCTCTTCCCACCATGGTTTTATTGTTTGGGGGTATATCTTGTGCTTCTATGGCATGGTTTTGTTACTAAGCAAGCCTGCCTGGTTTTGTGGTTACGCAAACCTGCTTTCTTGAGTGATCATTTCCAGGGATCTCCCATATTTTTTCTACCTACAGTCCCCTAGTGGGATTCACTATTAAATCAACTACTTTGTTCCTTTACTCTGTCCCTATCACAATTAAGTGAAGGCCACGCTTTTTTTTAACTACGTATTACCACTTCCTGATGTAAGCAGATTTCACAACTTTGCTTGGTTGCCTGACCCTTGCTATCAAGCTACTCTTTTCTTTTCTTTTTTTTTTTTGGCCATGCTGGGTCTTCATTGCTGCATGGGCTTTTCCCTAGTTGTAGCGAGTGGGGACTTCTCTAGTTGCGGCACAGTGGCTCCTCATGTCGCAGAGCACGGGCTGTAGGGTGCGTGGGCCTCAGTAGTTGCAGCTCCCAGGCTCTAGAGCACAGGCTCAGTAGTTGGGGCCCAAGGGCTTAATTGTTCAGCAACATGTGGGATCTTTCTGCATCAGGAATCAAAACTATACCTCCTGCACTGCGGGCAGATTCTTTACCACTGAGCTACCAGGGAACCCCAGTACCAAGCCATGCTCTCTTACCTCATCTTCTAGCGTGGGAAAGATATCCAGCTCATCATCATCTGTTCATCTTAAACGTAAAAGCCTGCAAGTGATGATGTCTGTATTTTGACACTTTAGTTTGTGCTAAATATGCTATGTGCAGTACAAGGAAGACTTTGCCATTTATTCTAATTCCCTTACCAGATTCTCCGGCATGAGGAATTTGAGGACGGCTGCAAAGCTGCCTGTAATGGGTATGACACCTTGTTTCTTAATATCTCCTTAAGCTCTGAATACCCTGTGGAGAAGAGAAAGCAGTTTCTCAAAGCAGGTAGAAGGCAGCAGAGGAAATTAAGGAGGCAATAAAAAACAGAAATAAGACTTTAGGGAGGCAGCTTCAGGGTCACAAAGAAATGTATTCTGTGGATGAAGCAATGTCTTATCAGGTGTCTCTTAATGAAGCTCAGTAGTCATGGCCTGAAATTCCAAGGCCTGATGGGAGTTGCATACTTGCTGCTGCTGCTAAGTCACTTCAGTCATGTCCGACTCTGTGCGATCCCATAAATGGCAGCCCACTAAGCTCCTCCATCCCTGGGATTCTCCAGGCAAGAATACTGGAGTGAGTTGCCATTTCCTTCTCCAGTGCATGAAAGTGAAAAGTGAAAGTGAAGTCGCTCAGTCGTGTCTGACTCTTAGCGACCCCATGGACTGCAGCCTACCAGGCTCTTCCGTCCATGGGATTTTCCAGGCAAGAGTCCTGGAGTGGGGTGCCATTGCCTTCTCCCACATGCTTGTTGACAGATACGCAAAACATAAGGTCAGGTGGGAAAACTGTCCCTGTAGGATACAGCTCCCTGCTTTCTAGGAAAGGTAAACAAATCTTTCCCTCAAGTAAGTGCCAGACAGGTGGTCCGGGGAGCCTTCATTGACGGAGCTCCTGGGCACTGTCCACAGCTGCCCTTAGCACCGGCTAAGGCCGCCGCGTCTTTACGGGTACTTGGAGGACCAGAGGGGACTGCCCACTTCTTGTTCCAGTAGCTCTCTGAGGGCGGCCTGAAGTAGATTTTTGTCTGTAATCACTGGGTTGTTTTTTTTTTTTCTCTTTTCACTTTTCTAGGCCTTACGATGGGAAGTGGAGTAAAACAATGGTGGGGTATGGGCCTGAGGGTGATCACTTTGTCACGGAACTGACTTACAATTACGGCATCGGCAGCTACCAGCTTGGCAATGACTTCCTGGTAAGTACCGTTTTGTTCTCGCCGGTTTTTGCTTTATGTTTTAGAGGTCACTGAGGCAGCTGTAGATAATGATGACTAAGGGAGTTGATGACTTTGGGCGTGGTTTAGTGATCAGTTCCATGATTTCTACTTAAAAAAGAACGGCGTGTGGGGGGAGGCTCAGCAGGGAGGGGTCTGTGTGTGCAGTCAGCTGATTCATGTTGTGCAGCAGAAACTTAACACAGTGTGGTGAAGCAGTTATATTCCAACTTAAAAAATAATGGTAATAAATAAAAATGTATTGAATATTTAAAAAATAAAAAAGAACAAAACAAAAAAACCTGCTTGGGCACCTTGTCTCCAAGCTTCAGGATGAAACGTGTTTTCCCAGCATTTAAAAATCAAGTTCGGGATGTAGAGACAGCTTTGAAGGAGACAGGACTCCCCTTCGGGAATAGCTGAACCGTGAGAGGTGGAGGGGCCAGAGTCATTGGTTCATCAGGTTCTCAGCACCGTCCAGAGAAATGTTTTCTCTCTAGTGGACAGTTGTGATTGGTTCAGGCGATTACACAGCCACAGAAAAATCTGACAAGGTTTTAAGGATAAAAAGGTGGCATTGCATACACTATTCATTCATTCACGAGCTCAGGTTATTGTGCATCTATTACAGTAACAGTATTGAAACCACTGGGTGTCACTGAGGGGGCTCTGAAGAGCTCTGGTGCTCTTTTATGACTCAGCGCAGAAAAGAATTCAGCTCCAGCTAAAGTGATAGATAAGAAGCAATTTATTACAACAGGATGCTCGTGAGGCTTACCAGTGGGCAGGCTAGAGATGCCACGTCCCAAGAACTTAGTGGGCTACAGTTTTATATCAAAGGAAAAGTGTGGAAGAAGAGAACTTCTTTGTCTCTCTTGAGTAGACATCATGCTTCCACCATCAGCTCCTCCTCTAGGTTGGGCAGGGGAGTTTTCTTATCCCTACATGGTCAAGCTAGGTCCACAAATAACTGGGTTTTTTTTGTATGCAGAGATCTTGTCCTAGGGATCATTAACTGACTGAGTGCGCTGGTCAGGATGTGGGTCCCATGCCACCATTGTTTTATTCTTTGAGGGCATGTCCCACACTTCTGTTGCATGGTTTTGTTGCTAAGCAAGCCCTGTCTGGGTTTGTGGTTAAGCACATCTGCTTCCTTGAGTAATCATTAACTTACAGGAGTCTCCCATATTTTTTTCTCCTTACAGTCGCCTAGTGGGATTCACTGTTTAATCACCTACTTTGTCCCTTTAGTCTGTCCCTGTCTGTATCTACCACTTGCTAATCAGTTACTGTGAGATACAGTGTCCCTGGGCCCAAATACACAGCAGAAGTGGAGTAATTCATTCTTATTCAGAATCTGCCCAGGAAATCTACCTCATGTTATTTTGGTCATTTGTTCTCATTATTCCTGTTAACTCAGTAATTAACTCATTGACACATTAAAATAAAGGTAACTAGATGGAAGTTCGTATGAGGGTCCAATATCTACAAAAGTGTTTTGTAAATGGAAAGGATGGCTCAGACTTAACATAATATATTTCTGTTTCTCTTTCTCACTCTCTGTGCCACTGACTAATTTATTCATCTAATAGATATTTCTTGTGACTTGCTCTATGGCATACCCTTTGTTAGATCCTGGGGATACAGTAGAGAGGGGAGCATGTTCCCTGGCCTAAGGAGCTCCCCGTCTGATGGGGGAAGCAAGTAAAGAGACAACAGGAATACAGTGTGACAAGTCTCAGATATGGGTAGGAACAGGGGGATGTGGGAACACACAGGAGGAATCTCTAGCCTGTTCTCCGATGGGTGAGAGTTCAGGGAAGTCTTCCCGGAGGAGACATCCGCGCCAGGTGAGGGAGCCAGGACAGGAAGGTGAGATGACTGTCCTGCACCCGTGCACAGGCCTGGAGCTGAGGGGGAGCCTGGCGCTCAGAGAACTGTGAGTCACGCAGTCTGGCTGGAGCGCAGTGTGTGGAGGAGAGAGAAGGTAGAGTTGAGGCTGGAGGAGTCCCCTGGGGCTGCATCACATCAGGACATTTAGATGTCCTTCAAAAAGCACAGTAGAGCCATTTTTAAGCAGGAGAATGACACAGAATTTGCAGTATCTGAGAATCCCTGACTAGAGCAGGGAGGCTGGGTTGGCAGAGAGCAAGACTGAAACAGTGAGGCAGCCAGCCCAAAGGTTATCCAGTGACAGCAGTGGGAGGGAGAGTTGGATTTGCGAGATGTCAGAGATAGCAGTCATAGGATTTGGTGATTGAGTGTATATGAGGGGCTCTGTGTTTCTCCTTATCTTTCTATTCTTTATGCTCCAAATTTAAATCAGGCAGAGAAAAAAGGAAAACCAACTTGGTGCCATGAACCAAGGAGAGGGGGCCCAAAGCCTGACAGACAATAAATAATAAACTTGAATGAATGAATAAATAAATAATCTAATATTTTAAAGATGATCATTGCAATGGGTAAAGAACAAAGGAGAGAAAAGGAGCTTGGGGGTAGGTGCAAATGACTAGTTTCAAGTAGGGTGTTGAGAGTAGCTTTCCGTAAGAAGGTGACATTTGAACAAAGGCTTGAAGAGGATAAGAGTTAGCCGTGTGGGTATCTCAGGGAAGCGCATTTCAGCTAGAAAACAGCCAGTGCAAGAGCCCTCAAACAGCGCCTGGCGTGTTTGAGAAAATGCGGAGAGGACGGGGGAGAGGGGGAGGAGATGGGCTTAGAAATGACCTGGGTCAGGGGCTCAGCTACTCTGGTGACTCAGTGGTAAAGAGTCCCCCTGGCAGTGCGGAAGATGCGGTTTCGATCCCTGGCCCAGGAGGATCCCGCATGCCTTGGAGCAGCTAAGCCCGTATGCCACAGATGTTGAGCTTGCACCCTAGAGCCTGGGAACTGCAACTGCCGAGCCCACGTACTGCAGCTAGTGACGCCTGCACACCCTAGAGCCTGTGCTTTGCGACAAGAGAAGCCGCCGCAATGAGGAGTCCTCACACCGCAACTAGAGAAGAGCCCCTGCTCGCCACAGCTAGGGGACAACTCTCATGGCAACAAAGACCCAATACAGCCCAAAATAAAAAGTGACCTGGGTCAGATCATCTCGGCCCTTTTAGGCCATCGTCAGCCGTCCCAGGGTGAAATGAAGAGCCATCAAGGGTTCTAAGTGGAACAGTGACAACATGGGGCTGCCGTCTTGCGGACGAACAGTAGGGTGGGTTTCAGAACATTTACTCCAGTCACAGAGTGGCTGATGGGTTAACAAGACTGAAGGCAGAGGCTGATCTACCATCCAAGCTAAAAACGAGGCCAGATATATTGGAAGGCATAGTGTACATTCTTAGGTATTTTGATTACACTTAAATAAAAGATGCCTTGATAGTTGGTTTATATTTTTTGGTTTCAAAAGTAAAAATAAAAACAAAAAAGTTTAAATAGGTAGCTGGCAAGCCACGGGTAAGATAAAGATTTCTCTGACCAGATCTTGACAATGAGGGGGGATTTTCACCGTTAGTGAAAGTGAAAGTCGCTCAGTCGTGTCCAACTCTTTGCGACCCCATGGAATTCACAGTCCATGAAATTCTCCAGGCTAGGATGCTGGAGTGGGTAGCCTTTGCCATCTCCAGAATGTCTTCCCAACCCAGGGATCGAACACCAGTCTTCGGCATTGCAGGTGGATTGTTTACCAGCTGAGCCACAGGGAAGCCCGATTTTTATTATTGAATGGATCTAATTTCTCTTGCATTTGAATATCTGGCCTACCATCCACAAAGCTTGGAATCTTTGTGGTAGAAAAATGTCCAAGACTGACTTCAAAATTAGTAGCAGAAAATTTTGAATGCCACTTAAATCTTAGATGTTTGACATAAAGGCAGTGGGGTTTTAATTCCTAATCTTCTAAAGGAGATCTGTTGTGATTATGCTCTTGGATGATTATGTCCTGTCGTTTGTCATAGGGTATCACGGTGGCTTCCAGCCAAGCTATCAGCAACGCTAGGAAGCTGAAGTGGCCGCTCAATGAAGTGGGAGACGGTGTGTTTGAAACCAAAGCCCCTGGAGGATATAAGTTCTATTTGCAGAACTGCAATCCACCTCAGTCAGGTAATTATATCTGGACTGACAAAAGCCCTCTGTCTAAAGGCATCTGGTGGAAGGAGAGAGGAAGCTTGACTTCCGTCTCCTGTGGAGTCTCTGTGTTGATATAACTTGTCTTTCCCAAGCTATTGCTGTTACTTGTCCTCTAAGAAATTATATGCTCATGTCAAAACTTCAGTTCATCCCTATCGGTGTTCTGTAGTGGTTTGGTTCTACTGGTAACATGTTGATGCAGGATACTTTCAGCTGCAAATATCAGAAAACCCACCTCTAGGTTGAATGGTTAAAAAAAATGTCTTAGTTCATAGAGCTGGTGTCGTCGTGGTTGGAGAGACTTCAGGGTTTGTTGATTCAGCAGCTCAGCAATGGCATCAAAAACCCAGATCTTCTCTCTCTCCATCCTCTTGTCCTCAGGGGTCCGCTTCTCCCCCTCACGGTGGTAGGGTGACTGCCAGTAGCATTTGGGGCTATCCGCCCGCACACTCTCATTGTTAGGAGAAAGAGAAGCTGCCTTCCTGTGGCTCTTCTTTAAAAGCACAGCAGAACTTTCCTAGGATCTTCTAGCAAACTTCCTGGTCAGGGTTGATTCACATACCCTGCTCCTGAACCAGTCATAGGCAGGCAAGAGAAGCAGATTTATCCTTAGACCAGTTAGTCGTCTCCCCTGGCTGAGGACAATTTCCCAGATTACGGTGCTGGTTCTCAGTGAGTCTGGGTGAATGAGGTGAGGAGCCCACCATGCTGACCCCCACAGTGAGCAGGAGAGAAACTGCGCTACATTTCAAGTACCTCAGAGGCATCCTCATGTATCATACGTGTATTGCTGAAAATTCTGCTACCTGCTTTGCCAAGAAAGAACCAAAACCAAGAAAAGGAAAAGAAAAATTGCTGGTGAATAGCAGGGGCACTTGTGCTAGCCGTTCCCTCCGTGAGCACAAGCTTCTAAGTGGAGACCTTCTCTTCCCCCACGCTGGTCTGTCTCAGCTCCCAGACGCCCCTCATATTGAGCCTGATGGTTGTGATTAATGTTACATGCTTTTCATCCAGAGCTCAGAAGAAGAAAGCAATGGTTCCAGTGTGGGAGCTTAGACTGGCGCTGTGGGATTTACTGAGAGATTGATTTGGGAGCTTCCCGGGTGATGTAAGGGATTTCCATGACTATTTTTATTGATAGGTGATTGGTGCTTGAAATACTAACTTTGATACCTAACTCCTGCCATGAATTTCACTGTACACTTTTTCCATAGTTTACACGATGCTTCAGTGCGTAAAATAATGGTAGGCCCCAGAGGCCTGAGATGTTCTTTGCAATGATAACACCTTGGGAGCCTTAATTTCTGGTTGGTAGTAGAGTCAGATCTCTCAGTCTAAGTGGTGTCCATCCTTTGAATGAATCACTCCTGTGTAGTCACACCCACTGCAACTATTCCTGTCCCTGCATCCCTTCAGGGTGTGAATCAGTTGGAATTTGTTGATTTCTCAATGAATGGGGAAAACTTAAATCTGCCAGGGAGAGGTTCCTGTGACAGACATCTTGCTTTAGTCATGGTATTGCTAGTCTAGCAAACAGGGCTAAGGCAGTGAAAATTGAAGAAAACTACATTGAGTTTACCATAGTGAGATATAGACTTGGAACAGCTCTTCCAAAAGTCACTTTACAAAATAGAAGTTTCCAGTAATATTAAGTGTTTTAATATGACTTTTATTCTTTTTTACAAAAATAGAGATTTTTTTTCTCCCTAGACAGACAGGCAGAAAGAAGAAAACAGATAACCACTGTTAACATTTTAGAGTATATCCTTCCAACTTTTTAATCCAAAGAACTAAATATATAATCGGATACATATGGGATTCCATTGTGTGACATCATAGGAAGAGAAACGGTTGTCTGTTGTTAGAAATTCACTTTGTTCCTGGTGTCTCGTCATGAGCAACTCTGTGATGAGTGTCTTTGATGAAAGCCCATCACACATCCACAGTTATTTCCTTAATTGCCAAAAATGGGATTGTTCTCTCAAAAGCAGGGGACATACTTTAGACACATTCTGTAAAAATTGTTGCCCAGAAATATTACTAATTTACACTCTGCCATTATGGTTTTTCCCATTGCACTGTAATAGTTAACTCTGTGAACTTTTTAAAATCATTTGCTGATTAGATAACAAAATGTTTCATTTGAATTCTAACTTTGTGCGGTTAAATGTGCTTTTGTATGTTCATTCACTTTTTAAAATCATTTGCCGATTAGATAACAAAATGTTTTATTTGAATTCTAACTTTGTGAGGTTAAGTATGCTTTTGTATGTTCCTCCTTTGGTGGATTGCTGCTTCGTGCCTTTTATTTTTCTAGGATGGACATCTTTTTCCTATTGATGCTGAAAGGTGACTTAAATTTTAAGGACTTCTTGCTCATTTTTGTTACTAAAAAAATATTTCCTGCTTTGTAGTTTAGTCTTTAATTTTGATTGTAATGATTGTTTTGGTTGTTGTGTACAAGTTTTCCATTTTGTATGATTAATCTAGCACATTTTCTTCTTCATGGTTTTTCTATCTTTGATGTCAGATTAAAAAAAAGATCTTTCTCCATCCCAAAATTGTTTAAATAATCATCTGTTTTGAGTATTTTCATGGTTTCATTCTTTCAACTTAACCCTTTAACCCATCAGGAATGTATTTTGCTATCTAGTTTAAACGTGTCGCTTCTTCCCACCATAAGAAACCAGTTATCTTAATACCTTTTATTTAACAATGTGCCCTTTCATACTGACCTAAAATCCCTTTCTTATCATAAACTAAATTCTTATATATACCTGAGGCTGTTTGGGTCCTTTGGTTCCATTCCTTTGCACTGCCCTGTCCATTCCTGCTGTTTTGTTACCTTTCAGATCCTGTATTAAAAGTAACTCTAGCAGTGTCTGATCTTCAGAAATCTTTGAACTACTGGTCTAACCTACTGGGGATGAAAATTTATGAAAAAGACGAGAAGGAGCAGAGGGCTTTGCTGGGCTATGCTGATAACCAGGTGAGCAGTCCTGGAAAGAAAGAATCTGTTACTTTAGGTTTGACTTATAAATGAGGTTAATGTGAAGGTTATTCACATAGTTTCTTCATAGTAATTCAGTGTTTAGAACAGAAAGGAGAAAATAAAAGCTTCCGGGAAACTCACCACCCAGATATTACCTTTATTTATATTTGGAGATACATCCTTTCAGGAGTGGATTTGCTGAGTCGGTCAGAGGAGATGTAGGCAAGACTTAATGCAATGATGATAATCTGTTTTCCTCTTTAAAAAAAAACACAAAACATTTGAGCATGATTTAGTCCTTATACTTTGACCCAGCAAGTCTACTGAGAATTTATTTCAGAGACGTACTCATCCTACACGTGCACAAAGGAGTGTGCACAAGTTTATCTGCTGCGGCATTGTTTGTAATAGCAAGATATAACCTAGGGAATTCCCTGGTGGTCCACTAGTTAGGACTCCACGCTTTCACTGCTGAGGGCTTGGGTGCAGTTTCTGGTAGGGGAACTAAAGCCTGCAAGTGGCCCAGTGTAAACAAAAAAAAAAAGAAAAGAAATAGCCTAAATGCTCTATGGATTCAGTAGTTGAGTGATTTATGGTTCATGCATAGAATGGACTACTAAAGCAGCCATCAAAAAAATGAGTCTTTATGTGCTGAGATGGCAACATTGATTGGAGAAAAACATGGGAAAGAATAATATGTAAATTATGTTACAGTTTGTATGAAAAAAAAATAAAGGATATATGCCTATGCTGTGAAGGATACACAGGAAACTGCTGATTGGTTGCCCCTGGGGTTGACAGGAGGGAGACTTAGAATTTACCTTATTCCTTGATCCTGGTTTGAATTTTTTTTTTTTTAATCACATGACCTGTTCTGAAAAATAAACCCACTTTCTCATGTCTTTTCAGTGTAAGCTGGAGCTGCAGGCCATTCCAGGGAAAGTTGATCATGCAACAGGTTTTGGACGCATTGCCTTTTCTTGCCCTCAGGAAGAGGTAATGTTTGGTACCAGGTCTTTTGTTGAAACTCTGTGACTAGTGACCTCTAAGAGCTAGGAACCCTGGCCCTCCCTGCTCCAGGTTCATGCTGGTTGTGGCTTTGGTATGAAGGTCAGCAGTTGTCTCGAGAGCAGTGAGATAATAGAAATCAAACAGGTGGTGCCGGGGTTCTCTCTGGTTGACCTGAGAGTCCTCCGGGGCTGCCGGGGAGCACGGCCCCCGTGTGGCGTGACACCCTGTGCTCACTGTGCCTGTTTGTTTTCCTCAAGTTGTCAGACTTAGAAGACTTGATGAAAAGGGAAAACCAGAAGATTCTGACTCCCCTGGTGAGTCTGGACACTCCAGGGAAGGCGACCGTGCAAGTGATCATTTTGGCCGACCCTGTAAGTATCACCCAGGAAGGGGACAGGCTGCCCCATAGTTTTCTTCTGAGGTGTCTCTCTGCCAAATTTGTTTTCTCTCTTGGTGTAGGATGGACATGAAATTTGCTTTGTGGGGGATGAAGCATTTCGAGAACTCTCAAAGGTGGATCCAGAGGGAAACAAATTATTGGATGACGTGAGTCTCATTTCTAAATTCCTGTCCCCTTTGGCCGAAGGGGATAATGTGTATGGAGATGGGCCAGTTCTTACTTTCAGAACCCTGTCCTTTTGCTGTTGGGGCGACTTGAACCAGAGACTTGTGTCGACTTCATGACTACCTATGTGACTCTTGGCGGGGTGCAGCATCTGTGCCTTCCCTCCCTTCCGGCTGCCTTGAGGAAACCGCTGCTGCTAAATACATCACTGTTCTGCTCAGAGACCGGAAGTGCCCAACCACCATCCATTCTCACTATCTTAGCCCCTTGGTCATATCTTCTCCATTCTACAGCATCATCCTCTTCCTTCCTGGCGAATTATTCTCACCAGCGTACAAACTAACTCCAGTATCTTGAAAAACTCTTTATTCACCCCATATCCATTCTCCAGGTTCCTTCTAAAAGTCTCCCTGCACGCCGTTTGTACTTCTTTGTGTGTGTGTGTGTTTACTGTCTAATTTTGTCGGGATAGTGATTGATGGAGTAAGTCATCCCTTTTTAATGAGGAACACAGAAACTAGTTGTTTGCAGGTGGTGAGAAGGGTGGGTGAGGGACAGCAGAAGAAACTTCATTGTAGTTGTTTTCTGAGGCAAAAGAGGTATTTTGCTTTCAGAATATGAGAGGGAAAAAGGAGAAAGTACATCAGATTGTGCCTCATAGTGAAGAGGCTCCTGAGGAGGGGAGTGAGGGCTACCACTCCAGATGAAGCTGTGTGACCTGGGGATCTCAGCACAGATTCCCAGCATTTCTGAACCCAGATTTCCTGCCTGCAAAATGGAGGAGACAGTCACAGATTTCTTTCACCATGAATGCTATGATCTCATGGTTCTTTTTTTTTTTATTGAAGTATAGTTGATTTCAAAATGTTGTGTTAATTTCTTCTGTACCATTTCTAGTACTTACCTTCCATTCACATTTCACTCTGTCCCGCACCGGCTCCTATCACGTGGTGAAACACTCGCGTTGACGTCATCAGTGACCTCCCTCTTGCCAAATCCAGTGACTGCTTTTCATCCTCATCAGACATGATCTTCTAGCAGCCTGCAAAGCCGTTGTGTAGTGTCGTACCCCCGCTTCCAGCTCGTACCTTGTAGGTAGTTGGTGCTCAGTGAATACATTGCTGCTGCTGAAAGGAGTGAATCTACCAGTCGTGGTTTCGTCACTTAGTACTGCGTGACTGACCTTAAGCAATTTACTTCAAGTCTCTAAACTGCAGCTTTCTTATACAGAAATGTGAGGAAATAAGGTTATCCACCTCCCAGGATTGTTGTGTGGTTTATAGTGCTTGGCAAACTGCTGACATAGTAACAGACACTCAGTTGAGGTTCATCAAAGCCAGAAATGTACAGAAGCTTTAGTGTTTCTAAATGTTACTGTGAAGGAAAAATAGAATCTCAGGCAACCTTTCAGTTGGCAGATTGGCTAGACTGTTCTTGCTCTTTCATCACTGACCAACTTCCTCTCCTCTCTTCTCGCTTGATGGTGGAGATCCTGCCATCTTCCTGTCTCTGTCTGACGGCTTCCCCTCAGCCACAGGCACCTTTTTCTGTGACTGATCCTGAAGTGATGTTGCCCACGGTCCCCCTCTGGCTGTCTTTTTCTCTCCTTGTACATTCTTTCTCTTCTCTGAGAAGTTACCTGCTCCTCTGGTTATCTCTGCTCTGAGCTTGAGCCATCATCTGTTCTAGACTTCTTAATTTCTAGTTCCCACTTCCACCTAAGCTCTAAACAGGCATTTTTGATTGTTGTTACTGAGGTAAAATATACATTGAATTTAAGAGTACAGAAATTTGGTGTTCACGTTGATAAATTTTGACACTTTCATAAACTCATATTCACTACTCAAAATACAGAGCATTTTCATGGTTATAGGAAGTTCTCTTATGCCCGTTTTTAGCTTCTAACTCATCCTCCCAACAGCAGCTACTGTTCTGATTTCTGTCATACTGGCTTTGTCTATCCTTGGACTTCATATAAATGCAATGGCTTCTTTCAGTAACATTTTTGAGATTCCTCCATGTAATTGCACATTCCAGAGTTCTTTTTTTTTTTTTTTTTCCTTTTGCTGAGTAGTATTCAGTTTTGTGAATGTAGTAATCTGCTTATCCATTCTTCCAGTGGTGGACATTGGAATTTTTTTCCAGATTTTTATCTATTATAAGGAAGATTGCTATGAATAGTCTCATGTTAACTCTTTTGGTGGGCGTATGTTTCATTTCTCTTGCATAAATGCTCAGGAGGGGAATTGCTTTCACTTTCTAAGAAGCTGCCGAACAGCTGTCCAAAGTGATTGAATATTTTAAAACTATTGGTCATATATGTATAGAAGAGTTCCAGCTGTTCCAAATCCTCATCAACATTTGTGTGTTGTCTTTTTGTCCATTTCTTGCCATAATTTTATTTTTAATTATTGTTCAGTCACTAAGTTGTGTCCAACTCTTCTCAACTGTGTGGACTGTGGCACTCCAGGCTCCTCTGTCCTCCACCATCTCCTGGAATTTGCTCAGATTTGTCTCCATTGAGTTGGTAACGCTATGATTAAAAATTCCAGATATACACAAAAGAGAACAACAAATCCCCATGTGATTATCACCCATCAACTCTGCCATAATTTTTCATCATTCCTTTCCACCCCACTTTTTTTTTTTTTGGCAGTGGAGATGTTTGTTGGAGAATTTTAAGGCAAATTTCAGATGCCATGTCATTTCACCCCTAAATACTTAACTGTTTTACACATTTTAAGATAATTTAAAAAGTAAAAGTTAAGGAATTTTCTTATATACCACAATGACATCATCACACTTAAAAAATCAACAATGTGGGACTTACCTGGTGGTCCAGTGGTTAAGACTCCATGCTTCTGATATGGGGTGCATGGCTTTGATCCTTGGTCCAGGAACTAACATCCCCCATGCCACATGGCATGGCCAAAAAAAATCAACAATATATCCTTTAATGTTACCTAAAATCCAGTTCTTATTAAATTCTCTCTGGCCATCTAAAAATGGTTCTATATATTAGTTTGTCCCATGTATTTTTTTTTTCTTTACTGCCCTGTGTATTTTTAAAACTGGCTTTAATATGGTTGGACTATATCAATATGAATAACTTACCTGATCCATTGAGTTTCATGAAAAACTAACCAGAAGACACACCAATGATCTGTTTTACACTTTAGCCATTCTCTAACGTCTAAATATGAATTTATTTTCTCCCTGTGTGTCTTTGCTTATATTATTTTATTCTCCTAGAATGTCCCTTTTCTCATTTGAATATTTGCATGTTTTTCAAGGACCATTTAAATCCACATTTTAAAAAACTCTGACTCTTTCTTATTGATGTGTTGGACTTCTGGATACGAGTCATTTGTTAGATAATCTGTAAAGATGGGTACTTTTCCCATTCAGTGGTTTGCCTGTTTATTTTCTTAACAGAGCCTTTGAAGAGAAGACACTTCTTTCAGCCCAGTTTATCAACTCTTCCTTTCATGCCTGCTGGTTTTTGTGTCACATTGGTGTCACAGCCAAAGAACCTCTTAACCTGGACAAACTATGAACATTACAACTCCACATGCCTATAACTTACTTCGTCTTACTTTGGATCCATTCTTCGTTAATATTTTAGGAAAACAAAAGTTACTGTTTATTAAGCATCTCCTATATTGACACGTTCTTAAGTGCCTTACCTATATTCTGTAACTCTTACCATAATTTGCAAGGTGGATAGCATTCCCCTTTCAGATAAGGAAACTGAGTTTCAAAAGAATAAGTCACTCAATATTATACATTCCACAAGTTAGCAGGGCAGGGGCCCAAAGAGAAGTCTTTCGGGTTTCAAAGGCAGTTCTTTTTTTCTCTTCTGTACTCTGCTTCCTCCCTTGGTAGTACTTATATCTGTTATCACAGTTGTTTAAGCTAGAATCCTCAGAGCCAGTCTTTCTTTTAACATTTAATATGCTTTTTTTTTTTAAGTATTTATTTATTTATCTGGGGCATGGACTCTAATTGGCGGTGTGTGGGCTTCAGTAGTTGTGCACAGGCTTAGTTGCCCTGGGGTGTGTGGGATCTTGGTTCCCTGACCAGGGATTGAGCCTGTGTCCCCTGCATTGCAAGACAGATTCTTAACCACCAGACCACTAGGGAAGTCCCTGATATGATTTTTATTTTAGAATACTTTTAGATTTACACACAGAGCCATTTCTGAATATTGTTGCTCCTCACCCCTTACACTCTCTGAGCAACAAGGCACCAAGAGCTGAGAGTTCTCCCTGGGAAATCCTCTGCTTCTCTTTTGAAAAGGCTCTCATTTTCACCTCCAAATACTGCACACACCTCCTCCCAGCTTCTAGTCAATCTCTGATGCCAGCAGTAGGCTTTCTAAAGCATAAACCCAGTAATGAAAAAACAACCGTTAAATCTTCCAATGGCCGTTTATTGCCTCCAAGAGGAGTTCACATCTCTGGCAGAGCACGCGACACGTCTGGCCACAGTGTGCTGCCTCTCTTCCCCAGCTCACCCCCTTTCGGTCCCACTGAACTGTTTACATTAACCAAGGTAGATCTCCATGCCTCCGCCCAAGGGTGGTTTTCCTTTCTCCCCTCCCCGCTTACTCCACTCATCCTTCAAAACGCAGAAGCTTTCTTGGGTTTTTCACACCGATTTGTTGTTTTTCCCTACTTTCACTGGCTCCTAGAAGACAGAAACGTCTGTGTCTTTGGGAAGTGGGGAGGTTTTGGCCTTCTTTGGCGTCGTTTTGATTTTTAAATACATTTTATTTTCACCAATGTATTTTTAAAATGCATTTAAAACTCAGAAACACACAAAACAAATAAGACCTTTTATTTTCATCAAGGGCTTCCCAGGTGGCTCAGTAGTAAAGAATCTGCCTGCCATTGTAGGAGATGCAGGTTCAATCCCTGAGTTGGGAAGATCCCCTGGAAGAGGACATGGCAGCCCACTCCAGTATTCTTGCCTGGAGAATCCCATGGAGAGAGGAGCCTGGTGGACTGCAGTCCATGGGGTCGCAAAGAGTCAGACATGACTTAGCAACTGAGTGTGTATTTTCATTGAAATAAAAAATCAGATAGTACTAAGATTCTATATAAATGCAGTGATGCCATCTCTGAGTCCCACTGCCCATGGCAGCCACTCTCAGCTTCACTGTTTCTTCATTTTCAGTTGGAGACATCTTATGACTTCCTGCTGAAATAGATGGATGATTTTACACTAGTTCTCTATAACCAGTTAGTTACTCCTTTCCAGTTGGTCTGATAGCACATTTTTGTGGTTCTATTATACACCAGGACACACACACACGCAGACACATCTGCCTGCAAAACAGTTGTTTCCATATCTGAATCCTCAACTGTTTCATGTGCTCCTCAAAGCGTCAGACTTTATCTCTGTTGCCACACCTGAACCCAGCATAATACCTGCCTCATAATGAAAACTGGCATTTTTAAAGGTACAGTTGTCACTCAGTATCCACGGGGGTCGGTTCCAGGACCCATTGGGAATACCAGAATCCTAGGATGCTCAAGTCCCTTAGTCAGCCCTCCATATCTGCAGAAACAGAACCTGTGGAAACAGAGGCCTAACTGATTCAGTCCTTGAATGTATTTCCCTAGCAAACAGCTTATTAGCATACACTTGGTTATATTGGACCCAGCGTTTTAGGAGACTTCTGTTGTAAACCCTGCTCCTGCCAACTCCCCTGCCTCCTCCTAAGACCTCAGCCCCATGGACTAATTCGATAAAAGGACTCTGGTGGAACCAAAACATACTGTTTCTTAACAGAGCTTTTTTTAGTTAAGCAGCCCCAAATGAAATAGTACCAACATCAGTGAAATAGGAAGGAAGTGTGGGAAAAGGAAACAGTTACAAGCTCATCACTAAAATGTCAGAATAACTTTTCACATTGGTCTCATGATTAGAGTGAGTCTCCTGGGCACTAAAGATTCTTGAGAGGGGGGCTTCCCTGCTAGTCCAGTGCCTGACTCTGTGCTTCCACTGCAGGGAAGCATGAGTTCGATCTCTGGGGGCGAACTAAGAGCCCAGTGCTGTGTGGCCCAGTCAAATATAAATAAAGATGTTCTTGGGAGCCCACTGAGATGCTAGGAGTGCCAGCACTTTCTGTCCCAAAGAGCCCACAGCCTGGCCTTGCTCTCCAGCCAGCCATCAACCACACTTCTGGCTGCAGGCTCTGCCCTTTACTCTGCAAAGTGAGAACTGACAAGCAATTGCTCGATCCCCAGCAGCAACATCTGTCAGAGTAAACACAAGACTCTACTGAATGAGCATCTTTTAACTATTAATTTCTTGATTGTGGGCAGTGAGGTACGAAGTAGATTGTAAGTTTTATTTTCTGGATTGAGACTAAATAATTTCAATTTCGTTTCCACAGGCCATTGCAGGAGATAAAAGTGATGAATGGTTTGCTGCACAAAAGAAACCCAAGGCTACAGGTTAACGGAAGGCATCACATGCAACAAGCATTGGTGATCTTGCCCAGCTCCTGTGAGGCCTGCCATGCGCCTTACATGGTGAACGCTCTCTCAACGTGGGGGTTTCCTGTACAGGCACAGAGGCTGGGGTGGCAACGACGCATGTATTTTAATCTTTAAAAGCTCTGATATGTTTTAGAAAATCCTGTCATCATCAGTTCATTTAAAGAGCTTTTGCTGTCATCTGTGCTGTCACTGCAAGGGTACATTCTGTATGTAACTCTGTTAGTAATAAATTCTTCTCCAGGCTGGGACAGCTGTATGGAACATGACCTTTGATTAAGGGTTGAGGGAATTTTGATAAGCATGTAGGTTTAATGAGAACAACTAAATCCAGATAAGTCCAAATCGGTTACTTATAGCAGGTCCTTCCAGGACCTGGAGACAGTATGCTGTTCTAATGTCTTACTCTGGCAGGCCTTGACTTTATATATAAAAACTTTTAAAGAAATTTCATGCCTTGAACCAAAAGGTTTGGTTAACATTCTGATATTCCTTGCTTTAAATTTTTTAGTCAGAAAAAAATAGAAGGGTGTAATGTTGCTACATGCCTGGCTCTGTGTTATTTTCTCTCTCTCTCTCTCTCTCTCTCTATATATATATATATATATATATATATATATATATATATGTATGTATATGTATGTATCTATATATGTGTGTGTGTGTGTGTGTGTGTATTTTTGCTTTTAATCCTCTTGAGACCATGTTAGATTTCTTAGAGATGGATTAATGATTTCTTCAGTACGAAAAACTTAAAATATTTACTTATTATTTTCTTTTTGATTCTGCAGAACAAATCACTTTTTATCACTGGAAACAAGTTGGGCATTTTTATTATGAAATGTTTTTTGGGAATTATGCTTCTGAAATCAAGCTGTTACAACCAATTTGTAAGAGTCATTATGTAAAGGTGGTGGTCAGTTTCACACTTTAGGGAAGAAACTAAGGAGACTGGAAAGGACTGACTCAGAAGTTACCAGTTCCTACACAATATACATGAAATTACTTGTAAATCATAGCCTCTAAAACCAATTGTGGGTTTAAATGCAAACCAAACTATGTTCCTCCTGTCCACAATTGGTTCACCTTTTTCCTATGCATAGGGAAGTTATATGAATTTTGGATAATCAAGTAAATGCCTTGTCTGTCTTCTTTTGACTACAATTCATTAATTCTCAGATTTTCTGTTAGATTATTAAGTAATTCTTGATGTTTCTCTCTAGTAATACTGTTTTCCTGAAAAGAAACTATACTTTTCCCAGTGTGTTAGACTGCTTTGTTGTAGCCTTCTATTTTGCAAAGTAAGTGGAATCTTTGTTTTCTGAGGAGGGATCGAACTCATGCCCCCTGCAGTGGAAGTATGCAGTCTTAATCACTGGACCACTAGGGAAGTTCCTGATGTGGCCTTCTAAGTTTGTTATAGTAAAATAAGTGGTTTATGTAAGTACTAAACACATGCTAGATTCCTCTTTATCTTACCCCCAATTTTTTCTCTTAAATGTTCAGCTCTGCACAAGAGAACTGAATGTCGTTTATCTATCTGGGACATTTTAGCTTTATGATACCAGACCCCTTTTATTTCTCTCATTGCCTGTCATTTTTCCTTTGTTGCAGTCTTTAATATTTTATTCAACCTAAAACCATTTACTGTACCACTTTTACCTTTTATCAAGCAGTCCAAAAGTTGACCTCTGCACAAGGCAGCTACTTATTTTAAACCAGAAGTTATTACTTTCCCTCCCCTGGGGATGTAATGGTTTAAAGATGGTTTTATCCATGCTGGTGTTTTTAAATAGATGAAATTGTAAAGTTCCTCTGTTTTTCCAGAGTTATGTTTTCAGAATAGTGATTTTGTTTTTTTGACCTTCAGGGTTGTGGTCCTAATACATTAAGTTGAAGTTCAAATATCTCTTGGGTTTAAATCCAGAGAGACTGTGATATGAGAGTTCTCCCAGGTCAGCCTGGAGAGTTAGTATGAAATCCACATTTGTCTGACATTGGGATGGAATTAGCAAAGCCCAGGACTTTCAGTGCTCCTCAGTGTGACTTTCTGCCTATCTCACCTGTCCCATGATGTCATCGTGGTCTAGCGTAGTTTCCAGGAGGGTTCCCCTTTGTCCACTGAAATTTATGGTAGAAGTTGATGGGACATTTCAGTTTGGTCTAAGATAGCCTTCCTTTACCCTTGGGAAATCTGTAGAAAACTTATTACTCTGTCCTTAAAGAGAAGTAAAGAAGCACCTTTGCCTCAGACCTCTTTATAAGGTAATAGAGCCAGTGGTTCAAAAATAAAAACAGTATAAAAAGATACTTACTGAAAAGCCTTGTTCCTCCCATCAATCCCATACCCCCTTTCTCCTCATTAAGCATACACATACGTTCTTTCCCCCCAAATTTTAGCACACTGTGTATACTATACCTTAAAAAAAAAGGATTCTGCAGTTGCCGTCTAGAGTCCTTATGGTATAGTTTATTGGGTTTTTATAGTGATTTACAGAATGGTATGGCTATATACTGCAGCACCTAAATTGACATATTTTGGAACAAGGTGTTCTATTATCATTTTTACTATTAATTCACATTTAATATGCATCATGGTCCTAAAAGCATCAAAATGTATTCATAGTATCTTCCAGAGAGAACAGCACCATTGTACAGTGTGGGTCTTGTCCAATTTATAGTTAAAAGGAATAGGCCTTTAGTCACTGTGGTATCCTGAGTACATGTGATTCTTAGGTAATGCGGTTAGTCTGTAGCAACTGAGAATATGTGAACACAAGTTCTTGAAGAAGATACCTGGCCAGATCTGGTTTCCTTTACCCTTTGAAGTCTTCTTTATGGTTGTTGCTTCTATTGTTAAATAGTCCCTCGTGAACTGGAGCTGGCCTTATGTCATGAGCTAGGAAAACAGTTTTTAATTGAGAGTATTGGGAAATTCCATGCCATAGCCGACTTTCTTCTCTGGAATGTCTTTAATAATACCATTTAGCACTCCTGTCTCAGGGCACCATTGTGCATTGATGACTCCATGAAAACACTTAAGAGGAGACGCTGAGCTTAGGTGCCTTAGCCCCAGCACAGGTCAAGGGATGTGTTGTGCTCCCCAAGCAAATCCCACTTACATATGTATACACTCTCCCACAAACATCCCCAAGCGGAAACCAAGGCTAGCTAAGGGACTGGTCCCAAGAAAAATTTGGTTGCATGGTCTTAAATGTGTCTTTCAGAGGCAGGGATTTTGAAACCATCCATTCCAATGTTTCTCAACTGCGGTGTTGTGATGCATCAATTCATCAGTTTCAAAGTTGACTTCCTTCAAAACATTAACTTCACCAGGCCTGTGTTCAGTAGGGGCTTTTAGCAGTGGGACTTAACTTCAGCTTTCTGGAAGACCAGGCCCCACCCCCACCCCGATAATGTTGGGTTAATAGTGATAACAGTCCCTGGAGAGACAAGGGGCCTCAGATTCCTCTCCTTCCTTCTCCCCCTCCCCTTCCCAGAGGTTGAACCTCAGGAGAATGGTCTCACTACCTCAAGTCAGAGCGTGATTCTGCCCCAGATCCTCTGCTTTTGCTGAATATCTACATATGCTCTGGGAAAAGGAAGGCTGGGAACTCAATCCTACAGAAAGCCAGTTTCAACAGAATTTTCCCTCAAGGAGAGACGCTTTCATAGATTTTGGATCCCTCCCCCCAGGACACTCTTTATCACACAGACACCATTCATCAGTTGTGCAGCACCCGTCATGTTAAAGTGATTTATTGAGGTCTCAGCTATGGTGGTGGTTACAGCCTCAGGACACTTCGGCCCTCAAAAGGTCTTTAAACTGCCTCCTTCCCTACCAGAGCCGCCCTGCTACCCTGTCCTCCCTAACCAGCTTCATTTTTCTTTAGTTCTTCCACTTTGGCAATGTAGATCCTCATGGCATCCGTCTTGGACATCCCTTTATTTACATTCCATGCCTCCCACTTGGCCTTGGCTTTCAGGTCGGTGGCAGGTGGGGCTGGGATGTTGCAGTCACCCTGGGTGGCCTGTTTGTAATAGCTGTACACCAACAATTTCTCCTGATCGCTCACCGGCGCCTTCAACTGTTTGATGGCAGCGCAGGCCATCTCAAACTCCACTTGGCACATTGAGGGTGCTGAGGCTGGGCCCTGCTGTCCTTTCTAGGTGGTGCCTGGCACTAGAAGCTGGAGGATGGAGAGTTAGAAACATTCGAGGCTGGTGATTAAGGCCGGGAAGGAGGGAAAGGGAGACAAGACAATGTGTGGGAAGGACAGAGGATATGCGTGTGTTTTCTCAATGAGGCGTCAAGCGTGGGTTTTCTTACAGTACAGATTACAAACGGGGGCCCCACACAGGCGTTCTGGCTCGCACCATGCATTTTCTGCGAAGGACAACCGTTAACATTTCAAAGGTGTTTGTGATGCCAGAAAATAATGGAGCAACCGCTGCTGTCAGAAGGAAGAGTGCTGAGGACCACGCGTGTTGGAGTGGGACAGGAGCCCCGCTGCGGGGGAGGAAGGCTCTCAAGGAGTGATGTGTCCATGCGGGTTAATGGGCAGCCTGGGGAGGGGTAATAATTGAGGGTGAACTGTGGCGGGGGGGATTACAGGATGTTGGAGAATGCGAGGCCGAGGACAGAGCTATCGGGAAGGACCAACTGGAACCCAGGAAACGGGGGTTGCACTGACTCCTGGCTGCGCGCGGCGGGGACTGGGGTGGGGGTAGTGTGCGGTCCTTTGGGGGCGGGGCCTGGGGAGAGGGAGGGGGGCCCGGGCACCTGCCTGTTCGTTGGTGGGAGGACTCCGGCCGATGGGGGCCGCTGTGGGCCTGACGGTCCTGACGCCGCCGGCGGTTAGGTGGGACCGCGCGTGCGCGCGGGGCGGCGGAGGCCGGGTCTGTACCGCCCGGATGCCGAGCTGAGACTGCGGGCTGGGGCCGAGGCACGGCCTATTGTCCCGCCCCCCGGGGCCGCCCATTGTGCCGTGACGCCGACGTCGTCCTCTCAGCGCGGAGGGGGAAGGGCGGCCCGCGCCGCCTCCGGAGTCGCCGCCATGGACCTAGGTGGGTGTTCGGCTTCCCAGGCCCGGACCCACGTGGGCCACGGTCCCACAACCGGTGACCAGGCAGTGCTGAGCGGGCCTGGGCTCAGGGAGACCTCCGGGCCTGGGAGGGAGTTGGGAAGGCGAGGGTGTCCTGGAGACCGGGGGTCGGGAGGCCGGGCTCTAGCCCACCACTCCTCCGCCCGCCTCTGACCAGCTCCGGGCCCCTTTCCACGCGAAGGGCCCAGCGGATGAGAAGTTTACGTTCCCGAGAGTTGTCAGGTTCGGGCACGTGTTTTGGAAAAGGCCGGGCTCCGGGAGCGCCTGGGAGAATCCGCTTGGATCCCTGACAGTCTCATTCATTGAATGTCTGTTGAGTTCTTGAGCAAGTGTCTGACTCTCTTGAGGTGCTCATGGATAGAAGAAGATGATACCATATCCGTTTCACCGGAGTTTGGGCAACTTTTCACTGAGGTCACGTGTGTACAGGGGCGAGCCTGGTGCCTTTGCGCGGGACTAGCGTTCTTCAGACCAGCAGTTGTGGGCGCCGGTTGCGGCAGCGGAGGTGGCACGTGCTTCTTGAATACTGAGAGGCCAGGTCTGGGAGAAGGGAGTGCAGCTGCTTGCCCAGCGCCAGCCCCCTCCTGCCAGACGTGCCCCTAAGGGACTGAGACCTGGAGGCTGTCCTGGAAGGGCTGGGCTGAGGCTTCCAAAGGTGTGCCAGTATTAGGAGGCTGTAGAGGAATATTCTGGACCCTGCCCCCAGCCAGCTCTTCCATGCTGGGGGGGTAGAGTTGGTAGAGTGTGGAGCCTGGAGCTGCGGTGATCTCTCTCCCAGTCCCACCGCTTTAGAGTTCCGACATACTGCGCAAATTGCTTCGGAGTCTTAACGTTCTCATCTCTGCAACAGGAATGGTCCTCAAAAGGTTAATGTCACCATCAAAAGAGATCTTATACGCATACCAACCAGCACAGTGCCTGGTACAGAGTAAGCACTTAATCAACATAAGGAGTGGGCACTCACAAGCACCAGTTAACCATAAGTGATAAAACACTTGGGATTTGCCCAGCCATTAACTGCTTCTGGGACTTACTCCTTCAGGTAGCACAAATGTCCCTGGAAGGTGAGTCTCTGGTTCCAAACATCTCAACTGAGTGGATAGTGCAATAAAATTAAATGTACAGAGTCAGAAGGGAGCCTATTTGGGGGCCCTGGCAGAGCAGCCTGAGCCAGAAAGAAGGCCCAGAACACCCAGGGAGACTCCTCAGCAACCCAGCTCCTCCAGGGAGTCTGCCTCAGCCACTGGGCAGCCAGGTGGCGTGCCCTCGCGAACAGTGGATTGCAGCAGAAAACAGTGTATTTACGCTCCTAATGGAAAGGGCAGGCTAGAACCCTGGCCCATGAAGATGGAGAAGCTGTGTCTTTGGGGGCACGAGGGACTGGCCCTGAGAAAGAGGGGAGAAGTCAGGAATATTGAAGAGTGAGCAGTGTTTGTACAGTGATTTAGTTTCTCAGCCAAAGGAAATACACCTTCGAGAGCTCTGTGTGATGTTTCTGAGCTGGAGGAAGGGAAAGAGTAGGGTCAAGATTCCAGTTCTGCCAACGGTGGAAAGGTTTGGGGGAACCAGAGTTCATCAAGCACCTAATCAGGGTTTTTTCTTTTTTTGGTTGCACCCAGTCTTAGTCGTGACATGGGAGATCTTTTAGTTGCGGCATGTGGGATCTAGTTGCCTGACCAGGGATTGAACCCTGCCTGGCCCTCTGCATTGGGAGCCTGGGGTTGTAACCACTCGATCACCAGGGAAGTCTCAGACTCTTTGTCCTGTCTAATTGTTGTTCAGTCACTCAGTCATGTCGGACTTATTGTAGCTATATCTTATTTAACCCTCAGCAGCCCTGAGAGATGGGTTTGGGAGCCAACAGTGGGCACAGACCCAATGCCAAAGGCTTGCCTAGTATGTACTGTTAATATTTGACCCTCACAGTTATAATGTGCAGTCTGTATTATCCCCACATATGCAAGAAGGGAAGCTCAGAGAAGTAATCTGTCCAAGATAACACCGCTTTTGAATGGCTGAGCTAGGATTTAATACATGTCTGTCTAAACATCCCCTTCCTTGCTAAGTCTATGTTGACTCATGGCTCACTGAAGAAAGGACTCTTCTGAATCAAGTGCAGTCTTTTTTTTTTATCTATTTTCCTCTTGGTTTCTACAAAAGAAACCAGGACCCTTAGCAGCTTATTCTCTGATGGAAAAAGTTGTAGGAATTGAATTGTTTCCTTAAAAGGCAGAGCATTTGAGATCCACTTGCAAGACAAGATTTTTAGAGAGAAGTAAGGAGGCCACACTTGTCTGAGTGCTGCTGTACCCACAGCCCTGGTCCATGCCCCCTCCTAGTCTGTATTGTTCCTTAGAAGCTCAGTGTCGTGTCCTGCAGTACGTACTTGGTGGCTGCTGTAGTTTGGTTCTGTCCTTGTTTTCTTTCTCTCTCTCTCTCTCTCAACACTTCCTCCCCAAAGCCTCTGCTGGTCCATCCTTTGCTGGAGGGCCTCACCTCCAGGCAGATTCCTTGAGTTGCCTTTCAAGGCTGACTTTCCAGCCCCCTGGTCCCATTGCCAGAGGACATCTCTAATGTTCTTCCTTCAAAGTCCAAATGACCAAAACTGACCAGTGTTCCCTCCCAGCCCAGTTCTTGTGTTCCCTGTGTCCAGCGGTGCCTGTTGTCTTCCCAGTTGCAGGCTAGAGAGCTTTGTTGTTGTTAGTTAATCGGTAAGTCATGTCTGACTCTTGTGACCCCTGCTGGACTGTAAGCCTGCCAGGCTCCTCTGTCCATGGGATCTCCCAGGCAGGAATACTGGAGTGGGTTGCCATTTCTTTCTCCAGGGACTCTTCCTGACTGAGGGATTGAACCCAGGTCTCCTGCATTAGCGGGCAGATTCTTTACCACTGAGCCACCAAGGGAAGCCCCTAGAGAGCTGGGAGTCCTTTTTGATTCCTCGGGTAAATCTTTCGACTCCAGGTCTGCAGCAGCTCCTGGAGCCACGCCTTTTTCCCCCGCTCCCACCGACCTCATTCAGAACCCTTATCATCTGTACCCCTAATCATGACAGCCCACCAACCAACTGCTGTCTCTCTCTAACCTCTGCTTACTGTTCTGGAAAATTTTTCACCATGTTCTATCCTGTTGGACTTCTGTCTTCGCAGGACCTTTGAATATCTGTGAGGAAATGACTATCCTGCACGGGGGCTTCTTGCTGGCCGAGCAGCTTTTCCGCCCCAAAGCGCTGGCTGAACTGACCAAGTCTGACTGGGAGCACGTTGGGCGGCCCATTGTGGAGGCTCTGAGGGAGATCTCCTCTGCCACAGCCTGCTCCCAGTCCTTTGCCTGGAAGAAGAAAGCACTGATCGTCATCTGGGCCAAGGTGCTAGAGCCCTACCCCATCACTCCTTCCGACATGGAAACCCGCTGGCAGGAAGATGTGTTCTTCTCTGTGGGCAACATGATCCCCACCATCAATCACACAGTCCTCTTTGAGCTGCTGAAGTCACTGGAAGCCTCTGGACTCTTTATCCAGCTCCTGATGGCCCTGCCCACCACTGTCTGCCGTGCAGAACTAGAGCGCTTTTTGGAGCACATGACCATCGACACTTCTTCCAAGGACGTGGCCTTCTTCCTCGACGTCTGGTGGGAAATGATGAAGCACAAGGGCAATCAGCAGGACCCCCTGCTCTCCCAGTTCCGGACAATGGCCCACAAGTACCTGTCCTCCTCCGATGACTTCTCCCACCCCCCGAAGAGGTTCAAGTCTGATCCAGATGTGTGTCCAACCATGCCCCTGCTGGCCATGCTGCTCACGGGGCTGAAACAAATCCAGGACAGGATCCTGTGCCCTGGGATGAAGTGCTGCGCCTTAGCCAACTTGGCTGACATGCTGACCGTGTTTGCGCTGATGGAGGAGGACCCCCAGGAAGTGTCCGTGACCGTGTACCTGGACAAGCTGGCCACGGTGATCTCTGTGTGGAACTCGGACACCCAGAACCCATATCACCAGCAGGCACTGGCAGAGAAGGTAAAGGAGGCGGAGCGGGACATCAGCCTGACCTCCCTGGCCAGGCTGCCGAGTGAGACCATCTTCGTGGGCTTCGAGTTCCTGCGCAGCCTGCTGCAGGAGTGGGGGGAGGAGCTGCAGGCCTTGCTCAACAGCAGCCAGGGGACCAGCTACGACAGCTTCCGCCTCTGCGACAGCCTGACCTCCTTCAGCCAGAACCTGAAGCTCTACCTGGACACCACCAGCCTGGCCAAGGAGGAGAGGCAGGTGGTCTCCGAGCTGGCAGAGTGCGTGGGGGACTTCCTGAGGAAGACGAACAGGGTAGTGAGGAGCAAGGGCAGCGAGCAGGACATTACCGCCTCCATTGCCATGGCCATCATCGAGCAGAAGATGGACCGCCACATGGAGATGTGCTACATCTTTGCCTCCGAGAGGAAGTGGGCCTTCTCGGACGAGTGGC
The DNA here is from genome assembly GCF_023699985.2 of Odocoileus virginianus. NCBI lineage: Eukaryota > Metazoa > Chordata > Mammalia > Artiodactyla > Cervidae > Odocoileus > Odocoileus virginianus. The sequence goes on from NC_069690.1 coordinate 20,890,307, forward strand.
TGTCATGCCTGCTCAACAACCGGGCTCTCTTCCAAGAGCCGGGCCTGGTGTTAAAGCTGCTGGAGACGGTGATGGAAGTCGGCACGACAGACAGGGCCGTCTCCGAACCTCAGATCAAACAAGTGGTCGACTTGATCCTGGAGTGTTACGCACACCTCTCTCTGCCAGATAAAAATAAAGTCCTCTCTGGGGTCCTGCTCTCCTGGGGGCACAAGGGTCTCTCCGAGAAATTGTTAGCTCACTTGGAGGGCTTTCAGGAGGACCTCAACACGACTTTCAACCAGCTCACACAGAGCGCCTCTGAACAGGGCTTGGCTAAGGCTGTTGCTTCCGTGGCCCGCCTGGTCATCCTGCACCCGGAGATCACAGTGAAGAAAGTGTGCAGCATGGCTGTGGTCAACTTTGGCACCCACAAGTTCCTGGCTCAGATTCTCACTGCCTTCCCCGCCCTCCGGTTCACGGAAGAGCAGGGGCCCGACCGCTCCACCACATTCATGGTATCCTGTCTCAAAGAAACGGTCTGGACCAAGCTCTCGACACCCCGGGAGGAGAAGCAGTTTCTGGAGCTCCTGAGCTGCCTGGTGAGTCCTACAAAGCCCCAAGGGATTCCAGTTGCTGCTCTGCTCGAGCCAGATGAGGTGCTAAAGGAGTTCGTCCTGCCTTTCTTAATGCTGGAAGTCAAAGAGGTGGATCTCAGTCTGAGGATCTTCATCCAGACTCTGGAAGGGAGCACAAACCTGGAGGAATACTGGCTGCAGTCCTGCTCTCCGTTCCCGCTCATCTTCAGCCTGTGCCAGCTCCTTGATGGCTTCAGCAAATACTGGCAGCTCCCCAAGGAGAAGCGCTGTCTCCCCCTGGATGGGAAGGACCTGGCCATCCACATCCTGGAGCTCCTCTGTGAGGTGGTCTCAGCTAATGCCGACACCTTCTCCTCGGACACCTGGGTCAAGTCCCTGTCTTGGCTCCACCGGAAGCTGGAGCAACTGGACTGGACTGTGGGGCTGAGACTGAAGAGCTTCTTTGAGGGCCACTTCAAGTGTGAGGTGCCAGCCACGCTCTTTGAGATCTGTAAGCTTTCTGAGGACGAGTGGACCTCCCAGGCCCACCCCGGGTATGGGCCTGGTACAGGCCTCCTGGCCTGGATGGAGTGCTCCTCCATCTCTAGCAGCATCTCTGAGCAGATGCTCGCCCTCCTGGTGGTGGATGTGGGCAACCCTGAGGAGGTCAGGTTGTTCAGCAAGGGCTTCCTGGTGGCCCTGGTGCAGGTCATGCCATGGTGCAGCCCCCAGGAATGGCAGTGCCTTCACCAGCTGACCCGGAGACTGCTGGAGAAGCAGCTCCTGCATGTCCCCTACAGCCTGGAGTATATACAGTTCGTGCCTCTGCTCAACCTGAAGCCCTTTGCCCAGGAGCTCCAGCTCTCTGTGCTCTTGCTTAGAGCTTTTCAGTTTCTCTGTAGCCAGAGCTGCCGTAACTGGCTCCCCGTGGAGGGCTGGAGCCACGTGGTCAAGCTCCTCTGCAACAGTCTGACCAATCTCCTGGACTCCGTTCGGTTGATACAGTCGGTTGGCCCTTGGGCCCAAGGACAAGAGCAGGACCTGACCCAGGAAACCCTGTTTTTCTACACGCAGGTGTTCTGTCATGTTCTGCACATCATGGCCATGGTCCACCAGGAGGTCTGTGAACCTCTGTATGTCATGGCCTTGGAGATCCTCACCTGCTACGAAACGCTGAGCAAGACCAACCCTTCCGTCAGCTCCTTGCTCCAGAAAGTAAATGAGCAGCACTTCTTAAAGTCCATCGCCGAGAACATCAGCCCCGAGGAGCGACGCCAAACTCTCCTGCAGAAGATCAGCAACTTCTGACCTCCATGGGTCAGAAAACAGCCAGGCCTCCACTTGGCGGGCTCGATGGGGACTGGAGCAGAGAAGCAGAAACTTTTCAGTCAAGTGGAATTGTACACGAGCCCCAAAATAAGACAGTAACAGTGTAAAGAAAATAGTTTCTTAGGCATTTGTAACATACAGGTTGTAATAAAATCCTCTTTTGAGTTTGACCTTGCCTCTTTTGAGTGTTTCTCAATAGGTTTGGCTCCTCAATACACTCTGAAACTGGGCTCACCTTGACCTGAGCTCTTAGCTAGGGCGAACATGTTCATCATTGTACTTCTCCCTAGAAATAAGTCTAAAGGTGAAACACTCAGGTAGACAGATTACAAGGCACATGCGTTCTTTTTTTTTTTGGCACATACGTTCTTTTGCACTGAAACTCTTAAGAGACATTTTGTGGTGTCTTGGAAAGGGCAGGAGCTAGGAAAAGGACTCTTTTTCTGCTACCAGTTGGCCAAGTGATTTGTGTGCCCACAAGGCCTGCAGCCACTGTAAAAGGAGGAGGTTGGGCCAAGAACATTAAGTGTTCAGGGGGTAGGTCAGTAACCTCAGGAAAATGAGTGTCCTGAGTCAAGAACTCCTGCCCCCCAGTGTCGCCTCCATCTATTCACTGGATCCCAAAGGGGCTGTGCTGAAACTGGTAAACACAGCAGAGACGTGTTCAAAGGATGGGTGCAATTATCTTCTGCCTAGGATGGGTTGTCACGGTTTTGAAAAACATGTGGGAGCAGAAGATGGTGTGTGTGGATGCATGAAAAGGCAAATTTAAGGTTGTCCAGGATATATTATAGAACTTGGATGACTGGTGAGGTATTTAACTGGGAGGCAAGGAAGGACAGATCCATACTCCCCATCATAGTGAGGCAGTATTCGGGTTCCCTCCTGCACCTTTAGGTTCGGGTTCAGGTTAGTGGGCTGGCTCTGTCTGGCCTACAATCGGGTTACCACCCTCCTGACTCCTAGTTGGGATTCACCTAGGAAGAGAAGAAAGGGCCTAAAGTTACATGACCACTGGGCGTGAAGTCTAGAACTCTTGGCACCGTCAATAACAGAAACACTTTAGAGTGAGGTATGAGCGAGGCCCTCTTAGAGGCTCAAAGTGTTCACATATCCCCTTTCCCCGCAACAGCCCACCTCTGCCAGTTACATTGATAAGAACACAGACCAGAAACAAAGACACATAGTCACTTACTGGAAGTCGGCATGAATGTATTTCACAAATGAGAATTAAGTTGGAAAATATTAGTGCAATTTAATCACCACAGGGGTGATTAATAAAGATATACTGATAGTAAACAAAACGGTAAAAAAAAATTACAGCATTTTTTTAAAACGGCACCCATTAAAGACTGAAATAGTCAAAATTTGAGACACTGTCACACATTCAGTACTTTAAAAAGTTCAGACAACAATGAATTAAAGGCACTTTTTAAAAAAATCTAGTTTTTCGCTACCACTTGGGAAGAAATTCCATGGTAGCAGTTTCTAAAATCCTTCCTTTTTGTTAAGGAATAATTAGTGTTGGCACCAGAGGATGCTATTTGCAAATGGTAGGTAGGAGTCAGTCCACAGAACATATTTGGGCCAGGGCTGTCTTGCACTCTTGCTCTCCAGCCTTCTGTGGCTAAACGGTGGTAACTCAGAGGAACAGGCTTTGGACCACAAGCTCTGGCTTATCAGGAAGCTGTCTAGATGAGACATCTCATGGTTTGGAATACTGAAGTCCATCCTACCCCATAGGAAAAGGAGTGTCAAAGAGTGGGGTTACCCAGAGAATAGCTCAGCAGCCGTCATTTTGTGTTACCCCTGTAGTTTTTAACAAGAGCATCCCGTGTGTGTGGATATGGGAGAAGCTGGGCTTAAGGGTGCTTAAAAAGGGAACAGTATCTTACCTGTTGACAACAAGCTCATAAGTTTGACATTGGTCTTTCCAAGTCAGCCTGCAGAGGTGCTCACCCACGGGCCTTCCTGCCTACTCAGGTGCTTCAGGCCCCCATCCCTGCATCCTACTGCACCCTGCCAGAGAGACTTCTGATTGGAAGTCAGTAGACAGGATTTTATGTTGGCACATGGATGAGAATGAGGCAAAGGACCAATGGGTTATTTAGTAAACAATAAAAAACTACCTACCCACAGTGCTTTTCCCAGGCCAGCATTACAAAAAATTATGTAAAGAACCAAGTTATCACTTGCTTCTGCTGGCCCAGTGTCTAGATACTGCCCTGAGTGGTTGGAAAGGTGGGGAGCCACCAATATTAGGACCAGGCAGATGCCCAGCTGCTTAGCACCTTGGTACCCCTTTCTCCACACTCCCTGTTTCTACCTCCCAGAGCCCTGGAGGTAAGACCCAAGAAGGATCCTTGGGCGTTGCATTAAAACCACCTCGCTGCCACTGGAACTCTGACAGGATCCAACAGTTATTACTAAGGGAAAAAGTGCTTTTGCGAAAGGGGCAGGTTAGACGAGGGAGGTGATACTGAATATCCTTTAGAAAAACTCAAATCCATCTGCTGAACAATACCCAAAAGGCTGAGGCCACCCAAGACACAATTTGCAATTTGGTCCAGGGAATACAGAGCGGAGGCGGCCTCGCTGCCTGACTCATGGGAGCCATCAAGTGTCCTTTTTGGCTGGAGGAACATCAAAGAGCCGGGCTGCCTTTTTGCATAGCAGAGAGAACCAGTAGATCTGGGGAGCGATGAGGAAGGCATTGGCCACATTGCAGTGGAAAGGAATGTGGAAGGGCACCCGGAGCAGGCTCAGTCCCTGCTGCCGGCCGTAGGACCAGTACATGAAGGGGAAGAGGAGGATCCGACACAAGAAGAAAGTGGTCAGTGTGAGGATTCCGTTCACCTTGTACAGCAGGGTATGCTGCTGCTTTAGCTGCAAAAGAAGAGGGAAGGAGAAAGCAAGGTCACCTTCGGGTTGTGACTAGCCTGAGCCCCCAGTGTACAGGTCAAGCGTCTCCTTTTCCGACACTTGTAGAAAAGATCATTAAGTGCTGCTGTATTGATACATGCATACAGTCCCAGATTCTTCCCAGCAGAGATGTGAAAGCCACCCAGCTGACAGGAGCCCAGAAACAGCAGATGAGAAAATCTATGGACTTCCCTGGTGGGCCAGTGGTTAAGAATCCGCCGGCCAATGCAGGGGACACGGACTCAACCCCTGGTCTGGGAAGATTCCACATGCCTCGGGGCAATGAAGCCCATGCGCCACAACTACTGAATCCTCACACCGCAACAAGAGAAGCGACAATGAGGAGCCCACACACAAGGATGAATAGCCCCCAACCACTGCAACTAGAGGAAAAAAACGAGAGCACCAGTGAAGACCCAGTGCAACCAAAAATAATTTTAAAAACATTTATGACCAGGAAAAATTATATATAAAGTGCAAGTCACTCAGTCATGTCCGACTGTGTGAGTCCATGGAGCCCGCCAGGCTGCTCTGTCCGTGGAATTCTCCAGGCAAGAATACTGGAGTGAGTAGCCATTTTCTCCTCCAGAGGATCTTCCCCACCCAGGGAGTAAACCTGGGTCTCCTGGATTGCAGGAAGATTCTTTACTGTCCGAGCCACCATAAAGAACTGGATCAAATGTGAAATCAAATGTACAATTTCACCCCCCTGGCTTGGAAGACCAACTGACCTGTAAGTCTGTTCAGGGGTCTCCTACCCCACTATCTGTAGCACTAAAGGGATTTCTCCAACCACCCCCACCCCCAGTCTCCAAGGAAAAGCAGAGTCAGTTCCCTTGTCACTATTTCTGCCACTCCACCCATACATGCCTGAATCAGAATTCTGCCCAGCGATACAAATGGAGTGCTCAGTTCTGCTGTGAAGATGCAGCCGACAAAGAAGTCCCCAAGCTCTCCCCTGAGCTTCTGCAGAGGAAAAGAGGAAAGAGGAAATAAGTAATGGAGGTTGAGGAACCACCGGAAGGAAGGTTCTTAACTGGGGCTATTGAAAAGGGCAACCCTGAGCAACCATGTGGGGGTGGGAGTGGGGGGTGAGGGAAAGTGCTCAATGGGCCAGTGCAGACCAGCTCACACTGGGGGGGCCTCCATGGTGCCTGGAATCCCCAGGGTCGAGAGGCAACTGCATCCACACGGGGCTTGCTCTGAATTTCAGTCTCAGCCAAAAGAAACTCTGCAGCCCACTTTCAGGTGTCCACTTAGCCCTGCCAAGGACACTGAAGCCAGATCAGTTCCATAAAATGCGTGCCAGGCCCCATGCTTGATGTGAGAGTCCCAACACAGTCAAGAGAGGCTTGTCAAAATCACGCCCTCTTGCTTCTCCTCTTATCCTTTCAGGAAAGCAGCAGTGTGCAAGAGCAGCACAGTATACCACCGAGGGCAGGTATGGAAACGCTCAGAGCCCACTTTCTTCATCTACATAGAAGGCTAACAGGTTCTCTAATTATCACATCTGATTACTTGCGTGTGTGCTAAGTCGCTTCAGTTGTGTCTGACTCCTTGCAACCCCATGGACTGTAGCCCGCCAGGCTCCTCTGCCCATGGGATTCTCCAGGCAAGAATTCTCCAGGAGTGGGTTGCCGTTTCCTCCTCCAGGGGATCTTCCCAACCCAGGGATCAAACACTCATCTCCTGCGGCTCCTGCATTGCAGGCAGATACTTTAAAGCTGAGCAACCAGGGAACTCATGTCTAATTATTTCTAATAATTTCTAATGACTGTTAGAAAGCTGTGAGTTTTTAAACCAAGCACCTGTCACCTGGTAGGTCCTCGGGAATGACTCGTTATCCCCTCTGCATTCCCATTTCTCTTCCTTGTTGGGTGAGTTTTTTTTATGGGGGAGGAAAAGCAGATCTGGGAAGCAGGCTTTTTGTTTTGAGAGTCTGTGCTTTTGTGACACCAAAATAATGTATACAGCCCTCTCTGGGCACTATTAGGGCAAATAACCAGTTGATGGAGCTACTCTCATTTCTTTAAACAGTCTTTAGGTTGTATTGTATATTGGTTTTTATCTTTTTAAAAAAATATATTTATTTATTTTACCATGCCAGGTCTTAGCTGTGGCATGTGGGATCTAGTTCCCTGACCAGGGATCGAACCCAGGCTCCTTACACTGGAAGTTTGGAGTTTTAGCCACTGGATCACCAGGGAAGTCCCTGATTTTTAATCTTCAATGAACTAAAGGCAGAACCTTTGACAAATGCTGGAGAAACCTTGAGGGCTAGGGAATCACCAGTAAGGGGGACCAGAAGTTTCAGATGTAATTCCTCCCATCACTGTGGCAGCAGCTGGCAGGAGGGCTGTGGGTAAGGCAGCGAAGGGGAGGAAAAGGGTGAATCTGACAGTCAGGGTGCCCAGTTCAACAAGAGAAACGAGTGACCTGGTGGCTGCTGGGAGGCCATTACCTGGGCGATGGGCACGAGAACAAGCAGAATGAACACATGGTGTGTGATCATGAGGCGGTTTTTGCTTAGGAAGTTTCGAAAAATGGTGAGGGGATGTCTGCTGCTCTGGTCCCCGGCTCGATACCATTCACAGAGGTACATGGCGTAGGTGTCATAGATCATGTAGGGAATCAAAAACCAGACATACTCTCGGGCAAGCCAGTGCCTGAAAGAAAGCACATACACGGTCCAGGAAGTAATTATGGGCATCAATTATGAAGATTCACAGCCAGCCTCCACTTAAACACGTTTGCTTTGGCTTTGTACTTCATCAGCTGTCTTGACCCCAGATACTTCACAGTGAAGATGCTGGAACTGACAGGGAGAGTGAACAACTTTCTTTAAATTTACGGGGCGAACTGGTAAGTGCCAAAGCCTTAGAAAGCAAGGATTCCCTCAGCACCCTGCGTTTTGGTGACTTGCCATCACTATTTGCCTACTCCTTTGTAATGGCCTTTTTGGGGCTTCGTGATACAGGCTGACTTTGAGGTAGAGACCTCTACCAATGATTCAACTGCCCCACCAAGAAACTGGTTTGGAAGGTAGCCCACATCCCAAATCCAATATTTCCAGTTTAACTCCACTTGTTACTCAGCAGTTGAGTTTCTCTTACATCTGTCTGCAGCCCCACTCTAGGGAGTTTCTGGAAGCAGCCCTGGCCATTTTCTTTACAACTGCACAGCTGAACTCTGCCACTCATTAAGAAAAATGTGTCTGGAAACGAGCCCAGATCTCAAGGACTACCTTACATCGGACAGATACCCAAAGAGAACCCGGACAAAAGACAGGGTTCCCATTTACTTGTCCAAAGGAGTTGAATCAATATTTGCTGAGTCAAAATGATAGCTTTATCACTGTCCCAGAGCAGACTTGAAGGGAAGTCTCTACATAATGTCGGAAATTTTGGTCCCAAAAAAGCCATTCTACAGAAAATATATGGGAAAAAAAAATTAAAATGATGTACTATCTGGAGAAGGATTAGACTCACCAAATCAGCTAAGTTTAATGGAGCACCCACATGTTAGGTAGATGAAACATTTCACTACTAGGTGGCTCAAACTACCCAAACATCAGAATCGCCTGCAGTGCTTATTTAGGACTCGATACCCCAGAGACTACACATGGTGTGCCAAGGGCCTCACGTCTGTATCTTTACCTCTGTCCCAGGTGACTTAACCAAAGGAGCCCATCCACTGAACAGGCAACACTGGGAACATATAGAGTGCCATTCACATTCTGGTTCCTGAATCATTCCACACTTAACCACAGCAGAACTAAATAATGTGTAAGCTGTGAAACAGGCAAACAAGTAATGGCAGATTTAATATTCATGCAGGTCAATTAACAGCCAAGTTCCATTGAGGTAAAAAAAGATGCAGTATTTATTCTGCTGCCCATCTGTGGTCTCCACTGCTTTCTTGAAGCAATCTCAATTAAAACAACTATGAAGAGCTACTAAAAGCTCAGCTGAAATATAACTGACCTCTCCCCTTGAGTGGAGCCCAGGGTTTTCAAATTTTGCACACAGTACCGATTCAGTAAGATGAGAAAGTGTGGCTATCAGAATTCCCCAAAGATTTACTAGCAAGCAATCTGGATTATAATTTCAGCTACCACTAGCCTGGACCTTAACTACTTCTTTTATTAAATGAAGACAATAATCCTTGTCTTTCTTCCCTGATAAAGTCATTGTGAAGATTAGAAAGTCAAAAGTAGGAGAGTTCTTTTATTTATTTATTGGCCATACCGCCATGGCTTATGGGATCTTAGTTCCCCAACCAGGGATTGAACCTGGGCCCTTGGCAGTGAACGTGTGGAGTCCTAACCACTGGACCTCCAGGAAATTCCTGATAAGAGTTCTTTTATTTTTTAGGTTATATTTATGTTTGGCTGTGGTGGGTCATTGCTGCACAGGCTTTTCTCCGGTTGCGGTGAGCGGGGGCTCCTCTTCGCAATGGTTCTCTTGTTTCGGAGCACGGGCTCTAGGCTAGAGGATTTCAGTGGTTGCAGCTCCCGGGCCCCTGCTCCGCGTCCTGTGGGATCTTCCCAGATCAGGGATTGAACCTGTGTCTCCTGCACTGGCAGGCAGATTCTTTACCACTGAGCCACTGGTGAGCCCTGAGTCCTTTAAAATGTAAAAAGTACTGTCCAAATATAAGTGCTTAGGGAATTCCCTGGTGGTCCCGTGTTTAGGACTCTACACTGTCACTGCTGGCAGATCACTGGTCTAAGGTCTAGCAAGCCTCACAGTATGGCCAAAACAAACAAACAAACAAAATAAGTGCTTAAATAGAGAAATTGCCTAGAGCTGTGGCTCTCAGCCCTTTTAAGGATCTGGATCTCTTTAAGATGATGATAAAAGCCCTGGCCCCACACATTCTGCATATAATTTGGCAAGATTCATAGACATCTCTCCCTACCTACAGACATTCTATATGAAGGCCTAAAGTTCAAGGGCATATGATAGAAAAATATTTGGATGAACAGACTATGAACCCGGAAGCCTTTTTCCCTGCCCCAAGATGATCTAGGTGCCTTTGAAGCATCCTTGTACATCCATGCAAAGTGAGGGTGGTGTCTGTCTCCATTCTGAAAGCAGAGAATGAATCTAAGGGATAAAGTTACACAAAAGAAGGACCCTGAAAGCCAAACTCAGATGCCCAAGCCCCTGAGACACAGGGCTAAAGAACTGAAAGTTAATCGTGTGCAGACCTCTTTTCTGAAATGTGTTAGCAGCTCCCTGCAGCTTGCCCAGGAGTACTGTGGGGCTGCATCCGCCTTTACCTCTGCGAAGGAGGCGGGTGTCAAGTTTGACCTGACAGACTGGAGTGAGGGAGCTTGCTGCAACATCAGAAAATGCTCAATTAAAATACATATTGAATCCAGCCAAGCAAAAGCTGTTAGCCTTAGATGTATGCAGTCAAAGTCACTTGACCTGTCTTCTCTCAGCATCTACAGTGCGTTGCTAATAGCTGGTCTTGTCTAAAACGAGGCAAAAAAAAGAAAAGCACAAACATCATGATGGCAGGACAAATCTCAAGTAAGATCCAGGCACAGAATTTGCAGGCCACAGTGAGTCAGACGCCCCACTCAGGCTCCCCTGCCATTCCAGTCCCAACAGGCAAAAAGCAAGACTTTAAGTAAGTCACCATGAGAAAGGGATCAGGACAGGCTATTAACGTTCCCCGCACATTTGACAGTCGCTCTTCAACTTATCTGTGAGGAAGAAAGAGTGATTCTGAGAAGACAAATGAAAAGGATGGCTTTAAAAGTAGGGGGTGAGATGGTGGGAACCACCATTGCACAGGTCTAAATACTATACAAAGGAGAGTCCAGGTCTTTATGATATGTTTTACCGGATGCACATTTGCTGCCCCAGCCCTGGACTGAGCTCTAACACACACAGGAGTCAGTTTTCCAAAAGCTCCAGAAAACTCTTCATCACCTTCATCTTTCAGATGAAAGAGGAAAGCAGCATTTGTAAGGAAAGGGATGAGGAGTTTGTTCCTTTCCTTAGGAGGGCTCTACTAACCACACTGGACATACCTTGGCCCTGGAGTCCAGAGCAGGACCCCAGGGAGGTCATGTAAAAGCATCAAAAGTCTTGCTTTCACTTTTGAGTAATGTTCACAGGTATCAATCTCATAAAGAACTTGGGTCGATAGACCACACTGTCCTCTAACACGCCTTAAATCAGACTCAAGTCTCTAAATGTCATTCTCTAGCATTTCTAAGCTGGCGATGCTGAAGGAGGTGAAGAGAGAAGGGAACTAATTATGGTGCCCAAGTTTCACCCATTAATCAGCTGTCTGGTGGCTTACGCTGATAAAGAACTAGTGACTGTGAGCCACTCAACTGTGGAAACCTCGAAAGAGTTCGGGGCTGTGATTTGTGTAGCTTTCAACCGGTATCCGCATCGGATGTTACCTGTCGGTGATCACGTCGCTGCAGGAGCGGATGACGATGATCCCAGACCCGGTGGCCAACACAGCCTGCACGGAAGAAACCAGCCTAACGAGCGGCAGAAAAGAGAAACGGGGTGGGGTGGGGTGGTGAAGAGCGCCCTCAATCCAGCCCCACGGACAGCATGAAGCAAGAACCCTGCAACCTGACTTTCCCCAGGCTGCCGGGGCACCGAGGGCCGCCACCCCGCTGCTGACCCCCCAAGCCACTGGTAGATGTCGGAGGTCGGGAGACGCTCCTCCCGGTCCTCATCAGCGCGGGCAGCCGACCCCCGCTTCTCGCCACCCCCACCCCTCCCCGGCAACCGCCTCCAGCCACCTCCGTCTTCCTCCTTCCCTCTGGGGCAGGACGCACAGGGTCCTCGGAGCGCTCCGGCCGGCGCCGCGGAGGGGCGAGGACCCGAGAGGCAGCCCCCTCGCTTCCTGTCGCCCCCCTTTTCCGCCCTGGGCTCTGCACGGGGCGGGCGCGGCCGGGGCGGGTAGCCGGACGGCGGCGCGGGCTCGCCCCGTACCTGGTGCTGATCATCACGCAGTCGTGGTGGGTCCAGGCGGGCCGCGCGCGCCGCAGCCCCCAGGTGCAGACCCCGAAGAGCCCCGGGAAGAAGAGCGAGCCCCAGGCCAGCGGCAGCAGCATGGGTGCTCGGGCTCGGCCGCCTCGCTCGGCGCCCTCGGCGTGGCTCGGTCGGCTCCGCGCGCGCGGCTCGGGGACTGGCGCGGCCCGCCCGCCCCTATTTCTACCCTCCGCCCTCAGCCCCCGTCCCGGCCCGCCGCGACTCTAGCCGCCGCCGGGCGATGGCCCGGAGCTCGCGGCGCCACTCCCCGCGTGACCAGGCCGCGGACCGCGATAGGCGCGGGCCGGCCGGGCGGGGCGGGGTCTCGCTGCCACCGCCCCTGGGCCGGAGGCTGCCCCGGGTTCCCCGGCCGGCCGGCCGGCGAGTGAGCGGCGGCGGCAGCTACTGCCCGCCGAGCCCTGAGCGCGCGGATGCTGCGCCCCCGACCGGCCGCCGCCCGGCCGAGGCTGTGGGGGCAGCGCCGTGGCTCTCGCGGCTTCTGTTCCGTCACCGCGGACGCCTGCCCCTCCTGCGAGGACCCGCGCGGCCAACGATCCGCCCCGCACCTGCCCTCCCCAGCCCCGGGCCAAGCGGCGGGTTGGGGAGCCCCCGAGAGAGCCAGGTAGGAAAAGGCGCCCGGCCGGGACCCCCAGAGCCGCAGGGTGGGGTGAGCCGCGGGGCAGGGGCGTGGCCCGGCGCGGGCCCGGCGGTGGGCGTCTCTCGGGCGAAGGGAGGAGACGGCGGGTGGGCTGGTGGCCGTCCGCCTGCGCGGCTTGTCTATGAAGCACTCTAGCTTCCAAGTGAGATTCTTAAGGAAATGGTCTCTCTGCCCGCCAAAGATGGCTTTTCCACGTCCTGCCAACTGCTTTCTCCTGGGGAGCATCGCTCCGAGAAACAGGAAATCCTGAATCCAGCAGTTCATTTCTCAAACCACACAGGGCGGTGGGGTCTCACGGGCACAGACTTGCTGTGGTATTGCGGTACTGTCTCTTGGCTTTGGGGCAAGATACCATCCCGTCCTGGTGACTGTTGTTATTGTTGTTGTTGATAACCTCATCCTTATTTCAGAGTTCTTGGATCAGATGCCCTGGACTTGAGGGGAGTGAATCAAATTGTTTTCACTCAGCACCAAACACAGAGCACCAATAATACATTAACATCAGTATTACCGGCTTCTCTTCTCTTGGGATTTGCCAGATTTTTACTTTGGTCTGTATCTTCCACAGCTTACAAAGGGGAGCAAGACAATTCATTTACGTCTACAGCAATCGAAAGGTACTATAGGTCTCTTCAAATCACCATCATGGAAAATGTTGACCAAAGCCCTTTCAGAGGACTCTGGAACAGATGGACTCAGCCTCCCTGGGCCACTTTGCTCATTTGTGATATTGAAGAGGCTGAATTACAAACCCTCTTAGGTTCTTCCTGCCCCAAAATCTTTAAGATTCTGTGACTTTTATAAGCTAACAGATGATTTCTGTTAGATGCCAATTAAATTTTCTCTAACATCGCAGTTGCTGGTGTAGAAGCAGATACAGAGTAAACACGGCTTTCAACATCTTTCTATGTGTAGTTAAGCTGAGAGATTTAGCCAACAGTAAGGAAGCAGAAGGGGGCTTCCCTGAGAGCTCAGCAGGAAAGAGTCTGCCTGCAGTGCAGAAGACCTGGGTTTGATCCCTGGGTCAGGAAGATCCCCAGGAGGCCAGCATGGCAACCCACGCCAGTCCTCCTGCCTAGAGAATCCCAGGAACAGAGGAACCTGGCAGGCTGCAGTCCATAGGGTTGCACAGAGTTGAACGCGACTGAAGCAATAAGCAGCAGCAGCAGCAAGAAAGCAGAAAACCCAAAGAAAAGTGTGATATTTCTTCTACTGAGGGCAACATCTCTGACTCCCCAGTTCACTGCCAACACGATTGGTAGAAGTGTGAAAGATACATCCATTTGGTAGCAAGGTATCTGGCAAATAAAAGGCTATATCTGTACATTCATCTGCAACTATCTGTAAACCTTCCATTCTTGCCAGAACAGCAAATCCTTCTGCACTGCAATTTCCACTCCCTGCCTGTTTATCCCCGTCACCTCCAGCTCTTCCAGAGAGGGACAAGTGGTCATAAGTCCTCACCACCATCTCTCCTTAAAGGGATCAGCAACCTGCATCAACGATGAAATACTTTTAAGTGATGCGAATCAACAGGTCGTTTGTATGGCTCTTAAGGAGTCTATGAAAGGAAAACAAAACAACAGATGTTTCATGCAGAGAAAATAACCAGTAAAATCAACTTCAAAAACCATGCTCGTGAAATCGCTAAATGTTTAGGGTGAATCACCAGAAGGGCAACAAGCATAAACATGAGCCTTGGCTTTTCAAGTGATCCAAAAACGCCTGTGGGCAAACGATAAAGTTGAATAAAAAGCATCAAAAAAATTTTTTTTTAACACAAACTTCCACTATCCCTTCAAAAGTCTTCTGCCAAATGATTCCTCCTGCAAGAAGGAATCTGTCTTCCAGGCAGGTTTCTAAGTTCATTTTCTGAACTGCCTTTGCATTTGCATAGTAAACATGTTGGTTTTTATTTGTACACTTTCTTCAAAATAGGACCATGTCGGGAATTTCCTGTCTGTCCAGTGGTTAGGACTTGGCGCTCGTTTGGGGAACTATGATCCCGCAAGCTGTGTGGTGTGACCAAAAAAAAAAAACTAACAAAAAAACCAGATCTTTTTGTTTTGTTCCCTAAATTACACCTGGCACATTGCAAATGCTCAAGAAATGTGTGAAACTTTTCAAAGCTAATGCTTATTGAGTGCTCACCATATGCCAGGTACTGGGTCCAACATTTTGCATGTATTATCTCATTGGTTCATCATGAAAAATCTATTACCCTCACTCAGCATGAGTGAGTGAGTATGTGTGTGTGTGTCTGTCTTCAAAATGAGACCCAAAGCAACTAAGATATCGCTAAGGTCTGACTGCTGGTAGCAGGACTGGGATTTAAATTCAGTATTTTCTGCCTTCAAGGTCAATGTACCTAATGACTATTCTGCCATCAAACTTGGTAAGCAAGGAGAGAGTACATAATTCTTTTTCACAATGTGGTTTTTGATTAGTAACCATTGTTCCTAATTGTTTACCCACAAATATAAGTGTATGGGATAGAGTTTATGGGCTCTGATGCCATTATTAACACCATTTTATATTTATATATAACTATAATTTTTCAAAGCATTTTACATGTATTATCTGACTTGGTTCTCAAAATAACCAACCCAGGGAGGTAGATAAGCATATTAATTTCATTTTATAGATAAGGAAACTTAGGTGCAAATGGTAAATAGAATTGCCACTTTACGAAGTGGCAAGACTCAAATTAGGATGCAGGACTCCTGATTCATGTTCCAGTGTGATTTCAACTACTTCATGCTATAGGGTTGGGAAGAAATTTAAGGAGGTTTTAATTATACTTCCTTTGTGGGTTTCAGGAGTGAGGTTTGGGTTACTGGATGTTAAGACTTCTTTACCTAATCAGAATCACACCCCTTGAATGGGAATCAATAAAGCTTCCAGTTTTGGAGGACTGTGGTGAGATTTCTCAGTGGTTTCTTCTGCCACTGATCCTGCTTCTTGGTCCCCATCTCTCCCAGCATTTTAGATCCCAAGCTGGATACCGTCAGGAAATAAGATACATGACTCTCCCCATGTCTGCTCCCTGGCTTCTCCAGCCTTAAACTGAAAATTCCATATTTACTTGTAAAATACTTTGAGAATACTCAAGTGAATAGATTGCTGGGAGAAATATCAATAACCTCAGATATGCAGATCACACCACCCTTATGGCAGAAACCAAAGAAAAACTAAGGAGTCTCTTGATGAAGGTGAAAGAGGAAAGTGAAAAAGCTGGCTTAAAACTCAACATTCAAAAAACTAAGATCATGGCGTCCGGTCCCATCACTTCGTGGCAAATAGATGGGGAAACAATGGAAAAAGACTGAGATTCACACATGAAACATCTTCACATCGAGCTCCTGAGCCAAAAGAGAACTTAGAGTTCTCCATCCACTCATCTACTTTAGAAATCATAACAAAGAAAATGAAAGTCTTTTGAAATAAAAATTGTTTTATTGAGAACCATACTTCCTTTCTGCATTAGGGACAGGTGAAGCAGAGACAGGACAGGAAGGAGGATAAAAGGAGAAAAGAAGTGATGGGAAGAGACATGGTAAGAAAGATACAACACAGGAAGAAGATCCATCAGAGGAGACTGAGATAGAAACAGTTAATGGGAATAAAAAAGGCCAAGCTCCAGCCTTCCACACAGGAAAACAGACATAGAGATACAGATCCAGAGATTGGAATTCACAACAGGCAAACAAGAGGAAAAGGGCTGTAAGACACAGAGAAAAATGAAATGAGGTGAACAAAGGGAAAGAAAATGACTGCCATTAATGGAACATCTCTCCCTTTAGGCTTCCACCAGCAAAAGTGGCAACTAGGTCTTAGGGCTCAGAGTGTGACCAGGAGGAAGTCAGTCACCTTCCTCTTTTTTCCCTCCTGTACTGTTTGCACTCAGTAAGAACACTTGGTCAATACGGCCTTTCAAGGATCCCTATGTTTGTATTTTCTCCTATAGACTGAATGCTCCCGATGGGCAGGAGGGACACCCAGCACCAGGGTTAGGATTAGAGATACCCGAGTGCCCCTTCTGGCTCTGCTGCTCCGAAGCTGTGTGACATGGAGAAAACTACCTACTCTCCCCTGCAAATGGGCGTGCCTCTCCGCCTGTCTCGCAGGGCAGCTGTGAGAGTTAGGTAAGGTCTTTTCACAAATACATGTGAACTATATGCAACGCAGCAATCAGGAATTGTTCTTTCTCTTGGTATCCCCACAGCACAGTAACTTGCTGTTAAGCTTCTCAATAAACATCTATTAGGTCGAAGATGCCTGGCCTGAGCCAGCTTCCAGACTGCAGCTTCTTCAGTTTCATCCTGGTCTGTTCGCAAAAGCAAACTGTGAGTCTGAGAAGCAGAGTCACACTCAAGCACATGGCTTCTGCAAACAGAGGCCACAGCTGCACCCCACAGGGAAGTCTTTGCTTCTGCATACACTGATAATGATCCCTGTCAATAAAAAACATAATTTACACAGAGAGCTGAGTATATAGTGCTTGCCTTTGTGTATTGCTTCACATTTTTCAAAGTCCTTTCACATATGCATTTCCTTTGCTTATAAATGCAAAAATTTGCTTGTTTGCAGAAGGCCACACCTAGCTAAAGGTAGTCAACTTAAAAAAATATTCCAGAATGTTGATCCATTAAGGAAATTACCTTTGAAATGAGTTAGAACCAGCAAATCGCTGTGAACAAATTCAGCTGCCTTCTTAAAAACAGCAGATCAACAATTTTCAGTGTCTTCATGTCTCATCAGTAATTCCATAAAAGGTTGATTTTGCTTACTCCATTTAACTAAACTCAGATAATTTCTTTGTCTTTTTTAGTTTTCTGATCATAAAAGTAATACTTTAAAAAGTAAACCATGCCCAATATGGAAAATAATAATCATAAATAATGCTATCACTGAGATATTACTCTCAGATTATTAACAATTTTGTAGAATTTCTCCCAGCTTCTTTATATGCACATGTTATATATCTGAGGTCATGCTTTAAGTTAATTATGAATATTAATATTTCATTTATCATAAGCATTTTCAATGTTGAGTTTCACAAACCTGATTTTTAATGTCAGAAATGATTTTATATTTGAATTATTATAGATTATTTTTCAAAGTGGCTTTTCACTGGTTTTTAAAGAAATTCTTAACTGAGGGTGAGAGCAGGTTTGTTCAAAGATGCACCTTGGCACACAGACTTAGACAGGGCCTTCTTCTTTTCTGGTAGCTTTATCCTTAAAAGTATTAAGATTCCCATCCTTACTCACACTCTCAGTTTCTGTTTTTAAAGTGGCATCATAATATCAACAGAAACCCAAGCTCCTATTTAAGTATCTAGTCTTTTCCTGTTTATAGGCTGAGCTCTATTAACCTATGTAGTAAACTACAATTATGTAGGTGCTTGGTACTTAAGAAATGAACGAAGGAAAAGCATTCCTATTAAGCTAAGTGTGTGGTGTCTTTGGCCACGCACAGTCAATTTCAACCCCAAGAGTTAATTACAGCTCAGTAAGATTGTAGGTGAGAATCTAAATGGCTGAAAACTAAGAACAGTGTAGACAGCTATAATTCAAAAAGATATATGCACCCCTGTGGTCATAGCAGCATTATTCACAATAGCCAAGACATGGGAACAACCTAAATGTCCATCAACTGATGAATGGATAAAGAAGATGTGCTACATACATACAATGGGACATTACTCAGCTGTAAAAAAGAGTGAAACATGCCATTCGCAGCAACACAGATGGACATAGGGATTGTCGTACTAAGTGAAGTCAGAAAGAGACAAACATCACTTACATGTGGAATCTAAAATATGACACAAGTGAAATCTACAAAACAGAAACAGACTCACAGACACAGAGAACAGACCTGTGGCTGCCAAGGGGGAGAGGGAGGGGCAGGGATGGAGTGAGAATTTGGGTAAAGCAGATCCAAACCATGATGTATAGAATGGGTAACAGCAAGGTCCTACTGTATAGAACAGGGAACTACATTCAATAGCCTGGATAGATCATAATGGGAAAGAAAATAAAAAAGAAAGAAAGATATATGTATAACTGAATCACTTTGCTGTATAACAGAGATTAACACACTATAAATCGACTATACTTCAATTAGAAAAGAAGAACAATGCAAAGAAAACTGATTGATTACAGAGACTTAGAAGTCTAACTTGGGGAGGAATCTTCATTATATATAGCAAAAAGAACCTCAGCCCCAGGCCTCCTGGCACATGCTTCTGTGGCAGCTGAGTGTCACCGCTTGTCTGTGACTGACCTCGTGAACCATGAATGGTCAGTCTAAAGACTGAATGAACTGTTGTGGTATAAGAGCCAGGCTGATAATACTTTTGCCCTGCAGGCAGAGCAAATTTCTACATTGTCAGGTAACCTGATGGAGCTGCCTAGTGGAGGTCTGAGAAGGATTTGGAACGTTTTCCATATTATTAGTATTAGATGAAGGGCAGGGAGCACTTGCTAGCCAAGAGTCTGTCACTTTCCTTCTTTTATGTGTTATAAATCCATTGCTTCCTTATTGCAGTATCTGTGCCTTGAGTGGTTCGTTCAGCATATTTTCTCCTGTTTGGATTAATACCATGTCCACTCGATCTGGTACTGTTTAACATCTGCTGCTCTAGTCCTGGCCAGAATGGCAGCTCACATATAAACCTTCAAAAAAGATTTTAACATTGGAAAGGAAGAGAAATAACTATTGCTGTTTTTAAACAATTTGGTAATTTATTGAAAAAAACTAAGAAAATCAACTGAAATATAAAATAAAGCAGTTGAGGTAAGGTGGCTGGATACAAGATCAACACACAGAAATAAATGGCATTTCTGTAAGTCAACAAATAACAATTAGAAATGGTAATAGAAAAAGAGGACTATTTACAATAGTTTTTTAAATTTATAAAATGACTAGTTTTAGGGCTAACAAGAAATATGCAAGACCTATATGAAGAAAGTCACGAACTTTTACTGAAAGACATAAAACCCTAAATAAATGGAGAATATGGCTGAAAAACTAAATATTGTAAACGTGAGCTTTCCCCAAATTGATCTCTAAAGTCAATATAATTGTAATTGAAATTCCAACATGTTTTGAATGAACTCCATAAACTCTCTCTATGTGAATTAGAGAACATGTGCAAGAATAACCAAGAAATATTTGAATAAAGAACACCCCTGTGGTGTGGAGGAGGAATTTACAATATATCAAAACATCCTAGACCTTATTGTCACTGAAACTGTAGAAGAAACAGATCAATGAAACAAAAGTCCTGAGCCAGACCCACTACATTTAACCTGTCCAAGTGTATCCCACGTGTACGCAAAGAAAGGACTATGTAAGAAAACCACAGAAACTACTAGCCTTCCTTTGGAAAAAGTAAAATTAGTTGAATAGTGTCACCCCAGGACTCACGATCACCTTAAAATGTGACATCACTTGAAAATGGGGGTTTTTGCAGATTTAACTGTGGTAAGTATTGAGGTGAGACTGTACTGGGTGATGATGGGCCCTGAAGCCAATGAGCGTATCCTTACAAGAGACAGAAAGGGACACAGGCAGAGGGGAGAAGGCCCCATGAAGATGCAGTGAGGGATTGAAAGGGTGAGTCCATGAGCCAAGGACTGCTGGCAGCTGCCAGAAGCCAGGGCAGATGCATGAGAGGGAGGGTTTCTCCCTCAGAGCCTCCAGAAAGGAGTCAGTCCTGCAGACACCTTGAGCTCAGACTCCTGGCCTCCAGAAATGTGCAAAAATAAACTTCTGTTGTCATAATGCACCCAGCCTGTGGTAATTTGCTATGGCAACCCTGGGAAACAAATACAGTGCCCTGCCACACATCAAACAGAAACATATATTCCAGGGATATTAAAAGTTACACATGAAAAGCAACACTGCAGATGTATTAGAAGAAAACTTTGAAAAATATTTTTATAATTCACCAGCTAAAGAATGTTTTCCCAAACAATGTACAAATCCCAGATGATACATAGAAAAGGACTGATAGATTTATGTGCATTTTTAAAAAGCAAAAAACTGTACATCAAAAGTCACTCTTAACAAGTAAAAGACAACATAAACTAAAGAAAATGTTGTGGTACACAGTAGAGAGGGCTTCCCTTGTGGCTCAGCTGGTAAAGATCCACCTGCAGTGCGGGAGACCTGGGTTCGATCCCTGGGTTGGGAGGATCCCCTGGAGAAGGGAAAGGCTACCCACTCCAGTATTCTGGCCTGAGGAATATCATGGACTGTTTAGTGGGATCGCAAAGAGTTCAACATGACTGAGTAACTTTCACATAGTAGAGTAAGTATTCAGAATAGTCAAAGAAAACATATAAATTATGAAGAAACACAAATGACCCAAAAGAATCAAAGAATATAAAATGGAAATAACAGAAGAGATGGAGAAACAGTGGAAACAGTGGCTGACTTTATTTTTGGGGGCTCCAAAATCACTGCAGATGGTGACTGCAGCCATGAAATAAAAAGACGCTTACTCCTTGAAAAAAAAGTTATGACCAACCTAGACAGCATATTAAACAGTAGAGACATTACTTTGCCAACAAAGGTCCATCTAGTCAAGGCTATGGTGTTTCCAGTAGTCATGTATGGATGTGAGAGTTGGACTATAAAGAAAGCTGAGCGCTTTCTGAGCTGAAGAATTGATGCTTTTGAATTGTGGTGTTGGAGAAGACTCTTGAGAGTCCCTTGGACTGCAAGGAGATCCAACTCGTCCATCCTAAAGGAAATCAGTCCTGAATAGTCATTGGAAGGACTGATGTTGAAACTGAAATTCCAATACCTTGGCCACCTGATGGGAAGAGCTGATTCATTTGAAAAGACCCTGACGTTGGGAAAGATTGAAGGTGAGAGGAGAAGGGGACAACAGAGGATGAGATGGTTGGATGGCATCACCGACTCAATGGACACGAGTTTGAGTAAACTCTGGGAGTTGGTGATGGACAGGGAGGCCTGGTGTGCTGCAGTCCATGGGGTCACAAAGAGTTGGATACAACTGAGCGACTGAACTGAACAGAAGAAATACAAAAGGTCAACAGACATTTTATAAGTAAATATTTACAAGACATAATATCCAGTGTTCATAAAGATATAGGCACTTTTTTCAGTGCTGATAGAAGTATAAATATATATTGCAAGGATACAGTGTTGTTTGTAATAGCACACACACAAAAATTTAGGAATGATCTAAATATTCAGAGGAGCCTGGCAGGCTATAGTCCATGGGGTTGCAAAGAGTTGGACACGACTTGGCGACGAAACCACCAAATATCCAGTAGTGGAGTACAGATCTTTCTGAGCTTCTGGTGGTGGTAGGTCCTGATAAACTCATCGTGGTTGAAAATACCGTGAGTTGAAAATCCATTTAATACTTCCAACCTACCAAACATCATAGCTGCACCTAGCCCACCTTAAGTAAAAATGTTCAGGGGACTTCCCTGGTGGTTCAAGTGGTTAAGAATCCACTTTGCAATGCAGGGAATGAGGGTTTGATCCCTGATCTGGGAACTAAGGGTCCACGTGCTGTGGAGCAACTCAGCTCCTTCACTGCAATTACTGAGGCCTTAAGCAACAATTAGACTGGCGCCACAGCGAAAGATCGAAGATCCCACATGCTTCAACTAAGACCCAATGCACCCGCGAGGGTGGGATGTTTCAAGAGAACAGCATTGAAACATGTATATTATCTAGGGTGAAACAGATCACCAGCCCAGGTTGGGTGCATGAGACAAGTGCTCAGGCCTGGTGCACTGGAAAGACCCAGAAGGATCGGGTGGAGAGGGAGGTGGGAGGGGGGACTGGGATGGGGAATACATGTAAATCCATGGCTAATTCATTTCAATGTATGACAAAAACTACTGTAATGATGTAAAGTAATTAGCCTCCAACTAATAAAAATAAATGGAAAAAAAATTAAAAAAAATAAAAGATAGAGTATGAAAAAAAAAAAAGACCCAATGCAGCCAAATAAATAATAAAAAATTTAAAACACACACACACACACACACACAAGACTAGAAAGGGAAACAAGTTTGTTTTTTAAGTGCTCAGAACACATTAGCTGACACTTGGGCAAAATTATCTAACATGAAGCTTATTTTATAATAAAATATTGAATATCTAATGCAGTTTATTGAACACTGGACTGAACGTGAAAAACCGAATGGTTGTGAGTATACCGCTTACCTCCTGACTGCCTGGCTGATAGGGAGCTGCAGCTCACTGCCTCTGCCCAACATCACAAGAGGATGTATCACACAGAACGCCACCAGCCTGGGAAAAAAATCAGGATTTGAAGTAGGGTTTCTGCTGGATGCGTATTGCGTTCACACTGTCCTAAAATTGAAAAATCATAAATTGAACCATTATAAGTCAATTAGGATACCGTCTGACATAAAATATTCTTTGGTATGATCAGACTATGGACTACTATATGGCCTCTAAAAGCAGAGAAAGACCAAAATACAGAGAAAGATCTCCAGAGCATAACTGGAAATTTATGAATAAAATGGGGCTTCCAGGTGGCTCAGTGGTAAAGAATTCTCTGGCCAATGCAGGAGATGTGGGTTCTATCCCTGGGTTGGGAAGATCCCCTGGAGAAGGGCATGGCAACCCACTCCAGTATTCTTGCCTAGAGAATCCCATGAGCAGAGGAGCCTGGTGGGCTACAGTCCATGGGGTCTCAAAGAGTCAGAAACTAAGCAACTGAGTGTGCACGAACATGCGTAAAATACTATGTAAATGTACTGCATTGTATTAGTCCCTAATACCACTCACTATCATTTAGTGTAGTGGATTAGATATGCCCATAAAATGCTATATAAGTACTGTGGGCTAACTGCACCACTGGAGGACTGCCCCATCAAACGCTGAACTCTAGACCCAAGTAAATGTACTTAGATTGGGGCACTGAGGGCAAGGGAAAGAAAAAACCGATGACAAGCGAAGTGAAGATTTTCACAGGCATTTGAAAATATGTGACTGACACTAAGGAGAGAAACCCAAGTGTGGAGAGAAAAGATTTGGAAACTAGGGATGGCTGTTGAGAGTGACTTCTCAAAGCAATGTATCTCCATGGGGGACTGGGTTGGAGGAAGCTATCCGAGTCTTGAACAATATTATATTTAGAACATAGAACTTTTGACTGGCTTTCTGATGTAGATCTAAAAATGCTTAGCTGGGCCAAATATTTTTGGCTGGTGGAAAATGGATAAAAACTACATATCAGTGATTGTATAATTGGAGGGATGAGGATCACACCTTTCATTGGAATATTGTGTGTGGGAGAGTTGTTCACAAGAGTGTTGTTTAGGGGACTTCCCTGGTGGTCCAGTGGCTAAGATTCTGTGCTCCCAGTGCAGGGAACCTGGGTTCGATCCCTGGTGGGGGAAGTAGATCCACATGCCACAAAAAAGATCAAAGATCCCATGTGCCTCAGCTAAGACCCAGTGCAGCCAAACAAATATACATTTTTTTAAAAGATAGTTTGTTTAGCAGAAAGAAGATGGGGTTAAAAGAGCTTAAGAAATATTCGGTAGGATCCCTTTCCCCTTAGAATTGCTGGCAAAATGTACAAATGTATCTTTTTCTGGGGAAAGAATTTATGGCATGGAGGTCTTCACTTCCTCCAAGGGATTGAAAGGTTGTTGCTGTACCACCAAAAAGACGCCGGGATTCTTGGGCTCCGGAGAGAAGAATTCAATCTGGGGCCAGAGATGAGGCTTGATGGCTCAGAGCTTTGTCTACTAGAGCTCCAAGCATCCTTACCTTGTCCTGAAGAATCCCGGACAAGCCCCCAAGATGAAAGGTTGTTGTTGACCCACGAAAAGACACTGGGATTCTTGGCCTCCGGAGGAGAATTCAATCCGGGGCCAGAGACGAGGCTTGATCGCTCAGAGCTTTTGTGTAATAAAGTTTTATTAAAGTACAAAGGAGATAGAGAAAGCTTCTGACACAGGCATCAGAAGGGAGCAGAAAGAGTACCCCCTTGCCAGTGTTAGCCATGGAGTTATATACTCTCTAATTAGTTATTACAGTGAGTCAAAAGAATGTCTGGAGATTGTAAAGACCTCACTAGACCTACTCCCATAATTTACATTTTAAGATAATAGGATTAGCCAGAAGGTTTTTTCCAGAGACTGTCCTCAAGCCGGATACATTATTGTTGTATAATCCTAAGGAATGTAGAGGGAAAAAAATGTGTT
Organism: Odocoileus virginianus; assembly: GCF_023699985.2. Lineage (NCBI taxonomy): Eukaryota > Metazoa > Chordata > Mammalia > Artiodactyla > Cervidae > Odocoileus > Odocoileus virginianus. The sequence continues at coordinate 20,915,025 of NC_069690.1, forward strand.
CTTTCTTCCTCCTTGAGAATTCCAGACCCCTCTCTCCTTGGGGACCCCTAGACTTCTTATCAGCCTGCGTAGGAAATGACTCTTTCAGGATCTAGATTCAAAAAAAGATGAAGAACTAGTGGTGCTAGGCCAGGAGAAGAGGAGCCGCTAAAGACCCAGCTCAGGGAATGCAACAGAACACAGCAAGAAGACAGCACGAAATGAGGGCAGGAAGTGACCCTGGCATCGTGAGAAACTTGAGGGTGTCAGACACATTAATTAATGGTAGCTACATTATAATAGTTGTACTAATGTCAATTTTATAAAACAAGTGTTTATATTTGTTGTAATATGTGAGACTTTCACCTGTGTGATTAGCACTTTGTTGAGTGAAGGAATTACTCCGAACTCGATGTAGTCAATGGGGAAGGGTCCTAATATAAAAGTATCCGGGAGCTGGTATATAGATGTGACTGGATGCCTGAGCTACCAGCGTGGGAACAGAGGAACTATTGAAGCTAGGTGGAGATTATAATCTCTTTAGCAAGAATGGGCATGCACGGAGAACCTGAGTACCAATCAAAACAAAACTGGGTGTCCAGGATATGGAAACAGTCAGAACACTCCTATTTTTATACCCAAATTTCTCATATCTGTACACTTCCATATTTTATTTAAGAGTTTATAATCTGTTTTTCCAGGCTTCCTCCTTCTATTAAAGGTATTTTTATATCTCTCTTTTGCTTATCATAAACAGTGTAGACTGTTGTTACTTATCTTTTTTTTTTTTTTTAATTTTGACTGCGCTGGCTCTTCCTTGCTGAGGCAGCAGATGTGGGTTCAATCCCTAGATTGGGAACTAGGAGCCCACATGCCACAGGGCAGTAAGCCTAAGTGCACGTCTATCCAGCTAAGCCCACTGGAATATCAGTCAAAAACAAACACCGGTGTCCAGGATGTTCAGAAAATTCCAGAATGAATGCCAGCAAAAGAAATCTGTCCTCATGAAAAGTCATGCACTTAAAGCAATGCATAAAGAAGCACCAAAAAGACATTTTGAACAAGATTTAATATACGGATTAAACTATATGCCTCTACTACAAGTTGGCTTGGAAGCTTTTTACCACCCATAGTGACAAGTGTTTGTGTGTGATTGTGCTTGAGGGTCCAAGGCGGGTATTTGTGGGAATCTGCAGGGAGTATTTTCGGTTATCACAGGGTGGGGGTGAGAGGCATGCTACTGGCATTTAATGGGTAGAAAGCATGTCATTTAGACATTCTATGATTTTTTTTTTAAAGTTTCATAAAAAGCCCAGGTGTTCAGGAGGTGGTCCTCATGGAGACCCTTCTTAACAGCGTAAAGACACTGTTTCGATCTTAGAAAATAACACTCTGCACTATGTCTACTCAATTAATTATAGTACAGCTCCTTCAAAAATAATGAAACCAGTTGCAAATATCATAGGGTGTTGGAGACTCCTTTTAACAGAGTTAGGAAAAAACCAGTAAATTGACAGAGGCACATGAAATTCAGAGATCTCACTGGACCTCATGAACAAAGGCTGTTTTAAAATGACTATTTCCAAAAATAATAATAATAATAAATAAAATGACTATTTCCAGCCAATATATTTAAACATTTTGGGCACAAAGAGAAACATTGTGAAAGAAGGGTTACTTTTTTTTTCTTTTGTTTTATTCTGATGCCATCCTCAGAGATGCACTCCAACACTGTCCTACAGACTGTTGTAGTACTTCTCTTCTACTTTATCCTTTTCCCATTGCTGATTGAAGGGTAGGGTCTCCGAGGTTGGTTTTGTGCTTTTTTTTTTTAAGTATTAGAGGTTGAATTTATTCATTTAGTGAACTTTCAAGGTAGAAAAGATGTTTCTGTGATAACTTTGTCATCAGCTACATACCCTATTCCATTATAGGAAATTGTTTTGTTTTTTTATAAGCCCAGTTCATTTGTGAGAACACCACATGTTCCTTATTTTCATAGCCAAATTTTTCATATCTGTACACGCCCATATTTTATTAAAGAGTTTATAATTTGTCTTTCCAGGCTTCCTCCTTCTATTAAAGATATTTCTCTCGTTTGCTTATCATAAACAGTCTAGCCTGTTACTACTTTGTTTTATTTTTTTCTTTTCTTTTCTTTTTTTTTAAATTTTTAAATTTTTTTTTCTTTTTTTGTTTTAATTTTGGCTACCTTGAGTCTTCCTTGCCAAGGGTAGGGGACACAGGTTCGATCCCTTGTTGGAAGTTAAGGGTCCACATGCCGCAGGGCAACTAAGCCCATGTGCAGCAACTACTGAGCCTGTTCCCAGTCGGTTCATCCTGTGCTGCTACTGAACCTGTGCTCCACAACAAGAGAACTAGAGAAAGCTGACGTCCCCTGCATTGGAAGGTGGATTCTTAACCACTGGATCACCAGGGAATGCATTTTTCTTCATCTAATGTCCATCTATCTCTCTGCTCTTTGTCTTCCTAGACTTTCGTACTGTGTAACTCTCTTAAAATGCAAACTTATGTTCATTATCAGTATCTTATCTGCAAAGAGGAAGAAGGAAGGTAATGAGGTTGGGAGCTTCAGCGTAAGAAAGGGCTTGGGTCGCAGGGGGAATGCAATTGAGGGTTGACAATGGAATTGTAAAAGGACAATCAGTGGAATTGGACAGCATGACTTAGTACTGGAGATGGTCACCGTGGTTCCCCAACTCTCCCCAACAATGTGGGCTGCCCAGAGCAGAGAAAACAAAAATAATGGGGGCCAGGGCTGATGACAGGCCTGGTGAAGCTGGTCCTGTCACTCTTCTGCTTAGAATCCTTCAAAGGCTTTCCACTCCTCAAATGACCATCACGAGTCTCCGCTGTCTGGCATTGCCCATCTCTTTGGCCTCTTCCTGTTCCATTCTCCGCATGGCTGTCAAAGTCCCCTACCCTGGCCAAGTGCTTCATCCTCTGGCTTTTGCATACACTCTTCCTTTTATCTGTCATCTCCTATTCACAGCTCCACCCTTTGCTTCAGCTTAAAAGTCTTCTTCAGAGAAGCCTCTCCTGATCCTCAAATCCAATCAGAGCACTCCATCGTCTTTCACCATATGCTTTGCTTGTCTTGCATGTAACTATTACAATTCTTGATTGTGATACCTGGAAACAGTTCCATGGAGGCAGGTATTTGGTTTATTTTGTTGACGGCTAGATTTTCAGTAACTGGCCTAGTGCCTATTGCCAGCAGGAACATTCATTCACTCTTTCAATAAGTTCACTGAATGAATGGCAGGAAGAATTATGGGACCTAGGGCACATTTTTTGTTAGTTTTTAACTACATCCCCACTTTCTCTTTTGTGAATTGCAGATAATAACTACCAACCTCTGAACTGCCATGTAGATTAAAAGATGATGTATTATATATACATGGCATGGGCTTTCCAGGTGAGTCAGTGTTAAAGAATCCCTCTACCAAGCAGGAGACATGGGTTTGATCCCTGGGTTGGGAAGACCCCCTGGAGAAGGAAATGGCAACCCACTCCAGTAGTCTTCCCTGGGAAATCCCATGGACAGAAGAGCCTGGTGGGCTACAGTCCATGGAGTCTCAAAAGGTCAGGCATGACTTAGCGGTTACATAGCAGTAGCACACTTATCATGGTGCCTGGCAAATAGTAAGGACTAGGAAATGTGAGTTATTACAATCATCATTAAAAATAAGCTCTATGAGCAACCAGAACTCTCATCCATTGCTGGTAGGAATGCAAAAATGATAACAGCCCACTTAGGAAAACAGCTGGCCAGTTTCTTATAAAGTTAAAAATACAGGCTTACTATGCAACCCAGCAATACCACTTCTAGGTTATTTACCCAAGTGAAATGAAAACTTATATTCATGCAAAATCCTGCTTTATTCATAATCGCCCCAAATTAGGAACAACCCCAGTGTCTTTCAACCAGAGAATAAAGAAACTGTGGTGTATCAGAGACTGGATTACCACTCAGCAAGAAGAAATAAACTACCGACACATGCAACAATGTGGATGAAATGGAAATGCATCATGTTAGTGTGAAAGAAACAGACTCAAAAGGTGACATATTGTATGATTCCATTTATATGACATTCTGCAAAAGTTAAACTATAGGGACAGAAATCTGGCCAGTGGTTGCCAGGGGAGTAGGTGGGGCATGAGAGAATGTGGGATGGGGTGGGGTGGTGGTGATGGAACTGTTTTGGATTTGATTATGATGGTGGGTACATGATGATATGCATTCATTAAAACTCATGGCATTCTAAACTAAATGGATGGACTTTATATATATATATATATATTTCTTACTGTATATAAAAAATGAAAAACATCCAAGAGATAGATATAATTATCATTTTCTTTTAAAAAATATACTTCTGATTTATAAAAGTGTTACAGGTTCACAGACAATTTGGGAAAATCTGCAAAGAATACGTTGAATCGCCTGCAGAAAAGGAGTATTATCATTTTTATAGACACAAAATACACACACAAACTGGGTTCATGCTGTGTATTTTTGCTTTCTGATATTATCAGTGTTTTCCCATGTCATTAAATTTCAAAACCATGATTTTGAGTCAATAATATTCTAGCATATAACTGATTTATATGTTTATGTCTTCCTTTACTACAATTTTGATTATTGAAAAAAGCTCACTGGGGCCAGGGACTCTGGTTTCGCATTGGGGCCATCTTGGTTTCACAATGTTTAACAGGTAAAACAACTCTCCCTTTGGCTGCCATGATATCATTGTGGCTGGAGGAAAAGTGGTTCCACAGGGTGACTTTCCTTTTTCCTCTGCGGTGCAGAGGGCTGGACACCCTCTTACTAACCTGTGTTACTAGGTTACTAGCTTAAATTTGCATAGTGCTTTTAATATTTCTCTCTCTCCACCTCCTTGCCGGGTAGGCCGGGTCGATGGAGTAATTTGTTCAAGATTACACAGCTCATCATTCGTGGACTGTGACTTAGACTCTAGATATTCAAGAGTCCCAGAAAGTCAGTATTTCCCCAGGGTGGGTCACTGCCTAATCGTTGACTCTCCTCTCCTGTCCCCTTCAAGAAGGAAGCTGCAGACACACCTTGAAAACTGCCCAGAGGCTTGGCACACGGGGGACTAATACCAAGTGGACGCTGTTCCATCCTACAAATTGTCCTTGGCAACATCGCCACTTACCAGCTGGGGTCATTTCTACCCCGATGGCTGGGGGGACACCTGGTGCCACTGAGCAAGGGGCCCCTGAGAGCAGATGGATCGTCCGCCTCGAGGCCCGAGAGGGTTAATGTCATTCGATCGCGACGCTGCCGGGGCGCACCCTCAATCGGGGAGGAGCGGGTGGTCCTGCCCGGCCTTTCCCAGCGCCAGGGCCCGAGTATGGGGGCGCCTTCTGAGAGGCGAAGCGGGTCCCCATCATCTTAAGGAGAGGTAGGGGCCGCCGAACTACAGGGCTGCTCGGGGAGACTCTCGGGAGGCGCTAGGAATGCCTCCTCCAGGCGACCAGAGGTCAGTCCTCCGCTATCCCAGAGTGCCTCGGATTCCGGAAGTGCTCTGCTTCCCGGAAGTGCCCGATTGGCTGACAGAGCCCAGACTCGCCGGATCGCTGCAGCTGGAGCGTTTCTGTCCTCCGGCGTGAGTGGCCTCAGGAGGTGCGGCTCTGGGTCCGGGTGGGCGTCGGGAGGGGGCTGGGCGGCAGGATGATGGAGGAGGAGGAACTGGAGTTCGTAGAAGAGCTGGAAGCCGTGCTGCAGCTCACGCCCGACGTGCAGCTCGCCATCGAGCAGGTGAGCGTTCCGCCCCCCGAGGGGAGGAGAGTGCGGAGACTGGGGCAGCTCTGGGGGTGGGACGGCGAGGAAGATGTCTTCGGACTGAGACGTGGGAGCTAGGCGCCAAGGGCAAGGAAAGGTTTTGAGGGGAGTTGGTGGTGAGAATGGGTTTCTCAATCTAGAAAAGGGAGAGAGGTCTTCCTCGGCCTTGATTGACTTTGGAGGGTGGGGCGTTCTGGTGGGTTTGGGCAAAGGAGCTGTGCCTCCTGAAACGATGCACCTAGAAGGGACCTCGTGGGTAGCAACCTCCGGTTTAGGGGTTGTGGGGCTGTTCATTCATCAGGTTGGTGTCCCGATGTTCCCGGATTCTCCGTCTAGCCCCATGTGACTGACTCAGAATTGAGGGGAGGTGAGTAACCTCTGCTTTTGAACCATATCGCAAAGCAGAGGGGAAACGGCTAAAATAGAGAGAGAGAGACCTCCTTTACCATTCTTAAATGGTTGAAAATTTCTGCTGGTGATTAGGTTAAAGAATATTCCTCAGGCAACTAAGCCTCTGCACCACAACTACTGAACCCATGCACTGCAGCTACTGAAACCCAGTATCTGGAGCCCATGTTCTGCAAGAAGAGAAGCCACTGCAATGAGAAGCCCTCACACTGCCACGAAGAATAGCCCCAGCTCACCACAACTCGAGAAAGCCCATGCATAGCAACAACAACCAAAAATAAATCTTTAAAAAAAAAAGGCAATTTAGACCCTTTTCTCCCGATAAAGGGAGAAAAATCTCCCTTAAAGGAGTTGGTGTAGCGGATTTAAGAAAAGAAGGGGTGTGCCATAGTTTATGATCACGGGAACTTTTTTAAAGTAAAACATTACTACTTCTGTTACTTATAGTTAATACTTATTGAGCATTAATACTATGGTTGTAATTTGTTTGTGTTGTCCCACTTACCTCTTGGATATGTGTTTTTCTTGGAGTGGTTGGATTACTCACACAAAGCACATTTGATACATCCTGGGAATGCCAGGGCAAACAGGTTTGGGTGTTCAAGCCACACTGCTCCCCACCCACCTCCATCAGCCAGAAAGAGAAATACATCTCATTTGTTTTGGACCTACAGGCCTCCAACAGAAGAAATGAATAATGCAGCCCGTTGTTAGATGAGGGTTTTAGACCCCCCCCCCCCGCCCCCTTTTCTTAGTGTGATTGAATTCTAGCATAGATTTGTCCAATAAGCAGACATGTAAAAAAAAATTCACTTCCCAGAATAACTGCCTTGAGCTAGTGAAATCCAGTGCCCAGGGATTACTTGACTGTTTTTATAATCCACCGTGTTACATGTTCTTCAGATTGCAATGTTTTAAGGGAGTTATCTATATTTCTCTGAATACAGAGGTATTCTTTCTCCTATAAAAGAGATGGACAGTTCCTGAATGCCAGAGCTCCATTTCCTAACACTGTCCGAAGGATAAAAATTGCTTCGGTGCATAGTGAATTCTACTGCTGAGACATCGTTGAGACATGATGCATTAGTCCATTATCAAGATTCCCTTAATACAACCATGTCATCAACTGGCTTAATCTGCTGGTGTATAATACTCGCTTATTTTACCTTGTCCTTGGGATTTTGCGGCTGTCTGAATACTTCCTACTGTTGCACATTCTATTAGTTTTACCAAGATGTTAAAACTACAGATGTTGGTGAAAATTATAGATATACTTTACCAGATATTTTACTGAGCATTGGTTGTTGAACCTTGCAAAATGAAAAAAAGATACAGTCTTTGCTTTCAAAGAACTTACCAACCAATAGGAAGGAAAGAATACATAAAGCAGGACAGGAAGATGATGGTGATTTTTTAATTCTCTCTCTTTATGTAGGTATTTCCAAGCCAGGATCCTCTAGATCGAGCAGATTTCAATGCTGTGGAGTATATCAACACCCTGTTCCCAACAGAACAAGTAAGTGCTACATTCCCTTGAAATGGCTTCTGGAACATTCTGAGTATTAATGATTAGTTTGTTACACTATATAACCTAAGGGACCTTGATAAACAAATAAGAGTTAAATTCAAGTCAGACTCTTTCATAACCAGTTTTGGGAGGCGGTTAGCTAATACCAAATACTGTTGTTGTGTCAGTGGAATTCTCCATGTAGCGAGCATATTAGAAATTGTACCCTTAGGTTGAAAGAGTCCATCTCGTTCCCTGCTCCCCCAGATTTTCTGTAGTAAATCGGGAAGTAGAAAGGATTTTTCAGATGTAATAGGAGAAAATGGGAGTGAGGTGTGTAGGATAAGCTTGGAGTTAGAAAGCTACTTTTATTCCTGTTTCAAGATGTAAATTTCAGAACTTTGATTTCCAGCCCACCAGACTGTAGTTGGGTGTTGGCACCTTTATCCTGTGTTGTGAGTAAGGAGGAAGAGCCTTACTTATACCACTGACAGTTGTAGTGGTGAGTAGGATAGGAGTAGTGTGTTAAGGTGAACTCAGTTTTGGACATATTTGGGCCATCCAGGTAGAAATACATAGTTGGATATTTGAGTCTGAAGCTCATAATCCCCATAACTGTTAGTATTTTGGCATAGATCTTTCCATACTTTTTCTGATGAACATGCTAATTTTTAAAATAAAGTTGGAAAAAATGGTATCATACTGTGTGATTGTCCTTTTTGAGATTTCTAAAGCAGCCTTTAGAGCTCTTTTTTGGAGGGGTTGGCAGCAGAGGGGAGCTGCGCTATGTGGCTTGTGGGATCTTAGTTCCCTGGGCCCCAGCAGTGAAAGTACCAAGTTCCAACCACTGGACCATCAGGGAATTCCCTAGAGTTCATAATTTTCTCATGAAAGAGGAATTCTAGGAATTAGCTGGAGATGGAAATTTGGAATCAAGTAGGTATAATTTGGAAAACTCAGCAATGTCCACAGGACTGGAAAAGTTCAGTTTTCATTCCAATCCCAAAGAAAGGCAATGCCAAGGAATGCTCAAACTACTGCACAGTTGCTATCATCTCACATGCTAGTAAAGTAATGCTCAAAATTGCTGAAGCCAGGCTTCAGCAATACATGAACCGTGAACTTCCATATGCTCAAGCTGATTTTAGAAAAGGCAGAGATCAAATTGCCAACATCTGCTGGATCATTGAAAAAGCAAGAGTTCCAGAAAAACATCTATTTCTGCTTTATTGACTATGCCAAAGCCTTTGACTGTGTGGATCACAATAAACTGTGGAAAATTCTGAAAGAGATGGGAATACCAGACCACCTGACCCACCTCTTGAGAAACCTATATGCAGGTCAGGAAGCAACAGTTCGAACTTGACATGGAACAACAGACTGGTTCCAAATAGGAAAAGGAGTTCATCAAGGCTGTATATTGTCACCCTGCTTATTTAACTTATATGCAGAGTACATCATGAGAAATGCTAGGCTGGAAGAAGCACAAGCTGGAATCAAGATTGCTGGGAGAAATATCAATAACTTCAGATATGCAGATGACACCACCCTTGTGGCAGAAAGTGAAGACGAACTAAGAAACCTCTTGATGAAAGTGAAAGAGGAGAGTGAAAAAGTTGGCTTAAAGCTCAACATTCAGAAAACTAATATCATGGCATCTGGTCCCATCACTTCATGGGAAATAGATGGGGAAGCAGTGTCAGGCTTTTATTTTTTTGGGCTCCAAAATCACTGCAGATGGTGATTGCAGCCATGAAATTAAAAGATGCTTACTCCTTGGAAGGAAAGTTATAACCAACCTAAATAGCATATTAAAAAGCAGAGACATTACTTTGCCAACAAAGGTCTGTCTGGTCAAGGCTATGGTTTTTCCAGTGGTCATGTATGGATATGAGAGTTGGACTGTGAAGAAAGCTGAGCGCCAAAGAATTGATGCTTTTGAACTGTGGTGGACTCTTGAGAGTCCCTTGGACTGCAAGGAGATCCAACCAATCCATCCTGAAGGAGATAAGTCCTGGGTGTTCATTGGAAGGACTGATGCTGAAGCTGAAGCTCCAGTACTTTGGCCACCTCATGCGAAGAGTTGACTTATTGGAAAAGACCCTGATGCTGGGAGGGGTTGGGGGCAGGAGGAGAAGGGGACGACAGAGGATGAGATGGCTGGATGGAATCACCAACTCGATGGACATGAGTTTGAGTAAACTCCGGGAGTTGGTGATGGACAGGGAGGCCTGGCGTGCTGTGATTCATGGGGTCGTGAAGAGTCTGACACGACTGAGTGACTGAACTGAACTGAGGTATAAAGATAGTTTAAGCTACAGAGATATTAAATTTACCCCAACCTATCAAGACAGCTGACTTACCAAAGCAAATTGTTAGATTTGAAAATTATGTATATAGGGAACCATCAGGTTCTCCCCTCTTCCTGATAAGTGCTTGTGGGTTTTTAAACCACTGAAGACACATAAGACATTAGTCATTCCGCAGATTCAGTTATATGTCTTGTCTAAAGTTTCTTTACAATTTCTTGTAAAGTTTCTTTACAATTCAGAAAATTTATGACACAGGGGTACCTTTATTTCCCCAACCCCAGATTTTCACCGTTTTCCAACCCAAATTCCCATGAACCTTAATTGAAAGATAATAGAATATAATAGCATGATTTATCATTTCTTTCAACTATTGCTAGATCTTGGGCAAAATCCATCTATATATCTCATGGACATGTAGTAAATACTTGTGAATTATGAGTTTAGACTATTTAAAGTAGATGTCAATATATCAAGAATAAATTTAGTGACACTCTAAGGTGGAGGGTGTATACATGTTTGTCTTGAATGGCAGCTGCTTGTGGGTCTGGGGTTACCTCAAGGCAGGAGGATGGACTGGAACAGATCCTGGATGTTTCTAACTCACCAGGTCCAGGTCGGAAGAGCGCAGGTTTCTGTATTTACCGGGGCTCCCTGGGTAGGTTCTGACACATAGCCAGGTTTGGTGATGATCTAGAAAATGTTCCTAGTCTCCTAGTAGAAAACTAAAGATGATCATTTCTCATGTTTCCATTAGAGGTTTGATGAGGGGAATCTGGATAACATTTATTAAAGACTAATATAATTAGGGGGCTTCCCTTGTGGATTAGCTGGTAAAGAATCCGCCTGCAATGTGGGAGACCTGGGTTCAGTCTCTGGGTTGGGAAGATCCCCTGGAGAAAGGAACGGCTACCCACTCCTGTATTACGGCCTGGAGAATTCCATGGACTGTATAGTCTATGGGGTCGCAAAGAATTGGACATGACTGAGCAACTTTCACTCACAATATAAACTTTGAGAAAAAGAGCCGTAGGGAGCTGTGGCTTTTTCAAAATTATTTATTTTTTGGCTGTGCTGTATCTTCGTTGCTACGCAGGCTTTTCTCTAGTTGCAAAGAGTGGGGGCCCTTCTTCAGCTGCGGTGCGCAGGCTTCTCAGTGTGGTGGCTTCTGTTTGTTGTGGAGCCGAGGCTCTCGGATGCACAGGCTTCCGTGTTTGCAGTGTGGACTCATAGCTGTGGCACCCAGGCTCTAGAGCACAAGCTTGATAGCTGTGGCGCACGCCCTTAGTGGCTCTGCTGCTTGTGGGATCTTCCTGGATCAGGGTTTGAACCTGTGTCTCCTGCATTGGCAGGCAGATTCCCAAGCCACCAGGGAAGCCCCATAGGGAGCTGTTGTTAAATAATTTCTAATGGCTCCCCAAATGCTCTGCATCTGTGTCATTAAGTGAGAAAAAATAAGATGCCAAATTGCTTATCATCCCTGTTTCTTTTTTTTTTTTTAAGCTCTTCTATTTACAGAGAAGGAACAGTAGAGGGCAGCAGACCAAAATGCTAATGGTGATTGTACTCAATTGGGGGCACAGGCGGATATTATGTATTTTCTGTAATTGGCAAGAATCGCCATTAGAATCAGGAAATACTTTTCAATAATTTAAACATTTTTAAATGATATAATTAAAGCCACATCACAGCTGAACTAGATGGGTGTTTCTCAGACGCGAGATGTTATCCCCTTCACCCTGGGTTGCCAGTCTGGATTCCTATGGGATGTTTTCCCAGTTCCAGGAGAGGCCTTCAACCCCGGTGAGAACAACTGCCACAGTGAGACTCAAGGCCCCAAACTGATGGCGCAGATTGTGACACATCCGTCAGGTGTGTTGGGGTGTACACAAAGTAGGTCAAGAGCCATCGTATTAGCGGTCGCCTGGTAGAGTAATAAAGAGCGGAGACCCAGGAGGCAGACAGACCCCAACAATATCCAGCTGTGCTGAATCTTGTATCTCTGGCCTTGGACAAACCATCCATCCACTCAGAGCCCTTTTTTTTTTTTGTGGGGAGGACTATGCCGAGAGGCATGTGGAATCTTAGTTCCCTGATTAGGGATCAAACCCTCGACCCCTGCATTGGAAGCACACAGAGTCTTAACTACAGGACCGCCAGGGAAGTCCTCAGAGCTCATTCTTTACATTAAAGAGAAAACCAATCTAGTTGAGAGGATTAATGGAAGTAACTTCTGGAAAACATCTGGAAGAGCATTGCCTAACATCCACATTGAATGTTAGCATCCTTTCCCTTGTTCTTCCCTAGAGAAAATCTGGAAGATAAAGTAATTATCTTCCATGGGTCCACTTAACATGCAAGCAAGTGTTATAATTTAGGAGATTTCTTACTGGTTTGTTTCTTGCTGTATTCATGGGGTACTCAGTATTTTTAAATGTTTCCCCCTTGTTAGCATGTTATCATTAAGAAGAGGCTTTGTTGTCTCAAAACCTCCCTGCTCATCATCTTTAGTTTTGGTGTAAGAGTTCTTTGAGTAAATGTAGCTTATTTACTTAACTTTCCTATTGATGGCCATTTAGGTCATTGCCAGGTTTTTTGCTCTTTTAAATTAAATGCAGTAGGTCATCTGAAGGTGTAAATATTTTGAGTACTTTTTAGATTATTATGGCTTAAGCAAGACCTTGATGTCTAGAGAGTATTACATTTAAGAAATGGTTACTGTACCACCAAAAATTAATATTAACTGATGTGGAAAGGCCTCCTAGTTAAATTGTTAAATGAAAAAAGCATGGTGTGGGACAGTGTGCCTTAGATACAGAAGAGCTGGTAGGTTACTATATGCTTTTAATACCTAGATCATTTCTGAGAAGGTGCAACAAAAACTCACTCAGAGGCATTGCTTCAGAGGAGGAGAATGGAAGGCAGGCAGGGGTAGAGGAAGCCTTACTTTTCACTATTTATCTTCTTTATCTTCTGCTGTTTGAATTCTGGGTTATGTATGTGTTTTACCAACTTTAAATAGGTTACAATTTTAAATATTTGATATAACTTCCCATTTTTAGAAAAGGTGTAAGAATAGTACAGAGAATTCATGGCTCCCCTTCTCACAGAGTCCCCAAATGTTAATATTTTAAATGCTCCCCAGTTTTTTTTTTTCCTAAAGGAATGAGTTCTATCAGAGATTCGGAAGGCAGGAACTGTTTTGCCCATTTTGCACCTGAGGAAACAGAAACTCAGTGAGGTTAAACAGTTTACCCTGTATCCTTTCAGCAGGTTGGCAGGGGCAGAGTCATGCCAGCTCCTCCAGTGACTGAGCTCCTGTTTCCACAGTGATGATTTGTCCCTAGTCCGGTTTTGAAATAACAGATGGCAGTGGATTCTTCAGTTAAAATAACTTCTCTTTGAACAGACTCTGTATGATTGCAATAATGTAAGACCATGAAATTTTTGCACCTGGTCTTGTGTCCCTGTATATGTTCTGATGTCTCCTAGTTTATAGTCTGTGGGAACTTGAATAGAATTTGTATCCTGCTGTTGTGTGAAGATGGTATAAATCTTAATTATATTGAATTGGTTCATAGTGCTTTTCAGGTCTGCTGTATACTTCTGCTTCTCTGTATATTCATTCTATTAATTTTTGAGAGTTTGATATTGAAACTCTTAACTAAAAATCTTAATTTAACAGCATCGAAACATGTATATTACCTATAGTGAAACAGATCACCAGCCCAGGTTGAATACATGAGACAAGTGCTTGGGCCTGGTGCACTGGGCAGACTCAGAGGAATTGGGTAGAGAGGGAGGTGGGAGGGGGATCGGGATGGGGGATACATGTAACTCCATGGCTGATTCATGTCAATGTATGACAAAACCCACTACAATATTGTAAAGTAATTAGCCTCCAACTAATAAAAATAAATGAAAAAAAATAAAAATCTTAATTTATCTGCTTAAAAAATAATTGTAATATATAGTAGAACTGTATGTAACTTTGTTCTGTATTTTCCAAATCTCCTGTAAATGTGTTGTCATATGTTCATAATTTAAAAAATTAAAAAAAGTGAGACCTGGCAAAAATGAAAAAAAGCTTTCTGTTCATTGCAGTCCATAATCCCACTGTGTATATTTATTGAACATTTTTATTCTGAAGGATATGACAAAAAAACCCACAATTCTATCAAAATATTAAAAAAATAAAATAACTTCTCTTTTTTGAGATTCATCTTTACCTCAGTCTCTTCTTGGATTTCTGAAAGTTCTAAGTCACTGTTGGCTTTGTCAGAACAGTAGATCAGATATGAATGGTCCTATCTGATACCTCAAAGACCTGTGACTTGGTTTCTCTCTCTCTTTTTCCCAAAGAAAATACTTACTGCGTAATAGTAATATATTCATTTTATCATTTTTTCAAAGTTTTTTTCTTTTATTGAGGTGACATTGGTTTATCACACTCTGTAAATTTCACATCTGCAGCATTGTATTTCTACTTCCCTGTGCCCTTCAGCACGCTCACCACCACAAGCTTGGCTCCTGTCACCAGACTGTTGATCCCTTTTACCCATTTTGCTGCCCTTCCCTCTCTGGTAACCACCACTCTGTTCTCTGTATCTGCCTGTTTGTTTTCATTTGGCTTGTTCATTTATGTTTGTTTTTGTTGTTATTTGTTCCTCGTATTTCACACATGAGTGAAATCATATGGTATTTGTGTTTGTCTGACTTACTTCACTTAGGATAATACTCTCAAGGTCCGTCCGTCCTGTGGTCAATGGCAGGATTTCATCTTGCTTTATGTAACGTGGTTCTCTTGCTAGACCTGCACCCGGCAGGCTCCTGCTTCCTCCTCCCAGCACAGGTTGCTGGTGGCAGTTTATAAGCGCAGTTCCTGCATCACCCCCAATTCCTTCTGAGGTAAAATATCTATTGGAGGAGAAAGAGGACTCACAAAGCTACATTCTGAAACTTCAGTTAAAATGGTGCTATAAAATTGTACTGCCTCTACTTCACTAGGGGGCACCCTTTCTTTATGTTTTCAGCTCACTAAATTGATTCTTATCCGTTTGATTTTACTGTGATTGTCTTAGACATAGAAATAGCTTTATTATAATTGCAGTACATTGTCAGTATACAGCAATTAGAAAATACCCATAGGCAAAAAGAAGAAAAAGTTCAAACCCCTCTTTTTCATAAATTACAGCTACTGCAAGTGATTTCATAGGTTATAGTTATTAGTAGGAGAGGGAACTGGCAACCCCACTCCAATACTCTTGCCTGGAGGATCCAATGGACGGAGGAGCCTGGTGGGCTGGGGTCCATGGGGTCTCGAAGAGTAAGACACGACTGAGCGACTTCACTTTCACTTTTCACTTTCATGCATTAGAGAAGGAAATGGCAACCCACTCCAGTGTTCTTGCCTGGAGAACCCCAGGGACGGGGGAGCCTGGTGGGCTGCCATCTGTGGGGTTGCCCAGAGTCGGACACGACTGAAGCAACTTAGCAGCAGCAGCAGTTATTAGTATCGAGTCCAACTACTAGTATTTATTCTTCCAGACTTTTTTCTAATGGACCGAGACACTTAGGGAAAAAAAATTTATTTGTTGACATAGAACATAATGTGGAGGAATACACAGATTGTAAGTGTACAACTTGATGAATTTTCACCAAATGCACAAAGTCAGATAACCACCACCCAGACCAAGAAATAAAACATTCATAAAATCTCTTCTCATAACTCCTTCTTGTCCCTCCCTGTCACTGCCTCCCCCACAGTTAACCACTGTCCTGGCTTCTAGTGCAGAACAGTTTCACTCACTTCTTCTGAACTACATAATGAAATACAATATACACTCTTGTGTTTGGTGTGTGTATGTGTGCTCACACAACATGACGTTATAGGATTGATCTATGTTGTGTGTTGTAATCATTCATTCATTGTTGTGGTCCTGAGGATTTTGGTGAATGAATTTGTCGTGTCCCTTTATAGCAGGGATCAGCAAATTTCCTATAAAGGGCTAGATAGTAATTTTAGGCTTTGTGGATTTTTCAGTCTTAGTTGGAGCTACTACTCAGCTCTGTCTTTGCAGCTCAGAGGCTGCTGTAGATAATATGTAAATGAATGGACATGGCTGTTTTCCAGTAAATATTATTAGCAAAAGATAGATTCCAGGATGGATTTTGCAGTTGTTGTCAACTATTGTTATACTTCCCCGTCTACCCCTGCCACACCACGCAGTTTGGGATCTCTTAATTCCCCAACCAGGGATTGAACCTGGACCCCGGCAGTGGAAGTTCTGAGCCCTAACCACTGGACCACTAGGGAATTCTCTATACTTTTTTTTCTTTTAAGTAAAAATTGTATTGTACTGTATGATTAGTTTCTTTGAGATGTCATAAATAGCCATTATATATATATATATATATATATATAAAATAACCATTTAAATAGTTCGTCATTTCTTTGTGAAAGAGGAATTCCAGGAAGTGAAATAATAGCTGGCACTTTTCCTTCTCTGTTATAGTCTCTGGCAAACATTGATGAAGTCGTGAACAAAATCAGACTGAAAATAAGGTAAGTAACGTCATGTGATTATTTTTTTTCCCACTTTATTTATTAATGGACCTGCTGGGTCTTTGTTGCCGCCTGGGCTCTTCTTCAGTTGTGGCAAGTGGGGGCTGCTCTCTAGTTGTGGTGCGCAGGCTTCTCACTGCAGCGGCTTGTTGCGGGGCGTGAGGTCTGGGGCCTTCGGGCTTCAGTGGGTGTGGTACATGGGCTCAGTGGTCGCGGCTCCTGGGCTCTGGAGCCAGGCTCAGTAGTTGCGGCTCACAGGCTTAGTTGCTCCTCGGCATGTGGGATCTTCCCATTTCAGGGACTGAACCCATGTCTCCTGCATTGGCAGGAGAATTCTTTACCACTGAGCCACCAGGGAAGCCCAACACCATGTGATTATTAATAGTGATCACCCTTACCTGTGAGAACACTGAAATCTCAGGTTCTCTGTAAGATGGTAATTTTTAAAAGAATAGTTCTTTTATCTGGGTTTCCATATGAGCCTTGTGGCAGAGAGCTCAATTCTTTGATCATCTTCAATTATTTATTTTTTAAAAGAAGGAATCTGTAACAGGCCATTTAGAACAGTTGATTATAAAAGGAGGCAAAAGCATTGCTGTATTTTTAATGGCTCTATTTCCCTAGCAGACCTACCCTTTTTAAATTTTCCCAAGGCTTAGAAATGAAGATGGACTTATATTTTTATCCATTCGCCACTTATCAGCTAACAGCGTGGTCAGATATGCTGATTGGTGTGAGTGGTGGCTGATTATTACACATTGTGATTAATCCAGGATGTCTAGGGTGGTCAGCAAATGTCCCTTCCTGGCCAGATAGTCTTATTCTGGTTTATCCATGTCTAAATTTCCAGTTTTGACACATGGTAGATATTCAAAGTTTGTTCTTTGTGATTATTACTGTAATGGTTGATGTCATAACTTTAAATAGTTTTTGTTGTTGCTGTTTAACTTTTGATGAGGAGAAACCTTCATTTTGAATCCAAGCGATGATTTTTTTTTCCCAGACAACCTTGGGTTTTCAGGTAAAGACCTCTGCCATTAATATTTTGTTCAGTTGAGTACCTAAAAAAGTGCAAAGAAGCCTGTTTACTGTTTGGGCTGACTTTAACTCTAACAGTTCTAGTAGAGACCACTAAGTTGTCCAGGGTTTGCACAGAAAATGAAAATTCCCCAGTGATCTAAAAATCACTTATGAGCCAGTTATTTTCAGCTTCTCCCACTGAACTTTTTTTTTTTTTTCCTAATGGCTTCTTCAAATGAAGGATTAAACTGACTGATATAAATTTTTCTGGTTGAGTACCATTAAATGGCCTCTTTCAGCTGTAGGAGAAAGAGGAAGTGGAGGCTGCAGATCTGCCTCCTGTGGTCAAGGCCCAGGCAGCGAAGCACGGATTTCATGTATCACCTTGCTCCTTATATCTTTTAAGGGTGTTACTGAGGAAGGTTTTTGTGTGGGATAACTTGAATTCTCTGGCTTGTTCCCATAAAGTTTCAGCAACTTTGTCATTTCTGGTTTACTCCATGAAAAGTATTACAAGTTATATTGGTCGCTTTGACCAGCTCTGAACATTAAATAAAAATAACCTTTAAGAAAAAAGAACAAAGATGACTCATCAGTCTGTGCTGGGTTTGGCTTCTTACACTACTTTTGCTGCCCCCTCACTGGGGTCCAGGGCTTTAGTCTTCTTTGGATCATCCAAACTTCTTTGGTTTTTTTCTGAATAAGTAGCTGCAGTCTGTAGAAACTGAGGAAAAGTTCCTAGTGTTTTCTTTTGGTCAACCTGGAATTGAGATTATTTTAATGATCTATGTCCTTTAACACTTTTTTGCTAGGAGACTGGATGACAACATTCGAACTGTTGTAAGAGGTCAAACAAATGTGGGACAGGATGGCAGGCAAGTAAGTAACATATTCCTCCATGTTCATTATATCCTCTGATTTCTTCAAGACCCCACAACCAACTGACCAGAATATTGATCTGCCTGCTTACAGAGCACTTTCTTACTGATCTGTCCCGTATACAGCAGGAAGCTTGCAGACTCATCCCACTACTGGCAGAGATGGGCTGCCCAGAGCAGCCATGAGCTGTCACTCAGCATCCCTTAGAGCAGAAGCCGTGCCTGGTAGCACAGCTCACCAGGGCCAGGCCGGGAGGCGCACTGAAATGAGAGGACGGAGGTGTCCCTGTCTTCCTGCTGGGTGGCGGGTATCTCTGAGCCTGCATCCTGCTCTTTCACTTTCTGATTTAGTTCTGGTCGTGTTTTGTCTCCTGCTGTGATCTGTCCACACTGAAAGCCTCGTACTCTCCAAGCATGTCCCACGCTTTATGCTTGAGTAAGTAAGTAAGTGTGGGTAAATGTTAGCCACTCGGTCTTGTCTGACTCTTTGCGACCCCATGGACTGTAGCCCTCCAGGCTCCTCCGTCCGTGGAATTTTCCAGGCAAGGGTACTAGAGTGGGTTGCCATTCCTTTCTCTAGGGGATCTTGCCGACCCAGGGATCAAACCCTGGTCTCCTGCATCGTAGGCAGATTCTTTACCTCCTGAGCCACCAGGGCTTATGTTCTTTTCTTCTTTTTGCCTAAAAGGCACGTTCTCCTTTTTTTCTCCCAGTAGCTCCATTCTGAAATCTTTCCCAGCTCAGATACTACTTCTTTTATGAAATTTTTGTTCTGCTCAACTGATATACCAAAGGAATCAGAATATTAGAAATCCAAGTCCAGAGGGGACTTGAAACTCATCTGGTCCACTCTTCTCATTTCATAGATGAGAAAGTCGATCCCAGCAGCCATCAGTTAGAGGTAGAGTCTTTCTGCCCTCAAACTCCCACAGACCCTGGCCCCTGCTTTTCTGACTTACAGTGAACACATCTTGTCCCTTTGGCTAGTGTGTAAGCTCCTTGAAACCAGAACAGTATCTTTCTCATCTTGGCATTTCTCAGCATGCAAAGTCCACCTGCCATAATATTTTATTCAACTGTATTAAATATTTGGTCTGTGGAAGATTATCTAGTATTTGTAAATAAACAAAAGCCCTCTACCAGAAAACATCACTGGGACCAGTGTGTGTGTCCCTTTAAAGACATTTAAAGCTTGACTGGTGCTCGACTAGTCCCGGCTATCTACCATTTAAAATAATAGCACTGCTGTTTAGCGTGTTTCCGCCTATATTTAGAAAGGCTCACTAGAAATCCTAAAATACTTCAGAGATTCTCAGGTATTTACAGTTTTAAGAGTGTGAAAATAAAGTGAATCATTCATCAGGAGTTTTTGCTGGGTCATGCTGAGTAGATATTGTCCCTTTTAGTTATTTATGTTTTAACCTGTGATGACAAACAGGCGGTCTTGAAGAGTCAGGCCCTGAGGTAGATGGCCTGGAGGAGAGTCAGCCCTCTCCACCTTCACTTATTAATAGGTTGCTGCAGCAAGGCAGGTCATATTTCAGAGAGCAGCACCACATTTTCAAGAATGTTTAGATAGCATTTCAATCTGTGATGGAATTTCGTGTTCGTCTCCTTAGAATCCAGACAGAAAGGAAGCCCAGGAGAAGTAATTGCTTTTCCTGTCATCCCCTCCATCTGTGTTTTCCAACAGTTTGTAATGCAAGCTGAAGGAGAGACTTTTTTTTTTTTTCCAAAGAGCTTTGAGTCCTATCCTTGTCAACTCGTAGGGGTGAAAAAGCCTTAGTGTCCAGCCCCACTGGCCAGTGGTTTGCTGAAGAGAGGCTCCATCTGACTGGCATGGACTCAGGAGAATTACAGATGTTCCAAAACATTGGGCTTTATAGGTCAGGAGTCCTCGGTTCCCTCTTCTCTGGAACAGAGGAAAGTCTGCCCTCAGAAAACTTGTTTCCGAAGTTTCGAGGGAACACTCAGAAGGGGAGAGCAGAAATGTGGACAAAAGGAAGTTTTCCTTTCATTCATTTCCTCTTGATTGTGTGCACCCATTACAGCTATGCTTTGTCATCTGTGTAAATAGGAGGAAAGTGTTGACTTCACATTCATGGTGTCTTCAAAGATATCTTTTGCAGAAAAGGTCCTTCTGGAAATCAGTGTTTCTGACTCCAAAATTATTTGTGGAGAGGAAGCGATTTGGCAATTGAAGACACAGCAAGGCAGTTTCTTTAGTCTCCTGACATTTCTGAAACGCCTACCTCCTGGTTAGCACTCTGCTGCGCATGTGGGAGAGCCTTCCATGTCGACCACCTCCTAGGTGGGCGGACTTGAAGTGGTCTAGTCCATGACCTTTTCTAACCAGAATGTGCTCATACGAAGCTAATACAGCTCAGAATTCTCCCAATTTTTATCTGTTGAAATCATTAGGCAAAAGGTTTAATTAAATACCCACATGTTTGAAACTTTGTGGATGAGATGAGTCAACACAGTAAGCACATGAGCCAGTATGCTTTGAAAATTAACTTATACAACTTCCCAAGAATTGAAATGGACAGCTTGAACAGAGGTAGAAAGAGAGGTGACTAGAGGAGTGGGTTAGAAGAAGAAAAAGTTTGCGTGTGAAACTTCAAGACTAGCCAGACCTTGATCAGTTCCTAGTCAGCTCACTAAGAATCATCAAGAGAGGATCAGTCCCAGGACTTCCTTCAGTCTCTTGTGTGGAGCTTGTCTATAATGTAACTATTGCACCAAAGCAAGACTAAGGTTTGGGAGGGGAAGAAAATTATTGCCATCTTCAGCTCTGCTCACTCAAACTTTGATTTGGAAGAAGCATATAAGATCATTGTAGAACCACCTCCCACCCAGTTCAGGAATCCTTTCTATGACATCTCTGACATTTCATTATCCTGCTTCTGCTTGGATACTTGCAGTGATGGGCAGCTCACTATTTTCTTATTTTGCAGGACCATTTGTTCCAGTTTTGTACAGCTTTAATTGTAAGAAACTTCTTTTTTTTTTTAATTTATTTATGTGGCTGCTCCAAATCTTAGTTGCAACACACGAGATCTTCTGTCTTCATTGGGGCATGCAAATCTTTAGTTGCAGCATGTGGGATCTACTTCCTGACCATGGATCAAACCCAGGCCCCCTGCATTGGGAGCCTGGATTCTTAGCCACTGGGGTGTCCCCATCTCTTCTTGATTTCAGGAGACTTTTGCCTTCAGTTCTCTGCTGGGTTCAGAGAAGTTTTGATTTTGCTCTATTTTTTTTCTCATTATTAATTTAAGGGCAACACTCTTTCCAGCTTTCTGCATCCTGGGCAAAAGCACAACTAACCAGTGGCTTTTAATGTAGTTTAGTATCAGAAGTTCAGTAGTAAGATTTCAGATTCCATACTGCAACCAATCTTTAAGAATCTACCACTTTTCCTCAAAAAACTTAGATTTACCATACAAAACTGGCAATGTATCCAAAGAGAACACTAATTGAAAAAGATAACATGTACCTCAGTGTTCATGGCATTATTTACATAGCCAAGATATGAAAGCTACCTAAGATATCGATCCATAGATGAATGGATAAAGAAGATGTGAAGTGTACGTACACACACACACCACACACACACCCACCACACACACGGAATGCTACTCAGCCATGAAAAAGAGAATGACAAATTTGTCATTTGCAACATCATGGATGGACCCAGAGGATATTATATTTAGTGAAATAGACAGAGGAAGACAAGTACTGCATTTTATCACTTATATGTGGAGTCTAAAAAATAAATGGACGAGTATAACAAAACAGAAACATGCCTACAGATATAGTGGTTACCATATCTCCCCACAGATACAGTGGGGACAGAGGGAAGGGGAAACGAAACAATGTGTGTGTACTAAGTCGCTTCAGTTGTGTCCGACTCTTTGCGACCCCATGGACTGTAGGCTGCCAAGTTCTTCTGTCCATGGGATTCTCTAGGCAAGAATACTGAAGTGGGTTGCCATGCCCTCCTCCAGGGGATCTTCCCAGGGGCAAAATAGGAATAAGGAATTAAGAGGAACAAACTACTTTGTGTAAAACAAGTAAGCTATAAGGGTAGTGTACAGCTCAGGGAATATAACTAATGTTTTGTGGAGTATAATCTATAAAATGTCTGAGTCAGTTATAGATGCTTGAAATTAACACAATATTGTAAACCAGCTATACTTCAGTTTAAAAAAAGAGTCTACAGCTTTTCAAATTTTGCTGTAGTTTCAAAAAGGATTATCCACGAGTACCTGAAAAGGATATTAAAATACTGCTTTCTTTTTTAACTGCCAATCTGTATGAAGCCAGATTTTCATATTTTTCAACTAAAACAACACATCAGAACAGATTCAATATAGAAGCATATATGAGAGTTCAACTGGTGTCTGTTAAAGTGTATACCAAAGATATTTGCAGAGGTATAGAAATAGTGCCACCCTCTCAAATTTGTCTTGAGGAAATAGTTATTTTTCTTAAAAGCATGTTATTTATATTAACATGTAATGGGCTTATTATTATTATTTTTAAAGGGATTAATAAATGTTTTTTTAATTTCTCAGTTTTAGTTTCCAGTGTGGTATGTATCCATAGCTGTAACCCACATAAACAAAATCTTTGGGATTCTTAGTAATATACTTGATAAGAGTATAAAGAGATCCTGAGATTTAAACATTTTTAGAAATGCTTTTAATAGTATTTCAGTGTTCAGTAAGTAGGAATGATAGGCAGTTTGTTCTTGATTTTAGTGATAGTGACTGTAGTTCGTATACTTGTTCATTCACTTATACAGAAAGTTAGTGCTTTCTCTGTGGTGGGCTCTGTTCCAGGGGCTGGGGATAATACAGTGAACAAAACAAAGGTCCTTCTCTACAGGTGACACTGAATGTGCCAGTCTCTCGTTTCCAAATTTTGTGTTAAGGACCTATCCTCATGACCTTGGTTCACTAACCCTGGTTGCCAGAAAAAGAGATGTTGAATTTTATTATATGCATTCCCTTCTTCTTTTTAAATATTTATGTGCTTATTTGGTTGTACCCAGTCGTAGTTGTGGCACACAGAATCTTTAGTTGCGGCATGGAAACTCTCAGTTGTGCATGTGGGACCTAGTTCCCTGACCAGGGGTTGAACCCGAGCTCCCTGCATTGGGAGTGCAGAGCCCCCTTTCACTGGGCCACCAAGGAAGTCCCCTTTCCATCTTCTTCAGGTATGAGCATATGGTTTTTCCATTTGATGATTAGCTTATTGTTGTTTTGTTTTAAGTATTTAACCCTCCTTAAATACCTACTGGATCATGGTGCTTTGTCCTTTTTTGTTGAATTCTGACATGATTATCTTGGATTTGCATTCCTGTTCAAAAACTTCATTCCTTTTTCATGACTGAATAATATTCCATCACATGTACATATCACATTTTGTTTATCCACTCATGTGTTCCTGGCCATGAAAAATGCCATAATGAGCACTGACATACAAATATAGTCCCTGCTTTCATTTCCTTACAGTACATACCCAGGTGTGGAATGGCTGGATCATATGGTGATTTTTTTAATCATTTCAATATTTAATCTCTTTGGAAGCATTTTTCCCATATTGTTCTGAACTTTAATAATATATGTTTCCACTTGACAAGCATATGTTGCTGTTTTGTTTTCATTTAATACATATAGACAGTGTGTTTCAGATTAGTTATAGGCTTAAGTTTTTGTGTTCAGTACCTAACAATAATGCTGCTGCCCTCTTCAAAACAGAAAACTACCAGGATGATTTCTTTTAGTTAGCACGTCCAACAGTTGGACTATTTCCTTCCTGACCTTAGAAATACATCAAGTCCCACTTGTGTGCAACATGATTATTGAAAATGGTTTTAGGAAAATAGTATTGCCAAGAAGGAACACTGAAGTTTGTTATTCTTCTGAGCCATCTCCATGTAAATTGGCACTCTTCAGGAGCCAAGAAAGAAGGTCAAGCATAGCTTTTGCCATCTGCTTGTTTCCATGTTAAGGGCAGTCACAGGTTTAAACTAGAGTCTCCACATCTAAAGAGGAAAATGCCATTCATCACAACCGTAGCTGCTCTGGCTATTACCCAGGTTACTCTTACTTTTGACTGCTAGCTGTTAGTGATGGAAGGAAAATTCCATCCTTAGTCTATTTGCCTGTTAGAAAAATTGTAGTATAACTGCTGACAGGGTGAAGATTTCTGGGTTTTAGATCCCTGACAGAAGTCATCCAGGTGTGTTTGAACAATGAATGGGAATTTGAAACTGTTACTTCGTGTAAGAACTTGACCTCCTTTTTCCCCCTCCGCTCTTTCATCCATGGAAATACAGAATTTAGAGCAGCATGAATTCGGTTCTTTGGTGGTTCTGTCAACATTTCCATTCATAAATCCCTGTTTTCAGGAGTCTGTAACATAGCTATAAAATTGCCTTTGCTCTAGTTTGGACTCTGAGGTCTCTGGAAGGAGATTAGTTTTGCAAAACCAGAGATAATGCCTTTTTAGTCTGTTTTGGTTTGGTGTTCTGTAGTTGTCTAAGTCAAAGCTCTAAAATTCATATAGCATTGGATCACATGCCAGGATTTCTGGTTATTGTTTCCACGTTATGTTGTGGACCCTCTGAGCAGATGCTATGTTCACCTCTGTGTTACGTGACACCTAGAATTTGCATGTTGGGCAATCTACATTAGTGTCACTCTCATAACAGCCCCCAACCAGAGGAGGGTGTTGCTTCTAGAGATATACTTCAGTTCAGTTCAGTTCAGTTGCTCAGTCGTGTCCGACTCTTTGCAACCCCATGAATCTTACTGATAGATAAATCTGATGGTCGAAATGCCATCTTTTATAAAACAAGAGGTAATTTGAGGGAGTCTTTATTCCATCTCTGACCTAGTTACTGACCCTTGTCTTCTTGTCACATTTCTGAATTTTCTTGTTCTTGGTCACATGACAGCAGTAGGGATAGCTAGCCAACTGTTACTCATATGATAATATCACTTATGCTAGGCCAGGTGCTACACTTTCTTTTTCATTGACTACTTGGAGATTCTGATATTTGGAGATTTGGGTTTCTCAGCATCTTGTGGTCCAGTTGCAGTACACTTGTCAGCCCTGTGGTTATTCAGATCTTTAGAAGGAAGAGGGTGGAAGCCTAGTGTGTTCTCAATCGATTCACTATAAGCGAAGGCACATTTTGAGTTGCTTAGAAGGTACATTTTGACTTTTTTGTCTTAATCTGTAATGCTAATGTTTTATTACAAGATAACCTTGTTTATTTTGAGGAATTCCCTGGCGGTCCAGTGGTTAGGACTCGGTGCTTTCATAGCCAGGGCCCGGGTTCAATCCCTGGTCAGGATCCCATAAGCCATGTGGCAAAAAAAATCTCCCCTAAACAAATAAACATGTTTATCTTACATTCTGCAAAATGTTGCATCAGTTACTTCGTCCTCACGAAGATGTGCATTAGGCCACCTAGATTTTACTCTCCCTGTTTTACAGATGCAGGAACAGGCTCACATCTGTTTTATGACTTGCCCCAAAGCACACTGGGTGCACTATTAATAATAAGGGATTCAGATTTTCTGTTTTTGGCTATGCCAAGTCTTCGTTGCAGCACGCAGACTTCTCTAGTTGTGGCGTGCAGGCTCAGGAGTTGTGCCGCGAGGGCTTAGTTGCCCACAGCATGTGGGGTCTTAGTTCCCCAGCCAGAGATAGAACCCATATCCCTTGCATTGGAAAGCAGGTTCTTAACCACTGGACCACCAGGGAAGTCCCAGGGTCCAGATCTTCTGATCTGGTCATACTGGTGTGTACCAAATTCTCTTTTTTTAAACAGTGACAAATTAAAAAAAAACAGATTCAGGAACCACTTTTTCTCCACTGTGGAACCTGGAAAGTTAACTGGTTCACAGGGGAGTCCAAACAGTGACTGTGACTGTGGCCTCGTTAACCATCTGGGCCCCTCTCAGCATGAAGAAGCTGGACTAAGAGAAGAGCTCCGGGCAGGCAGGAAGGGAGAACTGAGTGTTGACCGCTCACCTGTGGTCCTGAGCGCAGGGGATCTAATCCTGAGGGAAGTGGAACAGGAAGAAACAGTCTTCCAGATGAAACCTGCGGTGGTGGTGGTAGGAGGGGAGTGTAGCCTAAAGGGCTTTGGTACAGAAAGTATGGACGTGTTCGTCGTTAAGTCGTGTCTGGCTCTTTGCAACCCCATGGACTGTAGGCCTCCAGGCTCCTCTGCCCATGGGGTTCTCCAGGCAAGAATACTGGAGTGGGTTGCCATGCCTTTCTCTGGAGATCTTCCCAACCCAAGGACTGAACCTGGGACTCCTGCATTGCAAGCAGATGCTTTACCATCTGAGCCACCTGGGAGGAAGGGAGCTATAAAAAAAATCAGCTGAAGGAACATCTAGACGCCAAACCTGAATGAAGATCCATAGTATAGATGAGCATTTGTTACTCAGTGGCTACAATTAGATGTGATGGTAAAATATGGAGGATTAGAATTTAACTTAGCAGTTGGGAAGTCCTAGCAGGAAGTAGTCCTTTGTTAAACCTGAGCAGATTGTTCCTTTAAATGTGCCCCATCTTCTAAGTATTGAATTTCTGTACCTTTTATTCAGCAAAAGCAGCTGAGACTCTTGTTTGAACTTTTCCTTCTCCAGTTGCATTTGGAGTTGCTGGTTTAAATGTGCTCATCCTCAGGGGTTACATTTCATCAAAGGAAGCTGTGCTTGAGTACATTCCCCACACCCCGCTATTTCAGGGCAAACAGATTTTAAGTTATGGGCGATAACAGATATACACAGAACTGTAAAATGTAAATGTTTAGTCTTGTTTGGGTACTGCTGAGTTTGTGTCCCAGCCCCGTCTTAGGACTTTAACTTCTGGCTTGTTTCCTAAACACAATAAAAATGAACTCTTTGGTTCACATCTTTGGGGATGTGGTTTGCAGAAATCATAAATTAAAGTAACTTAGGTGGAACAGAGCCTTTTAACAAATAAGGTGAAAATTACTCCTTCTGCCCTTTACATTCTTTTGGTTCCCAAACTTGGAGAGAAATCTGTGCTTTAAATAAAGCCCCTTTATACCCAGGGTTTCTGAATGGGCTGTGGAAGAATTTGTGTTAGCATCTAGTGCTTTGCCTCTGATGGGTGCCCATCTGGCATTTGACCAGGGCTGCCAGACCTGGAAGTGCCTGGTGTGTTCGAGGCCTCAGAGGATCATGATGCTGTCCTCATGCAGCCATCCATGGCAGTGAGATTCCTGGAGCCTCTGCTCCTGTTTGACACGGTCCTGGGGCACAGGCTGCATTATTTTTGTTGCTGAGACTTTTTTAAAGCACCTCTCCTTCAGCTGGGGATGCTTTGTTTCCATAGCAACAGCTCTCAGCGGTGCCAGGCCAGCCAACAGTGTCAAAAGAAGAGCCATTCCATAAATTGAGGACACTCACCCCTAGATGCTGCCTTTAGTGGATGTCAGGGTCCCCCTGTTGAGGCCTCATCAGATACGGTCGCCCTTTGCAATGTTTTCGTGGAATCCCTTGCTTCCCAAATGATTCTGGCATTTATACCTCTTTCTGTTGGTCTCATCTTCTAGTTATTTCTATTGCTATTTCTTATGTATCCCTCACAAGCTCTTTAAAGATACGTCCCCCATCTAGCAATCTTTTTCTCTCAGTATCTAGCTTTAGTATAGGTGGCAGGCGCTCACTTTTTATTGATGGGGTGAGCAAGAGATTGAAGTTTTCTTCCCCTGGAGAATAGCTCATTTGCAACATGATTTAGCAAGACCACCCCCAGATCCTTGAGCCACCCTTCTGGGTGCCCTGCAGGTGTTGGACTTAACCAGCCAACTTGCAAAGCTCTAAAATATGGGTCATCAGCCTTTGTTCTTAGAGGGATGGTCTCATATGAAATGTCACACTCCATCTGGGAAACCAGGAAATAATACTACTTACAATTAGTGAGTCCCATTTATGAACTGAGTCTTTCTCCAGGATCCTCTGGGTGACAAAAGACAAAGCCCAGCTCAAACTGGCTTAGGTAAAAGGATTGCTTTGAAGGCCCTATTTATTTGTTTATTTGACTGGCTCCTGGTCTTAGTTGTGGCATGTGGGATCTACTTCCCTGACCAGGGATCAAACCCAGGGCCCCTGCATGGGGATTGTGGAGTCCTAGCCACTGGACCACCAGGGAAGTCCCTGGAAGGCTAACTGTGTCCTGTTTTGAGCAGCCTCTGAAAGAATAGTGTTGCTGCCAGGCTTCTCAAATAACGGAAGGTGGCCCTCGAATACGGCCCTGGATCTTTCTAGGTGTCTCTCCAGGTGTCAGCTTCATCGTCTCTACCTGGAGACCAGCTACCATCTACCCTAATTTCACATCCTGGGGCTGCCTCCACCAGAGAGAGATGAACTTTGTTTCCCAATTCATTCTGGAAAATCACAGAAAAGTTCCAAGTGGCCCAGCTTGGGCGTGGTCTACTTCTGGGACAGCCGACTCTGTTAACATAGAGGAAAACTCCCCGGAGGAAGGCAATGTATTGAGTAAACAGTATCCAAGGTGTTCACTGCTAAGCCATTTTCCTTCCTGACAAGCTTTTGGGTTGGGACTGCTGTCCCTGTTCTGGGGATGGTGAGTTTGTGCCTCTTAGATGCTGGGGTTGAGTGGCTGGACAGAAATCACACAGTAAATGGCAAGACTGGCATTTGAATCCCTGTCTGCTGGTTCAAGAACTCCCTGCTTTTTACTAATACTGTGTGTGGTCTTTCCAAACAATAGGAAGGGAACTGGCAGATGTAAAAGTTGAACAACAGAAATGATAGCAGAGTAAGTGGGAAAATATCATTTTCTTTCCAGTCACTTTGAACATTAGCCCCTTACTTTTTTTTCAGAGAACTTAAAGCCATATCAGTTCTGAAAATGAGCAGCCTCTTCCTCCTTCCTGTGGTGGCAGCAAATGGGATCTCAGTTTTCAATCTCTGAAGGGCTGCCCATGGACTCACAGGATAAAGGCAGTATAATTCTCTCAGAGAGTGAAATTTGATGCATCTAGGAGCCAGAGGGGAGGTTAGTTTCTCTAGGCATTTTCATTGGCTCAGATCCTCTCTGTCTACACAGGTGGCAGACAACAGTTCTGGGGGACGGGTAGGGTGGGGGGAGAGTTGAAAAAAGAAGAAATCAATGAGGTCTGTGCCAGGTTCCACACTGCTTATCTTTCATGCACATGGCCTAGCAAGGCTTAGGTAGACCATTCAGCATCTTCTTCAGGAGGCAAGGAAAATTAAGAATAATGGTTACAGTCAATAATGCACAAAAATACAGAGATAGCATAATTGATTCTTCTGAGTCTAGCACTGAGTCTAGGCTAGCTCAGTGGGTCGCCTTGAATCTCCCATTTGCAGAATCTCAGTCAGTAAAGAGGACAGCCACAGTCACTGCTTCCTAATAGCATCCTTGGATGCAGGTTGCAGCCACGCTCCAGTGCTCAATTCGGAAACTCCGCTAAGGGTGGATTGAAAGCAGACATTTTTGGGTGATTAGTTCTGTTTTTAATCCACATACAGCCCGGAATGGAAAAGTAGCCACATTTTATTTTAATGAGTGTCTAGGGGCAGTGCCAGAATCATTCTTTCAGCACATTTTCTCATTAGCTAGGTATAAAAGCATTTTAGGGTCATTTAAAAGTAAAATCTTGACCTTCTGTAGGTCTTAGGATATTTCCAACTACAAAACACTCCTCCTCTAGGGTGATTGATTATTAGATATCAAATATTAGGGTAGGTGACTTGCTTGATGGAGCGAATACTTCAGAAGAACCTTTTGGGCTCTGGAAAATGAATTATACTAAATTTCCTCAACTTCAGTACATTGTTATAACAAGCAAAAATATTCCATCCTGAAAACAAAAAAAATCTGGCAGACAGTTTATCTTTCTTTAAGACTGTGAAATGTAAGATGGTGTGAGTCTTAACTTCTTCGCTGAAAAAGTGGTACCTTAAGCAGAGACAGTTCTGGTAGGATGCCAGATGGAGAAGAAGAGAGGAATAGAGACAGAAACCCTTTCTCTGAGAAAGGATTGTGGAAACTTCTTCAGACCTGAGATCGAAGCATAGCATGCAGCCCTTCTTGCCTTTCCTTTCACTGAATGTCACGTGTCTTAGGGGATTTGGGTAGAGAACACTTTGGCTTTAATACCATCAGCGCATCCTTAGACCATGACATGACCAACAAGATCACAGAATTGGATGCACAATTCTGTACAATTTGATGCTGTGCCACAAAAAGTGAGTCTTTTTTGATGGGGACTTGCCAGCAGGGGCCTCTGCAGTGCTCTCTCACGCAATGACCAAACATTTTTTAGAAGATCCAGTAGGTTGAGAATTTACTCACTTCTGGCAGCATTGGGGGCCTTAGACTTTACATTGGCCAAATAGATAACAGTTACAGAAAGTGGGATGCTGTGGTTTTGAACCACTGCTCACAGTGGTGCCTGGAGTTAGGGAGGGCTGTGCTCATCCAGAGCAGTAACTCAGCACTGCTGCTCTTCTGAGGAGTACCCCATGGGGTTTATAATCTGTTGGCAAATATTTGTCAAGTTCTAACTGTGCTCCAGCTTTGGTTAGATGCTGTAGTAGAGGTGAAAGTAATGAAAGTTATTTGCTCAGTTGTGTCTGACTCTTTGCAACCCCATGGACTGTAGCCCACCAGGCTCCTCCGTCCATGGGATTCTCCAGGCAAGAATACTGGAGTGGGTTGCCATTTCCTTCTCCAGGGAATCTTCCCGACCCAGGGATCAAACCCAGGTCTCCCGCATTGCAGGCAGGCGCTTTAACCTCTGAGCCACCAGGGAAGCATAAAACCTAAATGAAAGGGATTAGTATGATCCAAGCCAACACTGTTTACAAAAACAGGTGTGGCAGACTAGATTTTACCCTGAGGTGTCATTTGCTGGTCCCTGCTCTCGTACACACTGCCTCCACTTTGTCACACCACTGTCCATTTCTGTTCCCTTGACTCCACTGAAACTGTTCCTGTCAAGGTCATCAGTGACTTCCCTGGTGTTCATTTTGGTGGTCCTAATCTTCCATAAATTTTCTCATATGGAAACACAAAAGACCCAAAAAGCCGAAGCAGTCTTGAGAAAGAAAGATGAAATTGAAGGAATCAGGCTCTGTGACTTCAGACTATACTACAAAGCAACAGCAATCAAAATAGTATGGCACTGGCACAAAAACAGATCATTTATTACTTTTTCACATTTAAATTTTGTTAGAACTATTTTGGTTTGTCGTCATCTTAGGAACTCTAATGTTGGGCAGTATGGCAGTTAACAGTGCTCAGCAGAATCTTGTATCCTTGTTTTGAGGAAGTAAATATTAGAAATGAAGAAGGGAATTCCTAGGAGGGGTGGGGAGGTGCGGTAGATGGGCATGGATTCACAGGGGCCGTGGCTGAGGATAGAAATTGTCCGACAGTGGGCAGGCCTAGAGGTGGTGAGTGAGAGGGAAGAATAGTAGGTATGTATGGATGTATCTATCCATAGGTGCAAACGTACATTTGCCCAGGCTGGTCATAAGCCCTGGAAATAGACCTAGTTAGTATCTGTGCAGTTTTTTACACCTGTTATGTCCTTGAATCCTCCCAACAACACTGGAAGTAGGTTGCCTTGTCACCCCTTTGCAGATGAGGAAACCGATCCCCAGAGAGGTTGTCCAGCTGGTATATGATGGCACAGGGAGGCCTCAGACACCTGCCTTCTGGCTGGAACGTGGAGGGATCTCTCACTGCTCCACAACTGTTTTGGGGGTGTTGAATCTGGGAGTGAGGAAGGCAGGATGGTGGGAAGCAGAGAGGAAACAGTTGCTGAGTGAGGCATCCTTTTGGGAGGGGTTGGGGTTGAGGGGCTGCTCAGGGAGACCCAGTTCCATTCCATCACCCATTTGGACTGGTTACTCCTCTTCAGGTAACATTTCCCAAATTACAGGTACCAATGCCAATTGTTGTTCTGAGACCAAACTGTCTGATGATTAAAATACCTTAGCCCAGATGGCAGACATGACCAGTATAAAAGCTCCTTTGCTCCCCAGCCTTGGTAGATACAAGTTCAGCGATCCAGCAGAGCAGATGCACACTCTGCCTGCCCCAGGAGGTGGTACGAACAGCTGTTTATTCAAATAGCATCACCTCAGTCTTCGCAACGAATGGTCAAAGGAAGCTGAGACACAGTCTCACGCAGCAGCTTGGCATTCCTCGTCCCCAGCCTGAAACCCCTGCCGATCCCAGAGGTTCAAGAAGGTCAGAAGAGACCTCTGTCGGGGCTGAGCCACACTGGGTGAGATATTCCAGAAGGAGGAAGTAGTCCCAGCATCAGAAAAGCAGCCTCCCGGAAGCCAGGGAAGGACGGGGAGACACAGTCCCTCCTTCCAGCCAGGGAGGAATTACCTGCCTAGGAAGCCACCTTAAGTTTGCTTATTGAGGATATTTTTCAGCAAAAAGGAAAATGTGTTAGTTCGTAGTCCAGAGGCAGCTCTATCTGGCTTCTGCTGAAGGCGAAGGTTCAAATCTGTCAGGGCTTTTGTCCTCCTGCCTACATCACAGCTTTGCTGTCCTCTTGCCTCTGTCAGGGTGTTCTTCTCTGGGAGGCTGGCTATTTGTCCCGTGCAGGCACAGATGGCCACACACAGACTTTTTACTTTTCTAAAGGGCTCAGGAGGCCCCGTTAAGACAGACCACTCTTAAGTCCAAAATAAATGAACTGTGTTTGGTGAACTAAAACTTGAGTTCTTCAGGCCACTGCCTCCTTCACCAGTATGTGTGTTCTGCTAGTGTGTAACTGAGCACCTTCTCCACTTCCCAGATGTTCCTTCCCAGACTACCACGGTTGCAGCTGTGGGCTGTAATGCTTTTCATGGGTGTCATCTTTGTCGGGGTTTATTTCAGTGGAAACATTTGGCTCACCATTAGCTTTCTGTGTCCCTTTGTAACTTCTTTGATTTCTAAGTGGGGTATCTAGAAATGTCTTTAAGGTTGGCCACAGTTCTGGAGTCCCCATGCACAGCTCTGATTTTTTTTTTTTTTTTTTTTGAAGGCTTCATCTTCTGGAACTTCCAAAATCTGGAGCATCTCCTACCCTCAATTTAGAGCCACCTCTGTGTCTCTGCAGGCTTTTGAAAGTTACCACATATGTGTGCACATGCACACACACAGATGTGCATTCCTGTTTCTTTATTGTCATCAGTATGTTTAGTGTTCACTGAGATGGAAGGAAATAGTTTAGTTTTTAAATTAAAACTTTATGATTCAACTTGGCAAGAACCCTGAATGTTTATCTGCCTGTATCCAAATGCTGGACTCCCTCTGTCTCTGCTGCCCAGGACTCAGGTGAAATCGTCGGCACAAGTGCAACGAAGCAAGAGAACTCCTGGCATTTTCTTCTGAGGCTGCCCTTGATCATAGTGTAGAGACTAGTGCTGCCTTGTGTTTCATTTATTCCTCTCATTCTAGGCACTTGAAGAGGCCCAGAAAGCGATACAGCAGCTCTTCGGAAAAATCAAAGATATCAAAGACAAAGCAGAAAAATCAGAGCAAATGGTGAGTTGAGGTTTCCTCCTGACATTTTTGCACCAGCAGAGGAAGTTGACTTGTCATCCAGTCGTGTACTGGTTAATAGATTTGTTCTTCCCCCTTGCCACCAACCACACCCAATGTCTCCAACTCCAGCCCTGGGAGGACACGCCACACCCATGCAGGAGGAGCCACGAGACACGCAGTGACTCAGCCTCCCTGCTGCCGGCATCTGCAGCCCTCTCTTTAAGGAGGGAAAGTTCTTTTCTTCTCCGTCCCCAAAATAGTTTGCTAGTCATTTTGGATTTCTCTCTCTAACATTTGTTCGCATCACCCATTTCTCAGTTCAGATGTACATGTGATACCACTTGAAAACTGGGCTTGGATCTGGGGAGGCTGCATCCCACTGGTGAGACGCTCTGAGGGGTTTAAGGTCTCCCTCTACCAGTGGTGCCCTCCAGGGATGTGTTCATCTGCCGACCGAGGGGCCCACCAGTTTTTCCATTCTAAATAGGAAGAATAACTACCTCTAAAGGAATTTGTCAGAGGAGCACAGAGCATAGTACTGGGCTGGTGTTAGTTGCTTAATGAATGAAAGCCATTATTACTGTCATTTTCTCCCTCCTACTCGTCTTGGTCACACAGACTCCTGCTGCTGCTGCTGCTGCTGCTAAGTCACTTCAGTCGTGTCCGACTCTGTGCGACCCCATAGACGGCAGCTCACCGGGCCCCCCTGTCCCTGGGGTTCTCCAGGCAAGAATACTGGAGTGGGTTGCCATTTCCTTCTCCAGTGCATGAAAGTGAAAACTGAAAGTGAAGTCGCTCAGCCATGTCTGGCTCTTAGCGACCCCATGGACTGCAGCCTACCAGGCTCCTCCGTCCATGAGGTTTTCCAGGCAAGAGTACTGGAGTGGGGTGCCATTGCCTTCTCCGACACAGACTCCTAAACCCTCAAAAACTTCTCTCTATGTCTTATTATAATCCACTCGGGGACAGACCCGAGGTCACACTCCAAAGGATCCTGCGCTTCTCGTCAGTGCCCGTTCGGCAGGGTTGGGCAGGATGTGGAACGTGGGCAGGGTGGGCATGGGGGGGGGGGTGTCAGTTTGATACCATTAGTGAGCAGCACAGCCTCTGACATCAGACCACCTGCCTTCAGATCCACCCTCTCTCCTGACTCCCTGTGGGCCTCAAACAAGTTACTGATATTTACCCTCTCGGTACCTCTGTTTCTTCACTGTGAAGTGGAGGTGATAGTCGTGCATATGTCATGAGATTGTGGGGATTCATTGACCACTTAGGATCCTGCTCTACTGGGAGCAGCGAGCGCCTGAGGAGGAGCGGAACTGGACAGATTCTTGAGATGAGGCAAAGGAAGAATGTTCAGGATTTAATGACTGGTTAGTGACACAGGGGTGAGAAGAGTCACAGATTATGCTGACTTTTAACATAGTAGTTAAAGACCCCTGACGCTTGCAGTAGAGCTAAGGAACACAGGGGTGTTTTTGTTTTTGTTTTTTGTTTTTTTTTTGGAGGGAAGGAAAATGATGATTTATTTCAGTGTTGGAGGGACCCAATTATAGGGCCACACTCCTATTTCCTATCTATTCTTGATCTTCTTTTCCCCCAAACTTACTTATTTAGTAAACACATGATAGATTTTTTAGCTCGCCCCGCCCACCCCGCAATAGAAATAGAGATATTTTGGTAGCCTGAGGGTCGTATAGAGAGCAGACTTGATGGGGCAGGTCCCTGGAAAGAGACCTTTTCCTGCTAAGATCCAGTCAGCTTTTCAGGATTGTGAGTGTGAAACTGAGCTATTCAGGTCATGAACCTTTACTTTATAGCTTCACCAAGGGTGATCAAACTAAAAAATCAGGTCACATGATCTTAACTCACTGGGCTTTTTCACTTTTAATGGGAGATCTATCTTTCTAGCAACTAGAATGTTTATGCCTGCTATCTTTTCCTCCAGGTGTCAAAGAACCTGGGAAACCAAATTACTTTTCAGAAAATTTCTTGGTCAGCATGGACTTGGACAGTTTAGTGGAGAAATCCGCCTAAGTGTTAATAAAGTTGGAGAATTGTTCCCATCTCACTACTGAATGTACTTTTCTAGTGACTGAAATACATTATGTTGGCCAAAAATTTCATTCAGCTTTTTCTAGACAGTCTTGTGGGAAAGCGAATAAGCTTTTTGGCCAACCCAGTACTAACATTCCCAGCTACAGTGTTTCTTTCTCTTGGGATTCCGCTCCATACCACCACCACCATCAACACTGTTGGCATTTTACTCCCTCAGTTGCCTTCTGCCTCCCTGAAGACTCTCCTCTCACTATGTTAAGCTTATTTTGCATGGGTTACATTTTAGTCCTCTTGAGATTTGAGAAGAAATTTTTCTTTGTGGAGACTGGACAATGAACCCTAGTTCCATGAATAAAGAACATCTCAATAGAATTAGCCAACTCACACTATCCATTTTGTACCACACCTAGTCGCCCCGTTGCCAGAAGGTGATGTCCTTGTGGCAGCGTACTTTCCTGACCTTGTGCAGAAGGAGATCAACTGTCCTCAGCTATCAGACCCCGTGTGCCCCACACTCAGTTACTATTAGGATCACACTATTTGGGGTGAAGAATAAAGTTCATTTCATTCTCACAACTGAGTATTTTGTAGCCCAGGGTAAAGTCTGCTGAAGAAATGCCAAATTAAATGTAAACGGGCTGATTGGAAATTATTTTGGGTCTGCATTGGGAAAACACCTGTGTTTTCTCCAAGGGCTAACTCGAGGTGTGTTTGTCCTTATTTTGTTTGCATTATTTTCTTGTGAGGCCACTTCCAGACGGGTTGACATCCATCTTAACCAGCCCTCTTTTTCTCCTGTGGTTTTGCACTATTTAGGTGAAGGAAATCACCCGCGACATTAAGCAGTTAGATCATGCCAAACGCCACCTGACCACCTCGATCACAACGCTGAACCACCTGCACATGCTGGCGGGTGGCGTGGATTCCCTCGAGTAAGCACGTAGGCGGTCTGTCCCAGGTCCACGGGAAATGAATGAGTCACAGAGGAAACGGCATTGTAGGTTTATTTACTTCTCAGCCAGGAGAGTCTCCCCACTCTGTCTCACTTCCTACAAATCGGTCTCAGCTGTTGAGACACCGCTTTTGTTTTGTACACTCAGGTGCTCAACATCTAACAAACACCTGAGACTTTGAGGTGACTAAGGGGACCTGGAACGCTTGTGGAGAATGACTGCAAGAACTCGGGTCATTTCCTTGTGATAGATCTCTACCTTGGAGGTTGACAGGAGACATGGGGGTGTGTAGTCACACACCCCAACCTCTGCCTCGGCAAGTTTTCCTACTGGTCTTGGGCTGAATTTCACTGGCATTGAAGGTGCCTAATGGAAACAGATCATTGACTGATCATTCAGCCCACTTTACTTTTTTTCAACCTAGTTGTTCAAAGACCGAAGCTTCCCATTTGGCTTGCAAAGCATCTGTAGGGAATGGTACTTTGAGAACATAAGTAGCAATATTAAAAGGAGGAGCTGGTTACTGACCACAAGGAAACAGCCCCAAAAGGCCTCCTTTACCAAGATTCTGACCTTCTTGTTTGCTGCTGTGGTCTCTCCCAGGCTAAGAATTCCCCTAGTCCCAACCTCAGCATAATCTCACGGGTGGGCAGAGAAAGAGCACCTTCCTAAGAATACAGACACAGTATCCAAAGTCTGGGTGAGTAGGGTGCAGGCTCTTCCTGGTCTCTCCCTGATGTTGCACGGGCTTCAGCAATCCCTGGACTGTTCTCCTAGTGACTGGAACAGCAGTGTCCTCGTCCCTTCCTCCTGGTGCTCCGTGCTTTCTACCAAACCAGCAGACCAGGAGGCAGTAGCCACATAGCTCCTTGGCTTGAACTTGATCCAATCTCTCTAAGTGCTTCATAAGGGAAGTCATAAATTATACATTTAATTAAAAAACCCAACCTTAATGAAAACTTTAGATCTGATAGTTTGTTCCTTCCTTGCTGTAACTGTTGATTTTATCAGCATCCTTTTATTTAAGCTTCATTAGCTTTAGCAGTAGGGAAACTAAACATACCTAAACATTCACAGAGTTGCTTAATCTTGGCTTAAAATCTACAGATTTGAGTTAATGTGTAAGTGCATATAAATGCTCTTCATTGTATCCTGGGAAGATGTGTTTGGTTTGCTCAAATGCCATAACCGTCAAGTAATAACATCCTTGCCCCTGTTCTCTGTCAAAAGCCAGCTCTTCTGTAATACCCAACCCAAATCCCAAATCCATAGTCTTCCCAGATTCCCCTCCCCCAACCCAGTGAGACTTCATCACTCACACAGTCTTGTACCTCCCAGAGCACACAACTTGGACTTCTGTTTAGAGCTGCATTCATCCTACTTGGTACTACTTAAATGTCCTTGTCACTCTCCCTGTCTTACTCATGTCCCTTTATGGATTTGAACTTGGTGCTGTTTTTTCCTCCTCCCCCAGTGCATAGGACTGTATATGTTCAGTGCTCAGGAATGCTTATTATTATAAGTTGAGTTGCTGTCTGCTTTAGAGCCCAGACTAGGTTGGTCTATATCGTATCTTGTGTCCTTAGTGTTTTTCTAGAACCCTCAACTTCCTGTTTCGTTGCAGAGCCATGACCAGGCGAAGGCAGTACGGAGAAGTTGCTAATCTTCTTCAGGGCGTAATGAATGTTCTGGAGCACTTCCACAAATATATGGGCATTCCACAGATTCGGCAGCTTTCTGAAAGGTAAAATCTCGGAGAAAATGATCTTCCCTTTTAAGAAAAGATGGTGCTACGAGGTACTTGAGTGCTCAGCTCAGAAAGTACAATGTGGAATCTCACTGTGGGAGGAGACTCAGAGGTCACCTGACCTGCCTCTCTCTGATGTAGATGTTCCCTCTATGTCTTCCCTACCAGCTCCTAACCATGTCATTTAAGGCTCCCTGTGTCGGGTAGTTGCTGGCCTGTCTCATGGGAGTGGCTGCTGACATCTCTTAGCTGCCCAGGGCTCCGTTTGTTAGGGAAACCCTTCTTGTTGTTTCCTTGTAAATAATCAACACAATCCAGGACTCAGTGGCTGACGAGAACAGTTGTTTCGCTCATGCAATCTAGCCTGGCCCAGCAAGGACAGCTCATCTCTGCTCCATGCAGCATCAGCCAGGGTGGCTCCAGGAGGGGCTGGAGGATCCACTGATTTACTCTCATGAGGGCAGATTGGTGCTTGCTGTCGGCTGGGACCTTAGCTGGGTGGTCCTCCCAGCCGCTTGAGCTTCCCCCAGGTGAGGTGGTGCTGGGGCCCAGGAATGAGCACCCCCAAGATGCTCTAAGAACCAGGTCTTAGAAGTCACATAAAGTCACTTCTGTGGTCACCTGGCCTTCAGAATTCAAGAGGAAGGAACATGGCCGCCCCCACCCCCAATGGGAGGAGTGTCACAGTCACACTGGTATACAAAGCGCGTGCAAGGAGAGACTGCTGTGGCAGTTTTTGCAAATACAGCCTGCCCTTGAACTTCAGATGTAACAAAATGATGACTTAACCTCTTTAGATTTGTTCTTTCCTTCCTATTCTGTTGAGTTTTGACCCCAGATTTAGAGCCAGTATAAAGAAAGGCAGATGCTTAAAGAGAGAGTGGGGAATTTAATGCCTTGCCTGTTAAAAGTAGCAGCAGGAATGATACTAATATGGAGACAGTCATGATTGATGGATCCTAACCCTTTTTTTGCTACAAAGATGAAACAGAGAGGCCTGTACTCAGCAGGAACCATCCTTTTCAACTCTGCCTTCTGATAAGACCTAATGACTACAGGCCTTTTTTTTTTCCCTAAGTGTCTTTATTTTTAATTATATAAGTAGTACACACGTACATTTTCTTTATTT
Source organism: Odocoileus virginianus (assembly GCF_023699985.2). Classification (NCBI taxonomy): domain Eukaryota; kingdom Metazoa; phylum Chordata; class Mammalia; order Artiodactyla; family Cervidae; genus Odocoileus; species Odocoileus virginianus. The sequence continues at coordinate 20,955,017 of NC_069690.1, forward strand.
TAAAAAAAAGTCAATATACAGATGAAACTTAAGTCCTCTTTAGCGATACCTGACATCCCACTACTACCCATAGAGATAGTTACTATTATCAGTTTAATTCTCATCCTCTAGATTTTTTTTTCTGTGCATTTAAATAAATCTTTAGTTTTAGATTGTGGGTTTATTTTGCTTTGTTTTGTTTTAAATAAATGATCTCATACCATATGCTTCATATGGTATGAAACTTTCTTTTTGTTTTTAACTTAAGAGTGTATTTTAGAGGTTTTACCACATTAGTGTATACAAACCTAACTCATTCTCTTGAATTGATGCATAGAGTTCTGTAGTATAACATACCACAGATTATTTAACCATTTTCATATCACTAGACCATTTGTTTCTGGTTTGAAAAATACACTCGTTCTTGCACATCTGCAATTTTTCTATGAGAAATTCTGGGTAATAGGTCACGTGCATTTAAAATTTTAATAACTGCTGTTCCTTTGCCCTCCAAAGTGGCTAAATTTATTTATAGGACCATCTGAACAGTGTGTGAGTACCCATTTCACCATATCTTCAACAACACTTGATTTGGTTAATTTTCCTTTTCATTTATCTGATAGATAAAAAATGGTACCTAATTCTTTCATTTTCATTTTTCTGGCAACTAGTGAGATTAGTTTGCTTTTCATTTGACTATTAGTTATTTGCATTTCCTCTGTGAGATGCCAGTGTGTATCCTTTGCCCGTTTGTCTATTGAGTTACTTGTGTGCTGTGCTTAGTCGCTTAGTTGTGTCTGACTCTTTGTGACCCCATGGACTGTTGCCTGCCAGGCTCCTCTGTCCATGGCATTCTCCAGGCAAGAATACTGGAATGTGTTGCCATGCCCTCCTTCAGGGGATCTTCCCAGCCCAGGGATCAAACCCAGGTCTCCTGCATTGCAGGCGGATTCTTTACTGTCTAAGCCACCTTATCCCTTCCTTATTAATCTGTAGGAATTCTCTATGTGTTCTGGATACTAATCCTTTGTGAGATCTGGCAGATTTTTTTTTATATTTATTTATTTTATTTGACTGTGTCTGGTCTTAGTTGCATCATACAGGATCTTTTCTTGCAGTGCTCGGGCTTCAGTAAGTTTCCCCTCGGCATGTGAGATCTTAGTTCCCCAACCAGGGATCAAACCTGCATCTCCTGCATTGCTCTGCAGATTCTTAACCACTGGACCATCAGGGAAGTCCCAGATCTTGCCTGCAGAAACCATCTAGGTGTGTCATCTGTTTTCAATCCAGATCCTTATCCTTTCAGTCTCTTCAATAGTAATTGGTTTATTCAAGGTACCTACTTTATCTCTTTAAAAATTGTATTGAAATATACATTGCATTAAAATTTACCATTTTAATTATTTTTCACTGTACAATTTCATAGCATTAAGTATACATTCAGGCTTCCCCAGTAGCTCAGTGGTAAAGAATCTAATCTGCAGTGCAGGAGATGCATGTTCGATCCTTGGGTCGGGAAGATTCCCTGGAGGAGGGCATGGCAACCCATCCAGTATTCTTGCCTGGAGAATCCCATGGACAGAGGAGCTTGGCAGGCTACAGTCCCTAGGGTCACAAAGAATTGGACATGACTGAAGCAATTGAGCATGCAAGTACACATTCACATTATCAAACAACCATTTCTTACTTAAAGTTTTTGATTACCCCAGATAGAAGCTCTGTATGCATTAAATAATAGCACTTGTTACCTCTTCTTCCCCACCTCTGGTCACCTCTGGTTACCTCTGGTCAATTTTCTGTCTGTGAATTTGCCTCTTCTGGGTACCTCATGTAGGTGGACTCAGAACAATTTGTGTCCAGCTTATTTCAGTTAGCATGTTTTCAGATTTATCTGTGTTGTATCATTTATCAGAATTTTGTTCCTTTTTAAGGCTGAGTACTTCATTGTACATAGAAACTACATTTTGTTTGTTCATTCATTTGTTGTTGGATGGCTAAGTTGCTTTCACCTCATGGCTATTGTAGGATAGACAAAGGCAGTCTATCATCTGGCATTCACTGCTGCCTGGAAAAAACCTGAAGGCCATCTCATTCTTACTCCTTTGTAAGATAATCTTTTTTTTTTTTTTCATTTTTATTTTCTTCTGGAAGCATTTGAGATTTGGCAATGGGAGAATTAGGAATTTTACTAGGACATAGATCTCCTTTCATTCATGTTGCTTTGTACTTAATGATATGGTTAATCTGAAGACTCTTGAGTTCCTTAAATTCTGAGACAGTGTTCTCTTTTATTTCTCTTTGTGCTCTGTCCTCTATGTTTTCTCTTTGTGGAATCCCTTGTACATGAGTATTGGAACTTCTGGATCTGCTGGTATGTTCCTTAATTTTAAAAAATATATTTACTAATTTATTTGGCTGTTCCAGGTCTTAGTGATGGCATGAGAATCTTTTAATTGAGACCCATGGGATCTTTAGCTGTGGCATGTGAGCTCTTAGATGCGGCATGTGGGATCTAGTTTCCTGACCAGGGATTGAAACCAGGCCCTCCTTTATTTTTTTTTTAATGCTTTATATCTTTTTGTCCTGTTAAGCTGAATTCCTCAACTCAACTTTCCTTTTTAAATTTGTTCTTCAGTGGTGCCCATTCTGTTATTTGGCCTAGCTGTTGAGTTTTTATTTCAACAATCCAACTTTAATCTTCAGGGTATCTAGTTAATTCTTTTTTCATGGGCATAGTATCATCTTAAACCTCTCAGGGAACATAAATTACACAGGTTCTAAAGTTCTGAGTTGCCTGCTCTGTTTCTCTGCACTCTGAGGTCTTCAGTTCGTTGCGTATAATGACTTTCTTGGTGTTCACATGTTTGGTGATGTCTAGCAGAATGCTCATTTTGTCTGTGAGGTTCTCTGTCAGCCTGATCAGAGATGCTGTCTTACTGCCCCCTGCTCACGAGGGCGTAGGCAGGATATGCCACTTGGCTACATGTGCTGCAGACAGTGCTTCTCAGGTGAGGTGGGGCTGGAGCTGGCGGAGCCACGAGAGCGGCTGTGCTGGTGGCTGATCTTCCGGGCCCATGAGTTCCTGATCTGCCTGTGTGTTGTCAGCCCTGTGGACTCCGCTGCATTTCTCAGACCCACAGCCACTCCTAACCTGGTTGCTCAAGGACGGGGTGAGACCTGGCGCTGGCTTAGTTGTTTCTCTTGCAAGAGCCCAACATTCCCCTGGTGGGGTGCCAGGAGCCACTCTCCTGCTCCTGGTGTCCACTCCCCTCATGTCTTTCATCTTTTTAAAAATTTATTTGACTGTGCTGGGTCTTCATTGCAGCTCATGGGCTTTCTCTAGCTGTGACAAGTGGGGGCTACTCTAGTTGTAGCGTGTAGGTTTCTCATTGTAGTGGCTTCCCTTATTGTGGAGCATAGACTCTAGGCATTCGGGCTCAGTAGTTGCAGCTCCCAGGCTTCAGCAAGCCGCAGGCTTAGTCACCACTGGGCATGTGGGATCTTCTTGGACCAAGGATCAAACCGGTGTCCCCTGCATTGCAGGGCTGATGCTTAACCACTGGACAACCAGGGAAACCCATGTCCTTCATATTTGAGAAGCCATTTTGGCAGAGGTTTCCTTCTTCAGTCCTGTCCTACCAGAGTTTTCTACCTCTCCTTTTCTTGCCCAATTCTGGAATCTTATTAAACTCTTTTCATTATTTCAGAGCATCTGGGGCAGGAAGGGGAAGGGTTATACCTCGTGCTCAGGGTGCCATCTTAGAATGGAAATGCCAAGGAACTGTTAAGGAGTGTCGGAACAGAGCTTGGCAAAATACTCGGGAAATCACCACCCTTCCCTTTCTCCTTCCTAATCCCATCACACTCAGAACTGGCTGATTGCCCTGTCAACGTGGGGATGCGAAGCAGCCAAGAGAGCAGACAAACGGGACCTTATGAGCTGCAGGAAAGACGGAAGCTCAGATGGAGAAGGCAGAGTTGCTCTGTTGGGTGGTGGCGGTGGGGGGTGGGTGGGGGAGACAGTATCACTGCCTCTCACCCTCCTGATAATCCAGAGTTGATCTCTTTTCCCATTCACTTATTCTTCTCTTTGTTTATCTAATAGATACTGACCACACACTTGCTAGATCCCAGGCCCTGTGCTGGGGTCCTGAGGGCACGAGGTGAAAAACACATACTCTTTGCCTTCAAAGAGCTTGCCATTATTGTGAGAGAAACACTGATAGAGATGGATATAACAGAACTAGTCCATGCTGTCTGGGGACAGCAGGGTCTCAGAAGAGGGACTGAGAGACTCATTCTTCAGGGGCTGAGGGTAGGGGTCAAGAAGTATTAAATTTTAATCTGACCTTAAAAGAATGGGTAAGATCTGGGGACTTCCCTGACAGTCCAGTGGCTAAGACACCATGCTTTCATTGCAGGAGGTGCGGGTTTGATCCCTGGTTCAGGAACTAAGATCCCACATGGCATAGGGTGTGGCCAGAACAAAAGGTAGGACCTTACTACCAAGACAAGAAGAGAGAGGGGGGGGAAGAAGAGAGTGGAGAGTGAAAGTCTGTCTCAGTAGGCAGAGTCAGATCATAGATGCCTTGCTAAAGAATCTGCTCTACATTCGTTTTGTGGACAATGAAAGATTTTAAGCAGGAAGAGACATGGTCTTATTTGTATTTTGTAAAAGTCTTGTCAGTTATAGGTACAAGAGACTGGAGGTTGGGGCTATGTTCTGGATTAGAAAAAGATAAAGATCATTCCATGACAGCGACCATGTAGTCGAGGAGGTTGCATGGTTGCATGGGATGGGCACTGCTGATGGCAGGAACGTGGTAGAACTGAATTTTATTTATATTATAAGAAAGCATATAGGGAAAAACAAGAGAATGCACTCTTTGAGGATTTCTTGCCTTTTAATTTTTTCTTTCCCAAAGAAGTTATTTTATAAATTGCAGAAACTTTGTGATCACTGCTGAAATGACACTCCCCTTAAAAGATAACTTTCTATCAGTATAGTTCGGTGCTCCAGCTATTCATTATCATGTAGGATTGCTGCAAACACAGGAGGATTTACTTTTCTTTTTGTTCATTTCACAACTTCTATTTGCAAAAAAAAAAAAAAAGTGTCGATTAATAGAGAATAAGTGCTATTAAGTAACACTAAAATTAACGGAAGGGAAGGAATCGCTTGTTTCCAGTGCCTGGACTACAGTTCTTTTTCAGGAGGTACTAAAAGTTTGAGGAAAGTCCAGACTTCTTATTTTTAGCATCATTTCTGGTGAATTTTCCTCCCTTATGTTTACATAGTGATGGTGGAGCCATCTGGAAGTGATAGAAATAGCTTGTTTGTTTGGGGAGAGGGGGGAGGCGGGAGCCTCACACCCTGTGCACTGCTTCAGTGCCTCTAACTTCAGAGCTTGCTGTCTGTAGACTGCGGAAGTCACAGGAAAGCCTGTGTTCTGACATCTTTGCCTGCACATTTGAAATACGAAGTTCATGGACGTCAGTTTAAATACAGCTGTTTCTTCCAACTACCCTTCTGGAAAATGCTTAAACGTTAATGTAGCGTTGAAGGAAAGTTTTTTTTTTGTTCCTTTAATGTCATCTTTACATTTCAAATCCTCCTGGCTTAAGAATATCTGAGAAAGCCAATGTGTCTAGTAATCAGTCAGTATTTCCTGAGGAAAAATGGAAGGTTCAGGCGTTCTCTTGAAACCCATGAAACCTTCTAACTGAAACATATTTTTCAGAGCTATTTCTAACCTCTTCTGCATGAGAGGTACTTGGCAGATTGAGGGAATCACTTGGCATAGTGGTCAAAGAAATTAAAGTGGAGGATGAAAAGGCCTAGCTAGTCAACTAACTATATATAGTTCAATAAAAATTTTTACATAAAGAAAGAAAAAGGAAGAAAGAAAGAAAAGGCCCAGCTGGCTCTATGACTATGACCAGGTTCTTTCTGAAAGGATATTAAGTTTCAAAAGCATGCGTTTTGAAAGCGTAAGGATTGTACTTGATGATATCAAAGCGTCCCACTGAGTCACTCTTAAGATTCTGGGTTGAGATTCTGTCTCCTTGGAACTGGAGTATCTGACTAATCAGACTGACTAATCATTCTGTCCGGTACAGACACTCTATTTTGGGAGGTGAGTTTATTGCAAATTACTGAGGGTACTTTCTCTGGGACAGTCATGCACCGGGTATTGGAAGCATCAGGGTTATTTTGTCCACAGATGTCTAAATGGTTTTTGTACTTCGTGGTCCCTCTGCTGCCATCCCTCTGGTGAAATCTGATAGCACATTTAGTCAAGGGTGCTTTTTTTAAAAAATATTTATTTATTTATGACTGCATGAGGTCTTAGTTGTGGTGCTCGAGCTTTCTTCTCTCCACCTGTGGTGCATATAGCTCAGTAGTTGAGTCGCATCGGCTTAGTCGCCCCTTAACCACTGGACCACCAGGGAAGTCCCGTGGGAAGGGCGCCTTTGAACAACCCTTGGTCACATGGTGTGGAGGATGCCAGGAGGCAGCTGGTTGACCATCATTTCCGGCATAGCACAGGGGATCTCTCATTTGCTAAGAGTGGTCAGCACTGAGTTGTTACCACCTAACCAGGTCAAGCTTATTTGGATCCGGGAGGAATTGTCATTTCCCCTCTTCTCTATTAGTTGTAGGTTGACTTTCATAAGGATGACTCGGAAGTCTTGGTAGCTGACCTTCTGTGTGTACTCTGCTAACAGAGTCTACTACTCCATCTCTTCACAGTAAGAGCTTATTTTTTTATGGTTGGAAGAGGAAGGAGTTTGAAGGAATGAGGTCAAAGATGTGGGTTTTTTCAGTGTGTTTGATGTATTTGTAGGATCTTGCTCAGGCAACTTATTGTAAAGACCACTATTTACATCTTGTCCTGCAAGTGCATGAATCAGGGTTTGGGTTTCTAGATACCATCATTACTGTCACTCACGGGAATGATTTCTCTTTCATCTGAGTCACTGTTAGACACTTCAGAAACTACACTTGAAAACGTGCAGAAGCTGATTATTCTGCTCCAGTGTTCATTAAACATCTGACTTGCAATTACCGGTAAGGATGGATGCAGTTGCCAGCTAGAGCTGTAAGATGGGTGTTGTGGAGTAATCAGATAACAACAATACTGAGAGGAATCTAGTCCAGGCCTCCATCCCCACCCTCTTATTTCACAACCATTCTTAGTTGTGGCCCACATGAGGGAAATGGCTTAATTAGGAGTATACCTAGGTCACTAGTTGCACAGCTAAGTCTAGACTGTCTCAGGAAGTAACCTTGGAAATGGACTGTAGAACGCAAGGGGGTCTGCAAATCACAGGCTGATACTTTTGCCCTTATAGGCTCTGGTTGTCTTTGCAGGCACCCCAGTTTCTGTTTTTTAAATATTTTATTGAAGTATAGTGTAGTTGAAGTATAGTAGAGTTGACTTACACTGTTGTGTTAACTTCTGTACTGCAAAGTGGCTCAGTTATACACATACATACATTCCTCTCTATGTGCTTTTCCATTATGGTTTACCCCAGGAGATTGGGTGAAGTTCCCTGTGCTATTCAGTAGGACCTTGCTGTTTATCCATTCTAAGCATAACAGTTTGCACCTATTGCTCGCAGACTCAGTCCATCCCTCCCCTTCCTCCCTCCGCTTTGGCAACCACAAGTCTGTTCTCTGTGCGTCTCTTTCTGTTCCGCAGATAATTTCATTTGTGTCACATTTTGGATTCCACATATAAGAAATAACATATGGTATTTGTCTTTCTATTTCTGACTTACTTCATTTGGTATGATAATCTCTAGGTCCATCCATATTGCCTCAGGCACCCCAATTTCAAATCTGGTTAAAAATGTGGGGCTAGGGGATGGCGAAGTAGGAAGGGTGACAGAGGCAGAGCTGGGACCATTACATCACCGAGACACTCAGGAGCCCTGAGAATAAGACTGTGACTTTTCAACCAGGATGGGACTTCCCCTCCAGGAGTGAGTGTGGCTTAGGGGGGAACCTGTGCTCTCCGTGGCTGCCAAGAGGAGAGAGAAGGAGCACAGGGACCTGCAAGCTCTGTCTTGTGACCTGGCACCAGGGGAGTCGGTCTGTCTGGCCCATTATGTGGAGTCATAAGACCTCAGAGGTAATGGTTTTACAAAAGCGTCTTCTCTCTTGTCAGAGCTCATACTCAAGGAATGTTTCCTGTGGTACGCTGGGCAAGCGTAGATGAATGACATTTTAATGTCATTAGATTCTAACGTGTGGGCTACTTGGGTGACAACCTTATCTCTATCGTTTCTCATCCCCTCAGAAAGTAACTAAAAGAGGCTGCAAACCCACCTATAAGAGTAGTTTTAAGTTTTGAAGATAGTGGAAAAACCCTGGAAAGTATTTGGAATAAGGCATAATTATAACTATGCCACAGAAAAACCAGACCATTTTGGGTCCTGACTATCCCCTCATTTAAAAAAAAAAAAAAAAAAATCTCTGTAGGTTGCCAGGCACAGCCTAGTAGCCAAAGAAATTGTGGTTTTGAGCTGTTCACTATTTCTAGAAACTTCATAAAGTTAATTCCAGAGTAACAGGGTGGAGACCAAAAAAGGAAGAACATTATTTTATGGTGCTTTTAGTGAAGATAAAAGATTTGCCTCAGGCTCAGGGCAAGTCCAGCTGTGAGGATGGTGGGCAGGAGGGACTCAACTCCCTGGGATGGGGGAGGGCGAGCTGGTGGCAGGCGGCTGACCCAGAGCTCCTCTCCCATCCTGGCTGCTTCTCCTTTGCCTTCTTTCCTCTCAGCCAAGCACTATTTCTTGAGCCCTCATTTCCATGAAAACCACCCGGTTCAGTTCCAGCCTACCCTTTCAAACTCATTTCCAGTGTGACTCAGTCTTCATCCTCACCATCTCCCCAGTGAAATTAAGTCTTCATTCAGTGACCTTCACACTTAAATAGCAGTTCATTTTATCATTTGATCTTTTTACTTTAGAAAACAGTATTTTGGTTCACTTGTTAAAATTTAGTATCTTGATGTTGGTTTCCAGGTTGAAAAAAACAGCAATCCTGAAGCAGTTCAAAACCCACCTCCCATCCTGTTCTCCAAGGAATGGCAGAGTAATTACCCCAGTAACCTGAAGTGGATTTATATTTGACTTGGGCATTAGTATATAGCATCTTCCTGCGGTGTAACTACCCCAGTGACATTTTGCAAAAACTGACGTATACTACCTCACGACAGCTGAGTGGTGGCCTAGAAGAGCTTTGGGGTATAGAAAGAATCTGTGTGTGCGTGCTCAGTTGTGTCCAACTCTGCGACCCTGTGGACTGTAATCCACCAGTCTCCTCTGTCCATGGAATTTTCCAGGCAAGAATACTGGAGTGGGTTGCCATTCCCTTCTCCAGGGGAACTTCCTGACCCAGGGACTGAACCTGTGACTCCTGTGTCTCCGGCATTGCAGGCGAATTCTTTGCCAGTGAGCCATTGGGGAAGTTGATGTAGTCATAAACCTGCTGCTAACTAGTGTGTGACCTGTCGTATCTAGCCACCACTCCTGCTTCCTGGATGATCCCTGAAGACTTCAGCAGTCCTAACCTCTGTGGATCCGTGCACAGATGTTTATGGACGTTTGAAAATTATGCCAGGCAATGATATGTTCTCTTTTCTCTACAGAGTGAAGGCGGCCCAGACTGAGTTAGGACAGCAAATCCTGGCCGATTTTGAAGAAGCTTTTCCTTCCCAGGGCACCAAGGTATTATTTTGCATTTTCCCTTCAATCTTTGGATTTTCTTACCATATTCTGACCTGATTCACACTCACCGTAACTACGATTCACTTACTATTTCAAATGCGGTTGCTGGCAGCCATAAAGTCTGTGTGCTGAAGATTCAGGGTAATGGACCATCCTTGATTTTAAATATCCCGAAGCAATATCAGTCGGCTCCTCATCTGTGTCCTCACAGTATCCACAGTGAGGATTTGTTTTGATTTCATTTAACGTGTGTCAAACCCAATATGTTGTCTGCCTGGGGAATTACCTTTTTTCTCTTGGTTACTTTGTTTGTTTGTTTAATTTTTTTTTTTCAAACCGTAGTGGTTTTTTTTTAGAATTGTTACATAACTTTTTGGTTTCAATTTGGTGAAGAGACAACGGAGAGGAACGTGCCTAGGCTTGGGTAACTCTCGGAGTGACAGTTAGGAGACTCACTTTTAATGGTCACAGTCCTGTTGTTGGGATGAATCCCTTCAGCTCTCACTGGTAGCCTGGCTGTTTGTGTTGTGTCTGCAAAGCCCACAGTAATTTCACTCGTGAGCTATTGGTTACACTTCTCATGTAACAAGCTTTGCCTCATTTGGCCGTCACTGTGCTGGGGTAAGTGCTGTTAGCTCCATCCTTCAAATTGTAGCAGACATAATCTTAATGCTTTGCATGTGTTGGGGAGAGAAGAACCCTCAGAAGCTTTTCTCTCTATTATTTGAGCTATTTCAGGAGCAAGAACTGTGCGGCTCAGAAATGACCTGAAGCACACACTGGCAGGCAGCGCTTGGTGGATGGAGGTGGGGGATATATGTCTGTTTGCCGAGCCAAGGAATGTTTCCTGGATCCGCTCTATAATTCAATAACTGGAAATATCTTAATCGTTGTTCTTTGTGCCTCATAAAAGAGACTTAGGAAGTAGGTGGGGGTAACTGCCCCAGCTTTGTTGATTACCTCCTATAGGAAACCTGCCTCTGGTTTTCATGTCTGCGTATATTCTAGCTGTCTTCTAGCAGTCAGATATTTTATTCATAAAGCATGTTCCTTTGTGGACTTCATCTTTCTTTTCCATTTGCTGTAACTGTGGGGAGTGGGTATCAGAAAACAGTCCTGTAAAAAGGGATAGTAAGAGATTCACAAGTTATAAGCCCTAGGGTCTGCTTTACTCTACTCTGCTATTGACCCTGGTTTTAAGAAGTTTTAGAAAGATGCAGATGAAGCCCAGCTTTATCATTTAGGAAAATATAACGGTGACCTACATTATAACTTTTTCTCAGACCCCAGGAGGAAAATGAGGTGAAAATGGTTTTCTTTAACAACTTGTTTCCCTTTTCTCTGGCTAGATGACTTGATGTTTCTGTAAGAGTTTTCTTTTTTCCTTCTGAGTGACTATTGACCTCTCTTAAAGGCTTTGTGTTTCTAATTCTGCCTCACAAATGGAAGTCAAGGTTTTTTAAAAAAGGTATCCAAGGTTACTGTGAAGTCCTTTATAAATGAAAAAATCAGAACCCATGAGCCCGTAGATTTTGGCTTTCGTGACTTCTCTGTCAGATCAAACATTTTCATCCAGAAGCCAGAGCTGAGCAGTTAGAATTCTCAGTGGATGACAGAAGAGCCACTCAGCATGGAGCATAGTCAGCATTTAACAGTTTAGTTAGCTCTTGGGCAGCCTAAGTGACACTTAAGAAACTCTTGAACTTCAGTTGAAATGGATAAATTAGAATTGATTTGTAAAAATCATAAAGATTTGGAAGACCCTTAATCATCACCTAGTTAAAATGCATTTTTTTTCCAATTATTTTTCAGATGAGTGTCAATAACTGTGCCAGAGTTATGTGGCTATTTAGCTAAGCCACAAGCCAATGCCAAGTGTTCTGTAGTCCACTCAGCCAGCCATGTTCATTCAGTGAGTTACTGTAAAGAAAGGTTCAAGGAGACTGAGTTGCCTTCAGTGATAAAAAAGGCCTTCCCATCCTGATGTATCAACACAGCCCTTTGATAGTCTTCTACTATTTTTTCTCAGGTCAAGGCGCCAATATCATAATATAATTTGGCTGCCTGTCTGCGTGGTTGACCATCAGTGGGGCAAGGATGGTGGATGGAACCTGGATTTAGGTTTTAAATGCCAGCATGCTGTTTGGCATAAATACAGCACTTTGAGAACAGGAATCCAAGGTTAGATTCAGAAGAAAGTGGCACGTGTGCCATCAGACTGGTGTCATTCTGACTTTTAGGGCCCTTCAGGAAGGTGACTTCAGTTCAGAAAGCCAAAGTTCCTACCATCATTGCTGGCCCTGTTTCCAGGATGTCTCATTGTTGATTCACGGAATAGCTTTTATATTGGCTACTACAGACTAGCGTAATGATTCTTTCATTGAGGAACAAGTAACTCAAATATCCATCCACAGCAGAAGAATGAGTGTCAGGGGAGTGGAAGTAATAACAACATCATGAGTAGAACAAGAAGCAGCAGCTGTCAGAGGCCATAAGATTTAAAGGTCGTTTCTGGCTTTTGAACTGGTGTGTGTGCTGTGTGTTTTACCAGAGGCCAGGAGGACCCAGCAACGTTCTACGAGATGCATGTCAGGTTGCTAATATCTTGGACCCCAGAATCAAACAGGAAATCATCAAAAAGTTTATTAAACAGCATCTGTCAGAGTACCTAGTACTTTTTCAAGAAAATCAAGATGTAAGTATTGACCAAATGAGCTCAGATGTCACATTTGATTTGTACTAAAAATTGATTGCTCTCAAGTCTATGATTTATATTTTATTAGTATTACTGTCTTAAAATGTTGGTTGTTAAACCCTGATTCCTAGGGGCTGACTGTACAGTCCAGTGATTCTTAACCATTTTGGGGTCCCTGATCCTTTGGAGAAATGGATCAAGAGCTAGAGATCTTCTCCGCAAAAATGCACCTATGCATAAAACCTTGCATACAGTTTCAGGAAATTTATAGACCCCTGAAGCCCAATCATAGACCCCGGGTTAAGAACCTCTGTATCAAGTAAAAAAAGTAACCTGCACTCTTTAAAATCATGAGAAATAGATTGATTGTGTTTTTGCTTATTTCCTTCAACTGTCAATACTACTTCTAAGTACTGGGGTAGATTTTATTCCCTGCTTCCCCCAGGTTGCCTGGCTGGACAAAATCGACCGTCGCTATGCCTGGATCAAACGCCAGCTCGTGGACTACGAGGAGAAATATGGCCGAATGTTCCCACGTGAGTGGTACATGGCGGAGAGAATTGCCGTAGAATTTTGCCACATCACAAGGTAGTTGCCAGCTCTCTACTGGTTTGGGTATTGATTGATATCAGTTGATTAAAGCCCAGCCCCCCAGTCTCTATGGGTTCCTATGGCTTTGGAACCACTTCCACCTGTTTTTAAAAATTGGTTTGAGAATCATGATTTTCAGGAGAATGTCTTCAGCTGTGCTGAAGTCTCTTCAGAAGACTCCATTCCTGTTGAAAGTTAGATTTCATTGGTATATATCTAAAACCGAGTCCCTGACTCCAGCTGTACCTGTATTCCACCTTCTCCATCTTCAGAGTTCCAGCCCTAGAGGAGAGAGCGTTATGTGAAGAGGGGGTAAACACTTGATAGGGAAAAATGGAAAGGGGTACATGAGTGCCCTGGGCCAGCAGGCTGTAGCCAAAGCACTTGTTTGTATGTCTGTTCTGCCTAAAGAGTGATATACACACCACACAGCAGCACAGTCTGCTCTTATCTTTGTTCTAGGACTTCCCTATAGCCTTGCCCTACCTTGAACGGCCTGCCTTCTTAGCCATCCAAGAGCACGTCAGCCAGATTTCCCTGTAGTGATTCATTGCCCCACATTTTCCCCTGTGTCTGTGTCACACATATCAGTGTGTAGCGAATGTACATCCATCATCGTTCGGCTTTTCTGACATGCTAGGTAGATGGTTCCAGAGGGACAGGGCTGTGTCTACTCCAGTGACATAGTACACACTCAGGAAATAGTTGTTGAGCAGATTTCCCACCCCAACCCAGTGTTTATAGTCTTTGGATCGTTAATCACTTTGGCATCTGAGTATTCTGAGCCTTTTAGAGACCTTCTCCCATTCCTCCTGTCTTCAGTTCTGTGAGACATAGCCAAGGGCCAGATAGTCCCTTTAGATCAAAGAATTAAAGCCCAAGAAGTACAGATCAGTGTGTCCACGACAGAGCTAAAGCTGGAATCTGCAGAGGCCCTCTGACCAGTGCACAGTTATATTAACCCCAGTTAATGTTTTAAGAAGTCCCATATGTATGCATAACTCAGCCACCTTAGAGTAACTCATGGTAATCATCTCTCTTAAAATTGTGGAGTACAGTCAAGTTGTATGCTTTAAGAGCACATCATAGGGGGCAGGGATTCATTAAGAGATATTGGCTGTTGATTTTGTTTGTTTTTAACTAGGCTTTATTTGTTATTTATGACTGTGCTGAGTCTTCATTGCTGTGCGGGGGCTTTCTCTGTTTGGGGTGAGCAGGGCTACTCTCTACCTGTGGCACACTGGTTTCTCATTGCATTGACTCCTCTTGTTGCAGAGCTCGGGCTCTAGAATGCACATGTAGGCTTTATTTTTTAAAGCAGATTTATGTTCACAGCAAGATCGACAAGAAGATTCCCGTATACCCTCTGCCCTCCCCTGCATTCTCAGAGGCCTCCGCCATCATCAACATCCCCAACCAGAGTGTATACAGGTTACAGTTGCTGAACTTACCTTGACACCTCATTGCTACCCAGAGTCCCTGGTTTACATTAGGGTCACCCTTGGTGCTTTACATTCTGTGTGATGGTGGTTTTCAGAAACACACTTGCTGCTGGATTTAGATGACCTTATTGATTCAAGGTTGATTGTGGTTGTCACTTTCTGAGTCCTGATTAGCAAAGAAGGAGTGCATTGCTTGAGAGATCGATAACTAATTCACTTTGGCCCCTAGTTCAGTGTCTTGAAAAATGCATTTTCTGTGAAAAACGAAGTGCACAGGAGAGTGAGTGTACACAAAAGCCAACACATGTGCTGTTGTGTCAGCTAATGGCAGTGCTGCTGCCAAGCTTTCATTGTTGGAATTTTGGCTAAAAGCCTGTAGGTACATAATTCTGAAGAGGCTCTTTGTTTGGTTTTTGTTGTTTGTTTGTGTGTGAAGATGATCTGTAGCTCAGTACTTACTGAGAACTCTCGTGCGACTGCTCCCTTGCAACGTAGCATTCTGAGGTAGAACACTTGAGTGGCCTGTGAGCGTCATAGGCAGGAAACACCCAGATGGGTACCTGTCTCTTTTTACAAGGGGATCAACTCCCATCTCTCTCATCTCTACCCAGGGGTCCTGCTTTCTGGTTGAAAAGATGGTTATTGAGCTATCTGGAAGAGGGAGGGCTTTATGATTCAGTAATTAATGACTTGTAAAATTATATAGAATATATGCATTTTTATAAAATACTGAGTAAATGCTTCATATATACTATTAACAAGTGAATGGAAATTTTAAAAATAATAAAAATTGTAGTATCTGTGTAAGCAAATTGATACCCATTATCTTTGATTTTTTTTTTTGACTGTTGGATAATTTCACCTTAAAATTCTTATTATTTATTTATTTAGGTTGCATGGCTTATGAGATCTTAGTTCCCCCACCAGAGATTGAACCCAGGCCCTTGGCAGCAAGATTGCAGAGTCTTCACTGCTGGACTGCCGGAAAAGTCCCTAAAATTCTTATTTAGAATATGTGTTTCTATTCCCTGAGCATTAAACTTAGTTGGTGATAGACTTCAGGTTTTGAAATGACTGCATACTTTGTTTTTTTTTAAATATAAGCTAAAGCCACTTACTTTGTCCTGTCTTGAATGATCAGTTTGTTCGACAACATTCTTCTCTCTTTAATTTTAAGGACAGAACTTGCCAAGATCATGCGTACAAGAGCTAAGGAAATTGAAGTGAAATTGCTTCTCTTTGCTATTCAAAGAACGACTAACTTTGAGGGGTTTCTTGCAAAACGTTTTTCCGGGTGCACCCTGACAGATGGAACGCTGGTAAGACTGTCCTAAGGAATACCAGACCGGGGCATTGGTGGCCTGGGTGGGTGAGCTCGCTTTTGAAGTCTTTTACAGTTTGGTGTTTCCATCTATCAGCTCAAGTGCTTAATCCCCCATCCCAAGGATTTCGTTGAATTCATGCAAATAGTCATACAGAACATTCTATATGGCTTTATCATTTGTCTATTATGCAGTACTTCATGTTTTTAGAATGTTTTGTCATCATTTTATCAAGGGATTGGCCCCATTTTAAGCCTAGTAATTCTGTGAGTCATAAGAGTCCTCATTACTCAGTCCCAAATACCTTATTACTTTATCAACTCTTGAGTTTTGTTATAATGAAGATGTGCTTAGAGGAAGATGTAACCCCCAAAAAGGTGAACTGCAACCTAAAAGCAGAAAACGTTGGAGATTTCTATAATGTCCATCACTGACCTTAAGTAAAATATGGTATATTCACACTGTGGAATAGATAGAACAGTTTCAGAGTGGTAGAGTGAGGAATAGATGTAGATATGCTGTCATAGGAAGAAAACCTCTCACATACATGGGTGCAAAACGTAAGCTATAGCCCAGTGGTGGTGATTTAGTCGCTAAGTCATGTCCAACTCTGCGACCCCATGAACTGGAGCTGCCAGGCTCCTCTGTCCGTCGGTTTTCCAGGCAAGAATACTGGAGTGGGATGCCATTTCCTTCTCCAAGGGATCTTCCTGAACCAGGGATCTCCTGCATTGCAGGCAGATTCTTTACCAACTGAGCCACACAGCCAAGTACATATAATAGAATTCCATTTGTGGAAGAAGCATGTTTATATATATAAATAGGTAAGAAAAAGGTCTGGAAATGATAACAGTGGATGTCTACTTGTTTCTCAGGGCAGTCCGGTGTCTCTCCACTTTTACCCACTGCCAGGGTCATGCTCCCAGACTGCAGCCTTCTGTCTCCTGGGTGTACTATGCTCTGTGATATTGTTCCCTGTCACTAGGAACCCCTGAACCTTTCCCACCAATCTGTTCCTTTTTTGACTTCTGTCTTTGAAATTCTTTGGCATAATCAATTTTCAAATGCCTCCTCCAGTTGTTCAGCTGTTGCCTGCCTCTCCTATCTAGTTTGCAGAGTTTCAGATTACAAAAAATCCTGCTGAACCATGAGCTTTTTTTTTTTTTTTCAAGTGGACCATTTTTAAAGACTTTATTGAATTTGTTACAGGATTGTTTCTGTTTCATTTTTTGGTTTTTTGGCTATGAGACATGTGGGATCTTAGCTCTCCAACTAGGAATCGAACCTGCACCCCCTGCATTGGCAGGTGAATTCTTAACCACCAGGGAAATCCTGAGCTATGAGCTTTTTATTCACCCTTCACCTCTCCAGTTGGTCAGCTGTCTTCCACACAGCCTTCTCCAAGTCACTTCTCTCTTTTAAGACAGTCTCTTCCCCTGAGACTGTTCTTTGTCCCAGTTATTGTGACCCAGCAACCATTCTGCATTCCAGTTCCTCACCATGGCAGCTCCACACACTTCAAGGATCTTCCCTTAAAGATGAATTTCTAGAAAGGCAACAGAACTCCTCTGGCCTCTTTCACAAGGCAGGCCAGGTCCTGGAGAATTGGCTCACGGCTGCCCTGCTGTAGGGAGATGTGAAGGTTGTGCTTCTCACTGTCAGTGATGTTCACTCTGAACCTGGTCCAGCAAACATCTTGGTGTGGGCAAGTGGGGCCACACCTTCACCAGTAGCCTGTAGACATCAGTGTCAGAGACCCCATGGACTTAGTAGTGACTGCTGACAATGCTCCCAACAGACAGTGTTGGAAAGAGGCTGGCTTGGGCTGGGTCAGAAGTGCCACCTGGCCTAATGGCCAGTCTACCTGCTGGATACCCCATCTGAAGACTGGCTGTTGCTTGTCTCCTGCCCTTCTCTCTGTCTGGCCTTGATGCCAGGATATGCCTTCTGGGTAATCTTTTGTGGTCACCATTTTGTTTCAGGGTAGTGGAGCTACAGAATGAATCAAAGTATATCTTAATACTCTTTATCATATATATCTTTATATATCAACATTTCATTGAAAGTTATCAAATTCTTTGGAAAATAAGATAAGAGCAGATAAGAAGTCAGCCAGAGGGCCAGGTTAACCAGAGACCCTCCCAGGCTTGCTCGCTTCTACCCTTCGCTGTATCACTCAGGCCTTTTCATGCCCCTTGGTGACAGATTGATAGTGAAACAATGAGGGTGAGCTCACCTGAAAAGACAGGCTCACCTGGAAAGCTCTTCCTAACTGAGCCATGGGATGCATCATCTTTTGCTCTATTTTGACAAATGTGATTTGACATCTATTAGAAACTTAGACTGAAAGAGCCTTAAGGACAGGGCATGTTTTGTTTTTATTATTTCAGCCCCAACAAACTCATAATGTCCTGTGTTATAACTGTTACTGGAAGAAGGGAACTGCCCAGATTTCTAGCTGATTGCCTAAATTCCTGACCCTTTAAGAGGGATTTGATATAGTCTGTAAATTAAAATGCCTTGAAATTAAAAGCAAATGTCTAGATAGGATTTAACTATACCCACATGCATTATTAGAGACTCAATCATTAGATTTATGGTAAACATTATATTCAGCCTCTATGAAATCATTGAAATGAAAATCACCTTAAAATGGTGAATTTTATGTTAATTATGTCACAGTTTTAAAATATCAAGGGTTTTAGAAAATCTGAGTTTAGTTATAAATCATCTTCATGCTTCAGGTAATTTATCTACCAAAAAGAGGGAGAGTCATGCTTATTATAGCTCAAACAGAATAAAATACTTTAAAAGAACAATCTCTTCCTGGGACTTTCCTGGCATTGGATCCAGGTCCAGTGGTTAAGACTTCGCCTTTTAATGCAGAGGCTATAGGTTTGATCCCTGGTCGTGGAGCTAAACTCCCCCATGCCTGTCGCCAAAAAACCAAAAGATAAAACTGAAGCAATATTGTAACAAATTTAATAAAGAATTTTAAAATGGTCCACATTGAAAAAAAAAATGGTCGACATAAAAAAAAATCTTAAATAAAAGACAGAATATTAAAAAAAAAATAGAATAATCTCTCCTTTCTCAGTTACTCTAAATCCCTCCTCCCAGAGATGTACACTGTTTAATAGTGTAGGTTATAATTTGAGACTCTTCCAACCGTGCATGGACATGTACACACACACACACACACACACACCTACCTGGGTTTTGATTGTTTTTTCTTTTTTAAACAAAAAATAGAAACCATAATGTCTGTGTCTGAAGAGGACTTTTTTGAATGCTTCTCCACCAGCATTTATCCACCAGTATTTTTCAAGCTCCCTCTTGAGGCAGGGCCTTGGGTAAAGATGAAAAATTGAATCAGACAGGTGCCTATATTCTAGTAGGAGAAAGACACCTATACGTAACTGTCACATGAGATCTGAACGTGGTGGTACCAAGAACAAAAGAGCGGTCCCAGCGAGGTTAAACCAGGTATGTGTAGGCCTGTGCTCACTGTTCTGTTGGCTGAGGCCTCCAGGCCATCTCTTTAAGGACAAATCAGGAACTGGGCTGGAATAAAGTGTTATGGAATGAGAAATGCAGAAACTGTGGAACTTTCATCTAACATTGAAAGCTCTCTTCTCCAGGGAAAGGAAACAGATTCATCTTCAATTTCAGAGTTTCTTCTTTGATTATTTGAAGGGTCCAGCTAAGACCTTAGAAAGAGATTTGTGCAGACAGACCCAGATATGGACATACTACTGACTAAAGCCTGGTTGGCTCTTCCCAACAGTAAATGAGACAGCTTGGCTGTCCTGTGGCCTCTGTTGTTTTGATAGTGTTGGGAATTCCATGTGGTTTAATTAGTAGGAATACACTGGCCGTGTGAAGACTTTTCATGTATGGACTTGAAATCAACTGTCATCATAGCAAAAAGAATGAATTCTTTCAAAACTGGAAAGTTGTGCATTTCTTGGCAGATTTTTTGGTTTCATTTAGCAGCCCCAGAGCTCATGGAACATGTCATTTGAGTTCTTCAAAATTTAAACCTCAACTTGTAATTCTCTGTGGTCTATGACAGCCACAGAGCAGGAGTGAGTGGCAGATTTGGTTGTCTCTGCCAGCGGGCCTCTTGCACACAGGGCTGAGTTGTGCTGGTGATGGCTCCCTGCAGAGACTGGTTCTTTCATCACAGCAAATTAATCATAGCAGTAGCATGACCCTTTCAGTAGCAGGCATCTGTGTCCACCTCTCAGTGTTCTGTGGCATAACATTTGCCAATGGGATGGTGATCCAGGAGGTACTTGGAGGACTTTGTTGGAGACTAGGGCAGAAGGGTGAAGCCCAGCGGGCCTCTGCCTTGTAATTTGATGGATGCATTGCTTTCATTTTCCGGAGAGCTCCCAAAGAGATGAAATAGTAGGGACAGATCTCACTTGTGATTAAGGACATTCTTTTTATGAGTCCTCTAAGCCCTGTGCTCCTCTCCCATTCCCCACTGAGCATCGCTGTATTGAGGGGCACGCCGCGGTCCTGCCCTCGTGACTTGCACCCCAGTTAAACACTAAGGACAGCCCCCGCATGCCGCACTTCCCCGGCTGTTGTGTCTAGCTGCTCCGTATACACAGTCATGCTTTACGTGTGCCACCTCATTAACTGTCTCTACATCTCTGTGCAGTGGGTGTTCGTATCCCTTCACGTTGCAGGTGGAAGGGCTGAGGCATGGAGAAGTTGAGCCACATACCCGAGTGGTAGAGCCTGGACTCAAACCCAGGCCCATCCCTCAGTCAGTGGTCCCACCAGCCACACAGTTCCTCAGGCCAGAAAGCGCCTTTCCCTTGATTCCTTTCTTTCCTTCCCCATCACATCCACTCTCTCACCAAGTCCCTTGAGTCTGCTCTTCTAAAGATGCTCCAGATGTGGCTCCTTTTTTCCATCTCCACCACTCGAGCTTTGCCCACTCTGGTGTCAGCCCCACCTGGCAGCAGCCTCTTCAGAATCTAAAACTGGATCCTTCCACTGCCCTGTTTAGAGCCCCCAGTGACTGCCCAGTTCCCACAGCCCACAACAGGCTGTGTGACCGGGGGCCCCGCTGCCCCTCCCCACCATGCTCCTTTCACTCCAGCCTTTGCACCGGCTCTCCCTGGGGAGAATGCTCTTCCCCAGGTCTTGGCCCAGCCGGCTTCTTCTCCTCATTCAGGTCTCTACTCATGTCCCTGCCTCAGGATCACCTTGTGAAGAACTTCCCCCAGCCCAGCCCAGTTCCCACACTGTATTTTCAGCACGTCGCCTCCCTTCTTTATCTTGCTCAGTGCTGGATCTCTGGTGCCCAGGAGCGTGCCTGGAGCTGAGCAGATGCTCAGCACACGACTGCAGGATGGGTGGCATCACCTGCTAGTCCCTTTGCCTAGAAAGCCCTGGACACCCCACATCGCTCCCACACGAGCTCTGAAGCATCCTTCAGTTCTGGCTCAAACATTGTTTCCTCAGGGTGGTGTTCTGTGACCCTCCATTGCATCCTTTCATAACAACCTCTGCTTTTCCTGCATGGCCCTCCTCACACGCTTGTGTGATTCTCTGGTTAAATCTGCCTGTCCCACTTGACCGTAAGCTCCCTCAGGACCAAGCATAGTCCACCTCGCTCCCTGCTTTCCTCGTGGTGCCCAGTGCATCCCTTTCTCAAGTCGAGGAGTGGTGAGTCGCTTTTCTGGTATCAGCTTGGTCCCCAGTTGGAATGCATATGCCTCACATGAATGAGCAGGAAGTTCCTGAGTGCCCCTGACTCCAGTAATCTTATCAGTTTGTTAATAGAGACAGACGTGGGAATAGGAAGGACATCTCTCCTGTGGGGAATCTCCTGACCCGGTGACATCAGACAAGTAGCCCACACTGTACTGCCTGGAACATCTCTCTGCTTTTTCAATGCTGCCTTTTATGTTTGCTTCTTACGACTTACCTCCATCCATTGAATACTCCCATCAGTGAGCATGGAGCCTAGGAACGCCCTCAGTCCGCATCACCAGTATCCCCTTTTGTCAACATTCCCAAGAACACATTGTTTTTAAAATGAGGCCTACCTGTATATAATTGTGAAACATATTATCAACCCTGGTAGGCCTAGATGAGGAATATTTGGTTCAAAAACTTACATCCTGTTTGTATTGCTGAACGATTTTGAACAAAGCTTTGCATTCAGTTGCTGACTTGCTCTCCGCATCTCCAAAGGACCGAAAGACTCAGAATCATAGCGGGCCAGCTCAACAGTGTGATCCCCAGACCCAGTTTGACCCAGTAGGATCAGGAATCCAGTGCTATTAACTAATTTAACTTGTTGAAGCTTAGATTCCCTTTTTCACCCTCACCCTAAAATACCAGCAACCCTCACAGAGACAACTAAAACTTAGAAAAATATGGCTTTCAAAGAAACATTACTTTCTAAAAATAGCCTAATTCTGAAAATAAATTTAAATTGCTTTACATTTATGAGGTTTTTTTTTCCCCCCATATCAGGCAAACAAGCCAAATTTCAAAGGGTATACATTTGAAATGTTTGCTGGGTTCTTACACCATATTGTTTCTTCAGAGGATGCCTCAAAAATCATTGTTCTCCTCCTAATATCCTTGAGCTAATGCATTAATTAAGCTTCCCAGGTGGCGTAGTGGTAAAGAATCCACCTGCCAATGCATAAGACACAAGATGCAGGTAAATCCCTGGGTCAGGAAGATCTCCTGGAGGAGGAAAAGGCAACCTGCTCTGGTATTCTTGCATGGAAAATTCCATGGACAGGGGATCCTGTGGGGCATAGTCCTTAAGGTTGCAAAGAGTTGGACGCAACTGAGCGTGTGCACGCACGCACATATAGTGCCTTAATCACAAGACTTTCTTCATACACAAAGGCTCTGTCCAGCTACATATAATGTCCAAGTGTTTTAGCCAAGAATTAAGTATAAAAAAAAACAAGAAGAAGAATTAAGTAGTTTACATGGATGTAAGTGGAATTGTCTTAAAGCTTAAACCAGACATGGGTGTGGTTTGTGTGTGTGTGTGTGTTTAAGTTTTATTTTTTATTTTTCTGTGTTGTTTGTTGGGTTCCTTCTTTCATTGTTTTCTCGGTAACATCTTCAGCTGATGTCCTGGCACCGGACAGAGTCATTCATACACTGTGGTCTGTCTGCCATCCCTCTTGCCATAGGGATTAATTCAGTCTGCTGCACTGAATTATCAGTGCAGTGAATTATCAGTGCTGCACTCAAATTATCACAAGGACTTTTATTATTTTTGAAAATTTAAAAAAATAATTTGTTTAACTGTGCCAGGTCTTAGCTGTGGCACGTGGGAGCGTTGATCTTCATTGTGGCATGTGTATCTTTAGTTGCAGCATGTGAAATCTAGTTCCCTGACTAGGGATCAATCCTGGGCCCCTGCATTGGGAGCTCAGAGTCTTAGCCACTGGACCACCAGGGAAGTCGCCTCACAAGTACTTTTAGAAACTCCCTCTGTACCCAGCTTCTTGTCTCAAGAGAGCCGTTCCTCTCCCCTCTTCCTCTTCCCCAGCACGTGCCAATCCCCTTTATCCTGCTTGTCTGCTGAGTTCCCTTTCTGCCAGAACACCCAGCTCCTTGGCATAAACAACATTCTGAGGTCAGATTTGTAAAAAAGAAAAAATTCCAAAGCACCACCTCGATTCTGTTGTTGCACTGGAATCATCATTGTAAATAGGTATCATGTGCTTCTTCTAGCATTTCACATGCTGTATCACACTTAATCCTTCAAGTAGTCTGTAACTCTATCCTCGTCATTCAGCCAGTCAGGCTGCTGGGGTTCAGAGAAGCTAGGTGACTGGGCCAGTGCAACAGCATTGGAGCTGAAACCCACATCTCCCGCCTCCAGCTTTCTACTAGCCCGAGGTCTCAGTCAGTGATGTTTTGAAAGAGTGGTCACAGGACTTTCCCGGTAGTCCAGTAGCTAAGATTCTGTGCTCCCAATGCAGGGGGCCCAGGTTCGATCCCTGATCAGGGAACTAGATCCCACATGTGGCAATTAAAGAGGTCGAGTGCCACAACTAAAGACTGAAAATCCTGCATGCTGCAGCTAAGACCCAGTGCAATCAAATAAATGTTTGTTTGTTTGTTTTTAATACATGCTCAGAAGTATTTTTGAAAAATGAAAAAAAAAAAGTCACTTTCAGGGGCTGGGGAGTAATTTGTCTCAAGGAGGTCTTGTTGTGGGTGCTGTAATGGGTCTTAATTGGGAAGAGAAAAGTTATGATCTGGAACACAAAAGATTAGCTCTGGATTTTGTTTTTTAATTCAAACCCATCTTCATATTTCAGAAGAGATATGAGATCTCTGGCCAGGCACCAGAGATAGGACAGAAGACAGACATGATTCCTGAAGTCACAGAACCTAGTGGGGAGGAGACACACACATGAGTAATTGGCAGTATTTTAATAAATAACCTGGTTAGGGGACATGCCAGGTTGGGATGGAGGCTTCTAAACAAGACTTGCCAGGTGGGAAATGGCTGCCCAGAACAGGGGACTTCTGACTTGAAGACTGAAGGATGAGTGAGAGTTTTAGGCAGCTCACAATTAGGGTCAGGTGGGCAGTAAGGTTTCTGGAAGAGCCAGAGGGAGTTTGATGTGTGATGCGGAAGTGCACCAAACTGGTGCTGTGTGATTACCTGGAGGGGTGGGCTGAGGGGAGAGGGGGGAGCTTAGGAGGGAGGGGACACATGTATGCCTGTGGCCCATTCATGTTGATATGTGGCAGAAACCATCACAGTGTTGTAAATTATCCTCCAGTTATAAAAAGCAGTGTGAAGGCCTGGTGGTGAGAATGTGATCCAGGGTGTCTCCATTTTTGCCCATCAGTTTGTATGGTATAGCTTTTGGAGATTCTTGAAAAGTCATATCAGTGGGGAAAGGTGTTGACTCTACTCAGAAAACACCCATCTGTTTCTCACATCTAATTAACAGAAAAAACTCGAATCTCCACCTGCTTCCACCAATCCCTTCCTGGAAGATGAGCCAGCAGCAGAGATGGAGGAACTGGCGATGGAGAAAGGAGATTTAGAGCAAGTAAGTCTGGTTTGCACACCCCCCCCACCCCCCACCCCCCCGCACAGCCTGCCGAATGTTTGTTTCTGAAAATGGATCTGCTCATTCTTAAATATGATCCCTTGGCTGTTGACCACATTCAGAGATTACAACTTTGGTGGTCTTTCTAGAAGGGCTTTATCTGAAAGCACATTTAGAAACCTGAGTAAGAGAGCAGTCCTTCCTGCCCCACCGCACCCCACCCTACCCCTCTGCTCTCCAGTCGCCTCACCACCACCGGCCAACACATCCAAACTTGATCAGCGGGTATGGCAGGGCGGCCAAACTCTGCCCTGGCTCATTCATCATCTCTCGCATTTGTCAACCCAGCTTTTAGTTGTCCCCTGATCTCGTCCGGTGATGACATGAGAGGCTGAAAGATCCCTGGTGAAGTTAGCAGCCCCCGTCAGCCAGGAGAGACTCCGACTCAGCGGAAGCCAAGCACCTTAGGTCTGGAAGCTGTCAGGGAGGCCTGAAAACACCAAGGGGACCAATGGCATATTTGGGGAGTTACTTTTCAGAGCACACCAGCGCTTTCATTTCCTTCGGCTTTTTCTGTCCAACTCTTAAATTTCCTCTCCCTCCATTCCAGAGAATGGTGTTTTTGTTTCATTGCCATTTTATGACACGAGAGGTTAGAGCAATAAATCAGGACTTTTCCTGTCTGGATTAGTGAGCCTTCTTTTTAATTTTCTACACTTGGCTGCTGGAGGATGATTTTATGGGATTATTTTGATCCAGACACCACCGAAAGGGAGGCCGGCTGGGAGGAGCAGTTCTGGGAACCCCATAGCCACGCACATCGAAGTTCACCCTGTGTTCCTAGCCCAGGGGGGATGATAGGTGTACAGTCCTGGCAGGAGCCAAGAGAGCAGAATTCCCAGGAGCAGCTCTGAAGTGATGCCATCAGAGGTATCTGATCCACTGATTAAATAATTATAATAATGTGGATGCCTCAAATTTTTATGGTGCTTTATAGTTTAAAAGTCTTCTATAGGCCTTACTTTATTTCATCCTTCCCATGCCTGCCTCTCCTTTTATAGGATTTCTGTGAGCGGCAGGCTCACTGAATAGCCCAGGGTTATAGAGTTTGGAAGTGAAGAAACTGGGAAAGGACTGGAAGCCAGGTCTGGAAGTCAGAGACTAAAATTCCTTTCCTGGCGCTCTTTCCATCACACTGTGATGTCGCCCTGAAAAGTGGAGGACCTAGAAATGAATCCCATGAATAAAAGGGAATGAATAAGGGCTTCCCTGGTGACTCAGACGGTAAAGCATCTGTCTGCAGTGCGGGAGAACCAGGTTCAATCTCTCGGTTGGGAAGACCCTCTGGAGAAGGAAATGGCAGCTCACTCCAGTACACTTGCCTAGAATATCCCTTGGACAGAGGAGCCTAGTAGATTAAAATCCATGGGGTCGCAAAGAGTCAGACTGAGCGACTTGAGGAGGAGGAGAAAACTGGAGAGATGCCCTGAGGCCATATCCCAGATATCTACAAGATTAAACGTGATTGATTTAAAGCCATCATATCAGCTAGGCTAGGAGAAAACAAAGATTTCTCTGAACTAAAGAAATGCCTCTCTCAGGGACTTCCCTGGTGGTCCATTGGTTAAGACTTCATGCTTTTAGTGCAGGGATCAAAGGACTGATCCCTGGTCTGGGAACTAAGATCCTACATGCCACTCAACACAGCCAAAAAAAGAAAGAAATGTGTCTCTCACATTTTGGGAAGAAGGACTGGGATGAGAAAGAAGAGTCCAGGTGTGGAGCCCATCCTCCACCCGAGCTCGGGTATCTACACCCTCTGAGCTGGCCTTCTATAGTTGGGCTGTTTTCAGGGCCCTCCTGTCTCCCCAGTGTACATGGCTGCCACTGTCATATCCAGAATCACGTAGCTGAACACTCAGATGCTCCCAGTGCTGTGGAAAACTATCCCATTAGCCAGTCATCTCTGGGTGTCACAAAACCGGATTATGATAGAGTTCCCCACGAGCTACAAAATCAGTTTTGTCGGGTAACTTTTTTTTTCTTTCTTGTGGAACTTTTTGCTCATCCTGGAAGCTTGAGATTAAGCTTGTCTTAAGGATGAAGACCTGCTCATTCTAAGGACACAGAACACCGGTGCATGGGGTAGAGCAGAGTCACGTGATGGAGAGGATACCAGACTCTGGTTTGCCATCAGCTGGCTGTGTGACCTTAGGCAGGTACTTTTCTCACTGGACTTCCCTTGTTTCTTCCTGTTTAAAGGGAGCCAGTGGTTTTCCAGTTATATTCCTTGGTGCCCTGTCACATGTCACTGTGGGGAGCTGGAAGGAGACCAGAGCTCTAAGTCCCTCCAAATCAGTTCTGTTTTGAGTCACTTTTTTCATGGACTCCCAGGTAAAATTACTTTTGGATCAGGGGTTCTAGGTATGTTCAAAAGGAAAGTACTAAGACTTCCCTGGTGGTCCAGTGGTTAAGACTTCAGCTTCCAATGCAACGGGTGCAAGTTCAATCCCTGATCAGGAAGGTAGATCCCACATGCCTCTCGGCCAAAAAAGACAAAACATAAAACAGAAGCAGTGTTGTAAAAAATTCAGTGAAGACTTTAAAAATGGTCCTAAAAAAACTACTGAAAACCGCTGGACTAGATGATCCACCCTCAGTTTCACGGGCTGTTCCTTTTTAGTAATAAAACTGACACAGCAGTGACTAATGCCTCCTTGTCTGCGTCCCCAACCTCCTACCGTCTCTCCAGCACCATCCCACTTGTGGTTGATTAGGTGGGAGCTCCAGGACCCACCCCCCACCCCCATCCCCACCCCCCTACTTCCCAGTCACTCGCTGGCTTCTGAAGTTGGGCTCACAGGAAGCGGAGGAGCCAGGTGGGGCTTCAGGGGGAAGCGCACGAGATGCCGGTGGTGAGCTCGGCCAGGGCAAGGGGACCAGTAGTTGTCCTGGGTTAGCCAGCCTGTTGGCATCACTGCAGTCAGCAAACAGAGGCCCTCAAGATGAGACTATAGAGCAGGAAGCGTGAACTTGAGAAGAGGTATTTAGTTCGAGCAGTCTGTTGCCAACATGTTCCCAATGATTAAAAAATGGCATCTGAAGGAGGACTGAGGGTCCTCAGAGTATAAAAGAAAGAGAAGAAATAAGGAATCTCTGGCTTTAAAATGTACCCTTCTGGTGATCCGAGCAGTTAAGATTTAATCTGTTTACATTGGATCGTAATAAAAGGAAATGGGACCAGCTGCAGACCTCCTTACTGTGACAACAGTAACCTTTTATTATTCCATCAAACTCCAGGAGGAAATAGCTTAAACATCTGCAGTTTTTGGACAGAATTCACACACTCCGAAGTCCAGCCCGAGTGCTACTGCTAAACGACTTTAGTATATTCTTTAAGCTGAGAAGCAGCCCTTTAGGGAGCTGGAAGGTGCAAAGGGAGACACCAACTTGAGCTGCAGTTCTAGCCTGTAGCATCTAAATATGAACACAGATATTCAGGCAGCCAGAGGCAGGAGGCAGGTGGGAGTTAAAAAATAACAGGTTTGAGGCAGTCCCTCCCATTGCTCCCCTCTTGCTTCCAAATCACACTGAAAGCTCGGTAGGAGGACAAGGAGCTATGACTATGGCTATAGGTCCCTCCTGTCCGCTGGGAGTGTCGTTGGAGGGCAGAGGCTGGGTGGAGCAGTCACCCGCAGGGGTTCAGGCCACCTGTGGTGTCTGACTGTGCGGCTGGCTCTCGGAGCCACAGCCAGAGGCGTCTGTGGGGCCTCATCAAACTTGGGTCCCCAGGAAGACGGTCAGGGTGAGTTTGTTGAAATATCAGGCAGCCATACTCCCTAGTCATTGGAATCTCTATCTGAATAAGCTCTTTAGATTCATCCATACATTTTAATCACATATCATTTTGTGCATACATAAAAAGGAAAATATAAGCAAAATAAATAGGTAAAGATATTCCCCAAATTTCTTCGCCTTTGGAGTCTTAACTCTGCTGAACTACCTTTTTTTTTAAAGAGCTTTTTGATGTGGACCAGTTTTAAAGTCTTTATTGAATGTGTTACAGTATTGCTTCTGTTTTATGTTTTGGTGTTTTGCCCAGGAGGCATGTGGGATCTTCTCTCCCCAACCAAGGATCGAACCCACACCTCCTTGCATTGGAAGGGGAGGTCTTAACCCCTGGACTACCAGGAAGTTCCTCTGAACCACTTAAAAAAAAAAACTTTTTATTTGAGAATAATTATAGACTCATAAAAAGTTTCACAGAGAAGTCCTGGATACCCATCTCTCAGCTTCCCTCAGTGCTGATGGCTCCCATAGCTACAGCACGTTATCAAAACCAGGATGTTGATGCTAAGCTCGTTTTTCACTCAGGTGTGGATGTCTCTGTTGCCACACAGTGTGGTTCCAGCTGCTGGTGATGTGCCATTTCTCAAAATGCTCCTCTGCTATACCTGGGATTATCTGCCATGTTTTTTATTGTTATTTGAAACCTTTTTCTCTTTTTAAAAAAAATAATGTCAAATTTAGGGAAAGTTTTAAAAATATTACTAGGAACTCCCAAATATCTTTCACCTGAGTTCACTAGTTTTTACTATTTTGCTACATTCACTTTACCATTTTCTCCCCTCCCTCTCTCTCTTCTGTCTCTTATTCTCCCTCCCTCTGTCACTTTCTCTTTCAGAACAAGTAAGTTTATAAGTATCATGCCCTCTGTCTCTGAGTATTTCAGTATGTATTTCCTTTCTAGGAAACACATTCATTTAAGATACTCACTAAAGAGAGGTATTCACTAAAATCACCACAGGTCAAAATCAGAAAATTTAACACCAATGCGATATCTCATTTATAGACTTATTTAAATGTTATAATGTGATCCAAAAGTGATAAATTAAAACGCTGTAAATTGTTGGGAAAGCACACTGTAATTAGTAAATACATAAAGCCAGATACAAAATACACATGTTGATTTAAAACATGACAATATTCTATATTATACAAACTCCCATTTATAATTTCCAGAAGCTATCCTACAGACTTGAATATTTTTGTCAGGGGAAAAAATATAAATAAAGGGAATAATTATAATATTTATGAAGATTGCATTTTAGTTAATGAAAGGGTATCTGGGTATTGTGGTCTTATTTTCCAGTTCTAAAATCAGGATATCTGGGTCCCCAGTGGCTCAGCTGGTAAAGAACCTGTCTGCCAGTGCAGGAGACAGAAAAGACAGGGATTGGATCCCTGGGTGGGGAAGATCCCCTGGAGAAGGAAATGGCAACCAGCTCCAGTATTCTTGCCTGGAGAATTCCATGGACAGAGGAGCCTGGCAGGTTACAGTCTGGAGTCGCAGAGTCGAACACAACTGAGCATGCCCGTGCACATGCTGTGTGGCAGTGTTAAAATCAGGATATTTCAGGATATCTAATCCTAAAAATGTTAGACAAGTTAAATCACATTTCTCTGTTCGTTTATCAGATCACTTTATTGAAAAGAATAACAAATTTTGAAGTATAAGTAACTGACCTGGAAAATGTAAAACAGATAAGGACCACACCTTCACAGTCATCATACTGCATCACAGATCCCTCATTCTAAACTAATGGAAATGTAGAAAAACCCCTAAGGTATCTATGAAATGAAGTAGAACTTTGGATCTAGCCAATTTAAACTCAGATTAACCCGCTCTTACGTGCTAAGTCACTTCAGTCATGTCCAACTCTTTGCTACCCCATGCAACCGCCAGTCTCCTCTATCCATGGAATTCTCCAGGCAAGAATACTGGAGTGGGTTTCCGTGCCCTCCTCCAGGGGATCTTCCTGATCCAGGGATTGTACCTGCGTCTCTTACATCTCCTGCATTGGAGGGGGCTTCTTTACCACTGGTGCCACCTGGGAAGCCCACAGCCTCTCACAGTCTCAGCCTAAGGCCTGACTTTGGCAGTGGCTTCTGGATGGTAAGAGAAAAGAGCCCAGACTATAGTTAGTCTTAGGAAGGACCAGAGTTTCTTCAAATCCTGCCAAATAAATAAAGATACGGAATTCTTAGAAGGTGAAAAGGGAATAGAGCTAGGTATGAGATTAAATGGGATATGTCTACAGTTGACATTTAATTTTGGGTGATCATTACCAGTTTTTACAGATGTTTTTAAGTATTTCAGGTTTTTTTTTTAATTACTAGAAGATTTATATCCAAATTGTACCCCTGTATGAACCCCAGCAAAGCCTCAGAGACCTGTATCTATTTTTAAATGCCCACAAACAAAACATAGATAGAATTGGCTTTTCTTTTTTTAGGAACAGAAATATGTAGGAAGATCTTGTTTATTTTTTAGATGTTTTGAAAGGGAATTTAGTAGCAAAGAGTAGTTTTTAAATGCTTTCCTGCCCAGATAACCTTTTTATCAGATACAGTTTTCCCAGCATCAACTGGGGACCAGGGCTGATCCATGTTTTCACTGGTGCAAGGCAAAAAATACAGATAAAACAGCCAGCCTGTCTACCTACCTATCTTTCTTTCTATCTTGGTATAAGGTCACCAACTAACTGTCTCTTCGTGGCAAGAACTGCCTTTATGCAGCTATTTTCTCTTTTAAAAGGTTTAGGTATAAAATACTCTTTTAGGAACTTGTGGCGAGAATATCGAGAGTGTAAAGTAGCAAAGTAAAAAGTTAGCAACCCTGTGTTGGCTCCCTACCCTTGTTGTTGTTGTTGTTGTTTCCTATTTGTTGATGAAATTCAGCAGTCAGGAAGCGTTACAGTGACAGCAGTGATCTAATAGAAAGCGTTCCCCTTTAGGAGATAGGAAACTTCATCCTGTACCTGGGGGCAGGCTGCTAACACCTTCTGTGCCTCCCTTTCTTTAGGTGTAGTGAAAGTGAATGTCGCTTGGTCGTGTCCAGCTCTTTGCCACCCCATGGACTATACAGTCCATGGAATTCTTCAGGCCAGAATACTGGAGCAGGTGGCCTTTCCCTTCTCCAGAGGATCTTCCCAACCCAGGTCTCCCTCGCTGTAGACGGATTCTTTACCGGCTGAGCCACCAGGGAAGCCCTTCTTTTAGTTTAAAATAGTAGTAATAATTCCTACATTGAGGGTTGTTGTGAGGAGTAGATGAGATGTTATTTCGTATCAAAGTGCTTGGCCCATAATAACAAGCAGTAAATGGAGGCTTTCAAAACTAGACTGTGTAAAAGTACTTTAGACATTCCAAGGCACTGCCCAGCTATAAGGTGCTGATTATTAGCAAGAATTTGCATTTTTGAAACATCAGTCAGATGATGAAGAACTTCCAAATTGAAAATGCATGTGTTATCACAGTAGCTGTAAATCTTTCACTGCACAGAGCACATAAATGATGCCAACAAAGCTGGTTTATTATTCACACGCTGGCATGAATTATAATACAGGACATGGTCCTAGTCTAGTTACACTGCGTGCTTCTTTTCTGTAAGTTAGAAGTGAACTTTGAAGAGATGTTTTTGTTGAAACTGCTGGAAAATTTTCAAAGATGGCTCAAGCATAGAGTTTTTTTTTTTCTTTCCTTTTCTCTCTTTTTTTCCTTTACAGCCTAAGAAGCCTAAAGCCCCAGACAATCCATTTCATGGCATTGTTTCCAAGTGTTTTGAGCCGCATCTCTACGTGTATATTGAGTCCCAGGACAAGTGAGTGACAACCATTTTGCTGCTTTCTCCTGCCATTTCTCCCTCCTTGAGTCAGGGAGGGGCCTAACAAGTGCACAGCTCGTTCTAGACGTTGAAGGAGGGACTTGGCATGCCTGTGACCCTCCCTGGAAAGCTGTTAAGGATACTTTTTGGTCTTTTGAGTGTTATAATGTGTTATGTCTGAAAATCTCAGAAGCCTGAATGGGACTCTAAGGCGCTCCTAAACAGGTCCCAGTGCCTATTTCCGAGATGGGCACTGAGCCCTTTACGTCTGCCTGTCAATCTGCCAGGCTTTATGATATCAGGTGCTGAAAAGTGGAGACTGAAAGCCTGAACTCTAATATATATGTTTTCAAGTATAATTTAACTTTTCATTTTAAAATCATTTAGATTCATCAGAAAGTTATAAAAGAATTCTCATATATCCTTTGTCCAGAGAATGGTGGTGGTGGTTTAGTTTCTAAGTTGGGTCTGACTCTTTGTGATCCCATGGACTGTAGCCCACCAGGCTCCTCTATCCATGGGATTTCCAAGGCAAGAATACTGGAGTGGGTTGCCCATCTGTTCTCCAGGGGATCTTCTGACCCAGGGATTGAACCCATGTGTCCTGTATTAGCAGGCGGGGTATTTACCACTGCACCACCTGGGAAGCCCCCAGAGAATGGTAGCAGCTTAGAGAACCGCAGTTATCAAAATCAGGAAGGTGCCATTCTCCCCTAAATGTCCTTCCTCTGGTCCAAGACCCAGTCATGCATTTAGTTGTCAGGTCTCCTTAGTCCCTTTTAAGCTTGAACAGTTCCTCAGCCTCTTCTTTGTCTTTCATGACCTTGACACTCTTGAAAAGTGTTTGACCAGCTTCGTCCAGAGCCCTCAATTTCTGTTTGTGGTGTCTCCTCTTGATTGCATCCAGATTCTGTGTTTTGGGCAAGAGTACTGCAGATGTGACACTGTGTCCTTCTCATTGCCCAGCGCACGATGTCAGGAGGGGGCACCTCACGTGGCTTTGTCCTGTTCCTGCCGAGGTTGACCTTGACCAGTTGCTTAAGTGGTATCTGCCAGCTTTTCCCCAGTAAAGCTGCATTTTTGCTTTATACTAAGTATCTTGTGGGGGGATACTTTGGGACCTTGTAAATATCCCCCGTCTTGTCACTTCGCCCCTCACTGTCACATGTCTTGACAATTCCCGCCTGACACAGTGATTACTGTAGTGTTTGCCAAACACTGTGGGTTTCTATCATTTCTGCTACATTTACTCATTGGGATTCTACTAGAAGGAAGAGCTTCCTCTTCTCCCCCACTTGTTGGTTGGTTTGTTTTTGTCTGTTTGGACTGATGGCTTCTTATTTTCTTTGATGGATTATCATCCATTTAATATATATGCTTTTTGCAAATGCAGAGGCTCCAGAAAATGCTTATCAAGCAGCCCAGTACAACCACAGCCAGTTGAATATGGTCATGAGTGCTCTCACAGCCAGAAGAGTGTGGTCATGTTCCAGTATCCACTTTTATGCATAGGACAGGGACCCCTCCTCATCCCTGAATCTCTGTCCACAGGCAGAGCAACTGTGGAAGGCCCTTCTACAATGGAAGGCAGATTTTGTAAAGGCCGGGTTTCTGAAACAGGTTGAACTGACTGGAGGCAGGCTGGTCCAGGCTTCAGGAAGAGGCCCTGTAGCCTAAAGTATATGTTTAGAAGGACCAGACAGTGGCTCACACAGGAACAACAGCAGCTCTGAGAAACTCCTTGAGGGGAGTTCTCTGGGAAAGCACTTAGGTCCTAAAGTCTAGTCCCTCCCCCTCTTTTTTTTTAATGCTTCTTTCATTTTAGCACATTCTTACTTAAAAGTATATTCCAAGGGTAGACCAGAAAATTAAGAGAACATTTCAAGTGGGTATTTGTGTCTTACCTAGAATGTTACTGTTCTTCAACTATTTGATTTTTTGTTGTTGTTCATTCGCCAAGTCATGTCTGACTCTTTGCGACTCCTCATGGACTGCAGCACCTCAGGCTCCTCTGTCCTTCACTGTCTCCCAGAGTTTGCTCAAACTTATGACCATTGAATTGGTGATAGATTGCTTCTATTCTTTCCTTCATTGATTACAAAATTTTGTAATCATATTACACATTACATATTAAGACCCCAGAAAATTAATTTGTGAAAGAGCTTCTATGTTAACAAAAACAACCTCCTCCCTGCCACCTACCCAGCAAAAAAAAAAAAGTTGCCTTGACATCTTTTGCCTTGTAAAGCCTGTTTTCCTCCTGCTTTGTATCCATTTGGCTTACATCCATAGGCATGCAAAAGGGCAGACTACTAAAATCAAGTTTAAGAAGTCATTTCCTCCTCTGTTAAATAGTTACTATTACCATTTTTGTTTTTTTTAAACACCCTGTCTTCTGCATTCACAAAGTTTTTTTCAGGATTACTAATAAGACACCTCTGCAGGGCAGGAAAAAGGAGCTGCTATTTGCCTGTTAGATGAACAGGTCTTGAAGTAATCCACCTGTATGACTACTAGGGACCAAACCCCTATCTTCTCTTATCAATCCAAATTCTTAATTTTAGAAAGGCTTGAAAGCTGTTGAGTCTAGGGTTTAAAGTGCGTATCTGAGATAACCATGTGGTTTCCCCAAACCTATCCAGCCTTAAGAAAAAAAAGAGTCATTTTGTGGATTATCTGGTGTCATCCTGGGATTCACTCTTCTCACATGGCCTCAATTCATATAAAGCACACTCATTGTTCATGAGACTTTGGGCGAAGGGCCAGCCCTCCCTTCCTTAGGGACTCTCCATTTCTCTCTGAAAAATGCAGGGCTGGCCCCTCAGCCTGCCGCCTGGCCTCGCCAGGACGCGTCCACAGCACAAGGGCAGTAGCGGAAGCTTCTCGTAGGAGAGCTGCGTAGGCTGGGCTGCGCTCGCTCCAGAACAAGCAACAAAAGCTGGGAGCAGGAAATCAAGTTCAAGAAACCCATTTCCTCGTCTGTTACAGGAGAGCATCAGACAGAATAATGCCTAAAGCAGCCTAAACCATAACCTTGAGTCATAGACCCCTCTGAGAACCAACAAAAACCACAGGCCCTCTTGCCACAAAAAACAAAAAACAAAAAACCATGTGAACCCACACACTATTTTGAGTATAGTTTCAAGGGGTTCTTCAAAGTCCTTCCTGAAGTCAGAGAATCCCAAGACTGGGGAAGGAACTCAGGTGGACACTGACTGGGGGCAAATCACTACTCCTGTTGTAGCTCTGCAAGGAGGAAAACCTGAGGCCATTCACACGCTCCCAGAGGACAGAGACCCAACCCAAGGTAGTGGAAAGAGCATGGGCCTGGGTGCCAGCCAGACCTGCACTTGCATCCGAGCCCTGCACGCCCCCTCCTCGGGCCTCCAGCTCCGGTCCTCACCTCTCCGAGTCTGTTTTGCACCCTCTACAGTAAGTGTATAAAGCCCCCATCGCAGGATTAGCGGCAAGGGTGAAACGACACAACGTGTCAGCACCTAGCGGAAGAAAACAGGGCTCGGGAGCCGTGTCTGCCCTGCCCTTCTGGCAATCCTGTTCCAGACTCTCAGGTGGTTGGGTGGCCTGGTCGGTGCTGCCAGCTCTCTGTTGAGCCTGGCGTGGGGTCCACTCTCATCCCCGTAGCGCCCTCCCTGCCGGGGAGAGTCCTGGCAGCACCTGCCCCAGCCCAGGGCCCAGCAGCAGCAGGAGGACCGCGGAGCCGGTGCCCGGGAGGAGGCAGGAGTGGGGCTGTCCTGAAGTCACCTCTCACCCGGCTGGGCTGAGCTGTCCTCCTGTGCCCTGAGCCGGTTTCTCAGTTTTTGTTTATGTCCAAGGAGGAAGTTAGTTGTATCTCTTCTACTCTTGGAGATGTAGTCATTTTCTTTGGCCGACTCTTGCAGAAGCGATGTCTCTCCATAACCAGTTTTTCTTCACTCCATTCAGTGACATTTTCAGGCTGAGAAATTATTAGTGACTCCATTTCTGCCCATTCTCCTGAGTTCTCTGTAATAGCTTTTGTTGAAATAGAGCCTGCCATCGCTTCTAGCTGGTCAAGCCTAGAGTTTCTCTGTAAACAGACGTTGCTTACCATTTGTTTTGAATTAACTTCTAACCTTAAGAAGAGTTCCAAGAATTGTACAGAGAGCTCCTGTGTATTCTTCACCCAGATTCTTCCATTAACAGCTGTCCCTCCCACCCCTGAGCAGACACAGACAGACACATTCTCATATATATATACACATGGTTTTTGTTTGTTTATTTACTAGTCTCTTAAGTCGTGTCTGACTCTTTTGTGACCCTATGGCCTGTAGCCCACCAGGCCCTTCTGTCCATGGAGTTTTCCAGGCGAGAATACTGGAGTGGGTTGCCATTCCTTTCTCCAGGGCATCTTCCCCACCCAGGTACTGGACCCATGTCTCCTGCATTGGCAGGTGGATCTTTACTACTGAGCCACCTGGACAGCCCCACATAGCCACAGTGTAGTCATTACAACCACGAAGGTGGCGTTGACCCCGCACTTGCGTTGAATCCATAGACCCCATTCTCTTTCCCCATTTGTCCCAGTCCTGTGTTTTATAGATCCAAAGTCCATTTATTTGTCACAACTCTTTGGTTCCATCCAGAAAAATAACTTATTCTTTCTTTATCTTCCATAGCCTGAAAATTTTTGATGAGTGCAGGCCAGTTACTTTGTGGAATGTCCCTCAGTCTGGTTCTGACTGATGCAGCCTCGTGAGTCATGATTCATACAGAAGTGGTGCTGTGTTTTTCTCAGTGACTTCTATCACGAGACATACAGTGTCAACGTGTCTCATAACTTGTGCTGCTCAGTTTTACTACTTGGTTTAGATGGTATCAGCCAGGTTAATTAATAAGTGTTTAATAAGTGTTAATTACCTAACCATGAACCCATATAAATAGCTTTTTTCTCATATTTCACTTACTTATTTTACCATCCATTAATGACATTTGTCTGAATCCTTTATTACTAAGAGAGTTGCCAAGTAATTATTTTTCTAATCCCATCATTTCTTCTGCATTTCTTCTGTTTTAAGAAATAGGTTTCTCTTTTCTCCATTTATTTATATCAACATGGACATGTGGATTCCTGTTTTATCCATTGGGTTTATAGCCATTACTATCTTTTTATCTTTTAACTTTATGTTGGAATAAATTTAGACCTAAGAAAAATTTCAAAAATAGTGCAGATATTCCATTTTCCCTCTCACAAACTCCTCCATGTTCGCATCTTACATAACTGTAGTATAGTTATCATCAAAACCAGGTGGTTAACACTGATACAGTACTAGTAACTTAACTGCAGGCCTTATTTGGATTTTACCAGTTTTTCCACTAATGTCCTCCTCTTCCAGGATCCATCATTATTTGTTTTAATGGTCAAATTGCCCTTGACTTGGCCCTTCCAGGTGGTTTTCCATCCTTTTTGTATGCCCCTAGTGTTTTTTGAGCACTTTCTTTCTGGCACAGCAAAATACACCAGGCTCATCTTGTACTTTCCTAACCCAGCCCTGGAGTCATCCATTTTTCCAGGATCCCTTGTTCCCTTGGCGGGAAATGTTTAGAAACTAAGTGCTGGTCATCAGGTATGTTCATTACTGCTTGAATATCATGCTTCTAGGCCCTCCAAGCTGAGAGAGCTAAGACATACATGTATGTGTATATCTATGTATATTTTTACCCTCTTATACCTATTTATATATTTAAACCCATCAGTCTATGCCAGTAACTCCAATTCTAACCTAACACCGCAGGGTTTATTGGAGCCGCCCTGTTCCCATGTCTGTAACTGCTTTCTACAGCCATGAGAAACTTGTTCGCAGTATCCTCCATGTAGTTATTTATCTGCTCCGTATACCTGTGTGGAACCCATCTCCCAGGTGTGCTCAAGCCAGAGCTTGGCTCTCCAACCTCACTGACCACACCAGAGCCAACCCCCCTGCCCCAGTCATAAGGAAGGGGTGTGTGTGTGCTAAATCGCTTCAGTCATATCTGACTCTTTGTGATCCTGTGGACTATAGCTCGCCATGCGCCTCTGTCCATACGTTTCTCCAGGCAAGAATACTGGAGTGGGCTGCTGTGCCCTCCTCCAGGGGATCTTCCCGACCCAAGGATGGAACCCACGTCTCTTGATGTCTCTTGCACTGGCATGCAGGTTCTTTACCGCTAGCACCACCTGGGAAGCTTGCATGTGCCCTTGGATGAACAAGTTCTCTAACTTCCTGGGTTTTTTTTTTTATTTTATTATTATTATTATTTTTTCCCATTTATTTTTATCCGTTGGAGGCTAATTACTTTACAATATTGTAGTGGTTTTTGCCATACATTGACATGAATCAGCCATGGATTTACATGTGTTCCCCATCCCAATCCCCGCTCCCGCCTCCCTCTCTATCCCATCCCTCTGGGTCTTCCCAGTGCACCAGCCCTGAGCACCCGTCTCATGCATCCAACCTGGACTGGTGATCTGTTTCACCCTTGATAGTATACTTGTTTCAATGCTGTTTTCTCTGAACATCCCACCCTCGCCTTCTCCCACAGAGTCTAAAAGTCTGTTCTGTACATCTGTGTCTCTTTTTCTGTTTTGCATATAGGGTTATCGTTACCATCTTTTTAAATTCCATATATATGTGTTAGTATACTGTATTGGTCTTTATCTTTCTGGTTTACTTCACTCTGTATAATGGGCTCCAATTTCATCCATCTCATTAGAACTGATTCAAATGAATTCTTTTTAATGGCTGAGTAATATTCCATGGTGTATATGTACCACAGCTTCCTTATCCATTCGTCTGCTGACGGGCATCTAGGTTGCTTCCATGTCCTGGCTATTATAAACAGTGCTGCGATGAACATTGGGGTACACGTGTCTCTTTCAGATCTGGTTTCCTTGGTGTGTATGCCTAGGAGTGGGGTTGCTGGGTCAAATGGCAGTTCTATTTCCAGTTTTTTTAGGAATTTCCACACTGTTCTCCATAGTGGCTGTACTAGTTTGCATTCCCACCAACAGTGTAAGAGGATTCCCTTTTCTCCACACCCTCTCCAGCATTTATTGCTTGTAGACTTTTGGATAGCAGCCATTCTGACTGGCGTGTAATGGTACCTCATTGAGGTTTTGATTTGCATTTCTCCGATAATGAGTGATGTTGAGCATCTTTTCATGTGTTTCTTAGCCATCTGTATGTCTTCTTTGGAGAAATGTCTGTTTAGATCTTTGGCCCATTTTTTGATTGGGTCATTTATTTTTCTGGATTGAGCTGTAGGAGTTGCTTATATATTTTTGAGATTAATCCTTTGTCTGTTTCTTCATTTGCTATTATTTTCTCCCATTCTGAAGGCTGTCTTTTCACCTAACTTACCTGGGGTCTTAAGCTGCTTCGCCCCCTCTCATCCTCTTGCCCACTTTTTCTGACTACTGTCTTCCTCTTCTGGAGCCATGACTCCTGTACTTTCCAATTAAAATACCATTTCTGTGAATGCTGCCTGCAGATCCACCAGGAAAAACAGCCTTGGTCATCCATACCTAAGCTTGGTCCGCAGTGTGGTTTTTCCCTCTGTGTTTTAATCTTTCCCTCTATTGCCATCGCTCTGAAGTAGTCTGTATTCCCACATGGTTTTTCATATTGGTGGCACTCCCAGCAATATTTCACATGGCTCCCCCTAAATGCTTATACAGTTCTTAGGTTAAAAGCTCAAGTTACAGGGAAGAAGGCAAAAGACCCCATCCATACCCATGATGTCTTTCTTTAAGCTGGAAAGAAAGTGAATCTGAGCAGTCATTGTGACACCACAGATGTGTATGGTGCTTTTGAGATTTGAAATCAAAGCCTCGGGTAGTGGATAGAGCTTGGCTTGGAGATAGTACCTTAGAGATAGGCCCCAGTTCAAATTCTAGCTCCGATAAATTCTGTGACCTAGGGCAAGTTATATTATTTTTCTCAGCATCGGTTTTTTTTCATTTTTAAAATGGGGGTATTAATGCCTTCTGATCAGGGCTGCTGTGAGGATTAAATGAGGTTGTATTTATAATGCATGCAGCAAGATACCTAGTTTATAGGCTTACAGCCTAGGGTAAGAGAGAGACCAAAAAACCATTTTGGAACACAGCATGGAGGGGTAAAAGGCATGACACTAGTTTGCTGTGGGAATTCAGATGTGTATGAACCTAACTGCAGATATCTTCTACCTCAGCCAGCCCTCTCCTTTTTCCTGTCCTCTCCCTCTCATGTCATATTCTGTACTTTTTTTTTAAGAAATTTTTTTTTTGCGTTGTGTACTAGAATCGAACCCAGGCCTCCTGCACTGGGAGCATGGAGTCTTAGCTACTGGACCACCAGAGAAGTCCTTTGTACTTCTGACTCTAGGCCTTTATTCTTTTGTTTGAATCTGCTGTGAAATTTTCTGTCTAGTTTCCTCTCATATTTTCTTTGTCTAAAACAAATTGTTTGTAGTGTCTATACTGCAAAACTAGCAATTTATTGCCATCTTGAGATCTTAAGATCATAAGCATGAAGGTCCTGTCTCCCCTAATAGGATACTGTGTCTTTATCCTCACAGCACCATGAGCAGGACTTAACCCTTTATAAACGTTTATTTGATTGTAATTGGTTTAGGGCATAAAGGGCAAGTCTACAATTCCGTTCAACAGGTCAGCATGCACCATGTCCCTTTCTCCAGTAGCTCTTCCTACAAGATCATGCCAAAACTCAGGGTAGCATTTGGTGTCTGAAAGAAATGGTAGCATTTTTTTTTTAGGTGAATTCATTTTTATCTGATACTTACAGCCCACAGCACTTTGCACATACTAAGTTCTCCGTCCAGTTTTGATTGGTTTGGACCCTCTGTGCCAGCTCATGCACCTTGCCCTTCCCATCCAGGTGACTCTCCTCTTCTTTTCTGTGAAGCTGCTTGATTGCTCGTTTTCCAGTGTCTCGTGTGGCATAGCAGCACGCTGATGAAGAGTGCTAGGTGAAAGAGAGGGGTGGGATACTCTGACTGGTTTATTTCTCATTCATACCAGAGAACAGTGTCCAAAGTAACCCAGTGAACATTTCGCAAAATGTGGAAGATTGTTAGAGCTTTGTTTATGAGGAAATTTTTGTCTCTGTTCTATGATCGTAATTGATTCACAGTCTTACTCATCAGCTTGACTGTGAAATAGGAGGTAGATGACGAAGTATCCTGGCTTCAGCTTCCAGGGGAATTAGATGAGAGGGTCAAGTAAAAATGGTTCAGAGCTCTGGCCCCTGTTTTGGTAGGCACCGTGGATCCAGAGGTTAGAGTCTCTCATAGAAGGACTCTAGTGGAAGCCTTGCCTGCTGTTCTGAGCTCTCCTCTGTGCACCAGCCCTACCCCCAGCTCGCCCTTCCATTCCCACCCTTTAGGGACAAGATGTGGAGGTTGGGCACCAACATAATTTGGAGATTAGTTTCACGCATAAGCATGAAGGGGGAGCAGAAGTAACAGAGACCTTATCCCTGCTCTCAAGAATCTTACGATAACATGCGTGACACAGAGAAGAATATTCTACCACTGGAGAGCAAGCAGCTTTCACCTTTTGTACCAATATCACTTTATAAGAAGGGACTGTCTCAGGAAGGATCTGAATTTACCCCGGAGATCAGTGAGAAAGACAGCCATTCCTGATGAGCATTGCCCACCGCAGGCTCAGGGTGGGAGAAGGTCAGCATGTTTCCAGGATAAGTGACATCTTCACACTGTATAGTGGTGTATTAAAAAAAAAAAGTGTCAGCATTACAGATGCCAGAATTGCAATTATATAGAGGATGGGCGTGAGTAGGGGTTGTCTGGGTGCCCCCTGAGCTGAGCTAGGAGGGCAGCGGACAGATGGCCATGGGAGAGGCACCAAGGAAGTCATCCAGGCAAGGGCACAGAGTTAGGGGCTGGAGATGGAGCTGAGGGGGCAGCTGAGGGGAGTCCAGCTGAAGTGTGGGGACCCAGTGGAGGAGAAGTGGGAGATTAAATGGAAAGGTGAGGCAGGAAGAGGGTGTGAGGAAGGGGGATGGTCACCCTGGAGCTTTCCAAGGTCAAGCTCCAAGGTGATGGCTTGCTGACCATCACCACCGTCACAGTGCACCAGGCTAGGCCTGAAGTCCTTTGAGGGCAGAGTGACTGTATCTAGATGTCATAAACTCTTAGTAACAAAAGCTCTTGGGTAAAGTGTCAATCTTCTCCTGTTCGTGCTAATTGATACTGCGTGTGGTTCTTGTCTTTTTCTTCCTGACGGTTATATAAATACATGTAGAAAGCACAGCTGGATTCCTGTAACCTCAGACAGTAACCTAAAAAGATGCAGAATGTCAGGGCGGGTGGGAACACCCTCCCCTTCCCCATGTTTCATACAGCACAACTGTGCAGGGACCGATTAATACAGCCCTGTGGGATGCGACAGTGATGACTCAACGTGACTGAGGCAAACTCAGTGACGTTCAAATGGGAAGTGGGCGAAAATTAACACCATCATCACCACCGTGACCTGGGGCAGGCCTGGAGCTGCTCAATAGTTTCTCTCCTCTCAGAAATTCTTGCGCCTTTAATTCCAGAAGTTGTAAGAATAAACTTCATTAAAGGAGAGAGAAAGCATTTTTTTGTAAAGAATATTCCATTACAGTTCCTCTTTGTTTAGGTATCTATCTGCTGGAAACCTTTAGGTTATTGTTATTTTTCAGTTGCTAAATTGTATCTGACTCTTTACAACCCCCTGGACTGTAGCCTGCCACAGTCCTTTGTCCATGGGATTTCCCAGGCAAGAATACTGGAATGGGTGGCCATTTCCTTCTCCAGGGGAACTTCCCGGATCAGGGATCAAACCCACATCTCCTGCTTGGCCGGTGGATTCTTTATCATTGAGCTACCTGGGAAGCCCACCTTTAGGTTAATGATGTCTAAGTATTTGGTGACATTATACCTTTTGTGTTTGAGGAGTAGTCGGGTAGAGTGGAGGGCTTCCCAGGCAGCAGTAGTGGTAAAGAACCTGCCTGCCAGTGTAGGAGATGTGAAACATGGGTTCCATCCCTGGGTAGGAAAGATCCCCTGAGGGCATGGCAGCCCACTCCAGTACTCTCGCCTGGGGCATCCCATGGACAGAGGAGCCTGGCGGGCTGCAGGCTGTAGGCTCACCAAGAATCAGACACGACTGAAGCGATGCGTGTACGCACAGGGTAGGGTGCGTAAGAAGCATGAGGTTTGGGGGCAGGCTGCCTGGCTTTTAATCCTGGCTCCCCCACTGTCTGGCTGTATGACTCTGGACAAGGTCCTTTTCTGTTCCTCGCTATATAACAGGGAGGTTAGTGTTAGTCCCTAGGTCATAAGGTTATTTGTGATGATCAA
Source organism: Odocoileus virginianus (assembly GCF_023699985.2). Taxonomy (NCBI): domain Eukaryota; kingdom Metazoa; phylum Chordata; class Mammalia; order Artiodactyla; family Cervidae; genus Odocoileus; species Odocoileus virginianus. Next base: position 20,998,894 of record NC_069690.1, read on the forward strand.
GTGAAGTTCAATGAAGTGATGCTTACAAAGAGCTGTGCATCATAAGTGTTCAGAAAATGATGACTGTCATGATGTAGGGTTTTCATTTCTGGCAAGAGAAGCTGGTACTAATATGGTACTAGGACCAGGGCACACAGCTAAACAGTAGATTCTAGGCTCAGCTTTGCCACTAAATTGTGTGACCAACTTTCTAGGCCTTCATTTTGTCATCTCTTAGAGGGTCCAGTAATACCTTGTCTTTCCTCCAGGGGTTTGGGATCAAATGTGACCATGGAATGCCTTGAAAAGTGTAAAGCAGCAGACAAATGCCAAATTTTGTCATCGATGTTATTATTTGGGGGGGGGGGGGTGTTGGTTGATGATACTGATAAAGATGGGTCCAATTTTTTTAGTGTTTTAAATTAATTGTTTTTTCTTGAGGTATAGTTGATTCACATTATTGTGTTAATTTCAGGTGTACAACGAAGTGATTCAACTATATAGGTTATTATAAGATATGGAATGTTGTTCCCTGTGTTATACAGTAAATCCTTGCTAATTGTCTATTTTATATACAGTAGTGTATGTGTTATTCCCATGCTCCTAATTTATCCCCACCCCCTTTTTCCCCTTTGATAATCGTACATTTGTTTTCTGTTTGTGAGTCTGTTTCTGTTTTTGTGAACAGATTCATTTCTGAATACAAGTGATATCATATAATATTTGTCTTTGACTTACTAAAATGGGTCCAGTTTTCAATGTAACAGGCATGAGGAATGATTTCCTGGTGGCAGTCAAGCACAACTGCTTTCTCCTCATTGAACTAAAATGACATTTCACGTTTTCTTCCTGCTAGAAACCTTGGAGAGCTGATAGATCGGTTTGTGGCCGATTTCAAGGCCCAGGGCCCACCTAAGCCCAACACGGACGAGGGAGGTGCCGTGCTCCCCAGCTGCGCTGACCTCTTCGTCTACTACAAGAAGTGCATGGTGCAGTGCTCGCAGCTCAGTACCGGCGAGCCCATGATCGCCCTGACCACTATTTTCCAGAAGTATCTCCGTGAATATGCCTGGAAAATCCTCTCTGGCAACCTGCCCAAGTGAGTTCCCATTCTTCCTGGTGTGAGTGGTAAAGTAAGCTTCTGAATATACCTAAATATGGAAATCTTTGAGGAAATCCATTCTGAAGTTGTTTACTGAACTGCTAAGAATATCAGGAAAATCCCCTGATGGAGTTTCTAATGGTCTGAGATGGTTTCCTCTCAAATGGGATCCCCTAACCGATCAGGACCGTCACAGGAAATATGCTCTCTGGTCACCAGCATAGGTCACATCCTAGCACGGTGGACTCCACAGAGTGTCACTCCCATTATAGATGGATTTAGTTCATGTGGATTCAGTGATTCAGGGATAGGTACTTGGCAAAAAAAAAAAAAGTGGGATTATGGTAGAGATGACTTTCGAACAGTAAGGGCAGGCTCATTCAGGCCAGAGTCTCTCTTATGACATCTTGCTGTCTTGGATGGAGCCCAATGTTTAAAGGTGTTGGGGGATTTGGGGGGAGGTCATTGTATAGCAGAGCTCCTAATTATAGTGACTTGACGTATTATTCTGGAGCACTAAAACATCGTTATATTTTTTATTATGTGTCAGTTGCTGAGTCGTGTCCGATCTTTGAGACCTCATGGACTGTGTGTGGGGTTTCCCAGGCAAGACCCCAGTCTCCTGTTCATGGAATTTCCCAGGCAAGGACACTGGAGTGGGTTGCCATTTCTTCCTCCAGGGGATCTTCCTGACCTGGGATCAAACTCATGTCTCTGGAGTCTCCTACATTGACAGGCAGATTCTTTACCACTAGTGCCACCTGGGAAGCCCATATTCCTTTCTTTCTTTCTTTTTTTTTAAAGTAAAATACAACAAAATGTTTAATGAGCAAATTCATCTTAGCAAATATGAAACTGCCACAGAGAGGAGGAGAGGGACAGGGACCCATTCTTATCACTTGAAATAAAATGGATCATTCAACTAGAATTTTAGAGATACTTAGGATATATAGTAGTTCCTATTAGAATATGGTCTAAAGCAATGCTTCAGAATTTAGTAGTTATAAATCTTCCCCATAGCTAAATTCAGCCAGTTCTGGAATGAGCTTCTGTCCTGGTCACTAAAATGTGTCATATATAGGAGTTTTACATTATTAGGAGGAAAGAAAATCTATAGGCTCTGGAAGAAATTTAAGGTAACAGGTAATGTTTCACCAATGGAGATTTCTTCGAATATGATTAACATTGTTTTTAAATTTTTAATAACTGGTATCCTGATTTTCAAAATAATGTAAGTTTATTATAGTTTAGAAAACACAGAAGAGCACAAAGATGAAGATTAAAAAAAAACCACCACCCAGAGAAGACAAATTGAACTTCTCAGTATACATTTTTCTGTTCTCTCTCTATATATGTCATGTGTGTAACTGTGTGCTTTTGTTTATTTATTTGACAGAATTGGGACTGCTGTGCTTATAGTTAGGTTTGTGCCCTGCTGCTTTCACTTAACATCATGCTGTGTGCATTTTCCCATGTGTATTAGTCAGTGTCACAGCAGGAAACATGGTACATGGCTGTGGCATTGTTAGTGAAGAGACTGTTTAGAAAAACAGGGGCAGGTGAAAGGAACCAATGGAGGACTCTGAAGCATCCAAACACTAGTGGGTAATTGTTACTACCTTAGAATTCATCTGAGAACTGGGGCTGTGGACAAAGGGCTGCCCCATGGAACTGTGGTCAGAGGGGGTCACTGCCAGGACCATGCTGAAGCAGAAGGAGCAGGAGGGCTCGTTGTCACTCAGACTCCTGTCTGCTCAGCCTCTCTGACTTGCTGCGGACATGGCTGTTGGCAGAAACTAACAGAAGACCAGAGGGCTGGGGAAGCCTGGAAGATAAGTCTTCAGAGGTCAGTCTTCCACACGGAAGAGAAGAGCAGAAAACAGTTAGCACAGTAAAAATATTCATCCAGGCACTTTTTGTTGTGGTTTTTTTTTTTTAATTTACTTGACTGCAGCCCGGTTCTTAGTTGCAGCCTGCAGAATCTAGTTCCCTGACCAGGTAATGAATCTGGGCCCCCTGCCTTGAAAGTGCAGGATCTTAGCCACTGGACCACCAGGGAAGTTCCAGTCAAGACACTTTCTTAACATCATGAACATCATGATGCCATGATGTTCCCACATACAGAAGACCCCAAGCTAACTTCTGAGATTTTTTTTTTTATTGACCATTCTCTTAATTAACCATTTACATTGGGTTCACTATTTTGGTATTTCAAATGACACTCAGAAAAGCGTCCTTGAATAGAGGTAGAACTACTGGGTCAAATAGTCTAAAGATTTTTTTCTAAGCCCCTGAAATATACTTCCAAAATGATTATATAGTTTGCTCCTAACCCATAGTGGAAGAGAGGGCCATGTCCTTTTACCTTTATAGGTACTAAAAATTAAGATGTCTTCAAATCTTTAATTACCAATAAGACTGGCAAGTTTAGGATTTTTTTGGTTTTTGAAGGAAAAGAATCTCTCCTTTTTTTTTTAAGATAAGTGTCATTGAATTCTGTCTTTCTAAAAGTGGAATCTTGGACTTGTCTGGTGGTCCAGGAGTTAAGATCATGCACTTCTACTGCAAGGGGTGCAGGTTTGACCTTGACCCCTGGTCAGGGAACTAAGACATCCTGCATGCCACACAGTATGGCCAGAAAAAAAAAAAAAGCAGAATCTCACAGTTTAAATTTTATAACTATAGGAAGTTATTTTAAAAACTACATTTTCCTATATTGTGATCACATGATTAGATCAATAGGAAGAGATGAGATGCTTTTGTGTTTCTTGAGGCAGTCAGGACTTTGGCCAGGAACCATGTATTAACCTTTGCTCTTGAACCCCTCCACAAGCACAGATTCCCAGGCAGAATTTTCTTAACTGAGAAAAACAGTTGGGGAGCCAGCTCTTGTGCTCTGGGTGATCCTGAATGAGCTGTGCAGACCAGGAAAGTCCAGGCTAAGCAGAGAAGCTGCTCAGGAGCCTGGGCGTCATCATAGTTAATGTGACCGACAGCTGGCTCACTGTTGGGATTGTCTCTTCCTATTTCTGATGATCAGAGAATTTAAACAGATGACCGTCAAGGTCAGGTCACTCGGAAGGGCCTCATTGTGTGTGGATTTGTTTGGGCCATGTCCAGCCTTTCCTTCCCCCTTTTCTTTTTCTTAAGATGTGCTGTTTCCAGGTCAGGAAGCCAGGGAGAAGTCCCGGCCTGACTAGTTCCTGTTGCTTTTCCTCAGAACCACAAGCAGCAGCGGCGGGCTGACCATCAGCAGCCTGCTCAAGGAAAAGGAAGGCTCCGAGGCGGCCAAGTTCACCCTGGAGGAGCTCTGCCTCATCTGCAGCATCCTGAGCACCGCAGAGTACTGCCTGGCCACCACCCAGCAGGTGAGCCACCCACATGCCCCCTTCTCTTCCTGAGCTGTCTGGGGCACCGAGCTCAGGTAGAAGACCACACAACCTCGGGCAGACCCACTGGCCTCCCCCAGGGAACAACTTGAGGTCCAGCCAGAAGACAGCCCCAGCAGCTACTGCACAGAAGGACCATGTTAAAGGGAGCCTGGGCGAGACTGACCAGCCTCCTCCCTGGAGCTGTGTAAGCCACTCAGAGGGCATGATGTGCCCTCTTGAAAGTAGGTCAGTAGCCTTGTCTCCATGTGAAAAGCAGTAATAAGCATAGTGGTGCTAGGCCCCAGACTTGGTGGTGCTGAGTCACAACCAGTGGTTTTGTTCTCAGGAGGGTTACCAGGCTCAGCAAAAACCCTCTGTGCTTTTATGTGTCTCCTGAAATTTATAGAGCATTCTCTATTCTGCCGAAACAAATAACCATTGTTTGGATGCTGACGTTCAGGAACCGGGAAGCAGGAAAGGGTGATGCCCCTGCTGGAGCTCCCATTAGCAGAAGGAAGACCCAGAAGAATTTTCCATTCAGCCTTCAACATGGGATTAGAAGTTCCTTTCCACATTGGCTCTGGAATTCACTTAAGGTCAAGAGAAAGAAAATAACTAGGGAAGGTTCCATTCTTCCTCCCTTTTGGGATTTCTTATTTCTGCATGCCTAGATCATAGGAAGGCAGCCATGACTTACGGTTCAGACAGTTATAGTTTGGAGCACCTGTGAGCCAGAGCAAGAATACAGGAGGCCAGAGAAGGGTCCCCCCAGAACTTCACAGTTGAGGTTAAGCCAGCCAGAGGCGGAGGCAGTAGTATGCCCTGCTTGGGGACATGGTCACACGGAGTCACGCCAGGAATAACCTGTGAAGTTTTGGCCTTAGAGCCAGAGACAGCCACCCATTTAGTGTCAGAACTTCCAGGGCAGGATGGCAGTATCTATGAGGACCTCCAAGGCAGGACCCAGAGTTCTTTGATGAAGAAACACGATTTTAACTATTTTGTGTGTGTGTGTGTGCAGAAAGAGAAAAACACACACATATAAATAGGGTATTTTAATAGTAAAATAACCATGGTACCAAAAAGAACTATATAATCAATGACTCTCAATCCCATCACCCTCAAATAATCATATTAGCAATTTGAAGCCTTTTTTTCTGTGCTTTTCCATGAACATAGTTTCATATGTTCTATAATTAACTTAGTTCACTTTCATATCCTCTTGTTGTTTTTAACATCACAGTGTTAGCATTTCTCCTGTTGCTCTGATGTCTTTCTTGCCATCATTGTTATGGTTACCTAATAGTCCAATAAGGGGCTATACCATAAATCATTTAACAGTATCCCTGACAATTGTTTATACTATTTCCAGTTTTTGCTTTTATGAGTAGTCCTACAAAGAACACCTAAATATGGTTTGCATTATTTTTTTAGAGGAGATCCTTAGAAGTTCTAGACGTATTAGTAGATCAGAGACCATTCTGATAACTCACGATAGATATAGCCAGTTTTTTGTTAGAGAAAATTATTTTTACTGATTGTAAAAGTAGATACATTTTTGGCACCTATATTGTGCTCTCTCAATACCATTTTTCATTGAGGGGAACCAGTCATTCCTAAAGAAATGACTAATTCCAGGTCTGAGGAAATGTACAAGATGAACATGGAACATCAGATCATACAAAAAGCAAGACTATGAGAGTCATTTAAAAAGGACTCAGGAGCGGTAGTGGGTTTTATGGTACAAAACGATATGTCCAGGTCCTAAGCCCTGGTACCTGTAAATGTGACCTAATTTGGGAATAGAGTCTTTGAAGATGTAATTAAGTCAGAATCTCAAATGAGATAGTCTCACATTTAGGGTGAGCCCTAAATCCAATGACTGGTGTCCTTAGAAAGGAGAAAGTGAAAAGCGAAAGTCGCTCAGTCATATCCGACTCTTTGTGACCCCATGGACTATACAGTCCATGGAATTCTCCAGGCCAGAATACTGGAGTGGGTAGCCTTTCCCTTTTCCAGGGCATCTTCCCAACCCAGGGATCGACCCCAGGTCTCCTGCATTGCAGGAAAATTCTTTACCAGCTGAGCCACAAGGGAAGCCCAAGAATACTGGAGTGGGTAGCCTATCCCTTCTCCAGGGGATCTTCCCGACCCAGGGATCAAACCAGGGTCTCCTGCATTGCAGGCGAATTCTTTACCAACTGAGCTATGAGGGAAGCCCGTGAGAAAGGAGAGGGAGATGTAACACACTAAGACACAACGAAGATGCCCACATGAGGGAGGCAGAGACTGGAAGGATGCAACCAGGGAACACCAAAGTTTGCCAGCCACCACCAGGAGAGAGGACAGACATGGGTAGTGCTACTTCAGAGCCCCCGGAAGGAACCAGCCCTGCCAGCCCCTTGACTTTGGGCTTTTGGCCTCCAGATTCTGTGAGAGGATACCTTCCTATTTTAAGCTACCAAGTTTGTAGTAATTTATTATGGCATCCCCAGGAAGCTGATTACAGGAGCCAGCTCTGCTAGTCAAAGATGAGACATATAAGTATCACTGAGACTGTTAGCTACAGTGGATTGAAAACATTAAATATGTTTAAATCCATTTGGTTACAATGATTTTTTTTTTAATTCAGTTACCACATTTGGAAGATACTAAGAAGTCACTGGTATGAATTGAATATTGGCAAAAAGAGGGAAAATTCTTATCCTGCTTTGCCTCTCTGACTTGTAGCTCAGGATAACCAAATCACTGACAATGGGTAGTGTATCTTTATAGAGGATTTTCAGCAAATAAATGAAGAAGAAAAAATAGAATTTGAATAGCATTCTTTTATACCTCCTTAGTGGAATAATGGATATGGCATTGACCATCAGTGGTTGCTGACTTTACAAAAAGAGAAAAACAAACATCAGGTATCTCTTGATGGAAGTACACAGCATCATCATGAAGGAGTTTTCTTTCTGTCTGTCTTTTATTTTTCACTGTGCCATGCGGCTTGTGGGATCTTAGTTCCCTGACCAGGGATTGAACCCAGGCCACAGCAGTAAAAGCTCCGAGTTCTAACCACCAGGGAATTTCCATGAAGGGGTTTTCTTTCAAAAAAAAAAAAATCTGGGGCGTCCCTGGTGGTTCAGTGATAAAGAATCCGTCTGTCAATGCAGGAGACACAGGTTCAATCCCTGGTCCAGAAAGATCCCTCAGGCCATGGAGCACCTAAGCCTGTGTGCCACAACTATTGAGCCTGTGCTCCAGAGCCCAGGAATGACGACTGCTGAGCCCGCGTGCCCTAGAACCCGGGCTCCACAGCAGCAGAGGCCACTGTAGTGAGAAGCCCGGGCCCCACAGCTAGAGAAGAGCCTGCACAGCAACAAAGACTCAGCACAGCCAGAAATAAATCTGTATCTGATCAAGCTACAGTTTACAGGAAATACAAGGCACAGAAGAACTTGCCAGTTAGTACCTTGTGGATACAATCAGTAAAATCATACCATGAGAAAAGCTACAAGGCAAGCAACCCAGTTTCCTTAAGAAAAAACACAGAGGGTTGCAGTTGGGGGGATGCAAGAAGAAATGGAAGGGAGAAACCAGAGAGACTCAAGAATCCAAGCAATAAAGAATTGAAAAAGAATGCTTAAAATACAGTGCCAATAATGTGTCAATATCAGTTCATTACTTGTAACACATTTACTCTTAACAGCTGCATAAGTGTGCCATTCATTGCTTCAAGAGCTCTTTATGAAGCACTTATCAGGCACCAGGCACCATATTTGGTATTAATTCACAGTGGTGAACAGAGTAGACAGATTTCTTACCATGGAACTTAGGACTAATAGAAGAGCCAGATAATACAAGTAAGGCAAGATGTAACCCCAGTTGTGTGGGAAGTTCTAGGAAAGAAACGGGTGTTGCAGTGCTAATAGAGATTGCCTACTGAGGTAGAGTAGTCAAGGAGGGCCTCCCAGAGGAGGTGATAATGAAGTGGAGACCTGAGTGTTGGAAGGAGGTTGCCTGGAAGGGCTGGGCACTGGGGAGTGGCAAAACAAGGGAGCTGGCTTAGCGGGATGAGCAGGGAAAGGGAGAGGAAGCAGGAAGCGTAAAGACCCTGAGAAGGAGAAGACCCTAGTGTGTTCTAGAACCTTAAGAGTTCACTATAATTAAAGCCGAGCAGGCAAGGGTAGGGAGAGCAAGATGCGGGCCAGAGAGCTAGAGAGGACCCAAATCATAATTAGAAGTTGGAATAGTTGGATTTTATTGTCAATGTAATGGGAAAAGGCAGCTGACGGGTTGAAGCCATTGTGAGCCTGTGCCATAATTTGTCTCCTCAGTGTCTTACAAACGTGCAGATTGTTTCTAGTTTTTCACTAATATAAACAACACTAGAGTGTGAGCTTTATGAGAAGAGGGTCTTACCTGTTTTTGTTCATAGACTACATCATGACAGAGCCTGGTACAGAATAGATTAGTTGCTCAGTCGTGTCTGAATCTTTGCAACCCCATGGACTGTGTGTAGCCCACAAGGCTCCTCTGTCCATGGAATTCTCCAGGCAAGAATACTGGAGTGTGTTGCCATCCCCTTCGCCAAGATGTCTTTCCAACCCAGGGTTTGAACCTGCATCTCCTGCATTGCAGGCAGTTTCTTTACCGTCTGAGCCGTCAGGGAATCCTGGCACAGAATAGGCTGTCAGTAAATATCAGTTGAATTCATGACCACTGCAAAGAACTCCTGTACATCTCTGTACCTTGTTCTCATCAGTCATTGAAATATCTTTCTAGATGCAAAATTGCTGGCCGAAAGAGAGTGTATATTTAAATGTTTGCTTTTTAAATAAATTGCCTTCCCAAAAAGTTACATTAATTTACCCACCCCTAAGAGATATTTTAAATTTAAGACAAAACATTCGTTATTCTTAGAGTTTCTGTGATAAATGGGTTTGAGGCTGCTCAGTGAAGCGATTCCTGGGATGTTTTGAGATATTTACAGTTCCTGGTCAGTTGTATTTTTCTTCGAGACGGCTGGGAGCTCAGCCAGCTTCCCTCCCTCGGCTGTAGGCTGATGGAGGCAGAGACCGTGTTTCTTTTGTTTACCTCAGTATCCCCAACACTTTAATAAGGTGGGGGAATGGTCCATCCCAGCGCTCAGGGAAGACTTTTAATTTTATTGCCACCTACCCCTGGAGGCTTCCAATGTTAGTGGGTAAGCCTGCAATTCACAGGGCAGGGAGTAATCTAAAAATGGGGGTCTTTTTAAAACTAAATTTGATTAGGACTTCTCCGATGGTGCAGTGAATGAGTCTGCCTGCCAGTGCAGGAGACACGGGTTCCATCCCTGATCTGGGAAGATTCCACATGTCGAGGGGCAGCTTAAGCCTGTGAGCCCCAACTACGGAAGCCCGTGTGCCTAGAGCCTGTGCTCTGCAACAGGAGACGCCACAGCAATGAAGCCTGTGCACCACAACAGAGCATCCACTGCTCGCTGCAGCTAGAGAGCGTCCGAGCAAAACAATGAAGACACAGCACAGCCAAAAATAAAGAAAGAAAGATGAAATAAACTTTTATGTGTCATAAGAACCAAGTATAGCACAGGGCCAGAGAGCACAGGTTCTGGAGGGTATTCAGTTCCCTCCCTCCCACTCACCGAGCTGGGTAGGCCACGCCTCCACATTCTCGTCTATCAAGTGAGGATCATAGTAGAGTCTTCTTCACAGGGCCGTGAGAATTAGATGAGCCCACACGTGGAAAGTGCCCAGAATGGCACCCGAATCATCACACTCGGTAAGTGTGAAGTAGTCGTACTACGGTGCTCCTTCCGATAACCACTAAGCATGTTTCTCTCTCTCTGTCAGCTGGAAGAGAAACTCAAGGAGAAGGTCGACGTGAGTCTGATTGAACGAATCAATCTGACTGGAGAAATGGACACGTTCAGCACGTGCGTACTTGCAGGTCCCTGCTTGAGACTCTACCCTTACCCTGCCCAGAGCAGCGCGTCTCAGGCCATCAGCTTAGGTCACTGCAGAAGCTGAGAGGTTCCCAGAGCCTTCTGTTGAATCAGGATTATCTTCTCCACAAGCCACTAAGGAGCCTGAGAAGTTGCTGCAGCTGACCCACATCCTGCCTCCTCACATGCAGTCATTCTTAGCTTACAGGGGTTTTAATTGCTACAGTATCTATAATAATGGCCTTCTCTGGTGACTCAGCAGTGAAAGAATCTGACTGCCAGTGCAGGAGACTTGGGTTCTATCCCTGGGTCAGGAAGATCCCCTGGAGAAGGAAGTGGCAACTCACTCCAGTATTCTTGCCTGGAAAATCCCATGGACAAAGGAGCCTAGCGGGCTACAGTCCATGGGGGTCACAAAAGAGTTGGACACAATTTAGTGACTAAACAACAACAATCTAGAATAACAGGGAAGAAGAACTTTCCCACCTCAGCCATCCCTGCAGGAAGGTCAGGTCCAGGGCCTCCTGTCTGCCCCCCTCAATCCACAGAGGGCCAGCCTCAACTGCAGTGTTTCGGGATGTAAAGGGTGAGCGACCTGATTTTAGCCATGGAGGCAGGTGGAGGAGTGGGCAGGGCACGGATGTATTTGGGGTGGGAGGATGTCTGTCCAAGGAGTTCAGATGAAAGCCTTTGGAATCAGTTCTTGCCCTGGTGCCACCTGGCAGGGTTTTGTCGTGGTCTTTAAGTGAGATTGAGGAAGGACAAGCTTCCGCTTTCTCATCGGCCACTTAGGAAAAATCCAGATTCTCTTCTTAGGTCATTTCCTCTCTTTCTCTCAACCTTTTTTCCCTCCAAGGTCTGATTTAAACATTTTAGGAAAGTGTGTACTTTGGGAGGAGTGAAGAGGGATTCTGGGCATAGCAGCAGGGGAGATGAGCCACAGGATCTTGTGTCCTGACCGAGTGGGGACACACCCGAGCGAGACCAGACACACAGCTAGAAGGAGGGTGGAGCCAAGATGCTCCTCTTTGTCATTCATTCCTTTTTGAAATAAAGAAACTCGAGTTTTTCTGATGAAATGGTGAAGCTAGGTTTTGCACAGGTGCCTAAAACCCTGGCAGGGGGCTGTGTCGGTGGGTCATTCACAAGTCACTTCTGTAAGCCATGACCACAGTGGTGTGTTTGTTTTGCAGTGTCATCTCCAGCAGCATTCAGCTGTTGGTTCAGGACCTGGATGCTGCCTGCGACCCTGCCCTTACGGCCATGAGCAAGGTAAGCTTTCAGGAAGTGCTGCCTCCTGAACATCCGAGAGTGAGTGCAAGTGGTCTCCCAGTCCTCACCTGTAGCTCCTGCGGGCTCTCCGGTGCTTAAAGCACCAATCAGGAGGAGAACGGAGCCCTTCCAAGAGTTTCCACAGGTGCTCAATTGATCTTGCACCTGAAGTCAGTTATTTGTCCTTTGAGAATGAGACAGGGAGCAGGTATGTTTCCTGAGTCTGAAGGAGAGGTTGCCTTTGGTCAGCATCTGACATGTGCAGAAAACCCTTTGTGTGGCCTCCCCAGAATGGGTGAAAGTGAAAGGTTGCTCAGTGGTGTCCGACTCTTTTGGACCCCGTGGACTGTAGCCCACCAGGCTCCTATGTCCATGGAATTCTCCAGGCAAGAATCCTAGAGTGTGTAACCATTCCCTTCCTCAAGGCATCTTCCCCACCCAGGGATTGAACCTGGGTCTCCTGCATTGCAGGCAGATTCTTTACCAGCTAAGCCACCAGGGAAGCCCTGGTGGTGGTGTGCTTAAGGCAGTCACTTCTAACTCATCTTTATTCCTGCCACTCAGAGGTTTTTCCAACTCTTTCTGAATTCTGGTGACTGTGCAGGGTTATTTGATCAGGTTGCAGACCCTGGTTTTCTTTTCTTTTTTTCAGATATTTATTTATTTCCCTGCAGCGGGCCTCATTTGCAGCAGGCAGGATCTTTAGTTGCAGCAGGGGGATCTAGTTCCCTGACCAAGGGTCAAATCTGGGCCCCCTGCATTGGGAGTGCAGATTCATAGCCACTGGACCACCAGGGAAGTCCCACCTCTGGTTTTCTAATATCATGGTGACCCGTCCGTCCACCCTCAGTCCCCAGGCCTCTCCCTTGGCATTTCCCATGTGTGGCCTCATGTTGCTCTTTGGCTTTTAGGTGCCTGTGTCTTTTCTTCCTAATGTAAATACCTCGAGTGCATGGACCACAGAGAATCGAGAAGACTCTTCATATTTGTTGATTGATTAAGTTGGAAATAAACAGTTCTTCATTGATTTTTTTCCCCCCTTAACATTTATTTATTTGGCTGCACCAGGCCTTAGTTGTGGCATATGGGTTCTAGTTCCCTGCCCAGGAATCAAACCCAGGCCCTCTGCATTAGGAGGTCGGAGTCTTAAAGGCTGGACCACCAGGAAAGTCCCTTCATTGATTTCTAAGCCAAATAACACAAAGCCGTCCACTCTTTGAGCCTTTCAGAGCAGTGGTTGGCAAACTACAACTGGTGAGCCACATCTGGCTCACTGCCAGATAAAGTTTTATTGGCACACAGCCACACTCATTCATTCATATGTTATCTGTGGCTGCTTTTCTGCTACAACAGCAGAATTAAGTAATTGCACTGAGACCAGATGGCTGGCAAAGCCTAAAATATTAACAGTCTGGCCCTTTACAGAAAAAAGTTGCCAGTGCCTATTCTAGAGTCATAGACTTTGGTAGCATTCTTATAAATTCTGCAGAAAGAACTTCTCAGGGGCCTGTACTCTGCTACTGGCCAGTAGCAGAGTACAGTGGAAGGAACACTGGCTTTGGAGTCAGACAAACCTAACTCTTCTCATTTTTTCTTTGGGCGTGTTGAGCAAATAACAACCTCTCTGGGCGCAGGTTACTTCATTGGTATGTGAAACAGGGGGCTCTGCCTCCCAGAGCGTTGAGAGGATGGAGACTGGCCTGGTGCCAGCAAGCGTTAGCCCTCTCCCTCTGGTCAGGAGCGGCTGTGTGACAAGGTTCTGTAAGCGAGACATTCAGTCTGAATTTGCTTTTGTAGTAGGTTGTAAATATTTAACAAAAAAAGCAGTTAATACCCAAACTTAAGCTTCGGGGGTTTTGTTTTTTTTTTATGATGCTCTGTGGGGAGTCCTGAGTAGCCAGTGTCACAGAGTTTCCTTTCAAAAGGCTGATCCTTTCACCAATCAGAGGTGAATGTGTATTTCCAGCATCCAAGTGTTTACAAGCAGAAGACTCGGAGCAGGCAAACTGAGGCTCACTCATTTTCTTAGAGAGACGTGACTCTGAAGATTGATTCTGCAGGCTCTGATTATCCCCTCACTGCTGGTGAACGTTCCGACATCCTGAGCATGATCTGCTCCAGCTGCCTCCTCTCCTGCCTGCCACACACTTTAGGTCGGAAGGCAGCTGGGGAAAGAATTTCTACATTTACCAAAGGAAGAGTGAATTTTTTTTTTTCTTTTTAGTAAAATAGCAGTTGGAGGGGCTTTAACACTCCAGGTGTTGCTTATGTGAGCTGTCATTTCATTAGGTGGGTTTCCTTCAAACTCCCCCCACCACCCATCTCTCCCCTAGACCCACACCAGCAAACACTAACAGAGACCATACCTCCAGAATCTTTTGTTTATATCACAGGAAAACCACAGACGTGGGAACACAGCAGCTGGGAGGCCATTCCTCTGTGTCTGAATCTTCTGGAGTTCTAGCAAAATGAAATCCATGTGATGAAAATGACCAGATATAAACAAGCCAAGTGGTCACAGACTGATTCAACAAATACCCTGTGATTCATGCCTGCATTCTGTTCTGTGTAGTTTCTTCTAGGATTTTTTAAAAACTTTTGTGATAATGTTTATTCTTTGTGATTCCATCATTTTTGCTGCTAGTTGAATAGTTCGATCCAGACTCTACCCAGAGCAAGGCTGGGAAAGTTGTGAACCTTATTCCGAGGTGCTTGTTGTTGCTGTTGCTGTTCAGTCACCCAATCGTATCCAACTCTGCAATGCCATGGACTGCGGCACGCCAGGCTTCCCTGTCCTTCACCATTCTCCCGGAGTTTGCTCAGACTTGTGTCCACTGAGTTGGTGATGCCATCAGTTAACCATGAGTATGCGGGTTTGTTTTTGGACTCTCAGTTCTATTCCGTTGATCTATGTGTCTGTTCTCACGCTAGGGTCACACTGTTCTGATGATTGTAGACTTCTAGTAAGTCCTGAAATCAGGAAGTATGAGTCTTCCAACTTAGTTCTTTTTCAATTTTGTTTTGGCTATTTTGAGTGTCTTGCGGGTTCACCGTTCTTTGTCTCATCCAGAGTATCCTTCTCCCTTAAGACACCATGGCACTTATATTAAGTCTCTACTTTGCTGTACAATTACTTTTCTATCTCTGTCTCCCCTGTTAAGCTGTGAACAACTTGAGTGCTGTCTTAATCATTTTTTTATCTCCCGACACAGCGCAGTACTTGCTTAACAGTAGTACTCCTGGAATGACTTTGAGGGTAAAGAAAGCAGAAAGAACAGAACAAAAGTTTATAGATACTCACTTCAGCAAAGAATGGTGACCACGTGAGACAGAGGTGGTAACTCTTATTGACCAGATTTAGCTGGGTAGAGCTGGCAGACAGTAGGAGACTCGGGCATCTTTATTGGAAATGGCAGGATCATAGAAGCCTTGAAGCCTTCAGGCACATCCAGGTGCTGTTGAGGATGAGGTGATGATCCTCAGTGGTACTTAATAGCCAGGATTCTTACTTCACCAAGTAGCATCCTGGAGCAGATTGAAGTTGGAAATAGGAAATGCCCACATCTAGCTGTTTACTCCCCAGCTGTGGGCAAGAACCTGCTGCTGGTGAAGGAGAGAACAACACAGAGGGGCAAATTTGGTAGAATATCCACAGGAACGGCTTTAAACGGGCCAAACCCACAAGGAGGAAGCATAATACAAGTAAACTTTAGTGGTTTCTCTGAAACTGTATAACCTTGAGATAGTGTTATTGATAAGTTATGTCAAAATTACCCTTCAGACCGCTTTCCCCTCCCATATTGCGTTATTTTCTCAGATGAGCTCCGTGAGATGATTAGTAAGTTGCTATTTACGGAGCGCTTTACCAGGAATCAGCACCCAAAGGCATTATTGCGTTTAATTCTGACAAATATATAAGGTTCCTGTGTTAGTTCCTTCTCAGTTTCACAGATAAGGGAATGGAAACTCCTCAGATCTCTTAGTTAAAATGCAACAGAGCCAGGATTCAGACTCAGGTCTCTCCTCTGTGCAGTAACACACCACACCTACAGAGTAAGTTAGTCTTTTGGCACATGGGAACTGAGGCAAACATCAGCCTAAATAATTTGCCTAAAAACAGAATGATGACAGTGTGTGCTCGGTACTGGTGGGTTCACATGAGCGTGTTTCCATGCTCACTCCACTATGAGCTCCTCAAGCATTCAGAAGCATCCTGTTAGATACTGCTCTTCAGCTTTTCTCAGTCAGACACCAGACTTTCCTACAGGGAAGAAAACAGGCTGAGCAGCCAAGCCAAGTATTGCAGCCTGCTCTGCACGTTTCTCCAGAAAATTAATGAATTATCATTCTGGCATGTGTGTTACTTGGTTTTATTTTTCATAATATGTCCAAGGCCATAGAGCTTTATAACAGTAATGCCAAAAATAAAACCGAGTCTCCTGATTCTTGAGAAGGAAGTTGTTTGGAGTGCTTTGGTGGAAACCATGTGAAGAGTTCTGTCTTTTAAATGTAATTTCTGTGAATTCTTAAGAATTCATATGTCTCTGCCAGATGCTGATGTTCAGTGTAATTTCTTTGCCTGTTCAGTCACAGAAAGTGGTACTCAGTCATGGAATGTATTGTAGCTTTTAACCCCTGATATGTACATGTTGTGTAACAGAAAGGGCAACAATAAGATTGCAGTCCTACAAAATGAATATGGCAGAAAAGGGTCAGTGAGCACAATCTTATTTCCTTTTGTTGTCCAGAATAATTGTAATTCTTGAGCCTCCTAGAAATTGGAAGCTAAAGAAAGCAATTCAAGTTTCCTTAAAAAAAAAAAAGAAGAAGAAGAATTAGTATGCCTGAATATGGCCTTACAAGTAGGATTTTTTTTTTTTTAATCTGTGGCTTCCTTAAAAGGAACCATTGGTCCCATGGTCCTTCTCACTTTGTCCTTTTTCCTAGGGCTACTCACATCCCTAGGTTGAAAGAATCTAAGTCTCTGTCCAGAATCAAACAGATTCAGCTTTTAACATATTAATGGTAGTTTTAAGGGGAGTGGGGACCAGAAAGAAGAAACTAAACAAATTAAATTTCCTTACAGTCTGGCAAGTAGTTTCTATTAGATTTCAAGATCGTGAACATGTACTCATTTAGGAGACTGCCTTACTGTTCCCCAGAGACATTTCAAAATAGCCAGAACAATCCTCAAATCTGTTCTCATTTCCCTCAGTTATTAAAATGTAGATCTGTTTCAGGAGACTCACAGGACTCCATGGTTAAGCAATCCTCATTTCCATCTACCACCTATAATCAAGACACATCTTTCTTCATAAAAGATTGTTTTTTATTATGACCAAAGCAAATTACCTTCATTATGGAAAATTACAGACTTTTAAAAAGAAGAAAATTTAAACCACGCATAATTCCAATGAACAAACATATTTCAGTCTTTCTTTTTATGCCTATATTTTCTTTACTTATCTTCATTTGTGGCTGTGCTGGGTCTTCGTTGCTATGCAGGTTTTTCTTTCTTTACAGTGTGAGGGCTTTTCATTGTGGTGGCTTCTCTTGTGGTGGAGCACAGGCTCAAGGGCAGTAATTCAGTTTATGGGCTCAGTAGTTGAGGTTCCTGGGCTCTAGAACACAGGTTCAATAGTTGGGATGCATGGGCTTAGTTGCTCTGTGGCATGTAGGATCTTGCCAGACCAGGGATCAAACCCATGTCTCCTGCATTGGCAAGTGGATTCTTTACCACTGAGCCACCAGGAAAACCCTATGCATTTATTTTTAAATAAACAAGCTTATGCTTTACATAGTATATAACCTCTTTTTCTCATTTTGCAGGTTTTAATAGTTCTCTGGGCCATTTGATCTGAATCTGTGGTATTTTTAGTGATTGCATAGTACTCCATAGTACAGAGTATTTACTGTTAAAATTATAACAGTAGTTAACATTTACCATGGAAGTAATACATGCACTGTGTAAGAGCATACCATACACTGTCTTTCATTAACTGTATAGAAATAGAGGTTATCATCGTCCCAGTTTTATGGCTGAGAAAACTGAGGCTCAGAGAGTTTGGTCACTTGCCCAAGTCATGCATTTAGCTGGTTGCACAAACAATGTTAGGACTCATGCATGACTGGCAGCTCTAGATTGCTTCGTCTTAAGTACTGTCATCTGTTGCCCCTGACATGTATGTAATCATCTCACTTTTGATGGGTGTTAGGCTATTTCCAATTTTTCACATTTATAAATAGTCCAGCAATGGACAACTTTGGGTGGGTGTGTGTTTTCTGAGCATTCATAATTATTATCTTCAGATTAGTTGCCATAAAGGAATTGCAGAGATCTAAAACTATGTAAAATGCCAGAATTTTTTGATAGATATTTTCAAATTGCCTTTAAGAAAGCTTATACAAATTCACCTTCCCATTGGCCCAGCAGTGAATAAAAAAAAAAAAAACAACTATATCTTCTTAAGCTTTTATTGCTCCATTTTCTATCTTGGATCTTACTGGTTTTCCTCCCAGAGTTAAGGAATGTGTGTCCCTGAGTGAGAAGAGTCATCCTTTCCTCCTCTTCTGCACCACCATCAACACCACCACATCCTCTACTTTGGACAGGCTCATCTGTACACAGATTTTGCTTGCCCCAAATTTCCTTAGTTAATTTCAAGTTCATTTCAGGTGGTAACCCTTATTTTGGAAAGCAGCATGATAAAGTGGAAAAAAACATGGACTTTTGAGTTGGTCAGACCAATGTCTAGATCTCATCCCTGCAGACTTATCAGTTCATTAGGCTAGTCCCTGACTGTCCTCACATCAGTCTTACCATCCATGAAGCAGGAGTAAGAATACCTCCTTCACTGCATAATTGTCATAAGCAGTAGGTTCACGGGAAAATGTTGATCATGCTGCTTAGTACATAGTAGGTGCTCGGTAGAATGTTCCTGCCTCCTTTTTATTTCCCACACAGCACTTAGTTGAGTGCTATACTTGGGGAAGGTGCCTAAAAACAGCACAGGCTTGTTGTGTGAGTAAAAGTAGTCCAGACGTACATGAGGTGTGAGCGTGTGCTTGTGCGCATGCCTGGGGCCAGCATCCCAGCAGCCTTGCCCGTAACACTAGACTCTGATTGCCTGCAATGTTCCCAGACTCCAGAGGTCTGAGTCTGCCCTGTACAGCTTTAATTCTGAGATCAAGATGAATATGTGAGAATCTGAATTCTCGGTTGAGGAAAATTAATTTCTCAGGAGACCTCTGTGCAAGTTTCACATAGCCATGGAGAAGCACACATACCGTAGTCAACTAATGTGGAGCCCTGTCCTCTGATCAGTGGGTGAGTCAGAGGTCTCTACTGCTGTGGGCATCTCCCCAGCCTTCCCTGTGAGGGGCTACCACGCTGTCCTTCCATAGGCACCAAAAACCACAGAAGCTGGCAATGCCCTGAGCCCCACAACGTCCCCCTGAGGCTGAGTGTGGGGTCCCTGGGACTCTAGTATTGTAAATAGATCGTTTCCTTGCTTGCTGTTTCTATCAACCCTACATCTTAGTTACTGCTTCTTTTGCAAACTTGTTCTTATTCAAATAGCACCAATAGTATTCAACCCCACCCCACCTTCTACACAAAAAGCACAGAAGAAAAATCTTGAAGTATGGAGTTCTGTGAAGTATGAGGTTCTAAAGGTCAGATGCAAAGTTCACCTGGAAAAGTTGGAGTCTTATTTCCACTAATGGCTTTTCAGGATGTTTGTTCTTCCAGTGCAAGCTACTGTTTTATGTCCCTTGATCACTGTGTATTTCATTAGCTTCTCCATGAGAAACTGGGCTCCCCTTGAACTAAAGCTGAGTTAAGTACTTTTTTTGTTTGTTTGAAATAATTAACATGTGTCTAGGAAGCAGCCGAGTATAGTGCTTGGGTTTAAGATGGGCTTGGGCTGCCTCCACTCTGCCATTGATCAGCTGAGTGACTTTGGGCCTCTTTTCTTTGAGCTTTTTCAGTCTCCTTGTCAGTAAGACTGCTGTGGATAAGATCATGTCTGAATAGCAAAGGAGATGATGTGTGCCAAATGCCAGACCAAATGACCTGCACACAGTAGGTCTTGATGTAGGTACATTGGGACATTACAACCCAAACCCAGGTCATCAAGGGGGAAGATGGCAGAGCATCCATCCGAGGCTGTGGCTGGACAGCGTCACTGCTGGCTGTATTTTGCTCATTTTTTAGAGAATAGTCTGAACAATGTCAACTCTCATTGTTTTCCAGTACTTTAAATTCTTTTCTTATTCTACAAGCTGGCTTAAATTTTTTTTTTTTAATTTTTATTAATTTTTGGCCACACCAAGTGGTGTGTGGGATCTTTGTCCCCTAACCAGGGATCAAACCCCTGTCCCCCAAAGTGGAAACACAGAGTCTTAATCACTGGACCTCCAGGGAAGTCCTGGGTTGACTTAAATTTAAACTCATGAATCCATCTGACTTTTGTCAGTACTTCATTTATCTTGACCCATGGAGTTCGAAATGGCCTAAGTATTCAAGAAAATCGGATCTTTCACCTAGATTCCCAATGAGGACACAGACTAACATGGCCATCAAGAGGAGGCAACTCTCCAGCGGTAACTTGAACTCTCACACCGCAAGCTCCGTCTTACCCCCCCCCCCCCCCCCACTGAGTTGCTTTGTAACCAATGACAGGGCATGTCACCACCTCCCGCTGTGGTCGTCTTCTGTCAATGGAGAACCATCGTGCTTAGATAATTGTTTACGTTTTTGAGCTGTTGAAACGTCAACTGCTGCCAGCTTGGAAAAGAGCAGTGTTAACTATGGATGAGCTTTGCCTTCGGTGGAGGGCAGAGTTCACTGTGCTGTTCGTTCCCCGGGGACCTTCTGTTGAGAAGCCGCTGATGAGCTGGGAGTGGAAGATGAAGTGTAGATGCTAACAGCACCTGCCAATTCTGGCCTCACCCTGTGAACTCATTTAAGCCCCCCTAGGAGGTTCATTGTTTGAATGGGTCACATCTTTAATATCAGATGGGAAAAGAAGTCTCTTGAATAAAATAGAAGTGGATGAGGAAAACATTAGAAGTAGCCAAAGCATTAGAATATAAAGTCAGTTCATATTAGACTTTTCTACCATCTCTGCATTCTTTGCTTTTATTTTTTCCCCCAGTAAAAAAAATTAGAGGCCTTTTTCCTTCTGGAGCCTCATTATCAAAGCTTACATAGACTTCATGTACCTGGGCCTTGGTTTTCTTATCTGTAAAATGAAGATGGAGGTGCCTTCCATCTTTTGCATGGTTCTTTGCTTACACAGACCCAAAGCTTTTAGGCCATAAATATCTGTTGATGTGAAGAAACATTAGGACAAAACATAGAGTCATTTGAGCTTCCCAGGAGCTGGGGGATCATCCGTGTACAATATGATTCGTTTAAACACATTCTCTCAGGATTGAATTTTTCCTTTCCCCAGGAGCTCTATAAAAATAGTATTTTCCTGCCAGAGACATCAAGGCCTCAGAAAGACTGCCTTCCTTCTATGAACATATTATACAGTTTGTGTTCGGCTCAGGAGCTTTTTAACAGGCAGCCCAGCTCCTTTCTGAGAGGCTGACCCTGCAGAACCCCATCTCAGTCCTGGCTGGTGGTGTGAAGCAGGCTGGGAGCTGGTACCGCCCCTCTTCTCCAGTGTTTCCGGGGTGAGGTGGTGGTGGGGAGATAACACCACTGCTGCTTTTTCCATTTTACTGTGCATGTTTTTCAGAGCATTTCCCCTAATATTCCTCAGGTTGTGAGCACTGGAGCCCAGCAGGTCTCTAGTTTTTTTTATTTTGTTTTTAGTATGTTTATTTGTTGGGCTGCGTCCAGTCTTGGTTGCAACACCCAGGATCTTCATTGCGTCCTGCGGGATCTCCTGTTGTGGCACACGCACTTAGTGGCTCCGTGGTGTGCGGGGTCTTAGTTCCCCAACCAGGGATCGAGCCCAAGTCCCCTGCCTTGCAAGGTGGATTCTAACCACTGGACTCCCAGGGAAGTCTCAGGCCTCTTGATTTTGTTCACAGCCTGCCTGGTCAGAGGCTATGCAGGACCTCTCAGTGATGCTCCAAACCAGCCATCTGCACAGCCCCTGCCCTGTTCCCCACAGCATTGTCTTAACCTCTGACCTGCCCCTCATATTTACAGAGATGCTCTTTCCTTTCTCTTGATCAAAATCCCACATAATCTCAAAGGCTGTTGGAGTAAGAGTCTAATGTTTGATTATGGAAATTTTCAGTTAGGTAGAAAAGTAGAAGAAATAAGCTACCAAAGAAAGCAGAGAAAACAAGCCACAAGGATATATTGTACAACACGGGGAATATGGCCAGTATTTTATGACTATAAGTGGAACATCACCTTTAAAACTCATTCAGAAATGAACCCAACACTGTAAATCAGCCATACTTCAATTTTTAAAAACTGTGAATCACTATATTATACACCTGTCCCCACACCTTCCCCAGGAACGGGTAAAGCTGTTCTCCTGTACAGGCTCTGAAGACTTCTCCCGCCTTGTTTCCATTTTCAGATGCAGTGGCAGAATGTGGAGCATGTTGGTGACCAGAGCCCCTATGTCACCTCGGTCATCCTTCACATTAAACAGAACGTCCCCATCATCCGTGACAACCTGGCCTCCACGCGGAAATACTTCACGCAGTTCTGCATTAAATTTGCAAAGTAAGTCCCAAACACCCGCATCACTGGATGGTTCTGAATGCTATGTTGACCACCAGCATGCACCCATTCTAGGTGTCTCCACCATCCAGTTAGTTTTTTTGTACCCCAGAGAAGCATACTAATCACACTAAATGTGCTACTTAATGTGGTAAATCACAGTAACAGCAGTACAACCATCCACCCCCTCAAGACAGGCAGAAAGGAGTCAGGGGGCTCCTGTCATTTGAATTACATGGACATACTGCTACCCCTGCCTTCCCCCAGGTTTGGATAATTAAAATTATTTTTCAGCAATTTCATGTATGTATTTTGTCTCTCTGACTGGATAATAAGCCTTTTGAGGATGGGAACCGTTGAGTTCTGTTTCTTCTTGAGCCTTCTCTTCCTCCTCGCCCATAGCACTTATTACTGTGGCTACCAGAGTATATCCACTTGTGGACACCCATGAGTCTAGAGAAGGTACTAGAAATCGGGAAGAGCAAGTCATTGCCAGTCCAGGGGCCAGTCCATTGCCAAGTAGGTGGAGTGAACACTGCGCTGCGCGTCTCCTGCCACATCGTCCTGTGTGGCTACTTCTGGCTTGTTGTTTTAAAGCCGGGAGATGTTTTGGTCCTTTGCCAGTCAGCATCTGGCTATAGCACGGTTTTCCCCAAGGCTGGACACCATGGAGGGTCAGTGCCTCCTCTGACCAATTATCAAACAAGCGTTTTGGCAGACTTCGCCAGGAAAGACTTTGGGAAGAACGGCCCCGTCCAAGCTACTGAAGTGAGGTTATTCTCATCCAGGTCCCCGAGGACGGTTTAGGGCTCCAAGTTTCTGTCTTCCCTAGATCTCTCTCAGTTTGTGTTCAATTAAGGCTCTCCCTCCCCCTCACACACGAGCCCCTAAAGAGCAGCAATTACGAAGTGGCCTGTGGCCTGAGCTTCAGTTCCCAGTGCGTCAGGAAAGGCTCGAGTGGACCCTCCTGGGAGGCATTAATGTGTGCAGGACAGCAGATGGGCCGGGAGCTGACATCCCTTCCACTCTCTGGGTGCTCATCAGCGCATGTTAAAAAGTCCTGTTGATAAATCACACTGTGACACTCCCCATAACTCCCAGTAGGAACAACGTCTCTATAAAAATGTACTGTGGCCAAGACTCTCCCGTGCGGTTGCACAGGAGCCTGATGGAGCTGACGTTAAAGCGAGGAAGAGGTCTGTGTACTTCACTAGTCCCGGCACCAGCCTCACCTTCTCTCAGTGCCCTTGGCTCTCACATTAAGCCCATACTGGGGGAGCTGGGCATAGGATGCCATCTCTCACATCTGGAAAACTTTAACCTGTAATCTAGAAAGTGGATCCTTAATTTAATCCGTGGTACCCTCTCATCACTGTAAAATCCCAGCTGAAGACCAGAACCTTCAGATGGGGGCTGTGAGAACACCCTTCTTCAGCCAAGAGCAGTCAACTGCCAGCACTGTGAGGGTCTGGAGGAGCCCCTGGCAGTTACCCCTCACGTTGCTGGAACTCTTCCCCCAAAGACGTGTCCCTGATCCTTATGTTTTCCCCACCCCTCCCCCTATAGTCCAGCACATAGAGCCAGATGAAGCACATGATCAAAACCTACTTAGTTTGAAGTAACTTAGGTTATAAACTCTGTGCCATTGCAGTTAGCTGTAGTTCAGTCTCATGGTACTTTTTGGCCTGACTCCAGTTTAGAGCAGGAAGAATCCATGCCACACAGTCCCTTGTTCTCACTGCCTCCTGATCAGTTAGCTGGCCTTCCCCTAGATCTGATCTCTGGGGCTGACATTTCTTTCCCTCTAGCTTTCTTATCTCACTATTGGTCTCTGAAGCAACAAGTCTCTACTATTTAGACATCAAGATCACCCCCCTGGTGGAAACTACTGTTTGAACCACAAGTGACTTCCCTCATCCACTCAGTGGATTCTCCTCCATTCAGTTATGGGGATGATGAGACAGATCTCTTAATAGTGGTTGGGAGGGGAAAAAAAATGAGAAATCATATGAACTTCCTGGTAAAGTCCTGGTACCAAGCCGACATTTAAAAAGTGTTAGCTTCTGCCTTATTATTTATTGTTCATTCAGCATGCAGCCCCTTGAGCACCCACTGTGTTCCACTACAGAGTTCAGTGCTTTGACTAAGTAGATGTGGTCCCTGGCTTCATTTGCCTTACAGTCAAGTGGAAGAAAATCGACTTGTCAGCAAATAAGTATCACCAAGTAGGTTATGTATTAGGTTGGAGGTCTGTGGACTCTCTGCAGAGTATGGTGGAGGGGACTGAGGAGAGGCTTCACAGGAAAGCTGTCCTTGAGCAGAGTCCAGGAGATATGTGTGTGTCCTGACCCGCAAGGCGGTGGGGGAGGCATTCCAGGCAGAGGGAGCAGTGTGAGCAAAGGCACAGAAGATTCAGATTGCCTAGAGTCGTAGGATCTGCATGTGGCCAGCCAGCCTGAATCACAGGGTACCAGGGCTCAGCACGATGGGGCTGGACAGTCGAGGAAGGTCTGTCTGCAGTCATTGCAAGAGTTGTGATCAGAGGAGGGTCCTGATCATTTTGCATCTGAAATAAATCCCAATAATGGCTGATGGATTAGAAATGATGAGGCTGAAGGCTAGGAGACCAGTTAGGAAACAACTGAAAGAACTCTAGTGAGAAGGAGAAGGGGAGCAGCCAAGGGACAGTCAGGAGGGGTGGGCATGGGCATTGATGGAAGAACCGAGAACTTACTGGATATCGGGGTTGAGGGCAAGTCTGTGGCTTCTGACTTGAATGACTGCACAGAGGAGATCTAGTCTCTGAGCCTGGATCCAGGTTAGGACTGAATCTTGGATGCGCTGGGGTAGAGGTGCCAATGCCATGTCAGTGGGCCCTCCAGTAGGTCTCTGGATATCAGAGTGGCACAAACCTTCTGGAAAAGAAGTGGAGAGAGCAAAGAGGATGGTGGGCATGAGCCCCAGAGTAGCTTGTGAAGAGTGAGGAGAGGGGGAGGCTGGCCAGCCTTTACCTTGACCTCCAAATCCTGCTTTTGGTCACAGGCCCTGTGTTCTCCTGGTCTTTGAATCTGGCCTGATTTTAGGCATTTCTGGTTCCCACGCCTTCTGTTCAGCAGCAGTGCAACTCAGCCTTCCCTACTCAGGCTTCTGCAGGGTTTTCTTAAAAAAACCCTCCTGGCCTGTTAAAATTATATTCTCCCTTTCCCCAGATGAGCATTATCAATCCACCTGGCCCAGGTTGCCCTTCAGTCCCCAGTAAATTTTTTGGAGATCGTGCATTTTGTTCCCTGATCTGACAGTTACTCCCTTAGCAATTATTTCTTATTTTCACATTTAAGATCCTGTAACCACTAATGTATATTCAGTTGTCACATCCATTAGGATGTTTTCAGCTACTCATCATACTCAAACTGATTTAAACAGTGAATTTTTTATTTCATATAACCAAAATCTGGAGATCAGACAGATCCCAAGATGACTGATGCAGTGGTTCAGCAATGTTACTAAGGACCCAGATTCTTTACTGACCTTGCTCTCCTTGGGCCTCTGGCTTCATCCTTAGAACAGTGAGAAAATGACAGCTCTAGATGTTAAATCCAAACACACAAACAGGCTAAAATCATGTCCTCAAATCGCAGCACCAGCAGCAGTCACCCAAGAAACCCCAGGCTCTGCCTGGCTGAGGCTAATTAGAATCCACCTCTGTTGTTAAGGAGAAATCAGCTTTTCCCCAGCATCCCAAGGCCAGATTTATCTAAATAAAACCAGGGCTTTCATTAGGGGGAAAAGAAAAAGAATGCATGCTGGTAGGATATAAGAGTAGCTACTTTAATTCTCCATTTTCTTTAGAAGGAAGTATAGGAACTTAAAAAAAGTTTCTGCAGTTCTTTACCAAAGAGAAAATGAGCCTAATCTGTCACTTCTTTTTTATCCACAGCTCCTTCATTCCCAAGTTCATCACCCACCTCTTCAAGTGCAAGCCAATCAGCATGGTGGGGGCAGAACAGGTGAGATGAAGCTGGGGTAGGGCTTTTCCCCTCGCTTTTGTTGTGGATCAAACCACATATCCTTCTAGTCCAGAGGCACTACTTAAAAGTAAAACC
Source organism: Odocoileus virginianus (assembly GCF_023699985.2). NCBI lineage: Eukaryota > Metazoa > Chordata > Mammalia > Artiodactyla > Cervidae > Odocoileus > Odocoileus virginianus. The sequence goes on from NC_069690.1 coordinate 21,025,352, forward strand.
ACCGGTTTCCCCTGTTTGAGGACAGAATGATGATCTGGCAGCTTAATTCATTCATCCATTTATTTAAAGCATTTTTTTCCATTGAGCACACCCCCTAAGTACCTGGGCCTTATTCTAGGGATGGGGCATACCACAGTGAACAGGCAGACAAGACCTCCCCTTCATGATGTTTACACTCTAGTAAGAAGAGATGGATAACATACAAGTAACAAATAAGTTAGAAGATCATTTTTACCTCAGTATGCAGGGTATAAAGCTAGGTTATATGAAAGAATACCTTAGGGGCATGATATTCATCATATTCTTTATGTATTTATGTGCCATGTGCTCAGCCGCTCAGTCGTGCCCGACTCTTTGCAGCCCCATGAACTATATAGCCCACCAGGCTTCACTGTCTATGGAATTTTCCGTCATATTTTTATAGAGATGTATTCTTTTAAAATATTTATTTATTCATTCATTCGGCTGCTTCAGGTCTTCGTTGCAGCAATGGAATTTTCCCTGTATCACGTGGAATCTTTCTGTTGCAGTACACTGACTCTCTAGTTGCAGTGCGCAAGTTTAAGTAGTTGTGACATGTGGGCTGAGTTTCTCCACAGCACATGGGATCTTAGTTCCCCAACCAGGAATCAAACCCATGTTCATGCATTGCAAAGTGAAAGTGTTTTAGTCATTCGGTGGTGTCCGACTGTTTGCGACCCCATGGACTGTAGCCCTTAAAGCTCCTCTGTCCACGGAATTCTGCAGGCAAAAACACTGGAGTGGGTAGCCATTCCCTTCTCCAGGGAATTTTCCCAACCCAGGGATCAAATGTGAGTCTCCCGCGTTACAGGCAGATTCTTTACTGGGAAGCGTATTGCAAGGCAAATTCGTAACCACTGGACCACCAGGGAAGTCATGAAATATATTCTTTACATATTTATCTTCTTTATATTCTCTGTTCTGTGAGGAGGAGTAGTGGCTTTAGGTTGGATGGTTGGAGGAGGCACCTCTGAGAGTTGGGGCTGGAGGAGGACTAGGAGAAAAGCATCTGGGCAGAGGGAGCCACAATGGCTCTTGATTATTTTGGGTCCGTAGTGGCTGGGGCAGAGACAACCTAGGAGCAGCAAGCAAAGACAGGCTCATCTTTTTGGTTCGGAGAAGCTCTGTTCACCTCACCCAGCAAGTCTTCCTCCATCAGCCCCACCCTGCTCACTTGAATTCTATGCCTCAAGACATGTCTACATAGATGGTGTCGCCTCAGCACTGCTGAGTTGAGTTGGGTGCCATGGCAGTTGCCTCTGCTCAGATACCACCTGTTCATACTCTGTAATTTGAACAGCTTGAGTTTGGAGAACAGTTTAAGCTCCTTTAAAAACAAACAATAATATTCAACCCCTAATTCATTTTGTTTGTTTCTAATTGTTCAAGCCATTTAACTGTAGCTTCTTAATCTTCATACAAATGTAAACAGAAGGCTCAGTTTGCCTTTATTCTCATTATTTTTGAAGGTTTAGTTGTTCTTTGTAATTAATTGAAGTACAGTTGATTGACAATGCAGTATTAGTTTTAAGTGTACAGCAAAATGACTCAGTTATATGTATACATATATCTATTCTTTTTCAGATTCTTTTCCCTTAGAAGTTATTACAAAATATTGAGTATGGTCCCTTAGCCCCTAATTATTTAAAAACACTTACTTAAATGCAAACTGTTCATGTACTGATCATATATGATCCCTTAATATTCATTAAAATAAATCCTCTGTAGACCTTTATTCAGCAATACTGAACTGATTTCAGTTGCTTTCTATATTTGAAAGAACTACATTTTTAAGTAAGGAGAATATATAGTTCAAGGCATTTCCATAACTCCTGCCCTTCCACTGGATTAGTTGACTGGGTGGCGGCTCAGCTCTCCTAGCTCCATGACTTGCCCCAACCCTGGGCCCTTGGCCATGCTGGTCCAAGTCAGGCCTCAGAAGGGTGGCAGGTCAGCATATGCCCTGGTGCATCATGGGTCCATCAGAAAGTATCAAAGCCGGAGACGTAATGCCTGTGAATAACAGGCATCTCTTGAATCTCATAAGTGCTGTATGTTTTATACTCTTTTTGTAAGTGAGTGGCCTTCCTACACTATAGCAAGGCAGTAGGTGTGAACCTTAAGGTTATGGGCTCCAGAATCACTAAGGTCTGATGCTGAATCCTATCTCTGCCACCCAGCAGCTGTTTGTCCTTAGACAAGTTACTTACCCTTCAAGGGCTTTAGTTTCCTCATCTATAAAATGGGGATAATCATAGCACCACCTCTCAGGATAGTTGTGAGGATTAAACAACATAATGTACTGAAGAAGATCAGCAAGGAGATCAAACCAGTTGATCCTAAAGGAAATCAGCCCTGAATATTCATTGCAAGGAGTGATGCTGAAGTTGAAGCTCTAATACTTGGCCACCTGATGCAGAAAGCCGACTCACTGGAAAAGATCCTGATGCTGGGAAAGACTGAGGGCAGGAGGAGAAGGGGGCAACAGAGAATGAGATGGTTGGATGGCATCACTGACTCAATGGACGTGAATTTGAGCAAACTCTGGGAGATAGTGAAGGACAGGGAAGCCTGGCCTGCTGCAGTCCATGGGATCACAAAGAGTCAGACAGCTTAGTGACTGAACAACAATGCACTGAAGTGCTTGACCCAACATCAGGCACATGGGAAGCCCTCAACAAATGCCAGCTCTTACTATTAATAGTTTGTTTCTCTATCAGCGCCTGTCTTCTCACATGGAAACATCTAGTCAATGCTTGACATGGGCTGTCTGGCTGACCAGCTTAGCAGAGTCAGAAGCATTGTTTCAGCAAACGTCTTGGGAGGTTGCATAGATTCAGACACTGACTGACTGCGTCTGAGTGTAGAGTTTCAGTGTTTGGAAATTCTTGCCTCTTGCACGTCATAAGCACAGAATGAACCCTCTCCTCGGGAAACAGCAGAATAATGCCCCAGCACGTCCAACTTCATGAGCACATGTTCACCAGGGATCCTCTGTTCACCTCACTGCTGTGTGTGATGAGAGAGGACGTGGAGTGATTGCTCTTAGTGTGTCTGAGAGAAGCTTTGGATTCTGTTTCTAGTCTCTAGAAACTAATTTTCTCAAGTCTCTATAGAGTTGATGAAGCCCCTGGAACAGAGTTGACTCATAGGGAATATGTTTCCATGAGTTTGCAGCTCTGCCCAAGCCTTGCAAGCTGATTTAGTGTCCAGCCACCGTGCTATTTTCATCTTGTCACATGAATCTATTGTCATATCTATTTTCCTCAGATTTTCCTTTCTTTAAAAGAATGTTAAAATAATCAACTCAGACTCCAAAAGCCCGCATCTTCAGAAAAATATCAGTTTGGCCAGTATTCTGCTTTGAGATGTGAATGAGAAAACCATCTGGAAACTGGTGTTTGACTTTATCAGACCCCAGACAAACATGAGTGGGTGACAGGGGAGCACAGATCTCGGTAGGCCCTGCCTCGGGTGAAGGGTGGGGAGGCCATGAGTAGGAGCTACAGGGCAGTGTGGCCCTTGGAAGATTCCCTCGTGAAGTTCAGGTTTAGCTGGGGTTCATGCTTGCCGTGAGTATCTGGGCTTAGAAGTCCATGCAGTCATGGAGCTGAAGGCATGATCACTCAAGCAGCAAAACCACAGGAAACTGGAAGTTACCAGAGAGAAGTTCATAGATTAAAACAGATTCTAGGACTTCCCTTGTGGTCCAGTGATTAAGACTTCACTTTCCAGTGCAGGGGGTACGGGTTCAGTCCCTGGTTGGGAATGAAGATCCCACATGCTTCTCAGCCAAAAAACAAAAACAAAAAACAGAAGCAGTATCATAACAAATTCAACAAAGACTTTAAAAATGGTCCACATTAAAAAAAAAAAAAAAAAAAGTCTTGATGAAACAGACTCTGTCACAAGTCTTATAGCAGCTGTAATCCAAGTTTAACAAAAGCTGTGAGAGTCAAGGATTGAGGCCTAATCTCAGAGGCCTTTGCTTTGCCACAAAGGTACTAGATCCGAATTTTAGATTGCATTTTAATACTTGTGTCAAAAATAGTAAAGGAGACATTTTCCTGCTCTTGATTCTTTCCCTGATCACTGTATAAAGTAAATTATTTCTCTTTGGGCCCCAGAGTCCGCTTGAGCAATTGCAAGGGCACGCGGAACTGAACCATACAGTATTTGTCATGCTTCTTGCTAGTTTGTGATTTTCAGAGAATCTTGCGGGATTTGCAGGGTCATTAATTAGTCTTTTGGTCACGGTATGTATGACTGAGCACACAGTAGAAATGGAATCCATTTGCACAAACTTACCAGAGGAAACAGTTCACTGTTGTGTCAGGAAAAGGACCCAGGGTGTTTTTAAGCACTCCTTTGGGGGGAAAAAGTGTACTAATAAAATTTAATACATGTAAATGACCATTTTTTTAAAAAGAACGACAAAACCTTATTAGCAAGCTAGGAGTAGAAGAAAGTGTATTAAAGTTGATTTTATTTTAAAACGGTATATACAGAAATATATGTGAGGGTCTACATGGATAAATCAATTTGTCAAAACTGTACAGTTAAAAATTGTGCATTTCTATGTATGTAAATTTAACCTCAGAAAAATTAAGTGAGGGACAAGGAGTGGTTGCAGCATGTTTTCTCAGCCTTTGCACTACTGACATGTGGGGCTAGAGAATATTTTTTTGTTGTGGGGCTGCCCTGTGCATTATAAGATGTTTGGCACCATCCCTTACCACTACCCACTAGTTGCCAGTAATGCCCTGCCAGTGTTGACAACCAAAAATGCATCCAGACGTTGCCAGATATCCAGGCCGGGGGTGGGAAGAGGGACCAACACCCCCCTCCCCCAGCTGAGAGCCAGTGTATTGGAGGCATAGATGAACTGAGATGAGCATGTGAGAATGTCTCTAGTTAGTACAACCAACTGCATAAGGATTCACTGTATTCGTCTGTTTATGTCATACATGTTTGAGACTCTCCATAATAACAAGATTTTTTTTTGAAAGTAGTGGTCCACCCTCACATAATACCTACTCAAGTGATATCCACAACAAAATTTTATTTTGCGAAATGACACAAAAGTCAGTTAGTGCTTAAAGTAACTTCCTTCTAAATTTTGTGATTATAGTGTGTTTAGAAAAGCTAAACTTTCTCCTTCCTTTTTTTAATGTGCTTGTGTGTCCGTGCACATGGTAGAGCTTTCTTCCTTTTGTTCACCCCTTCTGTATTTCTGAGGAGCTTTTTGAATCTCTTCACTCCCTAACCGTCTCTGTCTTGTTAGCTCTGGCCCATCTTGACTTTTATGAGACCGTCCTGTCCGCCGAGAACTTGAAGCCTCCTCTGTCACTCAGTCGAGAAGTGGCCTCCCTTTGTGCCGCACAGAAAAGAGACAGGCACAGCCACGCTCTGCAGGGGTTTATGGCCATGGCAGGATCATCAGGGCCCTGGAGATGGGAGGACCGAGCAAGCTCATGAATGAAATGAATCAGTTAATGGGAAAAAAAATTGCCATTAAGCATCACGCTTAATGGTCAAATACAGAAAGATTTTTCTCTTGACATTAGGAACAAGACAAGGATGTCTGCTGTCACCATTTCTGTCCCACATTGCCCTTGAAGTCCTGGCCAGGAAAATAAGGTGAAAAATTTAAAGAAATAAAAGGTACACAATTAGAAAGGAAGAAACAAAGCTGTCATTTTTCACATTTTACAGAGAACATGATTGTGAATGACAAAATCCAGAAGAATCTGTAGATAGACTATTAGAATAGAAATTTAGTAGGCAGGGGCCAATATAAGGTCAGTATTTAAATTATTTTCAATATTTGTATATACCAGCAACAATTTAAACATTTTTAATGAAACCATATACAGTAAAATCTAGCTAGTAATAAGTATTTTTAAAATGTGTGAGTCTTCTACACAAAAAATGACACAGTATTAAGAGATATTAAGGAAAATCTTTAAAATGACAGGAAGGTCCACATTCATATGTTAAAGGACCCGATACTTTTTTTTTTTTTTAATTTTTGGTCACCCTGCGTGACATGTGGGATCTTAGTTCCCCAACCAGGGATTGAACCCACACTCCCTGCCCTGGCAGCAGAGTCCTAACCACTGGGCTTCTAGGGAAGTCCCATGGACTCTGTACTTTCAAATGTCAGTTCTTTCAAAGTTACAGATAGAGTGAAATCCCTGCAGGGGTGGCGTGGATGCTTGTGGGTGTGAATGTAAACTGATAATTGGATTCTAAAAGTTGGATGGAAATTCAGAGGACCAGAAATAGCTGAAATAACTCTTAAGAAAGAGAACAGAGTTGGAGGATTTAAACTTCAAGATACCATGGCTTCTTTTAATGCTAAAGTAATTAAGCACACAGGGACAAATGGGCCAACGGAAAGGAATAGAGTTCAGAAATTGACCCACACATACACAGACACTTGATTTATGGCAAAAACAGCACTATAATTCAGTTGGGAAGGGATGGTCTTCTCAGTAAACAGTGCTGGGTAATTGAATATCCACATGGGAAAAAAATTAATCTTTTTTTTTTAAGGAATTTTTTGATGTGGGCCATTTTTAAAGTCTTTATTGAATTTGAATTTGTTACAGTATTACTTCTGTTTTATGTTTTTCTGTTTTTGGAAGTCCCGGAAAAAAATTAATCTTGACTCTAACCACACACCATATACAAAAGTCAGTTCCCAAAAAAACAAATCAGTTCCAGTGAGGATGTGGAGAAATTGGAACCCTCATATGCTGCTGGTGGAAATGCAAAATGCTTGCAGCCATTTGGGGAAAGTTTGACCGTTTCTCAAAATGTTAAGCATGGAGTTACCATATAACCCAGCCATTCCACTCCTAGATAGAAACCCAAAAGAATGGAAAAGTGTGTCACAGAAACCGTTGTACACAGATGTTCAGCATGGCATTATTCATAATAGCCAAAAAGTAGAAACAACTCAAACGCCCATCAGTTGATGAATGGGTAAACAAAATGTGGTTTAATCTTTCAAGGGAATATCATTCAGTTGTAAATAGAAATGAAGTACTTACTCATGCAGCAACATAGATGAGCCTTGAAAACATTATGCTAAATGAAAGAATCATAGACAAAAGGTCACAGAACGTATGATTCCATTTATATGGAATGTCCAGAGCCGGCAAATCCACAAGACAGAAAGCAGACTACTGGTTGGTAAGGGCTGGAGGAGAGGAGGGAAAGAGATGCGATTGCTAATGGCCATGGAATTTATTTGTGGCATGATGAGATGTCTGGAACTGAACAGTACACTTTTAAAAGGTGAATTTATCTCAAAAATTTTTTTTAAAAAAACAACTTCAGGTGGATTATAGCTCTGAAAATGAAAGATAAGACAACAAAACTTCTGGAAGATAAAAGAATATTTTTATGACTGTGGGTTAGGCAGAGATTCCTTAACAAAACATTAAAAGTAGTAATCGTAAAAGAAGAGATTATTTGGAGTACTTAAAATTAAGGACTTGTTTTTCTCAAAAGACAAGCCAGAGTAGCAGATGATATTTGCAATATATGTAACTGACAGAGTACTTATATTCTAAATACATCCTTTTAAAAATCTCTAACATATCACTTGTATGGAATCTTAAAGGAAAAAAAAACAAAACAAAACTCAATTTCAGAGAAACAGAGAATCAAATGGTAGTTGCCAGGGGCTGGGGGAAGCAGGAAATGGAGAGATGGCGGTCAGAGGATACACACTTTCAATTCTAAGGTAAGTTCCAAGGAGCTAATGTCCAGCATGGTGACTGTAATTAATAATACAGTGTGATGTACTTGAAATTTGCTGAGAGTAGATCTTAAGCATTCTTACCACATACACAAAAGGAGAGTTAATTATCTTGATTTTGGTAATCATTGCACAAAGTGTATATCAAATAATCACCTTGTACACTTTAAATATATGCAGTTAAAGTGTATTTGTCAATTATTCCTCAATAAAGTTGAAAAATGTACTTTAGAAAAACCTCAACAAATCAATTAGAAAAAACATAATCTACCAGTAGAAAAGATGGCAAAAGACTTGAACAGGTGCTTCAAAAAGAGGCTCACCAGTAGGCATATTAATCGTCTAGGAAAATATAAATTAAAGTCACAGTATCAGAATGGCTAAAATTTTAAAAAGACCAAGAATACCAAGTGTTGGTGAGAATGTAAAGCAACTGGAACTTTCAGGCATTGCTGGTGGGACTGGAAATTGGCACAAGCAAACTGGAAGACTATCTGACAGTCTCTACTTAAAGCTAAACATGCCTACCCCTTGATCCGGCACTTCTACGGAGATGCTACCCCCAGAGAAATGAGGGTGTGTGACCACCAAAGACATGTGCAAGAATGTCCATAGCAGATAAATGAGCAGCAGGCCAGTCCTGAGTCACAGAGGGCAGAAGAGTGGTAGCCTTTGTTGGGAAGGAAGAGAGAGCATTGACTGGAAGAGACCCCTAGGAAGCCTTCTGGGATGCAAATAAAGTCCCAAGTCTTCTTTATAATTTATCTTTTTAATTGAAGTATAGAGGAAGTACAGCTGCTGATGTCCAGCAAAGTGATTCTGTTTTTTATATATATATATATATATATATATACATATATACATATACATATATGAAGATTATATAGTCTTTTTTCATTTTCTTTTCCATTCTAGATTATAATAAGATATTGAATATAGTTCCCTGTGTTATATAGTAGGACCATGTTGTTTATCTCTTTTATACATAGTAATGTGTATCTGCTAATCCCCAACTCCTAATTTATCCACCCCCTTTGGTAATTTATCCACACCATTGGTAACCATCAGTTTGTTTCCTTTGTCTGTGAATCTGTTTCTGTTTTGTAAATAAGCTCATTTGTGTTGTATTTTAGATTCCACATGTAAGTGATAGTGTTATAATGTTTGTCTTTGACTTAATTCACTTAGTATGATAATGTCGAGGTCCATCCATGTTGTTGCAAGTGACAATACTTCATTGTTTTTATGGCTGAGTATCATTCCGTTGTGTGAACACGTCTCTATCCTTTCATCTGTTCTGTTTGGTTGGAGGATAATTAGTTTACAGTGTTGTCTTCATTTCTGCTGTGCAGCCAGCTGAAGTGGATCAGCCATATGCACACACATCTATCCCTGTGGACCTCCCCCCCCAGCTTACCCTCATCCCTCCCCTATAGGGCATCATAGAGCACTGGTTCATTTATTTGGTGACAGAGAAAGTCCCATGTCTTTAATTAGGCAGTAGGGTGTATGTGCTGTGCTGTGCTTACTCGCTCAGTCGTGTCCGACTCTTTGTGATCCCGTGGACTGTAGCCTGCCAGGCTCCTCTGTCCATGGGGATTCTTTAGGCAAGAATACTGGAGTGGGTTGCCATGCCCTCCTCCAGGGGATCTTTCCTGGAGAATTGACCCAGGGGTCGACCACATCGCAGATGGATCCTTTACTGTCTGAGCCGCCAGGGAAGCCCTGTAGGGTATATACATGTGTATAATTTATCAAGCCGTGTAGTTGGTCTTTGTGTACTTTACTGTATGAAAGTTATACCTTAAATTTTAAAAAAAAGGAAAGAGGAAAGAAACAAGGCATGTCCTCACCTTGGCCCCCCCATTCCTCATATCCTGAACTGTTTCTTCCACATCACCTCATTAAAGAACTTAGTGTTATATATATGGCCTTTACCTTCTAGGAGTGTGTCTTTATTTTGTCTGCTCAAGGTTTCTATCACTGTGATAATCATGTTGTCCCCCAAGAGGTATCAGAGCTTCCCATTAATGGGCGATGATGACCCTTCCCAGGCATAGCATGCTAGCCAGCTTTGCACCCCAGTAGCCCACCAACAACATGCGCCATATCACCCCCAAAATTTTTCTCTGAGGCTCAGCCAAATTTGGCCAACAACCACCTCTTGCCCAGTGCCTCATGCATAAGGAGATGAGCTTTTAGCTATTTTCAAAGATGAAAGCCAACAGATTTTCATGATGATGGACCGTTTCACCTTCATTTCCCGCAGACTAAGTCTGTCGGACTAGCTCCCACATTTTCTGACTGCATTACTTCCGGTAAAACCTGAGACCAAGGTTTCTATCTGTTCATCTGTCTGGTGAGGAGAGAATTTTACTGTGACTGGCCAGGAATTGAGAATGTCCTATCTTTCAAAATATGGGAGATACTAGAGGGTTATGTCTGGTTCATTCAAAACTCTTCCTGTCACTTAAGACTGTACAATTATTTATGCATATAACATTCTCTGGGAAGTAGAAAGTACAGAAAAAAACAGGAAATATCCCCATATGTTTTTAAATAATCATTGATTTTTTTTTTTTTCCTGCTAGCAAATAATGCTAAGACATGGCTTTGATTTTAACAAGACACTGAAATTCTGCTACATAGAAGATAAAGTTGAATCCTTACTAGGCCTCAGATATTTAAAGGCATAGTATGAAGAAAGAAGACAAGGAAAAACATAGTTCCAGTTAATAAAAGTATAGAAAATAATGTCAAAAGTATCAGCTTCCCATTTAGCTTAGTCATATCTTAACATGGTCCCATATTTGCTTTAAATCTTTTTTATATAAATTATAATTATGGCTGAAGTCCCCTGTGGACCTACCCTGCCATTCCTCTCCCTCCATGCCCAGAGGTAATCACTATTCTGATTTTTATTTTATCATTCCCATATGTGCTTTGATAAGTTACATGTGTATGTATCCACAAACAATATATAATTTTGTTTTGCAAATGTTTAAACTTTATACAAATGGTACTATATATAACATTTCCCCAGTTACTTTTTTTGCCCAACATAATGATTTCTGAGATTTATCTGTGTTGATATAGGTTGTTTGAGTCACTTTTTTTTTTTTTATTTTAATTTCAGTGTCATGTTTCATTGCGTGAATATAGCACTGTTTGTTTATCCATTCTACACTGTTGCTAGACATTTAGGTTATTTCCAATCTTTTGCTTTTACAAACAGTGGATTCAGGGAACCTTTTTTGACATGGGCAAGAATTTCGTTAAAGGATATGAGTACTGTGTCACAGGTTATGCACAAATTCCACTAGGAAATAGTACTGAAGTTCCCCCAAAGTGCTTCAACCAGTCTATACCCTCATCCTAAGTGTGAGTTTCATTGCACTATATGCATGCCAACACTTGGTATCTAGACCTTTTTACTTTCTTTTGCCTTTCTGATGAGTACAAAATGACACACAGTTGTGGCTTTGATTTGTGTTTACTGGATCACTAGTAAAATTAAGTATCAGGGGCCTGGCGGGCTACAATCCATGGGGTTGTAAAAGTCAGACACACCTGAGTACACACACATCATTTCACAGTCCTTGTAAGCACTTGAGTCTCCATTTTTGTGAGGTGCCTGTTCAAATCTTTGCCCCACTGTTGGTATTGTTTTTACTGGGCTGCTGTTCTTTTTCTTACTGATTTTCAGGAATCAGATCTTTTCAAATTCTTGTTATCTACATATCTTTGGTGAGGTAGCTGTTAAGATCTTGGGCCCATTTTTTAGTTGGATTGTTTTCTTATTGCTGAGTTTTTCTTTAAAAATCTTTGTATGTTTTAGATAACAGTCCTTTCTTTACAAGATGTATCTTTTGCAAATACTTTCTCCTAATCTGTGGTTTACCTTCTCACCCCTTTGACATTGTCTTTTGGAGAGCAAACATTTTTCATTTTAACAAAGACCAGTTTATCAGTTATTTCTCTAATGGATCATGTCTTTTTTTCTTAATTTATTTTTTAATTGAAGGATAATTGCTTTACAGAATTTTGTTGTTTTCTGTCAAACCTCAACATGAATCAGCCATAGGGATACATATATCCCCTCCCTTTTGAACCTCCCTCCCACCTCCCTCCCCATCCCACCCCTCTAGGTTGATATAGATTAGAGCCCCTGTGTGAGTTTCCTGAGACATACAGCAAATTCCCATTGGCTGTCTATTTTACAGATGGTAATGTAAGTTTCTAAAGGATCATGTCTTTGGCGGTATATCTAAAAAGTTATCACCATACCCAGGGTCATCTAGGGTTTCTCTTATGCTACCTTCCAGAAGTTTTATAGTTTTGTGTTTTATGTTTAGGCCTATGATCCATTTTGGGTTAGTTTTCGTGAAGGATGAAAGGTCTATGTCTAGATTCCTTTTTCCTTTTCCTTTTTTTTTTTTTTTGCATATGGATGCTCAGTTGTTCAAGCACCATTTGTTTAAAAGACTGTCTTTGCTCTATTGAATTGCCTTTGCTGCTTCGTGAGTGATCAGTTGACTCTACTTGTGTGGACTGTATTTGTGATGTATTTCTGGACTCTCTCTTCTGCACAGATGATCTATTTGTCCTTTCATCTGTACCACACTGTCTTGATTACTTTATTATAAATCTTGGAGTCAGTATCTTGGGACTTCCTGGTGGTCCAGGCAGATTTTTAACTACTGGACCACCAGGAAGTCCCAAGATACTGATGTTTAAATTTGGCTTAATCTCCTACATCCTCACTAGCATCCAGAGAAATCCAAAGTAGAGCAGTATGGAGTTACATTTTTTGCCTGTTCAATAAGCAGAAATTTTAAAGACATTTGTAAGGTTCTTCCTGCATATCCTGAACTGCTTTCTAAATGGAATGCAGGGGACGTGGGTTTGATCCCTGGTCTGGGAATATTCCACATGCCATGTGGCAACTAAGAGTCCACATGCCATGTGCCATAACTACTGAGCCCAAGCTCTGGAGCCCTCAAGCTATAAGGAGAAGCCACTGCAACGAGAACCCCACACACCGCAACAAAGAGTGGTCCCCCGCTCAGTGCAACTACAGAAAGTTCACACACACAAGTGAAGACCCAGTGCAGCCAAAAATTAAAATAAATTTAAAAATTTTTTAAGTATCAAGAAAATGTTATTTATCAGCGTGAGTACACTAGGTGGTGTGCCCATGTGAAGTGGCTGGTACTCTTCCGTTCTCTTCCCTCAGCTGCTGCTGGACACGCACTCCCTGAAGATGGTCCTGCTTGATCTGCCTTCCATTGGCTCTCAGGTGGTGAGGAAAGCCCCGGCCAGTTACACCAAGATCGTGGTGAAAGGCATGACCCGCGCGGAGATGATCCTCAAGGTGGGACTTGTGTCTTCTTTAGGGTTTCAGTTAAAAGGGCCTAGTTACCTGATCACTTATTCCAAACAGTACTGAGTACTAGTCTCAAAAAGCCCAGGTTTGAAGCTATTCCCATCAGTCCCAAAAGATTGTCTGCTTTCTTTGGCTGGACCAGACTTGGGCCTCATCAGCTATTATTCAAAGTCAGTGCAGTGTTTCGGGGAAGGGGGGAGTGGGGGATGGTCAGTAATTCTGTCTCACAAATTATTCTTTCTTATAATGGGATTCTCTTGTAATAAGATTTGGCCAAGATTGGAGGCTGGGTGGCATTGTCACTCACTCAGCCTCCAGTCAGGGTCTCTCTGCTTCCTAGCTGTCAGTTCCTCCCATCCTTGGCTTTCTAAGCTCTGCCACTTTATAAGAACTTAAAACAAATGTCGCATAACTGATTCTAATCAGCAAATGGTTTTCTAAAGCCCCACTTAACAAAATATATATGGGGTGATGATGCTAAGAATGTCTGAAGCCTTGAGCTCCTGCTTCTGATTTCCACCTGGACTTGTCGAGTGGAGAGGGAGCCTCCTAGGGAGGGGAGAGAAGGCTGGAGAACAAATGGAGCTGTCAGGGGATGCTCTTAGAAGGCCAGGGCCTCCCGGCCCTTCAGGTCAGTCTGCAAGCAGAATGGCTCAAATGATGGAGGAGTGGGAAGTCACGGCGGGCCCTGACATGGGTGGACTGGGTGAGGGGCCTCCACAGACCTTGAGCTTTGACCTGAGGAAGCAAAGTAGCCTAATCCATCTCTTCCCTAGCCAGTTTACTCTCCATGGGGGAGAGCAGGGTTTGGAGAGAATTTCTGAGTGAGTTCTCCTTGCCACTCTGAGTTGTATTCTCAGAAATCCAAAACCAAACCAGCCTACTGGAGGAAGAAAACCGGACTCCCACAGTGAAAACCAAATGACTATGAACATGAGGGTTTTAATGCCAAGGCTCCCCTGCCTGGTGGTACATGAAGTTGTTGTTTAGTCACTGAGTCATGTCTGACTCTTTTGTGACCCCATGGACTGTAGCCCACCAGGCTCCTCTGTCCGTGGGATTCTCCAGGCAAGAATCCTGGAGTGAGTTGCCATTTCCTAATCCAGGGGATCTTCCCGACCCAGGGATCACCTGCATTGACAGGTGGATTCTTTACCAATGAGCCACCAGGGAAGCCCTGGTGTGTGAAGTGGATGTAGTTAAATGAAGTTCCCGATTTTAAGTCTTGGAAACACTGAGGCTGTTGTGGGGTTTTTGTTTTTGAGAAAATCCACTTAACTTGATGCTTTTTGAGGCCATCCCTTGGGAACCAGGGCCTCCCTGTTGCTCAGCTAGTAAAGAATCCGCCTGCAATGTGGGAGACCTGGGTTCGATCCCTGGGTTGAGAAGATCCCCTGGAGAAGGGAAAGGCTACCCACTTCAGTATTCTGGCCTGGAGAATTCCATAGACTCTATAGTCCATGTCATTGCAAAGAATCAGACACAACTGAGCGACACTTTACTTGGGAACAATGATACATCAAGACAGAAGCAGCAGGTACCAGAAACCCAGGAAATGTCCCAAACAGGGGACCTTCCAACACAGTGTTTCCTGTGGTCTTGATATTTTAAAAAACACCTGGGACTCCTCCCCAGGCTCTATGAATTAGAATCTTCGGAGGAGGGACATAGTAATCTGTACTTAAAAAGCAACTCAGGTGACATTTTTGATTTAGCAAATTTAGGAAGCATTGTGTTGTTATTCAGTTGCTAAGTCATGTCTGACTTTTTGCCACCCCATGGACTGCAGCACACCAGGTTTCCCTGTCCTTCACTGTCTCCCTGAGTTTGCTCAAACTCATGTCCATTAAGTCAGTGATGCCATCCAACTGTCTCCTCCTCTGTTGCCCCCTTCTCCTCCTGCCCACAATCTTTCCCAACATCAGGGTCTTTTACAATGAGTGACTCTTCACATCAGGTGGCCAAAGTATTGGAGCCTCAGCATCAGTCCCTACAATGAATATTCAGGGTTGATTTCCTTTAGGATTGTCGGGTTTGACTGGAAGCATTGCTGTAACTGAATGCTGAGATGAAACAGGCTGTCAGGACGTTTCTGTAGAAGATGCTCCGCTGCCTTGGATCGTAAGCATTTCTGGCAGGCCTGACTCTCCTCTCTCCCTCACAGGTTGTGATGGCCCCTCACGAGCCATTGGTGGTATTTGTGGACAATTACATCAAGCTCCTGACAGACTGCAACACGGAAACCTTCCAGAAGATCCTGGACATGAAGGTGAGCTCAGCATCTTGTTCTGTCCCTGGTGCATCCTTCTCACACTCCGTGATTCACTGAGGGGTGGGATACGGGCCCCTGGGGGGCCTCTTCAAAGTGCCCCTGCTGGGCCCAGGCTGCAAGAAGCCATTTGAGGAGGGGGAACCAGGGCCGTGACCATGCCCTCCATCACCTTCTGATGGAGGGGAGCTGGGCTTGGCGGGGCTGCGAGGAGAGGAGGCGGCCCTCCCGCATCCTGCTGCCTGGCCACTTGCCCTCTCAGCCCTTTCTCTCCTCTCCTTTTGCCTTTTCTTCCTCCCCCGCTTCTCTCCCAGGCTACTACCCAGGGCTGATATCTCCCCTGGAGAAAATGCTAATCCTCAGCCCAGTGAATACCAGATACTGCACTTGCCCTTGTGTCCTTGGGGGCCAGACCTGCCATCACCCTCCTCTGTCTCCACCCCAGGGGCTGAAGCGGAGCGAGCAGAGCAGCATGCTGGAGCTCTTCCGCCAGAGGCTCCCCGCCCCGCCCTCAGGGCCCGAAGGCTCCAGCTCCCTGTCCCTCCTGGCTCCAACTCCAGAACAGGAGTCCTCGCGCATCCGCAAGCTGGAGAAACTGATTAAAAAGAGACTGTAGGAGCGCCCAGGGGGCGCTTTTCCCCCTGGCTGGTGAGCCACCCGCAACCCGGATCCCCGGATGCTCCTCACATCTCCTGTGCTCCCTGGGCCCTCAGATCATCAGTCTTGAAACTTCCTGGGATGTTTGGGTCATTCCTGGGTTGCTCCCATGGCTTGTCTTAATTCCTGCCCTAATGGGAGAAGCCAAGTAAGGACTGGAGCAATCTCTGATTCCTGTAGCAGAGGCCACATGGGGTGAAGAAGGCTCCCTGCCTTCGCTGGCTGTTCCCCGGCTGCTCCCGACTGGGCCAGTCCTCACTGACTCAGCAGCCTCGCCCGCACAGTCCCACCCCGTGACTGTGGCCCTGCTCTGTCCGAGCACTGTGGGCCAGAGAGCCGGCTCTCGCCACTTCCCCAGCTGCAGCTGTTGGAGGGGCCCTCTGCAGCCCGACCCCCGAGAGCTGTCCCCTGGGCTTGGCTCTAGGACTCCAGCGATGAAACGGCAGATGATCGACGTGGCAGAAGAGAGCCCTGTGAAGAAAGGATGGCCCAGTAAGAAAAGTGCAAGGGGATTTCCCTGCTGGTCCAATGGTTAAGACTCTGAGCTTTCAGTGCAGGGAGTGTAGGTTTGATCCCTGGTCGGGGAACTGAGATCCCACGTGCAATGTGGCCAAATAAAAAATAAAATAGAGGGAAGTAAACCTTGCAACCAAAAAAAGAAAAATGCAGGAAGAGTAGGGAGGAGTACAGCGGGTTACCCGGGCAGCTCGGTCAATAGATTTCCCTCTGCCCAGACAGCCATGGTGTTGTGGGAAAGTTATCCAGCCCATGCTAATTGAGGTTAACGTTCTCCTCTCACTCCTAAAAGAAGGGGTGACAGGCCCATCTCCAGGCAGCCACTTTAGCCGTCTGTCATCGGCCCGGGAAGCTGGAAACGCCAGTGGACTCCCGCACCTGGTTCTTGTCACTCTTGGTGTTTACAGATCCACACTTCTTTTTGTGGTTCATTCACAAGGAGTCACTTTCTGGACATCTCCATAATGGCATTGAGATGTCAAGGCACTGTTTCCCTTCCACCACCACCAGCCCCAGGTGGTCACAGCCAGAGAAGTTGCTTTCTTGATTTATTACACTGTCAGTAATCTCCAAGGAGCCAACAGATGTCAGTAGGAGTTACGTTAAGTGTCTTGTTGATGGGAGCTGAATGCCATGTGTGCGTCCTGTACAGACAGAGCCTGTTTCTCAGCTGGGGGTCTGCATCAGTATCACCTGAGACCCTTTTTATTTTCACAAGTACAAATGCCTGGAGGTTGTGAATCAGTCAGTCTGGAAGTCTGGAGTAGCGCCCAGCATACAGTTGAAAAGTTCCATTATGATTATAATATTTACTCCTTGTGAAGATCCATTATAATAGGAACTTGCTTTATTGAAGATTTCCTATTGCACATTTTCACAAATGGGTATTTTTTTCTGACTGTAAGCAAGTGTAATTACTGTACAATTGAGCTGGTACCCAAACAGTAAAGATGTTTTTTTGCTCATAGCCAGCATCTTGAATTTTGAGTTTGTGTTGATGGAGGGACCATGGCAGAAATTATGCTGTCCCCGTCCTGACTAGGATTCTCCTTTGTTTTGAGGACTAAGCCCTAAACGGAAGATTTATTTATTATTGTCACTTTGAAATAATATATATAAAGGAGCCCTCATTGATCAAAACAGTAGCTAACAACTCTGCTATTCAGCTGAATTAGATATTGTATTGGTTCCTTCCCTCTACTTTCTCTAGACTTAAAAAAAAGAAAACGTGGAAGTCACCTTATGTGGTTAAAATAAATATTGGTAATTTATAATTGATAAAGAGTTCTCTGCTGTCTTTACTATGGCAAGACTTCCGGATTGCTGGTTAGAGGTGCTCAGGCTGGAGAAAGTTCTGTTTGGATCGTAACAGGGAAATAGGAACCACCCCAGACAGGGTGTCTTGACCTCCAACCTCAGTTCTGGGAATTGAAGCAACTATCACCACACCTCCCTCTCTTGAAGAACAAAAACCCAGTACCCAGGGCTTTGCCCATCCCACCAGAAAAGGGTGCCGACCTTCTCACACCTCAGGTGCCTCCTCGGTACAGACAGAGCAAGACCGAAAGTCGACTTCCGAGGACCGGTGTGACAGTGATGAGCAGACGGGGTGAATGAGCAGGAGAATTGGGGGATGTGATAGCAGCCCACCCTGAATTGCTGTTGGACGAGGAACCCTAGTCCCCTGTTTATGGAACGCCCGGGAAAATGCCAGAAGTTCACAGCTGGAAATGAAACTCCTCTCGGCAGCAAGAAAAATCTCCAAAATAACCAGCTTGCTTGAGGCTGAAAGCAAGTGTTTCACACTTCTCGTCCCCTCCAAGTCAGATCGCTAAAAATAAAATGGTTAGGACTGCAACTGGGCCATTTAAACAACAGTCCTGGAAACACATACACACGAGATGCTGGCATGCAGAAAGAGTACTGTGACATTTTATACAGTAAAGATAATTTTCCAGTCTCAAATTCCAATATGTATCAAAATAGATAAGCCACCCCCCCCTTCCCCGGGCCCTCAAGGTTCTGTCTGTACCTTTGGGAGATACCAGTCTGCTGAAAGTAAAGGGATTGCCTTTTTGTCTAAATATCATTCCTTTTCCTCATCTGGAAGTGATTTCTTGGTGCATTATTGGAGCATAAAATTTTACAGTTAATTAAAGCATTACTGGATGTCACTTGCTGGGATGTATTTCCTTACTGTTGACAGAAAACAGAACGGACCATAGTAAAAAAATTAGCACGCCCAAGAAGCCTGGGCTCCCCTCTCAGCATCTGCCCTTCTCCCTGGTGAAGATGCACGCCTCTCGTGATGGCCTGAGGAAACAGGGCACAGAACCAGACTGTGATGCTCATGGGCAAGGTCCTGGCACATCCAGGGGTGGGGAAATCCTCTGTGAATAGGTATAAAGCATCCTGCTTCTGATTTGGAAGCCTCCTTGTACTCCGAATTCCTATCCCATTGACTTGCCCTCCTCTGCCTCACGGTTCCAATCTCAGCCTGCTTCATGTGACTGCCAGCGGCCGTCTGTCCTGGGCACAGTCAGTCCGTCCTGTTTTCTTAATAGCTGGGTGGACATTTTGCAGTGAACTTCTGAGGAAGTCTGATGTTCCCCCTCAGCCCTGGAAAATCTGTGGCAGTTCTTCCGTTAGGTTGGCTTTGAGATCATTCCCTAGTTCCCATTCTTTTTTTCCACCAGCTCCCCACTTTTATAGGGTAGCCAGTAATCAGTCTGATGAGGAAAGAAACCTTTCTGTATAACCCACCCAGAAGAACATGGCCAGATGACTGACCTGCCAGATTATCTTCCTTCTTGCCTGCATAAGCAGGTAAGCAGTAGCACGTGAAGAATGTCCATTTGAAACAAAAGCCACGACCTTCCTGGTGGCCCAGTGGTTAAGACTCCTCCTTTCAATACCGGGGCGGGGGTGGCAGGCCGTGGGGGTGGGGGAGAGGTGGGTTTGATTCCTGGTGGAGGAGCTAAGATCCCAGATAAATCTGCCTTGAGGCCAAAACACCAAAACATAAAACAGAAGCAACATTGTAACAAATTCAAGACTTTTTTTTTTTTAAAGCAGTTTTTAGTATCTGTGAACAGGGATATAATTAACAGTGTGGTGAAGGTCACAAAACAGCCGGCTGCACTCGCACCCTCTGTTAGCCACAAGGCTATGTGAAATGTGACCTCCTCGTTGTCACTCGCCAGGCCTGGACCCCAAGTGGCTGACCTGACCAAATAGCAGGTGGCCATAGAGTTTGCTAAGTCCCTGGGCTCACTCTGCCCCCCGGGCCAGGCCGCATCTGCAGCAAGCGCCAGAATGTCAAGCCTTTGCCTTTTTAGGTCCTGCTGGTGAGATCCGACTTACTCAAGAATTTTAAAAGGCTCTCCATGCTCTGTTCCCCTTGCCCTGGCAGCTGCTGTTTCCGTAGCATTTAGGGATAAACCTGCAGACGCCGAGAGAAAGAACTTCCTCCCTCCCGGGTGGTGTTGGCTGGGCTGCCTGTTATGGAAAATGTGGCAAGTTTCCTCCGAATGCAAATGAAAAGGGTTGCCAAAGGCTTCCATCCAAAAAACTGTCTTTAGATATGGTGTCCGGTGTCCACAGAAACTCATTTCAACTGGCCATTCCTGGCAGGGACAAAATTCCTGCCTACACTTTTTTTTTTTTTTTTACCTTCAATGCCCAAAAATCTCTAAGCAAGATTATCTTGGGACGGGCAAACCTAACAGGGAAGCCAGAAATTCACCAGCTCTTTGGATGTCTTCACAGTCACCTTTCAAAAGATGTTCAGACCTTTCCCAAGGCCAGGGGAATCCCTGTAACCAGGCTCTCTCAATCCCCTTGGGGGCTACAGATAACAGAGAATGCTAGGCAATAGAGTGATAGGAAAACCTGTAAATGCTTTGTCCCCTAAGAATGTTTATCACTCTGTCTGAGAGCTCTGGTGGCCTCTGCTCAGTGATCAAATGGAATTTGCACAATGGCCATGACCCAGAGCCGCCTCCTGTTTGGGGTAATTTTTCAACACATAGGAAATTAAAAACAGCTTCTTGATAAAACTTCCCTTTGCTTCTGGGGCCAAGAAAAGTATTTACCAAGTGGGCTGCAATTTTCAGGGCCACCAGGTGAAACAGTAGAGAGAAACTCCAGCTTCTTCCGCTCACTTGCTCTGTGTGGATGGAAAAGGAAGGCCCTTCTCAGGCAGAGGGGAAGCACCTCGCCTGCTGAAGAGACCACTTTCCACAGAAATCTGCACAGACCGCAGTCCTGTGATTGGGCCGCCTGGAGAGGCCAGTGAAACGCTTTAGCAGGCAAGTGGAAAATTAGCCAATGTTGTGTAAAGAAAACATGAGCTCACACACGCACACACACACGTACGAGCTCACGCACACGCGCGTGCACGCACACACACACACACACACACGCACACACACCAACCTCATACCCATTCCCTGCTGCAGCCCTGACACTGCTCTCAACCAGTCCCAAGTGTTGGCCCCGCAGCTGGCTGGCTGGCTCTGTCATCTGAGGGCGCTGATGGGCCCTACGGTCCTAGTTGATGTAGCCCAGGGCTTTGGGTGCAGCCTGGCTACTGTTTGGCACGCAAATAATATCTGGTTGTGAGTGGAGCTGAGAGATCCAGGCCCTTCAGGGCTATTGGGTATCGAGGGAACTGAGTATTTACTGCCTCCTGGTTAGTTTAGAGACCTCATTGGAACTAAAAACCCCTGTTAAGTGGGCATGATTTATGGGCATGGACCTGGCGTCCTGGGGAGCAAATGATGTGCCCAAGGCTGTAAGACTCCTGAGGAGGCAGAGCCAGGATTCAGCTCAAGTCTCATTCCATCACCAGGCTCTGCACTACACCAGTGCCTTTCACATGTATGAGACCCGACTTTACATAGGACTCTCACTCTACAAACAGATAAAGTGTTTTATTAATGTATTTTGTGAGTTCAGATATCTTTCAAAGCAAATCTGTGAGAACACTGATACTACTTCAGTTAAATAGAAAGCATTTCAAAGCTAAGGTTATGGGTGGCAATTTATCCATAACCGTAACTTTGAAATGCTTTCTATTTAACCCTCCCTGGGGATGCAAAGAGTCAGCCATGACTTGCACACACTGGCAATTTATATGCATCAACCCCAGCATCCAGTTTATTTCTGTTTCACTTTGGGTTGCACAGAATAGAGAAATCTTGATTTAATCCAGCTAACAATTTGCAAACAGTATCAGTTTTTGTTTGTTTGTTCTCTTAAACATCTTCACTGTATTTGTTACAATAGTGCTTCTCTTACGTATTTTGGTTTTTTGGCCAGTTACATATATTACACCAGTAACACATTTGAGGATGTATGTTATTACAGTTTAGAATGTTTTGTCATTAGAATAGGCTTCAAGTATGCATTTTTAAAGGGAAGTTAGAATCAGAGCTTCGTGTGGAACTCCTTGGCCCCTCAAAACGTCTCAAGAATTCCAGGTTCCCCAGAAGTCAATTGGAAGCTGCAGGCCCTCATCAGGGCTGCCGTGCAAAGGGGAGGGGCCATTTGACGGGCTCACCTTTGTACAGGAAAGAGTACCTTTCACCTGAAGTCCGCCACCCACTCAGCAACACCCCTGAACTGTCACCCAGATCCTGTTTGAGTCTCGCTGGAGGCCACCACCTGGATTGAGCCTTGCTGCCCTTAGAAGTCGGACATCAGAGAGCAAGGCACCCCTGGTGCAAGGCAGCTGTGTTCTGAGAAGAAAGCTGTGCAACCGGAAGTGAGAGGAGGGGGCTTGGGCAACACTTCAAAGGAAGCCTGTCCTTCTTGGCAGACGCCCACAGCCCCAGATCTCACACCTGAGGCCTTGCACGGCGGTGCTCGCAGTGCTTCCCCACCCTCTCAGGACTTGAAATATAGAAACAGTGACATGTGGGACTCCCCTGGCCTCACCAGGGGCTCTTGGGGCCGGATCGATGGGCTTCAGGGTTGGGTGGTACGTAGGTTTATCTGCTTTTAGAACTTCGGTCAGATCTCCTCATGTGACAGTTGGGAATCTGAGGCCTCAGGAGTTCCAGTCAGAAACTTGGGCCCCACTATGCAAGAGGGCTGGCAACATGCAAGCCACCCTTGTTGTACCCACTTTCCATTGGCTGCTCCTCTCCGCCTGGCCATCCTTCCCTGGAGGCCCCACCCCCGTCCCTTCCACCCCACCCTGACTCCCACCAGCTTCCTCAGAGCTTGTCCTCGTTTCCATTCTGCCTGCAGAAGTGAACAGGGGTATCATGCTTTCCTTGATCCCGCCACCCCCTAAGCACCCCCATGCTGCTTCTCTTGTTGTCTTTGTTACCATTTCCGGCAAGAGGTTACAGCCACCACCTCCATCCCCTATAGGCATGCCTCTTATTCAGCATCCATCTCAACTACTTTCCAGAAACTTCTCTGGAAGGCCAATCTTCTTGTCGCACTTTCATCCTCTTTGCCCTCTCGGTTGATTTGGTGAGTCCTCCCCACCCCTGGGATCCTCCCCTCCCTCCTTCCACACCTGGCTTTCCTGGCTCCCATCAAACATCTTGGTCTCCATCACTGACTCTTCTCTCCTTCCAAACCTTGACCGCCCATGTCAAGCCCCAAGTCTTAGGCCCCCTGTGGTTTTCACTCCAGACTCCTTCAGAGAACTTTCCTGCCCATCACAGGCATAAACACCAGCTATGCCTTCTGAGGTGTCTCAGATTTTTAGCCTTTGTCTGCCACTCCCCCCTCAGCTGACCCCCATTCCACTTGCAGTTCCCACCATCAGTTCTGGGGAGCATCTCCAGGTCCACTCACCTCCCTTCCTGCAATTCCCCATCTCTAAAGGGGACCATTGTCCCTTCCCAGTTCCTCAATCTCAAGGCCTTAGAGTCAGGCACCCTTTTATTATTCAGTGGCACTAAGTCATGTCCAACTCTTTGTGACCCCATGGACTGCAGCACGCCAGACTTTCCTGTCCTTCATCATCTCCCGGAGTTTGCTCAAATCTCATGTCCACTGAGTTGGTGATGCCATCCAACCATCTCATCCTCTGTCTCTTCCTTCTCCTCCTGCCTTGACAACTCTTTGTCAATCAATATGGTTAGTTAATCTGAAAAATTTTATTTTTCTAAATGATTATACAAACTCCAGTCCAGGAAACCAAGAGAAAATCTCAGTTGCCCCAGTCCCTGTCAGGCCTGGCAGGTTTCTGCAAAGAGAAGCCCTTCTCCATGGTCTCCTGGCCAGGCTCACCAAGTTCCTGTTTGTTCTGAGAGTCTGAGAAGGAGCCGGTTCGCTCCCCTGGGCCTCCTCTCACTCATGACAACTAACCCTGATGATTCTCGGTGTTTCTATGCTCCCAGTTTCTATACTGATGCTATAGAAATAATAGCTTAAAGAAACAGCATAGGTTTCTTCACCTTGTAAAATATTGCAATAGTAATATTTATTTTTAAAGTACACAATATGAGTATTCATGTTAATAAGTTTAAATAATATAGAAATATATATCTCAAAGATCCTACCCTCCTTCCAGACTTTTTCTATGTTTATACCATGGGGGAAGGGCACTTTGCAAACAAAATTAATATGAACCATATTTGCATATTTTTCTACATGAACATGGAATCTTGGCCATCTTTTCCCTCAGCATGTATAGAGCTACTCATTCTTTTTAAGGCTACATGGTGTTTTATAGTTGAGATACATCATCATTCACATAGCCATTCTCCTATCAGTATACAAAGAGGTTTCTGTTGTTTGGCAGTGAGAAACACATCACCAGTGAAAATCTATCTGTAAGTATCTTTGCTTACTTGTGCTCACCTTTTTGTAGGCTACTGTCCTAAAATCGTTCAATTCCCATTTTAGAAAACGAAAGGGCACACACATTTGAAGCGTTGCTAGCTCTTGCCACAATGCCCTCTACAAAGACGGTTTTGCTGCACACTCTCATAGACCGTGTGTTCGTGTGTAATCTCTTCTCTACATCCTCACGTGCCCTAGGTGTTTTTTCCTGCTTCTTGATCTAGAGGATGTAGTTGCAGCTCTATCTGTAGAAACCCAGCAAGCCTGAGTTCCCCTTTGGTTTTCATTGCACAAAACCAAATGTGAGCCAACCAGTGCTGTGTCTTGCTGCAAGAGAACTTGCCGATTGAGCAAAACCGCTGCACCTTCCCTCCTGGTCAGGGCTCCGGGAGGACATGCTTTGTCGGTTTGCTTTCGGAAGCAGCAGTCATCCTTTGTATATGTACAAAGGTGATAGTTTGATATGCAGTTGAGAGTCCTTTCTATTCTTTATCTCTGCCCTTTCCCCAGGCTCCATCAGGGCTCCCTATATGCGCTGTTTTCTGGCCCTGATGCTATAGAGATAGTAGCTTAAATTCTTAGCTTCTGAACTCCTGTAGAAACTTTGTCAGTAGAGGAGAAAGTCTTGGAAGTCACGAGTAACAAGAATTGTTGGAATGGTGTTTTGCTTTGTTTCTGATCTTTATCCTGAAAATGGACCTTTAACATCTTGAGAGCCAAAATGCTGGAGGACTTTCCATACAGTCCACACCATCAGCATAGGGACAGTGCATCTTGATGTAAACATTCTTTTTTTCATTAAAAAGAAAAAAGAAGTGGGGGGATTTTTGACCAGCAGGTATCAATAGGAAAGGACAAACTAGAGGGATATGACTTGGTTTCAAGGCTGAAAGGTCCTGGAGAAGAAATATAGAATCTCACCACTCTAGACTGAGCCCCAGGATAAGAGAAACCCCCCCTAAGTCTGAGGGAAATCCTGACGTAGAAGCCCTTGCCTGGCCTCCAGCTATTAACCTGGGAGACTACAGTCCCCGTAGAGACGTAAGTATTCAACAAGACACCTGAGGAGGAGAAATAATATCTGAGAGTGTTGTCCAGCCAGATGGACCCAAGGGCAACACATCTTAGAGTCCCTCACACCCCATCATGGTGGGGGTGGTGATGGCTTCCAAACTCCCTGAGCCCTCAGAAGTAATGAAAGTCCAGCTGGCTGGAAGAAACTTCAGGCTGGAACACCTAGGGTGTATTCACGAACATGAAAAGCAGAGGGTGGCAGTCCATGGCCAAGCAGAACCAATTTCTCCTCAGTAGAGGCCAGAGAAGTAGGAAGATTACCGTGAATCAGGCTCTCACCACCAGCAACCCCATCCTTCCTGCTATGATGTTATGAAAGCCTTCCCAGATGCCACCAGGCAAAAGGGAAGAGAGAAAGTAGTAATTACCCAAGAGCCACTAGTCATTTCCCCGGAGATAAGAACTATACTGTGAGCAGGACACTTTTCCAGGCTTGAGAGAAACTGGGGCCTTAGGAGCTAAATAGAGCACAGAGCATTCACCTTCTGTATGCCAGGGTATCATCACAAAACAATATCCATGACAAGTGTGGAAGGAGAAGAAACAGCTTGTCGCCGTGTGTTTGACACGCGTTTCCAGCCAGGAGCACAGCTGGACTAAACAAGCCACCCTAACTCTCACTTCCCTTTGTCACCAGTGTGACATCTTTACAGGATGCATGTCCAGGATTGGAGCTAATTGACTCCAGAAGGGATTGAACTCGGGGCCCTTGTCAAGTCTGCAGTAATCTCCTCTCAGTGAATTGAAGCCAGGGAGAAAGATGACCAGGTCCTCAGAGACCTCACGACAGGGCCTTGGTGCTCCTCTCCTTTCTTTGCCTGCCTGGTCCTTATCTGATGCTTTTGTATCAGCATGGGTGTCACTCCCTCCAGACTTCCTCCCCCAAGCCTCCCCTCCCTCTTTCCTGCAGGCTGATGATGCTGTCCTTGTGCTCCCACACTCTGCCTCACACACAGTAGGCCCTTGGCAGATGCCGGTTGAATGAATGGGTCTAATGGGAGTGCACACACCAACCCCAAAACTCTTACCCAGAGCAGATTTTGCTAAGAGCTCTCAGCCTTGGGAGTAGAGGTGAAACAGTTTCTGTGGGGCAAGACTAGAGTATCTGCTGATAAACAATCTTCCAGTGAGGAACACAAAGGCCAGATTCCTTAATATTCGTGTGTGATGGAAGGCCCATGCGAAGCTCGTATTAACTGCTTTTTTTATTACAAGTGTGTAGAACAGATAGGGATTGTGACCTGTCTTAGGGTTTATAAGATGTTAATGCCTGACATTATAGAGACTTCTGCTTCTAACACAGCCTTCTAAAGCAGAAGGTCCTTTCTCAGATGGCAGACAGCCTTGATGCTAAAAATAGGCATCCCTGGAAGTAACAGAGTCTAACCTTTCAGTCTTTGAGAAGCAAGGTGTTGAGATGGGGGTCAGGTGATGTTTGATGGGCATCTGGTGGGGCAGGTTGCTGGCTGGGACTGAAGTCAAGTAGCCCCATCATTCTCAGGTCCAGATGCTCTCTTTGCATGTGGAACCAGGGAGTCTCTTAGAGAAATCCGAAGAGAAGGGGCCAGAAGGGTAAGCCAAGCTCAGGGGAGAGGGATTTGGATCCAAACTGGGTTTTGTTTGCTGGCTTGTTTTACTATTTGTCTCTTGGTGCAGCCCCTGCGTGGTTCAAGCTGAGACCTAGGGCGGGAGGCAGACATAAATGAAGCCGTGCTGTAACAGGACCACCCTATAAACGTAACTAGAAGAAGCAGGAGGCACTTAGCTGCAGATCACAGCACGGCTCCAGCACCTCTGAGCCATGGAGCCCTCCCCCACCACCAGCGTAGGCAGCATCGCCCAGGGCTTTGGTACCCACAGCAGTGATGGCTTGGCCACAGCCTCTAAGTACCTGGTGGAGCTGATGGTAGTCCTGTTGGAGGGCACTGTCACCCAACTTAGCAGAACCAGAGGCTGGGGCAGTGGGTTCAGGAAAAGAAAAAGAAAATTAATAGCAGGCATCCTGTGTGTATGACCAGATTTATTTAGCAGCATATGAGAGACAACTTCAGAGATTTCCAGAAAGGCTTATTACTAGTTGGAGTCATCCTGCAGAAGTACAAGGCAAGAGTTGATAAAAATCCAGTTAATCATCAACTGATACAACCTGGAAAACACGAGATGCATGAAATTTTTCTTTGGTGCTTCTCTGCTCACCTCAAGTTCTTTCTTTGCTGCTGCTGCTAAGTCACTTCAGTCGTGTCTGTGTCTGACTCTGTGCGACCCCATAGATGGCAGCCCACCAGGCTCCCCCGTCCCTGGGATTCTCCAGGCAAGAGCACTGGAGTGGGTTGCCATTTCCTTCTCCAATGCATGAAAGTGAAAAGTGAAAGTGAAGTCTCTCAGTCGTGTCTGACTCTTCCTGACCCCATGGACTGCAGCCTACCAGGCTGCTCCGTCCATGGGATTTTGCAGGCAAGAGTACTGGAGTGGGGTGCCATTGCCTTGTCCAAGTTCTTTCTTTACCCCTGGCGAATTTTCAGTAGAGACTCGAAACTGAAAAACATTTCTTCAAACGCATGTAATTGCCTTTGGTGAGTCTCAGGAGTTCCCAGCAGTACAGAGCTGCAAACCACAGCTGCCTTCGCGGCTGTGTATTCTGCTTTGAGTCTAGGGGGTGGAGAGGAATGCGCTTAGGGGCACCGGCTCAGGGGAGCCAATTGCACCCCCTTCCTGGGGCTCCCACTCACCATCCTTCCCCACGTAGCCCTGCAGACCCTAATCCCCGAGGTCCTGAACACCCCGGAGTCTGGAGGCTGCCTTTGGAGAGCGGCCGAGCAGACCGGCCATTTGTGGCCTGCACACCCTTCTGTAGCGCCCTTCAGTCGAGGAACCAAGGGTCTTAACTTCAGTGGCTCAACGAAGGGCTATTTTTCTGGGCTTCGAGTCCTTGTCCGGTGTGAATAAGCAGAACAGAGCCAAGAGTGCAAGTGTATTGATGCCATTCCAACAAGTCCATGTGCCCCAGCTCTTTTCAAAATTCCATCTGAGTTTTTTTTTTTTAATCCCATCTGGGTTTTATTTTGCAGAGGCCACAGCCCTTTTTCTGTGTAACTAGGGAGCATTTGGGAGACTAGCTCTCAGCTCACAAATAGGAGGCCTTGAGGATGGAGCCGGTATTTGACTGGGGTCCCCAGGTCCCCCACTCAGGGGTCACTGGCCTGACTCCGCCCCAAGCTGCATTTGGTTGTCTGGGTGAGCATTGTCACGTGGGCTGGGCCAGACACCACCTCCCCACCTGACCTGGTGGTCTCACAGGTGAGAGGTCAGAAAAGGAGCCAGCCTGTTTCCGCAGGCACAATTCTCTCTGCAGTTGCCAAGCTCTGGCACCCTTGACCTCTGTCTGGTTCAGGCCACCTTTGTGAGTCCCAGGGGCACAGAGGTATGAACCGACCTTACCAACGTGTGTGTACAGATGCCTATGGATTTGGGTTGTGTCAGTACATCTTTTTAATTCAGTTCCTTTCTTTATTGAGTATGGCAGGTCCCTATCAATGCTCTCTGAAACCAGTAATCTTATTTTTTTTTTTAATGTTCTTTATTATTGGTAGTTTTCTTTCTTTTTTTTTTTTTTTTTGGCTGCAGGCAGAACTTCCCTGACCAGGGATCGAACCCATGCCTCCTGAAGTGGAAGTGTGGAGTCTTAACCACTGGACCACCAGGGAAGTCCCCCAAAACCTTAATCTTAAAATACTTAAGGAAACAAAATAAAGTCTGATTTTTCAAGTGTTTTGGTTGACATGGGTACATATGAAGGCAAGGGGAGACCGGGTTCAGTACTAAGGCAAAGCCATCGCAGCGTGAATCCTGGAGCCCAGAGACCCAGGGGGCTGGGCCTGCAAGGTGCCTGGGCTCCGAAGCATGTGCCAGCATGCTGGAGCCCGCAGTGTTTTTTAATCTGCTGTCTGGCTGGGTTTACTGAAGACAAGCTGTTCCAAAAACAATAAGCAGCAGCCGTTGTGGGGGTCCCGCTCTTGTCTGACTCAACTCCCATTCGGGCATTAGCTTACTTTGGTGGAGAAAAAGGGAAAATGCAGAACTGGCATTCACTGTGACTTGGCTTTGTTCCTCAGACCCTGCAGGGAGAGGCGCCAGGCCAGGAGCCAAGTCCTACAAGGACACCGGTCTGTGTGATCCAGGCGGGGGCGACAGCCACTCTGAAAGGACAGCTTTGAGAAGAGGCCACTCTTTAATCAGGGTCCATGCTGTCATTTTGTAAAACTGACCCCTGATTTCTAGGTGCAGCCCAGATGCTTCTCAAAAGAAGGCCTGTCTTTGAAACTGGACCAGAAGGGGGAAAAGTGGAATCCGTTGTCTTTCCCAAGCTTTGGTTAGAGATTTTTTTTTAACTTTTTATTATATATCATATGTCAGAATAGGGCTGATTAATAATGTTGTGATAGTTTCCGGTGCACAGAAAAGGGACTCAGCCATACATATACATGAACTGTGGTGTTGACAAAGACTCTTGAGAGTCCCTTGGACTGCATGGAGATCAAACCAGTCCATCCTAAAGGAAATCAGTCCTGAATGTTCATTGGAAGGACTGATGCTGAAGCTGAAACTCCAATACTTTAGCCACCTGATGCAAAGAACTGACTCACTGGAAAAGACCCTGATGCTGGGAAAGATTGAAGGCAAGAGAAGAAGGGGACAACAGAGGATGAGATGGTTGGATGGCATCACTGACTCGATGGACATGAGTTTGAGCAAGCTCTGGGAATTGGTGAAGGACAAGGAAGCCTGGTGTGCTGCAGTCCATGGGGTCACAAAGAGTCAGACACAACTGAGTGACTGAACTGAACTGATTCTCCCCCAAATTCCCCTCCCATCCAGGCTGCCACATAACATTGAGCAGAGTTCCTTGTGCTATACAGTAGGTCCCCATCGGTTATCCATTTAAAATATAGCCATGTGTACATGTTGATCCCAAACTGCCTAACTATCCCTTCCCCCTGGTTGATTAGAGTTTTGTTCTGCTTAAGAAACATCCTTTGGAAAATAATCTGGCATAAGATGGAGGCCAGTGATGAGCCCAGGGCTTGGAGCTGTTCCAGAGGACTACAGCAGATTGCAGTGTGGACTCATGGCTCAGGAAGCATAGCCAGGTTACAGGGTCTGCACTACATGGCTCCCACGAGGTGACAAAACAAGCTCCCTCCCTGTTCTCCCACCCAGGGGGACTCATGGGCAGGTTGAACTCGGATGGTTCCTGTTGTAAGACCCGCTCTGCTCATCCACTAGGATTGCTGTGAGTTCACACAGAGGAGGGTGCAGGCAGGATGCCTGGGCCCAGCCAGGCTTGTGCCCTCCACGTTCTCCTCTGTGCCCAAGCAGCTTTCAGCCAGATCCAGCTTATCTTTGAGCTCTCAGAAGACAGTCTGGACAGGGGAGGACAAACCTGGGGTCCCAGCTGTCTTTTAATTGGTTCAACAGCGTTCTGGGAGCCATGGAGGGGAAGACTTTGGTGGACCTTACTGGGGGATGGGCACCTGAGTGGTCCAGGGGAATCTGTAACGGGACCAGAGAGCTCCACCTCTGTTTCTCCATCAGCGTCAGGTCTGCGGGCCGAATTCCTCTTCAAGCCCTTCTGGTTTCCTGTGTGTGCATCAGTGCTGAGCTCCTCTATAGGAAAGGAGTCCAGGGTATGCAATCATCTTACGCTTTGGGAGCATCTTGGCAAGTGTCCTGAAGGCTGAGGATGTCCTGATCTCTCTGAAAGCCAAGATGCCCCCCTGCAGTTAGGGAGAGCTTGTCTTGGGGATCAGACAGAACTCTCCTAGGCTGGAACATAAGACATAGATGCTTCCTGGGTCCAGCCCGATGGCCGAGATGCTCATGTGAAGTCCTGGGCCAGCTGCTTGATGACTCAAATGCCAAGAAAGAAGGGTTGCCTCCAGTGTGTCTCCTTGATCTGCCAGGATCCTCTGAAGCTCACAACTTCACATTCCCTTCCTCATTTTGGCATCTTTGATGTCTCTGGATCATTGTCAGAATGTGAGTAATCTAAGCCCTTCACAATTCCGCTCTGAAGGTCGTGATGTGGGGCTTCCCCTAGACTCCAGGTTTTAGTAGGTCCAGGTTGAGATCCCTCCCAAGACAACCCACAACGATTCAGGCTTTGATGGAGTCACAGGCTACACTGGCTGAGCACGCTGACCTTGCTCAGTCTCATCCTCTTCTTCCACACTGATGACCTTGAAGGCCACCACCGACTTGGAACAGTTGCCATCTTTCTGGACACTTTCTCCACCTGGTCAGATTTAGGGAAGAGTTCTCAGGATCTATTAATACCTGGGCACACTGGTGGACAAACTCCCTCTAGGGTGCTAATCCTCCCACTCCAGCAGACCACCCACCTTTCCACACCCCCAGGAAGCTCTTAGATTCCTCCTGTGATGCCCCAGGTTGGGCGGCAGCCTGGGATATGCAGACGGTGAGGTCAACAGGGGTAGAGAAGCGTAGCCACACAGTTGGCCCAACCTCTAAGACCCACTGCTTACAGTATATCCTGGCACAAACCATTGACCCTTGATTTTGTAATCTATTCCCACAGGTCCTACAAGAGCAACCTCCAAGCACTCAGGCATGCACCAGGTTTTGTTCTCTGCGGAAGGGCTGCTCCTGGGCTTCCTGGTCACAGCAAGCTGCTTTGTACCAGCTCTGTGACTTGGGGCAAGTCAAGTTCCTTCTCTGTTTCCTGACCTGAAAGTGATGGGTGAGAATAGGAGGTTTGAACCATTTCCAGCAGATCACAAACATCTGCCTGCTCTGAACTTGGACTTCACCAGGTCCCAAACAGGACAAGGATCCTGTCTGCTTTTGCAAGGACACAGACTGAGCTGCCACGGAGAGCTGTGCACGGCGCCCACCTCTCATGGAGCCAGGGAAGTCCCTAGCCCAGGGCATTGCTCCTCTTTAGAGCTGGCCCCTGCCAGCTAGGTCTGGTCACAGCTCCAGCTTGAGGCCCTAGTGGAGCACCCATCAAAAACCCCCAGGGGAGGTTGGCTGGTTGGGGGGGCGGGTAGGTCTCTTCCTGTACTTACCAATAATCAGGGTGGTCTCTGTGAGAAACAGTACTCGAATTTTCTAGTGCTTTTAGTTTTTTTTTTTTTTTCTAGTGCTTTTAGATATGAGAACAGCCTAGTTCTACAGTTGGGCATTTGTTGCAATGAGTTCCCACTCAGGTAGGGCTTCTCTGTCATTCTAAGGAGGAAGGACAAGTAACCCGTCTGAAGAGCTGTGACCACCACCATCCCCCGCCCCGCCCCGTCCCCTGGAGGGAGCCCTTCAGACAGCTGATGGAGAGCCGGCTGAGCCTCTCATCTGGTTCTAGGGCCACTTTGCACCCACGCTGAATTTCCCTGCCCGTTGTGGCCACGACCTGTTAGGCTGAGCACCCAGGCCGGGGCGTGATGCGTTCCCCCGCCCACCTCGAGTCCCCTTGAGGATAAACGGAGTAGGCGCTCTTTTCCCCCCGGGGCAGAAATGAGAGCCAGAGACAGCCTGAGAGGCCGCCCGGCTGAGCCAAGAGGCGGCTGGAACCATACGAAGCGCATTAACTATTAATAATTTCCAGTTGTTTGCTCGCTGCGTTCGGCCGGCTCCCCAGGCCTCTGCGAGCCGGAGCGCTCCTCTGCCTTCCCCTCGACGCCTAGGGCTCGAGATTCTAGCGTCTGCCGGCCCGTCTGGCCCAGGCCAACGGGACAAGGCGCCCCCGGGCCCGGTGCGAGCCGGGTCTCGTGTCCGCCTGCAGCGGGGCAGACGGTCGGGTGGGGCGGGGGTCCCGGGCCGGCGCCCTCGGAGCCTGGGATCGGCCGCTCGCGGCGGGCTGAACGGCCAGGCGGAGGGCAGCGCGGGCGGTGCACGGCAGGAGCGCAGCGGCCCCTGGCGCCCGGCCTAGCGGCTCCGCCACCGCAGGCGGGGCGGGCCAGGGCGGGGCGGGGCGGGGGGCGGGCCTGGGAGCGCGGCGGCCGGCGGACCCGGACGGCGCGCGGGCGGCTGGCAGGGAGGGCGGCCGGCGGGCAGCGGCCCCGGCCCCGCCGCGCGCACCGCCATGGTGGGCCGGCTGAGCCTGCAGGATGTTCCCGAGCTCGTGGACACGAAGAAGAAGGGCGACGGCGTCCTGGACAGTCCGGACTCGGGGCTGCCCCCCAGCCCCAGCCCCAGCCACTGGGCGCTCGCGGCGGCCGGGGGCGGCGGCGGGGAGCGCACGCCGGCCCCGGGGGCGCTGGAGCCAGACGCAGCGGCCACCCGCGCGGCCCCGGTAAGTGACCCCGCCCCGGCCCCTTCCCCCCATCCTCTCTATCCCCCCACCCCGTGCCGGACCCCCAGGCGATCTGCCCGCCCCCCCGGGGCGCGATGTGGGCGCCGCCGCCCGCCCGTCGGGACGGCGTGGCCAGCGCCGGGAGCCCGGGGCGGGAGCGCGGCGAGAGCCTGGCCAGCTGGAGCCGGTGGCTGGAAAATTGTCATCGCCTGGGAGGCGCGGGAGCCCCGGGAGAGGCGGGCCGCCGTCTCCTCCCTTCGGGGTGGCGGCCCCCGGGGCTGTCAGGCTGTGGCTTGACCACATCCTGACCTGGCCGGGCCAGAGGGTCCCGGGACACCGAGAGGGAACCCCAGGCTTCTCCGGGCTTTGCCCCCGCCCTCGGTGGTTCCGACGGGCCTTTCCCACTCCCGGTAGGTCTTGGGAAGAGCGATCTGCTCCACTCCCGGATTCACTGGGCAAAGAGGGCCAGCTTTAGGGCACTGTTAGCAGCCTTGGAGAGGACCTTTTGAGATCAGTGGCCCCTCTTGGCCCGTCACCTAACCTGTATCTGGCGCATGATGGGTGGGAGGCCTTTAGGTGGGTGGAAACTTCCAAGGATGAGTCCTTTTACTTTACTTTAAAACTTTTATTTAAAGAGAAATGCAAGTACCTTAGGAATCACTCAGATGGTGGTGTTTATTGCCTTTACCTAGAGTTCAAGGGACCCACATCCTGCCCACAGTCAAGCTCAGAGCTCTGAGCCTGCCCCTCTGCCTTGGGGATGAATGTTTGCAGTCCTCTCCCCTGTGTGAAGTAGTCAGTTGCTACTGACTATAGTCAGTTCAGCTGCTGCTTCTTAGGGACCCACCCGCTTTGGTGCGTGGAATTCTTGATCCTGTCTCTCCCTGAACATCACTGTGTTCTCTCGTTTCCATTAGAAGGCAGCACTGGCTCCATCTTGGCCTTCAGAACCCTGGCCGCCTGGCCCTTTATAGCCTCATCTTCCACATCCCCTGACCGCACGCAGATAGACACACCTGTGCCCCCGAGGCTGCTCCCTCCCTCTGGCATGCATCTCCCCTTCTACTTCTCCAACACCCACTCCATCAAACCCCTGCCGGCTGCCCTTTGGGACCCAACTTGTCACCTCCTCTGGGAAGTCTTCCTGGATGCCTCCCAGAGCCATGCCAGGGACTGTGACTTCATCCCTTTCCCCTGGTGGGTACCTGGTTCAGGAGTCTGACTCCTGCTGCCCCACCCCACTCCCAGCCTGCACTGGGGCACGCATGTGCTCAGAGAGTGCTGGCAGCAGGCACGAGGAGGCGAGGAGTCAGGGCAGGAGGACCAGTGTCTGTGTGGACACCTGGAAGAAGGCTGCCGTGTGAGTGTTGAGAGTCGCCTGCCTCCTCTTGGTGGCTGTGTCGTCCTGCAGCCCCCAGGACTGCTGGGAGGGCACCCCTAGGTTGGGGAGTGTCTGCGGGCAGAGCAGACACCCCTGTCACGGCTGGGGGCTGCTTCCTGAAGTTCTGCTGCAGCCAGTGCCCACCCCCTCCCAGACGCTGGGACCTGAGTTCTCAAGCCCCAGTGAGGGCTTCTTAAGCTCCTCCCCCACCCACCCTGAGTTCAGGGCTGGACCCTGGGGACCCCCACCTCTCCCTGACCCACCTGGTCCCCTTTGGCTTTTGTATGTCCACCTTATGTCACCTACTTGACACCTTGTCCTGGTAACCTATGAGTCTTAAAGTCAGCCTTCTAGAAATGTCTGCTTCCTGGAAGCCCTAGGGGTGGGGCTGCCACCACCATGTCCTGGCCCAAGTGTAGTTCTTCTCTCAAATCAAGCAAAGAAAATGACGGTTCTCAGTTATCCCAGGAGGGCTGCTGCCTTTGGCTGGCTTAACATAGAAGCCCTGACTCAAGTCAGAGCAGACGAAGAAAAGCGAGCACCTCCGTGGAGGATGGCCCTATCTCTGACTCAGGCTATTTGGTGAATCAGAAAGCCTGATGCCTTGACCAGCCTGCAAGAGGGTGAACCCCTGGGATGCCGTGCTCTGGTTCTTGGAGTTTTCTGGACAGTGGAAGGTGCCATAGAGAACTTTCTGGTGTCTGCTTTTCCAGTGAGTTTGCAGATTCCTCCATCTTGGCTGGGTGTCGATCTGATGGCCCCAGAGGCAGAAGACGTGGGGGAAGTTGGACTGAATCTTCAGTGTCAAAAAAAAAAAATCCCTGGTAGCATTTCTTTTTGTTGGTTTTGGCCTTTTCTGAAGAGTTGCTGAGACAGTGATAGGGCTGGGGGTGCGTAATTGAAGGTTCTGGTTAGCAAAGCCCCAGTTCATGGCGGTTTTCTTTCTGTGGGATGATGCGGTAGGCCTGGGGACTGGTCGCGGTCACAATGCTGAGCTCAGATTTGCTTCCTCTATTCATCCTACCACGAAACCTCATCAGTGGAAGGGGACACCACCCCCGCTCCGGGTGTGCAGAGAAGGTCACGGGGCATATGCTGTGACTTTGTTGAGGGCACCCAGCACCTTCATGGTAGACCCGAGATTTGAACACACCTGTCCATGCTTTGCTGCTGCTGTGGATCAGTCCTTCTCTGGCATCATTTCCCAGTGGGGGCCACAGAATCACAGCTGGGCCCGTCAGTGGGAGGCTAGAACCAGGAATTCTGTGGGGAAAGCATCAGATGGGCCTGTGGTCTGACTGCATTCCCCATCGTTGCAGAATCCAGCTTCTCTCCCCAACCCCTTGGGCTCCGGATGCTCACCAAGGTTATGCCCCCTGTCCTTTGGCGAAGGAGTGGAGCTTGACCCCTTACCACCAACAGAAGTAAGGTAAATACAGTGAGCACTGATTTCATTTCACTTCTATTTTTGATTCCAGTAATTAATGCTTCTTCTTTTTTTTTTTTTAATAGTCAATGACAGAAGTGCGCTAAACTCTTACAGTTTGGTGGGTTCTCTTTGGGGTGTTCTTTCTGTATTCTAACCTTTTGAATGTAGATACACCTATTTAAATGAAAATGAGATCGTGTTATACTGCAACTTGCTTTTTATGCTTCACTTAT
The DNA here is from genome assembly GCF_023699985.2 of Odocoileus virginianus. NCBI lineage: Eukaryota > Metazoa > Chordata > Mammalia > Artiodactyla > Cervidae > Odocoileus > Odocoileus virginianus. The sequence continues at coordinate 21,062,203 of NC_069690.1, forward strand.
CATGGCTGTCAGATGTTTAAGCATTTGTAATAAAGTAATTCCTCTTTCTGGCATCACTGACTCAATGGACATGAGTTTGGGTAAACTCCAGGAGTTGGTGATGGACAGGGAGGCCTGGCGTGCTGTGGTTCATGGCATCACAAAGAGTTGGACACAACTGAGCAACTGAACTGAATTCCTCTTTCTAGAAGCTGCTTTCCACATCTTACCCCCACCCCACCCCAGCGTCAAGGTGCTATTACCTTGTCTCAGGTTCTGATTTCACTGGGCAAGTACTGTTCTTCCTCGGGGAATTTATGTTACCCAGGCTCATCTGGGGTCAGAGAGCCTTTGAAAGGCCCCATTAAAAGACACATCTTTTTAGAGAAAGGAATTTTACTTTGGGTAACTAGTGGTTTTATAGCTGGAGTTTCATTGCATGAACACAAAGAGCCCTTTGACACAGGACAAAGGCGGCTCAGCAGTTTGGAGGTGAGCGGTTCAGCCTTTTATTCCTGGAGAGCTTGTATTTTGAACCAAATGGGGACATGACTTCATGACATGAGCTTCCCCAGCCCCTTAACCTACTTGCCAAAGGAGAAGAGATGTTCCCGTCAGACTCATTTTGAAAAGACTGCTGATTCTCACTCCCTGACCAGTGGGTAGGGGATGGCGAGGGGCAGTGCATTCTCTGTGCCTATGTCTGATGCTTGTACATGTTTCAGTAACTGCGAAGACGCAATAATTAGGAAGTCAAATGAATTCATGCTTTTCTTCCAAAAAAAGCCTCCCAAATTGCCCAAGAAGGACTTAACAAATAATTATAAAGTAGCTGCTGAGGAATGTGGATGTTAATTATTTTATGGAAATCAAGAGTGTTAATTGGCTTTGATGATAAGGTCAGGTCTCAGTTCCCTGAGCTTGAGGGGTCTCCAAATTGAAGGCAGAGGTGGCCCCAGTACCAGAATTTGGTTATCAGAGAGCTTTCAGAACCAGCATTCAGGATGTCTGGGTTCCCTTCTCCTCTCATTAAAAAGATGATTGTTCATTCAGGAGACAAAGAAATGACTCACCCCTTGTGGACAGGAGAATCTGCCTTGTTATATAATCATTCCCATCAATAGCAGTTGCTGTTTAAACACTCTTCCCCCTTATGCTGGGCACCTTTTTCAGAAAGGAAGGATTTTCCTGGTGTTAAGACTCCATGCTTCCAGTGCAAGGAGTGTAGGTTTGACCCCTGGTCGGGGAACTAAGATCCCACAAGTTGCATTTAAGACCCAGTGCAGCTGCAAATAAGACCCAATAATATATATATATATATATATAAAAGAGGAAACTGAGGCTTGGAAGTAATTTGGCCAAAGTCTGAAAATTTAAGTCAGTGGGAGCCAACTCCATTCGGTGGGGAAGAGAAATGCAGGTGAACTTGGGAATCCTGCATACCTGCATGGAGACCCCAGCTCCACGGCTCCCTCCACTGTGACCTTAACCTCTCCACCCCCGATTCCTTCTCCCGGCGTTGTTGGGAAGGTTAATTAGATCCTGGAATTAAAGTGCTTAGAACAGAAAGGACCACACGGTAAGCACATCATAAACTCCATGCGGCTTCTCCCCAGAGTCACCCCATCTCAGGGTCTGAGATCAGAGTAGGGAGCCCCGTGCCCCCATCTCCGAGGAGCGGCTTCACGCGCGGCCTTGTGTCTCCCGCCCAGGTACACGTCCTCGGTCAGGTATGACTCAGAGCGGCACTTCATTGACGACGTCCAGCTGCCCCTGGGCCTGGCGGTGGCCTCCTGCAGCCAGACCATCACCTGCATTCCCAGTTGCACGTGGCGCAACTACAAGGCTGAGGTGCGCTTCGAGCCCCGCCACAAACCCACCCGCTTCCTCAGCACCACCATCGTCTACCCCAAGTACCCCAAGACCGTCTACACCACCACCCTGGATTACAACTGCCGCAAGACACTGAGGAGGTTCCTGTCCAGCGTGGAGCTCGAAGCCACGGAGTTCGCGGGCGGTGATTACCTGTTGGAGGAGAACTGACTGGGGCGGGCTCCAGGGGGGCCGGCCCCACTTCCCTGGGCAGGTCTGGTTGGGCCAGGCTGCCCTCGCGTGTCCTTCTAGCCCCAGAACAGTCTAACCCAGAGATACCTCTAAGCCCAGTCTGGGGAAGAAAAGAAAATGTCACAATAGCTTCTAATTATCCAGTGAATTCGGTTTTTACAGTTTTTTTTCCAACTGTGTTTAAAGGGAGTGTATTTCCTAGTTTGCTGCTACATAGCTTCCCCGAAGTATCAGTTTGATGAGAAAATCAAAGAATGGCTTAGAGTGAAAGGAAAATGCCCCACACTTTGATATAGGGAGGAGGGGGAGCGCTTCCTCCATTGGTCAGTTTGTTTGAGGAAGAGCATGGAAAAATCTCCCTGAGATGGAAAAAGTGAGTTTGAAGAAATTTCAGCCCCGGGTGTCTTCACTGATACAAAAGTGGTGCTAATTCAGTGAGATGTGACACCCATATGGGTTCAATCTGTGGAGAGTTGAATTCCATTCTGTTTTTTTTTTTTAAATTTCTATTTGTATTTCCTGTTAACTAAAACTCTTTGGAATTCTCTAAATCTTTTTTGTGATATGGAAGAAAACCCCAAAACCACAATATAAGATGCCTTTCAAAAAAGAAAGAAAGAAGGAAAGAAAAGGTTCATCCTATTCTTGCCTCTACAGTGGGGTCAGGTCAACTGGTGGCTGAGTTTGGGGGCAACAGGTTGGTTCCAGTTCCTTCCACTATGGGTTCCAAGCTTGGTTCCAAGCAAAGTGCCTTGAAACTTTGGCATCTGACAGTGTCTTCTCTGGGGCTTCCCTGGTGGTTCAGTGGTAAAGAATCCAATTTAGAAGACTCAGGTTTGATCCCTGGGTCAGGAAGACCCTTGGAGAAGGAAATGGCAACCTACTCCACAATTCTTGCCTGGGAAATCCCATGGACAGAGGACTGATGGGCTGCAGTCCGTGGGGTCACAAAAGAGTCGGACACAACTTAGCAGCTGAACAACAATGATGTCTTCACAAGCTTGTTTAACTCTTCCTGATATGTGTTTTGGGATTTCCAAATACTTTCCTAATTTTTTCACAAGGCAAAAACAGCAGAGGCCCCTTTGGAGAGAAATGACATTTTGAGAGAATGCTTAGGGAAAACATTTTTGGGGGGGTCCAAGAGGGGGACTTTACTCACAGTGGGAGCCAACAGCCATGCCTCAGACTTGATCCCCCTGGGAGGAGGTGGACATAGATGTTTCTAATGATCTGGTTCATCAGGGTGCGTGTCCTTTCCAGCGACCTTGGGTCAGTATTGCAGAGGAATTTTGCTGGTGCCTGAGCTCTAAGCTAAAAAGGAAATCTGCCCCCCTGCCCCCAGCCCAAGTGAAGTAAAGGTGAACTGAGCATCGGGAGTGATGTTACAAGTCAAACTCCAAAGCCCGGGAGCCGTGATGACTGTACACGTTCAAGCATTCCTTTTAATGTGACAGTCATGGCCTTGAGTGTGAATGGAAGAAACTGTGAATTTAGCTGATAGGGCCCCACAGAAGTAGGGACACAGGCTGGGTCAGACCAGGAGGGCGCGGAGGCCAGGCTGCCTCTGGCCTTCAGCCTCTTGCCTGCCCTGCTTCACATCCCACCCCGCCCTGCCTCACCAGGCCCTGACTTCTTCCTGCTGCCGTTCCCTGTGGATTTTGAGTAAAGACGGCGGCAGATGGCTTTTGCTCATCTGATATTGGAGAGAACAAAAGCGTGGGTATTTCCTTTGCATCCAGACGATGTCAGGTGCTTGCAGAGTCCTGGAAGCCCGCACTCCCGCTGTATCTCCAGGTTTGTGCTGATGACTTCCATCTGTCCTGAAAGCGGAATTGAGGGCTCAGTGGGTACCCTGGAGCCACAGCGGGACTTCTGTTCAGACGAGAGCAGGTGTGACGATAATAACTGTCATTTGAAGTCATCAGAGGCCTAGAGGGCCAAATGGTCTACAGTCTTTCTCAAATTTGATAGCAGTATGTCCATTGTGCGCCTGATTAGAAGCATCCCTTCCGTGGAGCGTGCAGTCAGCTCCATGGTCCCAAGTTTGCCAGCATGAAGCTCAGCAGGGGTCCCTTGGGGGGCACCCCATAGTCTCCTGTCGTCATGCAGAGCAGCAAATGCCTCCTGCTTTTGGAAGAGTGACGCAGCATTTATGGGTAAAAGTGGGTTTTTCTCTCTGATTTCATAAGCCTGTCATTTAAGACAAGTGATAAATATAAGTTTTAAATTATGGTAAGAGAATTCTGATGGCTTCCTTGGTGGCTCGGTGGTAAAGAATCTGCCTGCCAGTGTAGGAGATGTGAATTCAACCTGGCTCAGGAAGATCCCTTGGAGAAGGAAATGGCAACCCACCTCAGTATTCTTGCCTGGGAAATCCCACTGACAAAGGAGCCTGGCAGGGTACAGTTGCAAAAGAACCTGACATGAGTTAGCAACGAAAACAACGAGAAAGAAAATTCCAAAGGTTTTGCTCTGGCCCAGTGGAGACACATGATGAGCTCAGGATAATGCCGTGGGCAGCACGACTGCAAAGACCAGTGGGAGGGAACATTGTCTTTGAACGCGGCCCTGTGTTGAGATGCACATATGAGATTTTTTGATATGAAATATGTCAGTAAAGTAAGTAGAAGTGAGTGCCTGTGGATGTGTCATGTGAATGGAAAAGCAGATTTTGATTTTGTTATCCACCAGGGACCCAACTGCAATTTTCTCGAATCCTTTCTTTTTCTCCAAATCTGCTTTGCTGAAAGTTGCAGAAAAGGAAGCAGGTGAAGATGTAGATTGAATGTCGTCGATCAGTGGTGGATTCATACTAGTTCTCAAGGTGGAAGCAATGATTTTTAAAACCCACTGATTAAAAACAAACATTCCGAAGGGTGTCTGGGAAATACCGTTTACTTATGAGTTAAAAAGTCTCTTTTCTCAGACTTGTAAATTTAATCTTTTGTGTAATAATGATTTATATATTCAGAGAAAGGTTTTCTTTTGAAATCACAGACATTTGAAAAAGATTAAGTACCTCTTCATTTGATACGTTTCCTGTTTCTAACCTTAGGAATAGTATTTGATGAAAACGACATTTTAAATTTATGTTTGACATCTGTCCCCCTCCATTTTGCTTTATGACTTCTTCATTTAATAATAAATTATCTTTTAAAAAACTCAGAGACGCTGCTCTTTTTTTTTTAAAAAAAAAGTCATAATGTCGGGTTAAGAAAAGTGAGAACAATGGCTGTTTCTCTTGAGAAATTTTGAGATGCGATTGTGAATTAATAATATAATACTTCTGACTGGGGTATGCGTTCTCCTGGAAGATTTTCCAAGGGGTTCCTGGGCTCTGGAATTTTAAGGAATTTGTTTCCAGATTCAATGCGTACTCTTTCCCCAAACGGATCTGCCCTGAGATGCACCTGTGAGTGTCGGTGTTAGGCCAGTCCCTTCCCACTTACCCTTTCAAATTGCCTTCCTCCCATTTTGCAGAAGAAATGCATGCCTCAGTCCAACCCAGCCCGATTATTATTGTGATACGCTGCTCTGGGCTGGAAAAACCTGTAGGCAGGGCAAAGGGACAGATAGAAACACGGCATCTGGGCACCAGGATCCCGTGGGTATTGTGTGTGCTGCGGGGTCCTGCACGTAGATGGTCATGGTGGTGGAAGCAAGGTGCGCGTACACTGGGAGGTCCTCACTTCCAACATCTTGTAAAATGAGGCCGTCAGAGTGACGACATTCCACATGACCACGCACATCTCTTCAATCTCAGACTGTGGTCTTCCCTGAGGAAAAGTCTCTCTGGGTAAAGCAAAGAGGTCAGTAAGGGCTACTGAAAGTGACGGTGTCTTATTTCACTCCAGCCTTCATTTCATGGTGAGGCTCTGCCTTATCTGTTAGTCTTGGAGTTGCAACTTGGAAATAAACATGTCCCAGAAATATATATTATCATTCTTACAAACACGTTTTAAAAGCCAGTCTCAGGACTTCCCTGGTGGTCCAGTGGTTAAGACTCTAGGCTGTCATTGCAGGGAGTACGAGTTTGATCCCTGATTGGGGATCCCTGAATGCCATGTAATGCAGCTGAAAGATTTTTTGAAAGCTCATCTCTTTTTATTTTTAAAACTTTATATTTTGTATCAGGGTATAGCCAAATAACAAATGCCAATCTCTTGTTAATAGAAATTAAGTCTCACTTGGCTGGTGGGAATGACAATGAGGGATAATTTCGCCATTTAGGTTATGTGGTGTAAGTTTTCTATAAAATGAATGAGCTAATCAGTTCCAAGGTTTTGATGGAAAAATATTTAAAGCATGTAAGATTAAAGCTATAATTTGTGTGGGGGATGGAGAGAAAGAGAGAAGGCAAAAGTGTGTTGAAGCTAATACTGTTTCAATTTTCCAACCTTTCTAAGTGTATCAGATTAAGCTGGTGCCCTTAAGAGAAACAGCAGTAGGTATAATTAATAATAATATGATAAATCTTAGAAACTTGGTATACTTCCCAGACATTTAAGAAATTAATAATTAAGTAATGACTCCTATTACATGGAATGCCTCTTTTCAAAATTAAATTCTAATAATTTTATTTTGGAATATAATCATTATCAAGTGGTTTGTATATATCACTATATTCCCAAAGTGCTTTCTATGGAATAAAATAAGGTTCTGTGATCAAATAAGTTTTGGGAAATCCTAAGTTGAACAATGGCTTAATATGGTTATTGCAGTCTTCTTGAAACCCAGCGTGCAATTACTATGTACATGGGGTTTCATTATGCTATGTCTATATACTTTGTATATACTTGAAATTTTCCATACCAAAAAATTGGAAAAAGTATCTTTGTATCTATGACACTACTGATGAAAACTTGTTTTTTAAAGAAATCAGAAAATGCATATTAGCAAAAATAAAAGTCACTCCTATTTCCCTGAGATAAACTGTTAACTGATTTTTGGAGACCAGCAGTTTCAGATGGTTGTTTGAATGGACCAATCTAAGAGATAGCATTGCTTTTAGATGGTGGCACTGGGCTTCCCTCGTGGCTCAGATGGCAAATAACCCACTTGTCCATGCAGGAGATGCAGGTTTGATCCCTTAGTCGGGAAGATCCCTGGAGAAGAAAATGGCAACCTAGTTTAATATTCTTGCCTTGGAAATCCCATGGACAGAGGAGCCTGGTGAGCTACAGTCCATGGGGTTGCAAAAAAATCAGACATGACTTACTAACTAAACAACAAAACTGTAAACACTATTTTCAACCTCAGAGCATAAGAAGGGGCTTTTTTTTTTTTTTTTTTGGCTCCACCTTGCATCTTGCATGATCTTAGTTCCCCAGTTAGGGATAGAATCCAGGCCCCCAGCCGTGGAAGCTCAGAATCCTAACTGCTGGTCCACTAGTGAATTCCCAGGCGGTCTCTATTCATTTGCTGGTCCCTTTTTCAGAATGAGAACACAGGGGTGTGGGGTGTGTGAAACCCATTGCTGGTAAATTACAAATTACTGTTTTTCTGCAAAAGCCCTGGGGCAGGTAATTAAGCTGGCAAGCACAAATAACAGGATGTTTTGAATACTAGCACCACTGTTGCCAACCTGGAGAAGTTCTTACAAAGCAGTAAGGGTCCAAAAAGTTCGTTTAAATGAGTTCTTTTATTCATTTCTTCAAATATTTATTTGTATCCACCTATTTTCAAAATGAAATAGGGACGACTACAATAAAAAACACCCTCTATGTGATACAGGCATTAAAACCAGGGTAAAAGGATAAAGGTCAGATAGTGAAGTAGGGAAGGAGGGGAGGCAGTAGAAAGGGACTTCACCAGAATCCAGAGGACAAAGAGCTGCTGTAATTGAGGACAAAACCTAGTCTTGAGTTTCCTCGCAGCAAGGCCAAAAAGGAAAGAAGACTGTGTGACTGTATCTAGTATAAGGAAGTGGATCCCTAGAGGCAGGGCTCTTTCCTGGTACTAAGCTCGAAGAGGACTTTAGCACCACCTGCATATATAAGGGGCATAAAAATAAAGATCCATGTATTCTTCCAATACCATTTCCTATTGGACTCTTGGGAAAAGCAAGGAGGGTATTTAAAACGTGCACTTAAACATAACGGTAAGGGCACACAAAGATTCTGAATCCAGGGAAGTGGAGGAAAAAACTTTTCCTCTACCCTCTTAGGTTTATTGAACAGTGCCTGCAAATTAAACTGACAAAAGACAGATTTGTAGGGGAAAAGGAATACAATGTTTTTTGTTGGTGGTTTGTTTTATTTATTTGGTGGCACCCTGCAGCATGCAGGATCTTAGTTCCCCGACCAGGAATCGAACCTATGCACCCTGCATTGGAAGCACAGAGTCCTAACCACTGGACCACCAGGGGATTCCCAGGCATACAATGTCATTGATGTTAATATTTTTTACATACACAGGGCTTTCACAGAAGTGAAAAGCCAAAGAAGTTAGACTCAGGAACTTATACTGTTTTAACAAAAGGTGATAAATTGAGAAGTGACTAGAAGAAGGAACGGGAATTTGGGTTTCTAGAGCCAATAAACTATGGGAAAGTGACTAGCAAATAATTGGGGAAATTAGTGGCAGATAGGGATTATTTAACAAGTACTGTTTATGCAGATTCATCTTGGGGATTCTCTGTCTCCAGTGACAAGAGTTTCTGTCCTCATCACAGAACAGGAGGTGGAGGACAATCTGTGCCACCTTCACAAAAGGAAACTGACGCCCTGCTTTTAGGCACATGAGGGGAGAGCAAAGAACTTCCCTTATATCTGTTGATTCTCAATTATAATCCTTATACCAAAATAATCAAAATAGTCCTTATACCAAAGTGGCATATTTTGAAGTGGCATATCCCAGATGCCTTCACCAGACCATCAGGATTCAGATCCCAGTTCCATCGTCTATTATCTGTGTGACCTTGGTGAGTCCCTTAAACTTCCTGTGAAATGAGGATGAGAAGGGTTCTTTTCTCATAGACAGCTGTGCGTGCTAAGGCGCTTCAGTCGAGTCTGACTCTGTACGACCCCATGGACTATAGCCCACCAGGCTCCTCTGTCCACGGGATTCTCCAGGCAAGAATACCGGAGTGGGTTGCCATGCCCTCCTCCAGGGGATCTTCCCAACCCAGGGATCAAACCCGCGTGTCTTACCTCCTGCATTGGCAGGCGGGCTCTTTACCCCTAGCACCACCTGGGAAGCCTGTAGAGAGCTTATGAAGATGAAATGAGCTCATACACACCAAGTGCTTAGAACAGTACCTTCCAGGGCTCCAAGGCTATACCAGTGTTTCTTGTTTTAATTATCTTTTGGCCTGTAATTTCACTTCCAAGATTGTACCCAAAGCACTGGATACTTGCAGTAAAATGTGCATTTAAGGATGTTCCTCGCAGAGTTGTTCAGAATAGCCAAAAAACAGGAAACCAAGTAAATGTAGCCACAAATAGGCATTGAGTAAATAGTCTGTACAATGAAATACCAGTCAGTGACCCCTCACGAGATTTGCAGACACGAGAGAGAAGAAGCACCTGGAGCTGCTCAAACATCAGCGTGCATGTGAGTCACCCGGGGAGCTTATTAAGCTCCTGGTTCAGAAGGCCCGGGCTTGGCCCGAGAGTTTCTAACAAGCTGTAGGTCCTGTAGGTGCTGCTGGTCCCGGGTCGCTGTTTCGAGCTTCGAGGTCTTGGCACCATTGTCAATGGCAAGCCGTGAGTGGTGAGTAGCTGTAGATCGGCGTGCCTGCCTGGGGTGGGAGGGGGGAGGTAGGACCCTTCCTAAGGCCTTCCCAGGGACAGTCAGAAGTGGGGTGGTGTGTGTCAAGAGTTTCAAAAACCAGATTTGACCATGAACAAGTACACAGTAGGGCCGGGAGGCCCGAAAGTATGTTTTCTCATCACCCTGGGGCCCTCTGGGGCCCAGTGGGTGCGGCTATCTACTTCCCCAGGTCCCCTTCTCCCTAGGAAGCTTCCCTGCCAGCCACAGTTCCCAGGAAAGACCCCCCTCCTTCCATCTATATACACCCTAGCCAACTTCAGCCACCGGCCCTGCTGATGAGTCCCCATTCTGTCTTCATCTGCCTCTTTCCCGGGTGGCCAAATTCCAGGAGGGTGTGTAGTTTGGCTTCCCCAGCTTTGGGAGCCTATCGGAGGCACCACAGCGCAGCGATTCAGAGCTGGACCTTTGGAAGCAGCTAGACGTGGTGTGAAATACTAGCTCCTCCCCTGACTGACTCTGTGCAGGTCACTTTCCCTGTCTGTGTCCATTCATGTGTAATTGGGGTTCTAACACCTCGCATCTCAGATGGAGGTGGAATTGTGTTAGGCTGGGTGTGTGATGTCTATGCCACACCAGGGCAAAGAGGAGCCTGGTCCATGGAGATGAGTATTCCCAGCATCCTGGCAGCAGTTAGCTGAGAACTGCAGACTGAGCAATGGCTTGAGAAGCATTTTAGAAAAAGACCATTGGAGACCTTGGAGCCCATCTCTTACAAATGGGTTAAGTCACTTCTCTTTTAAGTCTAAACCGTAACCTGGAGGTGATGATTCCCACCCACTCAGGGGACATTTTGACTGAGGAACAAATGAGACAAAAGAACCTACAGACTAGAAAATGACCTAAAATGTTATAATGACAAGGTAGGGGGCAGGATGCAAGACACAGACCATGAAAATGTCATCTAAATAGCTACCGACAGCTCCATATGTGAGCATAATAGGTAGAAAACACTTAATCTTCCCTAGCACTTCCCACTCACCCAGCAGTCCCCTCAACCCTGCAGGACACAGCATCACTTTGGGATAAGCTATCAACTTAAGCATCCTTTGAGTACCAGCAGTGGGAGTCTGTGGAGCTGGATAACACGGCTCCTTAGGAGAAGGTGGGGTTTTGGGTTTTCCACCCTCAGGTCAAGGGGCAAGAGCAGCAGCTAGCTGAGGAGGACAGCTAATGATGAGGGTGAGGCCAGCTGTATTAGTAACAAAATTATCCCTGGATTTTGTGTCTTCAAACAGCTTCATCACCTCCCAGTTTCTGTGGGTCGGGAAGCTGGGTGTCGTTCAGTTGGATGCATCTGGTTTCTGGTCTCACAGGCTGTAATCAAGGTGTCACTGGGGCATGGTTACCACAAGGCTTAATGGGGTAGAACCTGCTTCAGAGTTTTCTCGCGGCTGTTGGCAGGAGACATGGATTCCTTGTCACTGGAGTCTCCCCAGTTGTTAACATCGTTCATGGCTTGGTACATGTGTTATAATAGATGAACCCACATTGATACATTATTAACCTAAGTCCACAGTTGAGGAATCACCCTTGATGTTAGACTGTATATGGGTTTGGACAAATGTGTAATGACATGTATGTACCATGGCAGTTTCTATAGCCCTTCATCCTTCCTTCTTTCCTTCCCCCAACACATTCTCTTTCTGGAACCTCATCTTGGAAGAGACACTCCACCACTTTTGCTCTATTTTAGTCGTTAGAGTCAACAGGTCCTCGATGCGGGAGAGGGGATGTATGTGGGGGGGGGGGGCGGTGCTGGCTGCATGAGCACCTGGAGGCAGAGATCACAGAGGCATCCGTTGCACCAATCCACACCGAAGTTGTTACCTTCCTTGAACGGCCTTCCTGCAGTCTCCATGGTGGATATTCACAAGGCTCCAACCACTCCTGGTGTAGAAATCCAGAGGCTACTCATGGTGGGAGTGTCTTAGAGTGAGCTGAGCACGTAGCACATGCTAGCCACATGACCAACCTTAAAGGTTAGAACCCACCCCTTCAGTACCACCCAAACCAGGTGCAAATCATAAACCAGATTATTACTACGCTGTGTTGACCAGCTCATACATTCTGCTCCAAAACAGCTCACAGACCCACCGTTACACAGCCTTGTTCATTCTTGAGTTAATAGATTCCATAGTGTTGGGCAAGGGTCAGTGGTTCTGGAGATAAGTATGCAGTCAATCCAGGTCGTTGAGATTATTGCTGTGTAATCCACCCCCATGACCCTTGGTCAAGGTCTTTAAAAAATGAATCATTCTTAATTTAGAGCGTAATGAAAAAATCTACTTGGCATCTCTTTAGGGAGTCACCCTATTCTATGTAGGTTTTACATAGCTTCTATGGCAGTCTGTTTAGTGCACGTGTTCATTAGGGGTGTCTCCTCCTGCCATGTCCCCACCACACCCTAGGTCTCTGCAGCAAACATTCCCTTTCTTTATGTGTCAGTCACTTAGTCATGTCTTTGCGACCCCATGGACTGTGTAGCCTACCAGGCTCCTCTGTCTGTGGGATTCTCCAGGCAAGAATACTGGAGTGGATTGCCATTTCTACAGGGGATCTTCCTGACCAGGGATTGAACCCGGGTCTCCTGCATTGCAGGCAGATTCTTTACCATCTGAGCTATAGGGAAGTTCACTCCCTTTCCGTGGCCACTGTGATTTGTCCATGATGGACATATGGTATGACCTGTGCCAGGCCAGAGGTCTTCTCTGGGAGTGATATGAACACAGGAGTTCTTCTTTGATGAACTGTAAGGATGTCAGTGGCCATCTTTGAAACCCTGTTATGTGAACCTGCTTCTGAACATGAAGCTAATCAGGGAGGCAGAGGCAAGATGTGGAGAAAGAGACAAATTTTGATGACACAGCATGACCTCCTAGATCCAGCCGTGCCTGAAGCCATCCATAACCAACTCTGGACTGTTGGCCTTATAAGTCAATCACTTCCTTTTGTCTGCAAACCAGTTTTCATTGGTTTTCAAGTTTTATTCCTTGCTACTAGAAAAGTCCTCACTGAAACAGGCTGGGTATCAGAAAGACACTTAAAACTTCTAACCCATTGTGGTTTGAGTTGGAGTCATTTCCATGCTTGTAGGAGCATTAATTCTCACCAGCTTCTTCAGTTCGTATCTTGAGCACAGACTCCCATTTAGTTCCAGGCTATAAGGAGGCACATTCTTGTTCGGCCTAAAGCCCCCTCCCCTGAATGCTAGACTGTGAGACTCAATTCTTTCCTCTTACATTCCCTGTAATTTGTTTTGCGGTTTGTTTTAATTCTATCAGCCAGTCACTGAAGTCTTTTTTGTTGTTGTTGTTGTGAAGGTCACTCTTTGATGAGGTGAGTTCTACACCATCCCCAGAATAGTCTTTCCAGTGGCTGTGTGCCTACCCCTTCCTAAAATACATTGCTCAGAACTCTTTAATATAGAATGAGTGCTTCCTAGGGGCCAGGCACTATGCTGAATGCTTTATGTAATTACTGCATTTGATTCTTACAACACAGAAGTAGGAATTTTTCATCCCTGTTTCCGGATGCGGTAACTAAGGCTGAGAGAGGTTGAGCAATTTGTCTGAGGTCAGATAGGTAGTGCGAGGTGAGACAGAGAAAAATGCAGCTCTGAGGTCAAAGCCTATCATTTTCCCCACTATCTCAGAACACCTCAGGCAGAAAGGCAACCACAGGCCACCCCAACCCCCACCCTACATGGAAGACAGTGCAAAGCGACCAAGACATCCTGAGGCGGATGTGCCCTCGGCTTCCTCCATGCACTTCCCCCCACCTTGGTGGAGCCAGAAGGCACAGGAAATGCCAACTCAGTTGCCCCACCCTCTGCTGTCTTTACCTTGAACCTGAGGCCCCGGGCGAGGTCTAAGGCTGGTCTTAGCACACTTCCATCTCCTCCTAACCATGGAGCCGCGCCCGAGCCCGGGGTCCCCTTTGCTTGATTCCATGGGTGCCCCACAACCCGAAAGCTCGGGTCCGGCCTGGCCTTGGCATAGGGTGGCCTGTGCCAAGCCGGGCGGCTAACCTCATCTCCAGGGTAGGAAGGGCTCTTCTGAAAGCCTCTTCAGTATATCTTTTAGGGTCTGGTGGCCAAGACATGAAAACCCTGACAGTGGACCTCTTAAGGGGCTGCTCTGTCTGCCGGGGGCCTGCATACTCATCTCCAGAACTACACGATGAATCTATTTACTAAGATGAACAAGGCTGCGTACCCGTGGGTCCGTGAGCTATTCTGCGGCAGAATGTATCAGCTGATCAGCACAGCTCAGAAATAATTGGGTTTATGATTTGCACCTGGCTTGGTCAGTACTGAGGCGGTGGGTTTCCAACCTTTAGGGCTGGTCAGGTGGCTAGAATGTGCCTATGTGCTTGGCTCATACCACTTTCTCTTAAGTTTTTTTTTTTCCACTTAAGTTTTACATAAGCTGCCTGTGATGTTTCGTGTTGAATTTCGACTTCTCCCGAGGACCCTGCACGCCTTCACCTCCTTGGAAGGCTGGAGCCTTACGTCCACTGTGCCCCTCTTGGGGCCTGCACTGTGCTGACAGAGGTGTCCAGTGCTACCCCAGAGACCACCTCGATCTCTCAGAACCTTCCAGCTGCATCTTTGTGCCAGAGCGCGGTTCCCCCACAGGTGAGACTGGCCTCTAGCCCTCATGTGGCAGGCTGGAAATTCCCAGAAACCAACACACACCCCCCCCACAGGGCCCCTCCGCCAAGGCCTCTGGGGAGCGTGACACCCCAGCTCCCTCACCCTCGGGCCGGGTCATCCTGACGGAGTTTCCCTGTGGGGTCGAGGCCCGGTTGCCTGGTGTGGAAGCTGGTTTACTGGATTCCCTGGATTGGCCACTTCCCCTCCTCTGCATCCTCTCCACTGGTCCCCCCTTCGCCTCCCAGATCGTCTACTTGCGGTAGAAGCCAGACGAAGGCAGCACATGGCCCTCACCCAGTATTTGTAGACAAGAACATTAACTTACAGGGCCTTTGAATGCTCCGTAAGTTTGCTTGAAATACTGTCCTGGGGGATTAGAGGAGGACCATGTTGATAAGAGAAACAATATTCCTTTTGAGACCTCGCATAATAACCTCCCTTAGGGGATTCTCTGGAACTCCCTTACTCTGAAGGCCACAAAAGGGCAGTGAGTATATTTAAGAAAGAAAAGTCTCCAGGCCATTCAGGGCATTTTCCTTGGGCTTCTGAAAACATGCTGTGTGAGGAAGTTTACCCATGAAATTAGTTTAAGATTTGGAATTGAGGAACTTCCTGGTGGCTCAGTCTGTAAAGGATCTGCCTGCAACGCAGGAGACCCAGGTTTGTTCCCTGGGTTGGGAAGATCCCCTGGAGGAGGAAATGGCAACCCATTCCCGTATTCTTACCTGGAGGATCCCATGGACAGAGGAGCCTGGCGGACTACAGTTCATAACGTCACAAAGAGTCGGACACGACTGAGCGATTAACACTAGAATTGAGGGACTTTGCTGGTGGTCCAGTGGGTAAGAATCCGCCTTCCAGTGCAAGGGACCTGGGTTTGATTCCTGGTTGGGGAACTAAGATTGCACAGGCTCCAGGTGGGAAACTCAACCCGGGAGTCACAACTAGGGAGGAGCCCGAGCACCACAATGAAAGATCTGAGTGCCATAACTAAGACCCGATGGCAGCCAAATAAATATTTTTTTAAAATGGATTTAGAATTGATACCATCTATCCACTTTCTCTTTTTTTGTGGGTGGGGGAGACTATAGATAGCTAATTGTGATGGGAAATTAAATAACAAAGCAATGCCAGCTTATTTGAGGAAAAAAGGACATTCGGAAGAGAATTTTGTTCATCGACCTGCTTACACTCTTAAGGAGCTGTGGCTTTCCTGGGCCTTTGAAAGACATCTTGGTGGAAGGCGAACTGAGCTCATCAACCCACCAGACACCTGCTTCCTTCAGAGCTAAGTCTGATTTCCCTTTATTTACGTATAGACACAGTTGTAACACATAGACTGGTGGGAAGGATAAATCATAAGCTTGTCCGGGTCATGGGTGGGCTTTGGCTCCAGCAGAGCAGCAGGGAAGTCGGAGTGGAGGAGCTTCGGGATAAGGTTTCCTTCTCCCATCCAAGTATTAGCCAGGCCCGACCCCACTTAGCTTCCGAGATCAGATGAGATTGGGCACATTCAGGGTGGTATGTCCGTCGACATGAGGCTTCCTTCGGAGCAGTGGTTGGGGCCCTTGGCCGTCAGCTGCCTGCTGCTGCCACTGTGCTGATCCGAGAGGTAGGCTGGGTCCTCGGGGGTCTCCGCGGCACCGGGGTCAGAGTGCAAGCCCTTCAGGGCCCAAATTCGGTACCTCTTCCTCCGGTTCAGCTTGTAAACGCGAATCCTTTCCTTCTCAGCCTCTGGGTCGGCGAGAATGCCATCCCAGCGCAGACTTTCATTGACCTGGTTGGAAAGGGTCTCTTCTATTTCGACAAAGCGGGGGAGGCTTACAGTGGTGGAGTAGAAGAGCTTGCTTTCATCCCTGTTCTGCCTGTGCTCTGGCCCCGGGCCGTGATCTTTGCTGGGACCTAGTATGTCATGGAAGGTTGGAGACAGCTGCTGAGTCTTCATGCCTTGACTCTGGTGTTTATCTGCTGAGCAGATGGGCAGCGTTAGCCTCTGTGATACTTGCCCTGAGCCCGCTCGGGGGTGATGCCCAAACCACCAAAGATGAAGTGGGGAGGGTACTGAAGGCCCCTCCTTACCTAGGGCTCAGGTGGGCAAGCCCACCAGCCCCGTACACACCCACTGCCTATAGGCTTTGGGTTGTCATGTTGGGGAGGGAGGAACCATTTACTGAGCACATACTATGAGTCAGGTCCCCTTGGGGAGAGGCTATCTGCCCTGTTTTCAAGGTGAGGAAACAGACTCCAAAAGCCTCCGTTACTTTCCAATGTCACATAGCAGGTGGCAGAGCTTGGATCTGAACGCAGGCCTGACTCCCAGCGCCGGGTTCTTTCCACACATCCCCACCTCACCTCTCCATTGCTCGCCAAGGCACTGCCCAGTTCTGGGAGGCTGTGACTTACCCCTAGTCTAGACAATTTATGATGGAAGAAATGGAGAACAACAGAAAAACTTCCTAAATCTGACTATGGAAAGCATTCTGCCAAGCCAGGAAATACTTCTGCTGTGTGGCGTATACTGATTCTTTTGAAATATTAATAGCACTTCTGAATTATATAACGTGCATATAAAATACTACATGTTGTGATTCTTTCTTCAGCTCATCCTATTTTGGGGGCAGAGAGGAATCTCCCTCCCCCCACCAAAAGAAGAAAGAGAGAAAAGGAGAGATGCGGGGGGCGGGAAATCCTCTCTTGAAATTCCTATACCTTCCACTTCCCCAAAACTATTTGGTGTCCCCTGCTGACAGTATGAAGTACATGCCACTGTAATTTTTAGAGTCAGAAGCTAAGCTGGAAAAGATAATAAATTTCCTAATCTGTTTGGCAGGTACACCTGGAGCTTATTGACTTAAATGCCAGAACTATTTTCTTGCCTTTTTATGATGATTCCACCTGGAGAAGTAATTGTAATCTGCCCATCCCCCACTTCTCCAAACTACAAGGGAAGGCTGCTACATCTTGGCCTCCAGCGCGCCAGGGGAGCCAGCTTTGTATAAAGGCTAGGGCCCAGAGACTTGAACCCAGGACTAACTGTGCTAGAGGTAACGGCGCTGATCCACCTCCCTGATAGCAAGAGCCCCCACAGTGGACCACACAACTGACAAGAGAGACTTACAGCACCCACAGACAGGCGCATTCTACATCACTGTTGCACTCTTTCCACGAATGCGTGCTCAGGGCCTTTGTGGAGTCCCTAGGGAATTCTCTGAGAGGAGCATGGTAAGCCTGTGGGCTCTGCGGGTTTGTGGCAGCTGTTGCTGGGTGTGTTTCTGTGATATGTCCACAGGGAAACCAGGAGTGAGAATCCCATGTGTATAGTTGTATGTGAATGGGGGTGGGAGGGGTCTAGGCAGGTGAGTGTGCAGCCTGTGAATGTGTGTGCCTGCTGGCTATCTATGCTTTACCTTTATTTGGTGATAATGCTGATAGAAGGGGGTGTTGAGGGTGCTGAGGATGATAAAGTGCGTAGCAATGCCTGGTGTGATGGTGTTTGTGTGCAGTCGAAGGTTGGCCTTGGAAGGTGAGGGAAGTGGAAGCGCGGTCAGTACAGGGTGTATACCCTGTATTATATGCGCTTCCTGGGTGTCTCTGGAGGAGGGTGTGGCAACCGGCTCCAGTATTCTTGCCTGGAGAATCCCCATGGAGAGAGGAGCCTGGAGGGCTACAGTCCCTCAGGTTGCAAAGAGTCAGACGCGACTAGGCACACACAGCACCGGGGTGTCTACACGGCACCCAGAGGCAGGGGCCCCCAAGGAATGAGGGTGTAAGGAGGATCCTCGGCTGGAAGGCAAGAGCCTGTGCTTGTGTGTGTGCCTGAGAGAAGAGGTCACTAGTGCCTCACTACCTGTGGGTGGGGAAAGTCTGTGTATGAGGATAAAGGCATCGCTGTAGGAGGGCTTGAGGTTTTTGCGGGGAAGGTAAGGATGATCAGGATTTTGAGTTTGGACTGAGGGATTAGAATGATGAGTGTGTGTATAAAGCTAGGAGTCACCGTGGGGCTGGGAGGCTCTGTGGGGTGTTTCTGTGTGGGGTTGAAGGTCTCCATAGGTGTTGAGAACTCGACGCAGGATTTGGGGTCTCTGTGGACATGGATGGTTTCTATGGGAAGGGCCGGAGCCTCATCGTGCGGGGAGCCAGGGGACCTCTGATTAGTACCAACGAGTTTCTGTTTCTGGGTTGAACTGGTCCTCGAGTAGATGGGGTTCTCAGGGGTGAGGTGGGTGTCCTCGGAGAAGTTGTTCAGGTGTGGGAGCTGAGGCTGCCGCGCTAGCTGCTCCTCTTACCGTCCCCTTTGCCCGACCTCTTGGTCTTTTTCTTCTTTTTTTTCTTCTTCACCTTCTGTTTGTTCAGTTCTGAGGTGCAACCCTCGATGGGGGGCAATCTGGAGACTTGCGAGGCCGCCATGCAGCCCTGTCGCTCCTCCTCCTCCTCCTCCTCGCCGTCCTCCAACGGCCGGGCCCCACCGCCGCGGTCCATCCGCCCGCGGGACCGCTCCTCCGCACCTCCGGCGGCTGGAGACCCGCGGCCGCTGAGCCAGCGGCTTCCGGCGGCGCCTTGCGCCCGGGAAGGGCCACGCGTCTCCATGGCAACTGCAGCGCCTGCGCAACCCGGAGGCTGCGGCCCAGGAGCCGCGGGCGGATTGCAGATGCGCGCGTGCTTAGCTCAGCCTTTGTGCTTGACTTGGTCGGCGCTAAAGGGAAGATTCTAAACACTTGGGTGGACACACATCTTCCATTCCTGTGCCTTTTTAAATGCTATGTTTTCTCTGCTACATTTTTATCTCCCCAGTTCAATTTCGTACGTCTGCCTTGGCCTTTCAACCCCCTCGTGTCCAAAGAAACTCGTTTCTTTATCAGTCTCGATCTCGGGGAACAGGAACAATTGGGCAGGCCAGAGCCATGGCTGTCTTCCTTGGCCCCACTCTCTCCCTGTATCCTCAGCTAGGCTAGGACTGACCACCGTGCCTGGGACTTGAACTTCTGGACCTCTTTCCTAAATAGTCTCTGCTTCCAAAACCTTCCCACACATTCTTTATCCATGCAGGGGCTAGAAATAACTTTTAAAGACCATGGACAATTTCACTTTCTGGCTTAAAACTCTCCAGGGGGGGCCCTGTTGCAAATCAGATCAAGATTGAGCTTTAGTGTGGCTTACAAGATGCAATCTGTCACCTTTCCTTTCCAGATTTATCCACCACAGTTTGTGTTTCCCCAAAATGGCTGCAATAACACCTCTCATTCCTCAGGCTCTTCTAGAATCTTTATTCTGTCTCTCATCTGCTGTCGGGCTCCCTAATGTATCCCATACAGCTGTGCACACAGTGAGTGCTTGGAACCTGCCCCTTGACTGTCTGCTTTTGTCCCCAGGAGCTAAGTGAAATGTAAACGACAGAGGTCTTTTGTGCAGATGACCGCCTGCTAGTGGAGATGTCTGGTGTTTGCTTTCCAGACACCCCACCTGCTGACCCTGGTGCTGGCAGACAGGTGCTTACAAAGACCAGCTGCCCTCCTTTTCTGAGAAAGGCTGATCCGGCTTCCCTCTCAGCTGGTTGTCTTTGTGCTGTGCTGTGCTTACTCGCTCAGTCGTGTCCAACTCTCTGTGACCCCGTGGACTGTGGCCCACCAGGCTCCTCTGTCATGGGGATTCTCCAGGCAAGAATACTGGAGTGGGTTACCATGCCCTTCTCCAGGGGATCTTCCCAACCCAGGGATCAAACCCAGGGCTCCCTCATTGAGGGCAGATTCTTTACCATCTGAGCCACTAGGGATGGCCAGGAAGCCCTGGTCCTCTTTGCCTGGATGCTTATCTGACAGGAGGCAGTTGGACTACTTTTCTTCCTGATTTTCCTAAAGGTTGCATCAAGGTCATGGTGAGCCAGCCAGTCAGCTTCGAGACAGAAAATTCACCTCCAGCAAAGGAATACAGTTTGGGGAATAATTATAAAAATCCCTTGCAGATAGAGACGGGGCAAGCATGCTCCTGTTTAGTAGATGAAGAGACAAACAGATGCAAAGTGACTTGCTCACCTCTCAATGCTAATTAGCCCCCAAGTTAGGCCTGAAATCCACATTCCCAGTTTTATATCCAGCATCTTACAAGAAAACAGCTGACTTCACAATGATGTTCACTGACCAACAGAAGAGATGATAGCGTTTTCATTATTTGTTTCAGCTTCCTTGTTTGTACTCTCTCTTTGTGGTTTCTATGGCTGTTATTGTTATGAGCAGATAGGAGCTAAGGTTTCTGTCTCTGTAAGGATCATGTTCTCCCCTTTGGCCAGTGCTGACATAGGAATGCTTGGGTAGAGCTAGCAGTTTTTTCCTTCTGACTTTTCAGCGTGGGTCCCCCCAGCTGGCTGGGCTGCTGGTTCCAACTCTCTGCTCTTTCCTGCCTGCTTTCTCCATGCCGTCAGTTCCTTCCCCAAGGTAGACAGGCAATGTCCACTTTTAAGCAGCACCAGCCTGAGACGTGGGCAAGTGGGGTCTCTGCCCCGGGCCTCAGGCTTCACAGGACACTGCTCTGACTCTCCCCCACCTCCTCCTCCCACCTACAGCTATATCCCTCCCCAAGGGACAGGAAGTCTGTGGAATCAAGGAGTCCTGCCTACCCAGCACCTCCCATTCCTCCCTCCAGGTAGCCCACAGTCTTAAGTACCTGGCACCTCGGCATTTCTTGCCTAAATGACGCCTGCCTGCTTATACGGCACAATTGGGTCCCAGTCCTGGGTCCGTCCTCTTGAGTAGCCCTAGGCCAAGGGAAGCATAGGTGGAACCTCAGCAGGCAGGCTGAGATGTCCAGACCTGTGCATTCAAGGGCCTTCTCAGTGCAGGATAGGAGCTAGGAGTTGGAAGAGGAGGTGGCAGGCTGTGGGCTGGGTGCAGAACCTCAAAGAGCTGAAAATTCTCAATTTAAATCTGGCCTTCCAGACTGGTATGAAGGCTACTTGTCAAGGTAAGAAGACAGTATTTCTTTTTTTTTTTTCTTTCCCAACCCAGGGGTCGAACCTGGGTCTCCTGCATCGCAGGCAGATTCTTTACTGTGTGAGCCACCGGAGAAGCCCTGATTTTCTATTTCTTTTTGCTTGTGATGTGTCTTAGTTGCACGTAGTCTCGTCATTGTGGAGCGTGGACTTCTCTAGTTGTGGTGCAGGACCGAGAGCATGTAAGCTTAGTTGCCCTGCAGTGTGTAGGATCTTAGTTTCCCACCATGGATCCAACCTGCATCCCCTGTATCAGAAGGCAGATTGGTAGCCACTGGACCACCAGGGAAGTCCCAGGAAGACAGTATTTATGTTATTTAACAGTATGTTAATTTATCACTTTTAATATTTAGCCATACGGTATGTGGGCTTCCATCTACTTTTGCCCTGGGCTTTGCAACTGTTAAGAGCATGCTTGCTCTATTTTTCCTCCTTTTATCAGCCACTCCAACTGCTTCCTGATTTCCGCCTCATTCCTCATGGTATCTTAAAAAAAGGGAAGGAAAAATCCTATAACATATTAAGTAAATCGCATTGTATCCAGATGGCAGATTACTTGAGAGCTTCTAAAACAAAATGAGGTACCCTGGTTCAGGTTGATTCAGGACAAAGGCCAAAAGCATGTGTGTGGAGAAGAAGCAGAGCGATGTGAAGGGGTTGCTAACCCCTGCCACCCTCTCCTCACTCCCCTGCAGCCACACTGGCCCCACTGACTCACTCACCACCTTGCTATTTCTCCTGCATGTCCAGATGTCTCAAGTCTTTGAATTCCTGCTCCCTCCCCCTGAACACTCTTGCTCTAGACATCCTGAAGTGTACCAGAATATGTCACCCTCAAACATGCCTCTTGACACAGGGTCTGGGTGCTTTTTGGATGTGATTGTTCCTCAAGTCTGGGCCATTTCTGCTTGTCAGTTCTTATGACAAATCCCAGAAAACTGAGATCTACATAGGCAATTCTTTTTTAAAATTTATTTTGTTTTTAATTGGAGGATAATTATCTTACAATATAGTGATGGTTTCTGGCATACATCAACATGAATCAGCCATAGTACACAGTCAGTTCTGTCTACAGCTCCTTCCCCACACCATCCATGGTTAAGTGCTGTGCAGTTGAGGATGCTGAAGCCTCTCTTGGGACTTTTTTTTTTTTTTTTTTTACTGTGCTGGGCCTTAGTTGTGGCACATGGGATCTTTGATCTTCGTGGTGGCCTGTGGTATCTTTAGTTGCAGCATGTGAACTCTTAGCTGTGGCATGTGGGATCTAGTTCCCTGACCAGGGCTGGAACCCTGGACCCTGTGAACTGGCAGCGTGGAGTGTTAGCCACTGGACCACTGGACCACCAGGGAAGTCCCTCTCTTGAGACTTTAGTTTCCTTCAGAACATTCACTGATGGTGTCCACACCTTGGCCCCCAGGCTATTTCCGGAACTCAAAGATCAAAATTTCTTCCTGTATTTAGCTGTGGTTGATTTATGCTGCTGTTTCTATAGGAAGCCTCTGAAGCGCTTCCCTGCCTAAGCGAAGGAAGATCCTTTTGTGCATCTAGGTCCAGGCCTCGTTGGCTGCCTGCTGAATAGCTGCCCCCCGTGCTCACTTCTGTGGGCTGCTATTAAATTCCAAATCCTGGAGTCCTGTTGGTTCTGAGGTTATGGGGGAGCCCCAAGATTCCAACCCCCCAGGAACATTTCTAGAAAGTGCTAAAGAAAAATCTGGGTAATAGGAAGTGGTGGTAAAGACAGATTTTATTCAGCACTCCTGCAGCAGGGGAAAGAGACTTCTTTAGCCTAGAAATGAGCTTGGTTCTGATCTATACAGAGGGGACCTGGCCTCTTTAAAGGGAGAACCGGGGAATAGGGAAGGAGAGTAAGTGAGGACTGAAGCAGAGTTAAGACAGTGAAAAATTATAAAAAAACAGATGAGTGGTCAACCCTGAATGTTCATTGGAAGGACTGATGCTGATGCTCCAATACTTTGGCCACCTGATGCAAAGAGCCAACTCGTTGGAAAAGCCTTATGCTGGGAAAGACTGAGGGCAGGAGGAGAGGAGGGCAGCAGTGGATGAGATGATTGCATGGCATCACCGACTCAAGGGACATGAGTTTGAGCAGACTCAGGGGGATAGTGAAGGACAAGGAAGCTTAGCTTGCTGCAGTTCATGGGGTCACAAATAGTCTGAGATGACTGAGCGAGTGAACCACAAGATGAGTAGTCAGTGTCAGTATGATCAGGCCACCTTAGCCTGGTGACTGGCCCTTAACCAAGATACCTACTTAAAGATTGAGACACAGGGGCCCCATCCTTCCTGATGGTTATATTTCAAAGGAATGGCTCCCAGGTCCTTGAGGAAAGACACTCCTGGGTTCCAGGAGATACACATACATCTCAAAGGCATAGAGAAAGGATTTATAACAACAAGTGTTCAGAATAAATGCTCTAAGACAGTGGAGGCCAGCAGCCTATCTGAGGTCTGGAACAAACAGTAAATTCCCTTGGTAGACTTGGGCTTTCTCAGATAGAAACTCAAGTGGGGATGGGGTGGGCTGGGTCATGGCAGGGACACCATGGTCTTAGGCTGCTAGATGCCAGGCTAGATTATTTTTTTAGGTCTCTGTGTGTAGGGGGGTGGACAAAATCATTTGTGTTGAGAGATGCAGTTCTTATAGGCCACAGCTGAGGTCTTGTTGAGACGCAGGCTTAGAGAAGTCTGATGAAAGTTTGGTCAAAGTGAAGTTGCTCAGTTGTGTCTGCCTCTGCGCAACCCCATGGACTGTAGCCTACCAGGATGCTCCATCCATGGAATTTTCCAGGCAAGAGTACTGGAGTGGGTTGCCATTTCCTTCTCCAGGGGATCTTCCCGTTACTGTCTTAGCCACTAGGGAAGCTCTTGATCAAAGGAAGAGCCTTTTTCAAAAGGAAGGTGGGGACACCGCTGGTGGTCCAGGGGTTAAGACTCCGCATTTCCACTGGGGAGCTAAATTCCTGCATGCCATGCAGTGTGGCTAAAAAAAGAAAAGAAAGTGGAAGTCAGCAAGGTCATCTTTGCAGTTTGAGAGTTTGGGAAGCCAAGAGTGAGGGTTTCTGGGTCTTCCACCTGATTAAGGTAGTCAGAGGGTGCCGGCCAGTGTGGTCCTGGATCACTAAGGACACTCAGAAATCCTTGGGCTCTTGGGGGTGTCTTGCCACCTAAGTTGTCCACACAGATGCCTGTCCCCCCACCTCCAATTTCCAGTCTTCTGAAAATGTCATAGGAAACATACAGAAGCAGCTATGGCTTTTTGAACCAAAAGAAACATCACTTGCCTTGACGTAAGAAGAGAGCTTGAGCTTAATCACTGATTTGTGTCAGCGTGTCTCTGGGCACGTAAATGAACACACCTATAACCCGAGGACAGAAATACTGTGCCACAGATTATTATATCAATCAGTGGTGCTTGCAAATATCTACGCCTTTTATTCATAAAGTCTTCCTTTAGCAAGCAGTCCCATCTGTGGGAGTAAATCCATATAAGCCAATATCTATTTACCTTTTCCTCTTAAGACTCAGTAGAAAAGGGGCATGTCGTCTTCACTCACACGCACATAGATTGCTGATTCTTTTTACTACTTCCTTTTTTTTTTTTTGCTGCACCCCAGGGTATGTTCCCCCACCAGGGATCAAACCCATGTGCCCTGTTGGAAGCATGGAATCTTAACCACTGGACCATCAGGGAAGTCCCTCTCTTTACTGCTTGATGTGTGTATATGTGTGCCCAATCATGTCCGACTCTCTGAGACCCCCATGGGGGCTCCTCTGTTCATGAGATTCTCCAGGCAAGGATACTGGGGTGGTTGCCATTTCCTCCTACAGAGGATCTTCTCAATCCGGGAATCGAACCCAAATTTCCTGCATTGCAGGCAGACTCTTCACCTGCTGAGCCATCGCGGAAGCCCTACTCCTTAATGGTGCCTCAGAATTCAAGGAGCTGAGACTGGCAGTGATTGGCCAGCTGTAATCTGCATCCTTGGCAGCGGGTCTGGGACCCTTCTCACGCCAGTCCCAACCCACCACTCTGGCTCATTTTCTTCTCTGCCTCCCCATTCACCACTCCCAACCTTTCAACACCCTCTTTCTTGCCTTCTCTGTTCCTTCTACCTGCAACGTCCTTCCCCATCTGGCCCGTCTGGCAAACTCCTACTCTTCTGAGTCTCTGGACAAGGGTTTCCTCTGAAAAGCCCCATCTGAGCCCTGCCACACTGTAGTTCACGCCTCTGCTTTTCTTTTGTATCTTTCGCAGCCACGGGGGTTGGGTGGCATAATGGCCCTGCTACTAGCTGGCTGTATGACCTTGGGCAAATCCCTTCAAGTTTTAATAGCAGTAAATTGGAGGTAAACAATGTCCTACTTCCATGGCACCTGTCTCCCGTGAAATCACTACACAGTAGGCAGCATGTTACGGCTTGCACACCATTGTCCAGAGATGATTTCTTTATGTTTCTGTTTTTCCCGCTGAACTACGAGGTTCTTGAAGACCAGGCATTTTTCCCATTTTCCTCAAGTAGCAGATTTCAATGCCCCTCCAAGTCACATACCTGCTGTGGTCTCAGGAACACCAAGCCTTTTTGGCAGCACATGGCAGGGGTGGAACAAAGCAGCTAAAGAAAATTTGGGAAAGAACTCTTAATATCTGTGATGTCAATTGGGGCTCCCCCAAGCCTGGAAATCAAAGCAGGACCCATCCAGTCAGTCTCCTAAGGCTCCTTGCCTTGGGACCTATCCTTCCTATTCTGCACTCTCAACACTCAATACTTGGACTTCCCTGGTGGTCCAGTGGAGGGGACACAGGTTCCATCCTTGGTCCTGGAAGATTACACATGTCGCGGGGCAACTAAACCCACGTGCTACAACTATTGAAGCCCACACACCCTAGAATCTGTGCTCCATGACAAGAGAATCCACCGCAGTGAGAAGCCTGAGCACTTCAGTGAAGACCCAGCACAGACAAAAATTAATTAATTTTTAAAAAGCCTTAAACAACTCAGTACTTTGAGTTGTCCACAAAAATCAACTCACAAGGAAGTGTCAGAAAGATTAGTAGGCTTCACTGAGGACTGTTTAGGGGAGCTAACCATTTTTTCTTCTTCAATGTCTAATCTGCTATTAATCCCATTCAGTGTATTTTTCATCTTAGACATTGTAGTTTTTATGTCTAGAAGTCCAATTTGGGTAATTTTTTTTTAGCTTCCATATCTATACCTAACATATTCAAACTTTCCTCTAGCTTCTTGAACTTACAGAATATGGTCTTGATAACTGTTTCGATGCCCTTGCCTACTAATTCTGCCGTCTGTGTCATGCCTGAGTCAGTTTCAGTTAATGGAGTTTGCTCTTCATTATGAGTTGCATTTTCCAGTTTCTTTTTGTGCCTAGTCATTTTTTCTTGGATGCCAGACATTGTGAATTTTACCTTGTTGGGTACAGGATAGTTTTGAATTCCTATAAATGTTTTTGAAACTTGTTTGGAAAGAGCTTGATCCTTTCGAATCTTGAATTTAAGCTTGCTTAAGTGGGACCAGAACTGGATTTCTGGATCCAGTCTGAGGTGAATTTTTTTCTAGTATCAAAGTAAGGCCTTTCTTAGTATTCTTTTTTTTTTTTTTAATGTGAACCATTTTTAAACACTTTATTAAATTTGATACAATATTGCTTCTGTTCTGTGGTTTGTTTTTTTGGCATTGAGACATGTGGGATCTTAGCTCCCAAACCAGGGATCGAACCCACGATTGGAACATGAACTCTTAACCACTGGACCATCGGAGAAGTTTCCTAGTATTCTAACTAGTGGCCCCTGAATGTGATGTTTTCCACTCTGGCTGTTGAAAACAGACATTATTCCAGCCCTGTGTGAACACCAGGTGCTGTTCCCACTAACCCTTTCAGGTGGTTCATCCCCCCAACCCTCACATCATTTTCTCATACACCTGTGCTGAGCAGTACTCACTAGACTTGTGGGGCATTTTCTGTAGATCTCTAGGTTTCTCTCTCTCTCTGCATCTCTCTCCTCCCTAGTCCTCTGCCCTGAGAACTCTTAACTGGTTTCATTTCCCCAGAATCCAGCTCTGTCTGTTGCCTTCAGCTAGTTTTCTCCTCTGAACCCCAGTCTGGACACTCTCCAGGCAGTAAGCCGAGCAGTGCAGGGCTCACCTTGCTGTTTCCTCTCTCTCTCAGGGGTCATCACTTTCCTTTGTTGCCTGATGTTCCAAAGTCTTGAGTGTTGGTGTTTCATATGTTTGATCTGATATTTTTGTGGCTTCAGGCAAGAAGCTGACTCTGGTCCCTGTTACTCCATCTTGAATGAAGCAGAAGTCTGCATAAAAACATTCTTTTTTGATTGTGTAATGAATTTGTTCAGCAAATTCAACCTGATGATGTCGAACCAGGAAATAGCCTTCTTTTTTTGAGGGTGCAAGGAGGAGAGCTGTCTTCTCTCCCCTTATCTTTTTCCTGCTTTGATCTCCTCTAGATGAGGGCATCTGAGGGCTTCTGCAGGAGGTCCTATGTGATACAGTCTCTTGCTTCCCTCTTTGGTCCTGCCTTCAGAGCAACATCCTTCAGCCTCTGACAGCGGGGTTGCCTTGTCCCACTTTCTTAGAGAGCAACTTCTTTAAGACAGAACGCAGCTCTGTTCCATAGTTTCTTCTTGGCCTTTAGAAAACTCCCCTGACATAGGATTAACTGGCTCGAATGTCAACAGAGCTATGGTCAAGTGACCCTGTTCTTGGTTCATGTCAGCCCCCAAACTCTAGGAGGCAGAGTCAACTCCCTTAAACTTCTCTCACCATTCTCTGCTCCTGGAGCCACGGAGATACTCAGCCAGCATCCTCCTGGGGAGTGAGATGTCCCCCTCACAGGCACCCTCGATTTCTTGAAGGGGTTTCTGTTTTTGTTGTCCTGTCACCCTGTGAATCCATTTGAAGAAAGAGAAGACATGAGCTTATTTGGACCAAGGTGAAAAAAAAGAGGAGAGGAGGCCATTCTGAATTTGGATATGGAGATGCTGGGGGTGGGATACTCTTTCCCAACTATGAGAAGAGGTGCCAGTCAAAAGGAAGGGCCTCATTGTCAGAAAGCATTTAACAGGAGGCTTCCTGTGTGCTGTTTTGGATCTGTCAGGAATCCTCTGGTCCTTATTAACTTCTGAATATTCTGAGGAATCCAGGCTGAGGCTGAGGAATCTAGGCATGTCCTTTGTTAGTTTTTCAATATAGTGATAAATACCCTCTTCCTTCTTATGAACCATACAGTAAAAGTGATTGTTTACGACTCTCTCTCTTTGATAAGAATCACCTTATGTTTTGTAAGTCTGGAATTTTAATCTTTATCTTTGCTGAGAATAACTACCTGGTAAGACAGTATATATGCCCACACCATGTTGATTAAAGTACCTTTGCTCCATCAGAGCTTGGGTCCCCGTGTCTTTCTTTTCTCTTTCTCTCTCTCTCTCTATTTCTGGCTGATTCCCTGGAGTGTGAAAGCTGGCTGCATAACCCAGGGAATATTAGCCTCTTTCCTTCTTTCATTCTCTCATCGTTGACTCCAGACCACCAGGTTCTGGTCCAATAAAGGACCAACATCTCATCAACAGAGTCTGGCTGTGACATTGGAGAAGAGGCTGTCCTGCAGCTCCGGTTGGTCAAGGGTGGTGTGTACCTGTGTATGTTGGCATATACACATGCATGGAAGTATGTGTCCCTCTGCAGTGAACATGACGGGCCCACCACCAAGAGGATGAGGTTATGGTGGGGGATGTGGGAGGGGGGAACAATGGGTCGGGCCCACTATACTGCCTTCTGCGCCAGAAGAATAAACACCGGGCCAGGAGAGGAGGAAATGGCTTTTTAGGTGAGCTGGGAGGCTGTGCCTCCGCTCCCACGTGAGCTACCCCCGGGGCATGGGGCACAGCCAGACACATGCTGTTTGTTACACTCACTGGGACAGGGTGGGAAGGCCTGGGGAAACAACAGTTAAATGAGATGAGTGCAGATCCCCAGTTTGGCCAGGGCCCAGCACAGAGCAGAGGACAAGGAGTGCTTTGCTGAAAGCTCTGACATTGAAAGAAGGAAGGCTAGCAGGGGACTCAATTTGTTTGAACCCCAGAGAGGTACAAGTTGGGCGAGGAAGAGATGCTACAGGGCGGCCACTTCAGGTCAGTGTAGAAATCTTTTTCCCGTGGCCAGCAGTCCAAAGAGAGGTTAGGTCATCCCAGAGATGATGAGGGCTCTCTCCCTGGCTATGTAAGGAGTGGTGTGGGTGACTCTTGCCTGGAGGGGGTTGTGAGGTGTGGGTCAGTGGACTGGAGCCTATAGAGTCCCTACATCCTTGCGGTTTTAGTGTTAGCGAGGTGATGGTGGTGGTGAAACAGCGGAAGTGTTAGTCACTCAGTCATGTCCGACTCTTTGCGACCCCATGGACTGTAGCCTGCCAGGCTCCTCTGTCCATGGACTTCTCCAGTTAAGAATACTGAAGTGGGTAGCCATTCACTTTTCCAGGGGGTCCTCAGGGATCAAACCTGGGTCTTCTGCATTGCAGGGAGATTCTTTACCATCTGAGCCACCAGGGAAGCCCTGATGGTAGTGAGAATTATGCTAACAACTCGAGTGAGCTCTTCGAGCGAGCCAGGACTACCATCAGGGGTTTCCCTTACATGATCTCATTCAATTCTCACAAAGGCACTATCACCTTCCTTTTACACATAAAGAAACTGGATGCTTAGGAGGACTACCCTGGTGGTCCAGTGGCTAAGACTCTGAGTTCCCAATGCAAGGAGCCTGGGTTTGATCCCTGATCAGGGAACTAGATTCCACATGCCACAACTAACGATCCTGCAGGCTGTAGTGAAGATCCCACGTGCCATAATTAAGACCTGGTGCAGCCTAAATAAATAAATAAATATTTAAAAAAAAATAAAGAGGGCTTCCCTGGTGGCTCAGTGATAAAGAATCCACCTGCCAGTGCAGGAAACATGGGTACAACCCCTGGTCTGGGAGGATACCACATGCTGCAGGACAACTAAGCAATTACAGAGCCCACGTGCCACAACAACTGAGGCTCGCGCCCTAGAGTCCGTGCTCTGCGACAAGAGAAGCCACGGCAATGACAAGCCTTCACGCTGCAGCTAGAGAGTAACCCTGGCTCTCCTCAACTAGAGACAAGCCCGAGCAGCAACAAAGACCTAAGCACAGCCAATAAATAAATAAAACTATTAAAAAAAAAAAAACAAGAAATTGAGGTTTAGCCACTAGCTGCATTGGTATAAATTTAAATGAAGTAAAATGAAATTAAAAAGTCCATCCTCTGTGACTGGCGGCTAGGACACAGCATGGCCAGATGACAGTTCCATGGTGGCAGGAAGTTTACTGGACAGTGCTAGCTTAGAGAGATTTGCTCACTTACCAAAGATCACTTCTCCCATGGGCACGATCCAGACCCCAAACAGAGGTCTGACCCAGCTACTGGTGGGGGCTGCTGTGTGAGTCCAGAAACCAGGACTTCCAGATCTGGTCTTCACTCAGCTACCAGTTCTGCAGTTATCTCAGGAAATCAGTTCATAAACAGTTTTTCTGGTCGAACTGTATTCCTGGTAGAGAATGAACAGTAATAGGGCTTTTAACACTGTTCTGCACCGCTTCTCACTCCCACCCTACCTGCGTAGGAAGCCAGGCACCTGGGCTCCGAGGGGGTGGAAGTGGAGAAGGTGGCAGCTATGACACAAGACTGATGGGTTTGTGGCCGTTTCCTTTAATGACGGTGGCGGGTTGCCTCAGCCTGTCCTTTGTCCATCGGTGGAGCGTTCATTCATTCACCAAATACACGATGCCATCGGTGGAGCGTTCATTCATTCACCAAACACACGATGAGCCACAGCAGGTGTCGGAGCTGTTTCAGGCCCCAGAAGTCCTAGCTGCCCTCTTTTTGCTCCCTGGGGTGGTTAGAATGGATCTTTGCGGGGGTTTGGGGACTTAGAGCTGCTTAGGAAACAGACAATGATGTTTGTTACTCAGAAACAGCAAAGGGCGGTCGAGACGGGTTCCATGGCGAGGACAGCCACCCAGAGGGGCCCTGGCCTAAGGGGTGATCTCAGGCGGGTCCTCCCTCCTGCGGCCTCGGGTCCCGGGCCGGGGCGGGGCGGAATGGGACCGGGGCCGGGTTCCCGCGGCCGCCGCCAGAGGGCAGCCTGGGAGCGCGCCGGAGGCCGGCCGGACCCGGGGTAAGTCTGGCTCTCGGGGGGCCGCCCCTCTTTCGGGGCCCGGTTTGGGAGCGCCGGGGCGTGTGTGTGTCTAGGTGGCGGGGACCGCGGGGACGCGCGGGGCGGCCCCGGAGCGGCAGGCGGGCCCCGGGAGCTGTGGCGCGCGGGCCAGGGGCGCGCGCAGGGCCCGAGCCGCGCTCCTTCCCACCCTCCCTCCCGCCTGCCTGGCCCGGAGCCCAGGGCTGGTCTCGAGCGGCTCGGGTCACTGCCTGGGCCTGGGCCCGGCCCGGTCCCCGGAGCGCCTGGTGCTCGGCCACCTGCCCACAGCCTGCATGGGGCCCTCGAGGGTCCCGTAGCGCCCGCGCTCGAGGGTGGGTGGGGGCGCCGGACGGGGCGGGGCGGGGCGGCCGAGCTCCGGGGAGCGAGCAAGTGGGCGGTCGAGGGCGGCGGCGGACAGCAGGCGGCGCTGAGGCTAGCGCTCCGGGCGAGCGCGTCAACAAGTGCTGTGTTTACCGACCGCCTGCGGGGCGCGCACGTGGGCAGGAGGGGCCCCGGGGTCGCCGGCACCTCCCGACCTAGCGGGGACGACGCGCACCACCCCTTTGCGCTCTGCCTCGCCTCTGGTGAGGGTCCCACGCTCCCGATGATGGGCGTGGGCACCCGGGTGGGCCTGGGCCCTGGCCATTGGCGCCTTCACCCTCGGTTAGGTGGTCAGGAGTGGGGATCGGATGGCACTTGGTGCCCAGGAGCGTGGGGTGGAGGTAGCTTTCACTGGCCAGACAAGATTTCTCACCCTGCGCGCCTTTCAGCCTGAAAATTCTGTCCAGTGTTTTTTTCCGGTCTCCCCAAAATCCTGCTCCCAGCAGTCGGGCCCACCTCTGATTTTCTCAGGGTTAAGGTTTGGAGGAAGAGTAGAAATCCATCTGGGGGCCTCCCTGCCTTCAGGATGAAGGCTCTGGACTCACAGGGATGCCCTATGATACCTGCGCTGTGGGGGTAGAAGCCCCCTTTCGTGGGCTGCAGCCAGCACTCTTCTGGGAAGTCTGGAATTTTGTCCCCTGCCCGCTGCTCAGAAGGCTGAGAACCTGATTATCTGTGACACCCCCACCCCTGGAGGTGGCCATGCATCCTTTGCGAGTTCAGGGGCCCAGGGGGTGAAGGGGTTGGGGTACAATCAGGCTTCATCTGTGTAGCAGGAACCCTCGATCCCCCAGCATTTGGAGGTCTGGGACTGTCAGAGTGTCCCTGGACACCCTGGTAGGAGCATTGGAGGGGCCAGGGCTGCAGTCTATTCCCTGCCTCCCCACATGCCTGCTCCCCCCCCCCCCCAAAACACACCTGGAGAGACTGTGCCCGTCTGCACGTGCCCCTCCATCCTCCTACTTCTGACATCCACTTGGCCTCCCATCTCTTGTGCGGGGAGGGAGGGAACACATGCACCAGAGCCATAAGCTTGGTTTCTCGTTTCTCTCACTGTCACATTTTCCCAACAAGCACTCTGCACCTGCTGCCTGCCTCTTGGCGCTACGCCTCCCCTCTTAATCCTGCTGCCCGCTGCTGGCCCCACCACGTTGCTAAAGCTGCTTCCTTGGAAGCCAGCTTGTTTCCAAACACTGGTTTTTTTTTCCCCCCTCGGCCTCATCCCGCTGCCAGTCCTTCTGCCCGGGAGGGGGGTTGCTGTGTGCACACGCCCTGTTTGCAGTCTTCTCTGGTTTTGTTCTTCGTTCTCCATCGTTCCTTCTCTTCTGAGGCCCCTTCCCTCTTTGCTGGGATGTTTTGAGAGGCCCATGCTTATCTTCTCAGAGAACTCGGTTTGGAAGCTGTCCGGGAATTCCCTTCACCCCCAGATTCTAGTCCTTGGCCTGGCTCCTGGAATGCCCAGTGACTCCCGAAGATCACCATGTCCTCCTGACTCCCCAGCAGTGGGTTTCCTGCCCCTCTGTCGTGCTCTTTTTTCCCTCAAGTGTCTCGCCTCTCCTGCCCTTTTGTGACCAGGCTTCTGCTCCAGGCCTCGAAAGTCTCAGGCCAGAGTTCAGAGGCCCCTTTGGCTGATCTGATGCCAGAATCCTTTCCAGCCCCACTGTCCACCTGGCATGTCACCTGTAGTCTGATGGCTCCTGGGTGCCTGCTGCCTTACCCTGTCCTGCATTCCCCCTGGGAAGTCTTCGGAGGTTTCCGGCCTCCTCCGCACAGAGCTCAGCTCTTCACCCCCTGTGGTTCCCAGCCATGTGTCTTCACCCCCTCAAACCAATTTCCAGTCCCCAGACTGCTTCCCTCCCTACCATGGTCAGCCCTCTCGGCCTTAGTCTGGAGGAGGCAGCTCAGAAGCTATTTTCCTGGGAAAGTTTTGCCTCTCTCAACCCCGCCAGGGGCTTCTCTCCCGGCCTTCCCACTCCACCATGCCCATGGAGCCACATGTCTGTCTGCTGATCACAGGTCCCTTTGTGTCCCTGAAGCATGTTGCCTTCCTCCAGGATCCCCAGGACCGTGTATCCAGTTGACTCAATAAAGGAATTCCTCCCCTTAATCTCCAAGAACATCTCCAGCCATCCTTCAGTTGTTGTTTAGTCACTATATCATGTCCAACTTCTTTGCAACCCCATCGACTGTAGCCAGCCAGGCTCCTTTGTCCATGGGATTTTCCAGGCAAGAATACTGGAGTAGGTTGCCATTTCCTTCTCCAGGGATGGAACCTGAGTCTCCTGCATTGCACGTGGATTCTTTACCACTGAGCCACTGATTCAAATCCCACCTCTCTCCTGGACTGTTCGAGTCTTCTGGATTCCCACTGGCCTGCACTCCTGCTTGTCTTACATATGGATTCATGACCGTTTGTGCCACCCCATTGAACACTTTGTTCTCTGCTATTAGCCTGCAATTGTATCATGGGTGTGAGAGATGCTTTTCCAGCACTTATTCATAGCAGCTGTTTGTTGAGTGGTCAGTACATGCCAGATGTGTGCTGATCTTTCCAAGAGATTCCTCGAGTATGTTATCTGTGCAGCCCCCAGAGGGGTAAGCGCTAAGATTCTGGTTTTCATTCTGCCCATGAGGACACAAACCCAGTGAGGTCCAGGGACTGGCCCAAACCACACACTTGAAGGTGGGCAGAACAGAGGTTGGAACTCAAGTCTGACTTGCAAGACTGTTTGATACTGGGGTTTGCTGTTTGTCTAGGAAAGCATATGCTTCAGGCCAGGGAGCGTGTTACAGGTCCTCATGGCACCTGGCCCAGGACGTAATGATGGTGTGGTCTGCTGGTTGCTTGGGACTTTGCTGGATTCCAGGAAAGGACTTTGTAATAGAACAGATGCCTGATGGTGGGACCAGTGCTAAAGGAGGCTGTGACAACTGCCCCCAGCGGCCTTCGAAACAGACTGTGTGTATATTTGTGAAGGTATGTCTTGTCTGTGTGTCTTAAGTAAGAGTTGTGGAACCCAGAACCCCAAGGAGCCCTCAGGTCATTTCTGTTCCTTAGGACACCTTTAAGTGCTTTTTTAATTTGGTAAACAGAAATCAACCCCACCCCCAACAGAACCACCTTCAACTAAGTTTCCTTAGGAGCTGTCCTTCCCTTTCCTCCACAGGTCACTGTCATATGAAAATGAGTTCCTGATGTGAAATACAGTTGCCATGGCAACCAGTAATGGGAGGCCCCGAGTCTCTTGCTCCTAGGTCTCTGCACCGTATGCTTCTAGGGGCTTTTTCCATCTTTGTCATCTAAAATAATGAAATATTCCACTTGACTCTCCTTTTGCGTGGACATTTAGAACATTTTTTTTTTTTCAGACAGTGATTTCTGGGCACCTTTGATGCCCTAGCAGCTTGTCACCAGGCTGCTTGGCACACCATTAATAGTGACCCCGAGTGGTGCCTCTGCTTTAGGTCACATTTTGAATGAAATTCAGTGCCTTGTGGGTAAAAGGACAGTGACTGTGGCCTGCACACATCCTTGATGACTAGAGAGGCAGAGGAAAGGAGCATGGTCTGATGACGGGAGGGCTTTTTAGAGCAGTTTTTATTTTTATTTTTTGTGCCTCGCACGGCATGCAGCATCTTAGTTCCCTGACCAGGGATAGAACTTATGCCCCCTGCATGGGGAATTTAGTCCTAACCTCTCGACCGCCAGGGTATTAGTGAGGGCTTTTTGGTACAACTCCGTTCCAGTTGGAGGTGGTGAGGTTGTTTGTCTTTAGTTAGTGTCTCCTCTTATGTAAGAGCTGCTCAGCTATCCTGACAGGGGGCCACCCACATTAGGGTACCTTGGGGTGCCAAGAAAGACAGGGTGCCTTTGACTGTAATCATAGCTACTACCTTTGATGGGTGCTTATTTTGTGCAGACCTTGTCCCTTTATTTGATCTTCAACCAAATGAAGGTAGAAGTACTATCATTTTCCCCCATTGCACAGGTAAGAAGAATGCACAGAGAGGTTAAGTGCTTGCCCAAGGATGCACAGCAAGTAGGTGACAGAGCTGAGCTTTAGTGCTAGGAAGTCTGACGCCTGTGGCCAAACCCCTTCACTTGGTGCCATGCTGATGGTGGACAGATTGCATTTAAAGAATGAAAGGGTGAAATGGAGAGGCAGAGCACGTTGGCTTTCTCAAGCTTTGATTTAAAGCAGTCGTTTTCAACTTCTTACATCTTGTGAGAGGCAGAAGGCTGCAGTGAAAAAGGCATGTACTAGAATGTTCACCAGAGAAGGCAATGGCACCCCACTCCAGGACTCTTGCCTGGAAAATCCCATGGACGGAGGAGCCTGGTAGGCTGCAGTCCATGGAGTCGCTAAGAGTCAGACATGACTGAGCAACTTCACTTTCACTTTTCACTTTCATGCATTGGAGAAGGAAATGGCAGCCCACTCCAGTGTTCTTGCCTGGAGAATCCCAGGGACGAGGGAACCTGGTGGGCTGCCGTCTATGGGGTCACACAGAGTCGGACACGACTGAAGCGACTTAGCAGCAGAATGTTCACAGCAGCTCTATTTGTAATTGCCACAAAATTGGCAATCACCCAGTGTCCATTGGCTGTAGCATGGACAAATACAGTGGGTAAATACAGACAATAGAACACTGTACCACAAAACAGGCCACAGCCACACAAAACAGCATGGAAGAGTCACGCAGACATGTTGCGCAAAGGCACCAAACAGAAAAAGAACACAGCCCATAGGTAGGATCCCGTTTACACCATGGGCAGAGAAAGCAGGATGAGCATAAGGTTTGGTATAAGTCAAACCTTATATAAGTCAGGCTGGTAGTTCCCAGGGGCACAAGGAAGGCTTAGAGGCGGGTGATGTTCTGTTTCCGTGTCTGGGTGTTAGTCACATACCATGTTCATCTTTTCTTTTTTTTTTTTTTCCATTTATTTTTATTAGTTGGAGGCTAATTACTTTACAATATTGTAGTGGTTTTTGCCGTACATTGACATGAATCAGCCATGGATTTACATGTGTTCCCCATCCCGATCCCCCCCTCCACCTCCCTCTCCATCCCATCCCTCCATGTTCATCTTTTCAAGATTCACCAATTTGTTGTGTGTGTGTGTGTGTGTATCTATGATACTTCAATAAAATTTACCAAAACAGAGAAAGGCGGCTGTGACCCTCAACCCAAGACAGAAATACTGACCCTCCAGTCCCTCCTAGGGGCCACACCCTTGACACTGGGCCTAGAATCTTGGATTTCTAGTGAGAGGGTGGGAGGTGATGCAAGGATGAGCACCCAGGTTCTGGGGATGTGGGAGCAGGGCCAGGGCCTGCTCTGGCTTTCTCCTGTTCCCCTCTCTTTCACTGGGTTTGGGGAGGGCTTGCTAAGCCAGGAGGTGGCTCGTTCAGTTCTTGCCAAGTTCATGAAGTGGCCTGGTGGTAAGGGAGGTGAAGTGAATCCCCTGCTGGCTGGGGTCTGTCCGTTTGGCCTGGAGAAACAGCAGAATCTGACTGGTGCCGCAGCCCTCTGCATGACATCCTCACTGCTCTAACAGCCACGCACTGCTTGCAGAACATCAGCATTTCAAGGACTGCACCAGCCTGGAAAGTGAGCGGCATTCACTGGGCAATGAGCTCCTCCTTCCACATGGCAGTTATGTGCTGCTAAAAATACTGGAGCACCTTATGTAAGACCGCAGTCACGGAGTTAGCACCTTATGTAAAAGCACTTAGTCTGTCATGGACAATGAATCAGTCAGGTGTTGTGGTGACCATGGTGGGGGTCATCACGGAGTTGGTGGTTGGCTTGCCTGGTGGGGAGGGTGAACGATTGTCAATACCCAGGCCTGCCTGACTCACTCCTGCCTGACTCACTCAGCTGCACTCACACTTAATTTATATGTTGGTGCTTTTTTTTTTTTTAAACATCTTGATGCATTTTCATCCTTGGGCTTGGCCCATCCAAGAAGAAGTGGAACAGAGCAACAGAGGATGAGATGATTGGATAACATCACCGACTGAATGGACATGAGTTTGAACAAACTCTGGGGCAATAGTGGAGGACAAGGAAGCCTGGTGTACTGCAGTCCGTGGAGTCGCAAAAGAATCGGACATGACTTAGTGACTGAACAGCAACGTCCAAGCAGTTGGGTTGATACCAGGGTTTGTACAGTTTCTTCTTGCTTAGCCCTCATCCCCTTTCATTTACTGGTAGAGCACCCTTTGATTCGCAGAAGCTTGGAAGGGCCTCGTCCACATTTGAGAGTCCTCTCCTTGAGAAGCCAGGAAGGTGGCTATTGGCTTCAGCGTTGCCAATGACCATGGCAGCCCATCTCATGGTTGGATAGTGATTTGAATAGTTAAAGAGGATCAGTGGAGCAAAATCAAGTGCAGAATATGCCAGGTAGGTGGAAACGCTGAGCTGAAACTGACAAGACTTTTCACGGGGATCAGGTTTTTAAAACCTTGGGATCTAAGGCTTGGGCAGCAATTAGGCAGGACCTGTTAGCGTAAAACAGCATCTGCTCTACATCACTGGGATTTTCCTTCTCAGGATCTTCCCTAAAAGAAGCCTGGCATGTGTGCACAGGTGGAAAGTTCTGGGATGGCCTTTGTGGCGGTTTGCAGTCTGTGGTGAAAAACTGTACATGTTTGAATGTTTGCTGGTGGTGGAATAGCTTCAGCTACGTTGGCTCCCATTTTCATACCTGGGAGTCTTATGCAGCTTTGAGAAAGAATTAGTTGGGTCTTCCTATAACAATAATGATGACTCTCTAAAGATTATAAGGTGAAGAAAGCAAATTTCAAAGTGATAAGTACATTATGATGCCTCTTATAGAAATGTTTTCACATAGTCCGCCGTACTTTATATGAATACAAATCCTGATGGCACAGCAGGTAAAGAATCTGCCTGTAATGCAGGAGACACAGGAGATAAGAGTTCCATTCTTGGGTGGGGAAGATTGCCTGGAGGAGGAAATGGCAACCTACTCCAGTATTCTTGCCTAGAAGATTCCATGGACAGAGGAGCCTGGTGGGCTCTATAGTCCATGGGGTTGCAGAGTCAGACTGGACTGAGTACACACGAGTATCACAAGCAAATATATGTAACATATACCTACATGTAAAAGCATATTAAAAGGTCTAGAAAAAGGCATTCCAAACTTACAGTAGCTATTTTCCACAGGGAAGGGCACCAGCATTGTGTGTGTGTGTGTGTGTTGGGGGGATGATCAAAGAGAAACTTCACCTTCTCTGTGATATTTAAACTTTTAAAAATAATTTCATTGATGTATAATTTATATACCTGATGTCATTCATTTTAAGTATACAATCTGTTTTAGATTTTTTAAAGGAAAAGTAATTATATGATTAAAAATTAATGTCTAATTTACCCCCTCTTCCTGATCTAAGAAGTCTTCCTCCATTCATCTCTGAGTCCTGGGTGGACCATGACACAAAGTTCACTGTTTGGTGTTTTGCATTTTGGGGCAGCTCATAGAGATAGAAATTCTTCCCTCTTTTGAACTGAGATCTGCCTGTTTGTCATTCTGGTTCTGGGTCTGTCTCTTTGGAGCCATCTCCAATAAATCTTCCCTCTTCCATTGTTGTTCAGTTGCTAAGTTGTGTCTGACTCTTTGTGACCCTGTGGACTGCAGCGCATGAGGCTTCCCTGTCCTTCACCATCTCCCAGAGCTTGGTCAAACTCATGTCCATTGAGTCGGTGATGCCATCCAACCATCTCATCCTCTGTCGCCCCCTTCTCCTTTTGCCCTCAATCTTTCCCTGCATCAGGGTCTTTTCCAATGAGTCAGCTCTTCGCATCAGATAACAAAAG
This sequence comes from Odocoileus virginianus, assembly GCF_023699985.2. NCBI lineage: Eukaryota > Metazoa > Chordata > Mammalia > Artiodactyla > Cervidae > Odocoileus > Odocoileus virginianus. The sequence continues at coordinate 21,102,146 of NC_069690.1, forward strand.
TATAGGAGCTTCAACCCTTTTCCATGGGGCAGAATTTTCACTGGTGCAAGATTCCCATCATGCCTGCCTCCTCTGGGGAGAAGGACTTGCCTCTGTCTGGGGTTCCTGGTGATACGCATCACACTCTAGGCTGTGCAGGACACCTGCTCACCAGCCATCCTCCTAACATTTTGCAGAACTGGATTCTCTGTCTCAGATACTGCTTGACCATGATGTGACACTTTTTAAAAACAACAGTTATTTTGTTGAATCTTAGAAGTAATTCATATTCCTTATAGAAAATTTAGAAAGCATACAAAAGCACAAAGAAAAATATAAAACATCTGTGATTCTCAGCCTCCAGACATAAACACATTTAATGTTTAAAAATTGAGATCATTCTGTATCAATGATTTTCTAACCTATTTTATTTACTTACCCATATGAATAGTGACTGTCATATATGTAACACATTTTCTTCTCAATCCAGTGTTTGTTTTTCTATTATTACTATTAAACATAGAGAGTTTCTGACGTTTATGTGGTATTGTGGACTGAATGTTTGTGTTCTCCTGAAATGCATATGCTGAGGCCCTAATTCCAATGTGATAGTATTGGGGATGGGGTGTTTGGGAGATATTTAGGGTTAGATAAGGCCATGAGGGTGGGCCCCTCATGATGGAATTAGTGCCCTTATAAGAAGAGATGGCCGAGGGCTTGCTCTCTCTTTCTGTCTCTGTCTTCACACATGTACTGAGGAAAGACCATGTGGACATACAGTGGACATACAGCAGGAAGGCAGCTGTCTCCAGGCCAGGAAGAGAACCCTCACCAGGAACTGAATTGCCTGGCACCTTGACCTTGAACTTCCAGCCCCCAGAACTGTGAGGAAAAAAGGTCTGTTCTGTAAGCTGCTCAGTTTATGACATTTTGTTTTTGCAGCCCCAGCAGATTGATCCATATGGTTAGTCCTTTTGTTTTATGATTTCTTCCCTTGCTTTTGGATTTGAAATGACTGCCCGACCCCAAGCTCAGATAAATATTAACCTATATTTTCTTCTAGTTCTTTATATGATGTCAGCTTTTCCATTTAGCTCTCTCTTTTACATTCAACTCTAATTCTACCAAACTTTATTTTGGTTTAGGTATAAAAGCCTGATTTTATTTCTTCCCAAATTGTGCACCAGTTCTTTTGGTTCAATTGCTTTTCCTACCACTTGCATTTGAAATTTAAACTTAAGGGACTTCCCTGATGGTCCAGTGGTTAAGACTCCATGCTTTCAATGCAGAGGGCATGGGTTCAATCCCTAGTCAGGGAACTAAGATCCCACATGCTGTGTGGCACTGCTAAAAAAAAATTTTTTTAATTTCTTTGGACTATTCAGTTGACCCCTGAACATGTGTTTGAACTCTGTGGGTCTACTTATGCATGGATTTTTTTTTTCCACTAAAGAAGTACTGTCATACTACATAACCCATGGTTGGTTCAATCTGTGGATGCAGAACTGTGGATATCAAGGGCTGACTGTAAAGTTATATGGGAATTTTCAAGAGCATGGGGGTTGATGCCCCTGATACCACCCTCCGCTATATTCAAGGTCAACTGTACATTATAACCATGGTATTCAAAATTCAAAAAGGCAAAACATGAGCGTCTCCCTCCCCTCTTTTCCCTTAGCCTCCCAGGTCCAAGAACCTGTGTTACTAGGTTAGTAGATTTTGGTCTTGGATGCTAGATTTCCTCCCTCCTTCCCCCAACTGACTCTAAATGTTAGCTTTATTATCATGCACAAAATATGGACTCTTCTAGGTTTTCTCCTTTTTCATTAACTGACCTCTTTTTCTTCCACTATCGTAGTTTGTTTTTTTGGGGGGATGTGCCTCATGGCATGTAGGATCTTAGATCCCTGACCTCTTTTTCTTCCACTATCGTAGTTTGTTTTTTTTGGGGGGATGTGCCTCATGGCATGTAGGATCTTAGTTCCCTGACCAAGAATTGACCTTGCACCCCTTGCATTTGAAACTCAGAGTGTTAACCACTGCACCACCAGGGAAGTCACATTTTTAAAATTATGACTTTACATAGTTAGCCCCTGGTAGTACAGGTTCTTTTTCAACATTTTCTTGGTTATATTTGCCCATTTATTCATTCTTTTCTATGAAATTTATAATCATTTTATTGCTCTTCTGCACATACCATTAGAATCTAATTTAGAATGATATTAAATTTATAAAATAATAATGATAGTGAGTTTTCCTCTCTAGAAATATAGTCTGTCCCATATTGATTGATGTCTTCCTGTCATTCTCTCTTTTATTGTAGCACTCACTAAAGTTTCATAGATTTTTTATGAGGGTTGTGAACATTTCTTGTTAAGTTTGTTCCTAGGAGTTTTATGTTTCTTGTTGCTAGGGAATAGGATCATTTCCCCCTCAGTCTTATCTTTAACTGGAAATTGTTGGACTATAAGAAAGTATTTGATTGAAAAATCATTGTGAAATAGATCTATTTGCATATAGAACATACATATGCAGTTTAAAGAAGAATAATAAAGCAGGCAGCTTCCCAGTTGGCTCAGTGGTAAAGAATTCATGAGCCGTGGGTTTGATCCCTGGGTCAGGAAGATCTCCTGGAGAAGGAAATGTCAACTCACTCCAGTATTCTAGCCTGGGAAATCCCATAGACAAAGGAGCCTGGTGGACTGCAGTCCATGGGGTCACAAGGAGTCAACAACAACAGTAAAGTAGCATGTGCCCAGCTAATGGAAGAAACAGTATCAACAGCCCTTTAGAAATTCCTTTCTTTACATGTGACCTCCGCTCTCCTCATCCTCAGGGGACACACTAACCTAAATTCTCTTTTATCATTATTAGCTTGCTATTCTCTACTGCTTTAGCATGTAGGTTTATGTCTTTAAACAGAATGTTTTTAAAGTTTGTATGCTTTTCACCTTTTATAAATGGAATCACGCTGTACTCTGTTTTTTAATTGATCCGTGCGTGTGTTCTTGAGATTCATGCTGTTGTATGCAGTTACGGTTCATTCCTTTTTCTTTTTTTAACTGCTATTGTAAAGTGATCCAGTTTTTATCCCCCTCCACTTATTGATGGAAATTTGGGTTGCTTGCACTTTTCCATGCTGTTACCACGATCTTTTTCAGTGTGTTTCTCTAGGATGTATAGAGCAGAATCATCAGGTCGTAGGCTGTATGTTATCTTCTCCTTTCTTGGTTCTCTCTCCAGCCCTGGACCAGAGGGCTTGTTGCTCTACATCCTCATCATATTTAGTATCATCCACACTTTTAGCTCTTGCCACTCTGTTAAGAGTGAGCCAGTCACTGTGGTTTAAATTGTTATTTTGATGATTACTGCTCAGATGGAATGTGTTTACAGGCTATGTGTTGACTCATTTACACACCCATACTTTTCTTCACCCATTTTTTTCCTATTAGGTTATTGCCAATTCTGATACTAATCCTTTGTTTATTATGTGGTGCAAATACTTGTCTTGGTGTGTGGCTGGCTTATTCACCATCTTAATAGCATCTTTTGATGGATAAAACTGTCAGATACTTCAGCAAGCTTATCATTAACTGGATTTCAGTATTTGTTTATGTGTCTTTTCTTTTGTGGTAAAGTGTGCGTAACAATGAAATACACGAATCTCATGTGTTTCATCAGAAGAGCTCAGATAAAAGCATACCTGTGCAACCCAGACCCCTTTCAAGACAGAACATGACCATCACCCTAGAAAGTCCCCTCATGCCTCTTCCCAGGCAATCCTTTCCCGGCTTCCCTAGAATCAACCATTCTGACTTTTTTTCCAGATCAGTTTTGCCCATGTTAGAACTTCGTATAAATGGAATCACATGTATGTACTCTTTTGTCAAAGGCTTCTTTCTCTCTGACTTGACATAATGTTTTAGAATTCTTCCCTGTTGTTATGTGTATCAATTGTTGTTCACTTGCTAAGTCATGTCTGACTCTGATCGCATGGACCGCAGCCTTCCAGGCTCCTCGACCCTCCACTATCTCCCAGATTTTGCTCATACTCATGTTCATTGAGTCAGTGATGCTATATAACCATCTCATCCTCCGCTGCCCCCTTCTCTTTTTGCCTTCAGTCTTTCCCAGCATCAAGGTCTTTTCCAATGAGTTGGCCCTTGTGTGTATCAGTAGTTGCTTCCTTTTTTTTTTTTTTTTTTTAATTTTAGTTGCTTCCTTTTTCTTGCTGAGCAGTATTCCACTGTCTGAATATGTACTATTTGCTTCTCCATTTACCTGTTCATAGAGCCTTGGACTGTTTTTAGTTTTAGGCTATTATAAATGGAGTGGCCATAAGTATTCTTGTTGATTTATGTTTTCAATTTTATGTATTGTTTCTCTTCCATGTTTTACTTGTATTAAGGGTGGAATTGCTGGTTAGGTGTAACTCTGTGCTTTATTGATGTGTAAGATCCATACAGGGGACTTCCCTGGTGGTCCAGTAGTTAAGACTTTGCCTTCCAATGCAGAGGATGCGAGTTCGATCCCTGGTTGGGGAGCTGAAATCCAACATGCCTCTGGGACAAAAAAACCAAAACATGAAACAGAGACAGTATTGTAACAAGTTCACTAAAGACTTTAAAAATGGTCCACATTAAAAAAAAAAATCTTAAGATCCATTCAGAAAACAGCATAAACTCTAAATATTTTGCTTGCCTAATTTTTTACAAAGCAAACACAGCTAGGTAGCCATCACCCAGGTCAAGAGGTGGGATGCTGACCCAAGTTAGGCTACTCTGCTGGATCATTTTTTCTGGGATCTGAAATCTAAGCAGAGTGAAGCAGGAAGTGAAAAGATATTGGAGCCTCTTATTCTCACGGTAGCAGCTGATTAGAACATGAGGCTCAGACCCTGTAGCTGCCAGGGTTCTTGTCTTCTTCCGTGTCAGGATCTTTAGCCTTCCCATTATTTCCCAGCTATGAGGTGTTGTCAGTAAATCCCTTTCTCCTTAAGTCAGCCACAGCTGGTTTCTGGTGCTTGCAATCCAAGAATCCCGCTTCATGCCTCGTGCCCCATGGATAGCACCAAAAATTTGGTGGAACGTGTCTGTCCTATTGCTAAAACTCAGAGTAGAAGCTGTCTTTAACCAATCCTTAGATTTTAAAAAGAATGCATTTATTTATTTATTGTGGGCTGGGTCTTCGTAGCTGTGAGGGCTTTTGTCTAGGCGCGGAGAGCGAGGGCTGCGCTAGCTTCAGCGCGCGGACTGCTCCTTGTGGTGGCTTCCCTTGTTGCAGAGCTCAGGCTGTACGATGCGTGGACTTCAGCATTTGCTACACGTGGACTCAGTAGTTACGGCTCCCGGACTCTGTGGTGCACGGGCTTAGTTGCTCCAAGGCACGTGGAATCTTCCCAGGCCAGGGATCAAGCCTGTGTCTCTTGCAGTGGCAGGGGGATTCTTTATACTGAGCCACGTGGGAAGCCCGATCCTTGAATTTTTCCATGACCCCATTTGAACCCATAATTCCTGGGCTGACATGACAAGGTGACCTCTCAAACAAGTAGTCACTTTACGTCTAACTTTTAAAAGTGTGAGGCAAATCTACTTCAAACCTTTGGGCTTGGCGAAGGTTGTTTTTTTTTTTTACCCCCATAACCTTAAATTTAGTTCCCAGTTTTGAAACAATTTTCTCTGGGTTCCCAGTGGAAAGTTAATAGAGAATGCTGGCTTAATTTAGGTGAAATGTAGGAGTGTCTATTATTTTCCGAACTTCATTTTTGGAAACCAGTTTATTTCTCTTCAATGTAGAGGGCAGGTTGAGGGGGGTTAGATGAGGGAGTGTTCAGTACTGTAATCAGACAACAAGGGCTAGACTCCGAGTTCTTTTGCCCCATTCCTCAGGGACCCTTCGCCTAAGAAAGCTCAACTTTGAAATTGTTCTGCTTTAAGTGGAGCCTCATTTACAAGTAGAAAAGAAATGAATTCTCTTCTGGTTTCTTTTTTTTAATGTCATCAAATCACATGGATTAGTGATAGGAAACGACCCAATTTCAACTGGTCTAAGCATTGTCGGCGCTTGTCCTTGTTAATGTCAGGGTTTGGGCAGGTGTTTGATCAGGGGACGGTGCCATGAGTTAGATTTGCCAAGAAAAGGTCAGAGATGAATGCGAAATTCTAACTCCAAATGGTGGAGATCAGCCCAGGCCACGTCTTAGAGCAGCCACTGAGCTGCTGTCCGTGTTTCTCAGGTTTCATTCCTTTGCTTCTCTTGAGAGTCTGTTCCTGTGGTGACCTCTGCCTGCCATCCTAATCCTGCTGGTGGTTTCCCTCGTTTGCAGAAGTCACTGCTTAGGGGCTGATGACCCCAACCTGGACTCGAAGACCTTCCTCCTACTTCCTGGGCTTGTTAGGACCTTCCACCTTCGACTTGAACACGGCAGAAAGTGGACACAGTTCTTGACCACGTGATCTCCGCATTGGCAGAGTTCTGCGGAGCAGGTTACTAGCTGCTTTGAGCATCTTGCTTGGCCAGAGCTGCAGGTGACTGTGGACATCATGGTGGCTCTGCCAAAGTCATTTTTGTGGGTTGAGAGCCTTATGAGGGCACCGCACGGAATAGGGTTTCCGTTTGTGGTTTTATGATGGCGACTTTCTCACACATGGCCGGCCGTGTAGTGTCTTGTTTTAGGGTTATCAGTTCATGATAGCCATTTTCCATCAGGTGGAAGAGATGCTCCTCCACCACAGGGAACCTCTTCTTCCTTCCCGTAAAAGGACCTTGTGGACTGGGATGCAGGTTTGGGTGTCATGTGGTAAACTGGGTCACCCCTGAAAGGGTGATGAGGGGTAACTTAGCGAAGGGGGAAACTCGAAAGTGAGAGGTCCCTGTATGGAATCTAAAATGCCTAGACAGGGTCTTCCCTGGTGGTCCAGTGGCTAAGGCTCTGCACTCCCAAAGCAGGGGGCCTGGGTCCCATCCCTGGTCAGGGACCTAGATCCCACATGCTGCAACCAAGACCCAGCACAACCAAATATATATATATATATATATATATTAAGATGAAGACTTAAAACCAATAGCCTTCTTCCACTGTAAGAAACTAGGGGAAAAAAAGAGCAAACCAAATCTAAAGCAAGCAGAAGGAAAGAAGTAATAAAGATTAGAGCACAAAATAAGGAAATAGAGAAAAGACCACATATTGTGTGATTGCATTTATATGAAATGTCCAGAATATGCAGACCTATAGAGACAGAAAGTAGATTCGTGGTTTCCCGGGGCTGAGGAGAGGGAAGGATGGGGAATGACTGCTAATGGGTACAGGGTTTCTTTTGGGGGTGATGAAAATGTTCTAGAATGAGATGGTGGTAATGGTTGTAAAACTGTGAATATACTAAAACCGCTGAATTGTACATTTTAATAGGGTGAATTTTATAGTACATAAGTTAAATTTCGATAATGATGTTAATAAAAAAATCAAAACAGGTAATTGGGTAAAAGGGGGTTGGGGAGAGGCAGAATTGGGGGAAGCATTCTCCAGGGAGGAGTATCAGGGTGTCCGCAACCCCAAGGGGAAAGAGTGTAGTGTGTTACGGAGGCCCTGGGTGGGGTGGGCTGGGCTGGCGTGGGCAGTCTTCAGTTTTATTATTAGTAGAGAGTCGCTGGGGGGTTTCGGTGGATGGTTTCATAGGTGCTTTCTCTTCCTTGGGCATTTCCACCTGGGGAAAATGGCCCCTCCGTGAACTCCTAAATTTGCATCTTATTATTCCAGAGAGGAGTTGAGTTGAGACTTCACTCTCTTAGCCAATTTCCTAGCTTCTCAAAGGAGGGACCTCAATATGCCAGTTTGGGCTGAGGGCATCTCTAGAAGACTCAGCTGGTGGTTTCCCTAATGGTTCCAAGTGGCTGGCATTTCGAAGAGCTCTTTGTGACTGTGTGATGCAGACAGATTGGAGAGGGCCAGGAGTGGATTTAAGAGGCACCTGGGGCAGCCCAGGTGAGAAGAACCTGCCCGTCAGGGAGGTTATAGTTCAAGGTCACCCCACTAGATGGAGCCAGACCTGAGTCCCTCTGGCACGGTAACCTCTTCTCTCCACCGGCCACTGATTTGCATCCCCCCCAGGTAGTCTAGGCTTTCCCTGGTGGCTCAGACAGTAAAGAATCTGCCTGCAGTGCAGGAGACCCGGGTTCAATTCCTGGGTCTGGAAGATTCCCTGGAGGAGGGCATGGCAACCTATTCCCATATCCTTGCCTAGAGAATTTCATGGACAGAAGAGCCTGGCATGCAACAGCCCATGGGGTGGCAAAGAGTTGGACACAACTAAACTACCACAGTTTCACTTTCATATATTCTTAAACAGCCCAGAGAGTGGCTGAGATGTCCATGCTTAACGAGCTGGGGGAAGGGAAATGGACATCGTATTAATCAGGCTAAATAGAACTTGTGGCTCACTAGGGCTGGCCTCGCTGCAAACAGTGGAAATGGGCATTTGTTGCCAGGACACTGGAGTAACTCACAGAAGCTCAGGCCCCAGGAAGGGCTGGATCAAGCACACGGATCAGAGGAAGGCCCAGGAGCCCTCTCTCTGCCTTGCGTTTGCTCAGCGCTATTTCGGCTCTCCTCTCCTGGCTCTCAACTGCAGACCACCTTTCTCTTTCCCGGGCATTTCCACCTGGGGAGCATGACCCCTCCATTAGCCCCATTCATTTGCATCTTATTGTCCCAGAGAGCAGTTGAGTTGAGACTTTAGTCTCTCAGCCACTGTCCTTGATTCTCAAGGAAGGGACCTCTAATATGCCAGCTTGGACTGAGTGCACCCCTGGAAGAGTCACTAGTCCTTGTGTAAACTCAGGGATTCTGGAGTCCACAATGCAGCCTGGCACAATGAAGGAAGAAGGGGCATCTGATGGAATGCAAGTGGCCTATGGCAAGGGTCCCTGCACCCCCACCTTGGAGAATGCTCTGCCGAGGATGGATCTGCTTCTAAACTGCACGAGACCTTATTTTGTCACTTGAATTTATTTGGAAACAGCCCTCTGACTGTCCACCTCCCCCACCCCCGGGCCTTCGCTTTCAACTCTTCGCCAGGCAGGGAACATTCCAGAATTTAGAATTAATCTTCCTACTTTTGTGAATTCTGTCCACTTCTCCTGAAAAGCAAGGTCTAGCTCACGCCCTGCTGAAAAGCTCATTGAAAAGGACCCCAGTTATTATCATTGTCTCATTTTCACCTGCTGTTTGAAACTCATAGGTGCTGATTCAGGTGCCTGGAAACCCTGGTGATTGTGGAATAAATGGGCCTCTGATTGGGGACAAGAGGGGACAGGAAATGGTGAGGTCTGGCAGGAGGCAGGTGTGAGGGTCACCTGCCAATCACGTCCCCAACCCCACGGCTACCAGCCTCAGCTCACTGCTCTCAGCAGGCCTGCAGGTAATGTATGCTGTGCCATCTGCCCTTTGTGCCAGGGATGCTGTGGTCGGGAGAGGGAGGGGGCACTGGGAGCCCCAGGCCCTTCATGCCTGGGGCCATTTCCAGGGCTAAGAAGGGGGTTGAACCTGGATGGGGCTTTTTCTCTTGCTGTGAGGAGCAGGGAATTGAAGTCCTTTACTCGGGAGCTCTCTCAGACATCAGAGTGGGAGGCAGGGAAGGATCCTGTCTGCAGATGTGAGTTCCAAAGGCTCATTTCTCTTTGAATTCCTTGCAGCACTTCTAGGAGCGCTGCGGCTGGCCATCTTCTGACAGGCTGTGCGCTGGGTGCCTGGCATGTTGTTATCGATGCTGATAATGATGCTGGTGGCATGCACACGGCTGGTGCCTTACCTCTGATTAGCAGTCACTAACCTCCACGTTTAATTTCTGTTATAATCTAGTGAGTGAAGTAGGACAGATTGTTTTATATACATTTAATAGCTGATAAACCTTCAGGTTGGCTGGGCATGGGATGAAGTGGGTGTGTGAGGAATTTTTCCCCCTCACAGCCACACAGCTGGTCAGAGCTGGGATTGAAAGCCTGTCTTCCAATCTTGGATCCTGGACTCTGTTCACAACAGAGTGGAATGATCTTCTGAATTCTCTCAGGCACAGACAGTGGCTTATTCTTCCTGGTTTTCCTGTCTGTCATCCATCCATCTCTCCATTTATGCCTCCATCTTTTTCTATAAAGGAATTGAGATACTAGTAAGAACATATGTTTCTCTATATACCTTGAATATATAAGAAACTAGAGCTAAAGTAGATACTTAATGCCAGAGCTATGTGTAGATTTTTTTTATATTTGTTTATATACGTATTTTTGTTGTTTAGTCGCTAAGTTGTGTCTGACTCTTTTGTGAGCCCCTGGACTGTGAGCCCCTGGATTCCAACCCCACCAGGCTCCTCTGTCCATGGGATTCTCCAGGCAGGAATACTGGAGTAGTTGCCATTTCCTTTTCCAGGGGATCTTCCCGACCCAGGGATCAAACCCACGTCTCTTGCATATTCTGCATTTGCAGGTGGATTCTTTACCACTGTGTCCTGGGAAGCTCATGTAATTGATAGGAACCCATAAAAATAAGGTCAGGAGAAACCTAAATTTACTGGAAAGTCACAACCAGGGCAAGAGTTAGGCTATATATTCAGGCCATTGAGCTGTGCATGGTTTACTATGGTTGAGCCACAGATTTAACTCAGCTGATGAGTGATCAAAGCAGGGGAAAAATGTATTATTTACACAGTTCATGAGGTCCATAGGGAGCAGGGGACCAGACGCTGAGGGCTTTTCCAGGCAGTTAGATTTGAAGGGAATTTCTTGCCTGGGTGGTCATCTACGAGATCCTGAGGGGCAAGCGAAATACGTGGCACATGTACTGATACTCTCTGTTCCTCCCCTCCTGCCAGCCATCACTAATCAGCACCCTTTCCCACTGAGGCCAGAGAGAGCCTTGCAGTCCGTCAAGCATGGTGTTCCAGGCAGCCATTACCAGCGATGTGGAGCTGGCATGCAGGATGAAACCACGTGCTACTCCAGCTCTGGGGGTGATGGTGGTATCAGGAGTCATTGGGCAATTCTGGATGGAGAGCGCAGGAAGTTGTGGCAAGCACCTCTGCAGGAGTGGACACCATGTCCTGTTGTCCACTGGAGGTGTGTTTGCCGTAAACCGCATCTAGGTGTCCATCGGAGGGACCCGTCAAGGTGATGATGGGTGCTGAGTGTGTTTGGTTAGTACATGTGGTGCATTCTTACTCCTCCCTGCCCCTGGGTGGGTGGCTTACTCAGGACTCTTGATTGCAAATGGCAAAGACCCAACTCAAACTAGTTTCACTGAAAAGTAGACTCGGTGGACCTGGCAAGTTGGGGATCAAAGGACTGATTCAGGCATGGCTGGAACCATGGAACCCATTTTGAGAAGTTCTTCATGATGATGTCCATCCCTCCCACTTAGCAGCACCTGCTTCTGTTCCCCACTGGGGATTAGGTGCTAGATGTGGTCTTCTTCTCACCACCTTTCTTCCTGTTATTAGCTTGTTTGCACTCTGAAAAGTCAACAATGGGATCCTTGTCACCTTCCTTGGCCCTTCAGGCAGGTGTCAGCTCCTTCCTGCATGACCTTTGCCCTCCTCGAGATGCACGTGGGAGGCCCTGGCGTTTGAGTCATTGGTTATGTTATCTAGGCCTCAGCTTACCTTCTTCGTAGGGAGCTACACCCAGATGGATGTCCCACCCCCAGCAGTTGAAGTTTCAGGAAGTCATGAGATGCTGATGTCCACTGCCTGGAATGAATAGTTTGGATACCTTTCTGTAAAATGTGCCCTTTTAAAAAACAACAACAAAGTCCTTAAAACTTGTAAAAGTGGCGAGACTTTAAACAATTAAAAAAAAAGGAATGCAAACATCCCCAAGAGAGGCCTCCCTCTGATAGAAGGTGTCCTTCATCTGTTTGGCTTTGTTGTTGTTTAGTCGCTAAGTCGTGCCCAACTCTTTTGCCACTCCATGGACTGTAGCCCCCCCAGCCTCCTCTGTTCAGCTTTAGAAAATGTCATTAGGAGGAACTTGGTCACCCATGGATTGGCTTCAGCTGGGCGTCGGTCCACCCAGAGAATCCAGGCCTTGGTTTGGCTCCAGCTGGGCCTTCCCGCGGCTGCCACTTATTGACTTAAGTCCCAGTGATTCAGATCTTCATCAGGGTCGCCCCTGACAACGCGTGGCGGGAGGAGAGGGGACCCGCCTCCTTCTAGACGCCTGCAGGGCCAGGCCCAGGCCAAGACCCCTCGGTTCCTGGTAGGTGTTTTGGGGTTCTTTGGCAGTGAGGGGATGGGAAGATTTCATTTTTTCTGGAGCCAAGGCTTTTCCTAGAACTTTGCTAACTCCCGGGAAGGGTGTGTCTGCTGGGAGAGCAGTGTTAATGGTTGACTTGCTTTTTTCTGGGTTACTCCAAGGCCTGTGGCTTCCCAGGGAGAGGGGGCAGGGATTGGAGAAGGGAGGAGCATCCCTGAACCCCCTTGACAGTTGCCACACTTTCCGCACCATCCTGTAGGCCGGGATAGCTTAGGGGTGGATGAAGGAGGGGATGTGTGCTTTGGAAGAAATGGGCCCGGAGCCAGGGGGAGAAAAGGGCCCCATTTACTACAACTGAACAAATTGGAACTTTCTGTTTGTTAAATATTTTTTATTGCACGTGAAGGCACTGAAAGGGGGGCTATATTGTGTCTGGTCTCCAGATGACTATGAGACAGGACCAGGAAAACCAAGAGCCATGCAGGAGATGTAAGAGATGTGGGTTTGATCCCTGGGTCTGGAAGATCCCCTGGAGAAGGAAATGGCAATCCACTCCAGTATTCTTGCCTGGGGAAATCCTATGGACAGAGGAGCCTGGCGGGCTAAAGTCCATGGAGTCACAGAAGAGTTGGGTCATGACTGAGCACGCATGCATACAGTAATATTAAGTATTTTATACAGATGAGCACTTTAAACATTGTAATGATTAGGTATTTATTTTAGTGTGCATTAGACCATGACTTTTTGTTTTAAAGTTCCCTTCTGTTTATAGCAAAAGATATGGTTTTCTCTTTGTGGTGGAGTTTCCTTTAAAAATAAACTTAAGTAAAAGAGTGAGTTGACTTAAAGAGAAATATTAAGTAAAGAGTAGTATGGATGGCAGGTGGCATGGGGATGCCTGAGGTTTGGGAACAGTGTGCTGGAGGAATTCAGAGGCTCAGAAAGGAAAGGGCTCCTGGAAGAGTCAGCTGGTGTCAGGGAGGGGTAGGATCTAGCAAGGTGGAGGTGGGAGAGGGTGTATCTCACCAGCGGGTGTGCAGATGTGTGTGTGCAAATCTTTTTTTAAAATTTAATTTTCCAATTGGAGGATGATTGCTTTACAGTGTTGTTAGTTTCTGCTGTACAACAGCATGGATCCACTCAAAGTATACATATATCCGCTCCCTCCTAAACCTCCCTCCCACCCTCAGTGTGTGCAAATCTTGGTATCCATTTTAGTTGCAACATATGGAGAAGGAAATGGCAACCCAGTCCAGTATTCTTGCCTGAAAAATCCCATGGATAGAGGAGCCGGGCAGGCTACAGTCCAAAGGGTGGCAGAGTATCAGACATGACTGAGTTACTGACCACAGCACAGGGCACATGAGTCCTGTAGGGACTGGAGTTTGGGCCTGGACTGCTTGTGGAGGATCTTGAATCCCAGGATATGGACTCCAAACGTGAGCAGTGGGAGCCATTGAAGGTGCTGGAGTGGGGGCGGTGATTCATGACTATCCTTGAAGAGACAGAGTCCTGGTTAATGAGGCAGGATGACCAGCCAGGGGCCTAAGGAAAAAGTGTGTAAGAAGCCAAACTACAGTCATGGCTGAGGACCAGAAGCTCAGCCACTGGCCCATCTCCTGCTGGCTGGTGCTGGCTAGCAGCCTAGAGACATTGGAGAGAGTCAGGTCTGGGTTGATGAGCCAACTCTGGGTCTCTCTCTTGAGAGTCCCTTGGACTGCAAGGAGATCCAACCAGTCCATCCTAAAGGAAATCAGTCCTGAATATTCATTGGAAGGACTGATGCTGAAGCTGAAACTCCAATACTTTGGCCACCTGATGGGAAGAACTGACTCATTTAAAAAGACCCTGATGCTGGGAATGATTGAAGGCGGGAGGAGAAAGGGATGACAGAGGATGAGATGGTTGGATGGCATCACCAACTCAATTGGACATGAGTTTGAGTAAGCTCTGTGAGTTGGTAATGGACAGGGAAGCCTGGTGTGCTGCAGTCCGTGAGGTCACAAAGAGTCAGACACGACTGAGCCCTGGACTGAACTGAGGGGAGGTGGTGGGAGCTGGGCAGGGGTGTGGATCAGAAGTTGTGTGTGGAGGCCCAAAAGGGAGGTGCCTGTCTCCCCCAGCTGAGCCCAGTGGCCCATTCCTGGGATCTCCTGGCTGAGTGTGGAATGTTCTGGGGGAAGCGGGTGGGGTCTGCTGCAGGAAGCTCCTCTCTGGGTCAGAGAACCGATTCCTGCAGAAAGAGGAAGCACTCGGTTTCCTGCCCTGCAGTTTGATCAGGACAGCCTGGCTAACAGCCCTGGGCTAAGATTTCATTCATCAGCTGAGCCTGTGGGCGTCAGGGTCATAGATTTTCGTTGTTGTTTAATTGTTCCATTTTTTTTCTTCTAGTTCAGAGTCTATCCCCAGGAGTTCAGAAGCAAGCTTGATTTAAAAACAAGGTTTTTTCTTCCCTTTGAGGGCCAACTCTGGGCCAAACACTATGTCTAGAAATTTTACTACGTTCACCCTGGACAAGACCTGCTGGGGAAAGAAAGTGTCATGACCTGCATTGTACAGAGGATGAAACAAGGGGTGGGGAAATGTGGCTACTCCCAAATTACATAGTGGGTTCACTGCAGAGCCTGATTCCAAACTCACATGCTGGGACTGTCGGTGGGAGTAAGAATGTCACCAGCTATGTCACCTGGGAGAAAGAGCTCACTGTCTGTGCTTCCCTGTCTGGCGTGGGGCCGCTCCCTGTAGTGTGCTGGGGTGCAAAATGGGGGTGCTGGGTACCCCCAGTGTGGCTTCAGGGAATGCGTGAGTTATAATACAGCCACGGTGCCATGTAAGTGTTCACCGCTCTTAATGCTGTTGTGATATAAAACTAGACTTGCAATTCTGAACATCAGTTTTATTGGGAGACATTTTTTGGGAGAGTATTACTTAGGGTGGGGGAGAAGCATTGTTTGTTTAATTAATTTTGGCTGTGCTGAGTCTTTGTTGTGCTTGGGCTTCTCATTGCAGGGGCTTCTCTGGCTGCGGAGCCTGGGCTCTAGAGTGCGGCTAGTTGCCGCTCTCCGGCTTAGTTGAGCCACAGCTTGTGGGATCTTCCCGGACCAGGGATCGAACCTGTGTCCCCTGCCTCGACAGGTGGATTCTTAACCACGGGAATACCAGGGAAGTCCAGAAGGGTTGTTTTAATTTTAAAAGAATTAATTCACATGGTGTAGAATGGGAAATCTTGAACTTGGAGACGCTGCCTTTGGCCTGGCTGTTTCTGGCCACACTCCCCTTCCCTAGATGCCGGGGCAGGTGCATGTAGGGAGGAGGGGAATCTGTGTTCGCTTTCCACTGTTATTGACCTCACTCAGGTGAAAGCCTGAGAACAAAGTTGGGCTTCCTTGGTGGCTCAGATTGTAATGGATCCGCCTACAATGCAGGAAACGCAGGTTTGATCCCTGGGGTTGGGAAGATCCCCTGGAGAAGGGAATAGCAACTCACTCCAGTATTCTTGCCTGGAAAATCCCATGGACAGAGGAACCTGGTAGGCTACAGTCCATGGGGTCACAAAGAGTCGGACATGACTGAGCATCTAAGCATGCACGTGGCTGTTTCCATGACTTACCAGGAAGCCCCAGGTCTCTGATCTCAACCTGCCATAAATTATTGCCCAGGAGCTGTGTCCTAATTGCCTATGGCCTTAACCGGCCATTCTCTGAGTTACTTTCCGGCTCTAGCTTTCAGAGAGCCCTCTGCCTTTCTGGCAATTCTACCAGGACGACTCTCTTCCTGGAATGCCTTCTCTCTTTCAGCTCTCTGCTAGACCTTCTTCCGCTTGGAAGCCCTCTGTGATTGCTGTAAAGAGAATGCCTAACTGAGCCTGCTCTTTGCTCGCACTCTTCTTGGTACAGTCCCAGCATTTATTAGAGATATTGTCTGATTCATTCAGGATTCCTCCCACTTGTATACAGTTTGCACTGGGTATTCACAGCCAACAAAACAGAGGTGGCCTCTTTCCCTACAGACCTTACAGAGATTAACGAGTAAAGAAAGAAATGCATGCATTCAAATTGTGACGCATCCAGTGAAGACCTTTCCCTCTTAAGTGCTAGGCTGTGTCTCCCAGCCATGTGAGCCATGAGATATGGATGGAGATGTTTGTGGAATAAAGGCACAAACAGTACGCACTCTCCTTGTTTGCAGATAGGAGGAGATCAAATTGTTAATCAACATGAAAACAATTTGAAAAATATGACACATTATACACATCTAATTATAATTATAGAGTATCACAAGATTCTTTCTCATTGGTGAAGATGAGGGCAATATATTTTTTGTCTATAGAAGAAAATTAAGAAAAAATTTCCCCCTATCTTATTGGTAGCATTTGACTTAATTTTTTTTTTAAGTTTATAGAAAAAAATTGAGTGAAGTGTAGAGTTCCCACATTCTTCCTTACCCCAGTTTCCCATTATTAACATTTTTTTAATGTGTCATGTGTTTGTCATAACTCACAGAGTGTACCCCAAGAGTGACCACCTAATGAAAACTATGGGCTTTAGTTTACAATAATGTATCACTATCACGCTTGCCTTGGTGGTTCAGTGGTGTAGAATTGCCGTGGTCAGGGACTCCCACGCATATTTATTTCTGATTGCACTGGGCTACTCTCCAGTTCCGGTACCCAGGCTTCTCACTGGGGTGGCTTCTTTCATGGAGCACAGGCTCTCGGGTGCTCAGGCTCAGAAGTTGCATAGCACAGGCTTAGTTGCCCCATGGGACATGGAATCTTCCAGAACCCGTGTCCCCTGCATTGGCAAGCATATCTTTAACCACTGTACCACCAGGGAGTCCCATTATTAATACCTTACATCAATGCAGTACATTTGTTACCAATGATGAGCTGATGGCGATAGTGTTCGTCACTCAGCCGTGTCACTCAGTCGGGTCTGACTCTTTGTGACCCCATGGACTGTAGCCTGCCAGACTGCCCTGTCCCTGGAATTCTCCAGGTAAGAATACTGGAGTGGGTTGCCATTCCCTTCTCCGGGGTGTCTTCCCAACCCAGGGATCTAACCCGGGTCTCCCACATTGCAGGCAGTCTTTACTGTTTAAGCTACCAGGGAAGCCCCAAACACAGAGTGCAGTGCATTGGCTGGGAATCGAACCTGGGCCTCCCGAGTGGCAGGCGAGAATTCTACCACTGAACCACCAATACACGCATGATAGTGATACATTATTGTAAACTAAAGCCCATAGTTTTCTTTGGGGGGTCACTCCTGGTGTATATTCTATGAGTTATGACAAATGTATAATGACATGTATCCACCATGACCATATTATTACAGAATTATAGTTTCACAGTCCTAAAAATCCCCTGTGTCCCACCTATTCATCCATCTCTCCCCCTGAACTTCTGATCTCCTTACTGCCACTGTAGTTTTATCTTTCTCAGAATATCATACCTTTCAGATTGGCTTCTTTCCTTTAGCAGTATGCATTTAAGCTTCCTCCGTGTCTTTTCATTGCTTGGTAGCTTTTTACTTTTTTTATTTATTAAAATTTTTTTTTTTACTTTTATTGCTGAGTTTTATTCCATTGTTTGGATATAGCACAGTTTACTTATTCATTCACCTATTGAAGGACATCTTGGTTGCTTTCATGTTTTGACAATAATGAATAAATCTGTATAAACCTTAGTATGCCATATTTGTATGTGTGAAGATGTAGGTTTCCAATTCTTTGGGTAAACACCAAGGAATGTAACTGTTGGATCATATAATAAGAGTACATTTGGTTTTATAAGATACTATTTTTCAAAGTGGCTGGACCATTTTGCAGTGAATGAGAGTTCCTATTGCACAGCATCCTTGTCAGATTTGGTATTGTCAGTGTTCTGAATTTTGGCCATTTAATAGGTGTGCAGTGGTATTGCATTGTTATTTTAATTTGCAGTTCCTCAATGACATATCACATTGAGCATCTTTATGCTTATTTGCCATCTTGTATATCTTCTTCGGTGAGGTATCTGTTTGGGTTTCTTGCCTATTTTTAACTGGGTTGTTTGCCGCCTTATTTTTTTTAATATCGTTTTCCCTATTTAGAATATTATTCATTGTCTCTACTTGAAAGGATAATGAAGGATTGTGTGTGGGTGAGGGTGACTGGCATGGGAAAGTGAGAGTGTTAGTCACTCAGTCATATCCGATTCTTTGCAAGCCCATGGGTTGTTGCCTGCCAGGCTCTTCTGTCCCTGGGATTTCTCAGGCAAGAATACAAAAGCGGGTTACCATTTCCTTCTCCCGGGGAACTTCCCAACCCAGGGATTGAACCCAGGTCTCCCAAATTGCCAGCAGATTCTTCACTGTCTTAAGGCCCCAAAACACACATACTTCTGTTAAGTGCTAAGAACTTGGGATACCCTTGAGATCAAGAGCTTGAGCTTGGAGTTCAAATCCTGGGCTTTGTCACTCACACGCTGTGTGACTTTGGGTACATCACGTACCTCCCTGAGCCTCAGTTTGCTCACCTGTAAAATGGAGATGTTAAAACCTGCTGTGAAATAGAGATGATGATTCTATAACGTACTTGGCACCCAGCTTGAGAAATAGCAAATGCTCAGTAAGTGGTGGGTCTTCTCATAGATACTGAGCAGAAATACCTTTTGCTCAGAAATACCTTTTGCTCAGAAATACCTGTGTGACATTTTGGGTTTCCCTTGGGTCCTCATTTTCAAGACCTCAGAACCCACTAGAATTCCACTTGCACTTAAAGTGCACAGTTGGGATGTACCTGCATGTGGGGAGCCAGCCATGTCCCCGCAGGTACCCACTTCTCAGCCCCAGCCCTTTGCATCCTCCTCTCCCTTCCCCACTGGGAGCTCTGGACTCATCCCGCTCACCTCTTCTTGGTCATTCCTTCCACCCACCATGTCCCCTGGGCTCCTGTTTCTCTAGCCTGGCTGTGTATATCAGCACCCCAGCTACTCCCCGTTCTGACTTCTCTGAGGATGGATTCTAGGCCTGTTTTTTTTGTTTGTTTGTTTGTTTGTTTTTTTTTTGAGGGAGAGCCTGCTGGTGGCATTGAGGAAAAGGCAGAGAGGCAGGAAAGTGACCAGGTTGGTGGGGTCCTCCCAGCAGTGATTCTAGACTGGCCCACTCCTGGCTCCTTTGCAGATGGGCCCTAGGATTGGTTTCTGAGGTGGCCTCACCAACATGGTCCCCACCCTTCTCAGGAAAGCCACATGCCTTCTTCCCTCTTGCTGGCTTCTCTTCCCTGTTGATAATACACTTTGCTCACCAGGCATCTGCCCTGCCCAGAAATGATCTCCTCTGGGCGTTTCCCGCAGTACTGAATGAAAGGCCCAGAAACCATCCACACACACGCAGGCTACTGGGAGACAGGGCCACGCCTTCTAAGGTTCTTTGTAGAGCAGTCAGATAAGCACCGGGATTGACCACAAGCAGAGGGTGAGTTCTGCAAAGCTGCCGCTCCCTCCCACTGGGGAAGCCGCAGTTCAGCATTTATGCTCATAGTGGGGAGTAATAATAGAATATTATTATAATATATTATTCTATTATAAACTGACCTCCTGGGCCATTGAGAGAGTAAAATGAATTAATTCATGTCAAATGCTCAGAACAGAGCTCCCACATTCAGTGTTCAATGAGGGTGTTGGCTGATATTGCCATCATCTGCTCAGATCCTTTCTCCAAGGCTCCCCCTCTCACTCCCCTTACCCATCTCATAGCTACTACCTGCTTCAGTTCCCTCAGGTGAGCTTAGGGGATTGAAGGGACATTTGGGAATGTCCTGAACCCTAAGGATTGTCTTGTTTATTCAGTTCAGTACAGCACTGTTCACTGATGCTTCCTACCTGTGCTCTTCTGGGTACTGAGAATTTCAGGTGAATAATACTGATGATGGTGGTGGTGCTGGTGGTGGTATGATGATAGTGATGATGGTGATGATGGTAACTGTGGTGATAGTGATGGTGGTGATGGTGATGATAGTGATGATGGTGATGATAACAGTGATGATGGTGGTAGTGGTGATGATGGTGATAATGGTAACTGTGGTGATAGTGATGGTGGTGATGGTGCTGGTGGTGGTGATGGTGATGATAGTGATGATGGTGATGATAACAGTGATGATGGTGGTGGTGATGATGATAGTGATGATGGTGATGATGGTAACTGTAGTGATGGTGATGATAGTGATGATGGTGATGATAACCGTGATGATGGTGATGATGGTAACTGTGGTGATGGTGATGATAGTGATGATGGTGATGATAAGTGATGATGGTGATGATGATAACAGTGGTGATGGTGATAGTGATGCTGGTGGTGGTGATGGTGATGATGATAGTGATGATGGTAACTGTGGTGATGGTGATGATAGTGATGATGGTGATGATAAGTGATGATGGTGATGATGATAACAGTGGTGATGGTGATAGTGATGCTGGTGGTGGTGATGGTGATGATAACAGTGATGATGGTGATGATGATAACAGTGGTGATGGTGATAGTGATGATGATGGTGGTGGCAGCAGCCCTTCACTGAGACTGCACAGTATTATGGGTCCTATCTGTGTGTGTTACCTGTACCATTTAAGCCAGAGTTTTTCTAACTGGCGCTTTGACATTTTTGTCTGGCTAATCTTATGTTGTTTTGGGGTGGGGTGCTCTGCTGTGCACTGTAGGGTGTTTAGCGGCATCCTGACCTCTCCCCACTACCCATCTGGCCCCCAGGTATGTCCTGGGGGAACAAAATCACCCTGATTCAGAACCACTGATCTAATTTACTCTTCCCCACAGGCCAGGAAGCAGCTACTCATTTTACTGATGAGGCAACTAAGGCCTAGAGAGATGAAGGAAGCTGCCAAGGTCACTGAACTAATAATTCACACAGAGCCAGAAGGCAGATCCCAGATACCTGCCCCAAAGAACAGACTCAGAAGGAGTCTGCCCTTTATGTTTTGGCAGAAGAAGAGAATTCATCAGCCATTGGCCGGGCCACCTGGGGTACGTGACCAGGTTGGGGCCTGCTTGGTCAGCCTGGGTATCCATTGCCAGATTCATTTGGAGCTAATAAAACCTGTGGCTGCTGCCCATTTTCTGACTTGGTTTGAAACCAAAGACTGAATGTATTTATGTGGAGACTCTCTGCAGGTCCCTGGCCTTGGCCACGACACTGTTTCTCCTTCCTCCAGACAGAGCCCTGTCTCCTGTGGACACCCGTGGGGAGAAGGAACAGGCGTGGGTGTATTTTTCTGCAGACGGGCCTCCTAGGTGCATTCTTCCACTGAGGCTGTGAATCTGGTTTACGGTTTGCATGCCCAAAGTATTCTTTTGTAATTTTATTCAATAATAGTTTATCATGAAATATTAAAAATATATAGCAGAGTTGAAAGAAGTTTGTGGTGTCCACCTGGATGCCCACTGCTTTAGATTCTACTATTAATATTGTACTGCACTTGTCCCCCAGGTCAGCGTCATCTCTGACTGGTGGGTATGTGAACACACTGGAAATTCTCCCTGAGGAGAATACACCGATAACATACAGTGGTAATGAGACAAAATGCTCCCCAGGTTAATGGGGGAGGTCCAGTGTCATGGATGACTCAACTCATTGTTAAAGCAAAACTACAACTATACTCCAATAAAAATTAATTTTAAAAAAGATAAAATGTTTAAAAATAAATAAAGAAAAGTAATGAAAACAAGGCACTAAGTAGATTGGAAAGTTACTTAGTTAAAAATGTCATCTAGTATTTAGTCCATGCCATCTTAAGGTATAGAAATAATACAGGTTCAACAGTTTCTTTTATTTTTACTTTTTTGGCTGTGACCTGCAGGATGCAGGATCTTAGTTCCCTGACCAGGGATTGAACCCAGGCTCTCAGCAGTAAAAGCACTCAGTCCTAACCACTGGGCTGCCAGGAAGTCCCCAAGTGCAATAGTTTCAAGCAATAGATGTCATACAAACTGCCTGACACAAAGAAGGCCACATGTGTGAAATTCTGGATTATGTCTTCTTTTCCTTTTGTGGAGTCATCCTTTGTCTCAGAAATAAGAAAGACCTTGGCAGACATCTATCCCCTTCCTCCTCTAACTACTGCTCCCTCCAGTCCACATCTCATGCGGGGAAGTGGGGGTGCCCACAGCCACCCCTTGAGTCCCTTCTCACCTTTCCCAGCTGGGCTTTGGGCTGGAGGGGGATGTGGACACCATCCTTTGAGGCCGCAGCATGTCACATATCCCTTGGTATATATGATTCTGAAGAACAGGTACCTTTAATCAACCTTGTTTTTATTTTATATATTTATTTGGCCACACAGGATGTGGGATCTTAGTTCCCTGACCAGGAATTGAACCCATGTCCCCTACATTGGAAGCACAGATTTTTAAATCACTGGACCACCATGGAAGTCCTGAACTTGTTGTTTTATAATTTTGAAACAAAGCTTTTTATTTTGAAATTATTTCAGTTCAGTCGCTCAGTCGTGTCCGACTCTTTGTGACCCCATGAATCACAGCATGTCAGGCCTCCCTGTCCATCACCAACTCCAGGAGTTTACTCAAACTCATGCCCATTGAGTCAGTGATGCCATCCAGCCATCTCATCCTCTGTCGTCCCCTTCTCCTCCTGCCTCCAATCCCTCCCAGCATCAGGGTCTTTTCCAATGAGTCAACTCTTCAGATGAGGTGGCCAAAGTATTGGAGTTTCAGCTTCAACATCAGTCCTTCCAATGAACACCTAGGACTGATCTCCTTTAGGATGGACTGGTTGGATCTTCTTGCAGTCCAAGGGACTCTCAAGAGTCTTCTCCAACATCATAGTTCAAAAGCATCAATTTTTCTGCATTCAGCTTTCCTCACAGTCCAACTCGCACATCCATACATGACCACTGGCTTATTTAGGTTTCCATAAATGTCGAAAGGATGGTTCACAGAGTTCCTGCCTACCCCCCACCCTGCTTGCCTTGTTAATATCTTATATAACAATGTAACTGCTCCTCAGTTTATTTTTTTAAATATTTTTTAATATATTTGCTGTACTGGGTCTTAGTTGTAACATGTGGGATCTCGTTCCCTGACCAGGGATCAAACCCAGACCCCCTGAATTGGGAGCATGGAGTCTTAGCCATGGGACCACCCAGGAAGTCCCCTCAGTTTTTCCTTATCATTTATGACCTTCACATTTCAGAAGAATTCTGATCAGTTGTTATGTGGAGCATCTCTCCATTTGGATTCATCTGATATTTTCTTATGTTTACATTGCAGTTGTGTGTTTTGGGCAGGAATACCACCAAAATGATGATGCATCTTCCTCAGTACATGGTATCAGGAGGGCCTTGATGTCCATGTGCCTTCTCACTGGTGATACTAGTCTTGATGACTTGGATAAGGTCGTATCTGCAAGGTGTCTCCCCTGGAAAGTTACTGTTCTTTTAACTTTGTCATTTTAGTATCCGTCCATGAGTCTGGCCTGAAACAGTTTTTACTAGGGTGCTTTAATGCTGATTCTTCTGTTTCCTTCATTCCTTCTGTACCAGGCAGACTGCACATATATTTCAGGTTCAGTTCCAGACCACTGGGATAAAGTGAATGTCAAAGAGAGTCACACATTTTTTGGTTTCCCAGTGCTTGTAAAAGTTATGTTCACACAATAAGTGTGCAGTAGCATTGTGTCTAAAAAACAATGTAACAACCTGAGTAAATTAAAGTCTCTCAGTTGTGTCAGACTCTTTGGGACCCCATGGACTGTAGCCCACCAGGCTCCTCTGTCCATGGAATTCTCCAGGCAAGAATACTGGAGTATGTTGCCATTAACTTCTCCAGGGGATCTTCCTGACCCAGGGATCGAACCCAGGTCTCCTGAATTGCAGGCAGATTCTTTACTGTCTGACCCACTAGGGAAGCTCCTAACAACATACATGCCTCAAATAAAAAAATACTCTGTTGCTAAAAGATGCAAACTCTCATCTGAGCCTTCAATAAGTTGTAATATTTTGGTAATAATAACATCAAAGATCACTGATTATAGATCACGTAACAATGATAAAAGTAATGAACATTTTGAAATAGTGCAAGAATCACCAAAATGTAACACAGAGACACAAAAAGTGAGCAAATGCTGTTAGAAAAATGGCCCCAGTAGACGCTCAGTGAAAGTTTGCCACAAACCTTCAATTTGCTGAAAAACACAATTATCTGCAAAGCACAATTAAATGTGGTGTGCCTGTATTTGTTAACCGGTGCCCTTCTGTAAGAGAGAGTTGTCTACCTCCCCTATTTATTCAATTTTTATATCATATTTATTTTATCTTATGGGTTATAATCCACTACTATTGTTATTTTTGTTGTTGGAAAAATTGTTCCAGCTTTTGAGACTTCCCTGGCAATCCAGTGGTTAAGACTTGACCTTCCAATTCAGAGGATGTGGGTTTAATCCCTGGTTGGGAGCTAAGATCCCACATGCCCCTGGCCAAAAAACAAATCATAAAACAGAAGCAATATTGTAACAAATTTAATAAAGACTTTCAAAATGGTCCACATAAAAAAAAATTAAAAAAAAACCAAACAGTTCCAGCTTTAGCCGTTGAGAGTTCATCATGGAAGTTTTCTTGTGAAAGTTTTCAAAGCGTACAGAAAAGCTGGACAAACAGGACCAAGAAGCCCCTCCACTTAGATTCAGTCATTCTTAGCATTCGACCATATTTGCTTTCTCTCTCTTTCTCTTCCCTGCCCCTCTCCCACAGTGTTTTCACAAATGCACCATCTGTTGTTTTCATATCGAGGTTAATTTGTAGTTAATCTGTCCCCAGGCCATCAGGGGGTGATGGTAAAATGTGAGTGGCCAGTTCTTTGTCCCCTGGAGACTGTGCGCCTGGTTGTCCTGTCCAGACCCCTCAGTCTGTGCTTCACTGTGCTCCTTGCTTTGTTTTCTAACAGCTTTATTGAGATGTAATTCATATACCATAGAGGTCACCCATAAAAAGTATACAATTCTGTGGGGTTTGGTATATTCACAGATAGAAGCAGCCATCACCACTGTCAGTTTTAGAACATTTTCATCTCCCTTTTAAAAAGAGACTCCATATCCTTTAGCTATTACCTGTCTTCCTCCCCAATAAGCTCTAGGCAGCTACTATTATTATTTTGGCTGTGCTACACAGCACATGAGATCTTAGTTCCCCAGCCAGGGATCCAACCCATGTCCCCTGCAATGGAAGTGCAGAGTCTTAACCACTGGACCACTGAGGAAACCCCAGCCCTACACAACTACTAAATCTATTTAGAGTCTCTATAGAGGTGGCTCAGAGGGTAAAGCATCTGCCTGCAATGCGGGAGACCTGAGTTCGATCCCTGGGTCAGGAAGATCCCCTGGAGAAGGAAATGTCAGTATTGCCATACTCTCCAGTATTCTTGCCTGGAGAGTCCCACAGATGGAGGAGCCTGGTAGGCTATAGTCCACAGGGTCACAAAGAGTCAGAAACGACTGAGTGACTTTAATTCTAGATGTGTCTGTTCTGGACATTTCACATAAAAGGAGTCATATGCTATGCTGTCTTTTGTGGCCTGGCTTCTTTTAACACAATGTTTTCAAGGTTCATCCATGTTGTTGCATGAATCAGCATTTTGTTCTTTTTTATGGCCATGTAATAGTCCACTGTTAGACTGTTATATAGTTACACTGCATCTTGTTTACCAGTTGATGGACATTTGGGTGATTTCTACGTTTTGGCTGATGTGAATAGTTCTTCTATGAACATCTGTGTACGTTTTTGCTTTGAAATGTATTTTCTAATCATTTTGTATTTTCTAATCATTTTCTAATCATTTCTAATCCTTTGGATTAGGATTGTAATTCTGTATTTATTTTTTTGAGGAACTACTGAACTGTTGTCCACAGTGGTGGCACCATTGGTACCATCAATGAATTAGGGTCCCATTTCTCTGCATCCTTGCTAACACCCATTAATTTCTGTTCTTAAAATGATAGCCATCCTGGTGGGCGTAAAGAGGTATCTCATTGTGGTTCGGGTTTGCACTTCTCTGATGGCTGATAATGTGGAGTGTCTTTCCCTGCGCTTTTAGGCATGTGTGCCTCTCCTTTGGAGAAATGTCTTTTCAGATCCTTTGTTGTTGCTATTCAGTCACTAGGTCATGTTTGACACTTTGCAACCCCATGGACAGAGCCAGCCAGGCTCCTTCATCCGTGATATTTCCCAGGCAAGAGTACTGGAGTGGGTTGCCATCTCCTTCTCCAGGGGATCTTCCTGGATCAGGGATCAAATCCATATCTCTGGCACTAGCAAGCAGATTCTTTACTGTTGAGCCACAAGGGAGGCCCCATTCAAGTCTTTTACCCATTTATTAGTTGAGTTGTCTTTTTATTGTTGAGTCATAGGCGTTCTTTATCTTTTCTGGATACTAGACCCTTATCAGATATTTGATATGCAAATTTTTTTTCCATTCTATGAGTTACCTTTTCATCTTCTATTTTCACATTTTATGAATCATTTATGTATATATTTCACTCTACATGGACATTTGAAACTATTTCTTGTTTGCGTGCATTAAGATAATTTAACAATAAACATACTTGTACCTATCTTTTATTGTACAAGTGAACCCATTTTTGAGGGAGAAGATAGTTCCAAGACCAGGGTGGCAACTTTTTTAGCATCCTTGCCTTCCAAAATTACATTGTCACATGTTCAGCTTTAAAGATTTGCACCCATGAGAATAAGATGGGTTGTGCTGGCTGCGTGTGGGCCTCGGTCGCAAGGTACAGTCATTGAAGCCGCCCATTTTATTCAAAATCTTGAAAGGCAGTGTTTATTAATAGACATTTTTTCTCTTTCTCTCAAACACTCAAGGTAGACCTGAGCCATAAAAATCAGGGTGGTTATACATGGAAAGCAATAGTAATTCTGCGTTTATGAAATTTAATAAAAGGTTTGTATGGTAAGCATTTGTTCTTTTAATATTTTTTTCTATAAATACACCATGAAAATATTGCATTTGGGATTAGGGTTAGTTCTTTGGTGCACAGAGTTTTTTAATGTCAATGACATCTCCTTTATTTTTTTTTCTTGTGTTGCTTATGCTTTTGATATGAAGTGAAATCTCATTGTGGTTTGGGTTTGAATTCTCTTATATTTATTTATTTGCCCAGAGTCTTAGTTGTAGCACACAGGATCTTCAGTCTTTGTTGTGGCATGTGGCATATCTAGTGTGGCACGTGGGATCTAGTTCCCTGGTCAGGGATCAAAGCCAGGCCCCCTGTATTGGGAGCGTGGAGTATTAGCCCCTGGACCACCATGAAGTCCCTGGATTTACATTCTAATATCTAAGAAACCACTGCCAAATCTGAGGTCATGAAGTTTTGCCCCTCTATTATCTTCTCAGTGCTTTAAAACTTTTAGCTCTTACATTTAGGTCTTTGATCCATTTAGAGTAACATTTTAAAATGGTATGATGTAATGGTCCAACTTCATTCTTTTCCATGTGACTGTTCCGTTGTCATCGCACTGTTTACTGAAAAGACTCTTCTTCTCCCATTGAGTGGTCTTGACACTCTGGTCAAATAATCAGTTGATCACAGATGTACGGGTTTATTTGTGGACTCCCAGTTCTATTCTGGCACATGTGCTTTGAGTGTCTTCTGGGCACAAGGTTTGTCCTGCTCTTGGGGACTGTTTAGTACAGTAGGAGAGGTCAGATGCTTTCACAAGCCACCAGAAACTGGGAAGTGCTGGAAGAGGTAAAAAATGTGGAGATGCCAAGGAGGGAACCAGTGCTTCAGGCCAGGGCAATAGATGTGGATTGGGGAGCAGCAGGGGGCTGTTTGGAAGAAGCCTGGGCTTAAGCATCTAACAGGGAATGATGCCAAGTGTTTCTGTTTGTCTGGAGACAGACTTGGCAAGGTGGCATAGAGCCTGTGGATGGCCTAGCACTCCCAAGTGGAGACAATAGGCTTGATTTGCAAGTGTCTGAGCAGAGCCGGGCTTCTGCAGGGCCCCTCTGGTGGCAGGGTAGGCTGAGTCAGGTGAGTGAGCCAGGAGGCAGGGGAACCACTTAGGATCCTAGGGTGACTGAGGTCTGGATGAGCTCCTGGGTCAGGCAGTGGAAATGGTGGGGAACAAGGGGTCCTGCCTGAGACCTGTGGCTTCATGTCACTCTGCCCTGTGCGCAGAGGAGGAGGCATAGCAGCCCTGGAGACCCTGCTGCCCATTTCCTGGGCCTCACACCTCTAGTCCCAGCTGCTGGCTGCCTGCTCCAGGAAATTCACACCAGCCTGCCTCCTCTGCAGTACCTGCGGTTCTGCTCCAGGTAACCCCGAGCCTTCTCCTGTTTGGCCAATTCCTACAGGTCTCAGTTTCCATGCACTCCTGTCACGCTCCTAAGGGCTGGGAGCACAGAAGAGGCTTGGAGAGTGTGCCCTGCCTTATTGCCTTCATTAGTTGCCACACGCTGCAGCCGGGACTCCTTGAGGGCAGAGAGGGTGACAGAAAGTGCCAGGGGCCAGCTGCATGGCCTTGAGCAAGTGGCTGCACCTTTCAATCATCAGTCAAACCTCTTCTATGAAAGTGGATGATGACATGCCATCCCTTTGGGACTGTGATGAATTTCACTTGGCCAGCGCCTGGCAAGTGGGCAGTGCCTTGTGCAGTCCGATGCTTTCCGTCCCAGTTTGGTAGCTTAGGGCCAGACGGAGCACAAGCAGGCACATTTTGATTTGTGGGCTCCTCCTTAAAGCCTCCAAAACTACTGGCAAAATGTCGGTGCTTCTGTTTAGCCTCTTCCCTGCTCATCTTCTCTGTCCCTAGCCACCTGCTGGCGGTGGTCCCCTTTCTTACCCTCAAATGCCTGCCCCCCGCCTTGCCTGAGTCTTCAGCAGTCCTCGTCAGGGTCTTTCGTGATGGACACCCTCTCTTCTTTGCGGTCTTAGCCTCCACCAGGGGAACTGAGGAGTGTGCAGAGAAATTAATAGCTGGCACCTGGGCTGTGCGTACTTAACCTTGGAGCTGGAACAGGGAACCAACTATTTGTCTTTCCATGAACGAGAGGGGACAGCTGGCTGCAGATAGCAGCTGGGTCAACGGGGGTTGCCTTGGCTGCTGGCTTTAAGCAAACAGCAAGGGCCAGGGTCCCTTCCCCAGCTCTGGGAAAGTGGGCGGAAGAAGACTGAAGGACCTAGCGGAGCCCTGAGGAGAGTCACCGAGAGCCGGGGTCCTGGCAGGGCTGTCGGGGGCCGCTGCTCCTGGGGCCTGAGTGCAGAGGACCAGCCTATTGGCACACCTGTGGCTGGGGTGAGAAGGGGTGGGCCTCTTTTCCTTCCAGAGGCGTCTCTGCCTCATGGAGAGGTTTCTCTTGGGCTCTTCCAACAAGCACCTTTGGGTGCGAGCTGAAATCAGATTTCCTTTGCAGAAATTCTGTTTGCCTGAGATTTCCCACACAAATTGAATAGATGGAAGCAGGCTTGTTTTTCTGCATTAAAAAACGAATAGCATTTACACTCCTCACCATGCACCCCAAGCCAGGTGCCTGGCGACACCTGGGACAGACAACTTAGGCATTTTCTGAACAGAGTCTCCCGAGCCACAGACAGCTGCTTACCCTGAAGGCTTGATTTTATCCTGGTAACCTTTGAGCTAAGTTTCAATTTCATCTCCTGTTCTTTGCTTTTTGTGCCATTGATTTCTTTTTCGGCCATCTGGTGAATCCTATGGAATGTTTCTCAAAATAACGGCTCTCAATGCACGAACAGTGTTACAGAGGAAGCCAATTATATTGACATTATTATCAGGATAATTTTTTTTTAACAAAATAAGCTTCTGACATAGTAACCTATGTGCTTCTTTTTTTGAATCATTAAGTAAACAGCCTTGTTGTTGTTTAGTTACTAAGTCATGTCTGACTCTTTGCGACCCTGTGGACTATAGTCCAGGCTCCTCTGTCCATGGGATTTCTCAGGCAAGAACACTGGAGTGGATTGCCATGCCCTTCTGCAAGTAAACAGCCTTGCCATAGGTCTAGTAACTATTGCAATTTTTTAAATCACCACAACATATGAAATTTTTATTTGCTTTTATTAATTGCTAAATCTATTAGGAGACAGCAAGATTATCAGAAGAACTGGTAACAATAGTTTTTTATTTGAAATAGCTTTCTTTTATTGAGAAAATCTAAACTAATAAGAAGCCGATTTTCTTATCTCAAGTTAATTATTTTCTAATTCTGGTTATTAGATGTTAAAAAAATATTCATGCCAATTTCAGGATTATAAAAATTTAGTTTTTACATATTAATCTATTGTCTCTAGTATAATGTACATCTGAGTGTAACAACTATCATAATTTTAAAGTAGTGATGAGCATAAATAACACTGAGGTATCTGCAGCTTTGTATTGTGATATGAAAGTATCTGTGATCCTGTTGATGACCAAGACACTGGAACTTTTCGTATGACTGTGGTGTGTTGCCTGGGTTCATAATAAATAGGTCATTTCAGTTACAGGTTAATGAAGATGCAGTTTGTTCCCATCCAAGTTCACTGGTCCCCTGTTAAGAACTCCCAAGACAAGCAGTGACCAAAGGAGATTGTTTTCCCAAATGCACTTTTCGTAGCAACCATCACAACTCCCGGGTTTCCCAGGTGGTGCTAGTGGTAAAGAACCCATTTGCCAGTGCAGGAGACATAAGAGACTTGGGTCGATCTCTGGTTCAGGAAGATCCCCTGGAGGAGGACATAGCAACTCACTCCAGGATTCTTGCCTGGAGAATCCCTTGGACAGAGGAGCCTGGCGGGCTACAGTCCATGGGGTCACAAAAAGTCGGACATGACTGAGGGGACTTAGGACACACACAGGCATGCACATGGTAACTCCCTGTCTTAGATGTGTTAATAGATCCCTCTTCCAGTCCTGAGCACCCCAGGACCCCCAGGGTGGGGGGTAAAGACTACTTTGAACATCTGTACATTCATAGGGCCCACTATCTCTGCTGTCCCCACTCTCAAAGTAGGACTCTGGCCTTTCTCTTCCCTAAGTGTTATGGGTTGAATTGTGTCCCGAGGGGGACATATTGAGGAACTTCCCTGGGGGTCCAGTGATTGAGAATTCGAGCTCCAGTGCGGGGTTGCAGGTCTGATCCCAGGTTGGGAAACTAGGATTCCACATGCTGCAGGGCAGCTAAGCTGCAGCTACTGAGCCTGTGAACCCTGGACCCCATTTGCTGCAACTAGAGAGAGGCCCGTGTGCCACAACCAAAACCCGACACGGAATTTTTTTTTTTTAAGGGGGCATGAAGAATCCCTAATGCTCAGAACCTCAGAAGGTGAACTAATTTGAAAATGGGGCTTTGCTGATGTAATTAATTAAGATGAGGTCATATTGGAATCTCCTATGGTCTCTTTATTTTTTGGCCTTGCCACACGGCTTATGAGGTTTTAGTTCCCTGACCAGGGATTGAACCTGGGCACTTGGCAGTGAGAGTCCCAACCACAGGACCGTCAGGAAATTCCTGGTCTTAATTCAACACGAAAAGAAATGCAGGGAGATGGCCACATGGAGACACAGAGGGAGGAATACCGTGTGAAGATGAAGACAGCAGTTGGAGTGATGCAGTGGCAAACCAAGGGGCACCCAGCATTGCCAGCAAACAGCAGAAACTATAGCAGATGCTTCATAGACATTCTCCTCTGGGTCCTTCCGAGGGGGCTTGGCCTTGCTGACATCTTGGTTTTGGACTTCCAGGCTCTACGACTGTTGTAAGGCTCCCAACTCGTGGTACTCAGATATAGCAGCCCTCAGAAGTAATTCCGCCTGGTCCCCTGAGGACCAGAGCACTGCTTTGGGCCCGGGGAGGCTTCCCTCCTTCCTGTGTATTTGAGGATGAGTCCTGCCCCAGGAGTCTGGTTGCCCTGGGGTCGGCTACCATCAGCTCTGTGATCTTCTTCAGCTGGGACCTCCACCTGCTCTCTTTCATGCATTTTAGAAACAACAGAAGTGAGCTATGCCTCTGGGGACAGGTAGGCAGAGCTTGTGGCTGTTAAAATTGGAGGGCTGGTGCCTGAAGTGGGAGGGGGAAGGAGCAGGGCATTTTGCATCTCATTTTGGTTGGAGGCTACAGTTATCGTCTTAGCCTGGGAGTGAGAAATAGGGGAGATAAAGAGACGGGCACGGATTTGGGGCTACTGGAGTGGACGTTTTGGGTGAGGATTTGTTTCCCTGGGGAGAAGACCCCTGCAGCAATAAGTGGGGCCTTTTGTGGGGGGGCGGGTACGGGGAGCTGCCCCCTGCTCACCCTGCAGTCAGCTGAGATGTGTCACATGCCTGGCACAGAGTCAGCACTCAGAGCTTGTTGAATGAATGAATGAGGGCGGTGTAGACAGAAGCAGTGCTGCTTGTCTGTCTGAGGCCAACAGCATGCTCAGTCCTGTGGCTCATGGGGGATGTGGGGATGTGCCCTGGGGCATCTAGGCTAGACTACTCCTTGCAGGGCACAGAACACAGACAGAAAAGGCTGCAGGAATCTAAAGACCCCACCAGAAGTAAAGACCCCCCCACCCTACCCAGGACAGAGTGGACTGAAATGCTGAGGGGAGGCAAATGGGGTCGGTTCCGAATTCCCCGAGGATTGGTGTGGGGCTTCTGCAGGTTGCAGTGACAGGGAAGGTGGGTCACGGGACAAGTTCCAGAAACAAAGCTGAGCAGCCAGGACATGTCCCGGTGCCTAGTGACACGAGTGTGGCCTTGTGGGAGAGATGAGGTGGCAGGTGATACTGGGAGGGTCATTTGGGCCAGTTCGTGGGTGGCCTTGACGAAGCTTGGGTTTTTCTCTTGAACAAAGGGGAGCCACTGAAGGTTTTAAGAGCAAGGGACTTGCATGGTCTGACCTATGCTTTAAGGATGACCTCTCTGACTGCAAGTGAAGGGGGCGTAGTGAGCTCCTGGAGGTCCAAAGGCCGACTGGGAAGCTTCCGCCAGAGTCTGGGCAAAGACGGGGAGAATCAATGAAGGGGTGGGGTGGGAGTGAAGTCACCCAAGGAAGCAGAGCTGGCGGGGTGCCTGATGACAGGGTGAGTCCTGGGGACCTTTGTCAGGCAGCAGCTTCCCCGGGGCTCCTCTCTCATCTCCCGCATCCTCTCCAGCCTTGCCTCGTGCATAATCAGCCCACAGAGAACTTCCCTCGGGTTTCAGACAGGCTTTGAGGCTCCCTGTCTATGTCTTTCATCCTCCGAGTGCCGTGTGACAGGTGGAGGAAATGTTGATGTCTCGGCTCACCTTATCTTGCTTCTATTATCATGTTTCCCGTATCATAGTAACAGAGCAGATGTCAGGGCCTGTTGCTAAGGGTTCCCTGGAATATTAATACCTGGGTGTAGAACTGCAGGCTCTTAGGCAGTGTCTTTGAGGCCTCGGGAAGCAGCGGCTGGGTGGCAAGTATTCTTTTATATTCATCCCTGCTTTTTTTCCCCTCCTCAAGCCCTCATCTCCTCCCCCGACCCCCCGACCCAGGCCCAGCTAGTTGTCTACAAGGCAGACTCAGCAGCAGCCGTGAATAGGTGGCCACCCTCCCCTCCCGCACCCAGGGCAGGCATGACTGAAGGATCACGGCAGGAGATTGAATGCGGGCTCCTGATCCTTCCCCTGGCAGCTGTCCAGGCATCAGCTCAGATTTGGCCCTGGGGTGACCCCCCTCCCCTTCTTCCAGCCCTGCACAGGCTACCTGAGAAGGCTCCGGGCCCTTCCCCAGCCCCCCCTCCTCTGGCACATGGAAGGGGACAGAATGGGTTTTATTTGCTTTTTATGCCCCCTGCCTTGCTTCTCTCATCTGGCCCTTTGACCTTTCCGCTGCTCACCGTTTGCAAGTCCAACTCCAAACACCTCTGGGAGGTTGGGCTCCTCAGGATACTGAGGTCAGGGTTGGGATTTTGTTTACCAAATGCCGTTTGTGTCAGTTATCCATTGCCATGGTAATGCTACATAACATCCATCCCCTAATAGAATAGTTTACTCCATTTAAAAAAATATTTACTTATTTGGCTGCACGGGGTCTTAGTTGCGGCACTCGGGAGCTTTGATCTTCATTGTGGCATTCGAGATCTTTAATTGTGGCAGGTAGGGTCTAGGATTCCCTGACCAGAGATTGGACTCGGGCCACCTGCATTGGGAGCACGGTGTCTTAGCCACGGACCATTAGGGAAAGTCCTACAACATTTCTTGATTGTTTCCGAGTCTACGGGTTGTCTGCTGCTCTTGGCTGGGCCTCATGTCTCCTTTCTCGTGGTTCAGCTGCCCCCAGAAGCCCCTGCATCTGTGTGGAAAGATGCACTTCTGTTGTCTCAGTGGCTGTCTGGACCCGGCATCCTGCCCTTGCTGGTGACTTGTGTTTGCCTTTACACGTGGTGCCCCCACCTAGACCCTGCGGCTCCTTTCCAGCTGTTTCACCCCTCCTATCTCTTTCCCCTTCTTTTCCCTGTATCATGTCTGTTCCTCCCAGGAGATCGGACCCTACAGCTCCATGAAAGCCTATCCATTCACTTCCCAGCCTGGGGCGTCAGACAGGGCTCAGTTGTATTAGCTAAGGTTTCCCTGAAATAAACCAAGGAGGCAAAAACGCCGGGGCTCTGAAGGTGGGAGAGAGCCCCGCCAGGAGAAGCCGTGGGCGATGAGGAGCTGTTCTGTAGTTGCTTCTGTTTCTGTGGCCCCCTGGGCGGGCAGAGCCCTGGTGGGTGGGTGTGATGCTTCCCGAGGGGCAGGTGGTTTTGCCCTCCGGTGTCTTTTTCAGAATCCGGAGCATCTCAGAGACAGCTGCAGGCTGGAAAGGTTTTCAGCGCTGTGTTAAAGAGGCGGTAAGATTTGGAAGGTTGGGTCGAAGAGCAGCGTTTTCCTGGGTTAGTAATGATGTGGGCTGCTCTCTGGAGTTACAGGCGTGCGTTTTCATTTCATCCTCGCTGTGTGCCTGTGTGGAGGCGGAGACCCTGGCTCTTTGTAGAAAGAACCCAGCTGGTGAGGCGTTACCAGACCACCAGGTCACCCGGGCTCGCAGGCTGGGGCCGCTTCACCAGATTCTAAGCCCACAAAGTCCATTAAGAGGGAGAAAAGCTGCCTTTTAAGTAACCCTAAATGTTTGCAGAGAAGAGGTTTTTGTTTTTAGTGGTTGTACTATACACTTTATTCTTTTTTCAATTTTTTTGATGTGGACCATTTTCAAAGGCTATATTGAACTTGCTGCAGTGTTGCTTTTGCTCCGAGATTTTTGGTCCTTTGGCCATAAGACCTGCAGGACCCCATCTCCTCAACCAGGGGTTGAACTCACACCCCCCGAATTGGAAGGTGAAGTCTCAGCCGCCAGGGAAGTCCCTGAACATGTGATTAAAAGCAGTTTATTGGAGATTTACAGACAGATTCTTCCACCTCTGAGTTCTGAGCTTGAAAATACAAAATCCACATGAGACCTCCGGGACACGGCTGCTCACAGCAGAATTTTTTTGTGTGAATGACTCTGGTGATGCGGTTTGGTGATACGTTTCAAAAAAAATGTACACATCTTCCCCTTGGGGAATCTATCCTAAGAAAATAATCAGAAATGGGCACAAAGATTTATCTCCCAGGATATCCATTTAAGGCTGAATACAATAGGGCAAAACTGGAAATAATCCATGTGCCTCCCCCAACAGGAAAATGGGAAAAATAAATCCAGAATACTAAGTTACCATTAAGAATCATGTTTCTGAGGACTTTTAATAATGTAAGAAAGCACAATGTGATAAGAAAGCAAACAGCATAGGTAGTAAGAACCCAATTTTATTTAAAAATCTATGCGCAGCTGTCTAGGAAGACATGGGATGATCTTACATGGAGACAGTAAGTCTTCATCTAGGGGTGGGTGATGAGTGTGTTTAGGGTGCATATTCTACAGTGCCCAGAAGAGACCACAGGAGCTTGCAACTTTTTAAAAATTAATTTATTTTTGGCTATGCTGGGTCTTCGTTGCAATGCATGCCCTCCCACCCTCCTACTCCTCCTCCTCCTTTGGGGCCCTGCTGGAGGGGCAGTGAGCCCAAGAGTGTATTGGATGATGGCGGGCACACAGCTTGGCAGAAGAGCCCCCGGGTCAAGGGGGTGCAGGAAGCCGGGGGACATGGGCCGGCTGGCGGGCAGGGAGCTGGCAGCAGGCTCGGGATGCTTAGATTCAGAGAACCTATGCTGACTCTGTTGGCAGTTTCCTAAGCTGTGTTTCCACGCGCTGCCCTCCTCTCCCACCACCTGTGCTGAGATTGTTCCATATGGGCCAGGGACAGCTGTGCCTTCCGAGATACCAGTCACAGCCCAGGGCAGGCCTCACAGTCCCCGGACAGGGTCTCAGCCCTCACTCGGAGCCACTGCTGTGGACACGCTCAGCCACGAACTTACCACCAGCCAGTGCCCATGGCCCCAGGCCCTGGGAGGGACATCCCCCATCTCCCTGGACCTCTCTGTAGTGTTTGGCTCAGTGGGCTCACCTTCCTCAAAGCTCCAGGAGCAGGAAGGGTGGGGGACCCAGGATGCCTCCTCCTTCCTGCCTTAGGAACCAGGCTGTGGTGGGGGCCCAGATCCCCCCACCAGATTGAAGCAGTGACCAACCTCCCACCCCAGGACCCTTCTCCAGTCCCCTACCTGCCCCTTGGCAGGTGAGAATGTACTGGACCACCCAGAGCGCTCCCTCCAGCCTGTCGGTCTCAGCTCCCACTGGGGAAAAGATGGGGAAACTGAGGCCTGGGGAGAAATAACCAATTGTTCCTGGTCTTGCAGTAAGTTTGCATAGAAGTCAGACTTTCTCGGGTCTTTTCTCTTTGGTCATCCTCACTGCCACCAAACCCTTCCCTTCATACTTACTGCACAAGGTGACTAGGTAGAGAAGGTATATTAATTAAGGGTTAGCAGACCCACATGGGTGTGACCTTTTCTCAGTCTCTCAGCCTGGTACTTTTCTCTTTTGCCAAACAGAAGAAATAATTAGATTGAGAAAGAATAAAAGAGTAGCCTGTGGGTGGTTGCAGAGTTATTTTGGCTCAAGTTAAAAAAAAAAAGCAAAGAAAAGGAATTAGATGTTAGATGGGTCAGTTATTGTTCAGTCGCTCAGTCGTGGCCAGCTCTTTGCAACCCCATGGACTGCATCACACCAGCCTTCCCTGTCCTTCACCATCTCTCGGAGCTTGCTCAAGCTCACGTCCATTGAGTCGGTGATGCCATCCAATGGTCTCATCCTCTGTTGTCCCCTTACCCTCCTGCCTTCAATCTTTCCCAGCATCAGGGTCTTTTCTAAAGAGTCAGCTCTTCTCATCAGGTGGCAAAGTATTGGAGTTTTTGCTTCAGCATCAGTCCTTCCAATGAATATTCAGGACTGATTTCCTTTAGGATTGACTGCTTTGATCTCCTTGCAATCCAAGGGTCTCTCAAGAGTCTTCTCCAACACCACAGTTCAAAAGCATCAATTCTTCGACGCTTAGCCTTCTTTATGGTCTAGCTCTCACATCCATATGTGACTACTGGAAAAACCATAGCTTTGACTAGACAAACCTTTGTCAGCAAAGTAACATCTCTGCTTTTTAATATGCTGTCTAGGTTGGTCATAACTTTTCTTTGGACAGAGAGATGTTAGTTTGGCGATTCTCTTGCCAGTGATCCTCAAACTCTAGCGCCCTAGCAAATGACCCAAAAGGGACAAAAGAGGTTTATTCCCTAGAGGCTCATTTAGAGCTGATGCGTTTGGGGCTGTGAGGAACTGCTGTCTCCTGGAAGTCCTCACCTGTCCCACCATAAAGAAAGTGGCACTGCAAGCATGAGAACGCAGGATCCCTTCCTGCCTCCTCCCCCTGCTCAGCTCCACTCCCTTTTGATTCAGAAGTGACTGCAGAAGATGGAATAATTCCTACCTCGAGGTTCTCTGAATTGTTCCTCCCTCTGGGATCACCACTGGTACGTCCCTGCTTTCGTGGGGGTGCCTGGCAGAGCAGAGAGGCCACCTCCATACTCACTGTTCCTAGCTGCAGCAGTGGGCAGGAAGTCTCAAAGCCCGGCCAGCTAGTCCTGAAAGCAGCGGCCTGGGACTTGTGGTGCCCCCTGCAGGCCTTGGCAAGAATGGCAGTACCTGTGAGGTGGTAGTAGTAGTGTGGTCCTTCCGTCCCGTCTGAACTCTAGCCCGCCAGGCTCCCCCGTCCGTGGGATTCTCCAGGCAAGAACACTGGAGAGGGTAGCCATTCCCTTCTCCAGGGGATCTTCCTGGCCCAGAGATCAAACCTGGGTCTCCTGCATTGTAGGCAGAATCTATGAGGAGATGGACTGCCAGTTAGCCACGGGCTCAGCCTGTCCCCATCAAGGAGACCCCATCACTTCCATTTCTTGATGCTCCCAGAATATTTTTAAAAAATAATAATAAGGAAACAGGGCTACTGAGTTATAGTACGTTTTCTAATGTTTACTTGGAACAGAGTAAGGCGTTTCACACCCATGCAGCAGTGTGACTGCGCTATTCACAAGATAACAGAACTTTAAAACAACAAGGAAACAAACCACAGCTAGAAGTGGGGCCGGTTTAGAGCTGTTTGATGAGCATGTCGTTTTTGACCCCGCCTGTGTTTTCCTGGACTGGATGTGAGCCTCATTTGGGAGAAGGTCAGACTTGGGAGGTGGTATAGACAGCCCTCCCAGCACTGGATCTGGCCCTGGGGTCTCCCCAGGGAGCTCCCCAAACAGCTCTTCGGGGTCTGTCTCTCAAGGTGGCTGGCAGTGGGGAGTGGGTGCCTGGATCACCCCAGTGGGGCAGAGAGACCGCTGTGGTCAAGGTCTGCGCTTGGTCCCTGTGGGGGTCAGTTAGCAGCAGCCTGCATGCCGCCCCCTGCTGGTCATCACAGAAAAGGGTGACGACCATCTGGGGCAACAGCTCTCAAACCGCAGTCCAGTGATTTCGGGGGGTTCCCAGTGCCTTTCAGGGGGTCCGCAAGGTCAGAAATACTTTCTTCATCATCATCACAATATACTTGGTCAAATTCTCTCAAATATGCAGATGAAAAGTTCATTGACCTGATTTCAAACACCACATTGGAACTAATCTTTAAAGATAACTGTCATCTGTTGAGTTTGGGTGCAGAATGAAAGAACATCCACAGTTATCTAGGAAGGCTAAATACACTCCACCTTGTTCCAACTATAGGATGTATCGGTGAGAATCTGGATGTCCTTCATGTACTTTAGCAAAAGTACGTATCACAAAACATTGAAATGTCAGACATGAAACTGTCCTTTGTTAAGCCACACATTACATAGATTTGTTAAAATGCAAAACAATCCCATTATTCTCACTAATTGCTTTTGTTTTGAAAATACAGTTTTTAAATATGTGAGCACCTCATGGGTTTATTATTTTTCGATGACTTGACAATTTAAATTTTTTCTCAGTGTTCATTTTTAATCTGGTAAATAGCAATAAATATAGCCCATATCATTTGGAGTTCTCAAGAATTTTTTTATCAGTTTAGTGAGATGTAGTTCACATACCGTAAATTTCAGACATTTAAATAATACAAGATAGTGGTTTTAGTGAATTCACAAAGCTGTGCGAGCATCCTGCATGCCTGCAAGCATCCATGCATGCATGGACACTTCAGTCGTGTCCTACTCCTTGTGACCCCATGGACTGTAGCCCACCAGGCTCCTCTGTCCATGGGATTCTCCAGGCAAGTATACTAGAGTTGGTTGCCATACCCTCCTCCAGGGGATCTTCCTGACCCAGGGATTGAACCTGCATCTCTGAATGTCTCCTGCGTTGGCAGGCAAGATCTTAACCTCTGCAGCCACTTGGGAAGCCCATACAGCCATCACCGCTGATTCCAGAACATTTCCATCATCCGAAAAAGGACCCTGAACCCATTAGCAGTCACTCCCATTCCTCCCTCCCCACCACCCCCAGCCCCTGGCAACCACTAATCTACCTTCTGTCTTTATGGATTGGCCTGTTCTGGACATTTCACATAAATAGAACCATATGATATGTGGTCTTTTGTAACTGGCTCCTTTCACTTAGAATGTTTTCAAGGTTCATCAGTGTTGTAGCCTGTGTCAGTTCTCTGGTCCCTTTAATGGCCAAACATTCCATTATACAGACATGCCACGTTTTATCCATCCATCAGTTGATGGACATTTGAATTGCTGTGAATATTCATGTAAAAGTTTGTGTATGGACATACGTTTTCTGTGCTCTTGAATTTGTACCCCAAAGCCCTTTCTGGGTCATATGGTAATAACTGTATGTAACACTTAAAGAACTGCCGGACTAATTTTCAAGAGTGTAAAGGAATCCTGTGTTTGAGAACCTCTGGTCTGGAGGGAATGAGACCAGGGGAGTGTGGAGAACTCAGTACTGCCCCTCATCTTTGCTCTGGAACTAGGATTCCCTCAAACTCAGCTCTCTCTCTTCCCCTCCTTACTATCTCCCCAACACATATCCTTTTTAAAAATTATTTATTTATTTGGCTGAGCCGGGTCTTAGGTGGGGCATGTGGGATCTTCAGTCTTCCTTTTGGCCTGTGAGATCTTCAGTGGAGGCATGTAGGGCCAGGGATCAAACCCAGGCCCCCTGCATTGGGAGCACAGTCTTAGCCACTGAACCACCAGGGAAGTCCCCCCACAACACATATCCTTGGTGGTAAGGAGAAAGCCAGCTCAGCTCAACTGCACAAATGAAACCACCAACACGCTCTGGAGCAGGGCCCCCTCCCTTCAGGATTTCCGAGGGGCCATGTTCATTGTGGTCCCAGGGCAGTAAAGCAGGGGTGGTACCTGGAGGGTGCAAACGCCCTCGAGGTTTGCCTGCCAAGTTGAAAACCTCAGATGTGTGCCTCTTCTTTCCTTTCTGATTCTGTCCCTTTGATGTCCTGTCGGTCAAGTCCAACCTGGTGACTTAGCTGCATGAGCCACCTAGCTACCCCCCACCCCAGAGTCAGGAGTCTTTGAAAGAGGAACCTTGAGGAATTAGCATTTAATTGGAGGGGTGATTCTGCTGGTGAGAGTCCAAACATCACTGGAGACGGGGAAGGGGCATCAGCGGAGGGGGATAGGTTGGAAGTACCCATGTTTGGTGTCTGAGGGACCCCATCTGCCATGTGCACCCCAGCCAATGACGTGCTCCTTCTTTTTCCCTCTTTCTTATCTCAGATGTGACTCCCCACCCTGGCTGGCCACTCTAAACCATGGCCGACACCATCTTCGGCAGTGGCTGTGATCAGTGGGTTTGCCCTAATGACCGGCAGCTTGCCCTGCGAGCCAAGTAAGTACTTCTCAGGCTTGGCCGGGCCCTCCCTTCCCTGCTCTTCCCAACTCCCCTCCTTTCTTTGACAAGATTCAGTGCCCGGGCTTCATAAGGAGCAATTTGAAGACAAGTGCCCGTCTTAGTGCAGCAGTAAGGAATCTGCCTGCAGTAGAGGAGACCTGGGTTCAATCCCTGAGTCAAGAAGCTCCCCTGGAGAAGGAAATGGCAACCCACGCCAGCACTCTTGCCTGGGAAATCCTATGGACAGAGGAGCCTGGTGGACTATAGTCCAGGGATTGCCAAGAGTCAGATATGACTGAGCAACTAAACAACAAACAAAAAACTCCTGTCTAATGCACACCACACTCCTGGCCTTGAGCTGGGCACCATTCACTCATTCCATCATATGGAACGGATTCCCACTTCTCAGATGAGGACATGAGACTGAGGTCCTCACTGGCATCGCCTACCTTGTGAGTGGCGGGGCTGGGGCTCCCCCGGGTCCTCCTGACTCTCGTGCCTGTGTTCTTTGGACCACAGTAGACTTCAGGGAGCCAGACCATTTCCTTTGCCTTCTCTGTGAACAGTAGAAATCCCCTGTCACTGAGCTTCAGACCCTGAGTCCCAGGCAGTGGGGAGCCTTTGATCTCCGATGCCTGCTTCATAGTTGAGCACCTGGCCCCAGCAGACAGGACAGACCAGAGAAAGGCTTGTCAAATTTATGAAGAGCTGCCCTCTAGACTGAAGCACACAGCCAGCCGTGAAGCGTCCCAGCTCTAGGCCCTGCCTCGGTCAGGGTTTCTCTGCCCGTGGTTTGCCCTGTTTTCCTGTTACCTCTCAACCTGGTGACCCCCTCGGCTGCACTTAAATCATCCCGTCTCCCCACACTATCCCCACTGCCCCATGGCTGGAGACCAGGGGCCCCCAGATGCCTCTTCGGACTTCCAGTCTCCTCCTGTCCCTCCAGGGGAGTCGGAGGTCCCAGGGATCAGATAAACCCAAGAATGCTGCTCCATCTGTCAAATCCATGCCAAATACAGGAGCCTGCATTTCCCCAACTGGGACCAAGTTCAAGACATTTGCAATTAGATATTGTGAGCCTGCAGGGGACAGAGCTGAAACATCAAAGGATAGAAAAATTAATCCAGAATGCCCAAGACGAGTGGAGTCCTGCGTGATTTGCAGGACTCTTTGCACCACAGTTAATTTGTCCCTCTCACCAGGGTGGCTCAGCTCTTTTAGCCCCCACGTGGCCCCTGCAGTGGAGAGACCAGGGATGAAACCATCCTCTCTTCCTCTCTCTTCTAACACCTGGCGAGATGATGTGTCCTCCACGGCTGGATGTGAGGAGCTGGGGAGAGCCGCGCTCTTGTAGGAGGGGCCGGCATGACTCCTGGTGATCCTGCCAGCCTCCCCTTCAGTTCTCCCTGACCTTGTCTTGCGCTCAGCAGCAGCCAGAAGCTGTCGTGGCACCTT
Source organism: Odocoileus virginianus (assembly GCF_023699985.2). Classification (NCBI taxonomy): domain Eukaryota; kingdom Metazoa; phylum Chordata; class Mammalia; order Artiodactyla; family Cervidae; genus Odocoileus; species Odocoileus virginianus. The sequence continues at coordinate 21,145,138 of NC_069690.1, forward strand.
TTAGAAGAGCAAATGCTTTCATCTCTCTCCAGGGTGTGCTGCCTTGTAATGCCAGGCTCCTTGTAATGCTGGGCTCCTTAAAGGATAGTGTTACAAACCCCCGCAGCCAGGTACTGTGTCTCTGGGAGGCTGAGGGAAGTTATCTTCTTTGGCTCCAGCTTAGGATCTGTTCTCCCAGCTGCCATCACACATTTTCTAAACCCCTACTATGTGCCAGGACTATTGGACTGCAGTGAACAAGACCAATAGGGTCCCTTGTCTTCAGGCACTAATGGGGAGCAGTGAGCATGATACACACAGTTACTCATGTGCAGCTGCTTTGTCGGTAGAAATAGGCAGTCAGGTGAAGCGTGGTGCTAATAATCTAGGGTTTGGGGGAGGTCTCCCTGAAAGTGTGATGCTTATGTTGAATCCTGGAGGAGGGGTAAATACTAGCTGAAAATATGGGGGAAGCACATCTAGGCAGAAGGAACAGCAAGTGCAAAGGTCCTGAGGTAGAAGGAACATGGCCTGCAGAGACCTGGCAGGAGGTCAGGGTGGCTTGAATGCAGCGTGAGGGGCTGAATGGCATGCAAGGAAAATGGAGAGGTGGGCAGGGCGCAGCGCTCAGGACTCCCAGTCTAAGGGGGAGACAGAAGGACCTACCTTGCCTTGTAATAATGTTTAAGCCTCATGTTGGAGCTGTGCCCAGGCCTTAGGTACTCCGAGAATGCGCTCTCCTTAACCCATTTTGGAGGGGATCAAGGAAAAGCCTCCTATAAAGACCATGTCTAAAAGATGTCCTAAAAAAGAAAGGGAGTGAGCCAGTGGAAATGAGGCTTAGGGAGAGGGGCAGGCACCCCAGGAGGAGGGTACAGCTTGAGCAAAGGCCTGGAGACAGTGCACAGCCTGGAGCGCAAGGGAGGCAGGAGCAGTTGGTGGTGAGGCCCTGTGCGAGGCCCACAGTCGGGGGGCGTGCTGATGGGCACTGGGCGCCGCCAAAGGTTCTTCCTCGGGATTTGCTGCTCTGGGTACATCTGGCAGCCCTGAGTCAGTCTCCTTTGTCTATGTGGAGGGGTGCTACAGTGGGGTGCCCTGAGGGAGCCTGGCATGGCTCTCGGCAGCTACCAGATATGAACTACCTAGGCCAGGAAGCCTTCTGACCTCGGACTTGCCTTTGCAAGGGCATCTAACTGCACCCTGCCGCTTCCCTGCTCTGAGAGATGGGGAGGCCTGCCTTGCAGGATGCCAGGGGTCGGGTGGGGAGATGGTCTACAGAGCCCTGGGCTGGGCCTCACCGCCGCTTCTCCTGAGCAGCTGTGACCCTCCTGCCCTGAGTCCCTCTAGTTTTCAAAACGCTGCATGAATCTCCTTTTATCCTCAGCATCTTTTTTTTAATTTATATGTAATTTTATTTGTCTGTTTTTATTTGTGGCTCTGCATGGTCTTGGTTGCCGTGTGGGCTTTTCTCTGGTTTTGGCGAGGAGAGGCCACTGTCTAGTTGTGGAGCACAGGCTTTTTCATTGCAGTGGCTTTTCTTGTTGCAGAGGACAGGCTCTCGAGCATGCGGGCTTCAGGAATTGCGGCTCCCGGGCTCTGGAGCACAGGCGCAGTAGTTGTGGCGTGCGGGCTTAGTCGCTCCGCGGCAGGTGGGGTCTTCCCAGACCAGGATGGGGCCCATGTCTCCCGCGTTGACAGGCAGATTCTCTACCACTGAGCCACCACGGAAGCCCTCAGTGTATGTGTAACCCAGTCGATGACCTTTCCTGTCCATCTTGCTTTCTTACAAGACTCAGATCCAGGTGCTCAGTCTCCTCCTGATCGTCTTCCCTCGAAACCTCTTGTGCTGTGGCCTTTTGTACGTTCCATGCCCCGCCCCCTGCCAGATGCTAAGGGCGTGCTGCCGGCCTCGTGGGGCCCAGGACCTGGTGGGTGGCCGAGGCAGCGTTTGGAGACTGGCAGGCGCCCGACACGCAGACTGTGCTCGGGCCTTGGTGGGCGCGGTGGGGGCGCTGGTTTGCACCGGGGCTGGACTTGTGGGCTATGCTCTCTCCAGGCTGCACACCGGCTGGTCCGTGCACACCTACCAGACAGAGAAGCAGAGGAAGAGCCAGAGCCTCAGCCCGGCCGAGGTGGAGGCCATCCTGCAGGTCATCCAGAGGGCCGAGCGCCTCGACATCCTGGAGCAGCAGAGGGTCGGGTAAGGGCTGCTCCTGAGAGGGGGCACAGGTGGGGCCTGGAGAGGGAGGCAGGGCAGTCAGTGCCAGCTCGGCGGGCTGGGAGTCTGGCACGCTGGGTCCTCATGCCGGCTTGTCACTGGGAATGAGTCAACTCGGCCTGAACACCCCGGGACTGTAGTAGATTCATAACCCAGCCTGTCCGAGCCTCAGTATACCCCTCTGTAGGATGGGGATGGCAGCCTGGGCCCCAGGCTATGGGGAGGATGAGTGAGTGCAGCAAGATACACTAGGGTCTATTCAGCTCTGCGCATCGGAGGGTCACTGTGGTTCAGCCAGGGCAAGGATTTAGCAGAGGCTGAACCGTGGGTTCTCCCATCAGAGACCATTAGGAGCCGCTATCCAGCTTGTCTAAGCTCTCTTGGCCTCCGGCATCCGGAGGCAACTCCTACACAGCCTTCAGTCTTTGTTGTGTCTTTTTATTTGTTTAATTGCAAAAGTAATTCATATTTCCTAGACAGTCTGAAAAACACAGGCCGGCGCAAACTGGAAGACATAAATGCAGGGCACTGACAGGAATTAATTTGATTCTGGTCTCCTTGTTCTTTTCCTCTTTATCTTCTTCTATGAAATATACGATCATTTTGAAAAATCAGACATTGTAGAAATGCAGAGTTCTAGAAAGTGAAAGCGCCAGCGCAGAGACTACTGCTGCCCAGTTTATCGTGTGTGCCTCGCTTAATACAGACATATTACTACTGTTTCATTACAGAAAGGGTTTGTAGCAGATGCCTGGTGCTCTTTCCCCCCTCCACCCCTGGCTGGGGCCCCACCGCCTCTCAGACCTAGCCCGAGGGTCCTGCAAGGCTCGGAATGGTGTCTCAGAGGTGCGGGTGCTGATGACTGACAGGCCAGCGTCGCATCCTTTGGGCTCCCCCAGGAGGGCGTGCGGGAGCCGGTGGGGGGTGTTTCCCGTGGGCTCCCCTAAGCTGCGAGAAGCATTTGCACCCCACCTCCCCACCCTCATCCATCTGGACTGTCTTCCCCGTGCTGCTCACGTTGTCTGGCTGTGTCGTAAGCACTGGGTTTGGCTGGGGCAGGAGTGACCCAGGAGGCAGGAAATCATCTCAGAGAGAGGAGATGTGTCCTGTGTGTTTCCATGAGTGGGAGTCACAGGGCTGCACTGGTCCGGGGTGCCCCGAGAACAAGCAGGTCAGGCCAGGGTTGAAGCTGAGTTTATTCCTAGGACCCTGTAGGTCCCTGGAGGAGGGACAGTGACCACTGTGGAAGTCAGGAGTGTCTGCTGAGGGCGTGGGGGCAGAAGCAGCCTCAGTGTCCACTCTGCCCTCTCTTGGCCCCCAGACAGGGCTTGATCACCCCAGGGGAGAGAGTGGAGTTGCCATGAGATGGGGGGCCTGGGTGTGGCCTCAGCTCTACTTCTGAGGAGGTGTGCCATCCTGGCAAGTGACATCACACCTCGGAGCCTCAGTCTTCTCATCTTTAAAATGGGGGGGGGGGAGGGACAGCATCCTCCTTGATGGAGGATTGTGAGGGTTACAGGAGACAGTATACCCACACACCACCCTCCATGTGTTTAAGAATTTTCACTGAGGGAATTCCCTGGTGGTCCCTGCTTAAGACTCTGAGTTTCCACTGCAGGAGGCCAGGGTTTGATCCCTGGTCGGGGAACTAAGATCCTGCATGAAGCAGCCAAAAAAAATAATAATTTTTGCTGAGAATCCACTGGACACTGGAGATACAGCGGCCAATGGAAAAGAAGTGGCCACATATTGTGGGCGTGACAGTATTGTGTGACAGGTTGTCACAAAACAGGGGTCACAGTCGGCTGAGGGGCTGTGTAATCTGGACCCTCCTGGCCCCCTCCCGCCTCCTTTGTCCCAGGCAGTATAGTGCCCCCACCCCACCCCAGCCGCCTTACTGCTCCAGCGCTCCAGGGCTTTGCTCTTGTCTCCCCTGCCCCTCTGTCTGGGATGCTCCACCTGCTCTTCACACATTTGGTCCTTGTCGTCCTTCCCCTCCTTCCCCTCTCAGTTCACATGTCCTCAGAGAGGCCTTCACTGACCACCATCCAACATGTCCTGCCCCCTCCCACCCCGGCTTATTCTATTTCATAACCCCTCCCCCTCTCTGAGGTCCCTTTGCTTGTTTTTTATATTTTCTTGTTTATTTGGCTGTGCCAGGTCTTCGTTGCAGCATGTGGGCTCTAGTTTCCTGACCAGGGGTCGAACCCAGGCCCCCTACATGGGGAGTGAGAAGTCTTAGCCAGTGGACTGCCAGGGAAGTCTTTCACTTTGCTTGTTTATAGACTCTCTCATTATGAAGCATAAACTCCAGCAGAGACTGTGTCCTTCTCTGTCTTATTTGCTACAATATTCCTAGTGTCTGGCATACTGTAGGCACCCGGTTCAATGGTAGGTGAGTGAATGATTGATTAGGAATCAGCCAGGGAAAGGAGTGGGCAGGGAAAACGCCAAAGGTGAGGGAATGGCCCTGGGATGTGGTATGGTGTGGGGGCCCCGAGGCTGCCGGGCCCGGGCAGGCAGCGGTCAGGTTGGAGACGAAGCCCACACCATCTGACTCTGTGTCCTATGCCGCAGGCGGCTGGTGGAGCGGCTGGAGACCATGAGGCGCCACGTGATGGGGAACGGCCTCTCCCAGTGTCTGCTCTGCGGGGAGGTGCTGGGCTTCCTCGGCAGCTCCTCTGTGTTCTGCCAAGACTGCAGAAAGGTAAGGCCCTGCTCTGGCTTGCCCTGCTGCTTTGTGGCTTTGCGTCCTGACTCCCAGGAGAGTGTATATGTGTTTGTGCATACGTGTGTGCGGGCCTTCCTGGTGCTCAGCAGTAAAGAACCCGCCTGCCCATGCAGGAGACGCAGGTTCAATCCCTGGGTCAGGAAGATCCCCTGGAGAAGGAGATGGCCACCCACTCCAGTGTTCTTGCCTGGGAAGTCCCATGGACAGGGTGCCTCGCAGACTGCAGTCCATGGGGTCGCAGAGAGTCAGACTTGACTTAGCGACTAAACAATAGATGTGTGCACACATGGTATCCTACACTTCATGGCAAGAAGGAGTGGGGCCTGAAGGTCAAATGGCTAGGCTTCTAGTGCCAGCTCTGGGGAGTAGTGTATGAATTCAGCTCTTCTAGTAGCTGTGTGACTGCAGAAAGCTTATTTACTATGTCAAGCCTCACTTACACAATAGGGACAATGATAATATATACCTTAGAGAGTTGTGAGGATTAGATAATATATGCAAAGTTTTTAAAACCTTGTTTGGCACATAAGTACTCAGTAAATGTTATTAGTTGTTTTAAATAAGTGCAGTTTTCCTCGGGGCCAAACAGTTTGCTAAGATTACGCTTCCTATCCTGTTGGTCGGCTCTCTTGATCCCTGGCAACTCAAATGAGTAGCAAGGCCAAGTGGATTTTCTCCTTTTCTTGTACTCCACTGATTGTTCTAAATTATGCCATATATAAAATTGTTTCCTATTGAATACAAGATTTCTTGAAATAACTTTTTAAAAATGTTATGTGTTTATTTTTAGCTGTGCCGGGTCGTCGTTGCTACGCGGGCTTTCTTTAGTTGTGGCAAGCAGGGGCTGCTGTCCAATTGTGGCTCCTCTTTGTGGTGGCTTCTCTTGCTGTGGAGTAGGGGCTCTAGGGCGCTGGAGCTTCAGTAGTTGTGGCTCGTGGGCTCAGCAGTTGCAGCTTCCCAGCTCTAGAGCACAGGCTCAGTAGTTGTGGTGTATGGGTTTAGTTGTTCTGTAACAGGTGGGATCTTCCCAACCAGGGATAGAACAAGAGTCTCCTGTGTTGGCAGGCAGATTCTTTACCACTGAGCCGCCAGGGAAGCACCTTAACATAACTTTATGTTTTTCCTGGCATTTCTAATTGCCTTTCTTTTCTTATTGACCAAAGAATAATGTGTCTTCTAATCCTCAAGGTTTCTTAACATCTGAATTTTACTCTCTATTGCATGAAGCCTGCTTCCCCCCCCCCCCCCCCCCCCCCGCCAGAATCTCTTCTAGACTCGGATTCTTACTCTAGCCTTTAGTCGTTATTGCATAGTCGTCATCATGGGACCTTGCTTTACTGCCCTCCTAGGTTAGAAGCACTGGTCCCAAGATACCATGACTTTTTCTTTTTTTGTTTTTCACTCCGGTTTTACTGGAACCCATCCTCAAGTAACTTGCATGTGCTAGATATTATTTTAAGCCTGGAGTTGTTTTGGTAAACAAGACAGATAAAGAACCTTCTCTCTTGAGAGTACATGGGTGAGGGAACCAAGGTGCAAAGAAGTTAATGTACCAAATGAATGGATGGGAAAGCCAGAATTTCAGCTAAACCTCTTTTCCCCTGTCCTGTCACATGTGGTGAGCTGGGCTGAGGAATGTGGATTAACTGGTGAGAGGTCCAAGAACACTGGAGGAGCATCAGGGGCCTGAGTGTCGGGAAGGGTGGGCACTGCTCCTCCATAAGCCTCCATAGGTCTGGACCAGATAAATACCAGCAAGGTAATGGACACAGGGACTCAGGAGCGTCTTGCTCCCAGCACCTGGGCAGGTTCTATTATAAGACTTCTACCTGTTTCCTTCTTCTGCCCCTCAACCCCACAATTGCTGTAAATGTCTGGGTTTGTGGGACCATGAAGAGGGGGTCAGAGCCTTGTCTCCATCCCCTGGAAAAGTCTAGGGCCTCTCCCCTGGAGGCCAGTCACTACCCCTGGTTGCTGACGGGTTAATGCCAGCTGCTCCCTGCAGAGCCATTGCCTTGGTAACAGCAGGGATCCCAGGGGAGGACCTCAGAGGATGAGGGGGTGGGAGATGCTCTTTCAAGGATACCGTCACCATCCCCACCCCAGGGTACCCTGGAGCGCCAGGCTGGTCCAGAGGATGTTTCCAGTTGAAGTTGTTCTTATTTTGTGGCAGGCTGAGGACTTGGTCCTGGCTTGGGTGGCGAGAGGAAGAGTCTGCTGAGCTTCTAGGGGGACTTGTTCTTGGATGACAGTAGGAGGAGAGGGTGGCAGCTGGGGCCACTGCTGAATGATGGACATTTGGGGGATGATCTTTAACCATCCATGAGAAGGCTGTGTCATTCATTCAGTCATTCATTTTCCCTTTATGCAAATAGTAGAGGGTCTGCTGCATGCAGGCCCTGTTTTAGGTGCTAGAAGTGCCATGAGCAAGATAAAGTCCTTGCTGTCATGGAGCTTGTTTGCCAGGGGTGGGAGAAGACAGACAATAAACAAACATATGTAACATCAGGTAGACTGAGGACTCTGTAGTCAGTTAAAACAAGGCGATGCTGTAGAGCATGCCTGGGTGCTCAGGGAAAGCCTCTCTATGAGCTCAGACCTTACCATGAGCAGGAGCCAGCCCCACGAAGACCCAGGTAGAAGGGTGTTGCAGGCAGAGGGATCAGCAAGCACAAAGGCCCTGAGGCAGAAACCAGCCGGGCATGTTCAGTGAACTAATGAAGGCATCTGGGGCAGAAGGAGGGAGAGCTGATCACAAAGAGCTTTGTAAGTCAAGGTCAGGAGTTGAGGTTTGACTATAACTTTCATGGGATGCCAGTGGAGCGTTTTAAGCAAGGATGTAACATGATCTGTTTTGTGGGTTTTTTTTTTTTTTTTTTAAGAAAAAGTGTGTATTTTATTTATTTGGTTGCACTAGGTCTTAGTTGCCGCATGCAGGATCTTTAGTTGTGGCATGTGGGATCTAGTTCCCCCACCAGGAATTGAACCTGAACCCCCTCCATTGAGAACGAGAAGTGTTAGCCACGGGACCACCAGGACAGTCCCTGTTTTGTGTGTTTAAGAAATTCACCAGCTGCTGTCTGGTGAATGCGTTGCAGGGGGACGTGGAGTGAAAACAGGAGATGAGTTCGGTGGCAGTGGCTGTCGTTGGGAGATGCTGAGGTTGGGGACAAGGTAACATAGGGATGGGGGCCATATGCTAAGAGAATCAGCCTCTTCAGTTTGTGTTGTAAGCAAATAGGGAAGGATTAGTTCAGTTCAGTTCAGTCGCTCAGTTGTGTCCGACTCTGCGACCCCATGAATCGCAGCACCCCAGGCCTCCCTGTCCATCACCAAATCCCGGAGTTTACTCAAAGAGGGGGTGATTAAGGGTCTTAGGAAGGAAAGAGGGTCCTGGATTGCAAGTGGGTCAGGGTGAGACGTCACTTGGCCCTGCAGGGTGAGGGGTCACGGGTCTTCCGGGACTGGCAGTAAGTGCTGTTCCCCAGCAGATGGACCTGAGCTGTGGTCCCAGCTCGGCCACAGGGCATGGCCTTGTACAAGTCACTTAACCTTTGTTTCTTCATCTGTAAATGGGGTGATAGAACATCACCACTGAGCATGGGTGAGTGTGAGAAGTAGATGAGCTAATGCAGGGGAAGTCCTTAATGTCAGGTCCACTGAAAACACTCAGTAAAGGGTCCCTGTTTTTGTGATCATCACTATTATTATTTTTAAATATTTATTTATTTGACTATGCTGGGTCTTAGTTGTGGCATGTGGAAACTTTTTTAGCTGTGGCATGCAATATGTTTATTTGCGGTTCTTGAACTCTTAGTTGCAGCATGTGCGATCTAGTTCCCCAATCAGGGATCAGGGACCCCCTGCACTGGGACAACCAGGGAAGTCCTGTACCACTGTTATGATTAATTCACCTTGAGGCTAGCTGTTCAGACTGCCCAGCTGATACTAAAAATGGAAATGACCTCATATACCTTGGGAGAGGTTTAGTGATTTCCCATGGATCAGTCAGCCCGGGCTGCCATCACTGAAGACCACAGACTGGGTGGCTTCAACAACAGAAACTGATTTCTCATAGTTTAGAAGCTGGGAAGCCCAAGATCAATGTGCTGACCAGTTTGGTTTCTTGTAAGGACTCTCCTCCTGGCTTGCAGATGACCACCTTCTCACTGTGTCCACACGTGGTGGAGAGAGAGCTGCAGTCTCTCTCCTATTTCATATAAGGACACCAGTCCTATCGGATCAGGGCCCCACCATTATGACCTCACATAACCTTAATCACCAACTAAAGACCCTGTCTCCAAACACAGTCACATTGGGCACTGGGGCTTCAGCATGAGAATTTAGATGGGACACAATTCAGCCCATAGCAACCTATGTTCTTTTTGAATTCATATTTTCTTGAACTGAAAATTGGAATTCCCACAGTTAGTCCCATGTTTTTTGTAATTTATATAAAAACCTCTTTCTGGAAGCCTTCGTAGCTCTCCAGCATTGGATGTCTTAAACAGGGAAAACAAACTCCCTGATTTCTGTGCAAGTTCCTCAGATGAACCTAACACTCACTCACTTATTCAGCCTATTCTGGGCTAATTCTGGGTTAGGGGAATCCAAAAGGAAAAGGCTCAAGAATGGCCACTTCCCTCGGGTCCTTGTGGTCAAGGTGGGCAGACAGTACTCTCTAGAATGATGCTGACAGTGGCTAGGACCAGGGATTCTAGGCCTGAGAACAATCAGGAGGGCTGCCTAGAGGAGCTGGCTTCTGAAGGTTGGGCAGGCCTCTGAGAGGCTGAAAGCAGAGCAAAGGGCATTTCAGGGAATGGAGAAGAGCATAGCAGAAGAACCTAGCTGGAAATGGGCCAGGCAAATACCCAACCATGACGATGCAGGCCTTTAGGGCAGGGAGGACACCCTGGGCCATGTTGCCAGGTGGTGGTCCCTGAGGAGCTGAGTCCCTGGAGAATCAAGAGGGAAGCCCAGACTTAGCCACACGGTCCTTGTACAGGGGTTCTCTAGTGTCTGGGGGGGGGGGGGGAAGACAATGTCATCTCTCCACTCTTGCAACAAATATTTATTGTCATATAGATATATACTGGTGCAGGCATTGGGGATACAGTGTAAAGACACACAGATGCTTGCCCTCTGGACTGGAAGTATTAAATAATTATGGGTAATTAATTACAGTTGGGCTTAGGGTTACAGAGGCAGCCCTGGGGGTGCTGAGAGAGCTCTAATCAGGTACTGCCCTAATTAGGGGTGTCAGGAGCCCTCTGGTTAGAGTTCACCATTTCTGGGGTGCCTCCCTATTTATTCCTCTCTCTCCCCTCCACACCTTTTGCAATGGCTTGTAGCGCTGCCTCCCAGGTGGGCAGGCTGCAGAGAGGGATGCTGGGGAGATCTCTGTCATGGAAAGTGTCCAGATCCATGTCTGTCCGCTCCTGGCCACACAGAGCCTTCCCCAGCAAGAGCCCTGGCCTCAAGCTAACGAGCGTGTAGATGGAACCCACGACGCTGGTCCTCAGAGCAGCATCCCCCCTAATTGGGCTTGCATGCCCAGGCTGCTTGCCCTCATTATCAGAAGGCTGTGGTCTGAAGGGAGAGGGGCAGCTGGTTAATTAGAGGACTGGCACTCCTAATTGCTTAGGATCTGAGCCCGCCGGCTTTCAGTTTAATTGAGAGTCTGGCTTCACCAATGATGGGGAGGCTGGGCAGGGCTGCCAGATAGCCCGCCCGAGCCCCTGGATGGCACTGTCACTGTGCAGGGAAAGCAATCAGATTTTTCTCTGGTCTCAGCTAAAATGTGTTCCACGGTGTGGGAGCTGAGGAGCCTGTGCATGAAATGATGGTCTCAGTAACATGTGCTGAGTTCTGGGGGAAAAGAATGAGGCAGTCCCGTGCTTTGTTCAGAGTCTTTAGGGGACACCCAGTTTGGGGTGGGGAGCAGGTGATCCCTGCTCAGGATGGGGGGTGCTGGAGGAAAGGGGCCAGGCCAGAACTTGATCCCTGCCCCTACCCTGCTTAAGGCTCTGAGGAGGGATATCCTGCTGAGGTCAGGTCAGATCCCCTCACAGGCAGTAACCCTGGGGCCACTAATCCTATCGTGAGGGCCGCACCCTCTTGAACTCTCATTGAACTCTCTTTGAACTCTCATCACCTCCCAAAGGCCCACTTCCAAATACCATCACACTGAGGGTTAGAACTTTAATATGTGAATTTTTAAAATTAGTTTATTTTGGCTCTGCTGGGTCTTTGGTACTGCCTTCGGGCTTGCTCCAGTTGCCACAAAGGGGGGCTACTCTCCAGCGGCAGTGCAGAGGCTTCTCATTGCAGTGGCTTCTCTTGTTTGGAGCATGGGCTTTAGGGTTCACAGACTTCACTAATTTTGGTGCACAGGCTCAGTAGTTGTGTTGCACGGGCTTAGCTGCCCCTTGGCACGTGGGATCTTTCTGGACCAGGGATCAAACCCACGTCCCTGCATTGGCAGGCAGATTCTTAACTGCTGGACCACTAGGGAAGCCCCCAATACACGAATTTTGAGGGGACACAAGCACTTAGTCCATAGCACCTGCTGAATAGAAACGCTGCCCGTGGAGGCAGTGTGTTTAACAAGCAGCACTCCTGGGGGTTCTGATCCTCCTTGAGTTGGGAAACCCCTGCTCTGGGGTCCCAGCCCCAGGCCTGGCTTAGGGCAGTGGTGAAGGACCTCCACTGACCACCTTCTCTCTTCTCGTCTTGCTCCCCACACCCTCCCCTACACCACACCGCTCCACCCTCAGCTAAAGAGTCTCCTGCACCCTCCCTCAGACCGTCCTTGCTCTTGCAAACAGTGGCCACAGAGACGACTGTCTCACCACGTGATGTCCTTTGGAGTTTATAAAGCTCTTTCACAGAAGTCATCCTTTTTGGTCCTTAAGACAAAGCCGTAGGGAAGCAGGGGAGATGAGGCTGTTCCAGGTCACAGATGGAGAACAGGAGCTCAGTTCAGTGGTGTAGCCTGCCTGGGCCCCCTGGCGAGGTCGTGGGGAGCTGGGTCCCCTGGGGTGAGTTGTTCTGCTGTGTTGCCTCTCCATTCTTTCAGATGGAAGCCTTCACATGTCACGTTTTCCCTTCCTTGGAGAAACAGAACACAGGAGGAGAAGAAACATCATATGCGATAGTTAAATATTGAAAACATGATCATATAACAAGAAAACCTGAAAAACTCTAAATACAAAAGGTTGACATTGGTGAATTTAACATGCGATTGTATCAAGTTTAATATATATACAAAAAAGTCTGTACAGGCATACTTCAGAGATATTGTGGGTTTGGTTCCAGACCACTGCAGTAAAGCAAATATTGCAATAAAGCAACAAATTTTTTGGTGTCATAGTTCATATAAAAGTCATATTTACACTTTACTTGGGTCTATTATTTTTAATATTTATTCATTTGACTGCACTGGGTCTTAGTCACAACATGTGGGGTCTTCGATCTTTGTTGCAGCATGTAGAATCTTTAGTTGTGGCATGTGGGATCTGGTTCCCTGACCAGGGCTTGAACCAGGCCTCCTACACTGGGAACACAGAGTCTCAGCTGCTGGGCCACCAGGGAGATGCCTACTGTAGTCTATTATGTGTCTATTATTAGTCTATTATGTAGTCTGTGTGCAATAGCATTATGTCTTAAAAAAAAAAGTACATACCTTAATTTCAGGGCTTCCCAGGTGGCTTAGATGGTAAAGAATCCACCCACAACGCAGGAGATCCCCTGGAGAAGGGAATGGCAACCTACTCCAGTATTCTTGCCTGGAGAATCCCACGGACAGGGGAGCCTGGGGGGCTACAGTCCATGGGGTCACAGAGAGTCAGACATGGCTGAGCGACTAACCCTTTCACTTTAATTTTAAAACGCTTTATTTCTGAAAAAGGCTGACCCTCACCTGAGCCTTTCATCCAGTGGTAATCTTTTTGCTGGTGGCGTCTCGCCTCAGTCTCGCTTCCCTTGTCCTCCCTATGCTGACTGTGATCAGGGTGGTGGTTTCTGAACTTTGGGGGAGCTGCAGCAATTCCCTGAAATAAGACAACGGTGAATTTTGCCACAACGACTGATTCTTCCTTTCATGAACACTTGCTCTGTGGTATGGAATGCTGTTTGATAGTATTTTACCCATCATAGAACTTCTTCTAAAATTGGAGTCAATCCTTTCAAACCTGCCACTGCTTCATCAACTAAGTTTAGGTTATATCCTAAATCCTTTGTTGTCATTTCAGTAGTCTTTACAGCATCTTCACCGGAGTAGACTCCATCTCAAGATACCACTTTCTTTGCTCAGCTGTGAGAAACAACTCCTTATCTGTTCAAGTTTTATCATGAGACTGCAGCAATTCAGGCCCATCTTTAGGCGCCACTTCTAGTTCCCTTGCTCTTTCCACCACATCTGCAGTTACTTCCTTCACTGAAGTCTTGAACCCCTCAGAGTCACCCATGAGGACTGGAATCAGCTTATTGCAAACTCCTGTTAATGTTGAAACCCTAACCTCTTCCCATGAATCATGAATGTTCTTAGTGACATCTCAAATGCTGAATCCTTTACAGAAAGTTTTCAGTTGGTCTTGCCCAGATCCACCAGAGGAATCGCTATTGATGGCAGCTATAGCCTTGGGAAATGTATTTGTTTTTTTTTTAAATATTTATTTGACTGCGCCAGGTCTTAATCGAAGCACGTGGGATCTTTACTTGTGGCACGTGGGACCTAGTTCTCTGAGCAGGGATCAAATCCGGGCCCCCTGTGCTGGGAGCGCAGAGTCTTAGCCTTAGCCTTGGTCTTTTAATTTGTGTTGAGACAAACATTAAAATTTACCAGTTTAATAATTTTTAAATGTATAGTTCAGAGACATCAAGTACATTCACGTTGTTGTGTGACCATCACCACCATCATCTCCAGAACTTTCTCATCTTGCAAAACTGAAACCCTATACACCATTAAGTGATAACTCCCCATTCCCACCCACCCCAGCTCCTGGCACCCCAATTCTTTCTGTTCTGTGTGCTTGACAATTCTAGATACCTCATATAAACTGATTGTGCCGTGTTTGTCTTTTTGTTACTGGCTTCTGTCACTTAGCACAATGTCTCCAAGGTCTATCCACTTGGTGGCACATGTGAGAACTTCCTTTTTAATGTTAAATAATAACATTGTATTTGTAACACATTTGGCTGATCCATTCATCGTCAACAGACACTTGGGTTGCTTCCACATTTTAGCTCTAGTGAATGGTGCTCCTGTGAATTTGTTGCTGTTGTTGAGTCGCTCAGTCATGTCCGACTCTTTGCGACCCCATGGGCTGCAGCACGCCAGGCTTCCCTGTCCTTCCCTGTCTCCCAGTGTTTTCTCCAACTCATATCCATTGAGTCAGTGATGCCATCCAATCATCTCATCCTCTGTCGCCCCCTTCTCCTCCTGCCCTCCTGTGAATATGGGTATGCAAATTCTCTTTATGAGACTCTACTTTCAATTCTGATGGGTATATATCCGTAAGTGGGATTGCTGGATCGTGGGATAATTCTGTTTAATTTTCTGAGGACCCGTCACACTGTTTTCAATTGGTGGGTGGATTGTTTTACAATGGCACTGACAGCGCACGAGGGTTGGGAGGGGGCAGTTTTCCCAGGGCCTCCCTCCCATGTGAGGGTGCAGGGAAGGTCATCCTAGCTCTCTGTCCCCTCTCTGTTTCCTGTCCTCAACACCTCTGTCCCTCAGGTGCAGCTCTGAAGGCAGCAGCCTCCTTGAGCCATTTCATCTGAGCTGCCTGCAAATTGGCCCCGCCATGTCCTTTCTCCTCCTCGACCTGATTCAGATGTTAGGAGACGCGTGTTTGTGCCTCATTACAAAGATGGATTTTTCATTCAGCCGCTGATGTTTCCTAAATTCCCAGAAAAAGTCACTTAATTCGTCTTCCCCGAGGGCCCGCTCTGGCTGCTTGGCAGGAATTGACTTGGCTGCCGTTGCGGGGATCGGAGGCTTGGACCAGACACCACACGGCATCATGGAACATCTGCTCACCCAGGAATCTGACGAACAGAATGTCTCCATCAAGGCACACTTCTTTCTCCCTGCTCTGGGGCCTACGTCCGGGCCTTTCCTCCCCAAACGTAGCTTCTTTTTTGCCACTTTGTGCAGCTCAGAGCCCATTATCAGCCCGAATATCACAGGTCAGCCGGGTTTGATGCAGACCTTCAGCTCAGGGTCATCAGGACAAAGGCAGTGGTTCAGTTCAGTCGCTTAGTCGTGTCCGACTCTGTGCTACCCCATGGACTGCAGCACGCCAGGCTTCCCTGTCCATCACCAACTCCCGGAGCTTACTCAAACTCATATCCATCGAGTCGGTGATGTCATCCAACCATCTCAACCTCTGTCATCCCCTTCTCTTCCTGCCTTCAATCTTTCTCAGCATCAGGGTCTTTTCCAATGAGTCAGTTCTTGGCTACGGGTGGCCAAAGTATTGGAATTTCATTTTCAGCATCAGTCCTTCCAATGAATGTTCACGACTGATTTCCTTTAGAATTGACTGGTTGGACCTCCTTGCAGTCCAAGGGACTCTCAAGAGTCTTCTCCAACACCACAGTTCAAAAGCATCACTTCTTCAGTGCTCAGCTTTCTTTAGCTGAGCAGTGGGGGAGTTGCTGAAAGCCAGGCTAGGCTCTCGGTGGCAAGGCTCAGAGTGTCCTGGAGAGAGACCAGTGGGGGACCCTGCTCACTGAGCTCACCTTCTAGCCAGGCCCTCAGGAGCTCACCGCTGATGGCAGATAACGCAGCTCGGCATGACAAGTGCCATAGACACAGATGTTGTGGGGGATCCCGGAGTGGAGGGCTGTGGGGGATGCTGGCACCTGAGAGGTACAAGGGGCTGCAAAGTGGAACTCACTTTGAGCTGAGCCTGGAGGGTGGCTACCCAGGTCCTGGGGGCAGGGGTGGGAGGACATTTCAGGAGGACATACAGGGACTGGTGGGCGTTTGGCAGAGCTGGTGGTTGTGGGGAAGGGGGGAAGATGGAGGGGGTGATGGCAAGACGCAGCCTGAGGGAGGGAGAGAATGAAGTGAGGGTCACCAAGGGGCCCCGTGTGCCAGGCTTTTGGCCTCAGAGCATCAGACACTGCTGAGTAGGAAATGACAGCCGCCAGGTAGGTCTCTGGGGAGCTTACGTCCAGACGCGGATTTGGAGGTGGGAATGTGTCGTGGGTTGGAAAGAGCCTGTCAGACGTGGAATTATCCAATTAGCAATAATAAAGCCCTTAATGGAGGCAGGAATGACTAAGATGGGGACTCAAAGGACAGTTAAGAAGGACTTCCCTGGCGGTCCAGTGGTTAAAAATCTGCCTTGCATTGCAGGGTACGCAGGTTCGATCCCTGGTTGGGGAACTAAGATCCCACATGCCGCAGGGCAACTAAGCCCGCACGCACTACTGAGCCTCCGCACCTCAGCTAGAGAATCTAGTTGTGTGCCACAATGAAAGATCCTGCAACTAAGGCCCAACACAGCCAAATAAATAAATAAGGAAAAGAAAAAGACAGTCAAGGGTTAGAAATAACAAACGCTGCCAGTGACTGAGAGTTCACTCTGGGCCAGGCCCTAACAGGTCACGATCCTGCACTTTCTGGCCCTTTACAAAAAAACGTGCCCACCTTGACCTGGTCCATTAGCCCCCACCCATTCATTACCTGTTGAGTTTGCCAGGTGGGAGGATCTAGGGTCAGTTGCTTGGTTCCAGAGTATTGAAGGACTTAGTGAGGTGGCATCCTTTATTTTCTTATTGACTTCCTTTTTCTGGAATTTTGAAAAGTAGTTTATACTATTGCATAGAGATTAAGAGCCCTGGATTCGGGATGCCTGGGTTCCCCTCCTGGCTTGGGCAAGCCCCCTCACCTCTCTGCCTTAGTTTTCTCACCTACATCATAAGGTGGTATGGATTGAATTGAGTGAAATACATGGTAAGCTCTTAGTAACAGTGGCTGGCACCAAGTAATTGCACAGTAATTATAAAAATCGAATAATATAGAGCACATAAAACATTAACCCCCTGCCCTATCTCTGACCTTAGCAGCTTGCACATTTGTCCTTCTGTATCTCTCTCCACATGCAGGCAAATGTACACAGGTATGTGTATTATACATATTTGTTAATGGGACCATAATATACTCCTTACTCTTTAATTCTCTTTTTTCATCTTTTTTTACTTAATAACATATCAGACATCCTCTCCAGGTCTATATATGGAAATCTAATTCCATTCTTGGCTGGTTGATGTTAGGGTGTTTTTGCCCTTTCCTGTAGCTGCCGCCTTTTCAGGCTCTCCACACACTTCAGGGGGCAGGACTGGGGTGGGGGCCCTGGGCCTGGGCCCACCTTCTCTTGCTGCAGACACCCCCTCATCTTGTTAGACCTGGCTTCTCCCCTCATCTGCATCTCTCCCAGGGCTGTAGCCTCTGCCTTTGGCTTCAGCTGTCTCCCTTTGCTCAGCACTCCCCCCAAACACACATATCCCACCCGTGTCTGAAGTCCAGTTGAGGGCATGGGTCCCTGTGTACATCAGAGGACAAACATAGCTGGTGGGGTGGGGGGCGCCGTGTTACCTAAACTCATACCTGCTTGCTGACCCTCCCCTGAGTGAGTGGCCCAGAAGTTAGGAGCGCAGGAAAGCTCAGCTCTGGGCTCCCCCTGTGACCTTGGGTCAAAATCCCTTCCTGCTCTGCACCTCTCTTGTGCTCCCTGTGAAAGGAAGCAGTTGAGGGATTAGAGGCAAGGGTCTCCAGGGCTATCCAACCAGTGTCCTCCCAGGAAGCTCAGGTCATCCCAGTCCTCGCAGGACCACTACCCCCAAACCTGCTCCCCTGGGATCTTCCCCCCTACCCTGCCCCCCGATCAAGGAGCAGCAGCAGCCGCAGCTGTGATTTGGAAGCTCATCTCTCTCCAGAACACAGCTTGTTAAAACACAATTTGTTTTTATTTTAAAGCCCAGGCGGGTTTGCTTCCCAATTCACTTTGGCTCAGGCTGTGATGGAGCCCCGTGTCCTCTCAGTAGGAGGAAGCCAGGGTGGGGCTGGGCATGTGCTCCTGAGAGCTCCCTCTGCCTCTGATGATGCCTCACAACCCCTTGAAGGTCCGTAGGCAAAAAAAAAAAAAAAAGGCAGTGATTATACCCATTTTCCAGATGGAGAAACTGAAGCTCAGAGGGATAACTTGCTCCTGTTGGCACAGCCAGAGCCTCACAGTTCCTCCTACCTCTTGCTTTAGAACTTTGCCCACATGCCCTTTAGGAAGTAAAGAGAGGTAGGGACTTCCCCAGTGTCCAGTGGTTAAGACTCTGCACTCCCAATGCAGGGTGTATGGGTTTGAGCTTTGGTCAGAGAACTAAGGAGAGAGAGAGAGAAGGTGCTATCTGGTGCTTGCCCATGGAGTGTGGAGGCCATTGGCTAAGTGCCCCCCACACTGGGGCAGGGGTGGTACCCCCAACACTGAGGCTCACCATTCACTGTCGAGTGTGGTATCCCAAGCACCCTCTAGACACCCTGAGATGTCTGAGCAGCAGCTAGAACATGTGAGATGTTTGAGGTCGTTGAGTCATAAACTGCTTAGGGTGAGGCCAGCCCCTCACTGAGTGGGCAGAGTCTCTGTAGGCATGGGTGAGGGTTGATGACAGCAACCAGGCTTCCCCCCGAGACCTCTGTCCGGCAGCCCCTGACACCCTTCGCCACCTCCCTCAGTGGCCCTTCTGCCCGGGTCTGGTCAGGGTATCGTCCATCAGGAGCGCACCAGCAACAGGAAGCCGTCCTGGGAAATCTGTTTAGTGGCTGTTACCAGGAACAGTAATCTGGTGCAGCCTCCCATCCTCTGTTGCGGTAAATAACAGATAATGACATTTCCAGTCCGAGCTGTGGCTGGCGCCGCCCACGTGGCCCTCACCTCGCCGGCTGTGCCCCGCAAGCTGCCACCCTTCATGGGGCCAGCAATTCTTCATCACTCCTAAATTGCCCCTGTTTCTTCCTGCTGCGTCGTTTCCTGCACAGCTGTTTGCTGTTCACTGACCTTAACTGGAGGTGGATTTAGCCTGTCCTCCTGTTTCCCCCGGGAACACCAGAGCACGGCTCCTGCAGATGGCGGGGCACGGGGGAGCTGGCTCCTCACCCAGGGTGCCCTTTAGGCTGGGCATCCAAACCTGGAAAGAGCCCGGCCTTTGTCAGAAGGCCTTTTAAGCTCCTTCTTCCAAACCCTTTCTTCACCCTTGTCATCCTGCCTTCCATAGGAGTAATGGCTCCCCCAGGTTACAGATGGAGGAACTGAGGCTGGGAGGGGTCGTGACTTGCCAAGCCTTTCAGAGGTGTAGTTCTGCCCAAGAACCACATCTGCCTTGCTGAGTTTCCAGGTACAGACAGGAGTGTAGCCTGGGCCCTCCCCGCCACAGAGCATGAGGCCTTAGCACCAGGGTGCCCTTGCGGGGCCTCCCCACCCAGTTTCCTGACCGCCTACAGTGGAGTCTCACCTGTTTTCTAGCTCCTTCTCGGTCTTGCTCAAGTGTGGGTTCCCCCCACCCCAAAGTCTTCAGTGGCTCCCTAGTACCTTTAGAATAAAGTCTAACCACCTCCACGTGGTATCCAGGACCCTCAGTCCATTCATTCCCGAGCACAAGCTGCCAACTTCAGCAGCATAAGCAACCCACCCAGACTGGGAGTTCCAAGACCTGGCCCAGACCTGTCACCATGCTCCCTGGAGCTCTGCTCCTATGCATCACCAGGGTCCCTAATTGATCATTAGTGCTGTTGCTCCTGGAATGTTAAGAAGCCCTAGGGTGTTTGTTGAAGCTGCTCTATTTTTCAAATTTATATATATATATAATCAGTTCCAATGACAGGCTTCCAATGACAGTTCCAAAGACTGGCTTCGAAGATATTTAATGTGTCCCAGGCCCTGGAGGTACACAGAGAAGGGAGAGGATATTTTCACATAAACCCGTCTTTTGATAAAGATTTTTTTTTATATGAACCATTTTTAAATTCTTCATTGAATTTGTTACAATACTGCTTCTGTTTTACGTTTCGGTTTTTTGGCCTGTGGGATCTTAGGTCCCTGACCAGGAATTGAACCCACACCCCCTGGTGGTGATGTCCTAACCACTGGACTGCCAGGGAGGTCTGAAACCTAACCTTTTGAGAGTTATGATGATTCCAGAGAGCCAGAGAAGATGGTGCTGACCCCTGGGACAGGTGGAGTTGCCGAGGGGCTGAATGTCCACGCAGGGTTGGTGCAGAGCCAGGGAACCTCCTGACTTTAGCTCCGGGCATCTATGCTAACTTGGCTTCCAGTGGTCCCTGGATTGGCCTTCTGCAGCCTCCCTAAGACTTTCCCACCCCCCACTCTGTTCTCTTTGGCCCAGCAGCTCAAGTGTGTGGTCTGGCTTGTTGTCTGCATCCGGCCTGGCCCTGTGGTTCTGCTCTGGGGCCACTCCTGCTCCCCAGGTCCTGGCCCCCACGAAGACCCTTCCTCCTTATGTTCTCCCCCTCCTCTAGCTCCATCAGAACTCAAACATTCACATCTCCTTTAGTCTAAACAAACATTTATTGAGCACCTACAGTGTGCCAAGCAGCAACCCAGGTTTCAGAGTGACCTCAGGGGTCAGGCCAAGCCTCGGCTCTCCTGAAAGGCCTGTCCCAGGGATGGCGAAAC
The DNA here is from genome assembly GCF_023699985.2 of Odocoileus virginianus. NCBI lineage: Eukaryota > Metazoa > Chordata > Mammalia > Artiodactyla > Cervidae > Odocoileus > Odocoileus virginianus. The sequence continues at coordinate 21,165,767 of NC_069690.1, forward strand.
CAAGAGTAGACACACTCGGATTAACATTGAAAGATCAGTGGTCTGCACAGCCTCTCACTTCCCTCAAGTGCCCCAGCTTCAGCCAACGCCATGTGCTGTCCCGCCCTCGTCTCTGTCCCCTGCCTTCCTCCCAAGCTCTAGTCTTGGGTGTCAACTGGGGCCAGACAGCTCTTCCAAGGAGTCCCCTCACACTGCAAGTATCAATGTGTCCAAAGCTAAATATTGTGGCAGCCGCTCGTCCCCACTCTGCTGACATCACCACCATCCATCCTGTTGGCCGACTGGCAGCCTTGGATGAGCCAGCGTCCTTCCTTTTCCTCACCTTCCAAACCCAGCTAGGATCGGAAGTTCCATAGGCATCTGGGAATGTTCTGGAAAAAGAGCCTCTGCTGAGAATATGGAGGACAAATTGACCATGAGTGATTGAATCTGTATTTTCAGCCAAGGCCCTTTTTCTGAAACTCAGATCTGATCAAATCCCTCACCTCCTTAAAAGCCAATATCAGCCCCCAGATGTCTGCAGAATCTCAGTTCCCACAGCACGTGGTGCTTATCAGTCAGACCCTCCTTCCCTTCCTAGCCAGCTACAAGCCAGGTGCCTGCTAAACCTGGGGATTTAAGCATGAACAACAATGTCCTATTTCTAAAGAGGGCACAGTCACGGGAGAGACAATTTCAGTGTGATGCAGTTAACCTTCCTCTAGAAATGCCAACCCATGTTAGGCATGCACAGGAGAGAGTAACTTGTACTCCCCCTGGGGAAAAATCAAGGAAGGCATCATGGAGGAGGAGACATTTGAGTTGTTCCTGAAGGATGCATAGGAGTTCACTGGCCATGAGGCAGAGCCTGGGTGAAGGCATAGCGGCAAGGACGTGCCTAGAGTGTCAGGAACAGGCAGTGAGGCATTGGGCTTGGTGAGGCTAGAAAGTTAGGCGGGGGTCAGGGAGGAAGGCTCTCGCATATGTGTGCATCCATCCTTGTGTCTCTCTGCCTCCAGCCTGCGAGCCTCACCGTGTTCTCCACCTAGTCCAGGAGCAGGACTTTAGGGAGTATTTCCTGCATGCTCTTGACATCATTGACTCAGCCCGCAACTAGAGTGGCTGCCCACCGAATTCTAGAGGGAGGGATGGTGAAGGTTCAGTGGAGGCCCCTGCCTGCCTTCTCGTGGATATTACAAGCATTCCAAAAGCAGGGCTAAGACTTTAGTGTCTTTGGAGACCCCTCCCACTGGCTGGTCACAGGTCCTAGGGCTATGGAATTTGGGAGCTAGGATCTGCTTGGCACACCTGGCCAGGGGCTCCCTGCCTGGCCCTTCCTCCAAGGTGCATCTTTGAGGCAGCCCCAGAGGAGCCAGGCTTACCTATAGCCTTTGCTGGGGGGCTGCGAGAGGAACGGAGCATTTTTAGGACACTGGATATGAGGGCGGAAAACCAAAATGATCGGGCCTCTCCCTTGGCTGTGGCTCCCGTAACGGAGCCTGGGCCAGGTGGCTACCAGGTGGCAGGCACGCCTCTGGGTGAGGAATTGTCTGTGGGAGGCCCCAGCCCAAAGCTTCAGGAAAACAAAGGTTGGTTATGCAACCAGGGCCGGGCTGGGGGAGGCTGGAGCTGGAGGTGTCTGGGGTCTTTAATGCAATGAGTTTGTGTTCCCAGGATGGCCAGTGTCTGTCTTGGCCACGTGTCTTCAGACCACCACTGTCCATAGGAGAACTCCATCCACTTCCTCTGTCAGTGATCAGGAGTAAGATCCCAGCCCAGCCTTCTACTTACTCCGCTTGTGTGACCCCGGACAGCTTACCTGGACTGTCAGTATTGAGAGACTAGTCCATACGAAGCACTCCCACTGTGCCCAGCACACAGCCCATATTATATAAGCTCCTGCTTTTATGATTATGGGCCTGGGTCCCCATCCCAGCCCTGCCACCTCCTGGTGACATGAACTTAGCCAAGCCACCCAAAAGTTCTGGGCCTCCGATTCATCATCTAAGACATCCAGACCATAAAACCTCCCTCGCAGGGCTGTTGTGAACATAAACGAGATTAAATGTGATAATGATAATAGGTGTTGAGCACTGAGCCGGGGGCTAGGCGTGGAGTAAGTGCTCAATAAACAGCAACTATTATCATTATCATGAGCCATAACTCTAAGTAACCACCCAGTGGGGAGCAACGGGATGTGAGCCCGCTTCCTCCACCACCTGGGCCCTCCTCTGCGCTGACTCCCTCCCGGCCAGCATGGGGTCGGAGAGCTGCAGGCCGCTGGTGTGATGCAGTGGTCCTGCGGCTGAGAGGCTGGAGGATTCGATGAGCTCAGTGGGGGCCTGGGTCAGTTCCAGGAGCAAGGGGATTCTTTAGGGCTGGAAGGAGCTAACCAGGGGCCAGGAGCCTAGTCCTTGAAGGACTTGTGGGAGCCCAGTGGGGAAGAGCTGGGCTGTGTTCAGAGCTTAAGGAAAGCTCGATGCGGCTCAGGGAGCCCTCCGGGTGCAATGAGCTTCACCCATCCTAGAGCTTCCACCTTCAGCAGGTTGGCCCAGGGATGGGGCCCTGGGGTGCACACCAAGCCTAGATTTTATGAGGGTTGTGTCAGAGAACTCCTGATGGAACCATTCACTGATTCCTTTTCTGGTTTTTTTTTTTTATTGAAGTATTGTCAATTTACAATGTTTCAAGTGTACAGCAAACTAATTCAGTTATACCTGCATATATATCCTTATTCCTTTTCAGACTCTTTTCTATTACAGGTTATTATAAGATATTGAGTATAGTTCCCTGTGCTATACAGTAGGTCCTTGTTATCTATTTTTATTTTGTTTTATTTATGTATTTGGCTGTGCCAGGTCTTAGTTGCAGCATATGAGATCTTAGTTCCCTGACCACAGATTGAACCCAGGCCTGCTGCCTTTCGAGCAAGGAGTCTTAGTCACTGGACCACCAGGAAAGTCCCTATCTATTTTATATGTGGTAGCGTGTGTCTGTTAATCCCAGACTCCTAACGTATCCCTCCCCGCCCCCTTTCTCTTTGGTAACCTGAAGTTTGTTTTCTGTGTCCGACGCACAGTGATTTCCATCCTCACACACCCCTGGGGAGAGTCAGTGCTGTCATCTGTCCCCAACAAAACCCCGTGAGACCTGAGGTCCCCTTAGAGGTCAAGAGGGACAAGTGTTGAGTCCCCACCCGGCCGCCTGACCAGGGTCTTTGGAGCACCTTCGTTCAGCCTTTCAAAACCCAGGGCTCTCTTTATGTGGAAACCTTCTACCTTTTTAAATGCTGTTTGGAATTTCAAAGCATTTTATGTTTGAAAAAGTGAGCAGGACGCTCTTGGAAATATGCAGTGAGGGGTGCACTCCAGCCTGGGGGGGTCTACACTGACCCCTGCCTGGGACAGGCTGGCTCTGGGAACCACCCCTGGCCGTCCCCTCCAGCCCTTCGTCCTTTCCACATGTTGTGCGTAATTCATTTCCACTCTGTGTGCCTGCATCAGCCAGCTTCAGTCCCGGCAGGACTCAGATCTCCTCTGTCCATGCAGGCCAGCCTTTGTATGTCTCTTCCCCAGAAGGGGCTGTGTGCCCACGTGTCCTGCGAGATGCCTGCTGAAGGAAGGAATGAATTCCTTGAGACCCATGTCTCACGCGGTCTCCCTTTGATCATATGTTATTAGATCTGCTGGTTTTTAAAACCTCCCTCTCGGTTTCAGAGTGAATAACTGTCTCCACTCCTTTGCCCAAACTCTTGGTTGCAGCCGGGGCTGCCTCTGCTTGCCCTCCTGTCACCCACCCTGCATGCCTGGGGTGCATGCTGGGGCCCGCCGAAACAGCTCAAATCCTTGCTTCCCACGTTTGCCTGGAAAACAGGCAAAAATCACACATGGAGTTTCCGTTTTGAGAGGCGATGCTGAGGACAACCAGGACCAGGAAGAATTAGTGGGGGCAGGTGGGGGTGGAGAGGCAGTGGTCCTCCCATTTCCTGGCAGCTTCATCCTGCCTGAGGTACCCCAGCCCCCATCAGCCACGCAGTGGGGAACGATCTAAAAGCACATCTTAGGTGTGATTTCTTAGTCTGCGCTCATGAGTGTTCATCTCCAGCTCCTTGCATCTCCTTTTAAAACCTCCTCTCCACTCAGGATGCAGTGCTGACTGTAGCAAGTGGCAGGCAGGCGGAAGGTGGTATTTTGGAAGCAAGTCCTGAAATCTGCAGTGCTGCCTTTCAGCTGGGAGGGGTGGCTGGCGGCTGGGGGCTGCCCAGGGTTGGGGTTAGCAGGTGGTCCCCAAGGAGCATCAATGGCTCACCTGGTGGTGAGCGGGGGAGGGCCCACTCAGAGCAGGCAGCACAGAGAGGAGGCCCGGCCCTGCCGTGGGTTAGGCACCCGCCACCTGCCACCTGCAGCCAGGATACAGGACGGCTGGTTGTCCCCGGCACAGGACTGGGGTGGAAAGCACAGAGAGACTTGCCTTCCTTCTGAAACTCTTCTCTGATTGCCTCCTGGCTTCTGCCTCAGGCCAAGCAGCAGGTGGCTGGCATTCTTAAGACTGTGCATCTTAGGGCCCTGGGGACTCAGTATTTGTAGCAGTCAGGGTTTGGGTCAGCATGCCCTCTGCCCCACTGGCCCCCAGGCTCTGTCCCAGTGACCAGAGGGCGCTATGCCCTCTGCCACTTGAGGCTTGACTGAATCTGGAGTTCTGGAGGAGGGGCCAGGGCCCAGGGAACCAGCCTTGCCTGCATTTGAGCTGCCAGTGGGGAAGGAAGCCTCGGATAAGTCTTGTCTGGGCAGAGACCTGGGACTCAAACAGCATGGGGTTCACATCCCAGTTCCCTGTGGTCAAGTTACTTAGCCCCAAGCCTCAGATCCTGAGTTAATAAAACAGGGACAATGATACCCACTTTCTAGGGTAGTTGTGAAAATGAAATGAGATTCTGCATAAAACACCTACCTTGACGCTTGGTATAGCAACCAGGCTCAATAAAGTATGTAAGTATTTATAAGATGTATTGGGTTGGCCAAAAGGTTCACTCAGATTTGTCTATAACATCTTACAGAAAAACCCAAACAAACTTTTTGGCCAACCCAATACATCAGTATCTAGTTAAAGTCATTTGGCAACAGGCCCCAGGTTTCAGATACCAAGTCTCTCTGCGGCAAGGAGGTCACGTGTAGCCCCTACACTCCCGGCCCTCCAGGGCTGGTGATGTACCTCGAAGCCTGGTCAATGTCTCGGGGTTGAGCAGGGCCGAAGCTGTGATCAGAGGGGTTGCTGACCCATTGGCCCCAGCTGCAAGGTCTGGGCATTGGAGGCAGCTGTGCATGTGATTTCAGCTTCTTTAATCCATCCTGACCCACAAAAATCCATATCCGGTCAAAAATTGAAGTTGGGGCAAGTGATTTCTGAAAGCATTTTGTATAAGCTTCCTTTAAATAGGAATTCTGCTTACCCATTTAAAATAGATTTTGATGTAGCACAATTCAATGTATATTTTGGCCTATTCCTTCCAGGTATTTTTCTGTGCACGTATGGACTTCTAGACAGCTACAAACACATATATATGTATATGGTAGAGAAACACACTAGACTTTCTGTTTATAACTTGCTTTCAAAACTTCATTTATTGTGAACGTTTTTCCGTGTCAGTAAATACACGGTTCCATCATGACCATTTTCACTTCTTTCATTTATATCATCATTTTTATTCCAGAGTACCTTTCTCCAAAACACAGTCGGATTTTTCTTACTGTTGAAGATTCAAATTCTAGTGCTGGGGACACGCTGGGTGACATAAAGTACACACGTGTGGGCTGACTTCTTCGCGTTGTTCCTGCCTGTGCTTTGATGGTTGTCTGGACGTAGCCATTTCTTTCCCCTGCTTTCCTGGGGTGGGGAATGGGGGAGCGACCACTCTGGGAACATCATTGCTGCCTGGTTCCTAGAGGGAGACCGTCTCGGTGATAAACTTCAGTTGGCTGAAACTCAAGCAAGTCCTTTTCCAGGTGAATTTGGCTCATTCATTAAGTCCTCCGCTTAATGGGACCCTCAGTGGAGACAAAGGGCCATGCCTTGTTCATCCTCCTCATTCCTAGAACATTGCCTTCCATCCAGTTGTTGAGTCAATGCTTCTTGACTTGAAGCACCAAATAGTTTCAAATTAACCACCTTCATTATTAATTTCTGCACAGTGTGCGTTTTTCCAGCCTCCTTGTATGAAACATTTGAGCGCAATTTCGTCTTTCTCTGGTTGGCTGAGCGTCGGGAACACCTCTCTCTCTATGATGAATGTTGATGTCGTGGTGAAGCCTTCAGGGCCTGTCGAGAGGCTCACTGCTGGGTACCAAGTGCTCCTGGAAGGGTGCAAGCCTTTTCGTTCCCTCCTACACGCAGGCACCGTGCCCGTTCCCTTCTTTTTTTAAAAATTAATTTATTTTTACATATGTTCCCTCCCTCTTGAACCACTCTCACCCTATCCAACCCCTCTAGGTTGTCACAGAGTACTGGGCAGAGCTTGCTGTTTCTTCCCATTAGCTATATTTTATATATGGACAGAGGAGCCTGGCAGTCACAAAAGAATTGGACACAACTTAGGGACTAAACAGCAGTACAACAATATATATGTATTGATGCTACTCTTTCAATTCATCCCACCCTCTCCTTCCCCCACTGGCTCCACAAATCTGTTCTATATGTCCGCATCTCTATTCCTGCTGTGCAAAATTAAGCACCTATTCCCTTCTAGTTGGTGGCAGCTTGGGGACCCTGCCTTGGGCTTCCCTCATAGCTCAGTTGGTAAAGAATCCACCTGCAATGCAGGAGATCCCTGATTCAGTTCCTGGGTCAGAAAGATCCCCTGGAGAAGGGATAGGCTACCCACTCCAGTATTCTTGGGCTTCCCTTGTGGCTCAGCTGGTAAAGAATCTGCCTGCAATGCAGGAGACCTAGGTTCAATCCCTGGGTTGGGAAGATCCCCTGGAGAAGGGAAAGGCTACCCACCCCAGTATTCTGGCCTGGAGAGTTCCATGGACTGTATAGCCCATGGGGTCGCAAAGAGTCGGACACAACTGAATGACTTTCACATTCACTTCTCACTTGGGGACCCGCCAAGAAGAAGGGGGGCTCTGCGTAGAATGAGCCGGGGGCTCCCAGTGAGGACGTGAAGGCCGGCCTGAAAGTGAGGTGCCCGAGCTCTGTGGTCCCCCAGACCTTGTTGCACCTTTGACTCTGGCTGGCAGTGTGGGAAGGTGAGGGTGATGATGTTGGATGGAGGGCAGGGTTCCAGGGAGTCTTGGGGTAAGCAAAGTAGCCTGGATTATGACGATGCTGAGGAGGGTGCCCCACAGACCTTGGACCCAGTCTGCATTCACAGGTGGCCTGCAGGATATTCCTGGGGGAGGGGGGCAATCAGGAGTGGTCATGTGGAGGGCAGGGCACACATTCCTGCCCCCTACTCTTAGTAAAGGACCAGTGGTGTCGTTTCCTCTGTGGGCAGGTCAGCCTGGCTTCATGCTCTACACTTAGAGTGAAGCCAACGGGCAGCATCCCACACCCCCTACCCCAACACTCCACCCCGAACGAGGCTCCTCCTGGTCTGGTCTCCCATCGCCCCACCACTCAGCGTCACTCAGTATGGACCAGGCATTCCTTCCCCCCAGCTGCCAAGGGAGTATTTCCTGTCTCTGTGTGTCTCTTCCCCCAAGCTGGTCAGCACATTCCAGGAGGGACCCCGTCTTGCCTTCTGAGGTGTAATATTAAAAGTAGCTCTTCTTAGGGGACTTCCCTGGTGGTCCAGTGGCTAAGACTCCGTACTCCCTTATGCAGGAGCATGGGTTCAATTCCTAGTCAGAGAACAAAATCCCCCATGCCAAAACTAAAACCCAGCACAGCCAAATAAATGTATTCGTTAAATTTTTTTTTTAGTAGCTCTTTTTTGCTCATTCATTTATTCTACAACAATTCATGATGCCGGATACTGGAAACAGGGGGGTGAACAGAAACAGGCGTGGCCTCTGTCCTCTAGGAGCTCACAGCCAGGTAGGGGAAGTGACTGTAGTTACATAGCCACAAGGATGAGGATAAGATCTCGGTGGAGGAGAAGAGGCAAGACCCTGGTAGGGAAGCTCCAACTGGGTAAGAAGTCAGAGAAGGCTTCCTTGAAGGAGCTGTGCCTTTGCTGAGGTCTGAAGGATGCGCAGGCTGATAAGGAAAAAGTGTGACCAAGTACATCTCAGATGGAGCAAGCAGCACGTGCCACAGTCCAGGGCAGGAAAAGCAGATAGAGGACCAGGGCCTGAAGTCAGGTCAGCATGGCTGGGGCTCGAGAGTGGAGGGCCAGGCAGTGGAGCAGGGGGAGAGGGGTATGAGCTGAGGCCACAGGGAGGGAGGTGTGGATGGGGAGGGTGGTGGAAGGGAGCAGACAGTTTGAGTGAGATTTAGAGTTCTTGGAGATGGATTGTTTAGGTGGGTATGAGGGAGAGTGAGGATCAAGGATGATCCTGGGTTTTGGCCTATTTGATTGATGGGTGTGGTATCCTTTACTGAGACTGCCATGCAGGACTCTGGTTACTGCCTGGCATCTTAGCATGTACTGTGCTAGTGAGCACTTATGTGAATCAGCTCCCTTGATCCGCCCAGTGGTGGCATGCACCTGCTTGTTACCACCGTTTTCAGGACAAGGAAACAAAGCCCAGAGAAGGTTAGTGACAAGTCTAAGGGTGCCTCTACATGGCAGACTCTGCTCTCCTGCCGCAGAGCCTATATCCTGTGGCCACACCCTGAGCCACCCCCCTTTCCCTGAGCACGTTCTGGGCTGGGATGCACCTTTGCAGAAGGAACACATGGAGCGTCTGAGTTAGGCCCAGAAGCGAGACTTGGTTCGTCTAATGCTCAGCCGGGGTTTCAGGCTGCAGGAAGCATGAGACAGTCAACCCCTAGAAGCCGCACTCACTCGCAATTCCGCTCAGTGGAAGCCCACTCAGCAGGGAAGCTAGTGGCCTCCCCCAGGCCTGGCCGTCCTGGACACGACTGTGCAATGTTCCCTTTGCACTGAGTCGAAGTGGTGGCCGGCTCACACTCCCTCATCTACACAAGGTCATGGGAATGAGCAAGAAAAACAGTCAAGTGGCTTCAGCACCTCGTTCCTCTTTACCCCAGGGAGGAGGGGCCCATGTGTGTTTCCTGAGGCCCAACTTATGGGCTTATGGGGGGCCCTGTCTTCGAGGTAGAAGGGTAGAGGCGAACTTTGGGAAGGGCAACAAGAGGCGGCTCTAGGTGGGGAGGGAGATCTCCAAACCAGGTCAGGGCTGATGACTTGGAGCTCCAGGCAGACAGTCTGCGGGCCCCCAGAGAGGCCAAGCCCCAGCCTGGCACAGATCCCAGCCTAGGCCTGGCACAGGAGTGGCTGGGCCCCACAGCACCCAGGGGACCCTTCCCAGACGTACTGCACTGCCAAAACCTCAAGCCTGAGATCTTTGTGAGAGCCAAGCCCAATCAGACTGGGGTGGACTGTCCTGCCAACCCAGAGGGACCTGAGCTTGGAGCAGGTTACAATGCATTTGGAGAAATCAAAGAAAAGTGACGTCTCTTGTATCTGAGCATTGAATGGAGGCCAGTGCAGACCCCCCCTTGCTATGTATCATAGCTTCCCTCCTGCCACGAACTGGCTCCCCGCCTCCTGAGGCTCAGTATCCCCATCAGGTGGTGACAACATGCTTGGGGAAGCCAAGCTGGTGACATTTCCCTCTCGGCAGAGAGGTGTGCTCCTTGCTCAGTTGGCAGCCTGCAGAAAAGGCCAAGCCAGGGATCCAGCCTTCCCTTAGGGGGAGGGGGGAGGGAGAGGGAGAGAGTGCCCCACCCTGCAGGGACCGGGCAGCTTCCAGGCGACAGAAAGATTGATTGATTAGCTGGTGTGACTGTTCTGTAAGGAGGACACACTGTCCCCTAATCAGACTCTGCCGGGTTAGCCAGGACGAGGTCTCAGCCCCCACCAAGTCCCCCTCTGCCTCCTGGTGCGTTTCATCTGGCTTTTCCCACTGCTGCTTGTGGCTGTGCATTTGGAGGAAGCAAAATACGTATTTAGAAGTGATGAGCTTAAGCAATTCTGTAGAAGGAAAAACGCCGCAGAAACTAGGTTCTGGCTACTTATGTGTCCAGAGGCTGTTATATAACAGCTCAAGAGGCAGACCTGAGTCTGTTACTTGCTGTGTGAACGTGAGGACTTTCTCAAACTACTGCTTGCAAGATGGGCCCAATTCTTATGTATACTGGGGTGGCTGGGATGGTTAAATGAAGGGCCTTGGCATCCAGGAAGTGCCTAAGCGGGCACTAGTATTTCTCACTACATCATCGCTTCACCTTGTCAGGCACACAAGTGCCTGCATGGTTATATCCATGTGTATGTTTTCTTTGTTGAATAACGTCATTCCTGCCCGCATTCCCAGGGGGCCGACACAGTCTGCTGTGTGAAGGCCGTATCCCACTGGTTGTGTTTGCTCCACCTCTGGTACTGGCCGTTTGGGTTATTTCCAGTTCCTTGCTGTTGAACGTGATGCAGCTGTGACTCTCAGCAAGCTTATTTCTTTGATGTGATCCCAACAAGATGTACTTGTTGGGGGTGGATTTCTATCGCGGCCATCCAAGGATGGGTATACATACTTCGTGCCCCACAGCCAGCTGCTGGTTTCAGATGACCTGTGTCCTTCGGGTCATCTCCCCTTGGGGCCTGAAGCAAAAACCATCCCCTCAGAAGATGACAAGGGCTCCTGAGTTATATTATTCCCAGCCCCTGAGTTGGGCAGGAAGGGACTGAGTATTTACATTCCTGTGTCCTCTCTCTTGTAGAAAGTCTGCACCAAATGTGGGATTGAGGCCTCTCCCGGCCAGAAGCGGCCCCTGTGGCTGTGTAAGATCTGCAGTGAGCAGAGAGAGGTAGGGTGCCTGGGCCGTGGGGAGCGGGGAGGGACCGGCCAGGTCGGGGCGGGGCACACTGGCATTGGGGGAAGTTCACGGCTGGTTGCTTAGAGGGGCTTCGCAGGAGGTCAAGGAGGGCAGCCTACCCAGGGCAGCCAGGGGCGAGGGTGGGGAGGGGCAGTCTGCTGGCTTGGCGTTCCCCAGCGTAGAGCGGCAGTGGGCCCGAGTTCTGCTCTGCCTGGGGTCCTCGGTTTCCTCAGGGAGCCCCCACACTGAGTGTAGGTGCAGGTGGCATTTTGTGGGGGACTGTGTTTATCGTAACAGAAACGGCTGCTCCGGGCTGAAGTTTACTTTGGGCCTGGCACCACGCGCAGTTCTTTACATGTCGGAATTCATTTCATCCCTGGACTGCCCCATGTGTGTGCTGAGTCGCTTGTCATATCTGAGTCTTTGTGATACTATGGGCTGTGGCCTGCCAGGATCCTTGTCCATGGGATTCTCCAGGCAAGAGTACTGGAGTGGGTTGCCACGCCCTCCTCCAAGGGATCTTCCCAACCCAGGGATCGAACCCAAGTCTCTTGCATTTGCAGGGAGGTTCCCAGCGCCATCTGGAAAACCCCCATACAACCCCATAGACGAGCGCTATTATCATCCCCTTTTATTGATAGGGAAATGCGGATGCAGGAGGTTAAGCATCTTATGGTCACCGAGATAGATAGCAGGTCTAACACCATAGTCTTGAGATGACGCTGTCCCCAGAGTCCCTTCTGGTTCTGTTTCCATCATTCTAGTTCTGGTCCCATTTTAAGGGAAGAAATCAAGGCTCAGTGAGGACTCTGAGGTGAAAACAGATGGGGAGGCTCGAACCTACGTCTCCTAACCCCCACACCCAGGACTTTCCTCTCGGTACCAGGATGGGAAGCGGGGCCAGAACAGTGAAGGACATTGTTGGGCTGCTCCTGGGGAAGGTCACCGGTCGGAAATTTCAGGAACAGGAGGAGTCAGGTGGAGGGAGGATCCTCCAGGCTATCCAAATGTGGATTTACTTTTTTACTTATCTGCTCGGTGATTAATATGCGCCTTTCATCCAAGATCCGTAAAATGTCTTTAGTTACAGAAAGTCCTCAGCCATGACATCCTTGAATCTTGCTGCCCTGCCATCTGAGTCTCCTGGAAACCCTGCAAGATACTTTTCTGAGCCCCTTCGTGCATCCTCCATAGCTCCCAACTGTGCTTTCTCATTTATTTCTTTATCTTTCTGTTTTTAATTTCTGGTCACACCTTGCAACATGCTGGATCTTAGTTCCCTGACCAGGGATTGAACTCATGCCCCCTGAAGTGGAAGCACAGACTCTTAACCACTGAACCTAGGGACGTCCTCTCTTTATCTTTTCTGAGATACTTGCTGGCAAATTCTTCAGAACTGCCTTCCAGCTCACTAAATCTTTGCTGGCTGTCTCTCTCACGATAGAGTGTTTTAGAATTGAGGTTTGTCCACTCATCTTGAGTGGGAGTCAGTTTCTCTGTCTCTCTGCCCCTGTGCATCACCTCCACCCAGCTCTCCTTGCCGAGTGATTTCGAGTTGCCTCCACCTAGGTCCTAGGTCCCTAGTGCAGGGCCAGCTCTCTTGGGTTAGTGATGAGCTGTGTATCCGCAGTAATAATGGGATTATCCCTGAAGTCCAACATCAAAGCCATAAGCAGTCTGGCCAGGTCCTGGCTATGTGTGTACTTCTTCCAGCCTACATCAGTGTTCACATCCGTAGATCAGCTTTACTCTCAGGAGAGGGGTGGAGTGGTACCTCTGCTTCTTTCAGCCTCCTTTCCCAAGTGGAGAATGACCAGCCTCCATTCTCAGGAACTCTGGCTCTGGTCCCCCACCTTCCACGGGACACTTTCAGTCCCCATACCCTTGAAAGACCAGTCTTCCAGCTGCTTCCACCTGCCTCCGGACTCTGAGCCCAGCAGGCTGTGCCTTTAGCCCCTCAAAATTGTAAATATTGGGAGTTTCTAATCCATCAAGATGTAAATCTTGTGTTTGAGCCCAGTTGAGCTTCTTTGTTGGAATCTTCATATATCACTGGTTGCATCTTTGAAACAGGGAAGATAGCAGGCAGGACCCCTAGGTGTGAACTAACATTCTATACTCTATTGCCCAGAAGTCCTTGATTTCTCCTGTTGAAATGGAGACGATAATACCTATTTCATTGGAGATACTGTGAGAATTTAGGAACATCATTAACAGTACACCAAGTATCCAGAATGTCCAGCCTGGAATAGGTACTCTATCAATATTAGAGGCCCTCCTCTCTCACCCAGCTGGAAAACCCCCCTTTGAATTTGAGGTCTTTCTGGTCTTCAAGGGGTCCCTTCTATGATGCAGGCATCCCCCCTAAAGAGGGGATACATGTGTGTATATATATGTAGCTGATTCATTTTGCTATACGTTAGAAACCAGCACAACATTGTAAAGTAACTATACTCCAATAAAAAATGTTTTAAAAAGACGCAGGCATTCACAAGATAGGAAAATTTCCTAAAACAGTATCTTGTGGGAGATACCTGAGCAGGATGAAAAGACACGACTGAGGTGTGGGAGGACAGAGATGAAAGAATTGTCAAGGAAAGGGAGGAGGAATGAAAGAAAAGATGAATTCAGCAAGTGTAATAATTTCGTGGAGGGCTTAGTGGGGGAGCAGCTGCCCCCGTCCAGCCCCATCACAAGTACCCCTCAACTCATTAACAGTCCTGAGCTCCCAGAGACAGCGTCCACCACCAGCCCGTCCTAATCTCCAGAGCGCTCCAACACCCACAAAAGTCCAAAATAGCTTAGGATGAATTTTCTTATCTTTCCTACGGCAGAGAATATGAGGCTATGCACTATGCTATCAGTTTGCCCTTGAATTTCTAGAGGCCGATAAAATGGAGCAAGATCAAGGATGCTGTATTCCCCCTCCACGGGACCAGGCAGACTAGATGTTTAGGAGGTGTGGGTGGGCCCTGAAAGTCCGTGTGTCTGAGTCTGGGTGCCTGTGAGTACCATACCCAGATGCTGCATTTTCCTGCCTCCTTTTGGGGTGGGAGAGTGACAGAGTAATTGGTTTCCTAATGCTTTTTTTCCACAGAAAACTATCTAATCACAACAAAGAGATAGCTAAATAGAGCATTTGAAATGTCATTTTCAGTGCCACATAGAACTGGTTCTGAATCTGTGATAAAAATGTGGAGTTCTGTCCTACAGAAAAAGACAAACAAAAACACAAACACATCCTAGTGGAAGAACTTGCATTTTTTGCTGGAAGCTCTCTTACCGCTCAGCCCCAACACTCTTATCTTCTGTTCCATTTGACTCTCCCTTCTGTCATCTTGGTCTGCAATTGCAAGTGATTTTCCTGGAGTGAGCTGAATGCTGGTTACACGTCCCTGGGGCCGTCCAGTGGGCGCCGCTGCCCGTTGTGTGCACCTCAGCGATGCGGCGGTGTCAGCTTCGGCCCCTCTGCTCCAGAGGAGTTTACAATCTCATTTATTCCTTTGGGTACTCAATGCATATTTACTGAGCATCTTCTATGTGCCAGGCAAAGAGCTCTTCTCATGGGAGATGGAAACCACACGCGCAATACAGTAAATTCTGCCATGTCACAGATGATGAAAGTGTACTCAGGGGAAGGGGCGACGGGGGTCGCTGCTGTTAAATGCAGGAGTTGAGGAAGGGCTTACTGATAAAATGGATTTTTGAGCTGAGGTCTGAAACGCACTATGTGGCTGTGTGGACAGAAAGCATTCCAAGTAGAGAGGACTGCAAGCGCAAAGGCCCTGAGGCAGGTGTGTCCTTGGTAGGTTTGAAGAGCAGCTAGGAGAACAGTGTGACTGGCGCAGAGTCAGAGTCGGGAAAGGAGGTCAGAGATGTGGCCGGGGGGCCCAGATCATTTTGGTCCTTGGAGACCCTTGGAAAGACTTTGGCTTTTATTCTGAGTGAAATGGGGAGCCCTTGGAGGTTTGGAGTAAAGGAAAGGCATGACCTGAGTACTCCCCCAAGTTTTAAAGGGTACTCTGGCTGCTGTGTTGAGAATAAACTATAGACTGTAATGTCAGAGTTAGTATCATGATATTTCATCTTTCTTATTTAACATTACCCCAGATATTTCAGTTCTTGACTTGTGACCCTTAGAAGTTTTCACTTTAAAAAATATATACATTTTACTCTTTTCTGATTTTAAGATTAATATGGATCATTGACACTCACAATGTGTAGAAAGCATAAAGAAATACACGCACCCCCAAAATTCATAATCTTACCATCCAGAGGCAATAACTGTTAATGTTTGGGCGTAATTGCTTTCTTTTTTCTGTGTCTTTTTTTCTTTGTATTGTTGAACCTCTGTTTTAAAATTAACACTTTAACGTAAGCACTTCTCAGTGTAATCAATAATTCTTTGTAAACATTCTGTCATATGGATATTCTGCTAATTTAGGTCACCTGAGTTATTTCCTTTTTTCCTTCTCATTGCTAATTGCTTTATATATCTGTGTACTTAGCTCTTTGCCTACATTTGAGATTCTGTCCTCAGAATGGATACTTAGAAGGGAAAAATAAACATCAGTACGTATAGTCCCTCTTTTAAATCTTATTTATTTATTTTGGGCTGTGCTGGGTCTTTGTCGCTGTGCATGGGCTTTCTCTAGCTGGGACGAGCGGGGACTGCTCTCTGTTGCGCCATGCGGACTTCTCGTTGCAGTGGTGTCTCCTGTCGTGGGGCACAGGCTCTAGGCTCATGGGCTTCAGGAGTTGCAGCACCCGGGCTCAGGAGTTGTGGTGCATGGCCTTAGTTGCTCCAAGGCATGTGGGATCTTCCCAGACCAGGGATCAAACTCACGTCCCCTGCCTTGGCAGGCAGATTCTTAACCACTGGACCATGCAGGAAGTCCTCACTCTTTTCTTATAGACCCTTGAGATATTCCTGTTGATTTATAGTTTGCTGGTACATGCAAAAGTAATGACATATGGACAGTGTATTTTCTGAGTCTTTTGCTAGTCTGATGATAGCTGTTGCTTTTATACGAAAAAAGACAATGACTTGACTGATAATGTAATTAATGGTCATCTTTCCCACTCAAAATTCTGTGAGTTTGCTGTCTGTTGTCTAACCGATCACACAAGCAAAGAGCCACCAGGAGGGAGAGGAGGCAAATGTAACAACTAGGAGAACTGGTACTCAAGGAACTTGAAATAATAGTGAGACTGTGAAAGAAATGTTTGAACTTTTAATTTACTTTTCATTTTTTTGACTGCCCCATGCAGTTTATGGAATCTTAGTCCCCTGATCAGGGATTGAACCTATGCCCCCTGCAGTTGAAATGCAGAGTCCTAACCACTGGACCACCAGGGAAGTCCAAATAAGTTTTTAAGTTGAGTAAAGAGATAAGAGAAGCAATAGAAATCAAATTGAACCAATAGGACATTTGAAAAATGAGTGAGCAAATTTGGAAAAAAAATAATAACCAAATGAACCATTTTCATTTCTAAAAATGAAAAATGTTATTAATGAACTTGAAAACTCAATCAAATGATACTTTGGTAATTTTTTAGACCAGTAAACCTTGTTATTCCCATTAACAGCCACAGATGTTTCCTTATCATTTGCTTCTTATTAATTGTTTTTTTTTTTACTTTTGATCCCTGGTTGGCACTCCCAACAGCTAGGAGTCCCTGACCCCTGATTTCCACTCTACTAACTGCCATGAAGATGATGTTTTTGTGACCACATGAAACTACAGTCCTTATCTAATTAAATCAGCCGCTTATATAAGCATTCAACCTGGCAGCTGCCTGTCCCACCTCATTTCCATTCCCTCTGTGAATCAGGCATGTTCCTTGGTCACTTTCCTGGTCTCCTTGTTGGTAAATGAATAAACTCTGATATATGTTCAAGATTTAAAGACACAGAAAAGGGATTGAGACAGCCCTAAATAGACTGTTTTGTTTGTTTTCATATTTGGCCATACTAGGTCTTGGTTGCGGCACTTGGAGTCTTCACTGTAGCATTAGGGATCTTTAGTTGCGAAATGTGGGGTTTAGTTCCTTGTGAGTGCCAGTGTTAGTCACAGTCGTGTCCGACCCTTCGCAACCCCATGGACTGCAGCCCACTAGGCTCCTCTGTCCTTGGAATTCTCCAAGCAAAAATCCTAAAGTGGGTAGCCTTTCCCTTCTCCAGGGGATCTTCCCCACCCAGGGATCGAACCCAGGTCTCCTGCATTGCAGGCAGATTCTTTACTGTCTGAGCCCCAGGGAAGTTCCCTGACCAGGGACCAAACCCAGGCTTCTGTATTGGGAGCAGTCCAGTCTTAGCCACTGGACCACCAGGGACGTCCCCAGTAGACCGGTTAACTAGCACATCAGGCACCCCTGAGGAGCCCCAAGAGGGACCTTGTGACCCAGAAGACAGTTTCCAGGATGCAGTACGTGACAGGATGCAGGGAAGACAGTTTCCAGGCGCAGGCAGACACATGCCCTGAAGTCAAAGCTAGAACAGGAGAAGGCAGGCAGACAAGATCTGATGCTCAGCATAAAGTAGTTTTAAAGTCAAGAACGGAGACATGAGGGAGAAGTCTGAAGCCAGGCTTATGCTTTTATTCCCTTTTTAATAACCTGGTATATTATTTATGTCTATATTTGGAAATTAATAATTTTATCTGACTAGGCCTAGGTCATTTTCATTGATTTTTGTCTAGGACAAATGTATTTGGGTCTTCGATTCAGGAAAGCTTTTCAATTATGTTTTTGCTTACTGCTTTGTTCCGAAACTCTTCTGCGTTCTTTTGGGGAGCAAATTTTTTAAAAATTTATTATTTTTACTTATTTGGCCCTGCTGGATGTTCATTGCTGTGTGCAGGGTCTTTAGTTGCAGCATGTGGGATCTCAGAAGGTCCCCCTGGGAGCACTTTTAATTTGAAGAGTACATTTCCATTCTCTGTCTTCTGTATTCATCATTTCCAAGTTCTTTTTATTCTTCTCTTCATTATGGAAAACCATAAAGCTTTTCATGTCCTTGATTCTTTGTTTTTGGCCTGAGTTTGATGGTTTCCTGTGTTTGGTCTTGGTGGTTGCACCTGTGCCTTCACCCCTTCTGATGCTGTGAGCTCTGCAGGCCCAAGGTTTACCTGAGGCAGCGCAAGGGCCGCCCACAGCCCCTCTCCTTTGTCTGGAATTCTGCTCCTCCTCTGAGGCACTTTGACTCTCTGGGACCTGGTCCTCTGGCCCTCAGAACTAGGGAGGACTTGGAAAACTTCAGCCAGTTGGTTTGGTCCTCCCCACCCTCCCACAATTGAGCTTTACTTGGAGAAAATATACCTTCCCAGATGCAACTCACCATTGCCAGCTCCTTCCCACTCCCACCTAGTTATTTTCTGGGAATCTGTGTCCCATCCATAAAGACAGAGTTGAAGGAGAGAGGGCACCAGAAACTCGTAGACATGCTACACCAGGAAGGCCACCTAGGGGCAGCCCTGATTCTGCACCCTGCCCCCCTGCCAAGCAGACAGGTGGGTGGACTGGTGACACCCGTTTCATCCATCCCACTTGCCTGTCTTCAGAGGGGAGCCTGACTGTAGGTTGAGTGTCAGATCGCTTCTGTGCTGGTGTTGGCATACCCTTGATTCACTTACCTTTCCTGGGTGTGTTAGTGCAAGCTGGAGAAGGACTGCCTGGGAGCTTCTAACATGATGTTGCAAGCCAGAAATTTATGTCATTGATTGTTTAGCCTCTAATCCGATTCATTTAAAAAAAGTGACTCACTGAAAATGGTACTGTAATCAGGGGGAAAGTTAATTGGAATCCAGACTCCCCAGGAATCTAGAAACCATTCCTCTAGCCTCTAAAATGTCTACCTTTGGAGTCGGAAGGCTTCTGTGAGGATGCAGGCATGCTCTGAGGGGGATGAGCTAGAAAGAGGAGAAGAGCAATTTATAAGTAATGGGAAGCTGATTAGTACAATTAGAGCATTGCTCTCCACTCAGCATCCCTCTGTCCGCTGTGCTTTCCCTGTTTCATTCCGCATCCTGATTATAACTCATCAGAGGCCGAGCTGCAGCAACACTCACTGTGTTTCCCCGCAGTGCTTTGCATATAAAAGGTGCTCGGGGAAGGTTTGTTGATTGAAAGACATTTGCAAAAGAGGAAAGAGGGCTCCTTGTTTAGGGCACCTTAGGACCCTTCCCCAGCAGGGTTTTTTGATTTCCCTGAAATCTTATCACAGATGACCCAGGCTGGGGTCCCACAGGGCCCCCTGATGCTAAGTCTGTATCTCATCCTCTGGCCCCTCTCTCCTGCTTGTTGATTGACTAGAAGGAGGAACATGGCTTCACATGGTGGTTTTCGGGCTCCCTTAGCAGTAGCTGTCACGTGGTGGTTTTCAATCGTCTCAACCCACCCGGCCTGGAGGGTGACCAGTAGACGGTTAAGGCCCCGGTGGGGAGGGTCTGTCTTGGCACAGCCTTCAGGAGACTGGGAGGATCAGGGGCTCCCAGGCCCCCCACCGGCGCCCGTGGGAAGCAGCCATGCCAGCCGAGCCCAGCAGCTTCGTGGCACCTGGCTCCCAGGCGGGCGGCCCGTGCTCACCACAGGCTGCCATCTGCTTCCCCACGCTGCTTCTCTTCTGGCCCTGCTGTTACTTGCAGTTTGGATTTTAGCTGCAAACAACTTTGCCAGAGGGCCCCTCCAGAGGCCTGCGAGTGCGCTCATGGGTGGGTGGGTGGCTGGCGCTGGGGCGAGTGGGGGCGGCTGCCTGAGCGCCCCACCATCTCTGTCTGGCTGACCCTGGGCCGCTGGCACTGTGGCCCCAGGGGACCCGGATGGGCACACTTCCTCAGTGTATTGGTCACCACCCACATGCCTTGGCTCTTCCAAGTGGAACTGCTATCACTGCAGGTCCCTGGCCTCCCACACGAGCAGGAGCGGCAGGAGGAGGAGGGTCCTGGGACCCCCAGTCTCTCCTTCCTCCTCTGGGGAGGCAGAGTGGTCTCCCACCCTCTCCCTGGTCCTTCTCAGGGTGCCTCCCTGAGTCTGTGTCCACACACTGGAGGAAGAACTTAGTGCTCTGAGATGCTGTCTGATCCTAGAGGGAACTCACTTTCTCACTATCGCGCACTAGTCTGCTGAGCCCAGTGTCCTACCTGGGAGTCTGATCTGGCTCTGAGTCAAGCGACATGAACTCCGCACCCACTGCAGGCCGGTCAGTATCTCACTTCATCTGATCACTGGACAGATGTATTCCTGATGTATTTACTGTTGTCCTCATGTGACAGATGGGGAAACTGAGGCTTAGAGAAAGGAGGTCACCTCCCCAAAGACACTAGGTAGTAATTGATGGAGCCAGGGTTTGAAGCCAGTGTTGCTGTTGTTCAGTTAGTCATGCCCACTCTGCAGCCCTGTGAACTGTAGCACACCAGACTTCCCTGTCCTTCACTATCTCCCTGAGTTTGCTCAAACTCATGTCCATTGAGTCAAGGATGCCATCCAACCATCTCATCCTCTGTCACCCCCTTCTCCTCCTGCCTTCAATCTTTCCCAGCATCCAGTGAGTCAGCTCTTCCCATCAGGTGGCCAAAGTATTGGAGCTTCAGCTTCTGCATCAGTCCTTCCAATGAATATTCAGGACTGATTTCCTCTAAGATTGACTGGTTTGATCTCCTTGGTCCAAGGGACTCCCAAGTGTCTTCTCCAGCACCACAGTTTGAAAGCATCAGTTCTTCAGTGCTCAGCCTTCTTTATGGTTCAACTCTCACATCCATTCATGACTACTGGAAAAACTGTAGCTTTGACTATACAGATCTTTTTTGGCAAAGTGACATCTCCTGCTTTTTAATATGCTATCTAGGTTTGTCATAGCTTTTCTTCCGAGGAGCAAGTGTCTTTTAATTTCATGGCTGCCTCTAAAACTCCTTCTGACAACTCTACTGTCTATCCATTCATTCACTCATTCATTCATACGGCAGTCGTTGAGTATTTACTATGTGCTAGTCACTGTTTGGGGATTCCCTGGTGGCTCAGGCGGTAAAGCATCTGCCCGCAATGCGGGAGACCCAGGTTCTATCCCTGGGTCGGGAAGATCCCCTAGAGAAGGAAATGGCAACCCACTCCACTACTCTTGCCTGGAAAATTCCATGGATGGAGGAGCCAGGTGGGCTGTAGGAGCCATGGACTGTAGCCCATGGGGTTGCAAAGAGTCGGACACGACTTTTCACGGGCACTGGTTTAGGCCCTTGGAAAATAATGATGAACAAATCAGCCAGACATCTCTGCTTTGGGTTTACATTTTAGCAGAGACCAGGGGAGAAGAGAAGGAACAGAAGATAAACATAGCCAAAGTAATAGCTAAGCAAATTACATGTGTGTGTGTGTGTGTGTGTGTGTGTGTGTGTGTATGTTAGAAGCTACATGAGAAGAAGAGTAGAACAGGGCAAAGAGATCAGGACTGTGGCATGTAGGGAGGGGAAGAGGTAGCTATGTTGAAAGTAAACAGCCACCATGACACACCCATTAAAATGACTAACATGTGTGTGTTTGTTTTAAAATTTTATTTACTTATTTCTTTGGCTGTGTCAGATCTTAGTTGTAACATGCAGGATCTAGTTTCCTGACCAGGGATTGAACTCAGGTCCCCTGCATCGAGAGTGCAGAGTCTTAGCCACCCGACCGCCAGGGAAGTCCCAGGATAGCTAATGTTTAAAAACAGGAAATAATAAGTGTTGGCGAGGATGTGGAGAAATTTGAAAACTTGTGCATTGATTGTGGGAAATTAAAATAGCGCTGCCATGGTGGAAAACAGTATGGTGGCTCCTCAAAAAATTAGTGATCTAGCAATTCTGCTTCTAGATGTACACCCCAAAGAATTGAAAGCAGAGATTCAAACAGAAATTGTGCATCCCAGTAGCATAAAGGTGGAAGCAACCCAAGCATCTACCATGGGATGGATAGATAAACAAAGTGTGGCCTATGCCAATTATTATTCATATAATTCAGACTTAGAAAGGAGTGGAATCCTTCCATGCTATAGCATGGAAGAACCTTGAAGATATTATGCTAATTGAAATAAGCTGGACACAATAGGACACATACTGTAATATTTCCATTTATTTGAGGTTTGTAGAATAGTCTCGCTCATAGAGATAGAAAGTAGAAGGGTGGTTGCCAGGGATGGTGGGATGAAAGGAGGAATTATTGCTTAGCAGACACAGAGTTTCAGTTTGGGAAGATGACAAAGGTCTGGAGATGGACAGTGGGGACACACAACAGTACAGATACACGTGGTACCCCCGGACTGTACTCTGAAAAATGGTCAGAAGGGTAAAGTTTATGTTATTGTATGTTGTGGGAAAAAACAGTAGGAGGGAGACTGGCCAGGGTGGGCTTCTTCGAGGAGGAGAGATGGGAGCAAACACGAAGAAGGGAGGCTGGTGGCTCTCAGGGGAAGAAACAGCCCAGGATGAGCCCACCCCCAGTGCCTGTGTGTTCCCAGAGCAACACGGAGCCAGCTCCCCACCTTCCACATGGAGGGTCCTGGGTTCCCCCGAGGCAGGTGTGGGAGGGGTTGGCCCCCGGAGGCTCCTTGGCCAGGGGAAGTGGAGAAGGGAGATGACAGGGTCCAACAGGCAGCCTTCAGCCCATCAGGAACAGCGCCCACAGGTCCTAGCGTTTGTCTGTCCCACCACTGGATGCCCCTCCCACTTAGCGACGTGCGTGCCCAGCGGTCCACAAGGGTGCGGACCCTGTGGCCTGTGTGACCAGGCTTGAGAACAAGGAGGCGTGGCCCAGCTTCATTGTCCCCGTCCTCAGTTCGTGTGGCACCATCCTGACACCAGAACCCGCTTGCCCTCTCCTCCTCTGTTGGGTCTGCATGACCTGGCTTACCCTGCTATGACACCCTCCTCTGCGTGGCCCTGGGGAGGGAGGTGAAACGCTAGGGAGAAATCTGAATGTGGTCATTTTCTTGCGTGGATCTGGATAGAAATTTGGATAATCAGATTTTCCAGCCCGTTTTCAGATGCCAAATGACGTTGGCTGGCGCGATTTCCCCAGCCAGCTGTCTGGTTAGATGCGGCCCGGAGAGCGAGGCTCCATTCTTTAGGAGCTATTTATTAAGCTCCTAGGCAGTGCCCAACCCTGAAATACACACCCATTCCCTCTTCTGAGGAAATAACTCAAGACGCGTGTCCTCCTGCAGTGCCAGAAAATTCTTCTGTGAAAAACAGAAGCCAAAAAGAACCGGCCTTTGTTGGGGGCCTTGTCTGGGCCAGACGTGGGGCCCTGTGTCCTCACTCTTCCAGCTGAACGGAAGCTCTGGCACCTTAAGTGACTGTCCAAGGTGGCAGAGCAGAGTGTGCGGAGCCTGGGCCGACAGGCTTCTGCCACTGGACGGGCTTCCTCCTCCTGATTTTTACCGCCCTCAGGAGTCAGCCTTTCTATTCCAGATGGCCCGTGGGCTGGAGGGAGACAGGACAGGTGAACGGAGGTTTCCCCCTCAGTGGCCAACGCAGTGATCCCCTCTGTCTGGGGGACCCCGGGTCCCTGTCCTCCTTCTCCTTGCCCTGACTTTGTAAGTCGTTACATTCCAGCCTGAGCTAACACACCCACAGCCCAAACCCAGCCTGGCCCTGACTCTTATCTAACTACTTACATCCCTGAACCTGGTTTTGAGTCCCAGTACCTGGTTGTTCTCTTGACCCTTGAACTTTGCCTGCTGCTCTCCGT
This sequence comes from Odocoileus virginianus, assembly GCF_023699985.2. NCBI lineage: Eukaryota > Metazoa > Chordata > Mammalia > Artiodactyla > Cervidae > Odocoileus > Odocoileus virginianus. The sequence continues at coordinate 21,189,398 of NC_069690.1, forward strand.
CCCCCTCACCATCAACTGGAGTGTTGTGTCATCGTCACAGACCTGATGTTCCTATTTGCAAATTAAATCAGAGAGGTCTGTTTGGTAGGTGACCCGGCTGGTTCATCTCAGCATTGCACCTGGCATCTCTTCCGTGTCATCTACGTGTGATACTCAGCCTCACACCTCATCCCTACCTGTACAGCCTGGAGAAACCTTCACACCCACTCCCAGGAAAATGTGACCAAGAATGCATATAGCAGCATCTGTTGTAATAGCCAAAAACTGGAAACCACCCCAATGTCCTTTCATGGTGGAATAGATATATTTCAAAGGATGAATTAAAAACCCAACAGGCTGGGACTTCCCTGGTGGTCCAGTAGTTAAGACTCCATGCTCCCAATGCAGGGGGCCCAGGGTTGATTCCTGGTCAGAGAACTAGATCCCACATGCCAAAATGAAGAGTTTGGATGCCACAATTAAAAAAAAAAAAAAAGATCCCGCATTCCACAGTTAAAGATCCTGCATGCTGCAATTAAGACCTAGCACAGCCAAATTAAAAAAAAAAATATTGAAAAGGAAAAAAACCAATGAGATGAGCAAAGAAAAAAACAAGTCACTAAAGAATAAATACACAATGACTCAAAAGTATGTTGTTCAAAAACAGGTAACAGTAAATATGTTACTTATACATGCACACTAAGGACTTTCCTGGTGGTTCAGTGGTTAAGAATCCACCTGCCAATGCAGGGAACACAGGTTCAACCCCTGGTCCTGGAAGATTCCACATGCAGAAGGGCAAATAAGCCCGTGCAGCACAACTACTGAGCCCGCTCACTGCAACTACTGATGCTGCCCGTGTGCCTAGAGCCTGTGCTCTGCAACTAGAGAACCCACCGCAATGAGAAGCCTGCACACCACATGGAAGAGCAGACCCTGCTTGCAGGATCTAGGGAGAGCCTGCTCATAGCAGTGAAGACCCAGTGCAGCCAAAAATAAATAAATAAAAAGAAATTTTACATAAGCAGTTTTTTCAAAATAGAAAAGCAAAAGATTGCTTCACACGAGATTCCAGATGGTGGTTACTTCTGGAAGGAAGGCAGGGAGGGCCTACAGGGCTTTCTCAGGTCCGGTCATATTTAATTTCTTAATGAGTTCACAGGTGTTTACTTGAATGTGGTTCTTTGAAACATACTGTGTTTTCATACACTTTGGTGTGTATGCTAGATTTCACAGGCACATACCCAAAAGCTAATGAGAGATCACCAAAAATCAGACCCAAAACAGCTTGAATCAGTGACATGAAGAAAAGCCTTTAAAATCTCCCAGGATGCAGGGGGAGAATAAAATGAAAAAACGAAGAGCTAAAAACAGTAACAGACACAATGAGGAATATCTGGAAGACAGAGCAGGTGATGGAACCTCAGAATGATAGGTTTTCCCCAAGAAGGAACAACACCGATTGGAAATGAAGCAGTAATCAAATCCATAACCGAGGAAGGTGTCTGTGATTTCAGACCACACACCCATGAAGACCCATGAGCCCTACTGTGTAGCGGTCAGCCCAGAAACCGTTTCATGTTGGCTTCAGAATCTGTTTCTGAGACTGTGTTTACATACAGGCATGTTTGTTGTTCTGGGAATTGAATCAAAATCACGGAGCTCCTCTGAAAAGACCTGGTTGAGTATAATTGGCCTGTCCAATTTTCTGATGCCAGCCCTATTCATTTCCCATGCACAGTCCACTCCATCTGGGAACAGAGGCTGGCTTTGGAGCCAAACACCACCGTGGCTCACTTGCCCTCTCTCAGATCTGTGCTGGAACAGGGAAGATAGTTCAATATTTGGTATTCAAAGGGATTTCATGCTGCATGCAAATGAAGTGTAAAAGGAGGTGGGTGGACAATGTTGGCAAAGCAAGTAATTAAGAACAGTTGTGGAAGGGACTGCCCTGGTGGTCCAGTGGTTAAGAATCCACCTTTCAATGCAGGGGCCTCAGGTTCAATCCCTGGTCCTGGAAGATTTCACATGCTGCAGGGCACCTAACCCTGGGCACCACAATGAAAGATCCCGCATGGTGCAGCTGAGACGGGTGCGGTCAAATAAATATTAAGATCATGGCATCTAGTGCCATCACTTCATGGCAAGTAGAAGGGGAAAAAGTGGAAGCAGTGACAGATTTTATTTCCTTGGGCTCCAAAATCACTGTGGACAGTGATTGCAGCCATGAAATTCAGACGCTTGTTCCTTGGAAGAAAAGCTATGCCAAGCCTAGACAGCATATTAAAAAGCAGAGATGTCACTTTGCCGACAGAGATCCATCTAGTCAAAACTATGGTTTTTCCAGTAGTCATGTATGGATGTGAGAGCTGGACCATAAAGAACCCTGAGCACTAAAGAATTGATGTTTTCAAATTATGGCACTGGAGAAGACTCTTGAGATTCCCTTGGATTGTGGGGAGATCAAACTAGTCAGTCCTAAAGGAAATCAACCCCCAATATTCATTAGAAGGACTGATGCTGAAGCTCTAATACTTTGGCCACCTGATATGAAAACCAGACTCATTGGAAGAGATCCTGATGCTGGGGAAGATTGAGAGCAGGAGGAGAAGGGGGCGACAAAGGATGCGATGATTGGATGGCATCACTGGCTCAATGGACATGAATTTGAGCAAACTCTGGGAGATAGTGAAGGATGGGGGAGCCTGGTGTACTGCAGTCAAAGGGGTCGCTGAGTCAGACACGACTTAGCAGCTGAACAAAAACAACAGCAGAGCAGTAATGGAAGTGTCATTCTTCTCTGTGGATTTGTTAAACTTGCAAGAGCATCCTAGACCAAGGAGAACACAGTCTCTCTGGAACCAGAAAGAGAAGGAAGACAGGGGGCTCTGTTCTCAGTGACTGCTAGTGACCCTTCCATGTAGCAGATGATCTGGGAGATGCAAGGGCTGGGGAGGGGGAGCGGAGGTGCCCCTGGGGGCCCCTGGAGAGAGTGAGGCCAGCGCTGAAGGTTGGCCTGCCTGTCCCAGACATTCTCTCTGACTCTGGGGCACTTACTCCACAAGCATCACGAGCCCTTATTGGATGCCACCTCCCTCTGCAGCTGGCAGACGCCCCTCACCAGTAACTGCGGAAACCTCGCCTGCATGAACCCCTCACCAGGGGTTAATGGCAGCCACGGCATTTCCTCCAGTTCTGAAATAATCTAACCAAGGTGTTTAAATTATCTGTCAAGAAAACAGATAGCACCCTCAGAATATGTCTTCTTGCTGCATTCTTTTTTTTTTTTCTTTTCCACTAGGCTAGCAATTGCCTGCCACCCAGGCTGACCTGGTTGCTCAAAAACCCACTTGAAATGAAGGGGAAATTTGCTCAGGCCCTGGGGAGTGCTCCCACTCCAGGGCTGAGCAAGGAGCTGCTCATGTGGGTGGGGAGGTAGAAGAAGGGGCAGGTTTGTGCTCTCTGGCTTTGCTGGAGCTTAATTTGTCCGGGTGATGCTCAAGCCTGGCCCCCATAGGCAGAGCCTAAAAGGCTACTAACAGTATTCAGGAAGGTAGGGTTGTACTTTCCTGGCAGAAGGAGCTTGTTCACTCTGACTGGGGGCCTAGGGTAGGTGGGGGGATGATGGGGACTTTCGCACTGGCTCACCAGCACACACACATAGGCGTGCACACACACACACACACACACACACACACACATACATACACACCCCTGATGTGTTTTAAGGTGTTAATCTTTAAATTGCAAATATGCAAATACTCCTGGGAGAGGTCTCACTTAACTTTCCCCTACACCTCTACCCTCACCTTAACTTTCCCCTCACCCCTACACCTTGTTAGTTAGCACTTTATTTGGCTGCGCCGGGTCTTAGTTGTGGCATGTGGGGTCTATTTCCCTGACCAGGCATCGAACCCAGGGCCCTTGCATTGGGAGTGCAGAGTCTTAGGCATTGGACCACCAGGAAAGTCCCTGGAGCTTATTTTAATTCATCTGTTGGTCAAATGAACTAGACTATTAAGCCATTTTTTAAGGAGATTGGATGCATCTCTGTTTTCGATTTTTGCCAATAGGATTCACACACCTTTGTGGGATAAGAAGCATAGCCCGTTTCTGATTATAGAGGCAGGAGGAGACGTCATCCTCGGCATATAGAATAGCAGTGATGCTGTTTCCATGGGCTGCCTCTGGTTGTACATGTGTAACATGGGCTTGCAACCTGATCCTGCCCCTCACTTCTCACCCTAAATAAACCTGCATGGTCACATTCATGCTACAGTCCACACATGACATATAAATGCTGAGTCACCATCCCACTTGATTAGGGTAATAGTAAAGGTAATTGTTTCTGCTTCCCAAGCGGCTCAGTGGTAAAGTATCTACCTGCCAATGCAGGAGTCACAGGAGACATGGGTTCAATCCCTGGGTCAGGAAGATCCCCTGGAGAAGGAAATGGCAACCCACTCCAGCATTCTTGCCTAGAGAATCCCGTGGACAGAGGAGCGCGGCAGGCTACAATCCACAGGGTCACAAAGAGTCGGATTCAACTTAACAACTAAACAACAAAGCTAGCTGTAAAGTCGGGTGGTCTTAACCTGGTTTGACTGGTCAGATAGCGTTTCTGGCATAACATAATACTGAAAACACATGTGCACGTTACCTTAGCACATCTTGTGTGCCTTGCTGCATATCAGCTTGTCGCCCTCAGCAGTAACCACGGCTTTCCAAAATCAGCTTGTCACCACGGAAACCTGGTCAGAGGGCCTGCCCAGCAGTCTTGAAAGCAGCGTCTCTTCCAACTAATAGCATGGTGCCCGAGGCCCTTCTGTTTTCCAAGGAATCCAGTTCTCCCTGCCTTTATGCTGGGAAGCCCTGAAGTGAAGTGTAAGTCACTCAGTCGTGTCCAGCTCTTTGTGACCCTATGGACTATACAGTCCATGGGATTCTCCAGGCCAGAATACTGGAGTGGGTAGCCTTTCCCTTCTCTAGGGGATCTTCCCAACCCAGACATCGAACCCAGGTCTCCCACATTGCAGGTGGATTCTTACCAACTGAGCTATCAGGGAAGCCCTGGTTCCCTTTAAAACGCTGTCCAGGGTTTTCTCATTGTCAGAATTCTGACTCCTGGAGGTGCAGTGGGGGCAGTGACGTTGGAGAGGGAGCTTGTCTTTCTGCAGGGGTAGAAAGGTCAGTGTTGAGAATTCATACTGGTATTTTCAAGCTAACCATAACTTGACGAAGCCTTCCCATCTTGCTCCGCTACAAAAATTTTAATTACTGCTTTCCTTTTCTATCAGCTTTTCTCCCTTAAGCACATCCAGATTCAATATACCAGCCATAGAGTGTTCTGACTCCCCATGTGTCCACCTGCCAAGCAGCCCTGGGATTTAATAACATTGACATCCAATTACCAATCTGTTACACTTCAATTTAAATCAAAGTAATACCTGCATGTGCTTTTTAAAAAATCCAGTTGTGCTGACGGGCTTATGCTGGAGAAAGGCAGGGGTCAGATAGTCACCTCCCTCACCCAGCCCATCACATACAGACCACTTGCTTTAGTTCACGTGCTGGCTCCTGCCATGGCTTTTTAAACAAAATACTGTTGTTGTCGTTTTATTTTTTTTAACATTCTCCTTTTTTTAACATACTTTTCTTTGGGCCAAGCCGCGCAGCTTGTGGGATCTTTCCCAACCAGGGGATCGAACCAGTGCCTTCTCTATTGGGATCATGGAGTCTAGACCATCAGGGAAGTCCCCACATTTTGATAATTTATGATACCCTGACCCCTGGATCAGCCAAAGGAAAATGTTCCTAGTACCATGATCAAACGATTTCTTTTTAACTCTCGATGTCTTAACACCATGTCACATTTTGAGTTACTGAATATTTGGACCATGACTTTCTGGTATGATTTTTAGTTTTCCCTGGAGTTTTTTAACTAATCTTTTTTCTCACTCATAAAAGAATAATGAAACGCTGTGTCTTTTTTTTTAAAACTCTGTGTCTTTTTATGCAGCTTCTTGATTTTACCTTCCCTTTCCCTGTCAGAAACCCCTTCAGACCCTTTTCTAGCTCCAGCCTGCACTACTTACTGAAAGCTGTCTTCATGGCATTTCCCTTTGACTCACTTCCTAAGTTGAAGACACTGTTCCAGGATTTTATCTTCCTATTTCTTGTTTTTCCCTTGTGTTTTGCTGTAGCCCATCCCAAAGTACCCCAGTTTGATTCCTGGGTCGGGAAGATCCACTGGAGAAGGGATAGGCTACCCACTCCAGTATTCTTGGGCTTCCCTTGTGGTTCAGCTGGTAAAATGCCTGCAATGCCAGAGACCTGGGTTCAATCCCTGGGTTGGGAAGATCCCCTGGAGAGGGGAAAGTCTACCCACTCCAGTATTCTGGCCTGGAGAATTCCATGAACTATACGGTCCATGGGGTCGAAAAGAGTCGGACACGACTGAGCGACTTTCACTTTCATCCCGAAATAACTTCTTAAAAAGGGAGTGTGCACAGGAAAACTGGAGTCCTCGCAAGTCTAACAACGTCTCTCCTGTTCTTTTGTTTGGTTGATATTCGACTGGTAGAATTCTAGATGCATGATCTTTAAGCATCCAGTGTTGCCGATGCTGTCTGATGCCATTCTAATTCTGGTTTCCTTGTAGGAGACCTATTTTTTTTTCTTTCTGGAAGCTTTGGTGATCTTATTTGAAATTTATAACTGAATGATTTTATGAGTATGTGGGCAGAGGAGCCTGGCATGCTATATTCCATCGGATCACAAAGAGTCAGACACGACTGAAATGACTTAGCATGCATGACCATTTTACTTTTCATTTTTTCCTGCCATATATTCAATTATAAACCTTTTTAAATTTTTTTAAATTAATTAATTTATTTTCAGCCATGCTGGGTCTTCATTGCTGTCCACAGGCTTTCTCTAGTTGCAGCAAGCAGGGGCTACTCTTTAGTTGTGCTCTGACTTCTCATTGTGGGGGCTTCTCTAGGGCATTAATCATGACGGTATGTGGCAACCTGGATGGGAGGCGAGTTTGGGAGCAGAATGGATCCATGTTTATCTATGACCTTTGCTGCCCACCTGAAATTATCGCAACATTGTTAACTGATTGTACTCCAGTATAAAATGGGCTTCCCTTGTGGCTTAGCTGGTGAAGAATCCACCTGCAATGCGGGAGACCTGGGTTTAATCCCTGGGCTGGGAAGATCCTCTGGAGACAGGAAATGCTGCCTACTGCAGTATTCTGGCCTGAAGAATGCCATGGACTGCATAGTCCATGTGGTCGCAAAGAGTCAGGCATGACTGAGCAACTTTCACTTTCAATATAAAATAAAAAGTTAAAAAAATTCCATCATGAGAGCCGCACCTTTATGACCTCATCTGAACCCAATTACCTCCCAAAAGTCCTCATCTTTAAATATCATCACTTTGGAGGTTAAGGCTTCAACATGTGAATTTGGGGATAGGACACAGTTCAGCCCATAGCACCCTCTAAGATTCCATGCCTCTCATAAGTAACCTGAGTTACTTAAAGCCTTGAAATTTGGACACTTGTTCAGGAGTCTCAGCTGATGTGTATCTGTTAGTCATCTTGCGTGTGATAGCAGGTGCTGGCTGACCTGGGGGGCACCTGCTGTCAGGGCATTTTCAATCTGGTGCAAGAAACAAGTAAATAGGCATTCCCAACAGTGTGTGTGCACTGCAGTGAGAGACCTGCACAGTGCTGTGGAAGCTTCTGGATAAAAGTAATTCCCTAAAGGCTGGATTTCATTATCCCAGCCCAGGGAAGGAGGAAGGGTCTGCTTGTTAAAAGGTCTGGAAGCGTGAGACAGCTTAGTGTGGTCCAGGAGTGGGCCTGGCTGTGTTGGCTGACCCCGAGTGTGGGGGAGAGAGGAGGCTGGAAACAAGGCTGGGGAGGAAGGTGGGGGCGCTGAGGTCTGGGGTCTTCCTGGCCTTGCTGTAGAGTCTCAGTTGCCTTTTAGAGCTCCTGAGAGGTCAGCCTGTGTGTGTGTGTGTGTGTGTGTGTGTGTGTTTTCATTCAGGTAATGGGATAGGGAGGGTGTGTGTGTGTTTAGGCAATGAGGCAGGGAGAGTGTGTATGTGTGTGTGCACATGTGCGTGCATGTTTTTGTTCGGGTAATAGGGTAGGGAGGGCTGTGCTGTCTCCCTGCCAGGGTGGGTTGACCCTTTGAGAGCCATCCAATAATGGGCCATTTCTCGTGGCTTTTCAAGACTGGAGCTTGTAAGGCAAACAGAACATGGTCTCCCTGAAGGCAGAGTCCCACACTCTGTCCCCTGGGGACAGTTCCTTTGCTTTGCCTTCTTGGTTTGTTCATTCAGTCCCTCAGTCAGCACAGGCTCCCTGCTGGGTCCAGGGAATGGGGGTGGTGGTGTGATGGTTCCAGCACAGCCCGCTCTGGAAGAGACCAGGCTCCTGAGCTGGATGAGGGGCTATGGAAGCAGAATGTTCCAGAAGGCTCCCGTGGCGAAGCGTCCCCGCCTCTTGGAGCTGAGGATGAAGGGCAATCCAGGTGGAAGGAACAGCATGTGCAAAGGCCACAGACAGTCCCCCGGCTCCGACCCATGGGGTGACGGGTAGAGAGTGTGGACACCTCACCTGAGTTCACATAGGTGCACTCTTGAGTTGTGGGAGGCGGAGAGAGGCGGTAACACAGGGAACAGGGTCAGAGCAGTGGACAGGGTCAGAGGTCGTAGGCCACCCCGCCCTCTCATCTTCCCCCAGGCCTGCCCTCCTGTCCAACAGGGTCTGTCAATTACCACCTTCTCCAGCCAGAGCCCTTTAGGAAATGCCAATGATGAGCGATTGTTATCATGGTAATTAAAATTCCCTGGGAACAGCTTGGCTAATATCCATCAGTATCTGCAGTCAGCTTGGCCGTGAGCTGAAATCAGGATGAACGCCTCGAAGCAGAGCTCAGAGTACCAAGCAGTGCGCGGGGAGAATTTGAGGCTGAGGCCACCCACCTCCCACCCCCCACCCCCCACCTCCTACCTCCTGCAAGTACCATGGGGGCTGTGTGGGTCTTTCCTCCTTAAATGGCATTTCCGAGGCTGGGTGCTTTGCTGCCTTTATCACAGTGAGGAACACGTGAGGAACAGAGCAGGACTCTGCAGAATCTCATGGCTTCTCTAGAAAGCAAAGGTTTGCCCCATCTGTGGCCAGAGACCTGGTGGGGGTTAATTTCCATGGAGCGCTCTTCCCAGCACTGTTCTTGGGGAGGGGGTCAAGTGTTGATGCTTGACTGTGGGTGATGGGCTTGGATGCACAGAGCAGAAAGCACGTGATGAAAAGCTACTTCCGGCCCCCTGAACCGCAGCACGCAAGGCTTCCCTGTCCTTCACCACCTCCAGGAGTTTGCTCAAACTCATGTCCATCACCAGTTGGTGATGCCATCCAACCCTCTCTGTCATCCCCTTCTTTTCCTGCATTCAATCTTTCTAAGTATCAGGGTCTTTCCCAGTGAGTTGGCTTAACGGTAAAGAATCTGCCTGCCTATTCAGGAGACATAGGTTCAGTCCCTGGGTCGGGAAGATCCCCTGGATCTTCCCCCTGGAGGAGGAAATAGCAACTAATGGCAACCTACTCCAGTACTCTTGCCTGGAAAATCCCATGGACGGAGGATACTGGCAGGCTACAGTCCATGCGGTTCCAAAGAGTTGGACACAACTGAGCAACTTCACTCACTTTCCGGTATTCTTGCCTGGGAAATCCCATGGACAGAGAAGCCTGGCAGGCTACGGGGTAACAAAGAGTCAGACACTACTGAGGGACTGAGCACTCACGCACGTGTGTGTTGGGAGGGGAAGGGGTAGAACTCCCCGCCAACAGTGTAACTGGGTCCAGAATCTAATTTTGGGACCCCCCATAATGGAGGCTAGCCCACGTTGAAATTTCAGTCATCCCTCATATAAACAGGAAATGCCCCAGGGTCCAAGAAACCTAACCTAGACCAGTCACAACCCTCCCACTCTGCTTTATCTTACCTAACCCTAGAAAATAAGCCTGCCAGCCTTACAAGAAAACCCCTGACCTCCCAGAAAAAAAAAAAAAAAAGGCTACTTCCGTGTATTTTGCAGGGTTGGAGGGGTGGGGCAGTGAGGAAAGAGAAGGTGTGAGGACAGGCATGGGCCGGTGTGGGGGGAGTGGAGATGGCTGCTCAGAGCTGGGATCCCCCACCCCTTACCAGTCCAGCTCTCCCATGCAGAAGGCATTTTCCAAAACCCAGACAGCGTCTTGAATGCATCTGTACATCGTGTGCCTCCCTTACTAGGTGATGCACCTGTGTGCTCTCACCTGACCCTCTACCTCCACCACCCCCGTTCCAGCCTGGAGGAATCAGAAAGTGCTGCTCCTCTAGCTGGTCCAGGATCCTCCGCCAGTCTGTCTAATCTCTGCCCATCTCGGTAGTGCCAGCCTTCCACTGGGACTGCAGCGCCAGCATGAGAGAAACAGACAGACTGAAGCCATGTTACAGTGAACTGAACTCACCTGCCCACTAGACCCCGGGGAGGCCCTGCAGGCCTGGCAGACTGGTAGGGCCATGGCCCCTGCTGAGCATAAATATTGGGGCGAATTGTATGAAATTTGCAAGGGTTTTTATAGGTCAAAAATGGTTGAATACAAAAAAAATAGGTTGAATATCAACAGTTTCATGCAATTCAATCTAATATTTTGGATCCTATGCTCTTTATCCTGTTTTCCAAAAGAATTTGACTGATGAACGTTTTTTAAGTGGGTGGTAGGGTGGGTCATAGTAACAGGAAGTGAGGCTGATGGCGCGGGGCCTGCTGGCTGTGATGTGCCAGGGCAGGCAGGGGCAGCTGGGTCTCCCTGCTACTTGAGGAAAGACTGGGAGCACACGGCTGCCTTGTGCCCTGGAGGTCCCGAGCCAGGAAGGTGCACGGCACGTCCTGCTAGGCACTCCCTGTTTATTCCTCTTAAATATGAAGTGGCAAATCCACTTGATTAATTACAAGAACTTGGGTGAAACCCTCAGGCCACTTCCCCAGGAAGGCGCCAGACGTTATGGATTGGGACAAAGCTCCAGCAAGCAACCCATGCCTGCCAATTCAGTCATTGAGCCAGTGTATCAGATGTGTTCTAGGAGCTTGAAGGTCAATAGTGAGCAGAGGGGCCCTGGGCCTTCCCACTGAGTGGTAGACTTTTGTGGGAGAGACAGATAAAAATAAAAGACCAGCCAAGGGACTTACCTGTCTGTCCAATGGTTAAGACCCTGTGCTTCCAGTGCAGGGGGTACAGGTTTGATCCCTGATTGGGGATCAAACTAAGATTCCCACATGCCTCATGGTATAGACAAAATGTTAAATAAATAAATAAAGGACTTGCCAAAAGGTGGAAGCAACCCAGTATCCAATGATGGATGAGTGGATAAAGAAAGTGTGATATATACATAAAACAATATTATTCAGACTCAAAAAGGAAGGAAGTCCCATACTGATGAACCCCGAGGACATTACGCTCAGTGAAATAAGCCAAATACTGCATGTACTTCAAAAAGACAAATACTGTATGATTCCACTTAATTCCTAGAAAGTAGAACAGTGGTCACCAGGCCCAGAGGGAGAAGGGAGTGGGGATTTGTTTCATGGGTAAAGTTTTAGTTTTAGAGACACATGTGCCCCAGTGTTCATTGCAGCACTGTTTACAATAGCCAGGACTTGGAAGCAACCTAGATGTCCATCAGCAGATGAATGGATAAGAAAGCTGTAGTACATATACACAATGGAATATTACTCAGCCATTAAAAAGAACACATTTGAATCCGTTCTAATGAGGTGGATGAAACTGGAGCCTATTATACAAAGCAAAGTAAGTCAGAAAGAAAAACACCAATACAGTATACTAATGCATATATATGGAATTTAGAAACGATGACCCTATATGCGAGACAGTAAAAGAGACACAGATGTAAAGAACAGACTGTTGGACTCTGTGGGAGAAGGCGAGGGTGGGATGATTTGAGAGAATAGCATTGAAACATGTATGTATCATATGTGAAACAGATCGCCAGTCCAGGTTGGATGCATGAGACAGGGTGCTCAGGGCTGGTGCACTGGAACGACCCTGAGGGATGGGATGGGGAGGGAGGTGGGAGGGAGGGTCAGGATGGGGAACACAGGTACACCCATGGCTGATTCATGTGAATGTATGGCAAAAACCGCCACAATATTGTAAAGTAATTAGCCTCCAATTAAAATAAATTTTAAAAAATAGTTTTAGTTTTACAAGATAGAAACTGTTTTGGAGATGGGCTACCCAACAGTGTGAATGTCCTTAACATACTGAACTGTATACTTAGAAACGATTAGAGGGTAAATTTACAGCATAGTGTGGGGTCCTGCCCCACTGGGGAACTGACTTTTCTTCCTGGAGAGCAGGCTGACAGTATGTGTCATCTTAATGAACACACATCCTTTGACCCAGCAGTTCATCTCCTGGGAATACTTCCTAAGGCAGTAGCTGAAGCCTGTCTCTTGGGTGTGTCAGGGTGTTGGTTGCAGCTCGTTTCAGAAGCGTGAAAAATAGGAAACAATTTAAGCATTCATCAGTGGTGGGGCAGAGGGTGATTTAACTAAGTTTAATAAATATAAACCATAGTTTGATATAGAGACCATTACAATATTTATTAACACAGAACAACTGCTATGATATATAGTTAAGTATCATAGAATAGCATCTATGTGATTTATTCTTCCAAAAAAGGAAGGAAGGAAGGGGGAGGAGACTGAATTGGGTGTATGCCCAGGGAAGGGTGTAAGAGAATTCACAGCCCAGTGTTAAGCAGGGCTCTGTCTGTGTGGCTGTCTTCATTATGCTGTCTTGTTATTGTCCGAATTTTGCTCATGCTGTGCTGTGTTTAGTCGCTAAGTCATGTCCGACTCTCTGCAACCCCATGGACTGTAGCCTGCCAGGCTCCTCTATCCATGGGGATTCTCTGGGCAAGAACACTGGAGTGGGTTGCCATGCCCGTTTCCAGGGGATCTTCCCAACCCAGGGATAGAACCCAGGTCTCCCAAATTGAAGGCAGACTCTTGATCAGCTGAGCTACCAGTGAGTGGGTGAGTGAAAGTCGTGTCTGAGTCTGCAACCCCATGGACTATGCAGTCCATGGAATTCTCCAGGCCAGAATACTGGAGTGGGTAGCCTTTCCCTTCTCCAGGGGACCTTCCCAATCCAGGGATCGAACCCAGGTATCCTGCATTGCAGGTGGATTCTTTACCAGCTGAGCCACAAGGGAAGCCCAAGAATACTGGAGTGGGTAGCCTATCCTTTCTACAGCAGATCTTCCTGTCCCAGAAATCAAAGCAGGGTCTCCTGCATTGCAGTAGGATTCTTTACCAATTGAGCTATGAGGGAAGACCCTAATTTTGTATGCTCTGTATGTATTTCTCAGGAATAACATAAATAAAAAAAGACAAAGCAGAACCATGGCTGTTTAGGGAGGCAGTGCAATGCAGGTCCTAAACCTGCCCAGACCCCACCAGTCACAGAGGGTTTGCCTCACTCGGTCTCCCTGAGGCTCACACACGTGGAGGCAGTAGGTTGGGTACCATGGGAGGGCAGGCAATGCCAGCACTGTTGGATACCCAGGCCTCCGCCTAGCAGAGGGAGGCCAGGTAAGCCCCTCGCCAGCTTCCCCATTGCCTTTTGGGCTTGGGCACCTGGTCTCAGGATCCACGCAGCAGCTCTGCAGGAACAGGGTGGCCTTGACAGTGGCTGTTTGTGTTTGTCTCCTCTCCCTCTATAGCACTTCCCTGCCCTCTAAGCATCCAGACCCTTGGTGTCCATGGCGCTGATGATTTATCACTCATTTATTACTGAGGATTTATCACTCACAACCACAATTTAGAGAGCCCCCACTGCACATCTTTAGACTGTTGAGATGAGACTAGGATCTCTGGTGTGATGTAGAGGCCAACAGAATGGTGAACTGGCGTTGGGCAAGTTGCTTGACTTGTCCAAGCCTCAGTTTTCCCATCTGGAAAATGGGGATAATAATAGAGCGTCCTCAAGGAACTGTTATCACTGGATGCCTCTTGGAATGAGGGAGGAGACATTTTGATTTCACACTTTGTGAATTTTAGATCTTGTGCATACATTACCAATTCAAAGAAATAAATACATATTGTAGGAGGGCTGCAAGAGGATCAGAAAGGGTTTTCTAAGGTGGCTCCATGAAGCATTCATCCCACTAGATGGGTTCTGTGTTATTCAAGTGTAGTGTTAGTCGCTGAGTTATGTCTGACTCTCTGTGACCCCATGGACTGTAGCCCACCAGGCTCCTCCATCCATGGGATTTTCTAGACAAAAATACTGGAGTGGGTTGCCATTTCCTCCTCCTGGGGATCTTCCTGACCCAGGGATTGAACCCCAGTCTCCTGCATTGCAAGTGTATTCTTCACCATCTGAGCCACCAGGGAACAGAACATAACTTTATTATGTTATTCAAGAGCCACGCCCAAAAACAGGCCCTTCCACACAGGGAAGCTGGAAGGGAGGGCTTGGTGACTCATGCCTGGGACAGGGTTTGGACTCCGTGGTCCTGTGTCTGTCACTCTGGAGCATAAGGAGGTGACTGCCATCTGTTTGGAAAAATAGGCACTCGTCAATCCACAAGTGAACAGGAAGTGCTGTACCGTGAAGTGCGACAGTTCCGGTTATGTAGACCCATCACTAGGATTGAGTTTCTGTAGGAAAACTTGCTGGGTAGGTTCCACTGGGAAGCACCACATCTCCTTTTGCCCTATTGGAGATCGTTTTGCACATTTGCATGTTCAAGGCTCTGAGAAGTCCTGCTTAACAGCTTGGTTTAATTGAATGCTTCCCACTGTACTGTATGGGGTACGTGATCAGGGGCTCTTCTTTATTTTGTTCTTTTTTTCCTTTTTTTTGGCCCAGCCCCTGCTAACATCCCACAGAAGCAGGATGGTGCAGAGGGTCAGGGAGTGAGAAGCGCTGTTCTCTAGAGAATGAGGGTCTTCTGATTTTTTAAAATTATTTATTTCTGACTGCGCCGGGTTAACAATGCTGTGAACAGGCTTTCTCTAGTTGTGACGAGCGGGGGCTCCTCCCTCGTTGCAGTGCATGGGCTTCTCATTGCGGTGGTTTCTCTTGCAGAGCACAGGCTCTAGGTATGCAGGCTCAGTAGTTACGACCCGTGGGCTTAGTTGTCCCACGGCATGTGGGATCTTTCTGGACCAGGGACTGAACCCATGTCCCCTGCATTGGCAGGCGGATTCTGGACCACCTGGGAAGTCCTGGTCTTCTGATGTGAAATTATCCCTCTTGAGTAGGAGACTTGGTCCCCTGGTTGCACGTCCGTCAGATGAGACGAGGAGGGTGACCGTGAGGGTCGTGGGCACCATGTCTGTTGAGTGGCTGCTCCGTGCCCGGGCCCAGGTTGTGGGGATTTACATTCACACGTGGGCCTGACCCTCTTGGCCGCCCCAGGAGCCAGCGCTGCTCCTGCCTCCCACCTACCAAAGATGAAACTGGGAGTGGGGGGGCTGGGGGTCGATGCATCCAGATCTCCCGGCTGCGGGGCAACCGATCTCGGATTCTATCCCAGCACGGCTGCTCTGACCCCCCCAAGGTTCCTCTTCTCGGAAAAGGTCACGGCCTTCCTTCACCCACTCCCACTCTTCTTACAAAGGCATTTCCTTCATCAGGAAAGACATTACGGAGCACTTGATGTTTTCTGAAGCAGATGCTAAGGGTTCCGGGACCTCACCACAGTCTCTGCCCTGAATTCTGATCTGTGGCTCACTCTGAGCTCCGGCCTGTCTGTGCCCTGCACAAGGATGACCGCCTCCCAAGAAGCTCTCCAAGACCACGGCCAATACCAGGCTGTGGCCAGCCCGGCTCTTCCTCCCACCTCTTGGGTCTCTGCCCAGAATCTCGAGGGAAAGGGGGGGAGGGCAGGAGGGAGGCAGTGGCTTCTTGCACACCAGCTGGGAGGGAGGGCTGGCTCGGGGGTGGGGGGGCGCATGTCACAGGGAGAGCTGCTCTGTATCCTGTGCTCTGAGCCGATGTCTCCCCCCACCAGGTCTGGAAGAGGTCGGGGGCCTGGTTCTACAAAGGGATCCCCAAGTTCATCCTGCCCCTGAAGACCCCCAGCCAGGCTGATCACCCCTCCTTCCAACCGTTGCCTGTGGAGCCAGCAGAGCGAGAGCCCAGAAGCACTGAGACCAGCCGCGTCTATACCTGGGCCCGAGGGAGAGGTAAGGCCCCCATCACCCCCTCTCTCGGGACCGCAGCCAACATTCGGCTCATCAACCCGCCGGGCGCTGCCTCGGGCGCCGGCCAGTGCCCGCCACACCCCCACGCAGCTCACACTGGTCTGCATCCCTCTCTGTGCCCTCGGCTCTATCTGCACCACGTGGGCGGCCGGACCTCAGCAGGGTGCTTGCTTCCCGTGGGAGGGGCCCCTGTGGGCCGTGTCACAACCAAGCACAAATTTGGGGCAGGGCTGCTGTGAGCAGCGCTAGGGATGTGTGAAGAAATGTGATGTCAATTGAGGTTTCTTGCAAAGGATGAAAATGCCTCTTTCTAAGGCAGAAGTGTACCATCTCTTCTCATCACTTGTCTTATGTCTCAGAAAAAGGGGCTCCTGGCTTCCCTGGTCCTGACAAGCAAACAGAGTGTGCCAGGGCCCCTTGGTGTTCGTGGTGGCCAGCTGAAGTGCCCTAAGTGGCCACCATCAGAAGGGGAAATGGCCACCATCGCGGGTCATGACAACAGTGCCAGGCATGGTGGATGGCTCTCTACTGCTTGCATGATGTTTTAGTGTTTGCAATTTTATTTTCAAAGCTCTTGGTCTCACAACAGGCTCTGGAAGTGGACAGGGCAGCTATTTTGTAGCCCTATTTCGTAGATGAGTAGCCTGAAGCCCAGAGAAGGGGAGGGATTTTCTCAGATGGGTGTGGCAAAGTTGGGAATGAAACGTGAGGTCCTGCCCTTGGGGCCCTGGCTCCTTCTGCCTGGAAGTGCCCGAGTTCTAGCCCAAGACTCAGGGTCTGAGGTCCTACAGGAGACATGGTGGCCAGAGGGATGAGGGCTTATCCTGCCCCTGGGGGGTGATGGACCCAAGTTAGTGGACGTGGCAGCTGCTTTTAAGTGGCTCCCGAACGTCTCTGTCTTTGGATTATGACATGGCATTTATCTTCATATCGTTTGGACTTTGTCTTGTTACAAAAGTAAGGCATGTTTGTTATACAATTTTGAGAGTTGTCAAATGGTATAATTTACAAGGTTAAAGTGCCCTGGAGGTCAGCCCTTCCAGACATAATCAGCATTAACAGCTTAGCCTCTGTTCTCCAGACATTTTTTATCGGCATCACTTGGTTTTTCTGCAGCCCACCCTCCTGGCTAATTCTCCTGGACTCTGTTTGCATTTTTAATTCCCATGAGTTGGCATTCCCTGCCATCACTGCCCATTGCTGCCACAGATAAGTCTTGATGGGGACCACGGTGAGTGCAGGTGGAGCCTGGGCAGGCAGAGGGCAGCCAGAGAAGCGTTCCTTTCCCACCCTCAGCACTGGGGCTTTCTCCTGCCCCAGCCCGTCTGTGTCCCTCAGACCAAGGGAAGAGACATGGCTGTGGAGAGTGCAGGCCTGGAATGTTGCTTCCCATAGATTGAGAAGAGGCCTTGCGACCTTACCCCAAAGGGGCCTCTCTGCCTTCTCTGCTCCAGCCCTGGTGTGGCACATACGTGTACACGCACACACACACAAACACACGCATCCCTGGGGAAGGGCAAGACCTTCTCTTGTCTTCTCCTCAGCCACACAGACACACAGATGGCCTTTTAATCATGTGGGCGAGGAGGCCAGCGGCCCACACACTTGGATCTGGCATCCCTTATTAACTGAGTTTGCAGCGAAGCCAGGCCAGGTAACGTGGAGCTCACCCCTCTACCCCAATATGAACTTGGTCTCCCTCTGAAGACCAGGTAAGAAACCCCCCAGGCTCCCAGACCATAAGGGCATAGGCAAGTGGCTTCTGCTTGCCACCTGCAGCCCTATCGTCAGTAATGCTGGGTGCCAGGCAGCAGGCTGGGGCCAGAGCTGCAGTCTGTGGTCCAGATTGGAGCCTGTCTGCTAAGCCTGGTCTTTGTAGCATCCAGGCTTCCCTGTCCTTCACCATCTCCCAGAGTATGCTCAGATTCATGTCCATTGAGTCCATGATGCCATCCAACTGTCTCATCTTCTGTCAATCCCTTCTCCTTTTGCCCTCAAACTTTCCCAGCATCAGGGTCTTTGGCTCCTTGCATCAGGTGGCCAAAGTATTGGAGCTTCAGCTTCAGTATCAGTCCTTCCAATGAATATTCAGGGTTGCTTTCCTTTAGGATTACTGGTTTGATCTCCTTACTGTCTAAGGGACTCTGAAGAGTCTTCTCCAGCACCACAGTTTGAAAGCATCAATTCTTTGGAGACACTTGGAGGCGGTGAAAATCACCTTGCCCCGCTGAGGCAGCCCTCTTCTGGGGCTCTTGTCTCTGGGGTCCCCAAAGACAGCATCCCCTCCTGCCGCACAGTCCCTGTTCCCTGATGTGGAGGCTCATGGTGACACCAGCTCCCTCTCTCTGACCCTCCCTCCCTAACACTCTCTTCTGTCTGTCTGTCTGTCTGTCTCTCTGCTTTTGGACTAGTGCACTTATGTCTCCCCCACCCCAGTGCACTTTACTTGGAGGAGAAAGGGGAATCGATAAACAGAAGCCATGAACTTTGCAGTCTACAGAGCAATCAAGTGAAATGTATTGATGTTTCTGAGGCAGGTTCCTTTTCTTCCTCCTTCAAATTTTCTTTGTTAATTTTTAAATACATGAGCAGACCTGATATATTTTTAACAAGTGTAAACAATTCAAAAGTTGATGAAAAATTAAAATCTGTTCTGCCTGCCACCATCTCCAAACCCCTTTCTCCCTGTCCCTACCAGCATATACTTGCTATAGGGTTATTTTTTGTTTTGTTTTTAACAACAAAAATAGGCTCTTACCCATAACTCTGCAAATTGGTTTTTTTTCCTCACTTAAAAGAATATCATGGGCATCCCTCCAGGTCAATAGATATAGATTTTACTGTATCCTTTTAATGGCTGAATAAAATCCCATCATATTATATATTGTGATTTAATTATTCACCTATTTATGGGCATTCAGATGATTTCTGGCTTTTTGCCTCTGCGAGCAATATTGAAACATCCTTATGTGTGTATGATGCTTCTATTTCCATGGGGCAGGTTTCCCAAAACAGATTGTGTGTTTTAATTCTCAATAGACATTACCAAACTATATTTGGAAAATGATAGCCTTTTGTGCTCATTTATACCTGCATCCTTGCCTGCCATAAATATTATTGGCATTTATCATTTTGACCAATATACTAGATGAAAAATGATATTGCATTTTTAAAATTTCTACATTTGACTATCTCTTCATATCTTTATTATTTATTGATATTTAGGCTTCCTTTTTTAAAATTGGCTGTTTAAACTCATCGCTCATTTTTTATTATGTTGTTTATTTCCTCTTACTGATTTGTATTAATAGATATTAATTATATATTAAATGAGTTGCAAATATTTTTCTCCTTGACTTTACATTTTGTTTGACTTTTGTCTTTCTTATAGCATTTTGCATTTTTTTCATTCTTTTTTTAATTTATTTTTATTTTTTTAAATTTTTTAAATTTTTTAAAATTTATTTTTAATTGGAGGATAGTTGCTTTACAATCTTCCTGCCTTACATTGACATGAATCAGCCATGTCCCCTCCCTCTTCAGCATCCCTCCCACCTCCCACCCCATCCCACCCCTCTAGGTTGTCACGGAGTACTGGGTCAAGCTCCCTTCCTCATACAGTAAATTCCCACTGGCCGTCTTTATATATGGTAATGTAGATGTTTCACTGCTACTCTCTCAATCCATCCCACCCTCCGCTTCCTCTACTGAGTCCACAAGTTTGCTCTCTATGTCTGCATTTCTATTGCTGCCCTACAAATAGGTTCATCAGTACCATTTTTCTAGATTCCATATATATTGCATTTTACCATTTAAAACCAATTTCTTTTCACTTTTGTGAAGTCAAGTATGTCTTTTTTTTTCCTTTGTGGCTCATAGGTTTTCTATATTATTTTTAAATGTCTTTCTCTCTAAGGTTAAAAAAATTGCTAAATAAAAAGTTTAAATAAGGTGAGAATAAAAAGATATACTTAAATATGACAAAAATTACCCAAGAAGCAGAAATGTAGCACCAAGTGTCAAATTAACTGATAAAGCACTGAAGCCATGTTCTATCAAAGAACAAGTCAAAAATACCTCAATCATCACCATCATTCAACAGTATTTTGTAGTATTTAACTAAAGTAATAAGGCTAACTAAAGAAAATAAAATTACTTGTTACTATTGGAAAAGAAAACATTCTTGGGAATTCCCTGGTGGTCCAGTAAAGGTTAGGACTCCTCAGTTTGACTTCAGGGGGCATGGGTTCTATCCTGGGTGGGGAACTAAGATCCTGCAAGTACAGGGTGCAGCCAAAAAAGAGAAAAAATTATCTTATTTGTAGATGATGTAATTGTATACAAGCAAACCAAGATAATCTACAAAAACAACCCACTAGCATTAATAAGACAACTGGAAAGTGACAGGAGGGAAAGTAAATCAAAGTTTACACCAAACTATTGTGCAACTATTGGTGTAAACTATTTGCTGTAAAAATTAACAATTTTAAACTATACTTATTAGAAGTAAAAATGGAAAAATCCATTCATTATTGGAACAAAAATTGTAAAATGTCAAGAAACAAATATTTAAAGACTATAGCTCAAACACAGAGAAAATTATGGAATCTTATCGAAGGCCATAGAGTAGAATATTACTAAACCTTAGAAAAGAATGAGATAATGACATTTGCAGCAGAATGGATGGACTTAGAGATTATCATTCTAAGTGAAGTCAGACAAATATCTTACAACATCACTTATATATAGAATCTAAAAATGGTGCAAGTAAACTTATTTACAAAACAGAAATGGACTCACAGACATAGAAAACAAACTTAGACTCTCAGAAACAGACATAAAAAGCAAACTTAGGGTTCCCAAAGGGGAAAAGGTGGGGAAGGATCATTTGGGGATTTGGGTTTAACAAATACACACTGCTGTCTCTTACCTCCTTTTCCGGCCAACTGCCATCTCCATGGTCCACCTAGACACTTTCCTGTGTTCTGTCTGCCTTACTAAAGCCAGCAGGTACCTTCTGCCACCGTCTCCACCCTCGTGGGTCTGGTGGCCAACAGGACCTTTTGCTTGCAGTCCCGCAAGACTGACTTGCCTACTTTAAAAGCTGCTACCTGAGCTCTGCCTTCCAATCAGCCTGAATCTCGGTGCTCACGAATCCTCTCCATTGGAGCACTAACAGGTCTTGGCACACCCTCAAACACTGGGAGCTACTGAAAATAAAATAAGCTCCTTGGATAATCACAAGGTTTGTGAGAGAAGCAAGAGGTAGGACTGGGTTGGCACTGATGTTCGTCTCCTACCTGGGGCCAGTGCTTCAGGATAAATAGATAAACAAGGACCTACTATATAGCACAGTTGTAACAACCTATAATGGAAAAGAATCTGAAAAAGTATATATAATCACTTTGCTATACACCTGAAACATTGTAAGTCAACTATACTTCAACTTTTTAAAGAGTTACTATAACCAAAAGGTAGATGACTATAATCAAGAGAAACAGTATGGTATTGTTACCAGAATAAATAAAATATCTATTTTATATAGATAAGTGGATCAGAATAGAAAAATAATAGAGCTAAGGATGTGTGGAAGCTGAAGATAGCTAGCTTTTCACTTCAGTGGGAAAATAAACTGGTTTATTTAACAAGCAGGGTGAGCATAATTAGATTCCCATCCCATTCTGTGTACCCAGAAAACACACTGAAGACAGATTAAAGATCTAAATGTTAAAAATAACACAAAGGATGTGTCAGAGAAAGATATGAAGTGTTTCTTTCCTCTGTGTTAAAGTCAGAACTGGTAGAGCGCTCCTGCCTCAGGACAGGTGGGCCGACTCCCTGAGGTCGCTATGCTCTCCCTCCTCTGGACACTGGGTGTTGCTTTTGGTCAAGGATCTGCCTGCAGAACCCCTTGGTGAACCCCATACAAGCTTACTCATAGCAGGACGTTCATCCTTTCTCCAGGATGGGATGGGAAACGGTGTGTCTGAGTTCCCCCTGTGACTGGCCCTGGGTCTAACCTGGCTATCTCTGGGGGCAGGGCTCCACCCTCCCACCCAATCAGTCCAGCTGTGATGTGGGCACCATGCTATTTTCCCTTGGTAGGTCATTGCTCCAAGTTTATGGCAGCAATAAAATATAGTCAGTTTTTGTGCATCCCAGGCCCCTCTGTTCCTCTGTGAAATATAATATATAAATGGTAGAAATGGTACTGTGGGCTCTTGGGTCTTAATCCCTTTAGAGTTGGGCCACATCTTTTGAAGGTTTCTCTCCTCTCAACTGGATTCTCACTTTTGGGCAACATATGGAAAGATATTTGCTGGGAATGGGGATATTAATCTGGCATATTTGGGAAATAAGGGGTTACTTTCTTTTTTTCTTGTATACTGGAAAGCTTAGAGGAAGCAGCTGAGACTTTTGTTCAGTAGCTCAGTTATGTCAGGACAGATGTCTTTATCATTCTTGCTCTTTCCCTCATGGTCACAAGATGGTTGCTACAGTTCCGGCCATCACTATAAAGAAAAGAAAAAAGTTCAAAGAAGAGGCTAGAAAATTAAGCTTTTTGCTTCTGCAGCCTTGCATCACAATAGAAGCAGGCTGGTACTTGTGCCAGAGGAGCCTCATTCCCTATTGATGGAGAGCTGAATTGATCTGACCGAAGTCATTAAGTGTGGCAGTTTTTCTCAGATAGGATTTTGTACCTCTCTACCTCCAGTGCTAGAATAGTTAATGTGATGGGGCTTATTGTCATCATCCCCCAGTGTGTGACTGGGAGACGGCATTATCCTGGGTCTGCTCTGTGGTTGGTCTGCCCGCCTTTGCCAGCAGTGACTGTGCGCGCCTGAGATGGGGTGGGGATGGGGCTGAAGCCCCAAGGAAGTAAATGTTTGTCACTCGGTCATGTCTAACTCTTCGCTACCCCATGGACTGTAGCCTGCCAGGCTCCTCTGTCCATAGGATCCTCCAGGCAAGAATACTGGAGTGGGTTGCTATGCCCTCCTCCAGGGGATCTTCTTGACCCAGGGATCAAACCTGGGTCTTTTGCTTTGGAGGCAGATTCTTTACCCTTTGAGCCACCAGGGAAGCCAAGTCTCCGATCCATACAGTGCTTGCTCCAAGGGTTTTTTAGGATGTGTGTGCTTTTCTAAGATGGGGGCTGGAGAGCCAAGGTTCCTAGGGCATCAACCCCTGGATCAGTGAGGTTCTGCTGTGTTCACCTCTCTTAGGGATCCTGGGGCCGGGGTCCAATCACCTAACGCTTTTATCACTTCTCTATGGCCTGGCCAGATCAGGGTGGCCTTTCCACTCTGCCTTCCTCCCTAAACCCCGAAAAGCCCCAGTTGAGCACAAGCAGGTGCCTGAGCTCCCAGTAGCCACGAGGCAAACTCACTTTCCCCTCCCTGATGAGGCCTGGGTCACAATCCCTCCCAGGACCCTCCGCAAGAGCCCTCCCACCCCCTCCCCATCATCCCCCTGAGCAGAGCACAGGCTTCCTGGATGGAACTGAACAGAATAACACATGGGTTCCCTTCAAGGTCTGTTCTGGAAAAGTATATTGAGCTTCAGATTTGTTCCAGTTGGGTAGTTTTAAGAAAAATCAGTTTCCTTTTCACTTCATTGGTTTGCTAGACTTTAAACAAATTTTTTTAGGATTCTAAACTGTGTTCTGTGTTTGCAGTCCAGTGAAAGCAAGCTTTGGGCCTGTTTGGGTCGAGTGGTCTGATTGAGCTCAACCACAGATGTTTTGCCTGGGGCCACCCTTGCTGAATGGCCCCTCAGCCAAGCTTTCCACCCTCTCGCCGCCGTCTCCCGGCCCCCTGGAGAAGCCGAGTCATGAATGCTGTGTTGGCCTCAGCCAGGGCTCCTTGACTCACGGCCATCATCTCCTCTGATGCTCAGAACAGCCTGTGGGGCAGTTGTGGACGTGAAATGGACTCTGAGTGGTGGATGAGCAGGGGGACATCTGCCCAAGCTCACATGGGCTCCAGGCTCCTAAGTCCCGGCCCACGCTCCTGCCACGTGCACTGGCTTTCCGCTCTTGGACTTGGTTCGAGGGCTTTGGGTTGCTAAGAACAGAGACAGCAAAGGACAGCTCAAGTCAGGGGCTGCTGGCAGGCTGCTGAGGAAGGTCTTCCAGAAGCAGGGGTGGACAGGAAGGCCTTTCCAGGCCTGTGGTGCTGGGGCTCAGAGTAGCAGCTGCCTCTGCTTCTCAGGGAACTCTGAGATCAGCTCCATCCCCCAGCCTCTGCTCGCCCAGCAGCTGGACACAACTGCAAGTCTGCACACCCTTCAGTCTCCGCCTCTGCTCCCACTCTCAGGACCCCATGTCCTCACTTGGGGAGGATGTGATTGGCCCAGCTCCCTTCTGCTCAGGCTGCTGTTTATGCATCTAGCCTGTATCCCATCAGGTATTATAGATGGTGTGTCCAGTGAGGCCCAGTTTGAGACTGTTTTCCCCACAAGCAGAGCTGGAACAGAGCAGGGGGAAATTTATCTCTGTTTCTCAATAGCCATTGAACCACAGAGTTGGGTGTTTTATATCTTACAGGATAGTGAGCTCCTTGTCACTGGGAGCATTCAAACAGAGGCTGGATATTTTACTAGGGACACTATAGCTCAGACACTAGGAGAAGCTTACTGTAGGCTTGTTACTATGTATGCAGAGTTATGTCCCCATGTTGTAACCAGGACTAGGAGAATGGAGACACATTCTATGGCCCAAGATCAAGGCAGCCACTCCGCTTTGAACTTGAGACCTCTGTCTCGTTAACACAGAGCTGTAGCCGGCTGAGCTAATAAACAGTTTCGTGGCAGCCGTTTTTCCATCAAACGCATATGCTGTTTCCTGACTTCTTAACGCAGCATGCTATTTATACCAGTAGATCCATTCATTCTTAATGAGCCACGGTTGTGGATTGTAAAATGTTTTATTTTCAGACAGGATTGCTCACTGCCCAGAGCCAGTTGTTGCTATGCTGCCTTCCTTCTTTCTCTGTTCCTGAGAAATTAGCATTTTGGAAGCCCTGTTCCTGAGAAATTAGCATTTTGGAAGCTCCTTGGGGGCGCTTAACTGCCCTCTCCCAACCCCCCAATCATCCCCAGTGTTTCCCCAGCAGATTCAGGACTTGCCATTTCTGTCACATCAGCCTGGGCATGGTGCATGGACTCCCTGCAGCCTTCAGAGCAGCTGGGAATGCGTGTTGTGTGCAGGGGGGTGGGGGAGGCAGGCTGGCCGAGGCTCAGAGAAGCAGGCAGAGCAGAGCAGGAGGGCTTCTGTGCTTGGAGGCGAGGTGCCGTCTGTCCTGGGAGGCTCGGACATTTGCTGGTGTTGTAGGTCGCAAACTGGTGGAACAGTGACTCCCCCTGACTCACTGCTTTAAATTCATTGACAACATTTTTTAAAAGGTAGAGAATTCTCATTAAAAAGAATATAGAGTTCTGGCTTCTTTTTTTGACAATCAGAAGATCTGGCCATACTGCCCCTCCCTGGATAAATTGGACAGGCCAAGTGGCAGCCTCCCCTTCACGCAGACCCTGCAGTCTCCGGTTTGCCACAGTCCCCACCCCTCCCTATTGTCTATCTTGCTTTTTTTTTTTTTTAAAGGTATTTGGTGCTGTTCTTTTGTTTTTTAATTGCTGCACTGGGTCTTCATTGCTGCATGTGGGCTTTCTAATTAGAGAAAGCAGTATGTGGGCTTCTCATTGTGGGTCTTCTCTTGTTGCAGAGCACAGGCTCTGGGCGTGCGGGCTCGGTAGTCGTGTCTTGCTGGTTCTAGGGCAGGTGGGGGCGGACTTCAGGAGCTGTGGTACCTGGGCTTCGTGGTTACGGCTCTCAGGCTCTAGAGCACAAGCTCAGTAGTTGTGGTGCACAGACTTAGTTGCTACACAGCGTGTGGGATCTTCCCGGATCAGGGATCGAACCTGTGTCCCCTGCATGGGCAGGCGGATTCTTATCCACGGTGCCACCAGGGAAGTCCATCTCTCGTGCTCTTTGATCCTTACCCTTGCTGGGCTAATCCGAAGAAAGTGAAATAGTTCTTGTTTCTATATCCCTGTGAAAGTGAGAGAATGGAAGTTAGACCTGTGGCCAAACAAAGCGGGCACACATCTCCGTAGAGGTGGAGTGTTCTCATATCCAGCCCACCTCACTCGCTGCCCCTTCACCCAATCAGAGGAAGGCAGGAGCCTGACCAGGTCATATCTGTGGGTCCCTCCTTCTGATCGGACTCCGCAAATCCTGCCCACAGTGGTCCTGTGGCTTCTGTGGACCCACCACCGTCGCCCCCAGGGCTTCGTCAATAAGAACTTTAGAGGTCAGGTGTTGCAAAGCCCCTGTGGTTCAGGGGGGGGGGGGGGGGGGGGGGGGGTTGTTTCTTTTGTTTTCGCTGCTTAGTCATGTCCAAGTCCTTTTCAACCCCATGGACTATAGCCCACCAGGCTCCTCTGTCCATGGGATTTTCCAGGCAAGAATACTGGAGTGGGTCGCCATTCCCTTCTCCAGAGGGTCTTCAAGACCCAGGGATCATGTTGTTGTTTACTTTGGCTGCATCTCATCTTAGTTGTGGTGCACCAGATCTCCGATCTTCCTTGCATCGTGAGAAATCTTCATTCCAGCACATAGAATCTAGTTCCCCAACCAGGGATCAAAGCCGGGCCCCCTGCATTGGGAGCACAGAGTCTTAACCTCTGGACCACCAGGGAAGTCCCAAGCTCCTGTGTCTTAATGCGGACCCCCTGGGTCAGAAAACTTTACTTCTTGGAAGTCCTTCTTCCTCCCTAGGCCTTGGTTTCCCTATGAGTAGGATGGGGCAAGGTGGGGGGGCCAGGACAGACAGCCTGTGCTCTTCCAGCTTTCCTCTGTCACGTCCTAAATCCGGGGGAATGAGACTCTGTGCAGAGATTTCCAGCAGGTGGTACACCATCTCTCAGACTATATATTGAAGCTGTCTCTCCCAGAAAGACCAGCCCCATGTCAGCAGTGGCCACACGAACACACATATGCATACACACATGTGTGCCCACACACACAGTCCTGCTATGTGCGGCCTGTGAAATCCCATCACACTCGCCCAGCACCCCCTCTGTCCCTGCCACCCCCACCCCGCGCACCGCGCTCCTGGTGAACAGTCACTAAATGCCTGCAAACTTCCTCATGGTGCTGTGCCCAGCGTCGTCTCTCCTGCTTCATCATTACCTTCCCTGTCTCCCTTCGTTTGACACCCTGCATGGGTTCTAGCATCCTGGGGAGTTGGAAGTACCGGGGATTTTTTCATGTGTGAAGGTAATAGAAACCACCAGATATACGCAGACAGATATGAGCTAGAAAGGGCTGTTCAGAGAGGAGAGAAGAGAGAGCCTGCCTTTGAATAATCTCAGAAGGGCTCTGTGTCCAGCCCAGCCCCTTGTCCCTGGACAAGCCATTGACCCAGGTCTTCATGGTGTAGGTCTGAGGTTTGGGTTCAGAAAGTAAATTTAAAAGGCCTGGCTGGACAGTCCTGTGTGTGGCTCCCACTAGGCGTTTGGGGACAGGAACACCATCTATGCCATCGAGGGCAGGAGAAGCGGGGTGTGGTGCTAGGTCTCCTGAGCCCACTGAGGACCTCGCTGGGGCAAACACAGGCAGTCGGTGTTCTGGGTGGCCGCGGTCCCTCAAGGCTCAGATGAAGGCCTGGGCGCCGTGGGCCTGTGGGCAAAAAGAGGCAGGTCTCAGGCCTCAGCTGCGTGGACTGCAGCCCATGCTGGGTTTTGTGTATTCGTGTGATCACCGCCCCCACCCCCCTCCGCCGCCCCGCACCCCGCCGCCAACACCTGTACTAGAGGTACTACTATTGTCCCACTTCACAGAAGAGGAAATTAAGGCTTGGAGGGGTCAGATAACTTGCCTTGTAACCTTGGCATGGGCAGAACAAGAAATCCTCATGGTGTTCAGGAAACTCTGCCCTTTTCCTAAGTCTCAGGGTAACAGAGGCCCTGGCCTCATCTTATGTGGCTGTGTTTTGAAAGATAAGCCTATGTGTTACTAATTTGTCTTGACCTTCAGAGTCCTCGGTGACGCCAAACGCTAGCCCGGTGCAGGGGCCACCCCCAGAACAGGAGCCCCGAGCAGCCAGGAGCCACCATTGTTCCCACTGCTGCGCCCCGCCCCGGCCTTGCAGCCCTCTGGGCTGTCCTGGATGTCCTCGCTGGCCAGGGGCTTGATTTCCCAAGAGCAGGAGGCCCTCATTAGCCACACCACAGAAGTCAGGGGCATGGGTGTCGTTTCTAATTTGTCCGAACCCGATGACAGCCTCAGCTGATCAGATGACTCCAGCTGCAAGGTGGGGCCTTGGGACTCCTTGCCGCCCCCCCTCCCCCAGCCCCCGCCTCCCCCTGCCGCCGACAGTCCCCGTCTGAGCTGAACTGGGAGAGCAGGGCCCAGCCCCGGCCCAGGCAGCCTGGCTCTAACTAAGCAGATGTCCTCAGCAGCTGCCGCTGCTGTTGTGCAGTCACTCGGTCGTGCCCGACTCCTTTGCGAATCCATGGACTGCAGCCCACCAGGCTCCTCTGTCCATGGGATTCTCCAGGCAGGAATACTGGAGTGGGTTACCATTTCTTTCTCCAGGGATCTTCCCAGCCCAGAGATCGAACCCACATGTCCTGCTTGGCAGGCAGACTCTTTACCGCTGAACCACCTGGGAAGCCCCAGGTGACCACACAGTTCTGCCGAGTGCGGTACAGCGCTCCCCTCTCCAGCTGCTCACCCGTCTTGCCGTGTGAACCTACAGCTTAATTCTACTCGCTCTCGTTTTCTTGGCCTTTGGGGACCTGGGTGAAGAGAATAAATCTGGGCCCGCCTGCCTCACCTGACTCCAATAAAGCCCTCGGAGATAACAGGGCTGGCTGCGCTCGGCTCCGCCACCCTCTCCCCAGGCTTCCTGTCCATCACGGGGTGGAGGCCAGCCCCACGAATGGGGCTGGTTGATTTCTTCTTGCTAGTCCAGCCTCAGCAGCAGAAGCAGGGAGCGTCTGTCTGCCTAGTGATCTCCATAGAGCAAAGCGGGGCTGGACTGCCCCTGCCTCAGTTGCCCCTGGGGTCCACGTGGAGTCTGGGCAAAGCTGATAGCCCGTCCCACACCCAGGATGAGGTCAGATGCCATGGGCCTCGCAGGGGCTGAGGTTCTAGGATGAAGGGACCTGAGGGACACACCCTGAGGCCAGACTCAGGGGCTGTGCCAGACAGAGACCCAGAGAGAGGTGGACAGAGAGGTGGGGTAACGGGAGAGTGAGAGCAACCGACCAAAATGGGAAGTGGGACCGAGACCAACACAGGTAGATTGAGAACAGTGGGGACACAGAGACCTGCAAGAGAGGGAAGGACGAGAGGCCAAGGCAGAGAGAGGTTTTTTTTTAAACCGTCAGCAAGACAGGCACAAAGAGATGAAGTCAGAGACACACAGAGACATAAAGAAGGACAGAGAGCACTGACGTCATGGGGTGGATGAGGCACATTTTCTATCCCAGCAGAGGAGCCGGCAGGAGGTACGAACCCACTTTGCTGCATCTCTGCCATAAATCAGAAGCAATAACCTGCCAGAGGGGAATACTGCAGAGCACACCCAAACCAGACCAGCCCCTCCTCCCCTAAGTGCCTGAGTCTGGAACCTTCCTTTTAAGCCTGTCCTGGCCCCAGAGAAGCCCACCACCCGGCCTTTGCCTTTCCTGTTCTGTGTCAGGGATGCCTGGCACACCCCAGTCCCAGCATCTCTTGCCAAAATCATGCTTATTGTTAAATTCCACCTCTTCCAGGAAGCTCTCCCTGACTTCTTTCCCTGAACACTCTCCGCCCCTGCTCCAGAGTAGTGGTATCGTGTTCTCTCTGGTAGAATCTGTTCTTATCTTCCATCTGTCCATTTCCCCCTTCTCTCTGGAGTGCCTCCAGCCAAGACAAGACCACAGGATGTCAATGCTGGCGACCACATCTCTATCGATTGGAGGATTCTTCCTCATTATCCGGTGCCTCCTGTCTGGCTGCAGGCCCCAAGGAGGGAGTTAATTAAAATCAATGGCAAATGAATAAACAAGCATGAGAAACCCTCCACTCCCCACTCTCGGTTCCTGGCCTGGCCTGGGCCGTCCCAGCTGAGGTCCCAGGGGCAGCCTAGAAGGGGAACCAAGGAAGCAGGTCCCACAGCCTCACCCTCCCTCTGTGGTGGTCGTGCGACTATCCCCACCTCTGAGGGGAGGAGAAAATGAGGCCCAGGGTGATCAGGCAGCTGGCAAAGAAGGGTCATCTGGATCTCCAGACTCCAGGCTAGGATGGATGGATGGAGGTTGACTCTGAGGTTCTCTGGCTCCACTCAGTCCATCCTTAGGACAGGCCCCCTGGGCTTGAGGCTGTATTTCTTTCTTCCTTTCAGATCCCTACTCTCTAAGGCCCTGGGGGACGTTTCCAAAGCAAAGGGAGAACCTATCCTTGGGTCTTGGGTTTGGAAGAAGAGAAGGTTTTGCGTGAACAGTGCGCTCCCCTCCCCAGAGCCCACTCATCCTGTGTCCATGGCAACTGGCCTCCAACAGCCCCCCTCCATTGGTCCATCCCTGGCTCCAGCTGAGGCCACTGTCGCCTGTCACCTGACTTGTCCCACCCAAGTGTCCTTCGGGGAAGGGAGGCACCTGCTTGGTTGAACGCCCAGCCCCAGCTGGCTGGCCACCACCTCGCTGACCTCCATCCATCCTGCCATCTCCATGAGGTGCCGTGTCCTCTCCTGGGGAGGATTTTTCAGAAAGCAGTCAACAAGTACTTACCGAGTGCCCACTTGGCCCAGGGCCCAGCACTGGGGGCTGTGGAAAGGAGGCAGACGCCAATTAAGATGTGGCCCTGCCCTGAAGGGGTTTCTGGTAGAGCTGGGCAAGTCAAGGCAGGCATCTGTAGGAAAAATAGTGCAATGCCAGAGGGTGTGTGAGAGGGACCAGCAGGTGTAGGGAGAGCAGGGTTGGAGGCTGTCTTCCAACCTTGGGCGAGAGAAACTTCCCAACACAGGCACGATTTGGGTCGGTTCCTAGAGGATGAATTGGAATCTCATTTTGAAAAGTACCTATAGACTCATATAGTTTTTTTTTAATATTTATTTGTTTGGCTGTGCTGGGTCTTAATTGCAGGACTGGAATCTTTAGTTGCAGCATATGGGATCTTGGAGCAAACGCCGGGAGATGGTGAAGGACAGGGAAGCCTGGCGTGCTGCTATCCATGGGGTCGCAGAGAGTCGGACATGACAGAGCGAATGGACAGCAATGTATTTATTTATTTGGCTGCCCCAGGCCTTCGTTGCGGCCTGCCAACTATTGGTTGTGGCGTATGAGATCTAGATCCCTGACCAGGGGTTGAACCCAGACCCTCTGCACTGGGAGCAAGGCGTCTTAGCCACCGGACCACCAGGGAAGTCCCTCGAATAGCTTTTTAAACTTGCAGTGCATTACATCCTACTTGATCTTATTTTACTGTTACCATTGTTATTGTCTCCACTGTACAGATGAGAAGATTGAGGTTCAGAGAGATTAAGGTATTTGTCCAGAAGTGTCCAAAGCAGAGCTCGTATTCAACCCTAGATGTTGGGAGTGAACTAGGTGTTTTTCTCACCCACGTGGCAGCTCCTGCCTGATGGGAAAAGGCATGTTGAAGGGACTGAGGATGACCTGGCTTGCCTGCAGGGGCCCAGAGTCCTTGGAATAAGCCAAGACCAAGGGATGCCCTTCATCCTGAGTGCAGAGGAAAGAACAGAGATTCCAGCCACAGATAGTCCTGGGTTCCAATCCAGCTCAGCCTCCAAACAGACTCTGAAGGTACCAATGCCTTCAATGTCTCATGAAGCACAACTTGGAAATCTGAGTTCCCCTAGGAGAGGTGCGTCCACCCTCTGAGGTTGACCTGGGCATCAAACATGCTGAGTTCAGAGGCCATCTCCATGCCAGGTGGTGTGGGCCATGAGTTCAGAATGCCCCCCAAATAAAATGGTTCATTTATCAAGCATCTGCCATGTGCCAGACACCGCCTGTGTTATTTCTGCTAATGCTCACAAACTCAGGGAAGGATCCATCACTGCCCCTTTCATAGGTGAGCCTGCCAAGCAGAGAGAGGTGGAGGAACTGGCCCAAAGTCACACCGCTGGCAAGTGGCAGAGCCAGGACACTGTCTTTCTGACTCAGAGCCAGTGCCTCTTCACCACCCCCACACCTCCCTCCTGCTGCCGCCAAACAGAGCCCCAGACGTAGGAGGCATCTTGGTGGGATTTCGGGCTGCGAGCCTGGCCCTACTTGTGGGCAGCACAGCCATCACCTGTCCCCGTGGGGACATCTTTTCGACTCTTCTCTGCAGCTGCGCCAGCCTGGTGGGCTGGGTAAGGCTAATTGGGGATGTCTCTGCATTCCCTGGGGCCTTATCTTTCCTTTACAATAAAAGTTGGGTTTTTTTTTTTGTTTTTAGTGTGCAAAATTTTCCACCATCTGCTTTGCCTTGGCAGAATGTTTGCTGAAAATATCTCTTCCTCTCTAATTCCCATAATTTCTGGGGGCTTTGGGAGCCTCCAAGCAGAGCAGCAGCAACTCACAAGGGCCTCCCAAGCTCACAGACTGCTGGTTGTCCTTGTGCCAGGCAGGCGGATGTCGTGTGGCCCAGAAATCACATCCCCCCACCTCTCAGCCAGGGAGGGGCACTGGGATCTCTCCACTGAGGGGACAAAGCTGACCAGAAGTTGAATCCTAGGATTCAAGACCCAGAGTATCTAGGCTGTCTAGGTTGGTCTGTTTTTGTGTGTGGTGAAGCCCTGAGAGGTGCCCCCAGGGTCACAAAGAGAGAGGGTGGCAGATCAGAGCCAGGAAACAGTTCCCTTAAATCCTAGTGCAGGGCTGTGAGGTCAAGTAGCCAACATCCTGTCTGTCCCTCGGACCATTGCAGGCAAGGTTTCTCCACAAGTCAGCAACTGCCACACATGTTCTTTGCAGCAGTTGGAAAAGACTTTCCAAAAGGGAAGACTTCCCCCCACCTTCATGTACCAAAACTCTTGAGTTTCCATGGTGACAATCAAATTGCAAATACATCCAAGAGGGGAAAAAATCACCCAGAGAAGTGAGCATGGCTGGCGCTGGTGCTGTCCGCTGCTGAGGCTGACAGCCAGGCAGAGTAAGGGGCAGCCCTGCTGGGGCATGATGGGAAAATCTCAGGGCTGCCAGGTCCCCAAGCAAGTGGTCCAGGGGCCCAGGACACTGCAGCAGGGGGGCCTCCTCCCTGCTCCTCCCTGCCTCCTGGCAGAGTTCCAGTGAATCCACTTGGTGACACCTCCTTCTTGGGGAAGCTATCAAGACAGTCTTCTCCCTGGTGTTTTCCCATTTTCAACCTGAAAAATCAAGCGTGGGCAGAATACAAGCACTTGTCACCAACCAGGCCATCCTAGACTCAGCCTTTGGGGAATTAGAGGTAAAAAATCAGCCTTCAGACACACAGAGTGTTTTGAGGATGGAGGAGCAAGGGCCAAAAGATTTATGAGCCTAAAAGCTTTGTTAATAGACCTGGAAGATTTACGATTGCAGCTGCCGTGTACAGAGAGGTGGCAACAGCAATCGAATGGCAAATTAACCAAGGTTTGGGTTTTACAGTGACATTTGGAGGGGGAGGAGGAAAAAAAACTTCTTCCTTTGCTGCTGGAGGAGAATTGAGGTAAACGGCGTTTGCATTGGGCAGTGTCCAGGGATGTTCTCCACATTGTCTCTTCAGCATCTTTCTTTCCCAGTGACAGTAAGTGCCAAGGCCAGGTGTCAACACTGCTGACTTCCTTGGGCTTATTCCTTTCGAGTGAGGTTTATTAGAGTGGATTAGAAACAGGATTGGGTTTGCATCACAGAGACCTCTAAGCTGAGGCTTGGCCCCCTGCTTGAAATCCCAGACACAATGAACAACAATGCTTGAGCCAAGGGAGATGCATTCAAAAGGAATGAGGCCTCAGCTGGCTGCTCCTCTGCTCTGCGACACTTTTGTGAGCTTAGTTGTCATCTAGGGCTGTTCCCCCCTTCCACGGCTATGGCCCTTGGGGTTCTATAAAAGGAGACAAAGAACCAGCCCACTGACTGTCACTTGGGGAGGTTTACTTTTTCTAACCCTTGCACGGCATAGGCACCATATGGGAACCAGGCAACATGGCGCCCGAGCCCCACCTCCAGGGTTGGGGCTTTGGACAAGACATACCCCTCCTAGCAAAACATGCTCTTGCAACATAGCTCAGCAGTATTCTTGCAACTTAAGCCTACTCTCAACTCAACACTGTGAGCAGGTACCCCAGATGACAGGGAGCAGAGTGAAGGAATAGGGTGAATGGGCTGGCTACCATAACCTGGAGTCTTGGGATGTCCTTTCCCATCGTCTCTTTCAAGCTCTTGGTATGTCGTGCCCTACCACATCTGCTCATTAGCACCAAAGGATCCAGGCATTATTTCCATACCGTGAAGCCCCATGTCATGTCCCACTCACCCCTACTGGCCCAACCTCGTATTTCCCACCCCACCCTAGAATTACAAAGATCCAGCATATCCAGCATGGGGCAGGCAGAACATTCCAAGTCAGGAAGAAGGAATAAATTGCCCTTAAGCATCTCTACCAGAGAGATGCGAAAACCAACGCAGAGATCAGTCACTGTGTCCTCCTCAGGGATTTCCCGCTGCCTAACAGGCTGCTGGACACCCTCCTGCTGGGGACGAGGGCAGAATATTCCAGATCCCTTTGCATCTGCCCCAAAGGAGAGCTGCTTGCTCACTCCTGCCCCCTCACACTCTCTTAGTCTGGGGACCCACAGGGTTGATGGTTAGTCAGTCAGTGCGTGAGTCAAAAAACACATAGATGCTTATAAAATGAACGCCCATAAAATCAGATATCGGTGGGTTCTTGATCAAAGAAACCCAGTCTGAGACCTAAAAAGCAATTGCAAAATAAGTCAGGCTTTTCCTTACATTTCTCAAATACAACAAACGGGGCGGGTGTGTGGATCCCAACCCCTCCAGTCTCCATTTCCTTTTGATTCTCGATCTGGAAAGCCCAAAAAGCCAAAGCAGAATTCTGCCTTGAGGGCGAGGAGAGAAAGAAACACAGCAGAAAGAGCAAAATCCTTAAGCAGACAGAGGAAGGCAAAGCTGGAAACAATCCGATAGCATCCCTCTTGCCCCACCCCCAGGATCAGGTCTGTGGGAGAAGCACGCCAGGCTCAGTCATGGTGTGATTTGGCCCCTGCCTTCAGGAGCTTCCAGGTCTGCTGGGGGAAAACACACACACAACACTTAAAGCAGAAAGTGATTGCTGCAGGTGTAGCAGAATACACAGCGTGTTCAGCCAACCAGATGGAGACCATAGAGGGCTTCCTGGAGGAGGTGGTACCCAAACTAAGCCAGGAGGAGAGGAGTGGGCAGGGAATTCTGGAGAGAGGAAAGCCAGTCCCTGCAGGAGCTGCTGACAGTTTGGCAGGAGCTCCAGGTGGCCTGGGGTCAGAGGAGCCTCAGGTAGGAGAGTTGGTTGTGCAGTTGTGGGGGATGAGGCTGAAGAAGTAGAGGAGGGTGGAAGTTTGGGCTCTTGCTTTGCTGTGTCTTTAAAGTGAAAGTGTCAGTCACTCAGTCGTGTCTGACTCTTTGCGACCCCATGGACTGTAGCCCGCCAGGCTCCTCTGTCCATGGGATTCTCCAGGCAAGAATACTGGAGTGGGTTGCATTCCCTCCTCCAGGGGATCTTCCTGACCTAGGGATTACATTACAGGCAGATTCTTTACCATTGGAACCACTTAAGCTCAGCTTCAGTTTAAAGAAAAGGAATCTGCGAATCACAGGCAATGCAATATAGATGCAGCTTAGACATGAAAGACCATGTGGGCTGATCTCAAAGAAGCACCCAAGCCCTAACATCAAAAGATTGGCAAATGGATGTACATTTATATGCTTAAAATGAAAATAGAGTGTTTAATGTATGAATAGATCCTGTATTATGACTCCCACTGTTGACTAACCAGCCAAATATGGTCCCATTTAGTCCAGAAAAGAGGGTTTCTACCACAGTGGGTGTTCACCGTGGGAGGTCCCCCTCCCCTCCCTTCTCCCGGGATTCCAGCCCCACCAGCCTGGCTCCCTTCTGCATTCACAAGACCCCACTGGGAGTTGCTGGATGAGCTGGGATGAGAGCCCAGACCTGCTGGCTCTGAGTTCAGTTCTCCCAGTGGAATCAGAGTGGTTATAAACACAGTCTGTGGAGCCAGCCCACCAGAGTAAGCGTCCCATTGTGGTCAAGGGCCTCAGTTTCCTTGCCTGGGAAATGGGGACAATGCTATTTCCTATCTTGCAGAGTTGTTCTGAAGCTTCTGCTAGTTAGTGTATGTCAGGGGCCTGGAGCCCTCTGTCAGGTCAGCAAGGACTGGAATTATTCCTGCAAGGCATCACTGGATGCCTTTAAGCATTGCCAAGTACACGCTTCAGAGTGGTTGGGCCTGCACCAAAGTGGATAATTGGCTCCTCCCAGCGAGAGGCTTCTGATCCAGCCCCAGGGAGGGGCTGACCTGTGGAGATGGGCTGCCCCGGCACTCACCTCTCCGCCTGGCAGAAAGGAGCCCCCTGCCATCCCCGTGCCCCAAACAGCAGGGCCAGCGGAGGTCCTATGCCATCTTGTCTCGGCAGGAGGAGGCCTGCCCTGGTCCCCTCTGTCAGACGCACCTGCTGGCAGCGGCCAGTGGGGCTGACCTCCTGGGCTGGTGCCTCTTTT
This sequence comes from Odocoileus virginianus, assembly GCF_023699985.2. NCBI lineage: Eukaryota > Metazoa > Chordata > Mammalia > Artiodactyla > Cervidae > Odocoileus > Odocoileus virginianus. The sequence continues at coordinate 21,226,428 of NC_069690.1, forward strand.
CCAGTGGTTTCCAGCGACAGTGACAGCGACTCTGACCTCAGCTCCTCCAGCCTGGATGACAGACTCCTGCCTGCTGGGGTCAGGGGCCCGAAAGGCAACAGACCCTGGGGGGAGTCAGGTAAGTGACTGACTTAGCTGGCAGGAAGTGCAGGGAGCAGCGCCCAAGGGTGGTGGCTCTCCTCCTCCTGTGGCCTCTGCTCCCCAGCAGCTCCGCGGTGGGGCTTGGTGAAACAGCTCTAGAGCCAGGAGGCAAAGTGGGCCTTTGGCTGGGATGACTGGGAGCTACAGGGTTGGCACCACTCAAGAAGAGATGGAAAAGGGAGTTCCTGGTGGCCTAGTGGTTAGGATTCTGGGCTTTCACTGTGGTGGGTTCAGTCCCTGGTCGGGGAACTGAGATCCCACAAGCCACACAAAGCAGCCAAAAATAAAAAACCACCACGAACAGGTGGAAGGGAAGTTCAGGTGTACATGCGGAGAAGGCCTGGGAGCACATTTTCCTTTCCACACATGAAGGGCCTTCCCAGGAAAAGGACCAGCTTCATTCACAGTTACTCCAGAGGTTAGAACTGGGATATTTGCAAGATGTTTCAGGAGGCTGATTTTTAGTACGTAAGAAGAAAGTCTCTCAATAACTGCCTCAAGCTGAAAGAAATGGAAAGCTGGGTGATCTCCTGCCAGAATTGATATGGAAGGCATTCCTGCAGTGGTGGCTGTCTGCGCTTGATAAGAGATGCCAAATGCCTGGCACACATACTTTTACTTCCGCTCCTGTGCCCATGGCAGACATTACTAGTTGATCATGATACTCTCTCCCACAGAGCCTGACATGGGCCGTAGAATCTTCCTCCATGCAGTTTTCCAAGTGATCAGTGTCAGTAGGCAGGGATGATGCAGGGTTTTAAACTGTCCCTGGACCAGATGACCTCATAGTCCCCGTTAAGCTGAAGATTCTCTTAGGAAAGTGTGGAGCAAACTCACCTGCCAGCCTTGGTTTCTGGGGCAGGCTGTATATTTCTGTCCCTCCCCTCACCACCATAGCCATTCACCCTTTCTCTTCATACCAACTCTCAGCTTTGACCAAGCGGGTCCAGGAGACAGAAAGACAGAGTGGAGTCTTGCAGACCCATCTCTGCTCTCTCAGCAGGTGGGGACTAACAACTGTGTCTGAATGAGGATTCCTTAGTTACTAAAGGCAGCAATGAATGTCCCTCTTGTTGTGTTAACAGATATACACACACTGCCCCCACTACATGCTCCAGCTCCAAGGGCACTGTCCATTTTTATGTGGGTAACTACTTGTTCCTTAGTTAAATGACCGAAGGGCCCATTCGGTTGTCTCTGTAAGATTGTGGGCCAGTCAGCAGCGGCCAAAGGGTGGGGGTCCCACTAGACCATGGCAACCATGTGAATAGGGGAGGAGGGGGTGGCTGTTCTCACGGGGAGGGGCTCTGGCAGACAGTCCCATAGATATAGGTCGCAATTCCAAATGAGGAGACTAAATCAGCTCCCTTGTCCAGGCTGAGTTCCTCCCTGTCTCGGTTCAAGGTCTAAAGTGCCCAACCCGGAGCCAATCACGGGGTCTTCTTGCAGGTGGCAGCGTGGAGTCACTGAAGATGGGGCCCACCCGCCCAGCCAGCTGCCTCTCGGGGAGCCAGAGCAGCCTGGCTAGTGAGACCGGGACAGGCTCTGCTGACCCACAGTGGGGGCCCCGCACCCTGGCCGGACCCAAACGGCCCCGGTGAGTACCAAGCCATCTGCCAAGCCGCCCTCCTCCTCTCCGTCTGCCCCCACCCCTGCGGCCTGCTCCACTCCCCATAGCCTGCCTGGTCCTCATCTGTGCTCCAAAACTGGAGAGGGCTGGGGATGTTTTCAATTCTCTACGTTAGCTGAGCGCTGTGCCAGGTGCTGGGGGAGCCCAGGCAAGCCAGACCCATCCCCGCCCACAGTGAGCAAAGGGAGGGACCCAGTCCTCAAGGCCGACCATCTCTATCTGTTCTCAGTGGTGGTTAGCATCCTCAGTTTTATAAAATGTAATCTTTCCAAGTATTTCACCATCCCCATAAAAGTCACAGTAACTCCACCCTGAGAACACCTACTGTCCACCATAGGGTGTGCCCAGCCTGGGCTGGGTGTGGTGGGGGACAGTCTGAGACCTCAAAAATTTACCACATAGCTGAAGAAGCCGAATCTGCTCGCCACAAACAGAGCCCAGGCCAGAGCAGTACCAGATCCTAAGAGGGGGGATATCGGGACCTGTGGAGCCCAGCCCGCCCTGCACATCCACAGGCAACTTTCATTCTCTTGGCCAAGAAGTCAGGGGGCTTATTATCCCCATTTGATGGGTGTGGGAGCCAAGGGCAAGAATCCAAGCTCCCACCTGCCCCGGCCAGCCTAGGACCATCAGGCAGTCGGGGGACAAGGTGGTCCTCGCTCTCAAGTGGGAGAAAAGTGTGCAGGTGCAGGATCAGCCCCTGGTCTCCTTCCAGAAAGAAGCCCCAGCTGGCCTGAGTTCCTTCACAGCCACAAGATCCACAGGCACACGCTGTATAGGTCAACACAGCAGCTGATGCCCCTGCTGCTCACGGGGACGGCTGTGGGAGCCTGGTGGTGTGGGGTCACCCACCAGGAAACCCCATGGGAGCCCTCATCCACTCCTCCTTCACCCCCCTCCTTCCCACATTCTCCCTCATTGTGAGCATGACAGGCAGACTGTGACATGGGGGAGTGGGGCGGGCAGGTCTCAGGGAGGGAGGCGCCGCGGGCATGGTTTGGGTCCTCTCCCATCACCCTCGCCTCCAGTAGTCCCCCACAGAGGGCAGTTTGGAATCTAGCAGGCCCGAGCTCTAGCCCCAGCTCTGCCATCCACACCTATGGGAATCTGGGCAAACTCTCAGGTCGAACCACACACAACTGCATTTTTGTAGATCAAAAATAGTTAAATATTGGCAGTTGCATAGGGTTCAATCTAATATTTGATCTCTCGGTACCCAGTTGCATTATCACTAAAAGTGGGGACCACGTTGTGTCCCTCCCGGGTTGCGGGGAGGGTAAGCTCCAGGGTCCACGTGGGGTACCCACCTGCATAGGTAGACCTGCATAGGTCTTCAGGACATGTCCAGTGGCCCCCCGATGATCTATGTGCCGGGTGGCCCAGCACATAGACAGGGTTCCAGGGCTTAAGGTTTACTTGGACAGGACTGGCCTGGAAGGTTTTCCATTCTGACATCCATTTTTTTTAATATTTATTTTTTAAGTTTTTTTTTTTAATGTGGACCATTTTTAAAGTCTTTATTGAACTTGTTACAATATTGCTTCTGTTGTTTATGTTTTGGTTTTGGTTTTGGTTTTTGGCCAAAAGGCAGGTGAGATCTTAGCTCCCCAATCAAGGATCGAACCTGCACCTCCTGCTTTGGAAGGCAAAGTCTTAACCACTGGACAACCAGAGGTCCCTCTCATGTCCATTTGCTCCTGCCGGCATCCCCGGATCACCTGTGTTGATTAGCCCGGTGTAGATGGCCACACTGGAGCACAGGGAGTAGGCAACTTGCCTGCAGTAACTTGGCGCAGTCGAGCAGGGCTGGGCCCAGGGCTCAGCCCCCAGCCCTCCCCAGCGCTCCCCCACTTAGTTTCAGATGGGGTGGCTGCTTCAGGTGCAGGCCTCTCCAGCAAGGAGTCCACCTTCCCTGCATTTCATTCCCAAAGTTCACACTGTCCCTGGGGTGGGACTTTGCTTCTGCTCACTCTATTGTGGCCTTTCTTCTCTTTCTCTCAAAGGTAAAAGGCTCACCTGGGCCAGCCCCCGCTGCTGACATGGCCTCCGACGGTCCCTTCCACCTTCCCTGGACAGAGGTGCGCTTGGTGCATGGGGCAGACTTTCCAGTGGAAGAGCTTGAGAGAGAGGGGGAGAGACAGCTGGAGTCAGACCCCTCCTGGTTCCTTCCTGACCAGACCAGGAGCCCTTGGCCGCCAGCCCTGTCGGACGTGACCTCTAACCCAACAAACCAGTGTTTGGGGGGCTGAGTCTGCTCCCCTGCACCCAGTGCCTTTCTGCACCCCTTCTTTCCTGGGAGCCCCCCCAGCCCAACCCCAGCCACCCCACTCCGCCCTGACCTTTATTTATTGCCCTCCCCACTTCCCAGCCTACTCGTGTGTTCATTTTAAGTTTGCTCTCATCTTGGTTGGACTGGAAGGGCCTTCAGACCCACCCGTAGGGCCTTCCCATGTGCACTGCTGGTTCAGAGGTGGGGCTTTCTCCGTATTTGTATTCATGGAAGAAGACATCATCCTGAGGGTGACCCTTCACTGAGGAGCGTGGCCCCTAGAGAGGAGGCCAGTGGAGGTGGGAGGAGAGGTCCACGACCCTTCTCCTCTTGCTCCAGCCCCCAGACGTGGATACAGTCACCTCCCTCCTGGCCCAGGAGCTGCTCTTGAACTTGGTTCTCTGTTAAGTCTCTTGGAAGCCCTCCCCGGGGGTTGGTGGAGCTGGAAAGTGTTCTGGGGAACACTGAATTCGTTCACTGAGGAGCAGCCTTCAGTTGAGTTCCCTGCTGGGGCGCGAAGCTCCCTAAGCCATTAATTCACTCCTCTTCAGTAGGCTCAATTTGGCAGAAAAACACTTAATTCATAGTGCAGGCCAATGCTTCTGGAAAACTCTTCCTGTAGGAGAGAGAACGTGCCCGTGTGTGTGTGTGCTGCCCACACCCTCCCATCCTTCCTGCCTGCCCCGTGCCTGGTCCTTGAAGGGCCTTCCTCTCCAGTCTCTCAGACCCCCACTATTAGCTCTTTTGCCCTTGTCGCTGGCAGACAGTTTAAAAAAAAAAAGTCCTGTTTCCCTGTGACAAGTTATGCTTCAGAATAAAAACAATAAATATTAGAATTTGCATTGAGCCACTGTGTTGATCAAAAGGCCACAATCACTTGTGTGTCTAAGATGCATAAGTAGAGAAATGGATGGAAAAAAAATGTGGTACAGCGGTTGCTGGAACACTTGCTAAGCTGCAGTAAAAGGAATAAGCTAGATCTGCATGGGTTAGAAGGGCTCACAAACCTAATGTTGAAAAACAAGGTCATTGATGTAAAAATAAAAAGTTAAGTATATGCATAAATAATCAAAATGAGTTATATTAACTTATACATACATGTATAAAAATTGTTTGTAAAATGGACAAGGACTTTTAGTTAAACACAGTGGACTGAACACATTTGTATGTTCTCTGCCTCTTGAACCCCACCAAAATGACCTAAAGGAATGAAAATGGCATGAACTACAAAAACGGCCTTACCTGTCTCCTGAGAAACCTGTATGCAGGTCAAGAAGCAATGGTTAGAATCAGACATGAAACAACAGACTGGTTCAAAATCAGGAAAGGAGTATGTCCAGGCTGTATATTGTCATCCTGTTTGTTTAACTTATATGCAGTACATTATGTGAAATACGGGCTGGATGAATCACAAGCTGGAATCAAGATTGCTGGGAGAAATATCAACAACCTCAGATATGCAGATTATATCACTCTAATGACAGAAAGTGAAGAGGAATTAAAGACCCTCTTGATGAAGGTGAAAGAGGACAGTGAAAAGGCTGGCTTACAACTCAACATTCAATAAACTAAGATCATGGCATCTAGTCCTATCACTTCATGGCAAAGAGAAGGGGAAAGAGTAGAGACAGTGACAGATTTTATTTTCTAGGGCTCCAAAATCACTATGGACAGTGACTGCAGCCACAAAATTAAAAGACACTCCTTGGAAGGAAAGCTCTAACAAACCTAGACAGCATATTAAAAAGCAGAAACGTCACTTTGCCGACAAAAGGCCATTTAGTCAAAGCTGTGGTTTTTCCAGTAATCATGTACAGATGTGAGAGTTGTATCATAAAGAAGACTGAGCACTGAAGAATTGATGTTTTCAAACTGTGGTGCTGGAGAAGACTCTTGAAAGTCCCTTGGACAGCAAAGAGATCAAACCAGTCAATCCTAAAGGAAATCAACCCCGAATATTCATTGGAAGGGCTGATGCTGATGCTGAAGCTCCAATCCTTTGGCCGCCTGATGCTGGGAAAGATTGAGGGCAGGAGGAGAAGGGAGCGGCAGAGAATGAGATGGTTGGATGGCATCACTGACTCAATGGACATGAGTTAGAGCAAGTGACAGGATATGGTGAAGGACAGGGAAGCCTGGCATGCTACAGTATGTGGGGTCGCAAAGAGTTGGACGTGACTTAGCGACTGAACAACAACAAAGGCGGCAGCAGTACGTAAGAGAGGTCTAAAACTTTGGAAGATGGAAGAGTAAAACTTGTTTAGTGTCAGCTTCTCCCACCCTCTGAAATGTCTACAAGGGAGAAAGCCAACTAATAACAAGCCAGTTGGCTCTGCAGAATCCTCCAAATGCTTCGAACATGGAGGGACCAGGTGTTCCTAAAGCAGAAGTTCAGGATGGATATGAAAATAGTATCAATTGGAAAAAGTGGTTAGACCCAAGCCCAAATGGCATGTGACCACCCTTCTCTGACCCTGGTAGAAGATGGTTTGCAGCTGGCCAAGGCTGAGCTAGAAGGATTCTGGCTCGGGAACCCTAAGCCCAGCCAAAGGCTGGGGTGAGGCAATAGTTAATGGGGAGACCATCAGCCCCCTTCCTTGGCCAACAGCTGGGCCTGTTCCTCATCCAGCCACCCCCAAGACAGGACATTATTGAATTTCTCTCTGGGAAACCAAGTAAAGAGGAAAGATCGACAGATCCTGAAATTGACAATTCCCTGGTCTCTACCCAGGTGCTACTGTGGGGCCCGAATTCCCAAGCCCTGCCCACGTGCACAGGGCTTCCTGTTAGCTTTCCTGTGGTGCAGTCTTAGGGACAACAGCCAGGGGCACCAGCAATTGACTAAAACCAACAGCCAAAGATACAGAGACTCCAATATACAGAAGAAAGGGGTCAGAGGACATTCCTCTGAAGGTATTTGTCCATGAGACAGGAAGAAAGTGTCATTTTTTAAAAGGAAGTGTTAAAGCTCTTGAATATTAAAAAAATATATATAGCATAAATTTTTAAACGCATTATAAGGGATGGAAATATGGGAGAAAACCTTCTAGACAGTAAAACACTGAAACAAAGAGATGTTAAAATAGGGAGAAAAATCCAAGACAGTTGGACAACCAAAAGATCAGATCCATGCAGAAGGTCTAATTTCCAACTGATAAGAATTTCAAGCCTAGAAACAGAGAAGAGAGGAGAGAAAATTGTGGAAGAAAGGATGCAAGAATATTTCCCAGAACCGAAGAAAAAGAACTTCCATAGAGCAAGAACCTGCCAAGTGCTGGGCACAGTGACTTAAAACCACAGCCGTGTGGCCAGCCGCCACCCTTGTGAGCTGCCATGTGGCAATACCTGTAGATGAAGATGCTCCTGGCCTGCAGTGCAGTGACCAGAAGTCTTGCTAAAACAGATTCTCACCCACCAGGTCTGGGTCAGGGGCTGAGCATGCTTGTCCATCAAGTTCTGTTATGATGCCGATGCTGCTGGCTGGAGGATCACTATGTGGTCCAGGGCAGTGGTGGTCACCACTGGCAGCTCGTTGGAGTCACCTGATAAGCTTGACACACCCCCAGAGATTCTGGTCTAATCAATTTGGGGCCCAGCCTTGATATCAGGATTTTGTAAAGCTTCCCTGATGACTCTGTGTGCTGGCAGAACTGAGAATCATTGCCCTATAGCAAAACTCTTCCCTGTGAATTCCAAAAGATGTCCGTGGGATGTTTAGAGCAGTACCTTTTTACTAGATAAAAACTGGGAACAACCTCAATACCATCCACAGAAGAAAAGATCCATAAATTGTGATAGAGTCAAACATGCCCCGCTCAGTAGAGAGGAGTCTCACAAACAATGCTGAGGAAAGAAACAGATGGCAGAAAAAAATAAATACATTATGACACCATCTCTGTGGAGATTTTAAAACATGCAAAAATGTTATGTATTAACATACATTTTATGCAGTGGAAGAATAAACGCATAGGAAGGATAAACAACAGATTTCAAGATACATCTTGAGAGGAAGAGGCATAACGAGTGGTTTCAACTTTACTGGTAATGTTTCCTTCATCTCAGTGGTAGATTGATGGGTTTGTAGTATTTATAATATTTCATTATATGTTATATTTGTGTTATTTATATATGTCTGAAGTATTTCCATATAAAAAATGTAGGAAACATGGGAATTCCCTAGAAGTCCAGTGGTTAGGACACCATGCTATCACTACAGGAGGTGCAGATTCATTCTCTGATTGAGGAACTAAGATCCTGCATGTGGCGAGGAGTGGCAAAAGAAAAAAACAACTTTAAGGAACTCTAGCAAGCCTTTTTTCTTTTTTTGGCTGCACCATGCAGTGTGTGTGGGTTCTTAGTTCCCTGACCAGGGATTGAACCTGTGCCCCCTGCATTGGAACACAGTCTTAACCACTGGACCGCTGGGCAAGCCCCCCTAGAGCAAGCCTTATCATGAAATTTCAGAACACCAGGGAAAAAAAATCCTAAAGGAAAAAAATCCTAAAACCTTCCAAAAAGAAAAAAAAAAAAAATTAACAGGTCATATATCAAGAGCCAGGGATTACAATGGCTTTGAAATTTTCAAATCAAATTTTGAAGCCAGAACACAGTGAAGAAGTATCTTCTGAATTCTGGCAGGAATTGATTTCTAATCTGGATTTATATCCACCCAAATCTCAATGACAGTAGAATGAAAATATTTTCAGACTTGTGACGATCCTTTTTTTTTTAATTTACCTACCATACATTCTTTCTCAGGCAGCTACTACAGGATGTGCTCCAACCAAACAAGGGAGAAAATCCAGGAAAGAGGATATGGAGACGCAGGAAACTGGAGCTGACACAGCAGAGGGGCAAAGAGAGTCCCCAGGATACTGGCAACAGCTGCGGTCAGGGGCTAGTGCCCTGACTGGAGCGTGAGGACAGATAAGGTACACAAGGATGTACAAACAGGATAGGAAGCATCCCTGTGTTAGACTGAAAATAATATCATGGTAGTTTGTATCATGACATATACAAAACTGAAAGATCAAGAAATATAATCAGCAGGAGATTTCAGTACAAAGGTAAACACCAGCGGAGATGGCTAAGAGCTCTAAGAGTTACCAAGAGAGGGACTTGGAAGTGGGGGTAGGGGATTGTTGCCCTATGTTATAAAGTTTGCAGGACCATTTTTTTTTAATTTATGTTTATTTGGCTGTGCCAGGTCTTAGTTGCAGCATGTGGGATCTGGTTCCCTGACTAAGGATCGAACCTGGCCCCCCTCCCCATTGAGAATGCAGAATCTTAGCCACTGGACTACCATGGAGGTCCCCAAGGATAATTTTTAAATTGTGTGTTATGGAGGCTGCAGGGGTTGGGTCCCTCTCCTGGACCGGGTCTGGTCTGGGCACGGGGTTCTAGTGGGAGCTGAGTGTTCCATCAGCTCTGAGGGGTCTCAGGGGATGTTGGTCCCCTTAGACGTTACATTTCTAACAATGGAATTTTTAATGGAAAAATATGTATCAAATAGGATAAGCCCACTGTGAGAGCACTCAGGCCATAGCAGTAAGTAAATAAGGAGGCAATGAGGACCGGCTTGGCAGAGAAAATACAGCCCCAAAAGGTCCCTGTGTACAAATATCCAGTCTGCAAGGAGCTGTTGCCTCTGCCCCTCAGCTCTCAGGAATCCCCTGAGACCCCTCAGAGCTGATTTAGCACAAGCCACCACACTCAGCTCCCACTAGAACCCCGTGCCCAGACCAGACCCCGTCCAGGAGAGGGACCCAACCCCTGCAGCCTCCAGGCTGAATCCCAAATGTGTTTCCTAGAGGACTGATAGGGTCCTGAAGAAGTTGCATCACATATTAACCCGGAAGCCCTCAGCTTTAGGGCAGACATGGATGCCGAACCCCCTACCAGGGTCTGGGAGCTGCCAGGAGTCAAGGGTTCTTTGTGGGCTGTTTGGGAACCTAGAAATCCTTCCTTTATTAAAAAAAAAAAAAAATGAAACAATTGTTTTCTGGGTCTTCAAGCAGCCAACTCACAAGTTAACCTTTGGACATGAGACTTTTGTGGCTAGGGATGGAGGGGGCTCTATGCCATCTGTGAAAATTACAGAGTGCAGAAGTGACTTGATTTGTCCCAAATATCAGATAGCCCAAGTAGACCCTAAAGAGGCCACAGGTGGGAAGTTCGTGAACTTTGAACACTGGTTTCAAATCCCAGCCCTACTACTTAGTTCCTGAAATTATGGGTACTGCTCTCTCTCTACTTCCTGATCTGTAAAATGGGGATAATACTTCCTTCATGGGATTGTTGTAGAACTTAAAAACCTGAAAACACGTGTAAAACTCCTACCACTGCTGTTAGTCATGACTCCCATAGGATTCAGATGTGGCGCTTGCCTTGGGGGTTGTTTAGATGACGTAAGAAGGTAAGTTCAGTGCTTGCATCGACCCTGAGGCCCAGCAGATGGTCATGTTCTTCCCCTTGAGGAACAAGAGTTCACCCACTCAATACTGACTGGCAGCTACTGGGCTGTGAAGTGCAATGTTAGAGGCTGAGGTTCAGTGGTGGACAAAACAGACATGGCCCCACCCTCCTGCAGCATCAGAATCACCCAGTGGGCTTGTTAGAACATAGGTCCCTGGATTGCACCCCAGAGCTTCACTCAGAGGTCCAGGGAGGGGCTGAGAACGTGCGTTTTTAAGTTCCCAGATGATGTTGACGCTCCCTGCTGGGAGACTAACTTTGAGACCCGTGAATCTAGCGGAACCCGTTTACCTGTGTCTCCTTGGACTGATACCCCTAGAACGACCCAGGCAAGGGAGCAGGGAGTGGATGATGATGACTGGTTGGCAGACAACACTCAGAGCCCCGTTGGGGGAGGAGACAAGCCTGGAACTGAGTCCTGCTGCCTTGTCCCATCCCCAGGCAGAGGCTCCGCCCCTAGCTGTTCCTTAGCCCTGGAGCAAAGAGCATCCACCGGCTCAGCAGGTGAGAGTCACTTCCACCCACAGAGGTGAGGGCTGGCATCTTTCCCAAGTGAGAAAACGCCCACTTTCTGGTGTTGCCAGAAGCCTGCAATCTCTTTTTCTGCCTCTCCAGCGAAATGTCTCTGGCATGTTCGGAGTGCTGAGTGCTGGGGAGCAGCAGGCAGCAAAGAGGAAAGTTGCCTGGCTGGAGGTACCCCAGGCATTGCCCTCCGTTTCTTCCCTCACTGCCCCTACCTCCTCACACCACTTTGTTTGCTGACAACAAACAGAGCCCTCAATTCCACTGAGCCAGGGCCCGGGAGAGAAGAATTTTGCTGTGTAATAACCATCATGGCCACCATCTGTTGAGTCAGGCACCTGCTGCAAGCTTTAGGGATCCTCACTCACCTATACGGCAGATGCTTCTAATGTTCCCATTTTTCGGAAGAGGAAACTGAGGCCCAGGGTCATTAAGATGCCTGTATTTGAATGCAGGGCAGGCAAGTGCCGAAGACCATGCTGGGGGGTTGGGGGGTTGGGGGTGGAGGGCGGTGGGGAGGGTGGGTGTTGGTGAGAACAAGTCAGGATTCTGATGGGAAGGGAGCCAGATGAGGGCAGAGAAAGGAAGGCACAGACTTAAACTTCTAGATGAATAGGGTAAAGTCAGCCCCTTGTCCCACTGGGGTATTTTCCTGCTAATTAACAAATGAGAATGAAGCTCAGTCGCTGCTCAGAGATTTTTGCCTCCATGTTGGACACTATCTCGGGCTCCCAGCCCAACGAGGTTGAGAATACCCTATGCTGTCCTCAGTCTTCCCTCATCGGGACACCCTGAGTAGGCTCAGTGAAGCAGCTGTCTTTTCAGGCCGTGCATTTAGCTGAGAGGGTTTCCAGGAGCTTCCATCAACCAAGTAGCCTCTCAGCACTTTTGGAGTCAGAGCCTGTCTATCTGGACTGACCTACAACTCCTCCCCGGGGCTGTGGGAGCCAGACCTTGAACATGACCCCTGAACTCCAGGACCAGGAGCTGCAATTCCACAGCCCCCAGCCCATTTCAGCTGTCAGCCCCCCACAACTGTCTTGTCTTTCCACACCACCCACCTCTCTTTCCTTTTTTCTCTTTATTTTTTGTTATTGTGGTAAAATACACATCATGTGAATGTTAACTGTTTTTAGGTGTGCAGTTCAGTGACATTTAAGTATATTCACATGGTTATACAGTCATCACCACCATCATCTCCAAAACTTTTTCATCATTCCAGAGGAGAATTCTGTGCCAGTTACAGGCTAACTCCCCATTCCTCCACTGGCACCCTCTTTCTACTTTCTGTCTCTATGAACTTGAACTCTAGGTACCTCACGTAAGTGGAATCAATCTTACAGTGTTTGTTCTTCTGTGTCTGGTTTATTTCCCTTCGTGTTTTCTGGATCCATCCATCGGGAAGCCTGTGTGAGAATTTAGTCTCATTTCATGATTGAATAATATTCCACTGGGCAGATAGATCTCGTGGTTTATCCATTCACCTGATTCACCTGTTGATGGACTGTTACATTATTTCCACCTTTTGACTGTTGTGAGGAAGGCTGCCATGAAGATAGATACACAAGGATCTGTTCAAGACCCTGCTTTTCATTCTTTTGGGAGTATACCCAGAAGCGGGGTTGCTGGATTGTGTAGTCAATCTACATGTCACTTTTACGGACTCATGACTTTTCCATAGCGGCTGCACCATCTTCCCCTCCCGCCTGCAGCGCATGAGGCTCTGCTGTCCTCCTCACCTCTCTGTCCCCCGCAGCTCATGGCACGGGGAGCGGCAGTCACCCCGGGACCTCAGCTGCTTCCTCGGTGGTTGGAACCGCACTGGCCTGGGTGCTGGTCTCGGGGGCACAAGCAAAACCTGTGCAGTCACCCCAGGGCCCCAAGCTCAGTTTCATGATCTGCTGTCACTGTCTCAAAATTCTCAATAATGTTGAACAGGGAGCCGTACGTTTTCATTTTGCACTGGGCCCTGTGAATTCTATAGCGGGTCCTGGCTGGCCTGGCTGCTGTTTCTGGATGCAAACTCTGTACATATGGCCAGATCCATAGTCAAGTCCTGATGGGGAGGATCCTCACATTTTGCTGAGGGGCGGCCTGAGGACACCAACCCTCCTGGCCTTGGTGCCAGCCCGTGTATGAGATGGGAGATCTGGACTGAACAAGTCTTCTAATTGTGTTCCCCAGAGGTCCCTGGGGTGGGGGTGGAGAGGTGGGAAGTCCCAGGGGACAGGAGTGGGCCCCATCCCATCCCCACCCCTACTGCCAACCTAGGGGTTCCCTCGGACCCGTTCTCTCTATTTAGTTCTGCGACAGGAAGGAAGCCACTGGAAACCAACCGACTTGTCTGGACCCTCCACCCCAGGCCACCCCGGGCCTGCGCTCTGCCCCCAGGGAGGGAGAAGAAGCCTCCGGCATAAGACCAGGTAGAAGGCCCTGTGGTGGGAGAGGTATCCTGGGCACCAGCCCGAAAAGCCCTAGGAGGGGCCCTTGCCAGGGAGATAGACATCACACACACACACACACACACACACACACATGCAAACACAGAAAGATCCAACTGCTTACAAAACACATGTGACCAGTCGGTTCAATTGTTCATCTCAAGGGCCAGCCGAGGCTCTTCTGCACACGGGAGGGATGAGATTAAAGGAAAACCTGACACTGGCCTTGCCCAGGCCATTTGCGGAGAAGGACCCTGCCAGGCAGACATTGGGAGGGCCCCCGGCAAGACTGTAGCCTGCAGAGAAGGGCCTCGAGGCTCTAGTGTCCTCATCTCTGTCCCTTCCCCAGCAGCTGGCCAGGACTCTGACCCAAGTGCCCAGCCCCATCCCCCAGGCCGCCTTTGTGCTGAAACCCAGGGAGAGAGTGGGGGAGGCGGTTCGGGCAGGGGTAGGGGAGAGGCGGGTGGGAGCTGGAAGAACCCTGGGAGACCCAGACAAGCTGCCCCCTTGGCCTCAGGAAGACAGGCGGGGCTCTGAGCTCTTTGATGCAGACTGCAGGATGTCTGCAGCCGCTTCAGTGCCAATTACTGGGGAAATAATTCAGCGTGCTCACCCCCTGCCTCTCAGCAGACACTCTTTGGGGACATTTTAAATCTGACTGTACCTGCTGAGCAGCTGACAAGTGAAGCCTCTCTCTCCCCACTGCCAGCTTCTCCACCTCTCTGCCCAAGCTCTTTAATGGGGGAAAAAGGGGACCAAAAGCTGGGGCTTGGCATCTCTGCCCGCCACCACACACCCCCCCCCACCCGCCCCAGGCAGGGCCTGCTCTGATCAGAACCCAGCCGAGCTGGGCTCCCTAGAGTCCATTCCCCTCTCCCCCACCCCCGGCTCCTTAAAGGCAGGGTCATGTCTTATTCATCTTTAAGTCCCTGGTGAGCTGTCAAGAAATATTGCTGGGTGGAGAGATGGGTAAACGGGGAGGTGGATAAGTGGATGGACAGGGTGGAGGGAGCAGGGGAGAAAGGGAAGGATGGCTGGAAAAAGGGAAGGATGGATGGAGGAAGGGAGGGTTGGAAGGACGGGGGGTGGACAGGAGGAGTGTTGGGCAGATGGATGGAAAGATAAGTGAATGGTTATTATGTGTGGACCAGGGTATTGAAAGACACTGAGGATAGAAGGATAGACTGGTGTCCACTGAGGGAGGATGGATGGATGAATGGATGGATGGAAATGCTCCCAAGTCCAGGGCCCGTCTGTTCCCCATCCTTAGGGAAAGGCCAGCAGATCAGGAAACTACACTTTCTGCAAGCTGTGGGGTCCCTGCTAGGGGCCCACCCAATTCAAAGCAGCTGTTAGACTCCAGGAGAAGAGCTGATGTTGAGACAAACCCAGGCTGCTAAGGGCCCAGTCTTCGGGGCCTCCATTAGTACCCTGCCTGGGCACCCGGCCTCCAGGTCCCAGTGTAGCTGCTCTCTAGGGGGACCGGGGGTGGGGTAGCAGTAGCAAGTCCTCACTGTCCTGACCCTCTGCCTCCACAGCGTGTGGGTAGAGATGGGGTCGCCTTGTCCGCGGGAGCCCGTCTTCCTGTTGAAGGCTGAACCAGCCAGCCTCTCAACAGTGTCACCTGGGAGGGAGGCCGCCCTCAACAGGAGCAGTTCTGCAGCAGGGGCCGGAGCACAGGTGGGAGCACCTCTCTGAAAGAGCCGGGGGGGGGTGCTCCCTGCACAACCAAGAAGAGATCCCCACTGTGGCCTCTCCCAGCTCTGATGCCCTTCCCAGTCTACGCTGATCGCTGATCGATTAGCCCAGTTCCACATGCAACCTCCTGCTGTGATCTGAATGGTTGGCCCCACCGTTCCTCTTGGGAGAAGGAACAGTCTTTGCTTAGGAAAATACTTTTTAAGGCTGATGGTGGCTGTTCCTGAAAACATAGTCTAACCATGACCCACGGCCACAAAAAAGATAGGAATGAACAGGAATTTAGAAGAAGGGAGAGAGGTCAGAGAGTGATGCCAGAGAGATGGGGTGAGGCTGGGGATCTCTGAGTGAGGCCATCACTGCCCCTCTCCATGGCCACATGCCCCTCCATGGGGGCAGAAGGACTGGCCTGTCTTGTTCCCTGCAATGCTATTTGCTCTGGGATGATATAAGCCACTCCCACCCCACCCAGCACACCCACACACCTTGTGGAAATGGATTTGCCGGAAGAAAGGGTTGAATTTCACATCTGAATCTCTGTGGTTCAGAATCTTAGTATGGACATGATAACTATCCCACAGCGTGGATTCTACTCGGCCAAAGCAAGATCGTCAAGCCAGAGGTGATGCAAACACGCCAGGCTTTGCAGAAACCTGAGCAAAGGCTTCAGCCTTTCCCAGGGCACCTAAGTGGACTTTGAAGTCTCCCCTCTGGATCTGCGGAGCATGGAGACTACAACTAGGGTGACCACCCATCCCAATGTCTCCACAACTCTGGGGTTTCCCAGGGTGCAGGACTTCTAAAAAATTACTTATTTGGATTTGGTTGTGCTGGATCTTCATTGTTGCCTGCAGGCTTTGTCTAGTTCTGGTGAGTGAGGGCTACTCTTCACCGTGGTTCACGGGCTTCTCATTGCCATGGCTTCTCTTGTTGCAGAGCACAGGCCCTAGGCCGTGGGGACTTCAGTAGTCACAGCTCTCAGGCTCTAAGCGCAGGCTTATCAGTAGTTGTGACTCACAGTCTTAGTTGCCCTGCAGCATGTGGAATCTTCTCGGACCAGGGATCGAACCCGTGTCCCCTTCACTGGCAGGCGGATTCTTATTCACTGAACCACCAGGGAGGTCCAGGATGTAGGACTTTCAGCTCTAAAGTTGGGAGAGGTGCTGGGCACACTGGGAGGGGTTGCTCCCCCTTAAACATCTGGGTCCCTTGGGCCATACTGGCTGCTAGACTCAGCCCCTCACATACTTCCCACCCCCACCCCCACCCCCCCGTTAGTTCTCACAGCACTAGGAGGCAGACACATTCCTTCCACTTTGAAGATGAAGAAACTGAGGCTGGGAGAGGTTAAGCCACTTAGATGAGATAACACAGCTAGCAAGTGGCAGAATGAGGACTTAAAGCCCAATCCTCGTTCTTAAGCCTGTGCTCGTCTGCCTGGTCCCTGAAGGATGCTCAACTTGTTGAAAACTGCAATCAGCATCCTCAAGTAGCCTTACGCTGTGCCCTGGTGTCAAGTCCCCTTGGTTTCTGGAACCACGCCCTCCCTCTCCGCCCACTTCCTGCCAATGGCTTTGCCTTCCGTGGGCTCCCCCTGGCTGTGGGTCCCAGCAGGCCTTTGCCGCACTCCCCATCAGCCCAGCAGAGCCCTGTGAGACTCCACCGCGCAGCCTCCTCTGAAATCAGAGGAAACAAAAATGTCCTCTCCTTCCTGCCCTGGATTTTATCAACCCCACCCCCCGGCACTGTGTTCCATGCCCTGCACCTTCCTCATCCACTCCTAGGACTGAAAGCAGTATTTTCCACCCAGCCCAGGGATTTCCACGCTGGGAATTCAAACAGCGCAGCGTGGAATAGGCTCAAACAGAGTCAGCTAATGGAAATAACAAGATGATAAATTATTCCAGGGAAAGAGCGATTTTTCCTTATACCCTGCTTGACTCAGAAAACAGTGTGATTGCAGTAGAAATTGGAGGTGTCAGAGCTGGTGTCTGGGGAAAGAAAAATGAAAGCATTCTGCTTGCTGCTGTCCACGCAGCCCCCCGGGGGTGAGAAAGAGTATGAGGTTAATCCCAGGCCAGGAGCACAGCTGGCCCAGAGCAGGTGTGTCCTCCCTGGAAGCTCCAGGACTTGCCACCAGCTGGCTGAAGAGTCAAAGGCATGAAGCCCAGGCCCTGGGGTCACACAGAGCTGGGTTCTCTTTACAGCTCTGGCATCTGCTGTGTGACCTTAGACAAGTAACTTAACCTCTCTGAGACTCAGTCTCCCGGAGATAACAAGAGTGAGGATTACAAGTAAAGCCTGGCACTTGCTCTTGATTGATGCCTTGCTCATGATAATGATGGTAAATGCCCTGACTTGCCCTCCTCTTTCTGGATGTGCCCACTCCATGTGATCAGTGGGTAAGCAGAATAGCTCCTAGGCTTCAGATATAAGCTCCGGCAGGGGAGGCCAGGACGTGCAGTTGAACACACCACCTGGGGACCATCTGGGGTACCAGGCCCATGCCTCCAGGAGGCAGCTCCCCAAGGTAAGCCCCAGTCCCTGCCCAGCACTGCTAATTCCAGGGCTGGGGGTTGGGGGATGCCGTCTGACCCTTACCTCCCACCCAGCCCAGGCACTCACCTTACAGTGTCCTCCACTATCCCTGAAGCTTCCAGACAACTGATGTTCATCCTCTCTCTTGTCTGTTTTTCTGTTTTGGTTGTATGCCTTGCTCTTTAGCCATTTTTATAGGAAACTTTCTGACATGTATTAGGGGCATCTGTTTTTTTCCAGATCAACATGTCAGCAAGCATCTTGTAAACTTCGCTTGACTACTCAGGGTGCTGTGGATGTGAGGTGATCCCTGGACCCCCAGCACTAAATGGCTCCCGTGTATATTGAGCTGAGTTCAGTTCTGTTCAGTTGCTCAGTCATGTCCAACTCTTCGCAGCCCCATGAACTGCAGCACGCCAGGCCTCCCTGTCCATCACCAACTCCCAGAGTTTATTCAAACTCATGTCCATTGAGTTGGTGATGCCATCCAACCATGTCATTCTCTGTCATCCCCTTCTCCTCCTGCCTTCAGTCTTTCCCAGCATCAGGGTCTTTTCCAATGAGTCAGTTTTTCATATCAGGTGGCCATAGTATTGGAGTTTCAGCTTCAACATCAGTCCTTCCAATGAATACTCAGGACCGATCTCCTTTAGGATGGACTAGTTGGATCTCCTTGCAGTCCAAGGGACTCTCAAGAGTCCTCTCCAACACCACAGTTCAAAAGCATCAATTCTTCGGCGCTCAGCTTTCTTTATAGTACAACTCTTACATCCATACATGACTACTGGAAAAACCATAGCCTTGACTAGACGGACCTTTGTTGACAAAGTAATGTCTCTGCTTTTTAATATGCTATCTAGGTTGGTCATAACTTTCCTTCCAAGGAGTAAGTGTCTTTTAATTTCATGGCTGCAATCACCATCTGCAGTGATTTTGGAGCCCCAAAAAATAAAGTCTGTTTCCCCATCTATTTGCCATGAAGTGATGGGACCAGATGCCATGATATTAGTTTTCTGAATGTTGAGCTTTAAGCCAACTTTTTCACTCTCCTCTTTCACTTTCAGCAAGAGGCTCTTTAGTTCTTCTTCACTTTCTGCCATAAGGGTGGTGTCATCTGCATCTCTGAGGTTATTGGTATTTCTCCCAGCAATCTTGATTCCAGCTTGGGCTTCCTCCAGCCCAGCGTTTCTCATGATGTACTCTGCATAGACGTTAAATAAGCAGGGTGACAATATACAGCCTTGACGTACTCCTTTTCCTATTTGGAACCAGCCTGTTGTTCCATGTCCAGTTCTAACTGTTGCTTCCTGACCTGCATACATGTTTCTCAAGAGGCAGGTCAGGTGGTCTGGTATTCCCATCTCTTTCAGAGTTTTCCACAGTTCATTGTGATCCACACAGTCAGAGGCTTTGGCATACCCTGCCCTAAATGTTATTGTCAACAGACCTGCACCCAGAAGCCCTCCTGGCCTCCCTTCCAAACTCCTGCCCACTTCCCCTGTGGGCAATGTGTTAGCTGGTGGAAGGTAGATAAACAAACTTTATCACACTGTTGTTCTTCATTTCCGTTAAGGCCAAAGCTTGGACTCCGAACCAAGCTCTGTTCTAAAGACTTTTTTTTTTTTTAACTGTTCAGAGGCCTTTGATTCCTTCACTTCCCAGAAACTGGCTGAGGTCCCAGATTGAAGTTGCCTTGAAGTTTGACTACTAAAGAAGAAAAAAGGTTTTCCTCTATTTTGTTAACGCAATCCAGAGTTTGAGCTGGTATCATAAAGATTTCAAACATCCTGGATAAGACTTCCTCAACTGGATTGTTTTGGCAAATACAAATATCAAGCTGTAAGGGACCCATACAGGAGGAAAAGTCTCAACTTCGGGCTGAGGTGGGCTAAGTGGTGGGTACCCCTAAGTGGCCCAAATTTTAGGGGGTCCAGAGACCAAACCTCCCCCAGATGTGGGGGCTAGCATTAAACTGCTCACATTTATGTCTTGCCAAGTAAGAATATAAAATCATAACCATCCTATGAGAGCATTCTCATTTCAGAAAAGAAAGGAAAAAGGATCGAGGAAAAAGCCCACCTTTTCTGAATTAAGGGAATTTAACTTTGTGAAAAAGTAACTAGATTGTCCTCTGTTTTTCCCATTTGGCTGCATCTGGGTAAAAATCCCCATCACTTACCAGCTTTTGCAAATCCCCAGGCAGGCCCAAGGCTTAGGGGCTGGATGCTAGAACTCTGGACAGGGGCTGGGTATTTCCCCGTGCCAAGGGGAGCAGACTCACAGCCCGGATTTGTTAGCTATGGGATCCTGCAGAAGGCCCCCGAGCCTCAGTTTCCCCATCTGTGAAGCAGTAGTGGTCACCGTGCACCCCTGGTGGAGCATGGAGACCATGGGTCTGACACACAGCACAGGCTCATTCAGTGTTTGCTCTTGTGTTTTGAATGGGACGTCCTCACCCCACGCGGGTCTGTGTAGGTTCACGTGAGTCCAGGGACGGGAATGGTCCTTGGGGACAGGAAGCGTCCAGGCCAGTGAGCAGAGACACGGTACATTGGGCTCCTGGCAACACAGGAGCCGGGCTGGTCCTGTGGCTCCAACAGCCGGGTGAAGTCCCCAGAGATCACGCACAGCTCGGTTTCCCTGGAGCTGAGACTTTATTTAGCAAAGGCCCTCAGCAGGACAGAGGCCCCACCCCCAGCAGGGAGGGGCCCTGCCCCGATGGAGCATTTCCTGGGTCAGGACCCTGGCAGAAGGGCCACCGAGGGACCCGGCAAGGCTGAATCCCCCCACTCCCAAGACACACACACACTGACATTCTCTTCATTCTTAGCACAGTGAGCACAGGGAACTTTTGAACACTGACCCTGGTGTGCCCCTGGGTGGATGTACACCCATGGAGATGTGCACCCATGGGTGTATGCTGCTGTGTCAGTGTGTCTGTAGGTACACGCATGAGCCTAGAAGAACTTAGGGGACAGTTCTGACATCTCTCCTTTTCTACCAGCCTCCCCCTCCCTTTCTTCCCTGTTGCCCTTTTCTGTAATGAGGGGAACAGAACAGGGGAGCGGGCTGGGAGTCACAGAGGCCTGGATCTGAACCCCAAGCTGTGCAGGTCCGCACGCCAAGGATGCGGAGTAAATCACTCAGGCCCTCTGAGCTGCAGCGTCTCATCTGTGAGATAGAAGTGTTCGCCCACCAGAGCTGATAGCAGGAAAGATTCAGGGCATCCCAGTGGGATTCAGGGCATCTGGGGAGCGGGGTTGCTTGCAGGCTCTTGGGTCAGGCGGCTAGATTCCCAGCCTCTTCCGTCAGTTTCTAGCAGAGGGACCTTGGGCAGCTTCTCACCCCCTCTGAACTCACCCTACAGAGGTTCTGTGAGGGTTCAGAGTAACATAGGTAACATAATGTGGCGTGGCACATAGTAGGAGCTTTATAGAGGGCAGTTATTAAAACATGCATCAAAAAGCATTTAGAGAAAAAGAGAAAAAACAAGAAAACATTTCAGACTTTCTTGGAGGAATGGAAATATGTTCCACAATTGGATTGTGTGGATGGTTGCACAACTCTGTAAATTTACTCAAAACCATTAAATCGTATGCTAGAAACAGTGGAATTTTATAGTGTATAAATTATACCTCAATAAAGCTATTTTGGGGTAAAGTATTTAGAGTTGAGTGGAAAAGCAAGTTGCAGAATAATACAGGCAGTATTGATACCACTTGTGAAAAGTTCTAAGCTATATAAAACAGTATTTTTCTAATATAAGTATGCATAGTAAAAATATCAAACAGAGCCTGGAATGATGTATCATAATTATGCTTGCTCGCTGGGTGGATGCAAATCAGGAAGGGAAATTTTTATCTGTAATGTTTTATTGTATTTATATATTTAAATGACCGGGAAACCTAGGCACTGGTGTCATAAAACTCAGAGTATGTAGGGGGCAGGGGAAGCTGGGAATGAGACACACATCATGGATTGGTGGGGGGCAGGTCATAACTTCCTGCTTCATGACTTCTGTGATGAAATTGTGGCGATTATGCTGGTGTTTGCTTTATGGCTATTCATTACACTGTGCATTTATATTTTGTGCAGTTTTCTATGTTACAGTTCAGATTTTTAAAGCTAAAAAAAAGACCTCTCTAGAAAAAGGATGAAAATGTTCATTTTGATGGGTGTGTTTTGGGGTTGGCTGTGTCAACCCCTACATCCTTGTGTACTGAAATTCAAAATAAGTCAAAGAAATAATGACCTGCCTTGCAGGATGGGGTGAAAGCTATATAAGGTAATTTTGATCATACACTGAAGTGCCTGGGGGACAGGGACGTGGAGGGGCATTGTCTTTCCTCCTCAATCAGGGTGGCCCTGGCGTTGCCTTGGCGGTCCCCAGTCCCCATAGGAGCAGCTGGGCTTGAAGCAGCTCCCTTCACCTGCTTCCTGGGCTCCCAGACGGCCAGAGCACAGGCAGGCAGTTGGTGGAGGAGCCTCAGACAGCGTCCCTCATTTACCAGGCTCTCCACGTCTCTGGCTGATGGATGACCCTCCAGGCTCCCTCCCGCCTCCTCTGGACGGGGCTGTCTCCAAGGCCCCCGCCCGCCCAGGGTGGGAGCTTGTGCGGGCAGGGAGGGGCCTGGCCGGCTGGCAAGGCCTCAGCTCCCTCCTACCGCAGCTGCTCCACCTGTAACCCCAAGGTTCTCCTCAACAGCCCAGCCTCGGGGGGCTTCTGGTTGGCCTGGCTGCCAATGCACTTCATTTTTCCCTTCAGTCACTGAGAAATCAGTGCCCACCCGCCGTGGGCCATGCCCTGTGCTGGGTCCCTGCCTCCAGGGAGCTCACAGACGATGAACAAGAAGCAGGACCTGAACTGTCTTGTTCAGGTTGTCAGTCCTCTCGAGGAGAGGGCCTGGAGCTAAGATCTAAAAGGTGAGCATGAGCCCCCACTACGAGATGATGTGGTACAAGCGTATTTTGGAGGCGTTTCTGGCTAGTGCAAAGGTCCTGAGGCAGACCCAGGCTTGCATCAGTGGGCCTGGGCAGGGGAGGGCAGGATGAAGGAGAGGAAATGGATTCCTCTTCAGGACTAAGTACCCTCTGCCAAAGCCTGGGAAGGGGTCATGGTACAGTCGTCAGGGCCACCAGAACCCACCCGGGGAGCAGCCCCAGGAAATCCCACTGGCGTATTTGGGATGCGCTTCAAGCCCTGACCTAGAGGTTGCACCCAAAGGACCCTAGATAGCCAGAGAGGGTAGAACCGCCCTCCTTGTCCCCGAGACAGAGGCAGGCACAGAGCCTCAGGCTCTGCCTCAGCGTTACTGAGTGACCTTGGACAGGTGGGGTCACCTCTCTGGGCCCAGGTTTCCACGTTAACAAAGACTGGCTGTGTTGTGGAAGGCCGCCTACCCCCAGCTTCAGAACTCCAGAACTACGGGTGATTCCAGGCCCCACTCTGGGCCTGAAGCCTGGGCTCGCAGAGGGGTGAGTCCTAGGAACCTCCGCGGGACTCTGGGGGCTCATCAACTGTGACCCCACAGCTGAGGGCCACAAAGACAGAGCCATCCCTCCGGGTCCTCAGGAAACTGGAACAAAAGACACAGGAGTGAGCTGAGCGCTCGAATGGGCACAGACGCGGCCACGAGGGGGCATCGCGGAAAGAACACGGGCCCGGAGGAGCCACGCCTGAGCGTGTGGGCAGCACAGGTGTGTGCCGCGCCTGGAGGCGGGGAGGTGAGGGCGACAGGCGGAGAGAGAGCTGCCCGGCAGCAGATGGTGTGTTTGGGCACCAGGCTGGCAGCGGGACGGGAGGCTGGATGAGCTGTGAGCACCCTTCGCTGCCTGGGAGTCTGACTCTAAACGCAGGTGCTCACATACTCACCCAGGAGGCAGGGGCGTCTGCAGGTGAGGAGCCCCCAGGCCGTGGGGGCCTCCCCCCCAGCCCTGGAGGAGGCTTCGCACCCAAGTTCCAGCCGGCTCAACCACCAGCCATTCTGCCTGGACCCCTTCCTCCTTCCTCCACCGCTCTGCTGACCTAACTCACAGCCGTCTTCATGTTTCAGGACTGAGGTCCAGGCCTTGCATCCTGTACTGGTTGGTCGCTAAGGACCCACAGCTGGGGGCTCACGACCCAGCCGTGGAGCAGGGGAGACGGGTCTGCCTCGCTGTTAACCTGACTCAGATGCTGGGCTCTCTGAGGAGGAGGAGGTGTCCCTTGGGGGAGTGTGGCCTCCTGGGCCGGTCGGTGCCTTGTGAGGTGTGAACTAGCCCAGAGCTGGCAATGCCAGGCTAACCTCAGCCAGGCTCCAGCCCCCAACACACCTGCACAGAGTCGAGTTCTGCCATCTTCAGCGTCAACGTGTGCAGCAAACTTGGCCTCTTTGTGGGGATTGGGGGAACAGTAAATTCACAGCCTGAGGGGTGACAGGGCTGAACACATGGAGCCAAACAGCCTGGGCTCAAGTGTTAGTGAGCTTCTTTCTGGTTATGAGACTCTGAACAATTAACTTAACCTCATTTACTTAATGAAAATGATTTTATTGTAATAATTATGTTTATTTCAATATGCAACAGAGAAATATAACCAACACATCAGTTCCCATCACAGTGATTATGGTTACGACAAAGCTAATCTGGGTTTTTAAAGCGTTTTTAATGCAAGTTGATTTATTTATGTAATTTATTTTTGGTTGCACTGGATCTTCATTGGCGCATGAGGGCTTTCCCTAGTTGGGGCAAGAGGGGGCTAGTCTGTTAGGATACACGGGCTTCTCATTGTGGTGGCTTCTCTTGTTGTGGAGCATTGGCTGTACAGCGTGGGTTTCAGTAGTTGCGGCTCGTGGACTCGGTAATTGTGGCAAATGGGCTCCACGGGCATGTGGAGTCTTCCCTGAGCACGGATCAACCCTGTGTCCCTTGCTTTAGCAGGCAGGTTCCCAACCACTGGACCACCAGAGAAGCCCCTGCAAGTTGATTTAAAGTAAATAATAACACAGGTCCCAGTTGAGAAGCTGGTTCCTAAATAATGGAGGTTGGAGAATGCCAGGTAAGGGGGTGACACCTGTCTGGCTGTGTTTTGGGCTTTTGCTGGGGCCTTGGGACCCTCAGAGGGTCCAGGGCAGGTGGAGATGCAGGAACTAGCAGATGAGTGTCAGCAGTAGGGGAGCTCGTAGGGTGCTGCCCTAAGTCTTCCTTCTCTGGTGTCTGATCCCCCCACCCAGCCTGGGCTGCAGTGTGACCGCGGATGTGGCACGGCCGCGGGGCCCAGAGTGTGGCCACGGGCAGTGGTGGCTGACATGAAGCCTTTGGGAAGGTGGTTGCTGGGGAAGGGATACAGGCCAGGGCTGTTGTGTTGGTGGGCTAAGGCATCAGGAGCCGTGAGAATGACACAGAGCGGATGGTGGGTGTGCCGGCGAGGGCTGGAGCACGGCCTGTTGGTAGAGCATCACAGGGATTTGGGGGGACTCCACTGGCAAGGGACAGAGGAGGGCCAAGCTGGGCAACATGGTGCGAGAGTCCCAGGTCATCAGAGGTCATGTTTACAGAGAGGCAGGGATCCGTGAGCCCTAGGGAGAGGGCTGAGAGAGAAGCAATAGAAGGATGCGTGGGACTGAGGAACCTCAGAGCTTCAGGAGACACCCAGGTCACCAGGTCGACGGGACCTGAGTCTTGGTGGGGAGTGAGGTGGCCTCAATCGGTCAAGGTGAGGCCTCAGGAGCTGGCATCTCTGCCTCTCAGGGGACTCTGGGACTCACAGTTCCCCTCTGATGAAGACCCCTGCCCTCTGGACCCAGGCTCCCAGCTCCCACCATCCCCACTGTGGAGCCAGAATTAAGATTTATCTTTCAGGGGCCAGAAATTCAGAAAGCAGCAAAGTTTTAAATAATTATTATTTTTAAAGGATAAAATTAAATTTGTTTTCATCATAGGCTTATTCTTTTCCTACTCTTTTATAGTAGTAAAATATAGATAACGTATAAAACTTGCCACTTTAACCATTTTTAAGCATATATTTCAGTGGGTTAAGTGCATTCACAATGTTGTACAACCATCACCACTATGCTTTCTCAGACCTTTTTCATCATCCCACAGAGAAATTTTACTCATTAAATAATACCCCCCAGGCTCCATCCCCAAGCCCCTGGTAATTTCTAGTATACCTTCTGTCTCTATGAATTTCTGTTTTTCATGTATGCAGTATAAATGCATAGAGCAGAAAAATTACCCTGACCCCCAGTTCCCTTCACAGATGACTTATTTTTATCTATTTCCTGTTTATTCTTTCAGAGGAATCTCATGCTTATATAAATACTCGCATGTATATATATCTTTTTATTTATATACAAAGGGAACATACTGTTTTATGCCTCTTTTTTATTAAACAATATATCTGCAGTGAAATGATTTTTAGTGCATCAGGATATCAATATATCTTCCATATTGGTGCACACAGAGCAGCCTTGTCCTTTGTGTGTGCGCACGCATGTGTGTGCTCTGTCGTGTCTGACTCTGCAAACCCATGGACGGAAGCACTCCAGGCTCCTCTGTCCATGGAATTTCCCAGGCAAGAGTACTGGAGTGGGTTGCCATCTCCTCCTCCAGGGGATCTTCCCGACCCAGGGATCAAACCCTCAAGCCCCCTGCACTGGCAGGCGGATTCTTTCCCACTGCACCACCTGGGAAGCACTTTGTCTTTTTAGTTACAGTTGTTCAGTCATGTCCACTCTTTTCGACCCCATGAACTGCAGCAGGCCAGGCTTCCCTGTCCTTCACCATCTTCCAGAATTTGCTCAAACTCATATTGCATTGAGCCGATGATGCCATCCAACCATCTCATCTTCTGTTGCCCCCTTTTCCTTAACAGTTACATAATAATATTCCATTGTAAAGGTGAGTCATACTGCATTTAACCTACCCCTTAATAGAAATGCTTCGATTTTCAATTTGCTACATTTATTTATTGTCCACTTATGCCCACTTTTAGTGGAAAAAAAAAGCAACAGCACCTATCAGGAAGAACAAATTAAACATCATGAAATGCCCTTTCACACCAATTAGAGCAGCAAAAACTCAAGTCAGGTGACATCAAGTGTTGACACGGATGTGGAAGAACTGGAACTCTCAGACACAGCTGATAGGAATGGAAGTGGTCGTAACCACTGTGAGGCTGTAACCACTGTTTGGCATTATCTGGTCAAGCTAGAGATACATATGTCCTTCAGGCCAGCGATTCTGTCTCCAGGAGGTTGCAAAGAAACTCTCCCATGTGGGCCAGGAGACAGGACTATCCATGGCAACAGATACAGAATAATAAAGTGTGGGAATCATCCTAAATGTCCAGTGATAGGAAAAAGGAGAAATAAATTGTGCTGGTGTATTATACCACAATGAAAACAAATTCTAGTTACATGCATCAGCAGGAATAAATCTCATGAACAATGGTAAGTGAAAAAAAAAGCAATTGATTGAGGATGTGTACAGTATGATGCCATTTATATGAAGCTTTAAGATGTATAAGACAATATCACTTATTTATGGATGCATACATAGTAACGTAAAGGTGAATGCATAGATTGTTAATTATCAAATTCAAGACAGTGACTGCCCCTGGGAAGAACAATGGGATGAAGGAGGAAATATTAGGGGATTTCAAATGCATCTGTAATTTTTTAAATGGTGGTGAGATAGACATAACACAAAATTTTGCTGTTTTAATCACTTTTAGTTATACCATTCAGTGGCATTAATTACAATATTGTGCAATCGTCACCAGTCTCTATTTCTTAAATTTTGTCTTCATCACCCAAAGCAGAAACTCTTGCCCCTTAAGCTCCCTTTTTCCCTCATCCCAGACCCTGGTGACCTCTAACCTACTTTCTGTCTCTATAAATTTGCCTATTCTGCACATTTCTTATAAGGAAAGTCCTACAATATTTGTGTCTCTCTTGTGTCTCTCTTACTTCACTTAACATGTTTTCAAAGTTCATCCAGGTTGTAGCATAGATCAGAACTCATTCATTTTTAGGGCTGAATAAGATCCCATTGAGGGCTTCCCTGATAGTTCAGTTGGTAAAGAATCTGCCTGCAATTCAGGAGACCTGGGTTCGATCCCTGGGTTGGGAAGAATTCCACGGCAGTCCGTGGTGTCGCAAAGAATTGGAAACTTACGACTGAGAGATTCACTAAGATCCCATTGTATGGATATGCGCGATTCACTAAGATCCCATTGTATGGATATGCCACACATCCATCTCTGTTCATCTGTGGATGGACATGGGGGTTGTCTCCCTTTTGGCTGCTGTGAATGATGCTGCAATGAGCATTAGCGTGCGAGTATCTACTGGAGACTCTGCTTTCAGTCCTTTTGGGCCCATACCTAGGAGTGGAATTGCTAGGTCATATGGTAGTTCTCTGTTTAGCTTTTCAAGAAACCTGCAAGGTTTTTGTTTATAGGCCGGTGGGTCTTTATGTAATACTCTAGGCCTTTTCTGTATGACTGAAATATTTTATAAATCTAAAAGAGTAGAATGAGTTAAAATTGGAAGCCACCATTTGCATCGTTAGTATCTTCTAAACCGCATCATAATTCAGAGCTATTTGAGGGAACATTTGTGGCTGTTGGCTCTCGGTTTCACAACTGTCAGTTACAGCTCCTGCCCATTCATATCACTGAAATGTTCCACCCACTCCAGAAGACACTCGAACAAGCCCCTGGGCTCCAGAGGTCCCCAGGCCTCACAGGGTGGGGGCCAGTGACACCGCCTCATCTTTGCTGTCACCTGAGTCACAGGTTACACTCCACCTCACCCCCATCCTCCTGCAGGTTATTTCTGGATCTTCCCCTACAGATTCAGCATTATCCCTCCCTGACTTCTGATCTCCGGGCAGAGGCAGGCTGATCCTGGGCTAAGCCCCTCCTACCAGGCGAGCCTGTCTCACCTTGGCCTCTTCTGAGTCCTGCAGCCCAGACCACAGCCTGCATGGAACCGAGCAGAGAGCCGTAGTCCCTCCGCTCAGCCCCTGGGGGTGAGTCCTGGGTTGGCCTGGGGTGACCTTGAGCCAGGTCCTCCATCTCTAGGCTCAGGAAGTGGGTGGAGTGGCGGGGGATGGTGCTCACAGACCTGTGGTCTGCAAACCACTGAACAGGTGTCCCAGGAGGGAGAGGAGACAAGCATCTCTTTGAGCCATTTAGCCCATCATGACAGCTCCAAGAGCATTTGACATCTGCAAAATAACATCATTAGGTAAGTGTTAACTTTTTCCCACTGGCAGGCCCAGGGCTAGTAAATGTACTGTGACGACTATAATGTGTTTATGAAATGTGAATAATAAATTATCAGAAAGAGCTGCATTTTTAATACTGCCTAATACATCCAGTTGGCCTCACAGCAGCCACCAGCTCTATGGCAGTGGCTTCCGTCAATTTACTGTGCTGGCTTTCCACACGATTCCCAGGCCGAGGCCCCAGTGGGGGCTGAGGAGGAGGCCAGGGACAGCGGACGGCTCCCACGTCCCTTCCTGATTCACTCTCTGTCCTCTGGAATCTCAAGAAAAGTGGAGCCTCGTTCACTGGCTGGGCCACTGCAGAAAGCAGCCTGGGGCTTGTCATAGGGTAGGTGTGCAATAAATATTTGTTAAAGTGCAGATTCCTAAAGAAATGAATGGACAAGGGCCCCTGGAAGGCCCCTCTCCATCAAACAGGAAGTGCTTGGAAATGCTCCATCAGCTTCTCCTTTGTGTTAAAATCTCCTATCAATTCAGACAAGTTTCTATCAGCACAGCATGCCCAGAGCTCCTTTAGTGATCAGGGAAGGGGGAGACTGGGGTACAGTGAGGCCAGGGGCAGGAAGGGCCCTTCCTCACAGGGCACAGCGATGCCAGGCAGAGACGCCAACCTAGGACGTCCAGCCAAGTGCAGGGTAGAGGTCATTGCCTCCAAATGCCTCTCACCTACTGGAAGGAAAGGCTTTAATTGTTCATTCACAGCCAGGAAAGAAGTCATAGTGCCTGATGTGGGATTTTCAGGCTCCCTATTGGGACTTTTAGAGAAGGAAATGGCAACCCACTCCAGGATGCTTACCTGGGAAATCCCACGGACAGAGGAGCCTGGCGGGCTACAGTCCATGGAGTTGCAAAAGAGTCGGACACGACTTAGTGACTAAATAGCAACAACATTGGGGCTTTGACAGAGTGCTCACGAAATTCCAACCCTCCCTGACAAGAGTGGCAGACTGAACAGTGCAGGGACAGCAAACAGGTGAGAATATTAAACCATCTGCACCTTCTAACCCAGCGATTCTCATACAAATAATTGTGCATAAAAAAAACCCAGGGGTGCTTATTCAAACTCATCCTGAGTCTTTGCACACATATCTGAGTCCATGGGTGTGAGGCAAGGGCCAGGAATCTGTATTATTAACAAGCATCCCAGGGATGCAGGTACCCTGCATCCATCCTTTGAGGAACCCACTTCTACCTAGTTGGACCGGGGCCTTTGTAGTCTGTTAGAGAGGGGAGGGGGCAGCTCAGAAGCCTGTTGGGAGAAGCAGGTGGCGGAGAATCAGGAGTACACGATTCCATGGACTTCCCTGGTGGTCCAGTGTTTAAGGCTCCACACTTCCACTGCAGGGGGCCCAGGTGTGATCCCTGGTCAGGGAACTAAGATTTAGCATGCCACACAGTGTGGCAAAAAAAAAAAAAAAAGAGTACAGGATTCCTGAGGGCTGTGACTCTGCCCACTTCACTTTGCCAAGGACAAGTCCAGTTACCTGCCTGCGTGGGGAGTGGAAGGCAACCTGATTGATGGGGTCTGGACACATCCAGCTGTTTAAAGATCCCCATACACGCCAGCCGGCGCCCCAACCTTGCCAAGTACCTGCACTTTTCAATGTACTTTCCCAGCATCCTCATCTCGTCCTGGCAGCAGACTGGAAAAGAGGGCAGCCAACTGCATTTCACTGGTAGAGAGACTGAGGCAGGCACATCCAACTATGGTTTGCACCAGGAAGGCAGGGGGAAGAGAATGACAATGTTCTGAGTGCCTCTTACATGCTAAGTGCTTTATCTGCAGCCCCACCTTCATTTCTCACAAGGTTGTTCCCCCTAACTTGCCCCAGATTAGACACAATCAGGAGGATGCTTTTGTTTATTCTTTGTCGTGCTGGGTCTTTGTTGCCACATGTGGGCTTTCTCTAGTTGTGGCGAGTAGGGAGTACTCTTCCTTGCGGTGCGTGGTCTCCTCATGCCGTGGCTTCTGTTGTTACGGAGTGCAGGCTCAGTAGTTGTGGCACACGGGCTTAGCAGAATCTTCCCAGACAAGGGATGGAACCCACGTCCCCTTCATTGGCAGGCGGATTCCTAACCACTGGACCACTAGGGAAGTCTCAGGCACTGCTTTTGAATCCATCTGCCTATCTCCCCTGCCCAGATTCTTTCTAGAAACTAGACACCTGCCTGGATAACATCAGTTCTGCTCCCTCCTAAGTAGGGCTCCCTCCAGGGGGCCCTACCCCATGGCAGCTGGGTGAATTCAGACTTCAGAGTGGCGCTCGATTCTGCCACCTGCCAAAGGCTAGCCCCAAATACGCCAGTGTTTCTCCTGCGGGTATCCTGGCATTCGCTGACTGGATGCTTTGGAGCCTGGGCCCTCCACTCCCACTTCTTGCAGACTCTCCCCAGAGCCAGCAGCCACAGAGCCAAGAACCAGGGGCTGAACCTCCAGAAAGCCAGATGCACAGAAAGTCAAGAGGCCAGGAAGAAGGGGTCAGCCCCACCCTCTCCCCACTCCCAGTGAACACACAGGTAGATCCTGGCCATCAAAAGGGCACAGGGTCAGAGGTCAGGATATCCAGGCTCTTATTCCCAGTCACTCGACTTCCTGAAGCCTCAGCGTCCCCATCTGTAAGATGAAGACTGCACTCTCGTGCTCCTCGAGTGAATGAATTACAGAATGATGGTTCCATGTCTGTACTTGAATACCCCGTGTCATTACATAATCACTTAGTGATGCAGCCACCTCTGGCACAGAAGTCACTCTGTGCCTATTTAAGGACTAATCCCCTTAAGCATTCCCGGAAATGAGAAACCCACTCACTGTGTTAGGCTTCCGGGCTCTCCTGTCCTTCCCTTGGCCTTTGATTCTTGGAGGGCCGAATTTTTCTCCCACCAAGATCCCAGATTGTCTTTAAGGAGCCCCCAGGCTGGCTCATTCCCACTGCAACCCCTAAGATTCTCGGCCACCTCTCTCTTTCCCTCCCCTTCCTTCTCAATTTGGGCAGTCCCCATCCAAGAAGCCACAGGAAGAGCTCCCGGGAGCCAGGTTTCACCGCTGTTTCCAGCTCTTCTCTGTAGGGGTGAGAAGGGAGAGGCAGGGGTGGGGGCCATGGAAGTCTCAAAAAAAGTTAGGACTGAGCCCAGCTCTGCCACCAGCCAGAGATCACCCAGGCAAGTCACATCTGAGCTTAAATTTCCTCCCCTGCAAAGTGGGAACATTGTACTCTGCCTGCTTGGTGGGTGACAGAAGGAACCAGTAAGCCGACAGCTGTGAAAGCTCTCGACAGAGCACACCATAGGTTTCCAGGGTGGGTGGGGACCTTCCCCATCCAGTTCAGAACTCGCCACGAAATAACTCATGGATCTCCATCACGTGTGTCAGCAGCGAGTGTCATCTCCCAAGGGAAGGGTGAAGAGAAAGCTGACACCTGGTGAGCATCTCTTATCTGCCATGCTCTTCGCCAGATGCAGCCTTCCCAGAATGCCGAGCAGTTGGAATTAGCCCCCTTTCACAGCTGAGAAAACTGAGGTTCAGTGAGAGCTAATGATGTGCCAGAATGATGCAGCTGAAATTGATGGTGAGGCTGCCTCTCTCTTCTCCCCACACCGCCACAGGAATTATGGTGGGGGCCGGGGC
Organism: Odocoileus virginianus; assembly: GCF_023699985.2. Classification (NCBI taxonomy): domain Eukaryota; kingdom Metazoa; phylum Chordata; class Mammalia; order Artiodactyla; family Cervidae; genus Odocoileus; species Odocoileus virginianus. Next base: position 21,259,040 of record NC_069690.1, read on the forward strand.
ACAGGCTTGAGATCCCTCATTTAGTCTTTCTGGAAGGGACCCAGACAAGAAGATAAGCGTCTCTGATGTCAATGGAAATCAGAGAGAGTAAACAGGATTCTGTCTATGACCAGGGCTTTCTGGGGACACACCTGTATAAGCAGCAGCCATTCCCAACAGAACTGAATTCTCAGGAAATCAGAACAGAGCCAGGGCTGGGCGTTTGTTTGGTTTTCTGACCGTATGGGAAGCCTGAGGCCCGGTGGCCAGCCACATCCTGCCTCTCCGCCTCTGCCTCCTTCATCATGCCCTGGGGATGCCCAGGCCCCTGCCTGCCCTCATCCTCTCCTGATCACCTCTTGTGGTCAAGGTCCTCACACACCCTGTCCTTCGAGCTACTCACTGACCAAGTGAGAGGCTGACTCCTGGTTAGAAGGAGTGTGCTTGTGTGTGACCTGAGAGGAAGGGTGAACAGACTGTGCCATCGGTGACCTTGGACAGCTGTGGATGTCTTGCTAGTGTGAGAGCATCCTGTCTGGCACTCCTAGGAGTGAAGCTATGTGTCCCGCTAGGCTGGGGGCTGGGAGGTGCCCTGGGTCCCCTGATCACTTTGGGGGCGTGTTTGTATATCCTGTTAGGTGTGCTGTGGACAGGGGTGCCCTGAGTCCCCTGACCGCCTCCACGAATGCTGTTAGGGATGTGTGTGTTTTGAGGGGTTGTACAGTGCCACAGTAGCCTCAACCAACTCTCTATGGGTACGTGTGTTCTGCAGATGTGAGCAGTCGGCGCTTCCGCCCAGTTCTGCACACGTTTCTGTGCGCTGGAAGTGTCCTTGCCCACCGGCGTGTGTCCTGTGTGAACGGAGCCCAGGAAGTGCGGGCACGCGCGGGAAAGTGCGGGTGTGCGTCCTGCGGGTCCCTGCTCAGCTCCGCGCCCGTCCTGCGCCGCGTGAGTGGAAGGCGCCGAGTGGCCCTGCCCGCCGAGTGCGCGCGCAGGGTCCCGGGCCGGCGTGCACGCCGGTGTGAGTGCCAGTGAGTGCGGCGCCGCTCGGATCGCTCCGCTCGCGCCGCCCGCACACTCGCACTGATCGGCGGCTGCCGGTGACGCGGGCTGGGCCCGCCCCCTGCCTGCCGGCCCCTGGCACTCACTCGCGCCGGCCGCCGCCAAGCAGGCAGCAGCCGCGTCAGGGCCGTCCGGGGGCGCCGCCAGCGATGCCCGCAGCCCCCGCCGCGCCCCGCCGGACCAGCTGAGCCGCCCCTGGGCCGGGGCCGCGCCGGGTCGGGCCGGGCCGCGCCCGGGCGGAGCCGCGCTGCCTGCATGACCCTCCGGCGGCGCGGGGAGAAGGCGACCATCAGCATCCAGGAGCATATGGCCATCGACGTGTGCCCCGGCCCCATACGGCCCATCAAGCAGATCTCCGACTACTTCCCCCGCTTCCCGCGGGGCCTGCCCCCGGACTCCGGGCCCCGCGCTGCTGCGCCCCCGGACGCCCCCGCGCGCCCCGCCGCGGCCAGCGCCGGCCGCCGCAGCCCCTCCGACGGCGCCCGCGACGACGACGAGGATGTCGATCAGCTCTTTGGAGCCTATGGCGCCAGCCCCGGCCCCGGCCCAGTCCCCAGCCCGGGGCGGCCGCCCGCCAAGCCACCCGAGGACGAGCCGGACGCCGACGGCTACGAGTCCGACGACTGCAGTAAGTTTCCCACCCGCCAGCTTCTCGCCCCCTCCCCTGCGCGGCTGCTCGCGCGCCCGCCCTCGGCTCCCCTGCGGTCTCGGTTCCTCCGGCACACACACACACCCCCCCACCTGGTGGCAGTCCCCGGCCGCGCCGTGCGCTCTCCGCGCGCCCAGCACACATAACCCCTCCCTCGAGCAGGTCCGAGAGGTGGGAAGTTTGGGGGCGCCCCCTGGGGGTGTCCCATTTCCAGCGGCCGTCTCCCCGGAGCCCGCGCCGCGCCCCCTCTCGGCCCGCCCGCCGGGAGCCCCAGCGCGGGCGGCGGCTTTTGTTCCCTGGCAGGGCGGAGCTGCGCCCCGGGGAGACACCAGTTGCTGCCGGCCGCGCGATCGCTCCCTGCCCCGCAGCACGCGGCGGATCGGCCCCGCAGCCGAGGGTCGGGCTGGGCGAGAGGCGGAGAGACCCACGGGCCGGAGTCGGGCGGCCTCCCGGGTGGGCCCGGCGGCCGCAGAGCGCGGCGGCTTGACTGGCGCACGGGCCGAGGACCAGGGGACCATGGGGCCCGCTTGTCCTTTGGAAAACCCTTGGTGGTTCCTCCTCCCACGTTCTTTGGTCCAGCTGCGCTCGACCCGGCCGGCGACCTTCGCCCACCTGTTACACCCGCTTCCCGGGCCAGTAAGGGCCTCCACCCCCACCCCCACCCCAGCCTCCTCCTGCGGGCATGAGCCCCGAGCCCCAGGGAATAGGCAAGCTCCGGGGCCCCCGGGGCCGAGGCCCGGCCGGCTGGTGCTCCTGGCGTCTTTCTGGGCTCCGAGGGTGGCCGCCCCGCCCTCCCCGGGACTGGAGGGGAAACCGAGAACGCCGAGGTCGCGGTGCGGTGCCGGATGGATTTACGCGGGCTGGGGCCGGGGCCGGGGGCAGCGTTGCTCGCCAGGCCCCTGCCCGGCTGTGGCCCCTGCCGCGTCACTCTCAGAGCTAGAAAACCCGAGTCCAACGTCGGTCCTGCGGAAGGTGTGGACTTTTCTCGGGGCAGGGGTCGCTGCCCGCTTCGCCGAGGCTCGCCCGGTCCCATCCCCCACGCAGCGCAGCGAGGGCGGCTGCGCCTGGCTCGGGTGCCCACATGGGCCTCAGGCTGGGGGTCTGGAGTTTCCCCAACATAAAATGTGCCTCTGCAAGCTGACAGTGGGGGTTACCAGCACCTCGGCGGGACGCGGTGGGGCCAGACCTGTCATCACCCTACCTGGCGAGGCCCGGGAGGAGAGAGGAGCAGGGAGGCCTGCCAGCCCTGGGTCGGGTGGGTTGGAGCCGGGCCTGTGCTGGGAAGCTGCCGGCTCTGCGTGCTCTTGGGCCTGGACCACAGCCCTCTGGCCAGAGCCTGGCATGGGAATGGGGAGCAGTCCTCTCCCTCCATTTTCCTGCCAGCCTGGGGAAACTGGGTCGGGAGAGTTTATTGCCCTCTGGGCTGTGCCCTGGATCTTCCTCACCCCCAGCTCCTGGCACCCTGGGCCAGGTGCACCCCCTCACTTGCTGTGCCTCTGGGCAGGCGGAGACCCAAGTCACCCCTTTGCATGCCCTGAATCTTCCCTGGGTCCAGAAGAAGGGGTGGGGCACTTGTTCCCATTTCCAGCATCTTTCCTGCTATGCCAGGGGAGCAGGCGAGCAGGGCAGGGCTTCCACCCCAGCTTCAGGCTCTCCTGGTGCCACCCGGGCCCTCCGGAGACATACAGCTAAGAGATGAGAAATCAGGCTGTTTCTTTCGGCTGTCCCTGAACCCACAGGCAAGGAGGGGACCAGAAAGTGCAAGACACGGGCCAGTTGCCCCATCTTCAGTCCATCAACTCAGCAGTCCTTCACAGAGCACTGTCTTCGAAGCAGAGAGGGAACAGGGCCGTGGCTCCAGACTCAGAGCTCATTGTCCTAGCAGGAGTCAGACGCACTTGGGGTCAGCAGTGTGGGGCAGTCAGACACAGCCTTGCCAGCCTGAACCCGTGGGCTGGCCACACCCATGTCACCAGGGCACTCTGCTGCAGAGAGCCAGGGAGAAGGGTGTGTGACCGAGCCAGGGCCAGCTTGAGCCCCCTCATTCCCTTTAAGGGGCCGCCGCCCCAGGCTTAGACCCCATCAGTGGCCCAGCATCCCACCTTGAGAGCGGAAATATCTGGGTTCCGAGGTGAGGGGGACCAGGTTCTAGGGTGGAACCTGGTATTCTCCACTCAGTAGCCCAGGCCTCACCTCCCTCTCAGCTCTGACAACCAGATCCCTACAATAAGCCTAAATGATTCAAGCCAGATGGTTCATTACGGCTTTAGCCAGGGTTATGCTATCTGCTGCCCTAATTATTGGATTATCTCCGTTCTAACAAAAAGAAATTAGGACGGTTGCTCTGTCGTCTAAGGCCAGGAGTGAAGTACTGTTTACTTATTCAGCCTTTTTTCCCCTTCTCTTTAAAGCCCATCCTTGATTAAGTCACTGCAAGGCACAAGCACAAAACTGACAGGCTCCCAACTGATCTAATAGAGGAGCGTTAACAGGGTGAAGATGCAGAAATGTTACCGTCAGAGGTGCCCCTTGTGCCCACGCCCTCCCAGTGACCCACAGGGTGGCCTGGCTAAGCTGGACCCCACTGCTTGCTGCCCCTCCAATGGCCCTGTGCCCCCCCCCACCTCCACACTTGCTACTCCCCCTGCCTACGATGCCCTCCCACCCAGTCTCCACCTGTAGAAACTCAGTCCATCCTTCAAAGCCGTAATGACTAGAATGCTTTGGGGTTTCTAGGTAACGGAAAATTCAGAGTGCCTTCAACAGTGAGGACTGTTGAGGTCGTGTGGGACCGGGGCAGATCCACGCCACCACTCAGCAGCAGCACCAGTGGCAGTGGTTCTGTCTTTCTCCACTTGGCCACGTCCTCTTCCTCTTTTTTTTTTTAAAAATTTTATTTATTTTTTGGCTGTGCTGAGTCTTCGCTGCTGCATGGGCTCTGGTTTTGGCAAGTGGGGGCTACTCTCTAGTTGCAGTAGATAGATTTCTCATTGCTGTGACTTCTCTTATTGTGGGGCGCAGACTCCAGGGTGCACTGGCTTCAGTAGTTACTGCTCCTGGACTCTAGAGCACAGGCTCAATAGCTGTGGTGCAAGGGCTTTGTTACTCTAAGGCTTGTGGGATCTTCCCGGATCAGGGATCAAACCCCTGGCTCCTACTCTGGCCGGTGGATTCTGAGCCACCAGAAAAGTCCCACCTTTTCCTCTTAGGCTGACCCCCGCCTCATATAACAGTAAGATCCTAAATTTGATGAGCTTCCACTCCCATGTCTCAGTTTAAAAGTGAGGAAACCTCTCCCCCGGAAATCTGTCCTTTTGTCTCTTGGGCCAGAGTCGCATCTCAAGGCCGCGCTTACACTGGCCCCTACATGATTCATCCGGGGCTGAGTCAGGACTGATGCCCACAGAGGCCTGGAGCAAGGATGGAGCAGAGGAACCACTGTTAGGCCGGCCCAGAAGGCCCTCAGCTGGAATCATTGCCCTGTCCCCACTTGCTGATTCCCCTTCTTTAGGGCCCTGTCATATTCTCCCTGGGCCATATTTCCACACACTCAGCCTTTCGGGACCAACTAGGTGTCTGGCACTGTGCCGAGCACGGAGGTTGCAGAGTGCCTGAGACGCAATCTCTGCCACCAGGGAGTTCATGGAAACAGACACACAAATAACCCAGCAGTGACGAGTCAGGAGCCCAGATGAGAAGCGCTGGCTTGCACGGAGCTCTCCCACAAAGAGGGTGCAGCGGGAGGAGGCAGAACCCAGGCTGACCAAGTGAAAGGAGGAAGAGTCCAGTGGCTGGAGCAAAGGGAAAAGAGGATGATGAAGCCCAAGTGGTCATATCACAGAGGGCCTGAATGCCACACCAGGGAGGTTGACAGTCCAGGAGGCAGTGGAAAACCTTTGAACCATGTAAAGTAGGGGAATGAATAGGTTTATATTTTGGGAGGGGGTGGCAATTTAAACTGTTTATTTATTTATTTATTTATTTTTGGCTGTGCTGGGTCTTTGTCGCTGCAGGCAGGCTTTCTCTAGTTGAGGTGAGTGGGGGTTACTCTCTAGTGGCGGTGCACAGGCTTCTCATTGTGGAGGCATCTCTTGTTGCACGGAGCACGGGCTCTTGGTGCACAGGCTTCAGTAGTTGTGGCACACGGGCTAAGTTGCCCTACGGCATGTGGGATCTTCCCGGACCAGGGGTTGAACCCATGTCCCCTGCATTGGCAGGCGGATTCCTAACTACTGGACCACCAGGGAAGCTCATGAGTAGGTTTATAAAAGTCCTCGCCCTCTACCTTGAGCACCTGGTAAGCAGGACCATAAGATGTATGGCTCATTCCTCTTTGTTCCCCCTGCAGCATCTGGTCAGTGCCTCAATTTCCCCAACTAGGAAATCCTTTCAACTCAGACTTGATCATTTTCTGTGGTTCTTGCCATGGTTTGTTTTTTTTTTTTTTTTAACTATTTGAGAGGATGACATTTTTCTTAAAAAGAGAAACAAAATCAGGGCCAATTTCCTATTCCCAAGGGTGTATGGATGAGGAACGTCCAGGTGCAAACCAAGGTCAAAATGATGCTGTCAGTCTCCATCAGCCAAGCAGAGGGATGTTCTGCTTTAGAGGAACTGACAGGAGCTGAGCTTGATTTTCTCTGAATTAGCCCCATTAAAGCTCTATAATTATCAACAAGCGGGTGACAACTCTCAGAGGCCCATTAGTGACCAAGCCTCATAATTTATCCAAGGATGTAAACTTTAGCCAGGACGTGTGATTTGAGTGGCTGGAGGGCAGGACCCTGTGGCCCACATGGACAGGCACCTTCACCTGTCCTCAGGGCCCGCTTCACCTGCCACAAGCCCAGGGGACCTTTTAACTCAGAGGTCCCTCTCGGGTGGCAGACCAGCCCTCCATGTGCCCCAGGAGCAATTCTGTTTATCCCTCTTTTGTTTTTCTGTCCCATCCTCTCAAGAGTTCAGCTTAACAAAGTAGCAGACAGAAAATATTGGAAGCCACTAGGCTTTAAGGCAGGAAGGAGCGATCAGGATGGAAGTGAAGAGGCCTGGATTCTGCATCCAGCTTTCCTATGTCACTCTGGCCAGATCACCTCCCCTCTCTGAGCCTCAATTCTCCAAATAGGAAATAGGAAATAAAGAGCTCTCTGAGCGCTCCACCGCCAGCAAGTCTCTAAAAATGGCGACTGAGCTTCTATTTCTAAACTATTATTTCTTCTACAACTTGCATTGGCATCTGAAGAAATCCACCAATCCTGTCCTGGGGCAGCACTGGGCTTGCTGTTCCCTCCCAGGCAGTGATATCAGCTGTCGGTTTTATTGAGCGGTGTCAGGCCCCTCCTTAAACACAGGTGTCTGTAAATCTAGTGGAAGGGACCCCTCTCCCTTCCTGGAGCTGAATTTCCCATTGGGGGCTCTGCCTGCTGCTTTGTCCTTCTCTGGGATGAGGAACTGGGCAGAGATTGTGAACTGTGTGGATTTTGTGGTTGCTGTTCTTTTCTTTTAACTGGAGGATAATTGCTTCACAATGCTGTGTTGGAACTGTGTGTTTTAATACACGAGCATCACACCACGTCTCTGCTTGAGTGAGCAGCCGGCAAACGAGTTGGTTTGGATAGACCAGCCTTGTGAATTGAACATCTGCTCATTGCTGGTGTCAGAGGTGTGGTCCCTGCCCTCCGGAGGCACAAGCCGCATGTTAGGGCTGAACAGAACAGTAGGCTGATTTACTGTCTTGCAAAGCCAAGCGCTTTAAAGGCTGTAACTGCAAAAGCCTGGAGAAGCCTGGGCCTGTGGCTCTTAGTTGTTACAGGCGAGGTGATAGATCCCACCCTTACAGCACCCTCACCTGCCCTGCCAGCACGGAGGCAACCTAGCAAGCAGGCAGCAATAGGCCAGATGCGTGCGTGCTCAGTCATGTCCGACTCTTTGCGACCCCATGGACTGCAACCCACCAGGCTCTTCTGTCCATGGGATTCTCCAGGCAGAAATGCTGGAGTGGAGTGCCATTTCTTTCTCCAGTAAAATCTGCAGGGATCAAACCTGCTTCTCCTGCATTGGCAGGTAAATTGTTTACCCCTGAGACACCTGGGAAACCCAATAGGCAGGACTAAAGCATGCTTACTCCACTCGGGGAAAAGGACTCTTGGTTCCACTTAAGGCCTGTTGACTTTGAGTTTAGACACAATTTTAACAACTATTCTCACCTGGTTTCATAGAAGAACCAAGTGACCAGTGACTAGGAGGTAGCGCTGCCTATGCGACCAGGAGCAAATACTTTAACATAACAGGAGTTTCAAGCGGATGTCAAAAGAGGAGGCAGAAAAAAAGTCAAGAAAACCTCAGAAGGAGTGGCCACCCAGGATCGCCTGGTGAAGGACTCACACACCCTTCAGTGCCCGGGCTGGGACTCAGACCCAGGGCACAGTTAGCCACAGTCATGGCGATGACTCAGGTTGTTCCGAAAAGTCTAAGTGACCGTTTGTGTATTCTGCTCACAAGGGCCGGGAGGGGAGCGATCCAGTTCAGAATGAGTTCATTCCAGGAGGTGTCTCAGAGGGGCAAGTACGCTCATCTAGAAACATCACCTAAATGGATCTGCTTCTTCTATAATTATCTGCTGAGTACTTTCCGCACCCCAGGCATGCCGTGAGGTGGATGCTGTTGTGTTTCCATTTTGCAGATGAGGAAACTGAGGCACAGAGAAACTAGATATGCTAAGGTCACAGAGCAAGGAAGTGCAGAGCCAGGGTTTGAACCCAAGGTCAGAGGTCAGACACCCTACAGGTGCCCCCGCCAGGCAATGACAGAGACGCTGAGCAGGGTGCCTGACCCTGTGTTAGGAGCAGAGATGCTAGACAAATAGTGGCCAGACTTGGCCAGCAAGCTGTGGTTTGCTCTAGACCCACGCTGGGCAACTCCTGGCCTCCCCTAGCATGACTCCAACCACCCAGCCCCCTGCCCTCTGGGTGGTCCTGTGGTTGAAATGCCCATTCTCCCAGCCTCACTCTGCACTAGCCAACTCCTACTCATCTTGCATGGCTCAAGTGAAGGGTCACTTTCTCCAGGAAGCCTTCTCTGATGGCCCCAGTTCACATCAAGCTCAGGAATCCTCCATCAATCCTGGCCCACCAGACTTTGTTGTGGCAAATCCTTGTCTTCTGTTCCTCCTGTTAAGCTGTGCTTTCCTTGGAGCAGGAACCTGCCTTCTGATATCTTCATTCCTGTGTGTGTGTGTGTGTGTGTGTGTGTGTGTGTGTAAGTGTGAGCTTGCTCAGTCACTCAGTCATGTCTGACTCTGTGACCCCATGGACTGTAGCCCGCCAGGCTCCTCTGTCCATGGAATTTTCCAGGCAAGAATACTGGAGTGGGTTGCCCTTTCCTTCTCCAGGGGATCTTCCCAACCCAGGGATCGAACCCATGTCTCCTGTTGGCAGGCGGATTCTTTCCCACTGAGCCACCAGGGAAACCCATCTTCATTCCTAGAGCCTAGCGTGTTGTGAACACTTGGTAATGAGTGAATGAATGGGAAGTCAGTTGACCAGCAAGCAGGGTCTGGGCTTCTAAAAACATCCTGTGAATGTGTGTCTCGCAAGGGAGACTTGCCCCTGAGGTCCGCCCTCACCCACCACCCCCGCCTTTATACCGGAGCCACGGCGGCATGAAAGGCCACAGCTGCTGTGTGTGACGGTGCCCGAGGGCGGCAGCTGCATCCAGTCACTGCCGCACCCACTGCCCGGCCCTTGGGAATCCCTCTCTGCTTTTTCAGTGGCCAGGGTAGCACCGTGAGGGCCCAGCTCACTCTTGCCCAGGGCCCCCAAGGGCCTGGAGAGACCGGGGGCTGCAGCCCCGAGTGCTGCTGGGGGGCGGTGAGTGCATCAGCCGGTCGGCCGGGCCCAGGCCTGCAGCCACCCAGAGCCTGACCCCTCTGCCTTCTCGCACCATCCTAGGACAGATCACAGGCCAAGGGGAGCCGAGGTGTGGAGCCCAGGCCGGCAGTCGCACCAGGATGACAGGAACCCCTTTAGCCGAGCGCCCGGCACACATGGCCACACCCTGCACCAGCTGCAGGCCACGAGGCGTGATGCAGGGGTCGGAGGCCACCGCTCACGGCATCCGGCGAGTGACAGGCCTAACCCCACTGAGCCTCGGCTCCTTCCCAGGGAGTGGGGGGGCTGGACAGGTAGTAGGTGCTCAGTCAGTGGCAGTCAGCATGGGCACCGTGACACCTCGTCCGGCTGCACAGGGCTGGTTGACGCTTCTCCCCCGTGTGGCCCCAGAGTGACCTGAGCCCTCCTTGTCCGCAGCCGCCCTGGGCACACTGGACTTCAGCCTGCTCTACGACCAGGAGAACAATGCCCTGCACTGCACCATCACCAAGGCCAAGGTAGGCCACCAGCGGGCGCAGGGCGAGGAGGCAGTGCTCAGCTCAGTTACTCCTAAGACATTGCTGCCTCCCCTGCAGGGAGGCTTTTCAGGGGAAGAGTAGGGTAGAGAAGCTGGAGAGGATGAGAGGAGGAGGGTGGAAGGGTAGCATTTAGGGGCCTAAGGCCCCCAGAACTGGGGAGCTGTCGGGCAGGGAAGGGCAGGCGGGGTGCTAACAGGCCTGTCTTGAGGGTGGAGAGGAGGGGTTGGACGTGGACGCCTCCAGCCCAAGTTCCCAGCACCTGGGCTTCCCGCCTCCCTGGGGAGGCTCTGGTCTCACGGGCCTGAGCTTGCTCTCTGGGCAGGGGCGCCGGGTATCTGAGCCCCATGGTCCCCTGTCCCGGGCTGGCCTCTGTCAGCTCTGGTCTCAGCTACGCTGTTCCCTTCGTCCCCACCGCATTGCTCCCGCTGGGAGGAAGGTGCCCAGGCTGATGTTCTCCCGCAAGGTAAGGGCGGATACGCCGCCTGATAGAGCCTCCCGGTAGAGCCGTGGAAGGGCCTGGTCCCGGCTCCAAGCAGGGAGCTTCTGGCATTGCTGCCTGGGCCCAGGCCCCCCCACCAGCCCCCCAGCCTGCCAGCTTCTCTGCCCCTCCTACCACCCTGCCTGTGGCTCTTGCCCGTCCAGAGGGGCCAGCCGCCTGCTTCTGCCCCGGCTGTGCCCCTCCTGGCCTGGGCCACCGTGATGGGGTGAGTAGTGTCCCCGGTGAACCCACACCATCCCCACCCCACCCTCTCCTCCGAGGTCTGCTCTGGTGGTGGCGTGGCGCCTGCCTTCCCTGTAGGCCTCCAGACCCGCCCTAGGAGCAGAGTTGGGAATCTGAAGAGGTGGAGGGCAAGGATGCACGGCCCGGGCAGACCCTTCCCTTCGCCTGCCACCCAGCTGTGTAGATAGAGGTTGTCCAGGCCTGGGTGCTGGGAAAGGGCCCTGGCTGCCAGGCCGCTCTGGCAGAGCCAGCCCTCCTCCCCACCCACGCAGACATCGCCCCCCCCCCCCCCCGTGCTGTGTGCCCCGCTGTCCCTACCAGGCCCTCGAGGGGCTGTGTGGGGGTACTGGGGTGTGTATAGGTATGTGTGTCGACTTAGGGTTGCTCCACTCACGGCATTGGAGGTGGGGGAGCCATGGCAGCTCCCCGATCTCCGGTTCATCCTCTGCTGGGCAGGAGGTGGTGCAGGCATGGGAGGAGCTAGGGCGGGCTGGGGTGTGGGGAGGAGCCCCAGAGGGTAGGAAGGCTGAGGCTGACAGGGGGCGCCCCTTGGTCATCTCTCAGAGGACACCAGATGCCCCAGCAGTGGACCCTAGCTCGGCCACCTAGTCTGTAAGTGAGTAGAGCTGCCTCAAGTTTGCTCATCTCTAAAATAGGGTTAATCGCCCCCACCTGTGCATTGTTGTGAGCATTAAATGAATGAGTGCCTAGTATCTAATGCTGTCCTGGAGCACAGGGCCTGGCGGAACACACCCACCCACAGCAGAACTGGGAAGTTCCAACTTTGTGAGAAAGGGTAAGAGGTGTGTGTTGGGCAGGGTCACCTCTTCCATGGTGCACACAGAGCCGCTCAGCCAAGCCTCGTCCTGGAGTCAGCCCTCCTGGGCAGGGCAGAGCTGGAACCCAGGCAGCTCCGGGCCCAGCTCAGATGCCCTACCCCACCCCACGCCACTTCTCTGGCATCCTCAGAGGGCCCAGCCCAGACTGGAAGCAGGGCAAATGCCCCAGCAGTAGGCCCTGCAATAGTATCACCTCCTCGACTCCCATAACCACCCTGGGACATGGGGACTATTAACCCCTTTTACAGATGATAAAACTGAGGCTCAGGAGGCAGAGGCCTCCTCACTTGCCCAGCTGATAGGTGCCGGAGCTGGACCTGAATCCTAGCCATCCTGGCAATAAAACCTGTGGGCCCCTTCCTGGTAACGAGGCAGTGCTGGTTAGAAGTTGGAAGCCCCAATGTCAGATCTCAGCCCCCACCCTCGGGCTCCTCTGAACCAAGGTGGGGAGTGGGGAGAAGGGCCTCAGCTCCCCTGGGAGGTGGGGGAGTGGGCTGGTCACCTTGCGGTTCATCTTTGGATAAGGTCATGGGGATGTCACCTCCGCCCCGCACATGTCACCACCCCCTCCCTGCATCCCCGTGAGCCATCCCAGGAGAGAGTTTCCAGAAACAGGAGCAGGCACGAGGTCAGCTGGGCGCCCGTCTGTGGTTCCGTGGGCTCCCTGGCTGTGCACACTTGATGGTGGTCGAGAGTGAGTGAGGGGTGCCCTCTTGCAGAGGGACTCTCCGCGGCCGGCCAGCTTGTGTGGCCTCTGGGGACACAGACGGGCAGGGCCCTGTGGTCAGGCCAGAGAGAAGCAGAGCCTGGTCTCCAGGACATATAACGTTCTCCCGTGGCCGCAGAGGGATGCGTGTGCATGGATGGACAGGGGCTCACGAGGACTTAGGGTCAGTGAGGAAAGTCGCAGGGCTTGGGGAGCAAGGGAAGAGGATTCAGGAAGAAGGAAGGATCTGACCACAGCAGGATAACAGGGCCCTCAGTCAGAGAAATGTGAGTCACCTGGCCTCCATGACTAGAAGACAACGAGAAAGAGGCCCACCTGACCAAAGACGCCCCCGGGGCATCTATGCAGAATCAGACATTTGGGGGGGTGGGGGGCAGGAAATTGCACCAGCACTAAGCCATCCTTGCTTCCGCATCCTGGGGGTATGGAGCAGGGGTGCTTCTGTGAAGAGGGCCATGAGTGGACCCAGCTGGGAGGTCCAGGGGCCTGCTGGGGCCTGCTGCCCCAGGTGCCCGGAGGCCTTGGCTGCTCTGTGCCCCCAATCCCCCACTTACACCCTTTGCTGTTATCCTCTGCCCAGGGCCTGAAGCCGATGGACCACAATGGGCTGGCAGACCCGTACGTCAAGCTGCACCTGCTGCCAGGAGCCAGTAAGGTGAGGGGACCTGCTCTGGGCCTGCTGACCAGCTGTGCCCGCCTGGGGCCCAGGCTGGACTTGGGGCACCCAGGGAGCCCCCAGCTCCCACACCCTCTAGGCCTTCCAGGGGACCTCTAGTCAATACCAGCTGCCTGCTGAGTTGGGGAAACTCCCCCAGAGAATTTCCAGGCCAGCATTTTATAAGAAACATCCTCAACTGGATGTTAATACTATGTGCAAACAAAGGGTTCTGTGACCAAGTAACTTCAGGAAACATTATTAAACCGGTTTCCTTACTGCAGGACTTATGAGAGCCTTTAATGCCCTGGTGGGCAGCTCTGTGATGCTCCACAAGGGGGATGGAGTGGTCAGCATCTGCCCAGATTATTTGACAACAGAACACTTGTTCCCGCACCAGATGACCTGACAAACAGACCAGACCAACAGGTGCATCTGTGAGAGAAGAAATTTTTTTTCTTAAATTAGCTATTAACAAAAGCATCAAGGTGGCCCTCGGCACTGGAAGATCAGAACTTGATTAGACTTCTTTCATACAGCTTACAGTTGAGTGCAGTTTTCTTTATAATGTCATGGGAAGAAAGGTCATATCGTCTTTTCAGAAGTGGGTCCTTCCTTGGCCTTGGGAACCCACAGACATCGCAAGGGGTGAGGTGGGCAGACCCCATGCCAGGGCACTCAACGGGAATGCAGCAGCTTCGCTTCTGAGTAGAGCGCAGGGCAGAAGTGGAGGGACAGGGTACACGGGACCCGAGTGCTTGAGCAGCAGAGCCTGGTGGCTGGTGTTCTTATCCCGGCCTCTTTCTCAGAAGCCAAAGTAGAGGACTTGCTTCCTGGCTCGCGAGTGACCTCATAGGAAGTCTCAGCAACGGGGGCAGCCCCTGGGCGGAGGGCCTCCCCGGCCACTGCTCCACACAACTGGGTGGCCCTGCCCCCAGATGGCCACCCAGGCTGAGGAGCCACAGGCTGCTGAGGTCTGAGTTCCCTTGGGGCCCAACCCCCCTGGATGAATGTATTTATAGGTCTGGGGGTCACACTTGTCCAGGGGAGTCACCCTGGAAGGGAAGGCAGGGCTGTGGGAAAAAGGACACTGACCCTCCTCCAACGCCTGGAGGAGCAGGCTCCCCCTGCAGCCTTGCATCCTCATGCTGGGGGTGGGGCGGGGTGATCCCCAGAGCTGTGAGAGCCACGTGGCCCCAGGAGGGGGCTCCATGGCCGAGCATCCCTAGACTCCTAGGGCCTCAAGTCAGCAGTACCTGCTGCTGAGTCCTAGGGGCCTGTCGTAGGACTGACCCCTGAGTCAGGGCAACTTCCGTAGAGCACAGTCTCCTTATAGACAGGGGCCTGAAAAGCGAGCTGAGAGAGGTGGTCGTTATGCCCTGAAGCCCTCACAGAGGGTACGGAACCCACTGGTCTCCACAGAGATTATGCAAGTCGGGGAGCTGGGACTCGAACCCAGAGCTGTCTGGGTTACACCACCGCCCAGCTCTTACCATCCAGTTCCGCAGGGCGTGGCTCCCACTGGGCTAATGTGGATTGGCAGCATGCCTGCCTTCCATCCTGGAGGCTCCAGGGGAGAAGCTGTTTCCCATTCCTCTCCAGCTTCCAGAGACGCCCCCTTGGCCCAGCTCGTGGCCCCTTCCTCTGTCTTCAAAGCCGGTGGCACCTCTCTGACCTTCTGTCCTTGTCACACCTCCCTCTGCCTCTCTCTTGCCTTCCTCTTCCACTTTTAAGGGCCCGGTGAGGACATGGCCCACCCAGATCATCTGCCTGTTGTACAGATGTTTTTTTTTTTGCAGGGCCAGGGAGGGGGGTGGGCCTGCACCATGGCATGTGGGATCTTGGTTCCCTGACCAGGGATTGAACCCATGTGCCCTGCAGTGGGAGCTCAGAGTCCTGATCACTGGACCGCCAGGGAAGCCCCTTTGCTATTGTAAAGTCAGCCGATGAGCAGCTTCCGCCCCCTGCTTTGCTAGGTTCTGGGGGATTGGGATGTGTGTGGGGTCATTACACTGCCCACTGCCTTCCTTGATGCTCAGAGGCTCCTTTTTGCTCTCTCCAGGCAAATAAGCTCAGAACGAAAACTCTCCGAAACACTTTGAACCCCACGTGGAACGAGACCCTCACTTACTACGGGATCACAGACGAAGACATGATCCGAAAGACCCTGCGGTGGGTGAGGCCCCCTGGCCGCCGGCTCCCCCACCCCACCCAGCCTTGTCCACAGGGCTGACCCTGCCCACACACCCCCACCCACCGCTTGCAAACCCTCCCTGACTTTGGAAGCAAACTGAGAGGCCCCTTGCCCTCCAGGATATCCGTGTGTGATGAGGACAAATTCCGCCACAACGAGTTCATCGGGGAGACCAGGGTGCCCCTGAAGAAGCTGAAGCCCAACCACACCAAGACGTTCAGCATCTGCCTAGAGAAGCAGCTGCCGGTGAGTCAGGCTCTGGAGCCGTCCAGGGCCCACGCTGCCATGAGCTCAAGGCCAAGAGCATTTTTTTTTAATCTATTCATTTTTTGCTGTGCTGGGTCTTCGTTGCTGCGTGAGGGCTTTCTCTAGTTGCAGCGATCGGCGACTACTCGTTATTGCAGCGCACGGGCTTCTCATTGCAGTGGCTTCTCTTGTTGCAGAGCTCAATAGTTGTGACGCAGCATGTGGAATATTCACGGACCAGGGACGGAACCTGTGTGCCCTGCATTGGCAGGTGGATTCTTAACCACTGGGCACCCCAGTGCCCCAGTCGGGCAAGCCCCCACTCTGTGCCTGGCATGGCTGCAAGTGCTGGGGAGACAGATAAATATCCCTGCCTTCATGAAGCTTGGACAAGAGCCAGACCAAAAATGAGATAAACCACCCAAATAGATCGAACGTTCAGCAGGGATCGGGGCTGAGAAGGAAAGCATGAGAGGGTCGATGGGTTAAACAGGTGCTCTCGGAGGGCTCACCTGGCAAGCGGGGAGTATTCCAGGCAGAGGGAGCCGCAGGTGCAAAGCCTTCATGGAAAAGTGTTCGGCCTGCAGGAGGCACAGGCAAGAGGCCAACTGAGGCGGGCAGAGCAGGGGGCAAGGGGTCCTGGGAGCTGAGAGCAGGAGTTGGAGTTGGGGAGACTGAGAGGACTCCAGCGTTATCCCTGAGTGAGATGGACCACAGGAGCGTACTAGGCGAAGGCCAGGCTATCTGAGGATATTTTAACAGGCTCCTCAGGATGGGAGGGAGTGGAGGGCGAGGGTGGGGAAGCCAAGAGTGCAGAGGGAGGAGCAGGAATAGGACCTGGGCCAGGCAGCAGAGGAGCGGGGAGAAGGGCGGAAGATCAGCATCCCTAGGTGTGGGGCCTGGGAGGATGAAGGGTCATTCACTAGGATGCGGGGGACCGCGGGAGGAGCAGCTGGGGATGCTCGGAGCTCAGTGGAATGTGTTAGGCATGAGGTGCCTGTGAGATACCCAGAGGAGACAGAAAATAATTATTTCCTAGAAATTGCAATTGTTTGAACGTGTCAGAACCGATTTTGCCCCCTGGCCGTGTGCAGCAGCTGAGCCCTCCCAGTCTCTGAGCAATGTTCCCCTCCCCGCTTCCCTTCCCTTCCCTCTCCCCTCCCCCTTCACTTTCCCTTCCCCTCCGCAGGCCTGCCTTCACCCACTTCAGAAGGACTAGGAGAGATTGGCCAGGAGGTCCCAGGCTAAGAAACCTGGGGCTTCAGGGACTGCGTGGTGAAGTCCCACAGAGGACACAGTTCCCTCTGCCCAGGACAGTTCCCCACCAGAAGCCTGGGCAACGGGAAAGCTCTAGAGGACAGAGCCCAAGGGTCATCCCCTGAGTGCCTGTACCCACCTAGGGCCCTGCTCAGCGCAGCCTGGCCTGGTCAAGGCCGGAAACAACCGACCTGAGGGCAGAGCTCCCACCCAGGATCCCAGCTCTGTATTTTTGCATAACCTGAACAAACTGTACTCCGTGGTCACATTCTCTCCCACTCCTAGGCATGTGTGTGATGGAGATAACCTTTTAAGTGTTATTATTAGTCACTAACCGCAGATGACCCAGTTTCTCCAAATGATCTATGTCACTTATAAAAGGCAACATCAACTCCTGCTGGAGTTGTGTTCCTGAGTTTTGATCCCTGATATAAACAATCACCTGTGTGGTGGTGTTGAATATGAATTGTGTGTGAGCAGTGTGTGAGTGTGCAAGAGTGTGGAATGCATGAGTGAGCACCTGTTTCATGCACAGGGGATGTGTTTGAGAGTGTACATGCTTGTGCCTGGGGCGCGATCAAGGCCTTGCTGAGCCTCGCTTGAATTTGCCAGGATCTCGTCGGTCCAGTTCAGAGACCCACAGTTGACAAGGGTGCAATTTGGGATAATTACTCGGCAGTAAAGATTCATTTTGATGGTACCTCATAGATTTTAGAGAGCCTTGTAAACCTTATTCATTGTTCATAAATACTGAGCAATGTCCCAGCTCAAAATGGTCTTTATGTGAAACCATCCAAAGTATATCCCACTGTAAAAAAAAAAAAAAAAAAACAGCTGAAAATATCCCAGCTCATTATACTGTTTAATTTTCACACATCACAACTGGCACAAGAGCCGTGGTTCAGTGAGGCTGTCGCACGCGAAGCCCGAGGCCTGAGTGACAGGTGGTTGGATCTCCCCTGCCTCCTCAGACCCATGGGCACCGACCGGCTGAGAACAATGTGGAGAACTGGCCAAGATTGCACTCAGGGAGAATGCGGTGATCCCCTGGCCATGTCTACCCTGGGTGTGAGGTCGGGGGGCGGGGAATGGTCCTTCCTTCACCCCACAGGATTCCCATCTCCAGAGAGGTGCAAGCGTGGCCCCAGCCCACAAGGGGCCACGTGAGGTGCTGTTTCAGGGCCAGGCAGAGGAGCGTCAAGGCCAGAGAGGCTGAGTGTGAGAGGAGCCTGGCAGAGACGCCTAGAAGGGGCCCTCAGAGGTCATAGGGCTCGGGCTGGGTGGACAGAGGGTAGAGGAGCAGGGTTCCCGGTGAGCATCAGCTGCAAGGTGGAAGTGGGAGGTCTCAGGATGCTGACTGGGGTGGGGAGGGGCCACTCGGTGAGACCTAGATTTGAGGTCTGACTCCAGGGGCAGCTGCTGGGCCATGCCCCACCCACCTCCTGGCTGCCCCTGGGGTTGGACTGTTCCCAGGTTCTCCCAATGGGGCCCTCCTACACCCTGAGGCTCCAGGAAGCACGTTCCAGGGGCCAGGGGCCCAGTGAACCACGACCCCCCCACCAGCACCCACTGGGCTCCATGTGGCCTGGGCCTGTGGCTACGGGAGGGGCAGGCAAGGACAGCTGAGTGACAGCTCTCCTGCTCCACAGGTGGACAAGACAGAAGACAAGTCCCTGGAGGAGCGGGGCCGCATCCTGGTCTCCCTCAAGTACAGCTCGCAGAAGCAGGGCCTGCTGGTTGGCATCGTGCGCTGTGCCCACCTGGCCGCCATGGACGCCAATGGCTACTCAGACCCCTACGTGAAAACGTGAGTGTGCGGCCGCTCCTTCCCCACCATCTCACTCTAGTTACGAAGAGGTGCAGGCGTTGCAGTGAGTAGTTTGCACAAGTGGTTGTGTGAAGCACAGGGGGGCACTGTGCCCACAAGGTTCTTCTGTGCTCCATGCGTTGAATCTGGCCAAACCCGTTTCTCAGATGAGGAAACTGTTGCCCACAGAAGTTGAGTGGCTGCCCAATCCGTGCAGAAAGAGCAGTTCTCTCCGGATGGCTGGTTCAGGTCTCTCTGATTGTGGGGCCCAGGAGGGGCCGTGAGCAGGCTGGAGGAAGGGACGGCAGCCTGGGAGATGCAGTGAAGGGACTCCATCAGGACTTAGGGCTGAGCACACGGGGGCAGTGCTCTGCCACAGGCGCAGGTAAGGGTCCACCCAGCCCTGCCAGATGGGGCTCAGGGTGGTGCAGGGGGGATGCTGACTCGGGCGCTCCAGAGCGGTGAACCTGGATCAGGACAGGCTGTGATCAGAGCCCAGAGAGGAGCTGGTGGCCATTCGGAGAGGGATGAAGCAGGTGGTTGGTGGGCACCATCTGTGATTTGGAGCTCTCCACTAGCAAAAGATGGATCTTAGCCTCAAACGACTGTGAACTCAGACTGTCTTGAAGGTTAGAACTTGGGGAGGAATTTGACTCAGCAGAAAGGAGGTGTTTCTGCTCAGGGGGAGGGACAGAGGAGTTACGATATAGTTAAGAAGCAGGGACAGTCCTGGCCTCGGGGGACAGCAAGAAGGCCCAGGTGACAGAGGCCATCACAAGGACTATGGGATTCCCTTTGAAAAAACAGTGAGCTGGGCCCCAAGCTCAACCATTAGCAAAACTGACTTCCAGTGGATCACAGACCACTGGGAGAGGAAATGCTGTCCTAGCTTAGAAGACAGACTCTTAAAACCAGTGGAGGGAAAGTAAGCGATTCTGGGTAAGCTGGGAAGATGTGTACACTCTGTGGCCGCATCGCTTCCCTGCCAGGTTCGTGGGGTCCAGAGACCCAGGCCCTGGTGAAAAGCTGCTTTTGCTGCATTGCTTGAGAGAGCCATAGGCTGGAGACAGCCCAGTGTTCATCAGCAGAGGGAGAGATGAATAAAATGTGGCGTCTGCACACAGAGGAGTACTGTGCATTTGAAGTGAATGAGGACTGGGTGGATTAACGAGGACAGCTATGCCAAGCGTGCCAAGCCCAGAGCAGACTGTAGAGGGAGAGTGGAGCATGCAGCCTGACCCTGTAGGGATGGTCTCTGGGGAGGGAGGACGTGCGTCCACTTGTATCTGTGATGCTATCTTTCCTAGGGAGGAAAATGGGATCTGAAGCCAGGGTGGTGTCAAGTTTTTAAAACGGCTCAGTGCCCACCTGCCAAGTTGATAGGAATTCCAGGGTCTCAGGCTGGGTTACCTAGAAAGCAGGGTCTCACTGGCTACAGCGGAAGGGCCAGCAACCCCCTAGGGCCAGGGAGAGGCAGCTCTGTGGGTGGCCCCATGGAGCAGAGGGAGGTTCCCAGTGGCCTAGAAACACCTCCATCTGATTCAAGTTCCCTGGGTGACATGCAGGGGGCAGCTGCTCAGGGTTCCCCATCTCTGAGAGGCCCCTTCACGGACCGTGGGCCTCCTCCTTGCTGAGACTAGGGGAGATAACAGGCACAGGTTTGAGATGCTGAGCAGAGCACCCGGGGCCACAGGGAAGAGCCGGGCAGAGCTAGATGGAACAAGGCCTTCTGTCAACACCCTTATTTTTTATGAACTTCATCCCAGACAGCTGCCTCAGTCTCCCCAGGCTAGACGCTGACCCCAAGTCCTGTCTTCCGGGGCTGATGATGGTTAACAGTCATCACACGTCCTGAGTAACTGCTGGGTGCCAGGGCCGGGCTAGGCCTCACGGACCTTTCTACGCCGCCCTTCTGTTACCTTCTCCAGCGGCCTCGGGAGAGCAGTAGTCCTGGTGCAGAATAGCCAAGCGGCACTGGTAGGGACTCCAGGAGCCCGGCGGCCAGGGCAGGAGGGGCCCTGACAGCGAGGGAGGGCGAGCAGCCACCGATGGGAGTGCTCCTCGCCCACCCGGGCCGCCCTCCCTCCGGGAGCCAGCACAGACAAAGGCCTGGGGGCAGGACAGGGGACGGCCCCTGGGTCGCGTGAGGGTCTCTAGATGGGCACCGGCTGCGCAGTGCTGAGGGCGTGGGGAGCCCAGGACAGCTTCCCTTCAGGGGCCTCCAAAGGCGGGGCTGGGAGATGCTCCCACAGCCCGGGACCCCCATCCCTCCTCCTCGCCCCCAAACCAAACAGGCAAAGAAAGATGAGTCAAGAAACACATGGAGGCTTGTAAGGAACTGAAGAAGTTCACCATCTCTGGGTCGGGGTTTATGGGAACCCCCACTTGTTTAAAAAGCCATCTTTATTGAGGTATAACTTACACCCAGGTTTCTCCCTCTTGCCGTGGGACTGACGTATATAGTCTCGTTACCACCACTTCAGTTAAGACACAGATACCAAGGCCCAGAAAGGTGCCCCAGGCAACTGTTGATTTTTCTGTCACAATAGTTTTGCCTTTTCCAGACTTTCTTCTAATGCAACTCAGAGCCCGCCATGTGGTGTGTGCACCCGGAGTGCAGTCTGTAGGTCTGTACTGCTGAACACACGTCTGTCAGATCACTTCCTCTAGAAGTGCACGGGGGTGGGGTCGCATCCGATTTTTGATGGCTATATAAAGCTGCTAAAGAACAGGTTTTTTTTTGTTTGTTTTTTTTTTTTAATTTTTATTTTTTGGCCCCACCATGTGGCTTGCAGGATCTGAGTTCCTCATCCAGGGATGGAACCTGTGCAGCGGAAGTGTGTACTCCCAGCCACTGTACAACCAAGAAATTCCTTGGTTAATGTGTATTCATTCTATCTTTTAATATGGTACAAGTACATTATTAGCAGGAAATAAATATATATAGCAATGAAGAGTTCTGGAACAAAACAATGACACGTATGTATAAATGACATAATTTTAAGACCTAAAGTGATTCTTGGCAAGATGGTTCAATGAAAACTTCTGAATGAAAATGATATATTCTATGGGAAGGAAAAATATACTAACTAAATAATGTTCTTAGGTTATATCTGTTATTGTAGATATCAATCGTATCACAGAATGTTATCTGGTCTCCTCACATAGCCTAATGGTAAGATTATCATGCAAGAAAACTGCAGGTTATCCTCTTTTCATTAGAATTTTAAACTCTAAATATAAGTGATCACTTAATATTTAAGGGACATAAATGTCAAATATCTTCTTAAATGGAGTGTGCATGCATGCTCAGTTGTGTCCAATTGTTTGCAACCCATGGACTGTAGCCTACCAGGCTCCTCTATCCATGGAATTTTCCAGGCAAGGATACTGGGGCAGGTTACCATTTCCTATGCTAGGGGATCTTCCCAACCCAGGGCTTGAACCTGCATCTCTTGTGTCTCCTGCATTGACAGGCAGATTCTTTACCAACTGGACCACCTGGGAAGCCCTTCTTAAATGGACTAACAATTCTGAAGGATTATCTGTTAATAAATGAAAGCCCCTTTCTTGAGAAATTAAGATACCAAGAAGGACAGCTATTAGGATGTCCTGCATACTACTCAAACTCTTAGAAACGTCCTTCTCTTTCATCTCTGTTCTTCCTCTGGTTTTCTCAATCTCAACCTAAAGAACAGGTTTTTGTGAAGACCTATGTCTTCATTTCTCTCCCCATGCCCAACTTTTGTCAGTACATATTTTCCAGTGTCTCTGTAATGAACCAGTATGACTTACATAATTACTATCACAACTTTTTTTAAAAAGTGCACAGAAAGGCAACAGTGAGATCCCACTTCCTGTGCTGATCCCACCCGGTGCTGGGCACCAGGAAGCTGGTGTGGGGGAGACAGATTCTAGTGTCGGTGCAGGGACAGGGTGAGCGGCTCCGCAGATGAGGGCGCCTGGCTTCTGAGCGCCAGCCTGTGCCGAGCAGCTCTGTGAGCTTGGTGAAGTCCCTGCACCTCTCTGAGCCCCAGATGAAGACCGCTGTTCTGCAAGCAGGGATTTCTTTTGTCTGCAGGAAGCACTGTTGCCAATGCCCAAAAGACCTTTTTCCTTCCCAAAGCTTCAGTGAGGCAGCAGTGACACATCCCAGGGACTAGGTTAAAAACCAGTTATACACTTAGAATTTGCATGCTATAAAAATGCATCTTTCTTATCTCTATAATCTGCTATTAAAAACAGAAAAGCTCTAGCAAGGGACCAACTCCGCTAAAAATGTTTTTCTGGTGGGAAATGTGAGCTTTGTGAAAATTAAAACTTCCAGAAATCAGGGAAATCCCCTTTCCTCGGGGAACAGAGGGGGCTCCGTGATGTCAGGAGCGGGCTGTGAACAGAGGTCCAGGGTGAATGACCCACTTGCTTCTCTCACCACACTGCCTACTCTGGTCAGCGCGCCACGGCTGGTCATCAGGAATGAACAGAAGTCTCGCTCCTGGGACAAAGCTCTTCCAAGCCCTGGGGGGCTCCGTGCGTTCTCACAGCCTCGTCTCACCCTCTGCCTACCTGTTGGTTATAATTCCAGATACCTGAAGCCAGATGTGGACAAGAAATCCAAACACAAGACAGCAGTAAAGAAGAAAACCCTGAACCCAGAGTTCAACGAGGTACAAGGGGCTGGTGAAGCCATGGGAAAGCCACTCCCTCTCCCCTGGGGGGACTGTTTTCCAGGGGTCACTGTGGGTCTCAGGAGCCCGGGGGGTGGGTGCACCTGGAGAGGAGCTCAGAGGAGCGAGACGAGGGAGAGGAGCCCGAGCGACTCAGGTCCTCAGGCCGAGGAGGCGCTGCCAGGGGGTCATCGGATGTGGAAGCCGACGGGAGAGAAGGTTCCACGGAGAAGGGAGTGGTCAGCAGGGTCAGCGGCCCAGGCCGCCTGGTGTGCACTGACCTGGCGATAAGGGGCCTCTTGGGGATCTTGAAAAAGGCAGCTTCAGTGACCGAGGGGCAGGCGGTCGGAGGGAAGGGGTCCCCCGAGGATCTCAGCCGGGCTCTCAGAAGTGGGTGAGGTGGGCGAGAGTCCGTCACAGCAACTACTGCACCCTGGCCAGCGGCCGACTTCCAAGCCCTGTGGCATTGGCCCCAACACTCCCCTTCTGCCCGCCAGGAATTCTGTTACGAGATTAAGCATGGGGACCTGGCCAAGAAGACCCTGGAGATCACCGTCTGGGATTATGACATTGGAAAATCCAATGATTTCATTGGTGAGAGGCCATGATGGGAATGCTGTTGGGCAGCGTGACGGTCCTAGGGCAGAGTCCTGAATCAGGCCACGGTGCAGCCTGGCCCTGTGTGACAGGGGAAGGAACAGGCCTGGCAGGGGTCACATAGCAGTCTGTGGTAGAGCAGGGGAAAGGGTGGATGACAGTCAGCCCTTCTAGGCCGGACTCTGAGTCCTTGGGGCCCCAGATTCCTGGTGGGCTGGGTGGCTGTGCATGGTGGAGCTGCCCGCCAGAACTGCTCTGGTCCTGGAGAAAGGAAAGGCAGGATAGGATCCTTGGGCCCTGATTAGGGGGGTGGGAGACAGTAAGAGGGTCTAAGAATGTGGTGGTCAGAGCACTGTCTACCCTCTGAGCAGGTGGGTAAGGTAGATAGGCTGGCCTTGCAGCACAGGGCCTGGGAGGGTGTTGGGGGCACTGTTCCCAAGGGACCCTGAGAGTCATAGGTCAAGTGTCCCGGGCTCCCCTCTGCAGGCGGCGTGGTTCTGGGCATCAACGCCAAGGGAGAGCGCCTGAAGCACTGGTTTGACTGCCTGAAGAACAAGGACAAGAGGATAGAGCGCTGGCACACACTCACCAACGAGCTCCCGGGGGCCGTGCTCAGCGACTGACCCGCCCCGCCTGCCCGCCGCACCCACCCCTGCCCACTGCCTGGCTCAGCGCAGGCCTGGCCCTGGGCTTCCTCGGCTGTCTCTCAGGGCCTCGGCCCCCACGTCGGGGGAGATCCAGGACACCTGCTCGGACACAGAGCCACTGCAGCCCCTCCAAGGGATAGTGGGGGCAGTGAGCTGGGCCTGCTTTCAGCCCCCTGAGGCCCAAGAGGGCTAGGCAGAAGAAGAGAGGACCTCAGTACCCAGCCGGAGGAAGTAGATGGGGCCATCCAGAGGACAGGGACCCTCCAGAGGTCAGCAGTGAGTTGGAGGGGACCCCAGGCTCAGAGGGGCAGTAGGGAAAGGAGATTTTGGGTAGGACAGGACTCTGAAGAAAGTCCATTCCCTAAAGGAGGTTCTGACTTCGGCTCTGGCACGACTAGGTGGGTGGAAAAAGCTCACCTGAGAGCCAGGAGTCTGGTGAAGATCCTGGAGCTCCCCGAGAACATGGGCAAAGGGCACGTGCTTCTTCACTCAGTGATTCTGCAGGCCCCTGGGGAAGAATGAGACCCAGAGCCTGCCCTCAGGGAGGTCCCCGTCTAGTTATGGAGCTAAAAACAAACCCTTACTTCAGGGGTATAAGGAATGCCAAGGCCAGCCTGACCCACCTACACATGCTGTGGACTCCATTGGGAGGGCTTCCTGGAGGAAGTGATGTTTCAGCAAGACCTGGAAGAGTGAGTGGAGATTCTAGGCAGACAGAGGAGGAAGGGCACTAGAAACGGTGTACAAGGCCTGGAGAGGAAAGATGATGGGCCAGGGAGAAACTGTCTGGATCCAGGGTCTCTCCTGGGAGGATGGGGTAGAGGCAGGGTTTGATAGGAGTGGGGCAGGGGCAGCCAGCCCTCCCGCATCCCACCCCTAGCTGCCAGGCCAACTGGGCTTGTAGCCATGGGGGGAGTGGCTTAAACTGATGTTGACGGCAGGGTCAAGTTCCGTTCTCAGACCCAGCTCTCCCATCTTTGATCTTCCTCCTCCTGAGGAAGCTGGAGGATGGATCCTGCTTCTCGTTGTTACCAGCTTAAGCATCAGGTCAGCTGTGGTCAGGAAGAAAGAGTCACTTCTTCGCATGAAAAAAAACAAAAGTCCTCCTTGTCCTCACCCTCTGCTCCCTGCCTTCCTCCACCCTCCCCATCCCAGGCCCTTCCTTCTGGGTTCACGGTTGGAAAGGGGGGAGCCCCCAGCAGCTGCCTCTGCATCCATTCCCTATTGAGATCCCTCTCAGTACTCAGCAGCATCCAGGGCCTTGTTTCTGGGAATGGCTGGCTTTGCCCTCCAGGAGTTGAGAGCTACCCTGCACCCTGGCTCAGGGTCTCTAGGAAGGAATTGAGGGCATCAAGACTCTGGGGCCCAGGCCTAAAGCCCCCAACTCTTCCTGCTGACCAAGGGGCCTTCAGGAACCCTGGATGAACAAATGCAGAAACCAGGAATTTCTGTGTTCAGCCCATCACTGCACTGACGGGAAAACAGAGCCCAGAGAGGGAAAGTGATCTGCCTGAGTCCTTCCAGGTCCCCTGCCTCATCCCCGGCCCAGAGCTCTGACACCACACCCACACCGACGCTAGTACAGGGCTCACAGGCACGCTGGGCTGGACCCTCTGCTGCAGACACAAAGCGCATCACCATCTGAGGCCTGGGGGCGGGAGATGACATGAATCCCACCAAGTGCCCATCAGCCTGTTTTCATTTTCCAGGGAAAACAGGACTCCAGCCCCCACACAGTACCTGGCAACCTTGGCTAGTCACGGAGTCTTGCTTTTCCCTCTCTGAGAAGGCTTTGTGCATGCTGAGGGTTTTTACAGTCACCATCTTGATGAATCGTCACAGACCTGGGAGATGGGTTTAACTGCCATCTCCATTTGACAGATGAGGAAGCAGATTCAGAGAGGCAGAGTCTGATTTTGAGGAGCCTTTTGTCTGGAATAACTCTGGCTGTCTTCTTAGCATTGCCTTTTGGGGGGCTCTCATTCAGAGAGGGGCTTCACAACTCCCTATAAACACATGGAAATGCTGAATGGCCAAGTTAGAAGCATACTAGAGCCTCACCTAGTACAACTTCCTTGTTAGACACATGGGGAAACCAAGGACCCACAAGTAGAAGGGGCCTATTCAGGACACACGGGATAAGAACCCAGGATACCGGGCACCTAGTCCAAGGCCTTCCAACGCCCTAGGCTGTACAAGTGCAGACTTGGTCCTGAAAAATGGTCCCTGCTGACCACAGGGACAGTCAGGCTGGAGGTGGGGCTTGAGGACAGCTAGCCCAGGCAGGGGATTGGGCTCTTGGACTGGAGGTCTTCCAGGGAGTGACAGAACCATCCCTAGGACCCTGGATCTGTTCTGGACCCCTTACAGCTTGTATGTCTGTTAGAGAAAAAGTGCTTTGAGAAGCTGCGGTATCAGCTCTGCCTTTGACCCCAAACTGGCTTTCCTCTGCTCTATCAGCCCCACAAAAACAGGGAATTTGACGCCAAAAAAAGTCATTCCGAAGTCAGCTGTCAATAACAAGCGGGTCACTGGACGGGGCATCCATCTCCACCCCCACCCTCCTACCTAGTCTCCGCCCCGCCCACCACTACTAGCCAATTCCCGACGGGCCCGTCTTCCAACTCTGAAGCGGTAACCTCCTGACCTCTAGTGGCGAGAGCGAGGAACTGCATCTCCCGGCCCGCGCATGTCCTTCCCTTTGTTCCTTCTCCAACCGACAGAACCTCCCGATGCATGGACTCTGGCTGTCTTCGACGCAGACTCGTGCACTGCTTGCCACCGTTTTGCTATCATGTGGCGACTGCAGAAACGGTCCTGCAACTGCAGCCCCCACACACAATTTTTGTACTTTCGTCCGACTTACCCGAAGGTGTCCTTTTTAAGTCTTATTTGTTAATATTTATAATGACATATAATCCAAAGTAAATGGAAACATTCATTGCGATCATATGAGCTCGGGAGACTCATCTTAATGGATCTGAATAGGTGGGCAGGAAAGGACGAGAGCAACAGGGACTTATTCTGCATTGTCTCATTCACTCTGCACCAAGAACCCTCTGGAGGTACACGCCCACATTACAGACGGGGAAATTTTTGTGCGCAATCACAGCTGGTAAGTGACAGAACCAGGAGTCAACTCATGCCTCCCAAAACTACTTCTGCTAACGCTAAAGCATTAGGCCAACCGCCATCAGGTGTGAACTCTAAGGCCAGCCACTGGTCTAGGCTCCCGGGGCAGATTCGCACCAAGATGGTCAATGAACAGTAAATGTATGTTAAAAGATGATCGTGTGGGCAGAGGAGGTTGGCCTAAATAGAAAGGTGAGCTGGGCCTCCAGAGAAGGTGACTTTGAGCTTAGACTTGGAGAAGGTGAAGCGGGGAAAACTCTGGAAGACGTGAAGTGTTCCAAGCGTAGGAACAAGCCGGTGCCCCTAGAGGTGGGGGTAGGCTTGGTGTGAATTGTAAGACCAGTGGGAGTGGGGCAGGCTGGGGCAAGGGAAGAGAGGTAGATGGGAGCATATGAGACAGGGGACTGGATCAAGGAGGACTTTATAAAGTCTGTGGCTTGCATTCTCATGAGATGAGAGCTAAAGCCGCCTCACCTATGAACAACCTGTGGTCTGCGATGATCAGGTCCAGTTTGGAGGTCCCTCTGGTGGTGGCATGCCATCAGATCCAGGGTTCAAGATCAGTATCCAGAGCAGTGGTGGCTGGGTCCTAACAAGAGCCATGTGAAGCATGATTTTGGTCAGTGCCTCTCTCAGCAACCACCTCTCTACCGGCCTAATTTTCCAGGCCTCACGTCCATTCTCTGAAGTACCTGATACCTTCCCAGTGCATTCCTTTTCTGCTTACATTAACCAGAGTCAGATCCTATTATTTTCAACAAAGAAACCTGCCTGGTGCCTTGATGCAGTCTGATCATCTAAGCCTCAAGCATCACCCTTTGTGAGGTCTGCCTTGACAACCTCAGTCATTTTTCCCTGCATCACCCTGCTTGCTTTTCTTCATGGCACTTACCACAGAAGTTGCCTTGTGTATTTGCCTGTGCCTTTCTCCCCTCGCTAACCTTCATGAGAGTAGAGGCCCCCATCTGTCTCATTCACCCCAGTAACCCCAGACCAGGACTGAGCACAGAGCAAGCCTCTAATTAAAGTATTTGTTGAATGAATGTATGAAAGCTGCCATCATGGACATTGTTCAAAAGGAGCCAAATCCATGTGTGGAGCAGGTGATTGTGATGATGTTGGGTCCAAGCCCAGGTGAGTATGCATAAGACTCCTGTTAGCTCCACAGACTTCTGGGGTACAGATGACAAAGGACATCAGGTACCAGTGTTCTCTGAGTAGAGAAAGGGAGAGAACGAGAGAAGCAAAGGAGACAGAAAGGAAGAATGGGAAGAGGGTCAAGGTGGCAGAATAAAAGGATATGGAGCTCACCTCCCCCCCACATCAAAAGTACATCTACCTGTGGAATAAACCTCACCAGAAACTAACAGGAAACTGGCAGGACTCCTGTACAACCAAGGCTGCAAGAAGAAAGTCCCACGTAATCAGGAAGGCTGGGAAGGAAAGCACTGGGTCAGGACCTGTGCCCTTGGAGGGGACTAAGAGGAAAAGTGAGCTGGCACAGGTGGACACTCACCTTGGGGAGTGGGCAGGTTGAAACACTGACTGGGCGTCCTAGTCCTCGGGTCCTTTGCAGAGGACGCAAGAGCCTGTGGCTGCACGGAGAATGACAGGGGCAGACCCCACAGCTGCATGGAGAATGACTGGGACAGACAGTAGGCTGGAGAAGCCTAGACCCCACTGGTGACGAGTGGGCAGTGCAGGCTCACCACCAGACAGGGCAGGAAGAGGTCTGCCCTAATAACTGTCACCTTGCCACAGCCCCTGACTCGAGCTGAGTGAGCACACTGGCCCCACTCACTCCACACCACAGCCTGGCACTGAATCTAGGACAGCCAGATCCTGGGAAGAGATCTGATGGAAGGACACAGAGGTGGCC
This sequence comes from Odocoileus virginianus, assembly GCF_023699985.2. Taxonomy (NCBI): domain Eukaryota; kingdom Metazoa; phylum Chordata; class Mammalia; order Artiodactyla; family Cervidae; genus Odocoileus; species Odocoileus virginianus. The sequence continues at coordinate 21,288,505 of NC_069690.1, forward strand.
AGGGGACCTGGGCCACTGTAGGTGTTTACTCAAAACAGCACTGTGGAAGCAGCCCAGGCTTCTGATGACATTGCAGCCACTTCAGTCCTTGCAGCCAAAACACCATGATTGCCAAGCCGGCCCCACCCACTCCGTGCCACAGCCTTACACTAGAGCTGAGACCACAGCCAGGGTAAAGACATCGCTGATCTGGTTCTGAGCAGGACGGCAGATGCTTACACACGCAGCCATCGACTCTGCAAGCACACCAACCCTACTTCAGCACTCACATCCTTTGGGGGAGAGGTTGCAGGGCGGAGAGAAGGAAAAATACACACTTGAAGGGAACAGAGCCAGCTCCAGCCCAAGGCTCAGGGCTTTCACGCCAGCAGCCTGAGAGCAGACAGGAAGTCTCTCCTCACACCCTGCACAGTCTCTGGCTCCTCCAGCACCAGCCACGCCCACTATCAAGGTGACAGTTCTCAGCACATCCTGAGGAAAGACAGGGGTTGGCATTCACATCAAGGTCAACCCTCACACCAAAAACAGCACACACTGTCCACACAGGGATGCTCCCACATAAAAACACCCCTTCAAGACCACAACATGTAACTGTTCCACCTAAATTCACAGAGACAGAGAAAGTTAAGTAAAACGAAAAGGCAGAGGAATAACTCTCAATCGAAAGAGCAAGAGAAAATCTTTTTTTAAAAAAAAAATTTTAATTGGAGGCTAATTACTTTACAATATTGTGGTGGGTTTTGCCATACATTCACATGAATCAGCCATGGGTGTACCTGTGTTCCCCATCCTGAACCCCCCTCCCACCTCCCTCCCCATCCCATCCCTCAGGGTCATCCCAGTGCACCAGCCCTGAGCACCCTGTCTCATGCATCCAACCTGGACTGGCAATCTGTTTCACATATAATATACATGTTTCAATGCTATTCTCTCAAATCATCCCACCCTCACCTTCTCCCACAGAGTCCAAAAGTCTGTTCTTTACATCTGTGTCTCTTTCACTGTCTCGCATATAGGGTCATTGTTATCATCTTTCTAAATTCCAAATATATGAAGAGAAAATCCTTGAAATAATGGAACAGAGATAATCAGTCTACAGACAATGAATATAAAAGGTCAATAATAAAAATGCTAACTGAATTAAGAAAGTAGATCCAAGCACAGATCAGTTTAACAAGGGACTAGAAATTATAATAAAGACTCAATCAAAATTGATAATGCAATCACTGACATAAAAAACACTCTAGAAGCAATGAATAACAGACACTGATACTTATGCAATTTATGACACAGAAGAATGCATAAGTGATCTGGAACACAGAATAATAGAAATTACCCAACCAGAACAGAAGAAAGAAGGGGGTGGGGGTGCGGAGGGAAAGAAAGAAAAGAAAAAAAGAAAAGAAAACAACATACAAGATCTATGGGATAATATAAACTGTGCCAATATTCACATTATAGGGGTTCCAGGAATAGAGAAAGGGATCAAAACTGTACTTGAAGAAATTACAGCTGAAAACTTCCTAAACCTAAAAGAAACAGATGCCCAGGTACAGGCAGCAGAGAGTCCCAGACAAGATGACTGCAAACCAGCCCACACCAAAGCACAAAGGTAGCGAGAGAGAAGTCACACGCAAAGGAATCCCACGAGGCCATCAGATCATTTCTCGGGCAGAAACTTCACAGGCCAGAGGCAAGTGCCATAAGATAGTCCAAGTCTTAAAAGGGAAAATCCTGCAACCTAGGGTACTCTACACAGCAAGATCTTCATTTAGAATAGAAGGAAAGAATTTCTTTGACAAAAACTAATTCAGTAATACTAAACCTACCCTAAAAAAATTTGTTGTTGTTTTCTCTAAATGGAAGAGTCTATAGGAAAGGGAAAATCCCAATAGGAAAAGCAAACATATAGTAAGGATTAAATATCACTTAAATTAGCCAGTACTTAAATTGTTTTAAAAACTGTAAAAGCAACTACAATAAACAGTAAAAGGATAAGCATGAAGAGGTAAAATGATATCAAAACACAAAATGGAGTAAAAAAATGTAGATCTTATAGAATTCATGTTTGAACTTAAATGATTATCAGTTTAAAACAATTAAATATAATTACAGGTTAACATACATTAACTTCATGGTAACCACAAATCAAAAACCTACAATAGGTACACAAAATCAAAAATAAAAGAACACAAGCATACTACAAAATAAAATCATGAAACCACAATGGGAGAAAAGAAGAAGAAAGAAACAAGAGAAGAACTACAAAGACAACTGGAAGAGAAGTAATAAAATGGCAGTAAGTACATACCTATCAAAAATTACTTTAAATGTCAGTGTACTGGGAATTCCCTGGTGGTCCAGTGGTTAGAACTCAGTGCTTTGACTGCCGTGGCCCAGGTTCAATCCTTGGTTGGGGAACTAAGATCCCACAAGCTACACCACACACCCAAAAAAAACAGAAAAAAGAAAAAAGTCAAAGGATTAAATGCTGCAATGAAAAAATGTGTGGTGACCAAATGAATAAAATGTGAGATCTTTGAATATACTGTCCACAGCAGACTCACTTCAAGGCTAAAGACTGAAAGTGGGGGGATGGGAGAAGTTATTTCACACAAATTCAAACAACGAAAAGGCTGGGGTAGCACAATATTTGTATCAGACCAAATCACTGAAAACAAAGGCTATAACAAAAGACAACATTATATAACAAAAAAGGGATGGATACAAGAGGATATTATATTCATTTAACATATATGCACCCAATACAGGAACACTTAAATATATAAAGCAAATACTAACAGACACAAAGAGAGAAAGTGACAATAATAGGAAACTTGAACACACTACTGGCATCAGTGGACAGACCATGCAGGCAAAAAAAATCATCAGTAAGGCAACACAAGTCTTAAATGACACAATAAACCACTCTGAAAAACTTAAAGCATTTCCTCTCAATTCAGGAACTAGACAAGGATGCCCACTCTCACCATTTCTGTTTAACATAGTATTGCAAGTCCTACCCTCAGCGATCAGACAAGGAAAAAAAGTAAAAGGTATCCAAGTTGGAAGAGGCAAAACTGTCACTATTTGCAGATGACAGGATACTCTTTATAAAAGAACCCTAAAGTCTACACCTAAAAAAGTTATTAGAATAAATGAATTCAGCAAGGTTGCCGGATACAAGAGTAATACATAGACATCTGTATATGTGGAATCTAAAAAATTATACAAATGAATGTATATGCAAAACAAGAACAGAGAAAACCTGTGGTTACCAAGGCAGGGAGAGAAGGGAGAGGGAAAATTAGGAATGGGATTAACAGATACAAACTGCTATATATAAAATAGATAAGCAGTATCTTATATATACTGTATAGCACGGAATGAAATGCATTATCGTATGATAACATAATGGAATATAATCTGCAAAAACACCAAGCTACTATGCTGTAATCTGAAACACAATACTGTAAATTGACTAGATTTCAATTAAGAGTGAAAGGAGAAAAGAGAAAGCAGGAGGACTAAGGGAAGTTAAGGAGGGGAAAGGTTGCACAAATTGGCCTGCAAAGGGCCAAGGCGGCAGGCAGGGGTCAGGAAGGCCAGCTCCACTGCACACTCAGAGGCCCAGGGGAGGTGGCAGCCCAGGATGGGCAGAAGATGTGGATTTCCATATTATCCAGTGGCCGGGAGGAGTGCTCCAGGAAGAGGCTGAAGAGGAATCTAGAAATCAGTCACACCGGGAGGGACACGTCCACACATCCATGGCCGGCAGCAATGGACAAAGGGAAGCAGACTCACAGGTTGTGCAGCCAGGCTTGCAGTAAACCACCTGATCACTAAGCTCTACTGGGGCATGAACAGGCCACTGTGCTAGGCTCTTTATGGGAAAACTGAAACAGGTCATCTTCTGGCCAGGAAAACGCTACAGAACAAGTCTGGATATGGGAAGGTGGGGCACTAACTGGCAAGACTGACAAAAGGCTCAGAGGCTGTGAAAGGCTCCTGGATTCTGAAGGGCAGGGACAGGTGAAGGGGAGGACGTGGGTAGACGTGGCCTCCTATGGACACTGAAACCTAGTCAGGGCACTGCTTGCTCATAAGGACACTCTGGAACAGTCCCCCTCTAGCACCAGCAGAGGTTACGGTGGACTCGGCTCTCTCCCTAAACATTTCACCACGATAAAGGCAGCATCTCCACACATCCGCCCCCATAAGCCCTGAGAGGGAGAGAACTATTTGGAGGCAGGCGATTAGTTCCTGTGCTATTTGAGTGCGAAGGGAGTCCTTGGGACTTCCCTGGAGATGCAGCAGTTGAGACTGAGCACTTCCACTGCAGGGGGGCATCGGTTCAATCCCTGGTCAGGAGGTAACAACCCACAAACCGTGTGGCACGGCCAAAAAAATGCAGGGGGGGTCCATAAGGACTCTAAAAAAGTAACAGTGACCAGAGAGAAGGTACCAGAGTTACAGTATCAGCAGCAATAACACACATAGAGATCTCAGTAAGATACGCAGACTGCCCTGCATGTTATACTCATCTAATCCCCATAATTATGTCTTAATCCCCATTTTACAGACAGGAAAACGGAGGAACAGAAGACAATGCTCAAAGACAATTAAGGGACAGAACGTCAGGTTCTCTGATCCTCCTGTTATTTTCCTTCTTACTCTGCTATTAAGCCCACTCAGTGAATTTTTATTTTAGATACTGTTTTTTTTTTTTTTCTTTTGGCTATGCTGTGTGTATTGCAGGATTTTAGTTCCCCGAGAATTTCCTAGCCATTTAAAAAACAAAAAAAACAGAAGTTCCCAAATATCAAAATTAGTTCTTCCTGAGCTTCCAACCTCTCGAAGATTTAGAAGTGCAACTGCTTTTGTCCTCTCCTCTCCTTTGAATCGAATAATTTTTAAATTTCATTTTAGTTATCTCCAGACTTCTAGCTATACCTCTTTGCATTGTTTTTATATGATGCTTGCCCTAAGTATTACCATGCTATGCTGTGCTATGCTTAGTCGCTCAGTCATGTCCAACTATTTGAGACCCCATGGACTGTAGCCCACCAGCCGCCTCTGGTCCATGGGAAGTCTCCAGGCAAGAGTACTGGAGTGGGTTGCCATGCCCCCCTCCACGTTATCTTCTCAACCCAGGAATCAAACCAGGGGTCTCCTTCATTGCAGAAAGATTCTTTACCAGCTGAGCTACCAGGGAAGTCCAAGTATTACCATATATATTCTCAATTTCTCAAGGTCTTCTCAGAATATCACTTCCAGTAAAATACAAGACATTTACAATCAAATGTATCAATTACCACCCCTTGACTTCCTCATATGCTATAGTTACCATATGTATGATATACCTACATATATTATTAATCCCACAATGCACTTAAAAAATTTTGCTTCAGGCACTTGTAAGATTTTTTTAAAAATTGAGAGAAATAAATCTTTTACATTTACCTTCATATTACCATGTTAAGTGTTCTTCCACTCCTTGATCATCTATTAAGAATGCCAACTGTTCTCTTGTCCTTAGCACCACAGAAGAGAAACTTTTGGCACTATTAACATTTCATCATTCCAAACCTTTCAGGCTCATGAACATAAATGCAAAAAAAAAAAAAAAGCTTAAAATTTTAGCAATTCAAATCCCAAAGTATTTTTTAAGGACATAACAAGAGGAGTTTTATCCCAGGAATGCAGGATTGGTTTGATAGGAAAGATTGGTTTAAAAGGAAATCATTATTATTCATTATAGTCATTACAATTCATTATATTAATACACTAAAAGAAAACCCACATGATCATTTAAATAGAAGAAAAGGTACCTGACAAAAATATTTCTGACAAAAACTCTTGGCAAATGAGGAAAAGAAATTAACTCCTCAAACTGATAAAGAGCATCTAAGAAAAGCTTGCAGCTAAAGTCATATTTAATGGCGTAAGAATGCTTTTCTCCACAAGATCAGAAATATAAATGTCTGCTCTTACCATTTCTATTCAACATTGTGCTGGAGGTTCCAGCCAGTGCAATCAGAAAAGATAAATAAAAGCAGGAGAAAAAGTTAAAACTTTCTATTAACAGACAATATCATTGTCTATGAAGAAAACCTGATGAGATACATGGAAACAACAAAATACTACTAACTAAATGAGTTTAGCAAGGCTGCAGGATACAAAATCAATTCACAAATATCAATCTTATTTCTATATACTAGCAATGAGTTGTCAAAAATTGGATTTTAAAAAGCATACAAAAACAAACTTGTACACTGAACAGTACAAAACACCGCTGGAATTTTAAAAGGCTTAGCCTTATTCATGGATCAGAAGATTCAATATTGTTATTGGAACAGACACCTCATTGAAGAAAATATACAGATGACAAATAAGCATATAAAAAGACGCTTGACATTAGTCACTAGGAAAATAGAAATAAAAAACACCTATTAGAATAGAAAAATTAAAGAGAGTAAGCCACCTCTAAGTTCAATGGATAGTTTGTTGGGCTTGTAAAAATACTGACAGGAAATTACAAAGCACAAAAAGGAAACCTTCAACCTTTGCAGGTTGAAGGCTATATTGACTGTCTTGATTATGATGGTTTTACATGTGCATAATATCCCCAAACTTCTCAAACTGTATAGTTTATATACATGACTTAAGTCAAACAGAGCTGCTTTTTTATGAGAAAAAGCTCTATCTTTCAAAAGTTTCCTAAAGACAGTCAAATACACATACAGAATATTTTCCTATTTTTATTTGGAATATTAAGATTCTATTCTATTCTCATTAGCATGGCATGCAAACAAGTTCCTATATTAGCATAAATTGTTTTTTTTAGCACAAATGTTTTAACTTCACCTTTTTTTTTTAAACAGCAACATAGTACACACAGTAAGGCCACACAATTCAAGCCACATTGATGGGTGTTTAGGTTATTTCTAATTTGCTATTATAATGCCAAAGTGAACATATTTTGCATATATTTGTAAATAAGTATACACACACAAGCAAAGGGTGCATTCATTTAATACTTTTTGTCCAGTCTCAGGATCTACATAATTCTGTTAGAATTAATGTTAGTTTAGCAAGGTAATAAAATACAAGGTCAATATATAAGTAGCAACATCTGGAAACCAAATAAATACTACTTAAAATAACATGAATAGAAATCAATACCTAGAAATAAGACCAATAAAAGGTACCAGACCTCTACACAGAAAACCACAGCATGGAAATTCCCTGGTGGTCCAGTGGTTAGAACTTGGAGCTTTCACTGCCAGGGCTTGGGTTCAATTTCTGACTGAGGAATCAAGACCCTGCAAGCTGTGTGGCACAACTAAAACAAAATACAACCCACAAAACACAGGAAAAAAATTAAAGATCTAAATAAAAGGAATAGATTGTGTTCATGGACTAAAGAACAATTGTGTGAAGATTGTGTGAATTCTCCCAAATTTATTTACAGATTCAATAAAATCCTCATCAATATACCAGCAGGTTGTTGCTATTCTACTACTGAAATTATCAAGTTGATTCTAAGGTGTATACGGAAATGCAAAGAGCCAAGAATAACCAATACAATCCTAAACAACAAAAAATGGAGGACTGGCGTTACCAGATATTGAATTATTTTATACCTACAGTGTTACAGAGGCACTAGGACAAGACCAATGAACAATAAATGTTGCTGCATCAGTTAAATATCCACACGGAAAAATGTTTAACACCTTATTACCATGCACAAAATAGGTTCTAGATGCTAGATCTAGATATGACAGGTCAAAGATTGCTTCTAGAAAAACAAGTTTAATAATCTTGAGGTAGATAAATATTTCTTAAATAGGACACATAAAGCATTTTACATTACAGGAAAATACACATATATTGGACTACATTCAAATTAAGAACTGCTCAAGATATCATCACGACACTAAAAAAGCAGGGCACAGAAAAGGAGATAACGACAGTAACTATAAAGATACATTCTAAATATATAGATATCCCCCCAAAAATATAAAGATGCCCTTCAAATCAATGACAACCTACATAAAAATAGGCAGAGATCCAAATGTCCATAATCACATTAAAAAGTACTCAGTCTCATTAGTCATCAGGAAAATAGAAATTAAACCCAGAATAAGATATCACTACACATCCACCAGACGGCTAGAACTAAAAACAGGGACTAAACCAAATGCCAGGGAAGATTTAGAGCAACTGAGATTCTCATACATTGTTGTAAAGCAGTAGTGTACTATCAAAACTGTACAACCACTTTGGGAAACTGTTTTGTACTATCTATGAGGTTGAAGCTATGGTTTTTCCAGTAGTCACACATGGATATGAGAGCTGGACTATAAAGCAAGTTGAGCGCCGAAGAACCGATGCTTTGGAACTGTGGTGTTGGAAATGACTCCTGAGTCCCTTGGACTGCAACAAGATCAAACCAGTCAATCCTAAAGGAAATCAGTCCTGAATATTCATTGGGAGGACTGATGTGTAGAACTGACTCATTGGAAAAGACCCGACCCTGATGCTGGGAAAGATTGAAAGCAGAAGGGGGACGACAGGATGGATGACAGGTTGGATGGCATCACTGACTCGACGAACATGAGTTTGAGCAAGCTCTGGGAGTTGGTGATGAACAGGGAAGCTTGGTGTGCTGCAGTCCACGGGGCCGCAAAGAGTCGGACACAACTGAGTGACTGAACTGAACGGATGAGGCTGAAAATATGTATTCCCTATGACCCAGCAATTCCATTTTAAGATGTTTATGCAACGTTATTTCATACACATACATACCAAAAGACAGGCACAAAAGTCCATAGCAACATTATTTGTACCACCCAAAAACTGAAAATACCCATTCATAGAATAGGTAATGGTATACTAATGTAAGATACATCATACATGGCCATGAAAATACACTATCACTGGCAATGATATGGACTAACCCCACAAACCTAATTTTGAGGAAAAAACAAGCCATTTCATTTATGTATGTCTACCATTTACATATGTTTCAAAACAAGGAAAAACTGATCAATAGCAATGATCCAGATACTGGTTCCATTTGTGGGGGTAAGGGGGTAAATTAAGGAACAGGGCATGAAGCAGTCCTTTAGGATGTTGGTCCTGTTGTGATTAAATGGTGTTCCCTTTGTAAAAATTAAAATTCTAAGATGTATCCTCACAATGAAGTATTCTACAAATCTGATCTTTGCTAACTATAATCTTAGCCAAGGTGAAACTGGCCTCTCTTGTTTTGGCTTACATTTCCTTAATGATCAATGAATGATGTCAAATTAAAAAAAAAGTTTTTAAAAGATTACTAGAATTCTGCTAAAAGCAAATTCTGAGGAAATTCAGCAATTACTGTGGTCTGTTATGGCTACAAATATACCACTAATTAACAGAAAAGAAGCCATAAGTGCTAAAATAAGGCCTACCCCAACTCTATAGCACCAGAATTCTAAATGGAAGTGTCTTAGTGCAAGACTCACAAACCATACGGGATGGAAGCACAAGTACTGAGACTTTCAGCACAACTGAAAAAGTGGTCAATGATAGCTTTAGACAGAACAACACTCCTGGACATGACTCATAATGTATGGGTTATACAAGTACACATCCTTAACATCAACTGTGTGAGAAACAAATGCCTGAAACCCAGAACTTTTTCTTAAGAAAAAAAAAAAAGCAGGTTATCTGGAAAACTGTCACAGCACTGCAGCAACTTGACAATCCACAATCACTACTTATTATCTATTTGGATTTTGGCTCTACCTGTCCAAGCTAACCTAAATTGGAAGAATGTCTCCACTTATTCAAAAGACAAAAAACCTAACTTTTAAATTTCTAAATTAAGCTAATAGAAAAAAATTAATCTAGTCATTAATCTTGACTCTTTCTAGATGGTAGCTACCAAAGAGCCCTAAACATACTTACCATTTATATTCTATTTCCTCAAATCTAATGATTTATACTACAGCTTAATTTCTACTACAGCTTTTCAAAAAGGCATGTATCAGTTGCAAACCATATACTGATCTCAGAAATGTTAAAGTGTATTTCAGTAAAACATTAATAGCCTAAAAGAAAAAGAATGCTTAATGGTTTTGAGCATGTGCTCTTCATACAAACCCAACTCTGAATCCTGTTTGACTACTACTAACTTTGTAGCTCTGGAGAAGTTTCTCATTTTCTCCCTACCCATTTTCTTATTGGCAAAATGCAGGTGGAAACTCACCTAATGATTGAGTACTTATGCACTAGGCACTACCTAAATGACAGTGCCTTGAACACAGCTGATACCCAGTCTTAGCTGTTAGTTGTCACTTATCAATCACAAGTCTAGGATCTCAAAGAAATGAGAGCTACAAGACAGGGTTTAATTTTGCTGATCTGGGTTGGATCCGGTATCACCACTTCCTCTAAAAGCTCACAATTCCTTTCCACTAGTGGCGGGGGTGACGGGGGGAAGGGGCAAGATAGGGGTAGGGAATTTAGAGGTACAACCTATATCAATACTATAACTATAAATGGGAGTATAATCTTTAAAAACTGACTATGTTGCACACTTGAAATTCATATTATAAATCAACTATACCTCGAAACAAAACCCAAAAACCACTCCAATGGGGAAAAATAAAACTTTAAATTCAAACAAAAACAACTCCTTCAGTGAAGCTTCCCAGAATTTTACCAGGGAACCCAGTGAACATGTTAAAAATTTCAAAGATTCATCTTTATTGCAAAAATTTTAGCATGCTCACCCCTCTAACTGTCCTAGGATCAATACCATAGCAGCTAATTGGGGACTTTTGTTTTTTAAAACTCACAAACAGCATTCATTTGGAGCAAGAGTGGCAGTGTTTATACTATTCCACCAAGATGCTCTTACAACAATCTAACTTAAAAGTTCATTCTATTCTTCATAGAATGCAGCAAAACTATACATTTGCTTTTCTGGCCACCCATCTCAATACCCAAGCATGGGTATAAACCCATCTATTGTTACTACTAACATTTCAGAAAACCTCTGGGTTTAAAACTTCATTTTTAAACCAAAAAATCAAAATTAAAAATCACATTCAAGTTTGTAATCATCAAGTTCCTATTTAAATCAACTGACCCTCACAGATGACTAAACCAAGAACTGTAAAAAAACAAAAACAAAAACACTGCACCTTCCCAGACCAGACAGAAAGTGGAAAAAGTCACCTTCTGCAGTCTTCACACTTGACTGCCTTCTGATAGGATCATACTGAAGACCTATAACCAAACAAAACTCTCTTTCTGATGTCTCTTCATTGTTTTCTTTGGATGGCAAGCTCTATTTTCTCCATACCTAGACTGTCACATCACTGAAAATGCTCACAGCATCCTGAATTTGCTGAATACATATAACGAAGTTTACATAGGCAACCAAGGAACTCTTATGGTAAGCAAATTCATGTTGATAACCCAAATGAACAGAGAATTACCTCCACAAACCAGACTATTTTGTAAAAAGATTACCTATGTATTCATGTGAACTCTTCCAAGTCCAGGCATCCACACATCAGTGTGGGAGCAGCCTGCAAAACCCTGATTAGCAGCTTCTTTAAAAATCTGCAGTAAGGGTTTTACGAATTCCTCTAATGTTGGACTGAAACGCAGCATACAGTTGGCAAAAATACTGCTGGATAAAGAACAAATCATCTGATTAGCTCTTGGAGGTAGCTCCAGAGAGTATAATTTGTATGTGATCATCTCCAACTATCTGATAGAAAAACAATTCACAAAAATATGACTGTTCATTCTACATACTTATTTTAATAGGAACTACTAGTACATCACTAATCTATTAATTTCCCAAGTCTTAACGACAAAGAACTGAAGTCCAAGATACACTTCTGGCATATCTCACTTAGCAGCGAGTCGAGCACAGTGAAGCTGGTACTCTCATATGTTGCTGATGTGGCTATAACGTGGAGTAACTCTTCGAGGGAAAATACTGGGTTGACCAAAAAGCTCATTTGGTAAAAATAAAAGACATATTTTCACCATGAACTTCATTGATCAATGTAGTCACTAACCGAATGAATGTTTTGGCCAACCCAATAGTACTTACCAATTGCAAAGTTGTTTTCTAACACAGGGAATCTAGAAACGTATCACAAATACACAGGCAACTATTTAAGAAGACCATTAACAAAGACATTTTACTGCAGCAGCATTTACAACTGCAAAGCTGGAAATAAGCTCAATGTTCAAGAGTAGTCAACCCCCCTCCCCCAATCAGGAGTATATCAGTGTGAGGCAGTCATTCAAACGAGATAGACCTCAATGCCTGACATAAAATGATCTATGTTAACTAAATATCTGTACACACTGTTGTATAAATTCCTTACTTAATTACGTAAATTACTTACATCGAGTGTTTCTAATAAAGAGGACCACTGTACTACTATTTCACCATGTGTACGTGTACACGGAGAATCTATTTAATTATTCTTATTCTTGCCACTCATTGGGGCAGGCGGAGAGTAAACTGAGCCTTCAGTTGTACAACTCCAAAAATTGCATGTTAGATGATCCTTAAGTACATTTTGTATTATAAATAAACACTGGCACTTTAATAATTAAACATCACACTGTTACCTGATTTAGAGGAGGGGATACTTGCACTCTTTATACTTCCTGTTTCTCAGAACCAGGTTACATAAACGTAATTCTCCCCCCAGAAACATACATCATTTTTGGGAAACAAGTGATTTATGAAAGAAAAAAAGAAATGAGATCTTCTTCACATTCAGGAAAAAAATATAATCAATGTGTTTAGACTAGAGATTTTATTATAGAAGGAAAAAGGATAGAGGCACAATATGTTTGGCATTTTTAATTTAGGTTTGTTTTATTTAAGTTTAATGTTAATCCATGCTGTGTTTCAGTAAGAACAATACAGATTCTGTATCTGTGGCTCCAGTCAGATATCCAGTAGTACAAATTAGCTTCAAGTTACACATACTGAACAAAAGAGGTTGAGCGAGCGAAGGAGGGGAGGGGCGGGGCCCAGGGGGAGAGGGAAGAAGAAACAAAGAATTGAACACGCATGCAGGCTTTTCCATACCACCTTCAATGCTAACCTGCTTCAGAGGGAGAGTAAAAGTAGGCAAGAATGAGCAGCCACGGATTGTTGAACTGTTACCAGCACCATGCTTTTCAGCGACATTTCAGCAGAGTTTGAAACACTTTTTTACAGCAAAACCATTACAACAAACTCCCCAAAAAACCTTTTACCACCTCAAGCTAACATCCAATTAATTTTAAACATTGGTATAAAATTCAATTTAAACAACTAGAAAAAGGGAAAATGATACCACATACACCTCTATATTGTGATTAACCTTTCTCTTAGATGCTTGCATCACATAAAATTCTAATGGCTTTCGAATGTAATTTCCATTTCTAATGGTGATCTTGCCACATCTGGCAGGAGACAATACAGTAATGCTGAAAAAGCCTCTATGCAGTCCTGTTAGTGTTCTTAAAGAACCTAAAAGCTGGGACCAGTAAAATCCACAGAAATTCACTCTTGCCTTTAAGAACTTTTGAAAACTGTTTTTAAAAAAAAAAAAAAAAAAAAAAACCAACAGGGCAGGAACCTAAATTCTGAGACCAAATGTAAAAGTCAGATTTGGTGGTTCTCAGTGACAATGGGGGAATTTCCAAGAGGGGTGGGATGGGAAGGTCTAGGGTGGTCAGAGATGGTTTCTCTTGTTGGCTTTTATGTCTCACTGATTTTCATCTTCCACATCCTGCAGCGCTTCTTTATTCTGCTCTTCACCTGCAAAGAAGAATGACAATTAATTTATAACCTACTAAACTAGGTTGCTGTGGCACAGACAAAGGTATCATTCCAAGCATAATACTCCTTATATTTGATACAACTGGTTTAAACACAGACAGGCAAAGGACTTCTACCATCCTTGACACCTTAGATGCCTAAACCAAGAGGTGCTACTGGATTAAGGTCCTGAATGATCAACAGGATGGAAAAAAAAATTGATGCATAGTAAAAGTCAATGTTTTTATGCTAAAAAAGCTCTTAAGTGGACAGCCAAGGTAACCATATTATTAAAATGATTTTCAAGCTTTCATGTTTATCTTGAGTCAAAATACTCTTTCTCAATAACCTCACCTCTTCAAGAACCAAGAGTATTTTATAAATTTTTGCAAAATCTAATTGATCTGAAGGTTCATTAGAAAAATTTCAATATGACAACTGAGCAGTAAAATGATTCAAAGGAATTGGAGGATTCTGCTTTTGTAAACGAATATTTTACACACTTTGTATCTTGGACAATCGCACCAAACCATAAACCAAATCTCTCACTCGAGTGGAACAGCATGCTCAAAGTAAACCAGACCACTGAGGTTATTAAAGAAGGGCATTTGGACCAGTTCTCTCATGCCACTTTTCTCTTCCCTTTGAACATGATTATCAATTAGCCTGAGGAATTTCAACTGCACTATGACATGCAATCGAAAGCCAGCCTATTCACCAGTCATCTACCTATTAATAAGCATAAGACAGCCATAAGAAAGCATGCAGGCTTTTGCCAGAAAATAAACAGATAAAAGTTACATTCTTTTGTGCTTTAATAAACCACTAATTCCTAAGTAGTTACTAGTTTGATCAAAATAAATGAAAAATCAATGAACTAATCCAACAATCATGATACTTCAGACAATCCATCCATTCCTACTGCTTGTTAAATTATTCAGAATGGACAAGTGACACGAAGACCAGCTCCCTACAGACATAAAGCGAAACTGAGGAGCACCTTTAAATGGTCTTGTCTGAAAGACCTTGATATGATAAATGCTGTCATGGCAGTAAGGGTAAAGATAGTTTTAGTCATTTCAACATTTCTTTTGTGATAAAAATGTTTGACATTTATTGTTTTAAAAAAGTATTTAAGGCACACAAAAATTTTTTGACTCACATTTAGAAAGACATGCAAAGAAAAGACAAAAACAACCATTTACTGAGGGAAGAAATGATGGACCACCCAACTGTTCTCCCAATGAACAATAATGTATTCAAACTTAAGAAATGAGAAGAACATTCACACTCATTTTCAACAGCAATACACAGCCAAAATACGGTTAACATACATCAATAGAGCACACTCTTAATTTACTTATAAGCAACCAGTAGATTTGCCAAAAGTTCCAAATAACTCTGGCGTAAAAACATTGTCGAAGAAGTCACACCCAACCAGAAGTAGACAGGGGTAGCAGATCATAAATGTCTTAAAAAGTTTTGCATCCTGGGATGTATAACAGGCAGATTTTTAAGCAACAAGATGATGATATGCAGGCATGATTAGTGAAGAACCAAAACTAAAAGCAGAATTCACTGTGCCATGATAATGACTTACAAAGTAGAGTTTTTAGGAAAGGAAGAGTTGGATTTTCCTTTAGGAATCTATATTGTAAGGAGAAAGGGAGGGAGAACAATCATATGAAAGCAACATTACAAGAAAAATAAACCAAGAGCAGGACAAAGGAAAACATCAATGACTTAGAGGAATCAGATTGTGGAATATTTATTACTTTGTATGAACTTTACTCTAAGAAATAATCTGTTCCTTTTTAAGAGGATGAAATATCCTCTTAAAAGGTATACAGAAGAGGGGAAAATGTTTCCTCAGATATGTATTTCTTTGCCCAGTTTCTGGATTGGGAAGGGAGAAGGGAACAAGCAGAGAACACATTTCCTCTCAATGAACTTGTGTATTAAACAGTCCTCTGATCATAGGTTAAAAAAAAAAGGACTGAAATTGTTTGATGAGAAAAAGTGGTGCTCCCTTTAAAGAATTATGTTTGAACACACCCAGACAGACATTAACATTCTGCAGGCAAAAGAATACAAGCATATATAAGTCAAGGTTTGTGAACAACATAAATTTCATGGATCTCTTTGTTTAGAAACCCTCAATTCAAATGGTTTTTTATACCACTTTTCACATTTAAAGTAAAAAAGAAGAAAATAATCCTTAAACTAAGTGCAAGTAACATCTTGACTAACTTCATACCCCAAACTCTTCTACATTCAGCATTGATTCTAAACCACAAAACCAACATAACATGTAACACCTTACACCTTTTAGCAAAACTGGCAAATAGTTTTCTAGTATCAACAATTTGTAATTTCAGACAGCTTGTTTATTTTGCTAAGATTTCAACAGACCACTTCAATTTTTCAAGTTAAACCATGTTTCATAATTCCAAATATTTTGTAACACACCTCTTAAGAGGAAAATTAATCTGTCTCAACGAAATTTAATTAACTGGTCGACCTACAAAGTGATAAGGAATTGATGCAACTGAATTTCACTAGTTTAAGTGTTTAAGATTAAAATGTAATGAAACATTTTGTACAAAGAACATTCCCAACTACGAAAACATAGTAAGTTTAAAGATATTTTATTTTTAAATAATCCATTTAATAAAACATGCTTGATAACCAAGAAAAAGAATATCTTTCATTCTGTATAAATGGAATTACAATCTACCTTAGTCAATTCTTGGTTATAAGTAGTAACAGAAAATCAGACTTTATTTTTTTTTATTTTTGGAATCTAGCAACTTTATAAAAGGTGACATCTGTACCAAATAATGTGTCTTAAAAAAAAATCACTTTGCAAAATCACCTTTTTTGTTGTTATTTTTCACCCTCAAAAAAAAAATCCCGAGAGATCAAAGAGGTATAGCTTACTTTAGGTCAATACCGCTTACCAAACTCTCCACATGCTTTCCTTTTATCCCCTCAAACAGGCAGAGAGATATTAGTCTTCTCTGAGCTGGGGGTGACTATGAAGAGTCCACAGCTATCTGGCCATTCTTCTTAGTAGTTATTGTTAGAATACAATAGAATTTAAAGCTGGAAGGAACCCCAGTAATTAGTTCAGAGATGGTTTAGTTGGTTTTGAGTCCCACAGACTGGTAGTGGTTGCCTGCAGTGCTGTGCTGACGAAAAGTAATCTGTGACTCCATCTGGCTTTGTTGGTGAAGTGTGCAAGTAAGTCACATGCACCACAAATCTCAAGCCAAACCTAGTCAAGTTCTAAATAATTCAGAGAGCTACTGCATTTTAGGAGCAGAGTCCCCTAACTCTCACTTACCATAAGACAATTCTAAAATCTGACTCTGTCCTTCCACTGCCAACCTACATTCCCTGACATCTATTTTCAGATACATCTTTAAAAAGTTATGTTTCCAAATACAATATATGCTGGTCTGACCAAGTGAAACTACATCTAGCCTCAAGGAATACAAAACATGCTTCAGTTTGGGTAATACACTTTTAAAGGATTTGTACCTAAAAATGACAAATGTTGTTTCCACTCCCTGCATCACCAGAGCCAGTTACAAACACTCTTATAATTATCATGTCACACTAGTTTGTGTCCATCTCCCGGTCCAGTCCCCCCACCCTTTCAATGATCTATCATGGGTTAAAAACAATTCTTTAGAAATGAGTAGAATAAAATATTCTTTAAAATCAAGAAACGTGACAAATTTGGTCCTTTACATCTGGAATAATCATTAAGAACCCACCCTACTCCCAACAACAAGATTAAATTTTATAAAATACTCTACTACTATTTACAATGGCAACATCAAAAAACAGAGACTATACCAGATCTCTAAAATAAGGACCTATATGAGCAGGGTGTTTCATCTGTTGTATAGAATATAGAGGGAAATAAGTCTTTTTTTTAGATAAAAGATTTCCACACAGAAAAGATACCATAAATATCTACTTATAACCATCTAAGTTTTAACCTGAGGAATGCCACTCAGCCAAAACAGTGACAACAACAATAAAATATAATTAACCTTAGACCCCTAAGATTGAATCTGAGGAAAGGTAATATGAACTGCTTCCTCTCCCTCCATCTTTCAAAACCGATAGAACAGAAAACTAAGTTTAGCCAATGTTATGACAGGTAAATCTTTAAATCTTTGATTATTAACAAAAGATCTCCTTTTCCAAACAGGCCTTTTTTGTTATTATCTTACAGACCAAAATGTAAGGCTATACTTTGATACCATTTCCTGTAAAGGCAGTAATTAAAATTTGATAGTTTGGAGGATAGGCTGTGAGTCTAAGTTATAGCTTAATGTAAAGAAATCCCAATTTTCTAAGAGTAAATAGATCCAACAACTGAAAGAGACACAATGTAACTTCAGTCTCCTTACCATCACCCTGCATGTCTGAAGTCCATAGTGTCAGATTATCACGTAACAACTGCATGATAAGTGTAGAGTCCTTATAGCTTTCTTCACTCAGCGTGTCCAGTTCTGCAATTGCATCATCAAAAGCTGCTTTTGCCAACCTATGAGAATTCATATAAATGTATTATAAAAAACAAACAAGTCCAAATACAGATTTTAGAAATGATGTAAGTTAAATTTCAGTCTTTTCTTTAGTTATCACTACTAGATACTATTAGACACTGAATGCTTGGGTTTAGGCACTGAAAACAGGTGTAACTACTGAAACTCCTTTCTTAGTTTTGTAATCCAGCAACTGTGGAACTAGTGAAACTTCTGTTAGAGTTCTGACTTGACAGTCAGACCTAATCCCATCCAAGCCACCATCAAAATGTATGCATATGAAAGGTATTTCCAAATTCTAGTCAGTTTAATTTTATTTAATAAAGTTTTAATGCGAAAGAAAAAATTCCGGAACAGTATCTCACAATTTAATTCAATAAAACTTAATGTTAACAGAGCAAGAAAGAAACCCCACAAACATGTGATCACATAAGCAACTTACTACAGGTAAGAACCAAAATTCACCTTTACTTTTGAGTACTGTGTACTATGTACACCAAGTGGCGCTGGGAACAGGTAGGAAAGAGCAGAGAGACGTAATGTGAGTCCACAATGAACTTTTTAAAACCACATAAAAATAGAGGGAGTGACATAGACAGCTACTATAAAATAAAGATGAAGTGCCAACCTAGAGAAAGTACTTCAGGGACCCAAGAGGGTGAGCAAATTAGGAAGTCATACTTGAACTTATCTTAATGGGTAGAAAGAGAGCACAAATGGCATACTTCACATTAAAGCAAAAGCTCAGGAAGGACTGAAGCTGAAGCTGTGTGTGCAACGGCTAGACTAGAGAACGGCAACGAAGAGTCAACCAATACTACCCCTGAACAGCCATAGCTTCTGCAGTTAAGAGATATTACCTGCTTGGACACACTCAACTAGCCGTTTAGAAAGCTTTTAGATGAATTAATATTTATTTTTCATTCAAAAGAATCCATCTGACAGCTGGAAAATCTCTTCTTTCAGGGAATATCTGATTCCTACATATCCAACAACACTGAGGTTACTTTGTAACACTTACTCCTATTGTATCATGTATCTAAAATAGGCAAATTCATAGAGAGTATCCGAAAATCAGGCAGAGGTGTATATAGTGTTCTTGTTTAGTGCTAAGTTTGTTTCAGGTGATGAATAAGTTTTAGAAATAGATGCAACAGACAATATCATGGGTGTACTTAATGTCTACCCACTGCAGTACTCTTGCCTGGAGAATCCCATGGACAAAGGAGCCTGGTGGGCTTCCCTGGTGGCTTAGCGGTAAACAATCTGCCTGCAGTGCAGGAGACCTGGGTTCAACCCCTGGGTTGCGAAGATCCCCTGGAGTAGGATATGACAACCCATTCCAATATTCTTGCCCGGAAAATTCCATCAAGAGAGGAGCTACTGTCCATGGGGTCGCAGAGCCAGACACGATTCAGCACACATGCATACCCACTTAATGTCACTGAATTGCACATTTAAACACAGTACGATAAACTTCATGTCGGGTATACTTAAGAAATAAAAACCCACGTACATAAATTTTACCCCCTTAAATTTATGTATCAAAATTGGGAATAACCTGAAGTATAAATGGGGTAACACTTTTAAATACATCAATAAGATCGCAAACTTTATGACAGAAATACAAACAGTATGCATACTAAGAGCATAACTATATTGAACACGGTACAAAAACTGAAAGCTAATATACAAAAATGAAGACAATTCTATTATGAAAATCCCTCATTCCTTACTCCTACTCTGTAACAACATTCTTTTCAATCTACCCATCAAATTTTTCCTCATCGCATAATTATCCTAACTACTATCCTAGTGAACTGAAATAGGTCTGTCTTTATATCATCCAAGACAGTTGTGTTAAAAGCCAAAATTCTTCATTACAGGGCCAGGCCAAGGAAGGCAGCCCCAGGAAACAAGACAGAAAAACAAATAGCCATTTTTTTTTTGGTAACCTTTTTCACTTTCACAGTCAAGAGTTTTTTTCTCTTTAGAGACTTACCTGCAGGCACGGTCGGGGGAATTAAGAATTTCATAGTAGAATACAGAAAAATTGAGAGCAAGACCTAAGCGGATGGGATGTGTTGGTGGAAGTTCTGTCATTGCGATGTCACTAGCAGCTTTATAAGCCACTAGGCTGTTCTCCGCAGCCTCCTTCCTGTCATTCCCTGTGGCAAACTCAGCCAGATACCTGTGGTAGTCCCCTTTCCTAAAGCAAAGCAAAACAGAACAGAACAGAACAAAAACAGAATTAGAGTAATGCTTTTTAAAATAAGTTGTTAAAAAATAAACAAATAAAAAATAAAAATAAAAAATAAAATAAGTTGTTAAAAATTTTTCTCTATTACATAAAATAAAGTTGGGATAAAAACATAAAACAACAGATGTATATACTTCAATAATTCAAAAACTCAGGAATGACTCAGATTTCACATTGCCAAATATAAGCAAAATCCTAGGAAAATTAACTGAAAATGTTCAAAAATCAACAAATTTTATCACTCAATAGACCGAATTAAACATAGAAAGTGGTTCCAAAGAACAGCACAACAGTTTGTTAATGAAATAAAAAAACAACTATATAAAATGTTAAGACTGAACTGTGCAATGCATTGCTTGTAGCTAGTGGGTATGCCTCACACAAACAAATGAATATATATACAGGTAACACAAAATCTAGTACATTTTTTACAGCAATCATCTGTCATCTTAAATGCAGTAACACTGATTATTCTTAGTAGTGAATTTGCAAATGAGTATTCAAAAACCAAGTCTTGAGAATCACTCCTCTTTTAACCATCCTTCCAACGTTAAATAAAATGTTGAAAAATCTATATGAAAAATTGATGATTCTAAGAGAGCCAACATTTAATCTGATTTATATCTTCCCTTCTAGTATAGAACCTACATTTTATAATAGAAAACCTTGGACTCGCCAGTGTTAGCTGCTGGAATGAGGTGTTTGTCCAGTACATCCAGAATGTCACAACAGATTAACTTTAGCTCAGTCTCAACCTGGAAAAAAAAAAAAAAAAAAGCCAAAAATTATTTAAGAAATTACACAAATTATCACATTCTATCTCTGGTTTGGAGAAGAGAACCATACTAAAGAGAACATATATATCCCTCTCCAAACCTCCTTTTCCACTCTTGATACAAAAGCAGAGAAAACCTGTCTTCGGTTTATGTAAAGTACTTCTTCCTACATGCCATCAGTTATGTGATGGGGGTGGGGGGAACAACTCACAGTTCAGCTATAGAATCACAGTTCAGCTATAGAAGTAAGACGGTGATTACTACTTACTGAATGCAACATATTCACTAGCTTTTTTTTTTTTAAACTAGCTTTTGTCTCCACTTACATAGGAAAACAAAGATCACTATATTTGACCAAAGATAACTAACTTAAAGAACTTAGAAGCCGAGTGAAAACTTGAACCCAAGCAGCCTGCATGGCTAGGCTCACAGTTTCTAAGGGATGGAATAAAAACTCAAAGCCAGGCATTTTGCCTCTGGGACTCATATTCCTTAACCACTATTATGCTCAACTGTAAACCACCTTACTGATAGATCCATAACCAGCTATGACATCAAAAGTCTACAGACTGAAGTAAACACTGCCACTTCTTTCAATTTGTTTATCATGGCAAAAACATGTACTACCTCCACACATACATTCCCCTCTCAATTTTCTGTTACTACAATGTCTTCCCTGGTAGCTCAAATGGTAAAGAATCTGCCTGCAATGCAAGAGTCCCAGGTTTGATCCCTGGGTCAGGAAGATCCCCTGGAGAAGGGAACTGAAACCCACTCCAGTATTCCTGCCTGGAGAATTCTGTGGACAGATGAGCCTTAAGGGCCACAGTCCATGGGGTCACAGACAGTCAGACACAACTGAGCGAGAATACTTTCACTCTTTCACAATGACATTGTTTAACCTTTCCAAACTCATTGTGTGCCCTCTGCAACCTTCTTTCCACTGTAAATAATTCTCCTACTCACTCTTCTATAATCTCGTACTGATTCTAAGTAAAACCAGCTCTCTCCTGAACGAACTACCTTCTTTATGGCTTTTCAAGTAGAGATAGATTGCTCTAAGAGGAGGGTGATTTCTGAATTCTCTTAAGTCCTCACTGACTCAGGATGACTGTTCTAATACTCCAAACCCTTCATCTCTTGGAAGCTCACCCACTATGTTTTAAAATATCAATTTCTGTCATCAATAGATCTCTGCAGGCCCTTCACCCACATTCACTGAGCATCTACAGCTTACCTCTCCAATTCCTGGTATCACACACCAAGGCATTATCATGTTCCTTTCAATGTAGTTCTCCTTGATCTCAACTCCATGACCTTTATTTGTGCACTCTTAACTGTACTATTCTAGCCTGGAATTTTTAAGTTCCAATATTTTACTACTGGATTACAACTTTTTTTTTTTTTTTTTCCAGTTTCTTTACTCCTGTTATTTATACTTAAGAGACACATCAAGACCTCCAGTCTCTGACCCTTTCATCTTCTCCCAATTTATCACTTCCTCTCTTTGCTTCCTGCTTCTTTTCCTTCTTAGCCCAAACCCCACAATCTAGCACACAGACTTCTCTCTTCAGCACTCTCAACCTCCTCATTTCCTCATCTCTCTGGAACACCAACCTGTCTACTGACAATCCATAATCTTTGTTCCAATGTGTTTGAAGATAATGGTCACACTGGTACCAGCTCACCACCTTCTATGTGATCCCAGGTACGTTAATCACTCAGGACACCCGTTTTTATCTAGAAACTAGAACAACATCTATTCTTTACAGGGTAGTTTAAACATTAAATACAGTAACTTGCACATGTATTTTGCAATTTAGAAATATCTCATGTAAGTCAGCAAATGCTGTTTCCCCTTTCCCTCTATCCACCAAATTCACTCCATGCTAACTTTGTGACAGTTTTTTTAGTTCTTCTCACTGTACTTTTAAGAGTGTGTTTAGAATCAGTTTCTCAACACTCAACAGTGGGGGGCTACTCTATGCATAATAGGATGCTTAGCAGTAACCTCATCTAAAATGTCTCTACCAAATGTCCTCTGAGGAGCAAAGTCACTTCTGGTTTGAGAACCACTGCTCTAGATTAAACTTTCTTGACCAAAAGCCACAGCAAGAAAAACATTACATATCAGCATATACCCACATATAATAAGTGAGATAATAAATTTACCAATATCTGATGCCCTCTGATATTTTCTATTATAAAAACAATGACTAGACCGATCTTCCGTAAGGATATTAACTGTCTCATTTTTGTACCCGTATTACCTATCAACTGATGTATATAACAGGCAAATGAACATTGGTCAAATTGTCAAGAATGGTAATTTCAAGTTACTCAATGAAGTATTTTGTAGTCACCACAATAGAAACAATGATTAGTTTTCTACTTGCATGGTGCTCTATGCAGCTTTCAAAGAAAAACAAGTCTTCTCCTCTCTCCTAAAATACTGTACAGCCCGTAATTCTCAACCCAGATGAGGAAAAGATGCAAATCCAGTAAAATATAAAATATACATTACATAGGTATACAACAATGTGTGTACTAGGCTATGGTCTAAACAGTCTAACACCTAAGACATCATTCTTTAAAGCTATCTAGGATATGACAAGATGTGTCTAGGATAGGCAGGCCACCCAGGACCTCAGGCAGTAAAGAATCTGCCTGCAATGGAGGAGACCCAGGTTCAATCCCTGGGTTAGGAAGATCGTCTGGAGAAGCGAATGGCAACCCACTCCAGTATTCTAGCCTAGAGAAGCCCATGGACAGAGGAGTCTGGTGGGCTACAGTCCATGGGGTCGCAAAGGAGTGAGACACAACTGAGCGACTTTAACACTGAGATGTAACGATCTCACCATTTGCCGATATTCCCGAATCATCTTTAGCTTGTCCTCGCCTCCCTTGTTCTCCTCTTTCTGTTCAATGCTGCTGATTATTCTCCAGGAAGCTCTTCTAGCGCCAATCACATTTTTATATGCAACAGATAGGAGGTTTCTTTCTTCAACTGTCAACTCCACATCCATCCCTGCTACTTTCTTCATTGACTCCACCATTTCTGTAAGTGAAAAGTAAAATCAGACCTTACAAACTAAGTTTTGTTAAAACATCCCTATCACAGAAAATCTTTGTCAAGCTAATGTAAAACAAAAGACAAATTTTTAGCAAAATAACTTTCACAATCATGAAACTAGCATGAGCAAAAAAACTAAAAAAACATGTAAAATACAAAGCAAATTAAGAGCCCAGAACAAGAAGATCTAGAATATAAATTGTATGGAACCAAGCTGACTTCATACAGTACCAAGTATAATTTAGTATGGCTTGGAGGCATCTCTCTCATGTAAGTAAGAGAATTAGGCATGTATACCTACCCATTTCCGAGTAAAAGTAATTCAGCTGGCCATTTAGGACAAAAGTTTTAAATTTACAGGCTCTAAAATGCATTTTTCAAAAAAAGTGATAGAAAATGCATTTTTTCTCAAATTATTTCCCAACTAAATAATACTGAATTCCTACCCCTCCCCAAAAAAAGTCATGGGAGCAAAGGGCATTCATTCATACAGCAAACATATAGTTAGCATTTTTGTTAGTCACAAACTTCTCTCTGGATTTTCCAATCCTTCCTCCTCTAGAAGGGCACTGTACACCTCCTATGAATTCATCCATTTGGGTGGTTCTTACTTGTTACCACTAGATGGCGAGCAAACAAAGAGGCCCAGATAAACCTTGGGAGATTTTGAGTACAGGAAAAAGTAATCAAATGCATGTGAATGCAAAGGAAAAACCAAAGTCCCCTCAAGAAACACTAACTGAACAAATTTATTAATGAAGGGACTTCCCTAGTGGTCCACTGGATAAGACTCTGTGCTCCCAATGCAGGGGGCCCGGGTTTGATCCTTCATCAGGGAACTAAGATAGGCATGGGCAAAGAAATAAATACAAAGAAATGTTGCAAAGAAGTAAACAAATATATTAATGAAAACTATGGTTTTGAAATGAGTAAATGTCATTATTACCATGTGACTCTCCAACTTTACGGAGTAAGAACTTTTGGTAATGACATCCAAGGATCTGCATTTTACAAGCATCTTTAGCATACACTGTATGCATAATAAATACATAATAATTATATGATGAAGATGGTGGCTTTATGAAACACTGCTTAATGATATGCTAAATTATGTGTAATCCTATGGAATGATCTGTTTCCAAAAATTATATTTCCATAAAGTATATCAGGAAGTTAATATCAGGAAGTTAATACTAACATTAAGATGGTATGATCTCTAGAAAACAGTGCAGTAATTTCTTACAGAAACTACTTACACCATAAAACTATACAAATGTCCAGAGCAACTTTATTCATCATATTCAAAAGGTGGAAACAACCCCAATGTCCATCCATACAATGGAATAGTACTCAAGAATAAAAAACAAACTACCGATACAAGTAACAGCATGGATGAACTTTTTTTTTTTTTGGATGAACTTTAAAAAACACCATGCTAACTGAAAAAAGCCAGATCTAAATGGACTATGATTCCACTTAAATCAAGTTAGAGAAAAAACTGTAAAAACTATAAAAATAGAAAGGAAGTGGCTATCAAGACATGGGGGTGAAGTGAGGGGCTGATGAGCAAAGGAAATTTGGGGAAAATAGAATTGTTCTATGGCGGTTACACAATTGATCACATTTACTAAAACAATTTTATGTGTAAAGTAGTATGTTATAAAATCTTACATCAATACAGCTGGATTTTTTAAGGCAATTCTGAAGCTTTAAAAAAATATTAGAAAAAAATTAATTCATTTGTGGGAGCCTGAAAGCATTCATTTAAAACATCCAATTTTTTTAAACCACAGCCATGGAAAAAAATACTGGCAGTGTTTAGGAGTAAAGAGGGTATCATTTCAAGCTCACTGCCACACTAGTTCTCAAAAACTAACAAACATGCCTAAAAAATGAAACAGTAATTCACCTAAGTTGCTACCAACAAAGCAATTTAAAAAGTAATCTAGGGTGCTCGCTTCAGCAGCACATATACTAAAATTGGAACGATACAGAGAAGATTAGCATAGCCCCTGTGCAAGGATGACACCCAAATTCATGAAGCGTTCCATATTTTTTTTCATTTTTTCATATTAAAACAGTTAATATCTTTGGAATTCAAAAAAAAAAAGTACCCTAGGGCTAAGGTAAAGGTAAAAGCTAAGGTTACTAGGTAAGGAATCCACCTGCCAACGTAGGAGACACTGGTTAGATCCCGTGTGCTCTAGACGGGGAGCCACAGCTGCCAAGCCCTCTCACTGCAACTGCTGAACGCCGAGCGCCCTAGAGCCCATGCTCTGCTGCAAGGGAAGTCACCAAAATGAGAAGCCCAAGCACCACAAACAAGAGTAGCTCCTTCTCCCCGCAACTAGAGAAAAGCCTATGCAGCAACAAAGACCCAGAACAGCCAAATATATAGAAATTTTTAAATAAAATTAAGTAAAAAGTAGCCTAGGTACACCAACAAAGGACCATAATTCTTTTAAATTACAGAGCTTTACAACATTACATATGGAAAAACATTACTCAAATATCTAAAAATTGGGATTCCCTGGTTAACTCAGCAGTAAAGAACCCACCTGCAATGCAGGAGATGCAGGTTCAATCCCTGGGCTGGGAAGATTCCCCTGGAGAAGGAAATAGCAACCCACTCCAGTATTCTTGCCTGGAAAATTCCAAGGACAGAGGACCTTGGTGGGCTACAGTCCATGAGTTCGCAGAGAGTTGGACATGACTGAGCAACTAAACAACTACATACATCTATGCCACACTTTATCTGTTCAGTTAATGTATTTTTGTACACTGACTTCCCACTTTTTATCTATTATGAATAATGTTCCTATAAACATTCATGTAAGAATGCACACAAGTCTTTTGAATATATACTTAAAGACTGAAACTATAGATAGGGTCAGCAAGTGAGGATGATTCTAATTTCTCCATAATCTCACCAACACTTGTTTCCTTTTTTTTTTAAGTCGTCCTAGTGGGCATCAAGAGGTATCTCAGATTTTGATTTGCATTTCCTTGATGGCTAATGATGTTGAGTATCTTTTCATATGCTAATTGGCTATGTGTACAGGCTCTTTGGAAAATATCCATTCGATGCTTTGCCAATTTTTGAGTTACCTGCTTTTTAATTACTGAGTTTAAAAGCAGGGAATTCCCTGGTGGTCCAGTGGTTAAGACTCCAAGCTCCCAATGCAGGGGGCCAGGGCTCAATCCCTGGTCAGGTAACCAGATCCCACATGCTGCAACAACAACAAAAAAAACACCCTACACGCCACAACTAAGACCCGGGGCAGTTAAATACATTAAAAAAAAAAAAAAACAGCCGTTACTTTTTAAAAGCCCAACACTACTTACAGCTCTTTGCCCTCAGAAGCGTTTCCGTCCCAGGAGGAGTAAGCCTAAGGGCGGCATGAGTAAGAGGAGGAAAGAGCTTCACGCCACTGCTAGAAACCTTACAACCAGTGCTCTGCACCAATTTGTGAAAACTATGACTACAGTGAAATTCTCATGTCACTGGTGTCATCCTTAACACCTTTTCACATCCTCAGCATCCATTTAACACCAGCAATAGAAACATAATCCTAACTACAATACACCCCCACCAAACCATGTGAAAACCCTATTTATCCAAAATTCTAGACTAGTCACACCCAAAACCTCAGTCTTAAAACAGCAGAGGATTAACACCAGTTGAATTCACATAAACTTCTCAAACACAATTAGTATTTCATGACATCACCTTTGCAGCAACTATTAATGAGATCTCAGCATTTCTTGCATGGAGGGAGGCTGTCAAATCTCTCTGCAGCAGATATGTTCACAATTTATGTGCCAGAGAACAGCAATTCATGGTCAAATCATTATTTGTGGAGGCAGAGTTTAGTACATGAGGTTTAGGCAACAATATACAATTCCTGGGACTCTTGATAGTTGGGGGACAATGGGTAGCTGACTGAAAATCACCACTGTTATAGAAACTCTGAAATATATAATTTATTCCTCACAACTCAAAGGAGAGCTGAACCAAATACTAAGCTTGTTTTGTTCCAGGTCACTTCTCCTTCACTGAGTAACAGCCTAGTCCATCACACTGAAGCAGCTTGCCCCTATTTGTTACTGACTACCCTGCTGCGTAAGCTAAATCACGTCAGTTGTGTCCAGTCCTTTGCAACCCTGTGGACTCTAGCCCTCCAGGCTCCTCTGTCCATGGGATTATCCCCGCAAGAACACTGGAGTGGTTTGCCATTTCCTCCTCCAGGGGATCTTCCCAACCCAGGGATCGAACCCTGGTCTCTTATGTCTCCTGCATTGCCAAGCGAGTTCTTTACCACTAGTGCCTCCTGGAAAGCAGTAAATGCCTACACTACATTCAAGTAATATTCACAATTAATAAAACTATAGAGAGACTCATAATATTATATGATCTGATCTTGAATCCTGTACATGAAATGACTAAAGAAGACCAAAACTCTTTCATAATACAAAGTCAAGGCATTTGGGGATATTCTAAGAACTTGGTATACGGTATTCTAGAAGCCTTATGGATTCACCTGCTATAGATTACCCAGAAGAGGCACAAAGTATGTGAATGTGAAGGCTATAGACTTGTCTTTTATATGGAAAAGTGACAGGTTGGTGGAAAAAAAAGGAGGGGGTAGGAAATAAACCCATCAAAGCAATCTGTAACAGAGGACAGAAAAGTGTCATTTTAAATAATAACCAGATTGGATTTCCAATCAAGAGCCCCTTAGGGTATAAGGTATGTTTACAGAAAGACAGTCAACAGGGGAAAAAAATCCAGCTCTTCCTTTTACCTATTTAAAAGACTAAGATGGCCTACCATTTCACACTACTATTAAGAAACCAGAAAACAGGTGTTGGCAAGAATGTGGAGAAATTGGACCCCGTGTCCTATTAGTGGACATGTAAAATGGTACAGCTGCTGTGTAAACAAGTATGGTGGTTCCTTGAAAATTTCTGAATAGAATTACCATAAGACCCAGCAATTCCCCCTTCTGGGTAAATACCGAAAAGAACTGAAAGCAGGGTCTTAAAGGGATATATTTGGGTATTTTTATAGCAGCATTATTCACAATAGTTAAAACACGGACGCAACCAAGTGTCCATCAATGAACCCATCAATGAATTAATAGATAAGCAAAACATAGCATACACTTGCAATGGACTATTAAAAAGGAAATTGTGCAATATGCTACAACAGAAATGAACACTGAGAACAGCATGCTAAGTGAAAGAAACCAGTCACAAAAAGACAAATACTGTACAATTCCACTTATATGAGATACTTAGTAATAAAGTATAATGTTAGTTGCCAGAGGCTGAGGGGAGAAAGTAAAGTTACTGTTTAATGGATAGTTTCCATTTTACAAGATGAAAAGAATTATGGGGGTGGATAGTAACGGCTACACAAAAGTATGAATCTATTTATTTACCACCACTGAACTATACATTTAAAAATAATCAACATAGTAAATTTTGTTATTTTGTGTATTTTCTCTCTTCCTACACTAGCGCTCGGGCGCACACACAATGAAGATAAACTAAGTAGCTCTGTCTCAAACTCTGTAGTCCCCCTTTCTCAATGAAAAGTAATCCAAATGACAGACATGATGATAATAGCAGAATTTCAATTAACTGGGGAGTGGTGAAAAGAAACTCCTCCATAGACCCAACATGAGAATAAACTTAAGACAATAAATTTATTTCTAGCTTACATGAAGGCAAGCTTCCCAAATTACTATGTCAAATGGAAAGAATGCAAAGTTATCTCAGGGGTGACTCAGAACTATCACTGGAAAGCCAGAGAGGAAAAAAGCAAAGTACCTCTGCAAATTTTAAAACTCTGTAAAATTCACCTTGTTGTAATGATAAAAATCACCTCAGTAAAAATCTCTCTAGACCAATTTTTAATGATCAGGCATGGCTGTTTGAAATTATTAGTCTAGGATCTATCAGAATGTATTTTGTATGTATACATCTAAACTAACAGAGAAGTGTTTACGCCCCAAAGATACATTAATATTTCTATTAAATGAGAGTACTTTTTCAAAAGAGAAAGAATTACCAGTGTAGGATCTGTACTTTTCAATATAACGCCACCATTTCCCCCACTTAGTTATTTTTTAATTTACCACACGATGACTATTATCTTACACTTTACAAAATAAAAATTTTGAAATAAGGATAATACAATAAATAAAAAGGAATCACCAACACAAAAAGTCATTCTTCACTACATGAGAACAGCAAGGGGTAGAGAATAAATAAGTAATTTCCCAGTTGCTGAGAAAAAGTTTTGTTTGGCTGTGCCTCATAGTGTGTGATCTTAGTTCCCTGACCAGGGATCAAACCCACACTCCTGCTATCTTAACCACTGGACCACAAAGAAGCCCCAGTGTCAAAGAGTTTAAACAGTTTAGAACATTCTCATCTTATGATTATCGGGGAAAGGTAGGATATATGAAGATAAATGGCTCTTGTACCATACACAGAAAAAAACATTTGTGTCATCTGGGCTAAAAGAGGGAAAGAGAACAGCAGCAAAGGAAAACCTGATGTCTGCATTAGGGGGAGGGAGTTGTTCCCAAATGAATAAAAAGCAGAAAACCAGACTTGTGTCAGCAACAATATTTAGAGTAGCTAGGCTGAGGACAAAGAAAGAACTAAAAAGCCTAAGATGAAAGAGCTCCAGTTGGCCAAAGAGCTTAATGTGATGAATGTCTCCCTTAAAATCTCAATACTTAGTTAAGAGATATGGTTTAGAAATTAAGGGATGAAAACAAGGAACTCCACCACAGACTAAGTTTGCACAAAAGGGGGGAGTGTTATACCCTTTAATTATTCATTCACATTGAGGCATGCCACGAATCCAAAATGCCCTTCATATGACAGCATGTACATACTTAACCTAACAGCCAAAGGATGATTTCATTCATTTTTAGAGAGTCTGGCATATAATCTCGAGACAGATTGGCCTCCCCTAAGACTCTGGAAAGCAGAGAGGCCTGGATGTAATCTATTTAACATCTTAAAACTGAAAGTACAAAGAGAAAGTCAACATGTTTTCAACCTTTCTGAACTGCAATCGATAATTCTGTATTCTCAAAGGATAGAACAGGTGTGCTTGGGAACCAAATTATTCTCCAAGTCTCAGAGCCTTGACACAACAAAGGTTTCCTTCTCACTCAAATGTTTGGGAAAGGCCACCGTTTTTAAGCTGTACCATTTGGTACTTCAGGCTTGGTACTTCAGTTCAAGAAGCAAGGGGAGAAACAAGTAATCAGGAAAGGGTTCATCACTGTCTCTATACAGTTAGACAGACAAAAATTTTTGCTCACATTTCACTGGCCAAAACAACTCACATGACCTCACTGCTCAAGTACAAGAGGTTGGAAGAAGCGGGGAGGGCATCCCACAGAGACTCAGTATAGCTCTAAAAAAAGCCAATGAAACCACACTAAGATTTTTAAAAAACTGTCAAATCAGACATTACTTATAAAAGCATATATACAGATCGAAATTACAGGCAATTAATTAATGCAGATAACAAATTTTGCCTATGGTTAATGACAACAAAAGCAACAATTTAAAATGTCCCAAGTTACTGTATTTGATAAAAAAAGTTCCAAGTGTGTTGGGAAAAAAATTTCCAAGATACTAAATCTAAGAGGAATTTACCATATACTGTAGATCTTTAAGTAAAAAGGAAGAGTCACAGAAAATGACCAATTTACATAAGAAGCAGTCTTCACTCAGATACTTCTGATCTCAAAAAACCAATGACAGTATTTCTACAGAAAGTTACCTCTCATAAACATGAGAGGTTTCCCTGGTTGTCCAGTGGTTAAGAATTCGTCTTGCAACGCAAGGGACACAGGTTCGATCCCTGACCTGGGAAGATCCAACGTGCTTGGAGCCAACTAAGCTCGTGTGTCACAACTACCAAGTCCACGTGCTGCAACTACTGAAGCCTGTCTGCCCAGAGCCTGTGCTCCACAAAAGAAACCACCACAACGAAAAGAGTAGCCCCCACTCTCCATAACTAAAGAAAGCCTGTGTGCAGCAACAAAGACCCACCACAGCCAAAAACATAAATCTATTTTTTTTAAAAAGCAAGTTATTTATGTGAATGTCCAGGTATTATGCTGCTTTCAGATGATCTGATGGACTCATGACTTCTATGAAGTTTCTGTGATTCATTTCTTAGTAGTAATGACCATTAATATTTAGGAATAGGGACTTCCCTGGTGGCCCAGTGGCTAAGACTCCGAGCTCCCAATGCAGGGGCTCTGGGTTCAATCCCTGCTCAGGGAACCAGATCCCATGTGCCACAACTAAGACTTCACACTGAAGATCCCACATGCTGCAGCTAAGACCTGGTACAGCCAAATAAATAAATATTTAAAAAAATATATATATTTAGGAATATACAGATGGAGCCAAAGTTTCTCTAAAACTACCCTTTTCTGCATCACAGTGACAAATACACTACTGGCACCAACAATTATGTACCATAAAGCATAGAAAAGAAATTTGATTTGAGTAATTTTAAGGGCAGGTATTATCGGTTAACCATCAAACAAATTCAGTATGATCCCTAAGGAACATGGTTTTTGACAGAGCTATATTTTCATAAACCCATCAGATTAAGCTGGTTACAAAATATATTCTGAGAACGCAAAAGTGACTTATATAGGCAATTGAACATTAAAATCCCTGCCAAATTTGACAATTTAGTTTTACCACTAATAATTCAGCTACATCACAAAGTCTGTGATACATCACTTTAAAAGGTTTTTTGCACTTTCATGAGTGTGCTTCCAAATCACTGAAGACTTCTATGCAGTACCGAAACACAACTTAAGATTCTACATTACTCAAAATAATAACTCAGTCTATTGAAAATTTCTTTTCTTTTCCCCATTTATTTTTATTAGTTGGCGGCTAATTACTTTACAATATTGTAGTGGTTTTTTTCATACACTGACATGATATCAGCCATGGATTTACATGTATTCCACATCCCGTTCCCCCCTCCCTGAAAATTTCTTAACTGAGAATTCCCAGGCAGTGCAGTGGTTAGAACTCCATGCTTTAAGTGTCAAGGGGCTGAGTCTGATCTCTGGTTGGGAAACTAAGATCACGAACCACAAGATGCAGCCAAAAAAAAAAAAAGAAAAAAAAAAAACCCTTTTTAATTCCAATAGTTAATAATGTGGAAAAGATCTAAAAATACAGTAAGAAGCTGATGTGTGTAGTTTTAGGAGTCTTCTTCAATCACTGACATGTTTCTAGAGAAACAAAATGCTACTGTAATCACTAGTTATCTTTCATTAAAACTGACCAAAACATTGACACGTTATCTTACACGTATTAAGAAAGAAATATTAAAAAACTAATCTGAGTAAACAGTTTGGTCAAGATTTGGAAGCCATTTCTGGGATTTTTCTTTAAACAAAAGTTTAAATGGCTTAAAGCAGATGGAACTAAAAATGTGACATCTACAAGTACATTTTGTGTTGAGTACCAGAAACAAGCAGGATGCTGAAAACAAAATAGGGGGTCCCGGGAAACCTCTCAAAGGGGTCTTATTTTATTCCAGTATCATTTTTACTATTCTTGTCATAGCTACATGTAACTTTGACCTATATCACTTAACCTTTATGAACCTGTTTCCTCACCTACAACTTGGAAGATAGCCACCACTCACTAGGTTATGAGGGTTAAAACAAGACTGCATCATAAACTCCCTGGCACCTAATAGAAACTCAATAACATGCTAAAATCTTTTTGTTTGCCTCTTGTAAGATTTTAAAACAAACAAACAGGAATCCAGGAAGATGTAAGCACTTGGAGTGTTGACAAAGCACTTGACACAGTAATGAGCTAAATAAAGAACACAGAACTTAGTCTTAATGGCATCTAGAATGGAGAATCCTTTCCAAATGATATTCAATTTACTTCACTCAGATCCACCAGAGGAATCACTGTCTTCATAAACAATAAGACTTTAAACTTCAAATGACTCCTTAATCCATGGGCTGCACAATGTATGTTGTGTTAGCAGGCAAGAAAATAGCGTTAATTTCATTGTACGTCTCCATCAGAGCTCTTGGGTGACCAGGTGCATTGTCAGTGAGCAGCAATATGTTCAAAGGAGTCTTTTTTCTTAAGCAGTAGGCCTCAACAGTGGGCTTAAAATATTCAATAAAGCATGCTGTAAATAGACGTGCCAAACATCCAGGCTTTTTTGTTCCATTTATAGAGTGCAGGCAGAGTAGATTAAGAGGAATTTTTACGGGCCCAAGGATTTTCAGAAATCAAGAAATGAGCACTGGCTTCAACTTCAAATCACCAGCTGCATTTGTTCCTAATAAGCCTATCAGCCTGTCCTTTGAAGTCAGACACTGACTTCTCCTCTCTTTCCAGCAGAAGGCTATGAGACATATGTTTGACACTGGTCTTCAAAGTTCTTCCATGGTAATTCAGTAACAACTGCCCACAGAAGTAGTTAGCCTGATAATACACCTTTATGGGCTATCAGCTGGCCCTCACGTTCCAACTGATATTTCCTTCACCAACAAAGTAAATCACTGGCTCCTAAATCTTTTGTTTCAGGGTCCACTTCTAGAGAAACTCAAACTAAGAAGCTGCAGTTGAAGAACATCATCTATAATCCTTCATACAGGAGGTGCAGTCTGCAGACAAGTAACATCAGACATCAGCTGGCTTATGAAAAAGCAGAATCCCATCCACCATCACAACTCTCTGGTTATAATCTCTATTTAAAGACGACCTCTGGGTGATTTGTGTACCAATTAATTTAAAATTCAATGGTCTATAAGGATTACTCTCAAATTTGCAGACTTTATGATTACATAATGCATTTTTATAAATGTTCTATTTGTGCTTGAAAATAATGTATATTCTCTTACAGTTGGGTATATATTTTCTTTTATGTCCTTTCATTCAAGCTTGTTAATTGTGTTGTTCAAAGCTTCTACACTTGTTTTTGTCTGCCTGACTTACCATTTACTAAGAGATGTTTACTGAAACCTCCCAATACAGTAATAGGTTTGTCAACTTCTTCCCACAGTTCTGTCAATTTTTACTATATACACTTTGGAGCATTATGTGCTTTGTTTTATACTCTTGCTGAATTAAACTTTTTATCATCACAAAAAATACACACAGAACTTAAATCTAAATCTAATAAATAAAGCCTCTTGTACAATCTGGCTTCATTTTTTTTTTCTGGCCCAGACAATTCCATTCTTAGGCCTCAGATGCTTCACCCCATATCTTATTGCTTTGATGATACATCTAAAGCAATCTCCCTCTCCCACCATCCAAATCTTATCCACCCCAATGAGTATCTCATCTATTAACACTAGGAAAACTAAAAGTGAAAGTGAAGTCGTGTCCGACTCTTTGCGACCCCATGGACTGTAGCCCACCAGGCTTCTCCATCTATGGCATTTTCCAGGCAAAGTTCTGGAGTGGGTTGCCATTTCCTTCTCCAGGAGGAAAACTAAACTCCTTTTACTAGGAGTTTTACTCCTCTGTATTAGGTATCATAAATTATTTTATCATTCACAATGTGGAACATTCCTAAGAAATGTTAAATAAATACCTACTGATTAAAAAGTACAATGAAAGGAAAAAAAGTACAAGAATGGATATCTAGGAGAAATCTTTAGGAATGACTGTGCAGAGGAAGAAGTGAACTCCTAATCCTACCAACTAATCAAAACATAATATGAAAATACAGAGGCAGATACAGGAAAAAGTGACAGAAATCAATAAACTATATTAAATTAAGGGGGAAAAATAGTCAGAGGTCCATCCATAAGGTATGCAGTGCCACTCAAAAATAAGAATTGACAATTTTTTTAAAAACTAGACAAAAAACTATGCAGTACTGCCACAGAATTTCCCATATTCTCAAACTCAGGGTCTCCGATAATTATAATATTTAACTCTGGAAAAATGGCTGAGAAAGCCTCTAAGAAGTGAGTTCTACAAAGTCATCTAGTCAAATCCAACTATATACCTGAAGTTTGTATTACAGTTGAGTACCCATCAAATGCCTTAAATTTTTAATTTTTTTAAATTATGAAAGTATGATAACACATTTACAGGAGACTAGGAAAAAAACAGAACAAGCCTACATATAGTTCCATTATATATCAAATGCCATAAGCAGCACTCTCAGTGACTCTAATTCAGTGACATGTTTGAAAAATGATCTATTCCAGTGATTCTCAACCCTGGCTGTACAGTAAAATCTCTTAGAAAGGTTTCCTTCCTTAAAGGTAGACTGACAAAGGTGAATAAATGAGAAATTTTAAAATTTTCATGCTAGACTGGTTGAAATGGTCCGATTTTTATTTTAAAAACTTTTCTTATATTCAAAATGCTTTGTTGAGGGGAAAAGGCACATGGCTGAATAACATATAATGACTATTCAATAAAAGAATGTAGCATATTATGTATATATACTACAAATACGTATTTATTTTAGGAAACATTTTTACACAACATCTCTGAAACCCAGACTTTTCTTAATCAATGGTACATCTGATGTAGTTAGCATCTTTTACAGTAGTAAAAAATGAAGGAAGAAGAACCATATTAACAGTATATGTTGGGAAGAGGAAAAACTGACTTGACTTAGCAACTGGTCTAAACCCAAGGTCAAAAGACCCACCTGAAAAGCCATCTACCAAAAAGATACATAAAGAGAAAGGTTGTATCATTAAGTTCCTAGAGCTTCTAAGCTTCAGTCTCATATCAAGAATTTACAAACAGTAGTATTTTTCTCATGCGCAACACTTTAATTTTTTGATTCCTTGATTAAATAAAATAACCATGTGATCATATTCAACGGTCATATGAAAAAGCTAGAGGATTGAGGAATAAGCTCTAGTTAAGACTTCAAAGCTAGAAAGAAACAAAGACTGTCACAATGGGTAATGGGAAAGGAGACACTTCTTTAAAATATAAAACAGAAAAATTCCAAAATAATAAATGGAATTCTACTGATTATACTTAAGGAATCATATTAAAACTATATAATCTAATAAATCCGAACAGTTTCTTACAACTGAATTTTACTGTGAAGTGTAACACTGAGACCAATTCTTGTCTGGAAAGAACAATGAGGATAGAGTCTTTCTAAATTCTCTTTATCCTTGACAACTAGCAAAAAAAAAAAGAAAGAAAGAAATTCCGTTCATGTTATTTGGGGGGAAAAGCAGGATTTTATACACCTCTTCTCCAAAATGATCAAAATACCCAGAGTCCCTATGTTGCATAGTTCCAAGAGAACTATGTGACAGTGCTGCATTAAAAGAATTGCAAATGCAGCAAATCTGAATCCATTATCCTGAGGGAAAAACAGACCTAGAAAGTGGAAATAGGTAAAATTGACTAAATTAAAAAAAAAAAAAGCAAAACCAATCTCTGAGGGAAAATATTCACGGACACTCCCTCACTAATCCTGGTGCTTCCTTAAAAGTTGATGTCACTTGGGGTATATTGAGGCCTCACCTTGCAGGCCTTCCAATCACCACTCAACATTACGCTAGATCATAGAAAATGAATATTACATAATTAAGTGAACCAGTAACTCAGCTGACTGGAGTAAAACTCAAAGTTACAGGCACAATCCCCAGCTGAAATTAATTTCTCTCATAACTACTTTCGTCTCTCTTCACTAGAAAATATACTCAAGCCTACGTACTATACTCTTCTGTCTTCTTCCTATATGAAAGGTAACAGAATTAAGCCAAAAGACAGTTCAAAGCAACCTTTGAGTCATAAAATTAAAATGTAAGGAACAAAATAAAGCAACTGGTTTGAACTATTGTTTACATACATATAAATATGAAAGTGAGTGGAATATCAACTTGGAAATGAAAAGACTAGCTGAATCCCAGTGATCCCCTACTGTCACTTTTCCTAAGGTCCTTAATCTTTATCTGTAAAATAGGTAGTACCTTCTCTGCAGGGTTGTTTTTGAGGACTGAGATAATAGTAAGCACCTGCAATAGCTACCAATAAATAACAGATGGTATTAATATAGGATTTTATTATCACAGTCTACAAAATATTTTTTGAGGAAAATTTTGTTAATACCACTTAACTCTAGTTAATTAATGAAGAAAAAATGTAGCTTTCTACAAGTCTTTGATATGGGACAGGGGCCAGCACCAGATATAATGCCCTACAATTATACCAAACACCAGTGTTGTTATTGACTAACTCAAATTAACTCTTAATTACACATGCTAACAGAAGAGTACATCATGAGAAACACCGGGCTGGAGGCAGCACAAGCTGGAATCAAGATTGCTGGGAGAAATATCAATAACCTCTGATATGCAGATGACACCACCCTTATGGCAGAAAGTGAAGAAGGACTAAAAAGAGCCTCTTGATGAAAGTGAAACAGGAGAGTGAAAAAGTTGGCTTAAAGCTCAACATTCAGAAAACTAAGATCATGGCATCTGGTCCCATCACTTCATGGCAGATAAGATGGGTAAACAGCAGAAACAGTGGCTGACTTTATTTTTCTGGGCTCCAAAATCACTGCAAATGGTGACTGCAGCAATGAAATTAAAAGACGCTTACTCCTTGGAAGGAAAGTTATGACCAACCTAGACAGCATATTAAAAAGCAGAGACATTACTTTACCAACAAAGGTCCGTCTAGTCAAGGCTATGGTTTTTCCAGTGGTCATGTATGGATGTGAGAGTTGGACTATAAAGAAAGCTGAGCGCTGAAGAACTGATGCTTTTGAACTGTGGTGTTGGGAGAAGCCTCTTGAGAGTCCCTTGGACTGCAAGGAGATCCAACCAATCCATCCTAAAGGAGATCAGTCCTGGGTGTTCCCTGGAACGACTGATGCTGAAGCTGAAACTCCCAATACTTTGGCCACCTCATGCGAAGAGCTGACTCATTGGTAAAGACCCTGATGATGGGAAAGATTGAGGGCAGGAGGAGAAGGGGAAGACAGAGGATGAGATGGTTGGATGGCATCATCAACTCGATGGACATGGGTCTGGGTGGACTCCAGGAGTTGGTGACGGACAGGGAGGCCTGGCGTGCTGCAGTTCATGGGTCACAAAGAGTCGGACAGGACTGAGCAACTGAACTGAAGAGTAATTCTATAAAGCATTTATACAGGGACTTCCCTGGTTGTACAGTGGTTAAAAATCTGCCTTACAATGCAGGGACACAGGTTTGACGCTCGGCTGGGGAACTAAAATTCCACATGCTGCAGAGCAACTATGCCCATGTGCCTCAACAACTGAAGCCACAACTACAGCCCTCTCGCACTGACAAAAGGTCCCACACGACACAAAGATCCCATCTTGAGTGCTGCAACTAAGACATGTCTCGGACAAATATTTTAAAAAGTAAAAGCATTTATACATTCACTCCAAAATAAGCCCCTTGAATGGACTTTTTGTCTGTTTTGTTTACTGATGAATCCCAAGTGCCTGGTACATACTCTGAATACGAAGGCTTTTCAAAACACAATAATCTTGACACTCAAATGTGTACCATTTCTCTTATTCACACACCAGCCTAAACAGAGGAGCCTCTCACTCTAAAATGAATTCATATCTTCTCTTAAAAAAGAGTAAAAAATTTTTAGCCTTGGGAA
This sequence comes from Odocoileus virginianus, assembly GCF_023699985.2. Lineage (NCBI taxonomy): Eukaryota > Metazoa > Chordata > Mammalia > Artiodactyla > Cervidae > Odocoileus > Odocoileus virginianus. Next base: position 21,328,704 of record NC_069690.1, read on the forward strand.
TTCCACTTTCACTGGCAAGGGCCTAGGTTTGATCCCTGGTTGGGGAACTAAGATCTGATAAGCCATGCAACCAGTCCAATAAAAAAACTTACCTTAAAAAAATTTTAAACACTCTTAATTAGTTTCTGGTAGGTAGAAAAAAAAAGGCATGATTTTACAATTTTGATTGCAGAAAGGTTATCTCTCCCATTAGTCTCAATATTGACAGGGGGGGGGGGGGAATCCCTCTTAATCTACTCAAAACAGATTTCTCCTCTCAGAATTTAAGAAGATATTCCCTCAGGCATGCAAACATGTCTATCTGTAGCAGAACCAAAAAGATAAGATGAAGAGGAGGTAAAGGCAGAAAGAAAAAGACTGGGAAAGTAAATGACCAAAGGTACACATGGGAGGGGAGGGAAAAAAGAGCTCACAGTCTAAATCTTTCCATAATTTCTGCAGAATTTCACACAAAACTTTCATAGTGATGTATTTTATTTGGCTGCCCTGGGTCTTAGATGTAGCATGTAGGATCTTTAGTTGCAGCATGTGGGATTTAGTCCCCTGGCCAGGAACTGAACCCATGCCCCCAGTATTGGGAGCTCAGGGTCTTAACTACTGGACGACCAGGAAATTCCTAGAGTAACTTGCGGGGCGGGGAGAGGGGGGTCTACTCTGCACACACAAAAAAATTTTGTACTAATACCTTTTGACAAACTTACAGAAGCAAAATCATAACTGTCCCAAGTGATATTTTTATAGTCAAAGGGCATGTTTTGAAATCTTCATGGTAATCCTATCATAAATATTTACTAATTTATAATTTAGCCCATTATGGGCAAATTAATTAATCACACACACTCACACAGGACACATCTCTACAACACAAGTCATAATAGCCATTCCAAAGTCCTACTGTATCTTTGAACCAAGGACTTAGTAGTATTAATTCATAGCTTTAATCAGAACCCACTCACTGCCCAAGGCTTACACTAAGCCTTTAGAATCACTTCTCATGAAACTGGTAATAATTTTTCCTAGTCAGTAACCTAAGACTGTTAACATGCAAATATTTTTAACGCTGATCTATTTTTATTTTTTTTAAACTGTGGAACCTTTCATTCCAAACCCATACACAACAGGTACTGCTAGGGAGATCAGTATATCCTCCTGGATATTAACCTGAAATTAATACCAAAGAACTGCCAGGGAAGTCCCTCCTACTTCCCTGGCAGTCCACTAGTAGGGGGCACAGCTTCCATCTCTGGTCAGGGAACAATCGCACATGCCATGATAGGGCCCAAAATGAACTACATATCAGCTCATAATGGCCAAAGAATAGCTTTACATTGCTTAAAAATAAATTTGGACAACCTTCATCTTCTGGATATGTAATTTTAAAGAGAGTTAAGATTAAGGATTTTATTTTGAAAACCTTTACACAAATATAACTTGAACACTAAATCCATGAGAATACACTTGCTAAATATAACTTAAGAAAGGTTATTCTCTAATATTTAGTTCTGCAGCAAAAACATTCACATCATCTCTGACAGTGGGTAATACAAAGTCTTCACAATTAATACTACTACCTTGTAATTATACGTTGTAGTATACAAAACCCCACAAGTTCATTAACACCCTGTAAATTAGCATGCAAGGTAGACACTATTAATCTCCATTCTACAGATGGGGAATTCAGAATGATTCCAAGGCCTCTGCACAATACCACATCTGCCAAAGCATGAAAGTCATAATTCTTATTCATAGTAATGTGTCTCCTTGAAATTTTACACAAAGAGTTCAACAAACACATTTCATACTGCTTTAGCTAGATAAAATCCTACCCTAATCACAAATTAATAACTGATCTACCCAGCTACTGTAATGAACCACTGGAAGAGGGACAATAAATTCAAAATTAAATTTCAAAAAAGATCAATCAGCGTAATGATCATGCTTTCTAAACTATTCAAGATTTGGTGTTCTTTCTAAACTATTCAGGATTTGGTGTTCTAAACGTAACAGTCCTAACAAGACTCAGGTGAAGACTTTAAAAATGTTATTTGGGCAACTTCCCTTGTGGTCCAGTGGCTAAGGGTCTGTGCTCCCAATGCTGAGGGCCCGGGTTCGATCCCTGGCCAAGGAACCAGATTTCACATGTTGCAGCTAGGAGTTCGCACGCTGCAACTAAAGAGCCCCTCTCCCACAACTAAGACCTAGTACAGACAAATAATTTTTTTTAAATGTTATTTGGAGAAAGTTCTGAACATCAGACAGACGATGCTGCTAACACCTAAGGCAAGTATTTTTATACAAAGTCTAGCTCAAAGTAGACATATATAAAACCAACACACTTGGCTTTGACACTATCAGTCAAATTGACTAGTTGGTGTGCCAGCAAGCTCTATTTTCAGCAACTACCATATCCATGACTTTTCTAGCTCCTATTTGGGGGAAAGGGGACTGAGAAGAGGAAAGCTTTCACTTTGCCTTTCATTTGTCTTAACATTCTGCCAAATGATAACTTCATTGGAAAGAAAACCAATATTCTGGGGGTTCAGATCTAAGATCTTGGTGGTAGGGAGATGGACAAAGCTTAGGGAACTTTCTCAGTGAGACAAACTAGCAGCGCAGCAAGAAATGGTCTTCAGTAGGATGATCATGGGATTCCCAAGTGGCTCAGTGGTAAAGAATGCACTTGCCAAGGCAGGAGACACAAGAGATGTGGAGTTCAATCCCTGGGTAAGGAAGAAACCCTGAAGGAGGAATTAGCAATCCATTCTAGTATTCTGGCCAAGAAAACCCCATAGACAGAGAAGCCTGATGGGTTACAGTCCCTAGTGTACCAAGAGAGTTGGATATAACTGAGCGCGCACATGCATGCATGCATGCATACATATACACACACATATACACAAATACACACAGGATGATCACAGGTCAAGTTTGCAGCTCAAGACAACCCATTTCAGCATGATTATGAATTCTCATCCCTTCATTTCAAGGTATCTCGATTTGTATTATAAATTATAATGACCCTTTTATTATTATGGCAGTTGTTATCACAATTTGGTCAACTTAAATGAACTTCTGAAACTGTTCCTAGGAGTGTGACCTGCATGAATATTTCATAAACTCAAACAGTAAAAGTTATCTGAACAAACCAAGTTGTCAACTTCGATATATCAGTATGTAACTGTATCAAACTGTTAACTGATCATTTCAAAAACAGTAAATATATAATTTTGTTTCCCATTACCCCTTAACAGATTCTGTTTGACAGCTAGCTAAGCTACTATTTGTAACATTTGTGAATCATTTGCCAACTTCCCTGCCCCAAAATTTCTGACTGTGTCATTAATTTAAGGGTTGCATCCATTAAGACTAGGGTGAGGGGCAGACACCTTTTAAAAGTACTTTATAGAAATGCATGGCACTAAGCTATATCCCAGTACAGACATTGTGATAAATGAAAAAAATGTTAATACCAACACTTAAATTACCTACAATCCCTCACTCTAGCTTCATTCACGGTGCCTTGTTTTTGAAAGAAAACAAAAGGTTACAATGGATATTAGTCCTCACAAATACCAAGACATATTATGTGAAGTAACTGCTTAAAAAAATAAGAATACTCCCTTCCCCCACAAGGCACCATCTGATTTAGTTTCACATAGGTCTTTTGTGAGTGGCTCAGGAGAAATAAGAGTACTGGCTGGTCTAAAGGTCAGACAGACAAATTCTGGCTTTGCTATATACTTGCCAACTAGTCATGTGATATAGAAAAAAAAATTTTTTTTTAATCACTAAATCTCAAAATTCTTTCGTGAACCATAAAATAGAAATAACATTACCTACATTCAGTATCACATGAAAGAAAAAATTTTGTGAAGGTAGCCTGCGAAATGTGAAGTTCTATATAAACGCAGAATTTTATAAAGTTTAAAATTTTAACCTATCCTATGCCTGTCATTACTGTTTAAATACACATACTTTACTGAAATATAAGGCTGAAAATTTCTGCAAAATAAGCCTTACAGACCTTCAAAGGAAAAAAAAGATGCTTTCAGATCAACTTCTTAAAGTACTTGAAACTCATTTGTAAAATTAGATACATTAATTTACTATGATAAAATTTCACTTGCTTTACCAGGTTAAAGAAATTTTTTAAATATTTCATACTTCCTTGACCAACCTATTAAACAACCATGAAAAGACTGTATGGGCTTTCAGTAGGTTTGCCTGCACTAAATCCAAAATTTGCTCAGTTTAATTATTTGTGTTCCTCCCCATACTAGAATTCATATTGAGGCCTTTTCATACAAAGGTGAAGAGTGCCTAGAAATGTCCACAGTAAGAATTTACCCTATTACCATCTCAAACTGCAAAGATTCATGATTTCATTCTATTCCATAGTTTTGTAAACCAATAGACAGAAATAATGCCCAATATGCACAATACTGTACTGTGCATATACAAAACTATAGTGTACATGAACAAAAGTATCACAAAAGAGCAACTGCTTTAAATACAAAAACCAAAAGTAGGAGGAATTTTCTAACTGCATTATCCAACTCTGAGTGTTTATGATTAGGTAGCAGGAAAAAACATTCAATCAAGTTAGTTGAAACAGCAACAACAAAAATTACTGCCATAGTCAAAGGATTGATACTTAGCCTGTGCTTTTAAACTCATTACTAAGTTAATTTACCCACCCTTTTTCCCTAACAAGCTGGACATTAAGCAATTGATTCAAAAAATGCACCCCACCCCTCAGAATAAGTCAGAGATGGGGCTCTGGTGTCTTAAAAGGGGGCGCTCTCAAGCACTCAGAAAAGATGCATTCCTGGTGTTGCAGTCACAGATTGAATCAAACGTAACCCATCAAAATTTTACCCCGACCTCAAGTGGAGCTAATCATCACACGGAGAAGAGAAGTGAGCAAAGGACAAAACCAACAACTACCCTACAACCCAAATATAGTTTATGCGGACCCCTCTATTCTCAAAAAACGTAAAAAGTACTCATTTCCCCACCACTATCCCTCGTATGGTTCATATACATGATGTGAAGTTTAAGACTTCAGGAATGCTAAAAGATGATCCGCTTAATATGGCTATGAATGATATAAAAACTATCCCTGACACTACTGTTGTTACGTAACAGAAGGCTAGATTTAATCTTGAAAGTCGACCGTCCTAGCCCCAAACTTCTGTACTTTTTCTGTCTGCAATCCCAAACTGTCCCTTTCCTGAAGGCAGCTTAGTTCGTCCTCCAGTACCATTAAATAGTCTCTATCAATCGATTCCAATTCTCCAGTACAGAATTAAATGATGCTACCAAAAAGGGTAAGTATTAGGTTCAACATAATGTGCAAAATAAAAACAAAGTATTGCAGAAACAAGAAGAAAAGCCAATATTCATACCCAACTATTCCAAATCAAATCGTCAAATGTACTTTTCATCTTCCCCATACTTGATAAATTGTTTGATAACTAAAACCACGGAATCATTTTTTGTTACCACAAACAAAACTGAATTATTGCACCCAATTAAGGAATGGACACAGGTACAGACTGATTCCAAATGACTGTCTTCCTCTTCTTCCTTTCCAATGAATCCCTTCCAATTGTGTACCCAACAGTCAAGGAGTCCCGCTCCACCTGGCAGACCGCACACCCCAGACGCCACCCGCCACCACCTTTGGATCTTGAAGGACAGTTAACCAGGGCTAAGGATGTGGCTATCCAGTCCTGTGTTGAACAACGCTCAATTCCAAAATATGATTTCACACTGAATTGTCACTTGGAAGCTACAATCACGAGCTTCCAATCAGTTTTTAAAACAAGTTCTTAAAAAAAAAAAAACACTTTCCTTTCTGGTGATCACAGCAGTTTTACTCAAAGACTATAAATCCCTACAGAAGAGAAAACATTCCAATATAATTTAGAGTTTTTTCCCAAGGGTAGTGATAGATTAAGAGGGGAACTTACTTGGGGCAAGAGGAGAAGAAAAAAACTTTTATTACAAGTACACCTATGGTTGTTTTGACTTTTAAATACTAAAATAAAGACAAATCTGACCTTGAGCTGTACTTCCCCATCATATTCCCCTCCGCCTCCTAACAAGAATCTTGTCCAATATAAAGAGCAATTTAAGGATTTATGAAACGAAATTTAGAAATCTTCACTAAATTTTGAGTTAGAGGTCTTTTCTCCTAATTTTCAAATTCCCAAATCCTAATGATGACACACATAGACTAGCCCTGAGGGTATTCACGTGACCAAAGGCATTCAAGTAAAGTCCCCACACAGCCTTTTGAAGTGGCTTGATTCAAGATCAATGATACCTGAACCCAACCATATCTCATCCCACAACAGCATTAAAAACATAAAAACCATGTATATGATTTTTTGTTTTGACAATGCTAGTTTAACGGATGTGGAGTCAATTCAAGTACCAAGGTCCAAAACGGGGGGAGGGGGACCCAAGTCGGGAGGGGCAATTTTAAAAAGCAGCAGTTTGGGACTGACCGAACAGACACAAGGGCCATTTCAATAAAGTTCTGAAAAATGACTATGGCACCTTTAAAAACAAAGAAGCAACGAAGAGGAAAGATTGTTCAAATCTGTACATATAACCGTTTATTAAAAATGGAAGGAAGAAAACAGGATCTGCCGAAATCCCTTATGTTCTTAATAGAAAAACCCAAGTCTGCTGAGTGCCTTGGGATTGGCAAAGATCCCCAATGAAGGAAGAACACCCATTCTAAGCCAGGGGTGTCAATCAAAATAGGCACTAAACGTTATTTGAAAAAACTTTTATTTTTCAACAGGTCATTCCATTTGTCATAATGCTGCGTATAAACAGGAGAGTCATCATTTTTAAATACCGGTAGACTGAGGCACAGGCATGGGAAAGGCACTGAGAGAGTCATGAGCTCCTTGTTTCCTGTTCCATGTTCTACAGTTTATGGAGCCCAGAAAATGGTAACAGAAACTTCGAGCTCTGCGGGGTAAGTCTGAGGAGAGGGAGCTTGAGAGACGTTTTTCTAGAGCTCTCTAGAAAAAGGCGAGATTGAACGGGAAACCTAAAAAACGCCACTACAAGGTGTGCCGGCCTAAGGGAAGGAAATCCGATCGTAGCATCTCAGCTGGCCTCCGCCCAAGGATGAACTGCAGTGATTCCCACTCTCTTCCTCCTTCCCCCACCCCCATCTAAGGCTGCCCCCCACCACAAGCCCGGAGAAGCCCTCCGCTCGTAAGGGTTCTCCTTTGTGAGACTCCACAGCCGCCGCCCCACATTGGGCCTCCGGGGAAAAGCCACCGCCCCCACCCGCCATATTTCCCCGAAAGGCGCCCGCGCTCCAGCTCCCGGTCGCCACTCTCCCCCATGTGGCGGGTGTTTCTTCCTTCATCACGCCACCCAATTGTTCACCACGTCCCCAAACCGGCCCAGAAGCTCCCCTGGGGATTGCTCGCCCAGAGAAAGCACCCGCCATCTCCTCCCCCTCCCCCGCCCCAGGACTCGCCCTCCCCCCCAGCCGCCATTTTACAACCAACTCCTCCACCCCATGGCCTTGGCCTCCTAGCTCTCTTGTGTCTGCAGGTGAGGACGCCCGAGGAGTCAAATTGCTGGGCCTGGAGCCTCCTACCGCTCTGGGAGCCCACGGGCTATTTCCTGCTTCCCGAATCCACGTCCCCGGGCCGGGCTCGGCGACGATGCCGCCATTTTGTCTCCCGCTCCCGGCCTCTGTGGGCGGCGGCAGAGGGTCCGAGAATTCCAGCCCCCCGTTGCCCCCCCAACTCACCGTCGTATCGCTCAGCCTGCTCGGCCAGCTTCGCCTGGTACACCAGATCCTCCCGATCATCCATAGCGGCAGCGGCTCCGGCAGGGTCTGCGCGACGGATGGAAGCGGATAGCGTCTCCGACTCTCAGCCTCTCGCTCCGCGTCCGGACAGGAAAAATGGCGGCGCCTCAATCCGGGACTTCCGCCTGCGCACGCGGACAACTGCTCAGCTCTATGGCAACCGCTCCCTGGCAACTGGCGCGGGGGGCGGGTCCGGGTGCTCCGCGCCCGAGGAGGTTGGAACCAGCTAGACGCTCCTCCTCCGGGAGCTCAGCGGGGCCGCTTGAGGCGGGAACTGCTTCTACGGGGAAGGAGAGCGCCCCGAGGGAGCTAGCGAGGCCAGATGAGGCCGGCCTGGACCGCTCCAGAAGACACTGAGCGGCAGAGCCTGGACTGCGGGCAGAGAAACCAGAGGCTGTGAAGGTTTTTGTAATGACAAGCCATCCTCTCTGAAAGTGACTCCTCTCCTGTTTCCTCAGCCAAGCTCAGTCCTGGGCCTCATTCAGGGCCCTGCTGTACCTAATAGGGGAAGCAGGGGTCCAGTTTTCACACTTCACCTTCACACTTTGCGGTCTTTTTCTGTTCCTCTCCCTTGGCCTTCTTTTTTCCCCTTAGGCCCGCCATGGAGTAGGAACAGAAAAGTTCTCAGAAAAGTCTGGTCTGGAGTCCAAGGTGCAGAAGAGTAGGGCCGAGATGAGAATGAGGTCCAGGAGGCAGGAATGGAAAAGAATCCATTGGTCTGTACCCCAGTGGATTCCTAGCACCTTGTACTGAGTACAGTATGCGGTATGTTGCAAGACTAAAGCTCAGGTAATTAGAATGTAAAATGTGTGGTAAAGCCTGCAATAAATGTAGAATAAGGAGACTTCCCTGGTGGTCCAGTGGCTAAGACGCCACACTTCCTGTGCAGGGACTCCGTGTTCCATCCCTGGTCAGGGAACTAGATCCCACATACAACAATTAAGACCCATTGCAGCCAAATATGTTTAAAAAAATTTTTTTTATTGTGGAATGAAAAGGTTGGAATTATGAAGAACCCTGGATGGCAAGCTGAGATGTTTGCACTCCAGTGGGCACAAGGAAGCTATTTGTTGATGATTTTGCATGGAGGATGACACCATCATAATTATTCTTTAAGAAGGTTATTAAATATTGTATAGCAATGACTAAAGAACAGGATAAATTATCAGGCTATTACATTAATGCCACTGAAAGGTAATAGATGATAGCAGTGAAAATAGGAAGGAAAGGACAAATAGAAATAGTACTTCACACCAAGGAATATTACTCAGCCATTAAAAAGAATTCATTTGAATCAGTTCTAATGAGATGGATGAAACTGGAGCTCATTATACAGAGTGAAGTAAGCCAGAAAGATAAAGACCATTACAGTATACTAACACATATATATGGAATTTAGAAAGATGGTAATGATAACCCTATATGCAAAACAGAAAAAGAGACTCAGATGTATAGAACAGACTTGTGGACTCTGTGGGAGAAGGCGAGGGTGGGATGTTTCAAGAGAACAGCATTGAAACATGTATATTATCTAGGGTGAAACAGATCACCAGCCCAGGTTGGATGCATGAGACAAGTGCTCGGGCCTGGTGCACTGGGAAGACCCAGAGGGATCGGTTGGAGAGGGAGGTGGGAGGGGGGACCGGGATGGGGAATACATGTAAATCCATGGCTAATTCATTTCAATGTATGACAAAAACCACTGCAATGTTGTAAAGTAATTAGCCTCCAACTAATAAAAATAAATGAAAAAAAAAAGCAAACACACTAAAATCAAAAATTATTAATACCTGAAAAAAAAAAAAAAAGTACTTCAGAGGGAAACCATAGGAGTTTGTAGCTAATCAGATGTGAAGATATTGGGAAGGGAAAAATATTAAAATTAACCTTCTACCTTCCCACCCTGAGTCACTGGGATAATAAGTGGCAGTACCATTAACAAAAAAATAAGAAACTTACACTTCTCTGGTGGTACAGTGGATAAGGATCCTCCTACTAATGCAGGGGACAAAGTTTCAATCCCTGGTCTAGGAAGATTCCACATGTTATGGAGCAACTAAGCTCATGAACCACAACTACTGAGCTCACGCTTTAGAGCTCATGATATGCAACGAGAAGGCACCACAATGTGAAGATGGTATACCAAAACAAAGAGTAGCCCCCTACTAGCCCCAACTAGAGAAAGCCTTCGAACAGCAATGAAGACCCAGCTCAACCAAAAAAAAAAAAAAAAAAAGGAATGCTAGGAAAATTTACTGATGGAATGCAGAGGAAGACGAGTTCCTTTTATCACATGTTGGTTCTCCGGTTTTCAAAGATCACTCAAGTAGAAATAACAGGCATGGAACTGGAAAAGGGGACTGGCATTTCAAGCTGGAGGAAGGCTATGATGGAAGCAGCTAGAGAATGTGTGGAGGAGGAACAGGACAAACAAAACCTTGAAGAATGCTTACTTTTAAGTGATAGGAGAAATCAGAAGCCAGCAAAGTTCGGCTCCTTAAGCCCCTTCACTTTTGTCTTATAAAATGTCAACAATGAATGATTAAGGGTCAAAAGACCTGGACTCTAGCCCTAATTCTATAACTAAATAAATATGTGACCATCAGAAAGTTATTTCCACCTCTGAGCTTTATGTCAATCTGCGAAGTTAACTGGAGACCGTATGTTAGGCTACAAAACAAGTCTTAACGTTTAAAAGACTGAAACCACACAAAGTCTCATACTGAAACTAGAAATCAATAAGAGAAGGAAAACTAGAAAAATTTCAAAGATGTGCAGAAAATCGATAACATTCTGTTAACTAACTGATGGGCCAAAAAAAAAATCACAAGGAAAATTAGAAGATACCTTGAAATGAATAAAAATGAAAATACAATATACCAAAAAGTATGAGATGCAGCAAAAATTAGGCAAAGACGGAAATTTATAGCTGTAAATGTCTAATTTAAAAAGAAGGATCTATAAATGAAATGGGAATACTGCACATGAAATAGAAAAGTGAAATTAGATAAAAAATCATATAGTCCAGTTACTAGTTTATGTTTTCCAATTTTTTTTTATGTCAAGCCTTTATCAAGTAAAGCAGAAAAGCTTTTGTGTATACACATATATAAATATTATGTAAAAAATACATATTTTAGAAAATTTATGAATTTTTGCCTAGCTAAAAAATTTAGGACATTTTGATTCCACTTGTTTGACTTAGTATGAATAGAATGCTGCTGCTGCTGCTGAGTCGCTTCAGTCGTGTCCGACTCTGTGCGACCCCATAGACGGCAGCCCACCAGGCTCCCTTGTCCTGGGATTCTCCAGGCAAGAACACTGGAGTGGGTTGCCATTTCCTTCTCCAATGTGTGAAAGTGAAAAGTGAAAGTGAAGTTGCTCAGTCGTGTCTGACTCTTAGCGACCCCATGGACCGCAGCCTACCAGGCTCCTCCATCCATGGGATTTTCCAGGCAAGAGAACTGGAGTGGGGTGCCATTGCCTTCTCTGGAATAGAATGCTAGGTTTCTAATTAAAAATAGATATGCAACAAGCAACAAAGGATTACTGAATAGCACAGGGAACTATAGCCAGTATCTTGTAATAACCTATAATGGAAAATAATCTGAAAAATAATATTATGGGTATAACTGAATCACCTTGCTGTGCACCTGAAACATTGTAATTCAAAGAAAAAAGATCCAAAAGAAAAGATAGATCTCACATATTAGGAAGCCTGAGTCATTGGTCCTACATTCACGTACTTCAAAGCTTTATTAAAAATATCTGGATCCCCATGAAGCCCTGCTGTACCCAAGTTTACCAGGAGATTTGGGTAGGAATGGAGTTGATGGGTTTTATCATCTATAAAATCAGGAGTACTGATAAAAGAAAGCTTTGAAATCTTCTAGTTCAGCGCCTACTCATGGTCATCTTTAACCAGCTTTACTCGGAAAGAACATCAGTCTGGTTGTAGATTTCAGCAAGCTGTGTCACATGGGAACCTGCGCTGTCCTCCTGGCATGAATAAATGTACCGGTGAGATGCACACTGCCTGCACAGGTGTTCCTCCCTTAGCCCCGTGCCCATGATACTCTGAGTACATCTTTGTGATGCAGCAGGTCTCACTGAGCCATCCCATCCTTAGGAAACCTGAGGGATTGAGAAGTAAATATATCAATTAGCAGGTAGGAGCTAGGGATCAGATCTAGGCACGCACCTCTGGTGTTCAATAAATATGTTAAACATGGGGGATAAATAGGAATTTCGATTTGGAATTTATAGCTACATACTACTATATGCAAAATAAACAAGGACCTACTGTATAACACAGAACTATAATATCTCATAATAACCTATAATGGAAAAGAATCTGAATACATATTAAAGTTATATATATATATAACTGATACGGCTTTGCTGTACAGCTGAAATATTGCACATCAATTATACTTGTTAAAAATATATTTGTTGCAACTTCCCTGGTGGTCCAGTGGTTAAGACTGCCTGCTCCCAATGCAGAGGGCATGGGCTCAATTCCTGGTCAGGTAACTAAGATGCCACATACCACAGGGTGCAGCATATGTGCATGAAAGTGACCTAAATGAATGGAAGACACTCTGTGTTCCTGGATCAGAAGATAACATTACTACACAAAGTGATCTACAGAGTCAATGCAATCACTATCAAAATCCCAATGGCATTTTTTGCAGAAATGAAGTGAAACAGCTGAATTTGCTGACGTCTAGAAATCTCTCCATGGGCTTCTCTTATGGCTCTGTGTTAAGAGAACTCACCTACCAATTTAGGAAAAGAAAGTTCGATCCCTGGGTCAGGAAGATTACCTAGAGAAAGAAATGTCAACCCACTTCAGTACTCTTGCCTGGGAAATCCCATGGGCAGAAGAGCCCATGGGATCGCAGTCCATGGGGTCGCAGAAGAGTTGGATACAAGTTAGGGACTATACAACAAGAAATTGCTCCCAGACACGTCACAGCAGCTACAGTGATGGGCTCTTCTTCCTCGGGTTCCACGGCTCCTTACCACCTGTGCAGTGGGAATCGATTACTCAACTTCTTTACACCTCAGTTTTCTCCCCTATAAAAATGGGAATGGCATTTTCCTCACACAAGTAAGAACTAAGTGGGAGACTGGAAGAAAAAAAAAAGATACTCAATGAATGTTAGCTATATTTATTAATGTTTCTATGGTTCGACCTTGAGTGAGAACCAGAAGTTAGTGTCATAAAATACAAGTGAAAAGAGTTCAAAAATAAGGGGTGGTCAAATTAAATTTTGCAAAGACATCAAGATTAGCACTGAGAAAAAGCCACTGGATATAGCAATTAGGTCATTACTGACCTTCATTCAAGAACAGTTTCAAAAGAGTGTTGGAAGCCAGACTGCATTTGGTTGAAGTACAAAGACAATAAAACGGAAGCTCTAAGTGTAGGGTTCTCTGGAGAATAACTGTGAAAAGGTACAAGGTGATCATTTAATTGGGGTGATGACCCCAATAGGGGTGGCCAAATAACTGAGTAGGTTCCAGGTTCACAAAACTCACCCCACCGTACAAAGCCCTCCGTGCTGCCAAATTGACCACAGAACACACAGAGATTAGGAGTAACATCTTTCTAACCACTGGGCCTTCTCCCCTGAACACTGTTTCCCGCAACTGACTAAAGTCTATATGAAGGTGACGCTTCAAAAACTGCTGAAAAGGCAGAAACCTTAAACCTTAGATTGGTTCTCTGATCATACTGCCTGTTCTCTCAACCAACAGAACTAAAAGGGACAGAAATTGTTGACAGGGCAACAAAAATATAAAGAGAAACATTTTTGATATAGCACCTGGGATTATTAACAGATAAAAAAAAATTCATGGTTCTCTACTGAGGGTGGCTCCCAAAGTATGGTACTGCACTTATGCTGCTGTGTTGATGGATACTCACCAACATCACCGGGTCAATCGATCACACCCCTAAATAGAAGTCTCCTAACTTTATTGAAAAATCTGCTTTAATAGAAACAAGATCCGTGGTAGTGTACTAACCACTACAAGAAGGAAATGAGACGTTAAAAAATATGATTAGTCATTGCCTCCAGGAGCTTGCAGTTTAGGACTTATTTTCTTTTTAAAGGTCATGGTGTTTTTATTTGTAAAAATAACTTATTTTTATACTTTTTTGAATTTAATTTTTACCATATATACACACATACATATATATATATATAATAGAATCAACTTTACAGTTTAAATCTAACGAAAAATTCTCACAATATATGGTTAAGTATAAAAACCAAGAAACACAATCACATATTTAGTATTATTGCATTGGTAAAAGTACAGTCATACTTGGAACAAAGATTAGAAAAATACATTAAAAGAATGCTAAAATAAATTTTGTTTAGGGATTACAGATGATTTATTTTTAGCTTTTTTGTTTTCAAAACCTGAATTATGTATTACTTTTACAGGCTAGAAAAGGTGAACTAAAAGAAATAAAAGTAATTTACTGCTACAATATTGTTATGCAGACTGATTTTTCCCCTTAATATATCACGACCATCTTTCCAATAGTATCTATAAAGATACCTTATTCTTTTTAATAGGTTTATGATATTCTCTTAAATCAGTGTTACATCATTTAACCAATCCTATATTGATCAACATTAAAGCTCTTTAAAATATTTTGTTTCTACAAATAATACACAGATCCATACATACGTAAGGATACAAATTTTTTTTTAAGTGTGCAAATTTTAAGTGCACAACTGAATGATATTTCACCAAATTAAAGTAACACATAAACTGCATCCCATTCCAGAAGCAGAATATTGCTTAGGGCCCAGAAGTCTCCTGTGTATGCACACTTTTTATAATTTTTACAGTTGTTGTGAAATTGCTTTTCAAAAATGTTAAATGAATCTACACATAACCCAATAGTATTTGAGACTGCCAGGTTCTCACATCCTCTCCAACACAGGATTTATCATACTTTAAGTTTTTGATAATTTGGTAGGTAAGATGAAAATTATGTCTCATTAACTTGCCTTTTGGGGGTTTTAATGAGGTGGAGGATATTTATTTGTGTTTTTCTATAAATTGTCTATTACTAACCTTGTTCATTTTTCTACTGAGGTGTCTTTTTCTTATTGTGTACAGGAATTCTTTATTTTATAGATGCTACCCCCTTTGGTTCTTATATATGATGCAAATATTTTCTCATTGCCCTTTGTCCTTTATGCTAACTTTTAAACTGAAGAAGTTTCAAATATTTTGTCGTCACATCCTTCAGTCTTTTTCCTTTTGGGCTTCTCAGTTTTGTATCATGCTTTAATAATAGTCTTCTAGACATTCAACAGAATGAAAATATGCACCTGTTCTTTCTTCCTATTCTAATTTTGCTTTTAACATTTATATCTTAAATATATTTAAAATTGTGTTGGAAAGGTGGACCTTAAAAAAATCAATAAGCCTAATGCTCTTATGTTTTGTTCATTATTTCTAAAATTGAGGGGCTTCCCTGGTGGTCCAGTGGTTAAGAATCTGCCTTGCAATGCAGGGGTCACTGGTTCGATCCCTGGTCTGGGAAGGTCCCACATGCTGCAACTACTGAAGCCTGAGCACCACAGAGCCCATGCTTTGCCACAAGAGAAACCACCACAATGAGAAGCCCACTACAACTAGAGAGTAGCCCCCACTCTCCACAGAGAGAGGGGCTAGAGAAAAGCCTGCAGATTACTTTACAATATTGTAGTGGGTTAAAAAAAAAAAAAAAAAAAGAAAAGCCTGCAGAGCAATGAAGACCCAGCACAGCCAAAAATATTTAAATAAATATTAAAATTGATTTGAAAATGCCATCTTTATGCCAAATTTTCTTATATCTGATTCTAGAATGTATTTAGAGCAGTTGACCTCTTATTTCAATGCTATTACTCATTGCAACAGCTTAAGAGCACATTTTCATATCTGGTACGATGTTTTCTCTAGAAAATTTCACTCATTTTGTACTAGATGAACTGAAGAATTAACTTAAAAAGTTCTCCCAGGACTCACTTTGATTTTGATTGAGGTTGCCCTGAGTTTATAGATTGTGGGAGAATCAGAAATCTTTTCAACAATGAGTCTTCCCACTCAAGAATATATTTCTCCCACTTTTTTTCAAGTCCTATGATCTTTTTTTTTTTCCTTCATCATGCTGTGTCTTATAGGATCTTAGTTCTCTGACCAGGGATCAAACCCTGCAGTGGAAGCTCAGAGTCCTAACCACTGGACCTCCAAGGAATTCCCTCTTTTAAATGATTTTATTTATATAGATTAATAGAGATTTATAGAGATCTTACAAATTCCTAAACTTATTTCCAAGTATTTAGGAGGCTATTGATATTGATATCATAAATGATATCAATTAAATGATATTATCATTTAATGGGCATTATTGTTGAATTCCTGATTTTAATGGGAGTATCTCTAGTATTTCACCATTAAGGGTGATCTGATAAATAGGCTTTTGAAAATCAAGTAAAAGAGATCCTTCTGCTTCTTTTATTTGTTGTAGCTGCCTTGGGTCTTTGTTGCTGTCTGCAGGCTTTCCACGTCTGCAGTAAGCCAGGACTACACTCTAGTTGCAATGCGTGGGCTCCTCATTGCAGTGGCTTCTCTAGCTGCAGAGGACAGGCTCCAGGGCACACGGGCCTCAGAAGCTGTGGCCCTGAGGCTTAGTAGTTGTGGTACATGGGCTTAGTTGCCTTACAGCATATGGAATCTTCTCGAACCGGAGACTGAACCCATGTCCCCTGTATTTGCAGGTGGATTCTTTTTCCTTTGGCAGGCAGATTTTTAACCACTGGACCACGAGGGAAGTCCAGATCCTTCTACTTCTAATCTGGCAAGAGTTTACTTAAAATCAGGGTTGATTTTCCCTGGATGCTTTTTCAGTTTCCATTTATATACATATATATTGAACCCACACCCCCTCCAATGGAAGCACACTCTTAACCACAAGACTGCCAGGCAAGTCCCATCAGGTTCCATTTTCATGAACTATGGTTTCCTCATTAATTAGTACATATAGCTAATTGTTTTAATAGATTTCCTAATATGGAACCTTGGTTGCAATGCTGGAATAACTTCTCCTTGGTTACATATATGATGGGCAGCCAGTGCCTGGATTTCATGGGGACACCTGCAAGAGTTCTTTGGCAGGTTCTCCAGAGGTTACAAGCAAGTTTCTTTAGCCCAGCAACTTATTGCTTTGTCCATTTGGTCCTCAGGAAAATACCCATGATCTTACTAAATAGGAGCATATGCCAAAATAGGAAAGTATGGTGGCTCCCCTGGCATCTTCCCTCGCTACTGCCGTCTCTCCTCAGTCCTCCAGTCCAGGACCCAGAGAGGCGTGGGAACATGAGCCATCCATTGCATCTGCATCCTTCTACTTCTGTGGCTGATTCAGGTCAAGGTCCTGCTGTTCTCCTGATCACTTGTAAAACCCATCGCTTCCAAACCTCTCAAGAATCCATAACACAGGAATAAGAAAGGATTATTGTAAAAGTGGCTTGAGGATAAGAGTATGTTAGAAGTTGGGCCTACACTTTATGCCATTCACCGATTATTTTTTTAATTTAATAAAGTTTAAAGACCAGCTTATCAAAATGCTAGTATAAAACACAGTCAAATGTCTGTCAGATCTGAGGAAGAATGCTCTTTCAGCATTGAAAGTAAAAATTGACTATTCGAATAAACAGTAAATCCAATAAATAAAATATGCACAGGATATAACCTGATAATTCATATATGAGGAAGTTCAAGGGATAAAAAATAAAATGGAAAGATTCATTTTTACTAGTAATAAAGTGACTGAGATATACTTTTTAACATTTTTAAATTATTGTAAGTGAAAAATTCAATTGTGGTAAAATACAGGTAACAAAGTTAACATCTTAACCATTTTTAAGTATACAGTTCAGTAGTGTTCAGTACATTCACAATGTTATTGAAGATATACTTAGCAGCATACTAAATTATCTTTAAAATTCAATGGTGAGCCACACTTGCTAGGTTATTCTGTTAGCAGTGTTGACAGTTGGTAAATGTCTTTTAGAAAGCAATATAATTATGGTGATAACAGCCATCATCCAGTAGTCCTACTCCTGGGAATTTGCGCTAAAAATAATTCAATTGAACCAAAAGGCTATATTCACAAATACATCTGTGACTATGGCAAATTATCACAAGCTTTGTCGTTTACAACACAGATTTACTCTTTTATGGTTCTGATGGATAAGAAGTCCTAAAATCAACAGCAGGACTGTGTTCCTTTTAGAGGCTCAAAAATGGCTTTTGCCATTTCCAACTTCTATAGTTAACCTGCATTCCTTGACTGACTGCCGCTTCCTCCATCTTTGGAGTGCTTCATTGCAACCTCTGATTCCATTGTTAAATCTCCTTTTTCTGATTCCTCTTGAGTCCCTCTTATGATTCCACTGGGCCCACCAAGATAATCCAGGGTAATTTCCCAGGTCAAGGACTTTAATTTAATCACAACTGCAGAATCCCTTTTGTCATACAGTGTAACAAGTTTCAGGGATTAGGATGTAATCCTGACAAACCATGGTCCACTAGAGAAGGGAGTGGCAAACCACTTCAGTATTCTTGCCTTGAGAACCCATGAACAGTATGAAAAGGTAAAAAGATAGGACACTGAAAGATGACCTCCCCTGGTCGGTAGGTGCCCAATATGCTACTGAAGATCAGAGGAGAAATAACTCCAGAAAAAATGAAGAGACAGAACCAAAGCAAAAACAATACCCAGGTGTGGATGTGATGGGTGATGGAAGTAAAGTTCAATGCTATAAAGAGCAATATTGCATAGGAACCTGGAATGTTAGGTACATGAATCAAGGTAAATTAGAAGTGGACACTGATTCATGTAAATCCATGGCTGATTCATGTCAATGTATGGCAAAAACCACTACAATATTGTAAAGTAATTAGCCTCCAACCAATAAAAATAAATGGAAAAAAAAATTAGAAGTGGACAAACAGAAGATGGCAAAAGTGAACATTGACATTTTAGGAATCAGTGAACTAAAATGAACTGGAATGGGTGAATTTAACTCAGATGACCATTATATCTACTACTGTGGGCAAGAATCCCTTAGAAGAAATGGAGTAGCCATCATAGTCAACAAGAGTCCAAAATGCAATACTTGGGTGCAGTCTCAAAAATGACAGAATGATCCCTGTTCGTTTCCAAGCAAACCATTCATTATCAGAGTAATCCAAGTCTATGCCCTGACCAGTAACGCTGAAGAAGCTGAAGTTGAATGGTTCTGTGAAAATCTACAAGACCTTCTAGAAATAACACCAAAAACCGATGTCCTTTTCATTATAGGGGACTGGAATACAAAAGTAGGAAGTCAAGTGGACTTACTTGACTTGACTTGACGTGCAGTAACAGGCAAATTTGGCCTTGGCGTACAGAATGAAGGAGGGCAAAGGCTAAGAGTTTTGCCAAGAGAACGCACTCGTCATAGCAAACACCCTCTTCCAACAACACAAGACTCTACACATGGACACCACCAGATGGTCAATGCTGAAATCAGATTGATTATAATCTTTGCAGCTGAAGATGGAACAGCTCTATACAGTTAGCAAAAACAAACTGGGAGCTGACTGTGGCTCAGTGGAAGTGCAGAGTCTTATCCACTTGACCACCAGGGAAGTCCCTGGACCATTTGTTTTACAGTGTCTCACATCCTGGATTTGTTTCTTCAGCTCTTTGTGGTGGTATTTAACTTGTCCCTCTATTCTTCCTACTTCTTGTAAACTAATAGCTGGATGAGAGTCAGGTTCAATTTTGGGGGGTTTGAATACCTCAGAGATGGTGCTTGTTGTGAGCTTCCTGTTGTATCACATCAGAGACAATGTCCTGTTTGCTTTTAGTGATGCTCACACTGAAGAGACAATGTTTTTAAAATGACTTTACTGATATAATTTACATACCATAGAATCCACCCACTTCAAGGATACTATTCAATAACTTTTGTCTATTTACAGTTGTACAACCACTGCCGCAATCTAATTTTAGAATATTTCCATCACATTAAAATGAAACTTTGAACCCATTTTGAGTCCATCTCCATTTCTACTCTCAGCCCCAGGCAATCATTAATCTATTTTCTGTCTCTATAGATTTGCCTTTTATAGAAACAAATCATATTTTGTGTGCTTCAGTGTTCTGGTCTCTCTGTTAACTGTGTTGGTTTCTGAACTCAATTCAGGCATGTGAACCTAAGTCTTTGTTTTTTCCTTGCTCCTGGTTCTCTCATTCATTTTGATCCACTTGTAAGAACAGTTTTAACAATGTCTGTGCTTTCTTCATTTTCTTGCTTTGTGCATTTTATGCCATCTCATGTTCCCCAGTAACCATTTCTCTGCTACCTTAGGTTGAGTATCCAGGGCCCTGTTAGCCCAGAGGGAACTTTCGCAAGACATAAAATAAGTGCCCTTTCCACATAGATGCAGCCCTAGGGGCTCAGTGCTTAGCAAGCAAAATGTGCCTTTGATTTTAAAATGGTGCCCCCCGCAGGCAGACAAAACCAAGTCAGGGACTGGGACTGTTTCTTAGCTACCACAGTACAGGTTGGATTTCAACTTCACTCCTTGCCTGGCATGTCCTTGGGAAGGGAATCACCTGCACATCTACACGCAGCAGCACTGCTGGTTAAGATAAGACATTCAGCTCTCCTTTACAACAGTAAACAGAGGTTTACTCTTATTCATTCAACATATATTTGCTGAGTGCCTTCCATGTCCTAATCAGGTGAGATGCTACAGATAAAAGTTAATAAAGTGGACACAGTCCCTTTCCATATGAAGCTTCCTGTCACTCTTCATTCACAGTGACATTTTTCCACGTGCCTTTCTTCCCAAACAGTCCCCATGGCCCAGTTCCAAACACCTACTTTAGCAATACTAAAAATGATGATTACACATGCAGTGTTCAAATTATGAAATAAAATGAAGAAAAACTATGGACATTTGGGTATTGACTCACCTGGTGATGATGCTTCCTACTAATGTGTGCTTCTTCACATATTTTAGTCAAATAGTTTCTTTGGGGTAGCTGTGCATATTCCAAAAATGGCCGGATTTGGTCACTTTTCCTATATCCACACCCCTTTGCAGTATGAACTTTAGTTTCTCCCATCAAGAGGAAGAGTCTATTTTTTCACTCCTTGAATTTGAGCTGGCCTTGGGACTTGCTCTGATCAAGAGAAGGCAGGCAGTGTTATAGACATTGTGTCGGTTCTAAGGGTAAGCCTTAAGAGGCCTTGTGTGATTCCATCTGTTCCCTTGGAACCCTATCAATAGCCATGAGAACCAATCCAGGCTACCCTGCTGGAGGATACAAGATCACAGGAAGCCAAGATTAAACTCTGCTGGCTGAGGGCCATTCAAGACCAGCCAGCCCCCAGCCAATTAGAAGCTGACCTCAGATGTCAGTGAGATTAGCCCAGACCAGAACTGTCCAGCAGAACCAAACGCAAACTGCTAAGCTGCAGAATTGTAAGATAAATGATTGTTTTAAGTCACTGCGTACTGATGTGTTTTATCTGTGCAGCAAAAGCTAACTGACACTGGGACCTTAAATCCCTAGGATTATTACTACCCACCGCTCCCACTTGACTTTTGATATCTAGCCCACCCATCCTGTGGCTCATTCTTTTGTTCAAAATACACACCCTGGATATCTTGCTGTGTGTCAAGCAGGGCTGGGTTTTGGAAATACAATGAGATATCTTGGTCTTGTGACAGATACATGCACAGACAATTTCAGTTTAGTGTGACAACTGTAGGCGTATACTGCCAAGAGAAGACATGGAACAGATAAGCCAAATTAGAGTGTAATTAGTGTAACTGAAGGTGAGACAGATAAAGACTGTACAAAAGCCTGGAGGGCTGAGCAAGTGGATCAGTCAGGTAAACAAAGGACACAAACGCAACATGGCTAGAGCCCAGAGTAGAGACAGGAAAGTGAGGAGGGGGAGGCTGGAGACAGGAGCAGGGACTAGAGCATACAGAGCTCTGTGTCCTCTGCAGAGGGAACTGGGGTATCTGCTGAGGGAGAATATAATCTAGGATAAATTACAGAAAGCGCGCTAAGGCTGCAACAAACGTAACAAAGGGCTTGGAGGGGCCAAAATTAAAGGCATTCTGGCGACTTTCAAGGTCATCCAGATGAGAAACACTGGCAGTCTGAACTAAGGCAGCAGCAGTGGGAAAGGAGGTAAGCAGACTGATTTTAGATGCTCAGGAGTTAGGACTTAGTAAATGACTATAGATGGGATGAACTCTCCAGAGGAAGAATAAAAGATGGTCTCTGGGTTTTTGGCTTAGCCAAATGGTGCCATTGAGACAGGGGATATGGGATATGGATGAGGGGCTGATGGGGGAAAGGACAATGAATTCAGTTTGGAATATATTGAAGAGTTTGAGCTTCCTTCAAGATATCCAAAAGGTGTCCACTAGGCATTTGGATATATCTAAGACCTGACAATATTCTATTTATTTGTTCATCATTGAAAAAAAAAAAAAGGCAGGTGGCTAATAGTTGAGGAGCTTAGGGACTAGAAAGTGCCTTGAAATGGAAGAACCAGGGCTTTGGGAAGACAGTGAGAACAGAAAGGCTAGAAGGCAGTGATCAGAGAGTAAGATGTTTTAAGATTCCAGGGATGTCACAGTGCAAGATAATGGATTTGAGGTCGTCAAAAAAGTGAGAAGCCGGGAGATGATGTAAAAAAAAAAAAAAAAAAAAAGTGAGAAGCCGAAGTGATGAAAATGGTAACCCCAGATAACAGCAGATCTTGGCAAAATGAAACACTGAGAACCAGATGACCAAAAATAAACGAGAAGAAATTTGATTGGGATTGTAAAGGCAGTAGGGAGCCTAACACGTTGGTAGATCTTCAGAGATGAGAGTCCAAAAATGGGGGATGCGTGCTCAGAGAAGACTCAGTACAGCTTGAGGATGACAGTAATAAAATGAGAGGTCACCAAGAAGCCTTACACTTGGGACAGAAAGATGACAAGAAGGGGAGCCCTGGAAGGAGCTGGTTGGCTCCAGCTGTTCTGGTATGGATTGTTTTTGCTTCAGAATTCAATTTCCCTGGAAGAGCGAGCAGCAGCCCTGCAGTAATGTTTCTCTAAAGGGGAGAGGAGGGGTAGAGTTGCCAGGTTTAGCAAATAAAAACAAAGGATGCCCACTTAAATTTCAATTTCAGGTATTACATAGGTCATACTCATACTAAAATAAATTCCTAGTTGGGTATCTGAAGCATCTTATTTCTACAAAGCTTTGACATCACGTGGCCCTAATACTCTGCCAGATGGTCAACATCTCACCTATTCAATTCACCTCCCTTGTATTAGTTGGAGTAGGCTAACTAATTTAACCTTAAAACATAATGTTGAACAGAAGTTTATTTTCTGCTAGCTAAGCGTGTCAGCAGGCTCTCCAGGTGGCTCAGATGATAAAAAATCCACCTGCAACATGGGAGACCCAGGTTCAATTCCTGGGTCGGGAAGGTCCCCTGAAGAAGGAAACAGCAACCCACTCCAGTATTCTTGCCTGGAGAATTTCACGGAGCCTGACAGGTTGCAGTTCATGGGGTCACGAAGAGTCGGACACAAGTAAGTGACTAACACTTTCACTTTTTCAAGATGGTCATCAAGCCAAGGTGCCCCTCTCAGTGTAGTCACTTTGAGCTCATGTGGATGAAGGCTCTACCCTGGGTGTCATCTACCTTCTTGCCTGATAGAAAGGAAGAGCATGGAGCAGCTCCTAGAGGAGGTTATCTAGAGGCCAGGCCTCAAAGTGGTGCAGGCGCTTCTGTGCAGTCATTGGCTGGACTCAATCACATGGTCATGTGTAATGCAAGGGAGCCTGGGAAACATAGTGTGCACAGGAAGAAAAGACTATGGCTTTGAGTGAGCCATCTGCCACATGCCTTATATCAGTCTATCCTTGGACTCCCTAGTGATCAAGATTCTGGATCAATAATCTCTGCTTGAGAAGAACAGGTACCCACACATAAACCATATCCTAACTGCTACTGAAAATGCTGATCAGGGACAGTTAAAGATCATTACATGCATTTCTTTTTCCGTAGACATCAGGTATTTTGATAGCTAAAAGTGGTACCTATCAAACAGATCTCACTAGAAAGAAGAAAGTCAACCCAGTTGGTCCAAATTCTAGCTAGAAAGAAGAAAAAGTCAACCCAGTTGGTCCAAATTCTAGCTGCTAGCCCACCAAGTTGTGTGTTTCATCTTTGCATTTCGATGAAATTTACCACAAACCATCCAAAACAACTCACGTTATCCCCTGGTTCTTCCTTATGTAAATATTGGCTGCTGTGAAAACAAAAAGGCCTGCCATTGATCAAAGGGCAGAGCTTGCTAAGGAACAAGAAACAACTAGAAGGTTCAGGCATAAACTTAACCCTGCACGCATGTTTGTTTAACAAGGGAAATAAGAAATTGGGGCAACTTCTTACTGAAAAGAAAAAGTGAAAGTAGAAGAACTTGATTCTAGCCAGAGAAAAGATGTGGCCAAAGAATTTACATAAACTGTTTCCTCTGCTTGCATTCTTCTTGGGGGATGGTACCTGGCTTTCTCCATTTTTCTTGTTGTATCAAAGGTTCACAAAAGGATCTGGGCCTCAGACTTGGGACTTCTGTCTTTCCGCCTACTCTGACATGAGAGAGGGGCCAACGCCGTTTGCCACGATGCACAGAGAATCCAAGAGGGCCCTGCGTCCTGGAGGTGCTTTCTTCAGTTGCCACCTCTGAGGCCTGTTATTCAAAGACCTACATGACAACAGGGTAAGGCATGACTGCTCTGAGTGCTGTTTAGGCTATTAAGCTACTTCTATTACTGGTATTTTAGAACAAGATAATTCTGACGTTTTTGTTAATTCTCTTTTAAAATATCGCCAAAACTAGAAATTACAATACAACCAGTGAATGATTTTCATTATATGAATACAGCTTCCCTCTAAGTGATCCATTCGCCTCTCCTTCTATGGGGGGGAAAAGCAAATCAAAACATGAAAGCACCAGAGCTCTCAAGACTGGGCTTTGTCAAGCATTTCACATTTCATAAACAGAATCACCTATAGAATGGGGTTTTAACCAAAATTAAAAATGAACCTACAGCCTTGGACCATACCCAAGACCAGGGGTGCTGGAGAGAGCACCTGAGAGGTAACCAGTCGGGTCCCTACTCCCCAGACTCAAATACTGCCAAGGAAACCATTGTTTGATCAACAAATATATATTTTCTGCTTTGAGTCAGGCTCTGTGCTGGGCTCTGGAGATGAACAAATTAGACGTGGCTCCTGCCCTGATGGAACTGGATTTATAGTCTAAGGGAGGAGGTGGAATAAAATCAGAGAAAGAGTACCAATCTGAGAGGAGTGCTGAGAAGGGACTTAAAAGAGATCAGGGAAGACATCTCTTGACAAAGCAGCATTTGAGCCAGAATTGAGTGGAGGCAAGTTAAGCTCGCTTTCAACCTGTATCCCAAAAGAATCCTTAAGTCTTGCTCTTTTGAACCTCGATTCTTAACAGTAGCTCTTCTTGGCCCCCCTACCTTGTTTCCCCATTTCTTTTTCTTCATATATGTAGCAGCCGAGTTCCAAATTCTTAGCTTCCTCCTGCAAAACTTTGGAAGACTATTTTCATATTTTCATCTGTGGACAGGGCCACTTCTCTCTTCACATCTGTAAGAGGAGTAGACTTTAATCTGAAGATCAGGGTCACAAAATACAAGACTGTTATGAGCACTCCAGGCTATGTAAAGAAATCCAACTCCACCTATCACAAGACTTCATTTCTAATTGATAAAGAGGTGGAAACGCATCTAACTCAGCCTGCTGCTAAGTGTGTGTACAGCAAACATGGCTCCCTTGCAGGGCTGCCTTTATTTACCTCTGGGTGGACACTCTGCCACGCATACAGTAGTTAAGATTGTTCATTTGGGCCCAAGGCAGGAAACTCTATGAAGGACTGGCCACGCTTGTCCTTATCATCTTAAAACTTCACTACCCACAGAAACATAAGACTATGGCATATCAAGTCAACTTTTTAGGTATATATACCCACAGATTGTGCATATACATCTAAATATACATGTGCTTCGAGAAAGGATGGGAAGAACAAAATGTTTAACTTTTAAAATTTCCTAAATTATCTACACTGAAGCAGTGTCATTTACAGAAAAAAGGAGAAATTATACTGAATATCTCCCCTAACAATCTAAAAACCTATTGAGTAACAGCCACATTTCTCACTTGCTTTATGAAAACCCCTACCACAATCATATTTTCCTTAAACCCACGTGTGATTTGGTATTATCTGCTCACATCATTCCAGCTTTCCGATCATCATATAATCATTCTTCTTATATCCCCCTCAAATCATTATTTCTGGACTTCTGGAGACCCTTTGAAGTAACACCAATGATTGATCCCATTTTTATGAGTACCCACAGTGTGTATAATTATTTATCTGATTGTTCGTAGGCTGTTGAATACTACACACAATTCTGACTCCCTAAGCATAAAAGTTTTAGCTCTTTTGTGAAAAAGATTCAAAGATTACTTTCTTCAAAAGATCACCAAGCCAAACATTTGGCCATATTTTTATTTACTACATATACTATAAACATATACAATACATGCTACAAAAAAAACATTTTTTAAAATTTAACTGTCAAGAAAGTGTATAGTGTTATAATACAATGGCACATGTTTCATATTTTATTTCAAATTGGTTTGCTTATCATCCATTTCAAACCTTTAATAGTGAAATGTTACTTATGGATAATTAAAATTATCTATTTGCATTATTAACAATAAACAATTCCAACAATTAATAAGAATTAACCATGTCAAATATTAGTATCCAAAAAAATGGGTTTTTGCAGAAATTATTATATAAAATATAGCAGCCAATTTCGGTTTATTTTGCTCAGTGACAATGTACATTTGCACTTGAATAGGATTCTTGCATTTGCTTTTGGAAGATACTTATAAGAAGTCCTTTGAGTTCTTAAGGTCCAACAACTGCCAAACCCAGCCAAATCCAACCCAACAACTCATGTAATGGCTTTGGACAACCGATCACTGAGAAAGTCTTATGATTTGGGTAGAGCTGCATGTTTCACCAAAATCACATATGATGAAAAGAGACATTACAAGCCAATATCAAGGTCAGAGGCAAAAAAAAAAAAATACAAACATTCAAATCAATTGTGACAAAGCTTTTCTACAAATATTTTAGATGTCATACTTTCAGGAAAACAAGATTTAATGTGTATTGGGCTTTACAGTATCTATGCTCTAACTGAAAATTTAAGAGTCATCAGATGGAATTAAGTCTAGTATTGCAAACCTGTCCATTCAACATTATTGAGCACCCACTATGTGCACAGCACTGTGCTAACATTTTAAAAGTTGAGTATTAATGTCTTTATCAAGCACTATCTTAGTGTGAGGTAAAAATATATTAAATTAGCGTCAACTCATTAGTTTGCTTGTGGTAATGTATGTAATCCTGTGCCAGCTGGCTTCCCTGTGCCATATAATGAGCTTCTGCACACCTCGCATTCACTCTCACCAATCTGTATGCCGGCTGCACCAGTCACTGGGATATCATGATTTGGCATACATTCAATGAATGCAAATTAATCTTAACCTAGGCAAAACAACTGGAAAAATACATTACTTTTCTAAAATGAGGCCCAAAGCAAAGAACACGGTGTTTCTATTGGTCATATCACACCACAGACCAGTAAGTGCCTCTAGGCTGGGAACTAAATTTGAAGAAGTTTCATATGGTAGTCTAAATAGCCTCTATCATAATTTTTGGTCTCAGAAGTCAATTCTTTGGAGCACCTGACCCTATATAAACCATTCCACACTTAAAAGGGTTTGTAAACTAAACTTGAACACAAAGAAAAAGAGCCTCAAGTGAAGGCAGTTTATAACATAGTATATTTCAAGCACTATTCTGGCCATATGAAACAAATAATACATACGTAATTCATGATTGGTTCAAACATTTTTCAAAGTACTAAAACCCTATCCCCAAACTCATGTAATTTTAACTTGATTTTTATACAAGTTGTACATAAAGCAAAGGGCAGAATTTGGCCCCCCCAACCGTCTGTGGAATATTCTAAGTGATTGGTCCTTCCACTCCAAGTAGAAGTTAAGAATTCCAAAAAGTCCCCTGATAGAACAACGGCACTCAGGAGAACGGCCCTGCTGGATCCCATTAGCCAGGAGTCCACTGAACTGTGGTAGCAGTGTGAACCTACTATGACCCCTTGAGGGATGGCAGAGAGCTGGGAGTTTGGCTGTCCACGCAGTGAATCCAATACTGGCTTAAAGCTATGCACTGAATAAAGTGCTCTGCACATCCTGCTTATCATCTGGAATGAAAATAAACACTTATCTTGAGAATTAACCTATCTGCAGGTTTGGAGAAAAGGAATTACAAGGCTTGAAAGAATCCCAAGAAAAAGTATGAAGCATCGACTGGGAAGGAAGACAAATGCCTCTAGTAGTGTTCTCAGAATTCTCAGGATTTGAACTGTCAGAATGAGTCATACAATGGTCATGTTCCATAAATGAAAAAGCAATCCCACTGGGTACTATTCACACGTGCATGATTACTTCATGGGGTGGAAGGGAACAGTCTATTGCCATTTGACAGCATGGTTTCAGAATGAAAACCAAACCATTGAATAAATCAGGGTAAGTGGTGTGCAACACTTCTCTCCCATCCATCAGTTTTCCACAGGTTGATTTGTGTTGCCTGAGAAAAGGGAGGCAAGATGCCAATCCTTTCAGATACACTCAGGCAATGGTGCTACCACCTAAAATCACCAATTCAAAAGTTAACAAACAAGCCCTCCAGTTTCGTACCCTGAATATGGTAAATAAGACCAGGGATGGAGTAGTTCAGTCTAAAAAAGATCACAGGCAACAGAATGCTTATATAAACTAGACTGCTTTGACATCTGTAAGAAAACTGTATAGATGGCAATTGGGAAAAAAAAAAAAAAGGATTGTTCCCATCTGTCAGCAAAATTGTTTGTTGAGCTATACTCAGCTGAAGTCCTCATCGGGATTCTGTTGATCCAGCAGACGGACATGTGTGAATGGGAAGTGACCTCGTTTGCCATTACACTCCCCTTCCCACTGACCACTCACATTAATCTTCGTAACCTTTACCAGCTCACCGACCTGCAGGAGGAGAATAAGGACAGCACTTTATTTCCAGTTATGAATGCAAGCTGAAAAACTCCATTCTCTGGTTAGCCAGACCCTGCCCATGTGATTGCTCTAGGGCTGATATTACAGAAATGGCTATTTGCTGCCTCCCAAGCCCCAGCCACCAGACCGATTACTTATGGTTAATGCAGGCAAGAGGAAGAGTGATTTTAGCAGTGCAGAGAAAAACAGAGTACAGAAAATTGGAGGGATGCTAGAAAATGACACCTTTTGGAAAGTTCAAGTGTCTCTGGAGCAGCAACCCTACCTAGGACGATCTACATGCCCTGTCTTTGTAGCCACAACACTCAGCTTCCCGCCTGGTCCTCTCCGGCATATAGCAGTGCAATCCCCCAGCCCACTCTTACACACACATCCTGGCCTGATGTTGCCTGCAGAGCAAAAGGCAATCGGAGGTAGCGTACCTCATTTGGCCCCAGAAAACACAAGTGTTCCCATTACCTTCCTACCAAGGCAAGGCTCTCCCCACTCGGTACAGGCCAAGACTCCAAATTCCATCAGCTCCCTGAAAGCCTCAACCTTCTTCAGCTAGTTTTACTTGGCAGGCCACTGCCTGCCAGTCCCCCGAAATACCCACCCCTAGCAGGTACTGGCAGACTTTGCTGCTTCCTCAATGCTACCTGGTACCTGTTCCTTAACAGTAGGACATTGCGTTTCTGCTGTTAGAAAAAGTTTTCCTGTTGCAACATCAAATATTTTTGACAGTTTAGGATATACCTGTGTCTTACTATGAAACTTAAAAAAGACAAGGTGAAAAAAAAAAAGACAAGGTGTTTGATGAATGGATTCACCCTGTAGCAAAGTATTTAACAATGGTGAGGTTAAGTTCCCAAATGTCACTAAAGAACTTTATGACTATCCTTGAATTATTAACATCTGAGTTCTGCACATTCAAGTGGTTTCTAGACATTACTGTTTATTTGGTTTCATTAATAACGATATTTAGCTTCCATAAAGTACTATAGTGCTTTATATAAAATCATTTTCTAATAATCATATAATCCTATAAAATAGGAATTGTTTTCATTTTACATAAGACATTCAGGACAACTAGATGTTACACCTGAAGTCACAAAGCCAGTGACAGGGCTGAGATTTAAGCCCAGAAGTATTCAGCTCCCAAGCCCATTTACGTTCTTTCCGCTATATTAACAACTTTCAAATTATGCTCCCCTAGACCTGTGGGTTCCTTCCCTAAGAAGGTCTGTAGGCTGACTATCGGCCAAAGTCAACTTAAGTTTAGGCCAGGGCCTTCTCTTAAACGAGCCTGATCTCACTCACAGAGCAAATAGGTTACCTACTGACCTACCTACAGTTTCCTAAAGAATTATATGAAGAGTTTAGAGGCCTAAAGTGGTTGCAGGAATCCTAAGATGCTGAGAAAAGGAAGAGAGAAACCATGGAATATTAGAGAGACAAGGGATAAGATACGAGGGTGAGAAAAGGCAGCAGCTTGATGGGTTGATAATGAAGATGAAGGCTGATGGGGAAAGATGAGGAGAGAGAAACATCTGTCTTTGCAAACAGATCCAGCTCCTATAGGCTCAAGCACTCAGGGTTCTGTTTATTCCCAGCAATCTTCCAATTCAATTCCTGATATCTGAGCAGGTCAACTATGACAAGCAAAAATTTTCAGTCTTTGTAGAGGAATATCTGAACATCAAATGAGAATTTCCCTGGTGGTTAAAAAGAGTCTGGAAGATTTCTTCTTATATCTCCAATTCTCGTTTTCAAGACCACCTCGCTTGTTCTCATCTTTTAAAAATTCTTACAGTATTACAAGAAGTTAGGCTCTATATAAACTCCGTAACATGTGACTATTCCTTAATGAGTTTTTCTCCTTTCTGACCTGTCAGCTACCTCTGACTCCCCATCCTTCTCTCTCTCACACACATACAACACGTTACTGGAATTAATGCCCCCGCACTGCTAGTCCCTTGCTATGTTACAGTAAATTTTATTAACCGCAACCCTCTCACTTTTATTATATACTCATGTTATACTCAAGTGCTATTCAGATAGCTGGACTCAGAATAAGTTCCTGACCTTGAGAAAGAAAAAAACAAACACTTAAAGGAATATGTATGCTTATGTCAAAAAGTTAAATTGCCACTCATGGGACTTCCGTGGTGGTGGTCCAGCGGTTAAGACTCTGCTTCCGCTGCAGGGGCATGGGTTCGGTCCCTGGTTGGGGAACTAAGATTCCACATCTAGGAAAAATAAAAAAATAAATAACCTTGCCACACATGTTAGATTCTCCTCCAGATGGGGAGTAAGTGGCCAGTTTCTTTTAAGAAGCTGATCTGATGCCATCCCAGCTATGTGAATCCATCATTTTACTGATATTAAAAACACAACCAAGGGACATGAGAGAACATTCTGGAATGCTGAAAACATTCTATACTTTCATCTGGGGGGCTGTCACATAGGTATATACACATGTAAATTCACTGATCTACATACTTAGATACTTAGGATTGGTATATTCTACCAAATGATTTCATATTTAAATAAAAAGGTGAAAGGAATGTTATGTTTCTCCAGCTTTTCTTTGTTGCTCAGTCGTGTCTGATTCTTTGCAACCCCATTGACAGCAGCATACCAGGCTTCCCTGTCCTTCACTATCTCCCAGAGCTTTTGTAGGTGTTTTGTAAAAGATGGGTCTTCAGGATACAAACTTAAGTGCACCATTCTACTTGACACCAAAACCCACGTTTAAACACCTTTCTTTAAAATTAAGACTATCATTCTAAGAATAAGATTGTTGTTATTCTTAAGCATTCAAAGTGCTGTCTCAAATCATGCCCCAAAGAGCTCTAAGTGACGGGTAGTTAAAGTGTGGACCATCCACCCCCTCCAAGTCATCAGTACCACAAAACCACACTAGCTTCTCCACAAGAGAGCAAAGCCTTCTGCTCTGCCTTCCTGCAGAGTTCTAAGTGAGAAATGAGTCAGGGCTCCCGTACAGCAAGATGCTAGTAGGGAGAAGAATGAAGCGCAAGGTAGATCTTTGGACAGTATCAGAGTCATCCTCTAATATACACTCACTTGGTTCTACCCTACAGAGAAAGATTCAGGAAAAGCAACCAACTTCTGGAATCCAGAATCGTTTTTTTCACGGTTGATTAGGTTCTTGGCAGAAAAGTCCAAACATCATGGGGTGAAAGAAAGGTTGTGTCATGACTCTGAAATGATTCTGATTTTTAAATGGGTAAAAGAGGAAAGCTGAAAGCATTTAATAGGCTAATTAACCTGTCCAAAGTGGCCTTGAAGTACAAATACTTCGAGGTACACCTTAGTAAAATTAAATTCCTATGCATAATACCCTATGGGTTCTTTCTCCTGAAATAAGTCAAAGCACATAGCGAGTCCTGGGGTCAAGAACAGACAAGTCCCAAAGGCAAAAACATGACTGTCTTTGAGAAAACATGAGGCCCTTGAGCTCCAACTGCTTGGAAGACAGCGTGGCTATGGAGCCTGAGGCAGAGTGCAGGAGGGGATGGGGCAGCTAGGAATATGGCACTCCACTAGGTGTTCTTTCTCCAAGTCAGAAATGACACCATAATTTGTGCACCTCTCCCCGTTAGGCAACAACACTCTAAAGGAGAATTCCCTAAGGCAAGACCAGGGAGGGTAAGGGGGATGCACATAGGTTTGAAGCTTGGTGTACTAATTCAAAGACAAAGAAAACAAAACTGAGTACCTTCCCTAGAAATGCTACAACTTTTTTTTTTTAGAAATGCTACAATTTTAAGACACAAAGGAATGTACTTGCAGTAGTAACTGTAGCTCTCACATTACTGATTTCAAAATTCACGTTACAGATGAAAGAAAAAGTCCTCACCTGCACACCAATGAAAACCAAGGAACTTCTAAAGGACCTGAAGCACAAGGCAGTTAACCTTTCTTTTCATGAGGCAGACTTCACTAACACCTTGTGAAGGAGATTGATGATTCTTTCACCACCAAGGTACTATTTCAGTGTCGAGTTAGTTCCTAGTCTCTCAGTCCTATACCCCCCCTCAGGAGTAAGTCTGCAAGTAAATCATGGTGTCATCTGTAAAGAGGATCTAATGTAGTTACTTTATTCTCCTCACTCCCAGGGAACTTAATGAACACTCACCTTTACCAGTGAGTTCCAGGGATAATTAGGAAAAAAAATGAAGTCCAAATGGCATTAATTTTTGGTGTTCCCTAAATAGGAGACACCAGAAATTGTATGACCACCCCTGCTGGCGCAACCCCAGGAGACTGCTTTTCTAGTTTCTATCCCTGCTATCTAATAGGAAAGGCATCAATAGTTGCCAATGTTCCTTTGATCCAGATTTGCTGCATTATTCCTGTGAGCTCAGGGCAGGAAACACATATAACTAACTTTATGTCAACAAAGCCAGGGAAACCAAGTACAGAGACAGACTACAAGTACCTTGTTTTCAAATACTTTCAAACACACCAAAAACACATTTCAAGATT
The DNA here is from genome assembly GCF_023699985.2 of Odocoileus virginianus. Classification (NCBI taxonomy): domain Eukaryota; kingdom Metazoa; phylum Chordata; class Mammalia; order Artiodactyla; family Cervidae; genus Odocoileus; species Odocoileus virginianus. The sequence continues at coordinate 21,362,382 of NC_069690.1, forward strand.
TGACTGAAGGAGGGAAAAAGGTAAGAAAACTACAGCAATCTAAGACAGGGGTCAGCAAACTATGTGGCCCGTGAGCCACATCCAGCTTGTTGCCTGTTTTTGTAAACAGTTTTACTATAACACAGCAAGCTCATTTGCTGTTTTGTCTACGGCTGCTTTCTAGCTACAGTGGCAAAGTCACAGAGGCTGCATGGCCTGGGAAGTCCTTTACAGAAAAAGTCTGCACATCCCTGATCTAAGGAATAGGAAGTCTTTAGGGCCCATCTAAAATCTTTAAAATCAGTGAAGACAAGTGAGGCCAGTTCAGTCTTAATGATTCACTTGCCTCAGAGACAGACTGAAACGCACATGGCTCATATTGGTGGATCATTGCAGGCCTTTGAAATTTAACTCGTAGGTATGCTTCCGGATGTCAAGCAAAAGCACCACACTGAAGATGGGTGTTACCCTGATTGTAGTCCAAGTCCAAATAGATTTTCCTGTAGCTCAACAACTGATAATAACTGAAACTAAGTTCCCCATCCTTTTGATGAGAGGTACAAAGAACAGGTAGCTCAACATAAGGAATTTTCTAAGAACTAGTACAGTCAACGAGATCTGAGGTTCCCAAACTGAAGAGTCAGAGGCACTGCAGCAAATTCTGAGGGGTCCCACCAAGTATTTTGTATCTTTGAGGGAAACTGCAATACCTGACGTCTATTATGCCATGTGAACTACTAACTCAAGGCAGTTAACAATTTTGACATCAGATTACACTACATCCCTTTCAAAGATGTCATGTCTTTGCAAAGCCGGGCTTTGGCAGTTGCTATGATAAAAATCAAGTACCTTATGAAAATATAAGTGTGGAACAAGAAATGAAGGTGGCAATGTTTCATATGATCCCAAGGTTTGAGAAACTTTGCTACTTAATGGGGGGGTTAAGTAACTAAAACTATTTTATTAAAATGAAAATACTATTTTCTTTCAATTATGTTTATTATTTTTTCAAGTGGGTATGAACTTATTATATATACAGCCAAGACTTGTCACGCAGTTCTTACACCTCCTAATCTCATTTTTTCTCTCTGGAACAAAGGGGAAATTAAGACCTTCACTCCACTTTTCCATATATTGGTCAAAAGGCCTAAATAACTTAAGGTTTCAGAGCGCTACATGGGGAGATGTAGAGTTAATATAGTCACTGCTGCATATAATCAGGGACCCATGGAACTTTACATCTTCCCTATTTGTGACCAGAAGAACAGGTTCATACCTAAGTCCACCTGAAAGGCTCCTTGGTTACTCAGAAGTCTTATCTATCAAAGGCGAGAGGCCAGGCTGAATCAGAAAATGGAAGTTACATGAATAGTACATTCCAAGATAATGTGATTGTTCTGGACAGTCTACAGAAGCATGAAATAAACTTTAACACCTGCAATTTACAAGATAAGATTCATCACTATTCCAGCTCCCAAGAAGCCAAGACTCATGAAACCAAAACCAATCAAATCGAAATCTCAGATCAAATCTAAGACCAAAAAAGTAAAAGGTGCCTCTGCACTGTTCTATGTTACTTCCAGTGTTTCAGTGTTTCTCCTTCAAAATACTCAGCCTATCTACATTTGTTTAAAATCTGTCTTTATTAGAAGCTCCAGGATGGAACAGATGATGTCTTCCTGGTTCAGTTACATTCCTCCAGAGTTACAGTGAGCAGAGGAATACCCCTACTTTGGCTGTTTGCTAGAATTAATCCCTTCTTTCCAACAACCTTCATTCCTACTAGAGAAATCTGATGGGTGGGAAAAGAGGAAGTAGTCATTGTCTTTTATTCTATGGAGGACTCTGGTCACAGCAAATGTATCATGCAGGAAACATCTATCTGTAAGGGGAAGACAGGTGGATCCTGAACATATTAAGTACAGAAACCCTTCCTTCAAAAAAAAAAAAAAAAAAAAAAAAACCTTAGAGAAACACTGAAATATAACATAGTTAAAAACAAAGTTGTTTTGATTGAAGTAAGAGAGGTAACCCAGAGCGTTACATCCTCAGCTACCTTCTGGGAAATACTAGGAGTCCGAACCCTATTATACCTGGGGTTCTGCCCACTTCTAAATGCAATGATTTTAACATCAATTTCAGGTAAAGTAAAACTCCACTAAAATGTGCCTAGCTTGTCTACAGATCTAAATTTATAATGGGCCAACTATAGCAATGAATTTTTTTCTCATCAGAATGCTAAGGTCAGAAAGTCAGAGCTTCTTAATCATCTCCTGGCTTCATCTCAACAGGGACTAGGCATCAGCTCCTATGAAAAAGAGATGGGAGAGGAAAACTGCCTCCTTGCATACAGTACAAATGAGGACATGCTGTCAGTTAAACCACACAAAACTGACAGGGAGGGCAGCATCACTACTACAAAACAAAAAGTACCACTGATGGAATCTGGGTATGGCCGAAAAGGCACCACTGTAGATCTGGATTCCTCATATCTCCAACTAGTTTAAACAACCCATTCAGTCCACCTCTACTTTTTTTCAATAAATGAATAAGGTCTTTTCTAGCTTTAGATTTCTGTGATGCTAAACTAACATGATGTTTTCTTAAGTACATAAGGTGTTTTTTGTTTTTTTATAAGGTGTTTTTAAAGCTATTATTTGGGGTATTTGTTCTAACGTGAGAGGTTATCTTCATCAGTCAACACATGTGGCTCAAAACTAATCCCCAGCCAAAGAAGGAAATTACTGGCGTCACAAACCACTCATCCACCTTAGTCTTTACTTCACAAGGTTTGGGTTTCACAGTAGGAGAGCAGCTCAACCATTCTCGAGCACTAAAGCCTCTAATTAAGGCAAGCACTGTTGGGGCAAACAATTCTGGAAATTCCCTGATGGTCCAGTGGTTAGGACTCGGCATTTTCACTGCCGTGGGCCCAGGTTCAATCCCTGGTTAGGGAATTAAGATCCTGAGAACTGCTCACTGATGCCAAAAATAAAACGAAACAAACCAATTCTCTTTGAGAAAGGAATTGCAAATGGAAGCAAAATTAATCTGGTGACTACTCTCTCCTGGGCGTTAGCTAGCTATTTCCACAGTAAATGAATGCTATTCCCACACTCCCGCCCAGCGCTCACTCACAGGGTCTGCAACAGATGTCGAGTCACAGCCGCCATGCGCATAGTACCATCTTGGCTGCTGCCATCTTACGAACTAAGTGAAAACATGAGGCTAGAAACTTGTTTTCCTTATCCTCCAAATTCTAAGTGGGAAAAAGTGTGTGACCTAGACAACACATAATTCCTTTCTCATTAAAACCAGGGCACAATACTTTTCGGTCACAACATGATCTCAAAATATACACATTTTAAAAGCACACATTTTTTCCAGTCAAACCTGTAGACCTAACCCTCCTTCACACCACTCTTCAGAATGCAAAAGAAAAACTTTAAATCCAGTAATACCAGACTTTCATATAAATTTCAGCTCACTGTACAGCCTAATACTTAGGCAACTCCCACTCCTCAGTGTATAAGCATGATCCAAAGGATTTTAGAGATTTCCACTTAGAAAAATATATTAATACTTTAGCCCCTTCTCTGTTAACCTGCACCTCCACCTAAGTAACTTCAGCCTATGCTCATGAAATTTAGCTACTTGCTTAATTAAAGCTGTCATATCTGAAAGGCTCTGAAAGACAGGAAAGCATGCCACTTCTACACTAGCTTTTATGCTGAACCACTACCTCTGCATAACTCAGAAAGAAAGGGAGGGAGGGAGGGAGGGAGGGAGGGAGGGAGGGAGGAAGAGAAGAGGTAAGAGACAAAGCTGTGAGTGCTAAAGACAAGAATACAATGCAATGGTTGGCCAGAGGAGATGGGCTACCAAAGATAACTATTCACCAGTAAAAGGTAAAAATTTATTCCTCAGGAGGAACTGGTTTCTTGAGTATAAAATGCATCAAACAGCAAAGACCAAGTAAACCTGCTGCTTCTTGGAATCAATATTTTTGGGTTCAATGGTAAGAAACCCCAAGCCCCCTAAAGTAAAAACACATTTCTGTAAGAAAATTCATTCAAGTATTTTGATAGAGACCATTTATACTCAAATTTGTGGAGCCCACTTATTTTAGATAATGATAAACAGAAAGAAACAGATTAGAATGTAGATGAAAAAAAAATATTTTAGGTTAATTCCTGTGAATTCAGGTGGTGTTATTAAAGAAGTCAAAGTATGGTTTAGTAAATCAATCAGAACATTCAGTTATACAGTTTTAAGCTTACTCATTCCAAAATAGGTTTTCTACAAAAAAGAGAAAACCTAACATTAAGTGCCAAAATCAGTACTTAATGGTAAAAGTACCATTCAACATCTATAACAATGTTACAATGCTGCTGCTTGTATTCAGCATTCCTACAAAGCTCTAAGAGGTCTGAAAGGGAGACCCTGTAGCAGATCTCTTCTTTCTACATTTTGCACATTATGTACCTCCAAAGCCAAGGCTGTCTTGTCGTAGGCATTAGGGACTCGCTTCTGGATTACCCTGGCATAAATGGGCCCATTCTGGAGGTTAGGGAGCGGAGTGTTGACGCTGGGTTGGGCATAGGGCCCAGGCTCCGGCCCACCCAGTGGCTGTGGGTGGGAACCCTCCTGGTTACCTCCAATCAGAGCCGATACTGAGGCGGAGGCAGGTCTATACTTCTCCACGTAAGGGACTGGAATCATCCCTCTCTTGCCTTCGCTGTCCTCTGCATTCCACCACTGCTCTTCAGGCTTATCCCGGATTCTCAGGATGTCTCCTTTCTTAAAGGGAAGATCTTCTTCATCATTCCCATTAAAGTCAAAGAGGGCTCGTACATACTCTGCCTCTTCCTGCCTGAGAATCACTCCACTACCCTGCCTGGATCTGGAAACTGGTTCTATCAACGTTGTAGTGTCCAAATAGTGTATTTTGTAGAATTCCAGTAAAGCAGGCAATGAATCAAATTCTTGATCTCCTATTCGGAGTCTGGAGGGACTCACCCCTGGAAAAAAAACAGAGCAGGGTATTATTGAAAGATATACTAGAAACGAAATGCAGATTTTAAGCATCTCCCCGCACATATTTAGTCAATATTTACCCAGAAAGAAAGAGAAGGGAAAAAAAATAATCTAAATAACCCCTTCCCCTAACAGTAAACTAAAATCATAGTTTGTAGCTCAAATGTTCCCTGGGAAGAAAGTGAGCTATCACCACCTGCAGCAGAGAAGACAGAGGCTGTGATAGAGCAACCATGCCTGTCAGGACAAGCTCACATATTGGACCAAAGACAGAGCACCATGGAGACTTCTTGGTCATTCTCTCAAAACATTCTGTGGCTACTCCATTTACAGAGTACAAGGGTTCAAGGTTGTGTTAGTCCTCTTCTTTTCAACTTCAGGAAATGCAGCAAGCTCTCCGTTTTCATTGGTGCCAGCAGCTATCCCAACAAGAGGTGGGATATTTTATTCTCAATTTTTCACTACTGCAAACAATGCTCTTACGAGTGCTTTTATTAATGAACACTTTTTTATTACCTCCTCAGGATAAACTCCTTAAAATGCAATTGCTGGGTCAAAGGTTTGGAACACTAAGTTTTATGTTGCCTGTCATCCAAAAAGTTTTATGATTTTACACTCGAACCAGTGGATTATGAGTTTCCATTTCCCCCACATCCTTGCCAAAACAGCAAGGATGTCTCTTCTTAAATATCATCTTTGATTGATTGATGTTTTTCACGATTAGTGAATATTTTTACTTCTTTTGTGAAAATTACTTTTTCGAGTTCTTTGTTAAAGAGAGGGCCTGAACTACCCTCACCACTCCTATTAAAACCAGTCAATCAAAACAAAAACCTAGACAATCCATCTAAAAACCCTTTGCTGTTAATGCTGTGAAATAGGAACACTGCGGTAGCCCAGCTGTCTAAATTGCTTCGCCACTCTAAAAAAATGAGACCAAATTATTTTGTTCCAAGTTAGAAAACACTCTGTCCAGACAGACCAGAAAAACTGCATTTAAAATTCTCTACTGGGGAGAGGGGAAGTGATAAACTTTGGAGGGTAACCCCAATACACAACGTATATTGATGAGTGACTTCTCTTTCCACCCAGATGAAAGAAAGGCCGAGACACATTTAGTGGACAGATGCACATTTCTTACATTGCAAAGTCCATCTGTGGAATTCATGGCTATAAACTAAAACAAGTTAATAGCCCACAGTCAGTAATGTTGGCTGTCTCTCTGACTCAAGATGTTGAAATACATGCTTATACCCAGGATTGTCCATCTAAGGCAAATACTCCTCAGACACCGGCAGAATGCACCCCCAATAGTTCCAAGTGCAGAACTGGTGACTGGAGAGATGCTTTTGGTTATGACCACACCAGAGCACAGTGGTGCTATATTCTGGAGTTTCTCTTCTCTAAAGCTGATGGGTAGTTATTCCTATTTCAGCCTGTAAATAAGGAAGACACACGGCTACCTCATCTATCACCTCTAGGCTACAGTGATCCTTCAGGCCTGTGGAACTATGTGAAAGACAGAGTCAGTGTGAGCTCCAAGAAGACCTACTTTGTACTGCCTGGTCAAGAAAGCCTAAAAGGCAGAGTGGTACGGAGAACCTTCACACCTGCAGAGAACCTGGCTTAGAAAGTGGTCCTGGTGACACCTGGGAAGAAAAGTTCCTTTCCTAGAATTTACCCAATGATACGCCAAGGTACAACTGCCAATATGGCTTTCACCAGTCACCCTTTAGTGTTAGGTATTATTCTTTTTCTTTTCTTTTTTTTTTTTAGGTATTATTCTTAATGAATGTAACTCTCAAGTGAGGAAAAGTTACATGAAAATCTGTCCCCAGGTTTGAGAAACTCACAGCATAGGTGGGCATACAAAGGCAAACACAGTGTGGCTGGTGAGCAAGAAGCATAGCAGCATGTTTCAGGAAGACATTCTTTTTCTCCCCTGGCATTCACTTCCAACTGGGGATGTACTCTTACAAAAATCAGTGGCAACAAACTATGTTCTAAGAACAAAATTACGAAAAAATAGCAGCTCTTTCCATTCCTGAACGACTCTTTCTTTCCTTCTTTCATTTTGCCACACTGGGAAGCTTGCAAGATCTCAGTTCTCTGACAAGGAAGTGAACCAAGATCCCAGCGGCGAAAGCCTAGAGTCTTAACCACTGAACAACCAGAGAACTCCCTCTTTTCCTATTCTAATGACATTATTATCCCATAGAGGAATACCTGTTTTTGTGTACTGCTGCAGCAGTTACGTGTTTTATATATATATGGGGCAATCAAGCTTCAGGAGGAGAGGGAACAAAACATACATACTTAAGTTCCAGATAAGCCCAAACCTCACCACAGCTATGTGCTCCGGCTCCTTTTCCCTAGTTCATCTCTTTCCAACCACAAACAGCTGAAGGCAGGAAACAGAAGGGCGGGAAAGGAAGGAGACACAGCCAGCCAGCCTAGAGAACAGAACCAAGGGCAGAGCTCTCATAGCTGGGACCTGGAAAACCTCACTGACTCGTTCTCCATCAACCTGTGCTGGTCTCTTAATGTGCAGTTGTGAACAGTCAGAAATCAAAGTCAATGCAGTCAGCGCTATCTTTTAACCAGAAGGGTTGGACATGCTCAACTCATCACTTCCAAGCATGTCAGCCCTCAGGTTACAGCAGTTTTTACAATACCATTCCCTGAGGGTTTTATGAAGAACACTCAAGAGCTCTGTGGGCTAAACAGGCCAAGTCGCTTCTGGCACGGGCATCGCCACAGAGGCTCCATTATAAGTCTCTCAATCTCTCCTTTCCTCTTTCCTAAATTCCCATTCCCTCTCTTCTTTCTCCACTGCCTATGGTATTTATAGAGGTTCCTTGAATGCTCTTACCATCTATCCACTCCAAAGGACTAACAAGGCCACTGACTTCCCTTTAAGAAAGTATCCTGAAGAAGGATATCAGCATGTGACTTTGCAGATTCAGACTTACAAAGTTTGAAGAATTCAGGCTCTGGTATTTGTAGCTATTTGAATTGTTATTTAACTTTTCACAGGGATCTATGTAACAATAATTTCTATGTAATAATAATAATAAAGTTCCTAAAAGTAGCTGGTATATTATAGATGCTCAATAAAAGGCAAATCAGCTTAATATACACACCCCCCAAACCTCTGAACACCTCTGTAAATTTTCAATTCATCCCTAAACCCAGAGTCTGCTACACTGTTTCCCAAAGACGATTCCACAGAATCTCAAGATGCTTCTCAAAAAGTTCTGTGGCCAGACTGGTTTGAAAAACCCGCTATTCAATCCCTGCCTGTCTAGAGTCATAATTTCACATGAACATAGGAAAGGCTTAGAGAAGTCCGGTGATAAGTAAACGTACTTCCTTTTACTACGGATTTTTTTTTGGGGGGGGGGGGGTGGGTCTAAAATCTTTAAGTAACTCACTAAGGAACTCCTCATAGAATCACTGAATATCTTTAACTCTGATATTAAAGAGCAAATCATGAGGACCAGGTCTGAGAATTACAAGGATGAGCCAAACAAATGAAATAGATGCTGGATGTTCAAAAAAGCAGCAGTGGATAAGAGGCAGTCCCCTAGGATCTCCAGAAGTGGCCTGGCCCAGCACCACCTTGAACAGGCAGCACAATCATCACCCTAGCATCTGCCCCCCACCCCCAAAATGACACAAGTTTTACCTTCCCCTCACCCACTAGGGCCAACAGGTAGGAGGTTCTGGGTTGAGCGGGTAATGGAAGCCATCATCTTATTTCCACACACTGGATCCAAGGCTCCTTCATACTTCTTGATGCACCCCCATCCAGCACTTACTCCTTCAGACATGCTGTGAGCCTCTCAAAGCTGAGAATTGTTTTCCATCTTGCTTCAATTTTTCCCTCTCCACCACATCTGTTAATATACCTAATGTTAGTTCCATTCCTAAGCATTTAATATACTAAAACTCATTTAACCCTTGAAATAACCCTGTCAGTACTATTTCCCCTCTTTCACTGATGAGGAAACTGAGGCAAAGAGAAGTTAAAGAACTTGCCTGAAGTTATATAAGCAGTAAGCAGAAGGTAAGGAAGGTTCAAATCCAGACTTCAGAACACAAGCTTTTAACTATTCTCCCAACTCATATTTACTGTTTTATTGACTGTTTATTGGACAAGGTCCAGTAAAACCTCATGTTCAAGAGGTAAAGACTAGTGGATCAATCAGTGATTTGCAAAGTCTTCCCAAGAGGTACACCTGATGGAGTATGACCAGTAGACTTGACCCAGTCCTGCCCTACGGCCCTGGGGCACAGTCAGGGAACTTCCAGGCAATGGCAGCACTGGCAGCCTGTGGGAGCTAAACACAAGTTAAAAACAAGCTGACTGGAAAAGGTTGAGACTATCTGGTCTATTTTGTTCATACACGTCTAAAATGTATATCTAAGCCATTCCGTACAAATTCATCTTATGCATTATGTCCACAAAATACATTATATAATCCTAAACAAAAAGCTCATTTCCCATATTTAATCTGCCAAATAAGGTTATTAAAAACCTCTTCATCACTGACTTTAGATAGCAGATGCATACTGCCCGAGCGCTAAAGCCACTTTCTTTTCATCCTTTCTTTTGGTCTTTATTTAGGCCATGCCACACAGCATGCAGGATCTTAGTTCCCCAACCAGGGATCAAATCCATGCCCCCTACAGTGGAAGCGTGGAGTCTTAACCACTGGACAGCCAGGGAAGTCCCTCCTTTCAGTCTATAAACAGAACCTGGGGCACAGAACAGAGACAAAAGTGTTGAGGCTTCAGAGTGCACTGCTGGGATCTCAAAAGTAAACTGGCTTTGACAGAAAGGAGTGCAATGTAACAGTGTCAGCTCTCAGGTCACAATTCCTAGGTTCAATTCTGGCTCAGTCACTTACAAGCTGTGTGACTTTGGGGCACTTTACTGTATCTCTCTCAGTTTCCTCATCTATAAAATGGAAATAGTTTAATAAGTGGAGATCATAGTACTTTCCTCACTGGATTGTTACAGACAGTAAATGAGACAAGGCATATAATGTACTCAACAAAGTGCCTGGCACAGAATAACCAGTCAATAAATGTCAGCTATTAACAGTGTATATGCCTTTCTAAAATTCAAGAAATTCTTCTGTGGTTTCAAAAGAAAAGAGCTTGATGGAGGGAGGAGTAGAACAAAGATTAAGTAATCTCTATAAAGACAGCAACTGAATCAATTGTCCTATGCAGAAAATAGGGTACATGGCAGAAACAAAAACGACCACAATGCCCATGAACTTTCCACACCCCAGCCACAAACTCTGGCAATCCTCAACTTCTCTCTTGGGCCAAAGATCTGAATTCATATGTTATGAAAAGGTGGAGCTCAATATTAAGGTAACAACTGAGATTAAAGTTATCAACACCAAGACGTGGGGAAAGCTCAAACAAAGCTGTGTGTTAGTCGCTTGGTCATGTCCAACTGTTTGTGACCCATGGATTGTAGCCTGCCAGGCTCCTCAGTCCATGGGATTCTCCAGGCAAGAATACAGGACTGGGCTGCCATTTCCTTCTCCAGGGGATCTTCCCCACCCAGGGATTGAACCTGGGTTATCCTGCATTACAGGCAGATTCTTTACCATCTGAGCCACCAGGGAAGCCCCTGCTGCTATTTCCAAATTTTGCAACCAACAAAACACACAAAAGGTTGAGAACTTGAGTTTCAGTGACTGTTTGCCATCATGTCACTGCACAATAATGCAAAACCCCAGACATCATGAAGGTGGTAAAAAGTAGAACATATTTGGTTTAGAGTAAACATATAAATATTCCCACTTCATGTTATACTGCTATTAAACCAAGCAGACTGAGAAAGACCTAGAATAATTTGTAAGCTTTACGATCCCTACGCTTTTCTTTTTAATTGGTATGTGTTAACAAGGGACTATCCCAATTCATTTCTGGTCAGAGAGAATAAACCTAAATTAGGACTCTCCTAAAAGAGCAAGTCTGCAAAGGCTGGTTCAGGAGTCTTCTAATTCAGGTGAGAATGGCCTGAATCTAGTCTCAGGTGATTAGGATGAAACTGCTTCCACCTGGAACAGCGAGGCAGCACTAAGACTCTCCGTATTGTTACACAGAGAACAGTAACCTCAGAATTACTCTGTATACCACAAATCTCAAGTATCAAGTGCACAAATCCCCTTAACAACTCCAGTGGCCTGGGTGAATGTCAAGTCTCAACCTTTAGCAAGGAAGATCCAATGTAGATCATTTAAACTCTCAAGAGAATCACTTCAGTGGGATCTGTTTCCAACATCTAGGAAGACTCAGGCCACAGCCCTCAACTTACTGAACAAGGAGAGGCCCTGGAGGACAAGACTGATAATGTTCGAGTCCAGGGAAAAATGAAGTTCCATTCACTTTCAGGGAAGGGACTGTTTCCACTGGCTTATTTCTGAATTATTTCCTGAAATAAAAAAAAAAATCTTTCCTCCACTGATTGCTTTGAAAACTATAACCCCCTCATTGTGGAGAACAGTCTCTGGACGCTAAGATCTCTTGGACACAGTCAGCCGGGCATCAACTTACTCAGGGCTGGTCACAGAGGCTTTTCCTCTATAACCAAGGCACTTAGCTCACCACCTTCATCCTCCGCGGGGGAAGAGGAAGGTAAAAGTATTTTGGAAAAATGCCCAAGAAAGAAAAAAGCTGACCGGTTTCCTGAGGGTGTCTCCATCCCTCTCGGCCAGTATGTGGTGACTTCCTACCAAAGGCCACCAGGGGAGTATAGCCAAACCCGGCTCTCCAACACTGCAGGAAATGTTTCAAGCCTAAAAAGCCACTTGTAGGATTATCGGATTCATTCCCGGCACCGCTGCCAACTGATGCCCCCGCAGTGCCAACATCCTTCTCAGCTCTTTGTCCCCACGTTGCCCGGCTCTGCTCGGGCGCTAGCCCCACCCTGGGACCGAGGCAGTTCCCCTTCCCCTGGGCTGTCCTCCCAAGTCACACCCAGAGGCCTGGGTCAGCGGCTCCTCCTCCCCCACACACTCGCGCTGGTCCGTGGGAGCGAGCCCCGGCAGAGGCTGCGCCCCGGCCACGCTCACCCCAGCCTTCTGCCCACGTCCCTCGTGGGGGTCAGCTCTCGAGGAGCAGCCAGCCAGGCTGGGGAGTTCCGCGGCCCTCACCCCCGCCCGGGGCCTCCCGTCCCGTCCGTCCCTCACCGGGCGGAGGCTGGGCGGGCGACGGTGGCACCGGCGGGCGCGGGCCGCTGCTGTTGATGATGTAGTGGGAGACGCGCGAGTTCTCGGAGACGCTGAGCACATAGTCCCCGGGGCTAGTGCTCGAGTCCCGCACCAGGAACACCCCGTGCCGCTGGCCCTGCAACAGCGCCACCGCCTCCTGCCGACTCAGCCGCCCCCAGTACCAGCTACTCCGCTCCTCCGAGTCGAAGTTGCCCGCCATGGCCGCCTCCGCGCCTACACGCTGGGCCGCCGCCGCCGCCGCCGCGCGTGCCCCTCCAGCCCCGGCCCCAGCCGCCCAGCGGACCGGCTCGGGTCTTAGCCTCACAGCAGCGCCTGAAATGGCGGCGGCGGCCGCGGGCCTTCCCCACCGGAAATGACGTGCTCCTGGCCCCCGGGAGGATGCCGGGAAGGGGACCGCCACCCGCCATTGGAAGAAGGGCAAGTGACAGATCGTGCGCGCACTGCGCATGCGGCCTCTTGGGCGTCGCCGCCTGGCTGGGACTGGGACTGCAGAGGGTGAAGGGGAATCCAGGACCGAGGGGCGGGGCTTCAGCTACCAGTCGGCTGTTGGCGACACGGTTCTTTGCTCCTCCAGGTTTCAAGTTACTGGAAGGCCCAGGCTTCTAGGCAGCGACTAGGGTACAGAATTAGAGCAGAAAAGGTGATGTGGCCCCAAGGCTTGTGTTTCCTGAGACTGTCTTTTTCTGATGGTTCCTTTAGCTTCTCCCCATGCCTGCTGAAGTTCTTGTTATCATTGATTCATTCAGCAAACAGTTGACACATTTGCCCTGTGGGTGCAAAGGTCATCAAGGGTGAGCCCTTTCCTCACCGAATTCTCAGACCAGTGGGAGAAACCAGGAAACAGTCTACGAGGATGGTGTGCCAAGTGATACGATGGGGAAGGGGCAAGGGGCTCTAGGAATACATAGCAGAGCCCCCTAATCCTTTGTTTAGAGAAACCCAGGAGGGCTTCCCAGAGGAGGTGACTTGCACTGAATATTGAATGGCAGTCAGGGAAGAGCATTCAAGACAAAAGGAACAGAGCATGCCAAGCCAGGTGGAAGTATGGAGTTCTCTCTGTTTAGGGTCTTAAGACACCTGCCCAGATTCTCTAAACTCTAATTGTGGCCATGGGTATCCTCTGCTCTCCCTGCTGTCAGGACCATTTCTACTTCTACATCCCGTATCTATTTTTGTATTCCTGTGACAGCCTGCTCACTGGTATTCTATAGTCTTGCTGCCCCTAATTGTATAGCACACATTTGCCAGTTTGCACTTTCTCAATTATAGCTCTGAGTCAGCTACTATTCTGTATAAAACTTTTAACAACCTCCAGGTGTTAGAACTCCCCGTTTACCTCGAAGCATACAACCAAGCCACCATTTCATCTTCACCACTTCTACATGAACCTTATGTTTCTTCTCTCTGGAATGCCCCTCCACTCCTTTTGGGATCTCAATGTCAAAGTCTCCTCTTTCTTGACTGTCACATCACTCCCTCTCTGTATGTACAGACCTATTTCCTTATTATCTCTATTATGGTTCTTAACCACTGTACTGTAATCTTTCATTTACAAGTCTGTATGCCATGGTAGATCTCCTCAAAGGCCAACCATCTATTGTAGGAGGCATTCCATAATCATTTCATAATAACAGCTAACATTTATTCAGGAAATACTACCTGCCAGGCGTAGTGCTAACTGCCCTTAGATGGATCATTTCATTTAATCCTCTCATCAACCTTATGGGTTGGTCCCATTTAACCAATGAAGCTCAGAGGGGTTCAGTGACTTATCCAGAGACACATAGCTGCTGTTGGGATCTGGGCTTCAAATCCTGGAAGGAGCTATGATCACTCTGCTATGTCCTCAGACTTCTGGGGATAGGAAAGACAGGAGATGGGTTGAGTGGAGTGGAGGAAGGATGGCAGAAATAAACATTTTTAAAAAATCAGTCAGTCCTGGGTTTTATGGTCTTGTATGAATAACACACCTCTTCCAGACCCATTTCACATGCCCCTGGGCCTGCTCTGGGAAGGGGTGGGGAGCAAGGGCATCTTCCCTGCTGTGGGTGACTCATCACGACCCTGGCTTAGTCACAGCATGTCACCACAAGCCAGCAGAAGAAGCCAGGCCAGGATGAAGTCTGGTCCTTTGGGGAAGAGAAGTGCCTGCTTTTCATTTCCCCAGGATGACTGGCCTTTGGGGCAGGACCTTACCACAGACTGCCATGGGGGTCTGAAGCAGTGCCTCTAAGCCCCCTTTCTAGGACACATGGACATGACAGAACAAAATACCTTAAAAGAAGAGAAAAAGAAGGAAAGAAAGAGAAGAAAAGAAATAAATAAAAAGAGGGGGGAGGGAGGAGAGAACAAATAACTGAGCTGAAAAACAGGCAAGGAGATTGGTAAGGAGGGGCTGAAAAAGTGAAAGTGTTAGTTGCTCTTTGGGACCACATGGTCTCAAAGATTGTAGCCTGCCAGGCTTCTCTGTCCATGGAATTCTCCAGGCAAGAATACTGGGGTGGATAGCCATTCCCTTCTCCAGGGGAACTTCTGGACCCAGGAAACAAACCCGGGCCTCCTGCACTACAGGCAGATTCTTCACCATCTGAGACACCAGGAAAGGAGGGGATACCTAGCACCAGGCAGCTGTTAAGTGTATTCTGTCTCAGAGTACAGAGAACCTACAAATTCAGAGGCCAGCGAGGTGGGAATGGGAGCTGCCTTGGGACAAAACTAGGGCAAAGGCTACTGCCCCTCCCTCCTTTCTCTTCTCCTTTTCCCCCTCTTCTCCCCTTCATAGAGAAAGATTTACAGCTATGTGGTGGCTTTTGCCCCCTGATAAGTCTGCAATCTGCCCTACAAAGAATGTAAAGAATGTAACCTTCTTGTGCAAGAAGATGCTCCTGGAGTTGCCTGAAGGAGAAGCAGAGATGAAAGGGGGAAAGAAAGAGAAGGCTTCCCTAGTTCAAGAGAAAACCACATCAAAGTCCTCCACTCCCTCCCCTCTAACCAAACAGAGGCGTTCCTGGGAATTCCCTGGCTATCCAGTGGTTAGGACTCTATTTTCACTGCGGGGAAAGGCACTATTTTTGCAAAGGACCAGGAGCAGGGGTTCAAGGACCTATTTGCCTGCCTGTGTCTGTGTCTCCCGAAGTCATGAGAGTTGCCTCCTACAGCTGTGCAAGTTGTGCCCTGCACAACTCCAGGGTACTATGTAAATGAAACCCTCCAGAGTTGGGTTACTCACACTCACTTTTTCTTCAAAAAAAAGAAAAAGAATTCCTGTGAAGATGACAAAGATTGCTATATACAGAGAAAATGACAGTATCACCTTGAAAAATGTGTATGAGAGAAAGGGAGAGACAAAATGTGGTGTATGTGTAGGCACCATTTGTACTGGTGGGAAAATACATTTCTGCCTAGTTCTCATCCATGGATGGAGACAAGAAGAGAGAAAGGAGAGAGAAAAACTCCTAAGTCTCAAAAAAAAAAAAAAAAAAAAATCCCAAATCCCTGCTGGAGTTTTCGGATTATGAAGAAGAGAGATTCCCCACCCCCACCCCTCACCCCCTCACCAGTGGGTAGTCCTTAGTTTTGCAAAGACAATTAAGCTATGCAAAGGCAGGATCTAGAGGCACCTCTGGGTAGGGAAGTCAAGGGATTGCAAGGCAAGGGGAGGGAAGGAGAGCAAGCTGGGAACCGAGACAGGAGGTGGGACCTTCCTTTTGTTGTTGTTTAGTCACTTAGTCATGTCTGACTCTTTGCAACCCCATGGACTATAGCATGCCAGGCTACCTTTTCCTTCACCATCTCCTGGAGTTTGCTCATACTCATGTCCATTGAGTCGGTGATGCCATCCAACCATCTCATGCTCTGTCATCCCCTTGTTCTCCCACCTTCAATCTTTCCCAGCATCAGGGTCTTTTCCAGTGAGTCAGCTCTTCACATCAGGTGGCCAAAGGATTAGAACTTCAGCTTCAGCATCAGTCCTTCCAATGAATATTCAGGACTGATTCGCTTTAGGATTGACTGGTTTGATCTCCTTGCAGACCAAGGGACTCTCAAGAGTCTTCTCCAGCACCACAGTTGGGACCTTCCTAGAAAGGTCAGTGAGATGTTCCCTGGGGTGATGACACGCTTCGGGGCTCTTGAGACTCATTCATCTGCTTTGCCTCTATGTAAGTCCCTCTGGTTGCCCCATCCTTTAGGAGAGCTGCTCACACAGACACCTCTGCAGGGAGAAATCAAGAAGGTGTCTGGAGTTCCCTGCTGGGCCAGTGGTTAGAGTTTTGTGCCTCCAGTGCAGAGGAACTAGGATCCTGCATGCTATGTGGCATGGCCAAAAAAAAAGAGAGAGAGAGGGTGCCAACTTCCTTGATTCCATCTTCATGGAGTTGAGAAAAATCGAGACCATCTGAAGGAGATGAGACGCGAGTGTGCGTGTCTTCTCTTCTGCGCTCCTCCTCCTGCCCACTCCTTTCTGACCCCACTAACCTTCCTCTGCCTCCTTGCTTTGACTTGCCGTTCCCTCTTCCCAGATGTCCATGGACCTCCTTCCTCGGTCTCTGCTCCCACGTTGCTTCATCAAGGAGACCTTCCCTCACTCGCCCATTCGACTCTGCAGACTGCCTACCCCTTCTCTGCTTTGTTTTCCTTGTACTCACCTCCTTCTAATTTTACAGATTTGTTTCATGCATTGTCTGCTCTTCCCTAATATGTGTACGCTCCATAGGAGCAAGAATTTTGGTCTTTTTGCTCCTATTGTATCTCAAGCGCCTGGCAGAATGCCTGGCACATAGGCCTTATGTGAATGTTAGTTGAATGACGAAATGACTGAAAGGAGAGTCCAGTGGAGGCCCTTTTTCAGAGTCAGATTTAGCTTCCTGTAATTGGCAGGTGTCTCCTGGCGAGCACCGCCCTTCCCGCAGGAGGTAAGCTGGGGGTGCACAATGTTTTAGGTTGCCTCTCAGAAGGATAGGTCTGCGGCAGCATCTGGACTGGGTCGGTGACATCACTCTCCCTTGTGCTTCCGCTTGCTAGAGAAAGGCATGTGGTTACAGTTGTAAAGCTGGTAATTGCACCTATCCGATTGCTTATCTTATCTGTCAGCTCCTTGGTGTCAGCTTCTCTGGGCGCGGTTCCTACTGACAAGAATGGACAAATTATTGTGGTGCTTTCATTTTTCTGTAACTTAATTTGTGGGGTGGCGTCTCAGATCTAGGTGTGGTCACAGGATGGTGTGAACCCTGATACAAAATTAGTTCAGTTAGGTTCAGTCGTTGAGTTGTGTCCGACTCTTTGCTACCCCATAAACTGCATCACTCCAGGCTTCCCTGTCCATTACCAACTCATGGAGCTTGCTCAGACTCTTGTCCATTGAGTTGGTGATGCCATCCAGCCATCTCATCCTCTGTTGTCCCCTTCTCCTCCTGCCTTCAATCTTTCCCAGCATCAGGGTCTTTTCAAATGAGTCAGTTCTTCACATCAGGTGGCCAAAGTATTGGACTTTCAGCTTCAGCATCACCTTCCAATGAATATTCAGTACTGATTTCCTTTAGGACTGACTGGTTTGATCTTACAGTCCAAGGGACTCTCAAGAGTCTTCTCCAGCACCACAGTTCAAAATCATCAGTTCTTTGGTGCTCAACTTTCTCTATAGTCCAACTCTCACATCCATACATGACTACTGAAAAAAACACAGCTTTGGCTAAATGGACCTTTGTGGGCAGTCATGTCTCTGCTTTTTAATATGCTGTCCAAGTTGGTCATAGCTTTTCTTCCAAGGAGCAAGCGTCTCTTGACTTCATGGCTAAAGTCACCATCTGCAGTGATTTTGGAGCCCCCAAAAATAAAGTCTCTCACTGTTTCCATTGTTTCTCCATCTATTTGCCATGGAGTGATGGGACAGGATGCCATGATCTTATTTTTTTTTTTTTTTTAATTCCCAAGTATCAGCCATTTATTTTTGTTTCATCTTTTAATTCTTATGGGGTTCATCAACTCTTTATCAGTAATGTTCTAACTGACAAAGACCAATTTACGTTAACTATAGTTATATACAACATATCAAGGGAGTACACAGGAAAATCAGAACACAAGACTTCATCAGCTAAACAGAGTTCAAGTTTGCTCTTATGAAGACATACAAGAAAACAAATACACTGAAGCATAAACAACAGCAAGAAAAATCAGAGTAACGCATTCCAGAAGGAAAGACACAATAAAGATCTCAATTTACAATATGTATAATTATATAATTTATTAAAATTAACACAATTCCTGTACACAATATTAACATGGTAGTCATTAAGTTTGTTAAGCACTTCAACTACTGAAAGGTTAAAACATACCAAAAACTATATTAACCAACTTCTCCATCCAGTGATCTAACCTAGTTCACTAGTTCAGGCTGAAAATTCACTCTCCAAAGTACTTCAGGCATGCAAAAAACAGAGCTAACAGGTTTAATCTGTTCTTCTCCCAAAAGTGACAATCCAGTAATTCCAAACAGAGTATGAAAAGGATCTACCATATCTCCTGGCCTATCTGCAAATCCTCCTGTTTCCTCATCTTGACATGCAAGGATGAAACCGCAGAGTTTTTCTCTATTAATCCAATGAAGCCTTTCAATTATCTTTAGGAAAGCCAAACCCACCAAGAATAGCATACGTCTGGTTACTTCTCTGGCCTTCCATTGAGTCGCCTGATGGGAGCTGTTGTTCACAAAACCACCAACGGAGTAAATCAGAATTTACTTGGTGCAACTGACTAGTAATAGACAAGAATCCTGCCCAGCATGGGATTCAGAGCTTGGCCTGCAACCAAATCCACCATCAAAGTTCATACATGATAAAACAAATTCGATTGCCTTTTCCACATTAGTAGCATCCAACTCCCCCAATAGAGCCAAAGTTTCTCACACAAAAAGAGAATCTTTATCAGTTTTCCTCCAAGTATCTCCAGCAGAAAAACCATCTTCTTTCCGTAGACACTGAACATATTCCACAACTTTGTGTCAGTAACATTAATACTATCATAGTAAGTATCTGAACAGCACTAAGAGTATGCAAAAGATGAGGATCATGTCCAATATTAGCACTTATTCCACCATGCTCGTGTTGACAAGACTTAATAAACATCGGAATTTCTTCTCTATTCACGCAATGTAGTTGTGCAAGGAGATCCATTACGGTCAAACCCCCGTAGATTCCTCTCATTCTCAAATACTCAGACATGCAATATTCATAGTCATCTTTCTCTGAGCCATAGGATGCAATATAATTTCCTTGCTTCTCCAGTAACAGGGTGTCCAAGTGCATCTGACTTAATGATAACATCCTTCTGCCGTATACATCTATCCACTCTCCTACTGACGCATCTAGACAGCAACACAAGACACGTCCACACTCACTATAACCCTGATCTTCGTTTTTTTAATGCTGAGTTTTAAGCCAGATTTTTCACTGTCCTCTTTCACTTTCATCAAGAGGCTCTTTAATTCTTCTTCACTTTCTGCCTTAAGGGTGGTATCATCTGCGTATCTGAGGTTATTGATATTTCTCCTGGCAATCTTGATTCCAGCTTGTGCTTCATCCAGCCCAGCATTTCGCATGATGTGCAAAATAGTCATATGTTATGTGATATCTTGTTCTTTGGGGACTTCTGTCCCAGGTGGTGAATCTAAACCCCTCGGTAGGTAGTCTGACTCCTAATTAAACCTTTCATGACCTTTAAACCCTGCAGGTGCTATTCCTCCTAACTACAAGGCTCCTCCCTTTGGGGAAAACAGCCTGCGGAGGAGCTCTGTAATTGCAGCTTTTAACACTTACTGCCTTTCTTCTGGAGGCAGCATTCTGATTTTCAGGGAAATCATCTCTCCCTAGTCTCTATCCCTGAGGTCAGGTGTGGTTCGTGCTTCTGTCTTGAGAGGTAGCAGGCACGTGACCCAGGGCCAGTAGGCATATATCAGAATGAGCTCTGCTCCTTAACTACACCTGTTGGGGCAGGGGAGAGCATCTCATTCAAGCTGGTGCACTGAGAATCAGCTCTAAGACTTTCCTTTTTATTTTATTTTTGGCTGTGCTGGGTCTTCGTTGCTGCACAGACTTCTCTATAGTTGTAGCACGTGGGCTCAGTAGTTGTGGCTCCTGGGCTGAGTTGCTTTGCAGCATGTCGGATCCTTCTAGATCGGGGACTGAACCAGTGTCTCCGGCATTGGCATGCGGATTCTTTACCACTGAGCCACGTGGAAAGCCCCTCTGAGACTTTCAAATCACTAAGAGATACTTTCTGCTTCCGAGGCTGAATCACCAAAGCCTGGGGCTGCCTACGGCTGCTGCTGCCACCACACCCAAGGGGAGAGTGGGCCTGAGAATGAAGCCGCCAGACACGTACCCGAGAGTGAGCGCCTGGAAGCCGACCTACCCTGGAACTGTTAGGTTGCTAATGCTAATAGATGTCCTTTTCTGCTCAAGCCACTTTGCATTTGGTTTGTCATTTGCAGGGGAGTTCACAGACTGTCCTTTGAGATGGATGACCTCAAATGTCATCTTCTCTGTGAAGTGTTTGCAACCCTCACCCCCACCTGAGTCAGCTTCTCACCAGTGTGCCCCTGATGCCTGTACTTCCCAGCTGGGCCGTGTTTCCATCTGCCAGCCCTGCCTGCTGGGCTAAGGGCCACATGGCAGGCACTGTGTGATGCTTCCCCCTCCCCTGCCCCCTGGAAGGACCAGGTTGAGTGGCCCTTCTGTGGACAGTCAGTGAAAGAGCAAGGCCACCTTGCAGCTGCTGACCACTCCTGCCCTTTGCCCCAGGGAGGGAGCCCAGCCTCCTTCTGGGGACAAGGCAAAAATTTATAATACAAGACCCCTGAAAGGATAGTTAGGGGCTTTAGAAAGGTTACGTACACACTGCTCTATTCAAAATGGATAACCCAGAAAGAATAAGAAAAACAAAAACAAAGATAAATTTTTAAAAGTGGATAACCAAGGACCTACTCAGAGTATAGAACTCTGAAACTCTGCTCGTTACGTGGCAGCCTGGATGGGAGGAAGGTTTGGGGGAGCATGGACACATGTATATATATATATATGGCTGAGACCCTTTGCTATTCACCTGAAACTACCACAACATCGTTAACTGGTTATTCTCCAGTACAAAATAAAAAGTTTGGGGAAAAAAAGAGTAATACAAGACCCCTGGTTGCCTTCTAGGGGGTCTTCTCCCTTCTCTTTATTTTTTTTTTTTGGCCACACCAAGTGGCCTGTGGGATCTTAGTTCCCTGCCTAGGACTTGAACCCATGCCCCTTGCAGTGGAAGGGAAGTCCGTACCTCTGGACCACCAGGGAAGTCCTTCCCTTTACTAACATTCACAAGGAGACCGATGTTGGCAAACACATATTGCTTTATTTAGTGTTTCTCTGGATTGCAGAAGTGTCAGCAGTGGGCTGAGACCCGCAGGAGGGCAGAGGCAGCTGGGCAGCCCCCAGGCCCTCTGGGGAGTTGGGGGTGGGGGTAGGGGAGAAGCAGCAGAAAGAGGTGATGCCCCTGCAGCTCCTCCCAAGGCCAGCCCCTTCCCCAGGCCCCCAGGATAGGGAGCAGGGTCAGGAGCCAGTGAAGGCCCTGCGTCTGTAACCTGGGGCCAGAGTACATGGGTAAGGTGTTTGTCATCCTAAGGCATGGACTCAGGTGGGAGTGCTCCTCCCAGCTGGTGGCCCCCAAGGCTGATTGCTGGTCAGGAAGCCACATGCACCCTTAAGACATGAGCCTGTTTCACGGGGCCCCCAGTCCCGGGGAGAGGCAGTGAGGTGTGTGCTGAGGACAGTCTGGTTTTGCCCCAACCTGCTGGATCACCTTGGGCAAGTCCCTTCCCTTCTCGTGCCTCTATCTCTTGCTCCGTCACACCAGAAGACTCGACCAGGTGATCTCTCAGTTGTCCAAATCCTCCGCTCTGACAGTCCCGCCTTTACTCCAGGATGTCCTCAGGCTGGGCTGATATTAGAAGGGCATTTTTAAGGCTGGACGGAGAGGCAGGCAAGGGTGGTTTTAGCCCCCAGGGGGATGTTGGAGTGGGCTACAGGTGGACAGGCAGACAGACAGACAAGGTGCCACGGGAACAGGGAGGAGAGGGGGGCCTGGGCAGGGAAGAGGGCACCAGGGCCCAGATCGCCCACCCTCTCAGCACATTCCCTGCCCTGCTGAGTCAGGGAAAACACATCCAGTGTGTCTTGGTGGTGGTGGGGCGGCGGGGGGGTGGGGAGGGTGCGGGTGGGAAGATGGCTTTTTTAAAAAATAGTTTCCTATAAAGCATCAAAAAATCTCAGAGAAAAACCTCAGCAAAAGTTCCCTTCTCTCAAATATTTGGCATTGGCAGTGGGGCTGGCGTGGCTGCCTCTGGCCCCGGCTCTTCCTATTGCTGTGGCCCGGCCTGGCCCACTCCTGGGGCAGCTTCCTGCGCCCCTGCCGCCCCCTCCCCCCCTTCGAGAGAGAGAGCCGAGCTGGAGGCGGGAATTTGTCGGTGGGCTTCGAGGTGTCCCTGGGTCCCTGTCTGGAAGCTCGAGTCTTTGGTAGCTGGGAAGGGAGGAGGGGATGAGCGAAGCACTAGGAGGTGGGAGGGGTCCAGTGGGCGCCTTCATCACCGTGAGTTCAGCCGTGGGGCCACCTGTGGGGACCAGGGGAGAAGCCCAGTGGTGAGCAGGAAGCAGAGGTGGTCCAGGCCCTTGTCTTGGTGAGTTAGATACCTGGTAGTATATGGAGGGAGGGGAGGAGGGAAGTCTGGAGGCCTCGGTGCTGGAGACTCGGACCTTAGATCCTATTCCCACAGGGCTCTCTGCCCCGACAAGAGTGGGCCTCTCTTCCCAAGCAGCATACCCCTGCCTCCTCGGTCTCCCCCACCTCCCCATGCTGCCCTCTTTATGACCCTCTGCACTGGTCTCTGGTGCTCAGTGGGCAATGGGATAAAGGGTGCCCTCTGGATCGAGACCCACAGTGAGGTGCCCAGGCTCTGTCCAGGACGGCTGAGGGAGGACGGCCTGGCCCCCAGAGGCTCTGCCCCGGTCCCACACTCACCACAGCCAGGTGCCCGTTCTTGGCCTTGGTGATGAGCAGTTCCGAGCCAGGTGTGAAGTCAATGATGCCATCCCTGCCGGGCCCGCCTGCGAACGTGATGCTGGAGAGAAGCGGGCGCGTGAGGCCTGCCCGCTGTGCACGCTCGGCCCGCTCAGCAGCCCTCCCCGCCTCACCTGCCCTGGTTGATGTTGATGTTGTTCACTCGGTCAGCACTGAGGGCCGTCTTGGTCAGGGTCTCAATCACGTGGTCACTCTGCAGCACCACGTCCCCCTGGGGGGCCACAGAGGGACGGGGTCAGGCCCTGCCCAGCACTTAGAGGCCCATGCCCTCCCTGCCGCCCAGTCCCCGAGGGGCACCTTCTGCTTATTGTCCTGACGCTGCACGTGCAGCACGAAGAGGCTGTCGCTCAGGCTGCTGACGGAGATTCCTGGGGGAGGAAAGGGCAGAGGTCAGGGATCAAGGAGCAGAACAGGGCCCCCTCTCTGGACCCAACCTGGACTCAGGCTCACCAGTCAGGTTGGTGTACTCGATCCTCTGCTTGACCTTAGCGTCCTCCACGATGACCACGGCGTTGGGCGTCAGCAGCAGCTGCCGGGAGCGCGGCTTGTAGCCCTTGCGGTCGTACTTCACGACGGGCACCGCGTACTGGGGACAGAGGGTGGGTGAGGGGCCTCCTCACCCCCTGCCCAGGCCCTGACCCCCGCCCACGCAGCCCTCGGGCAGCAGAACTGTGTGGGGCTGAGGGCTGCCAGCAGGGTCTCACCTGGATGGGCTCCGAGCCCAGGGCCTGCAGCACTCTGGGGTTGATCTCATCTGCACCTGCAGCCCAGATAGGAGAGTAAACGGGGAGTGAGCGGAGGAGAGAGGGGACCAGGCTGCTGATGGAAGGTTTGTGCACTGGAGGGGCGGGGGCTTACCAAGCCGAGTGCTGATGAAGAGTCTGGGGACACTCTGGGGGTAATTGTCCTTCTTGCCCTTGAAGATCTCACTTGCCACAGCCTTTTGCTGCAGCTGAGGAGACAATAGCAGGGAGGTGGGGGATGTCAGAGAGGTGGGGCTGTCAGAGCAGAGCAGGAGCCTGCTGAGACAGGAGCTGAGACCGCCTCCCTCACCCACTCTCTGGCCCCAACAGCAGGAGGCTAAGCCCTGCTGCCAACACTCCCCTTCAGCCCCTTCTCTCCCGATCCCTACCAACTGAGGCAGAGGCCTCTCCAGAAGGGTCATGATAGTGCTGTCAGGGTCCAGGCCCCACTTCGGGGGTTATTCCCATCATCACAGGCCCTGGAGTCCCTGAGATTCAGCTCTGGCCTGAGATCTTAAAGCTGGCTGATACTAATACTCAGAACTACTGTGGGGCTTCCCTGGTGGTCCTGTGATTAAGAATCTGCCTTGCAATGCAGGGAACACCACTTTAATCCCTGATCTGAGAAGATCCTACATGCCTTGGAGCAACTAAGCCTGTGGTGTGCCACAACTATTGAGTCTGTGCTCTAGAGGCCAGGAACCACAACTACTGAAGCCCTAGAGCCTGTGCTCCGCAACAAGAGAAGCCACCGCAACAAGAAGCCTTGGAACCGTAGCTGGAGAGCAGCCCCAACTCATTGCAATTAGAGAAAATCCTGAGCACAGCAATGATGACCCAGCATAGCCAAAAATAAATAAAATTATGCAAAAAAAACCCACAAACTACTGCAATTAACTCTGCTGGATGGGTCCTTCATTATCATCTGATATCAAGTTGGCAAATACAAGGCCCATTGGTCACCAATGTCTCTCTCTGGAACTATTCTAACAGACCAACGCTGCAGCCTTTTCAACACAGGACTCTGGGCAGCCTCGACCAGTGCAGCTGCTCTAGAAGATAAACTCTATTTGCCTTGCAAAATCTATTCCAGCCTCCGCCTCATACATGAGGCCAGAAAGGGGCCTGGATCAATTCAAGGTTGCACGGTAAGTCGGGGCAAAGGTCCTCCAGGCCAGCTCTCTTCCAGCACTGCACCCCACCCCCCTAGTCCCCTGGTACCTGCCTCCCAGCCCCATACCTGCTGCTTCCATTCGGGGCTGATGCTCCGGCAGTATTTCCACACCATGTTCTTCCGGCACAGCTCCCGCAGCAGCTCTGAGGCCTGTGGGCAAGAGGGAGGTCAGGGCACCCAGGCAGCCTGGCTCCCTTCCCTCTGCAGACAACAGGCATGTGCCCACCATGGGACCTTGGCCTAAGTGACACCCCCTCAACCTGGACCACCCTTCCATTCCTGAATTGTTTCTCTGCAGAGAATTCGCTCTCCGCGGCCCAGCTCCAGGTCCCTTCCCTTCCCATGGCTCCTCAGGTCACATGGTTATTAGGTCCCTCCGCTGGGTGAGTTGGTGGTCCCCCAGTCAGCAGGGAGAGCCCACGGACCTCACGCAGGGCAGGTGGGGGCGTGGGCCAAGAAGTGTCCAGAATATTCCGGGGCAACTGCCGTCGCAGGTTGAGCAGAAAAGAGGTGCGCACGTGGTCCACGAAGAAGGCATTCTCGGGGCAACGGGGCGCGTGGCGCAGGATGAAGCCCTGGATGAGCCTGGGGGTGGGGGTCCGACATGGGCGGAGGTGAGAACCCTGGTAGCGGACCTGCCCCCACACTCTGCTCTGCACCCCCTGCGTGGCGCCCAGTGCTCACCGCCGGATGGTCTGTGCCGCCCACTTCCTCTTGGCCGCCTTCCTCCGGCCCAGCGTTCCTCGCCACCACGACTGGATGCAGATGGCTGCAGAGACCACAAATGGCTGACTTCTATCTCTTCCCATTGGTGGCCCACCCTAGCCCCAGTCCCCACCGTCCTGAAGGCCTCTGGGCGCCCAAACCTGATCGCTTCACCCGCAGGAATTTCTGCCGGCAGTGAAAGCCCCTCCAGGCGGCCTGGATCTTCGTGGCTGTGGTTGGGAAAGAGAGTCACTTGGCCAGAGCACAGGGGACCCAGCTGGGGGCCTGGCCCTGCTAAGAGCTCAATGAGTAAGGGGAGTGGCTGAACCAGCTTCGAGTGGAGGATAAATAAGTGAAGGAGAGTAGGAAAGGGCGAGGGCTGGTCTAGTGGTTACTACTTCACATTGCAATGCAGGGAACGCGTGTTCGATCCTTGGTTGGGCAACGAAGATCCCACAGACCGTGGGGCAACTAAGCTTGAGCTCTGCCACCGAGAAGCCTGCGCATTGCAACAAAGACCCAGAACAGCCAAAAGAAAAAAAAGAAAGAGCAAGGGAGGGAGCAAAGCAACATGGGAACATGCTGAGTGTGTATCCGGGAGCAGACGAGGCGGGCAGCCCAATGTGGACATGGCAGACATCCCGGAGAAGAAGCCTGAATACAGCGATTTCTTTCCCGCTTCCCAGAATGGACCCCACTGGCCAGGATGGGTGGGGCCCTTCTCTCACCCAGGCTCTGTCGTCGGATCTCCAAGGCGTCCTCTGTGGCAAACAGGGTCTTGGGGAAGCGGATGAAGATCTTGGTCCTGGGAGGGCAGCAGTGATCAGCTCCTGGTTGCCACCCAGTACCCCTCAATCCCCGGGCATGGGCGCCACTCACCTGCCCATCTTGTACTCTTCTGGCTTGTAGCCCAGGTGCCTGACCAGCACAGTCACCCCATCCTGGGGCCGTCCTGTCCACGTGGGCCATGTCTCTGGGCACAGTGACTTGTACCTGGTGACAGGAGCAGAAATGTACCCAGCGCCCCCACCCCCCACCAGTGCTCTGGGAGCCCAGACCAGCTTTCCTGGTCCCACTGACTCTCAGGTCACAGAAAGTCTGGGAGGTAGCTCTGTTACTACCCCTACTTTAAAGATGAGAAAATTGAGGTTTCTAATCTGAGATCCAATCAGTCAATCCTAAAGGAAATAAGTCCTGAACATTCACTGGAAGGACTGATGCTGAAGCTGAAACTCCAATTCTTTGGCCACCTGATGTGAAGAACTGACTCACTAGAAAAGACCCTAATGCTGGGAAAAGATTGAAGGCAGGAGGAGAAGGGGCCAACAGAGGATGAGATGGTTGGATGGCATCACCGACTCGATGGAATGAGTTTGAGTAAGCTCCAGGAGTCGGTGATGGACAGGGGAGGCTGGCATGCTCCAGTCCATGGGGTTGCAAAGAGTCGTACTGAGCAACTGAACTGAACATCTGCCTAAGGTCACAGGGCCTAGAAAGACACGCCTGGTGACTCCTCAGACCCCTGACTCGGGATAACCACGAAGTTGCTTTCTGAGCTGACTGCAAAGTCTGTCTCCATCACAGGCTTTTACTGTCTCCACTGCGATAGGTATGTGAATGCGTGCCTCATTGGACCCCTGACCAGCTGCTCTGTGACGGCAGGGCCTGGGCGTGGGGAGGGCTGGCCTTTGCCCTCTCAAGCTTAACATTAGGCCTGCAGCATGGAGGGCCCCCCCCGGCGTGGCTCCCACCGCAGCTGAGGGCTGTCCTCCCGCCCAAGATCGCGGAGGCTCCGACCCGCCCACCCCTTCCCCCTGGCGCTGCGCCAGGCCCCGCCCCCACCTCTGCAGGAAAGCCTCGTATTTGCGGCGGTAGGCAAAGCCGGCTCTGCGCACGCGCAGGTTCTCCATCAGCCCCAGGTACTTCACCTGGTGCCTGATCAGCACCTCATCAAAGCGGCCTGGGGGAAGAGATCACCGGGTGGTCAGCGGGCTTTGACCGGCCTCTGCGGGGGAGGCCCAGCCCCCACCGGCCTACTGGGCGGAGGGCCTACCGGGCTGCTTGGAGTCATTGGGCTTGATGCAGCGGATGTAGGCAGGCTCCTTTGACTTCAAGATCTCTACCAGCTCCAGGAGGCTCATCTTGAATTGGGTGGCCACCTGGTCAGCCAAGATGAACAACAGGAAGGTTGGTGGCAACTGGGCTGAGGCCACTGACCCCTGCAAATGCCCCTCCCTGCGCAGAACCCCGCAGACACCCCTCCCTGGGGCAAAACACCCCCAGTTCCCACATCTGCCCCTGCCCTTTGTGGACCTTTTTTTTTTTTTTTTTTAAATTATAACTCTTTATCCCAGCATCCGCAAAGGTCAGATTTCTGAAGCTGATGAAGATGGGGCAGCATTTCCAAGTGAAATGTTACAAGTTTTCTGTCTGTGGGGTAGGGGGTGGCAGGAAGGGTCTTCGGGAAATAACCCTTCAGCTGAGAATGAAAGGACAAGTAGGAGACACCCAGAAGGAAGAGAGGCAGGAACGGCATTCGGGCAGAGCAACAGAACGAGCAAAGGCTTGATGTACACAGAGAACTACAAGCCATGCAAGGAACTAGGAGGGGAGTGAAAAAGAGCATTAGAGAGGCAGGAGCATGGTAGGACTCAGGAACCACATTAGGGAGACTGAACTTTATCCTGAGGGAAATAGGGAGCCAAAGAGGAACCTGGAGGGAGAGAGGAACAGGAACAGATCTGCCTTTTGGAGTATCCCTACAGCACACAGGTGGAGGGTGGTTGGTAAGAACAGGTGGGAAGACAGAAGACCAGGGAGGAGGCTGACTGGCTCAGAGGGCTAGAACTGGAATAAGGGTTACAGGGAGGGGCTGAAAGGAAGGGGTTTTCAGGCAGCAAAAACGGGCAGTATCCAGCAGCTGTTAGAATGAGGGCAATGGGGGAGGCTAAGGAATCAGGGATGCGGCCCAGGCTTCTGTCCTTCAGGCCTGGGTGGAGGGTGGTCCCTGCCCTGAGTTAGGGAAACAGGAGATGCATGCCTGGGACATGGACAGTCAGGGTGCATCATAGACTAGTGGGGTCTGGAGTAGCTGCAGGTCCCTGGGAGGAGGTCAATGGAACTCTGGTTTGCTGGAGAGGCCTGGACAGGAGTGGGTGTGTCCTCACAAGGGTGGGGCTGAGAACAATCAGGGAAGGGGTGGGGTTGGGGAACCCAGGACAGGGTCCCAGGGAGTCAGACTCTGGGCAACACTCTGCCTCTGCGGCCTCCCTGCCAGCAAGTCTTGGCCTGCAGCTCCCTGGCTTCCACCTCTCCCTGACCTTGCTCGTCCTGGCTGCCCTGACCCTCCCCCTGCCAAGCCTGGCAGCCACACCTCTATGCACAGCTCACTGCATGGAGCATTCCCCTGTCTGGCACCACTGGCCAGATCTGCCTTCTTCCCATTGCTCTCCTTGAAAATGGCACTTTGTGGTCCACTTCCTGGTGTTTTTTGGACTGTGTTCCTGTGTGGGGCTCTGCAGGGCCCTCTCATATGTCTAACAAGCATCTACTCATTCCCAAGTTATCTCAGATGCTTCCTCCTCCAGGAAGCTTTCCCTGACTCCCTTCCCCTCTTCTACTTCCACAGGCAATTTGCTGCTCCCTGTTGTAAGTTTCCACAGCACCCCATGCACATTTCTAGGACAGCGTGTGTTCATTTTTGTATCCTAAGCACCCAGTAATGTCCACTACAAGTGTCTGCTGCAGGGGAGTGAATGCATGCAAGGGCCCACACAGACACAGGTATACATACGTGCATCCACACTTAGAGACGTTACACACCCAGACACCCATCAAAGTAGGCACAGATGTACCCACGGGCAGCCTCCCAGACACACACAGATGTGCACCCAGGCACCAGCAAACACATGAACTCACACACACACTGCCAACTCCCAGCTCAAGCAGGCACCGGGCCCGCTCACGTGTGCACACACACACCCCCTGGGGTCCCACCGCCTTCACACCGTCTCTGGCCGCTTCTTGTCGCTGAGCTCGCTCCGGTCGAAGCACTGGCTCAGAATGGGATTCTCTGAGCTGCACATGGTCTGTGAGGGCAGGGCAGGGGTCACAGTGGAAGCATAGGGACAGGCTGGTCAGCTTTCTGGGACAGAGATCATTCAGAGCCCAGACCCCCAGCCCTCCCCCTGGAGGTCCTCCTTACCTCCTTCAGGTTCCGGAAGAGAAGGTCGTTGTTTTTATCCAGAAACCCTGAGGGGAGAGAGCAGACGTGAGGGGAGGCAGAGCCCCTCTCCCAGCCCTCCCGGGGGGACACAGCCCCAGGGTCCTCACCCGTCACATTGTAGGTCACCTCCCCAGCATAGTGCAGGAGGCGGAACTCCCCGCGGTC
This sequence comes from Odocoileus virginianus, assembly GCF_023699985.2. Taxonomy (NCBI): domain Eukaryota; kingdom Metazoa; phylum Chordata; class Mammalia; order Artiodactyla; family Cervidae; genus Odocoileus; species Odocoileus virginianus. The sequence continues at coordinate 21,392,778 of NC_069690.1, forward strand.
CAGAGATTTCCTGGTCCGCTGGTCAGCCAGCTTGTGCCTGGGGCGACAGGGAGAGGAAGCTGCCAACCACTGGCCTGAGCCATGCCCCTGTCTGCCCAAGAGACTTCAAGAGAGGAACCAGGCATCCAGTAGGAAACCGGCAGGGCGGGGCCTCCTCCCACACAGAGGCCATCACAGAGGCTCAGAGAGGCAGACGGCCTCGTCCGGGGTCACACAGCGCCAGGACCGGGACCTCAGCCTCCACGCTGCCAGGGCTCGCAGGGTGGAGGGTGATTTGGTGTTGCCTTTGGCTGTTGCGTGGCTCTGCTCAGAGCGCTGAGTGCTGCCCGCTACACTTTAGCAATGGAATCAGCCCCCAAGAGACTACTTAGGCCTTAAGCATATTTATACCCTTTAACCCATTTTCTACTTTTAAAGAAGAATTCCAAGCAACTATCCAGAGAGACCAGGCAGAGATTTAAGGCCCAGAGATAGATATTCTGTTTTCCCAGCAGAAACCCAGAGGCTGGACAGGGCCCCGAGAGGCCGGGTGAGAGCAGTGGTGTGTCTGTGTGTTAGAGCCGCCAGAGGAAGTGTTTTGAGGAAAGTTTTCTGTTTGATGATACAGGAAGATACTCAGGATATAACATTATCCTGAGTCCTATATACAATAAGCTCTCAACCGCAAAAAAGAAAAAAAATATATACAGAAAAAGGCAGGAAGAAAACGTCTCAAATTATTAACAGTGGTGACCTCTGGGTGACAGGATTACAAGTGGCTTTTGCACACGTTCCAACTTTTCTCTGAGGAGGGATGTTCTCTTTACAAACAGAAAAAAATATGTTTTTCTTTCTTTTTTTTTTCAGGCAAGGCTTTACTGGGACCCCTGCTGCAGCCATAGGGAATGAGAACAAACAGGTTCCTTGCTTGCTCGCCCTGAAAAAAAATTGCTCAGGAATTCCCTGGCGGTACAGTGGTTAGGACTCTGCTTTCATGGCTGGGAGTCAGGTTCAATCCCTGACTGGGCCTGAGGCCCAGCTCTGGACTTGATGTGAGATAATCTCCGGCAAAGGGCTGCACCTCTGTGAGTCTCAGTAAAACCTCCTCCAGGGGTTGCTTCTAATTAGAGAAGGTGATATGCTCAAAATATGCAAGGCGGAGCTGGGACAGAGGGGCTTGTTTCTTTTCTCCCCTCATCCCGCTTTAGGGGATTCCTTAAATAAAAAGGAATTTCCAAGTAAGGAGGCTAAAAAAAAAAAAAACCTTAGCAAGTTTCATTCTTGAGCAGGTTGAGGAGGAAGTGGTGGTCCTGGCTTCTTACTCAGGAGGCGCCAGGAGCTGCAGTTCGGGTGCCTGGCCTTCGCTGGCACCTCCCTTGGTCACCTCCTTGTGGCTGGCACTTTATGCGTGAGGGGGTTCCCAGGCTTCCACAGGCTCTGGCCCAGGACAACCCCCAGTCCCACTCACGTCAGGAAGTGTGGATGGTGTTTGACTGTGTCCTCCAGCTTCTCCAGGAAGGTCAGGTCCGTGGCCTCCCCGGGACGCAGACATTCCTCATCCTGGGTGGGTGGTGGCAGAGGGTGAGGGGTGCGTGTAGGGGAGGGACCAGAGAGCACCGGGACTCAGGGGCCCCCCGAGGGAGGCGCAGACACTCCCAGGGCTGGCCAGCGCCTCCCCTCACCACTCACACACAGCCCTGTTCTGACCCTCGGCAGGCACCGAGGACTTCAGCCTACTGCGGACAGGCTGGGAGAGCCAGGGGAAAGGGGTGACACATCCTGCCCAGCCCCCAACCCAAGGCCCTGGAGGAGCGGATGCCTCACCAAAATGGAGATGATGCCCTTGAACTTCTCCTCCACCAGGTCACAGATAATCTTGTTGTTGAAATACTGGACTGGCTCCCACTGAGGGGCACAAGGGGAGGGAGGCATCACCATGGGGTCACAGCACCTCCCCTGGGGATACCCAGACCTTGATCTTGGTTGCACTGGGGCCGGCCACGGGCAGGCCTGCACTTACCGCGATGCCCTCGGCCTCATACTCCTCCTGCTCCGACTTGAGGGTGAGCTCAATGAAGAGCTGCTGCAGCTTTTCGTTGCAGTAGTTGATGCAGAACTGCTCAAAGCTGTGAGGGAGACAGAGGCATCCTCAGTAATATGGGGGGGGGGTGCTAGACGAGGAAAGATGGGGAGGGGCAGAACAAGGCCCCAGTGCTAGCTGAGGGAAGAAACAGAGTGGGACTCAAGCGGCTGGCAAGTCATTGGCAGGAATGAGGGAGGCCAGGGGAGAGGTGAAGGACCAGGGCAGGGGACACGATGGCAGGAGAGACAGGCCGAGTCAGGGGGCGCTGACCTGTTGTGCTGGAACACTTCAAAGCCGTAAATGTCCAGTAGCCCGAGGACTGTGGTGCTCCGCCAGCTAGGGCTCTCAGCATCCTAGGGCCAGCCGACCAAGAGTGTGCGTCCCCACGATTGCCAGCTCTCAGCCCCGGCCTCCCTGGACCGCCCTCCCTGCCAACTCGGGAGCAGCAGGGGCCAAGCTCTCACCTTGGAGGCCAGCGACCTGTTGATCTTCGCGACCAGCCAGGAAAAGGTGCGGCTGTAGACAGCCTTGGCGAGGGCGTCCCGTGCATATGCGGCCTGTTCTAGGTTCAGCGGGCTCAGGAGCTGCGGGCAGAGGGTGAGCAGGGAGATGAATGCAGTTCCTTCCCACCTCTGGCCCCTCTGACTCAGGAAACCGATCACTCTGCCCTCCCTGCCCCCAGTGAGCCTGGTGCTGGGCAGGGGGGCAAGGGAAGACACAGTGGCCCTACCAGAGGGAAACTGGTAGAGAAACAAGAGGTCTCATTCCTGGAGTTTGAGTCTGCCTTCCAGCTTCACCCTCTTCCTGTGTGACCTTGGCCAGCTCCCTGTGCCTCTCTGAGCCACCTGCCTTATAAGCTTCCAACATTGGTGCTGAGAGGACCAGCTGAGCAGACCAGGGCAATGTGGGATGATGGGAGTGGGGGCTGCCTTGGAACACCTGCCCCCCACCCCAGCCCCACCCCCTGGCCTCACCTCTTCGCCCTTGGCGATGATCTTCCTGTGGGTCAGGGCTTCCCGCAATGTTGAGCCTTCCACACCAAGGAGCTGCCAAGGAAGGGGGTGGGTCTGGTGAGGGCGCAGCTCCCCCGCCCCAGCTGCCCTGCCCTTGCCTTCTGCTCGCCTCCTCACCCTGGTCAGGTACTTGAGCTGGTTCTCGGTGGTGACCTGGGCGTTGCTCTCCTCATCGGCGGCAAAGTGGGTGTTGCCCAGATGCAGGACGCTGGCCACGATGCTTAGCAGGTCCTGGGTGGGGGTCAGGGGACAGGGAGGGGCAGGTGGGGGTTATGGGAGGGTCTGAGAGCCCCAGGAGGGCACATGTGGATGGTCAGCAGGAGCTGGGAACGGTGGGGGGCAAGGCATGTGAGAGGAGAAGGCAGCTAGAGTAGAGCTGATTGTAAAGGTAGACCGGGGTTTTCACGGGGTGACAGGAGGAAAGGGTGGGTCCCCAACAGAGGTCTCACCTCCACCTCGTCCTCGGTGAAGTCAATGACAGTCAGAGCCTTCCTGACCACCTTCCAATCACTCTTGTCGTTGATGGAGGAGACTTTGGCGCACTGGCCCTGTGCCATGGGCAGAGTGGGGTTACAGCTCTGGCTGGATGGGCTCCCTGGGTGGCACCTGGCTCTGCCTGCCCACCCCCCTCTACTCACCTTCACCAGGTACAGGTAGCTCTGGGGGTTTCGTTCCAGGCCCAGCCTGCGCAGCGTCTCCTCCTCACCCCCCTCCAGCAGCTGGTAGAAGATGTGGAAGTTCCTCTCCCCGTGATTCTGGTGCACCACGCGGGACTTCTCCAGGAGGTAACTGAGGATGTGGCCACCCACAGGGGCACCCTGCAGGCCGGGCAGGATGCAGTGACTGCTCAGGGGAACTGGGGACATAGCCCATCTTCCCCTTCCCCCTCAGCCCTCCAGAGTATGAATTTCAGCTCTGGCTGCGTGGCTCAGACACGTCGCCCCTCCTGGCCCGCATTTCTTCCTCTATGAAATGATGCTAAGCCCTTTCTTGGGCTTCCCAGGTGGCACAAGTGGTAAAGAACCCTCCTGCCAATGCAAGAGATGTGGGTTTGATCCCTGGGTCAGGAAGATCCCCTGGAGAAAGGCATGGCAGTTTGCTCCAGTATTGACTGGAGAATTTTATGGACAGAGGAGCCTGGTGGGCTACAGTCCACGGGGTTGCAAAGAGTCAGACATGACTGAAGCAACTTAGCACACATGCATGCATGGCCTTTCTACCTGATGGCTCACACCTGGAGGTCCCATAAGCATCTTAAACTCAACAGGTCTGAATCTCAAGTCCTGGTCTCCACTCCTCAAACCAGCTGCCTCTTCCCATCCTGCTCACCCTTCTAGGTGTTCAGACCAAGAAGTCTGTGGTCCTCCTGGGAGCCTCCCTGTCTCTCTCACCTCACATCCAATCAGATAGCCAATCCTGCTGCCCTAACCTTCAGAGTATCCAGAATCCAGCCATGGTCACCAGACTGGGCCCAGCCACCATCATCTGTCACCCAGATCTAATAATCATCAGCTTCCTAACTCGTTTCCTTGCTCAGCCTCAGTCTCTACCATTTATTCTCAACAAAGCAGCCAGAGCAACCACTTTAAGAGGAAACTGAGGTCATAACACACTTCTCTTTCAAACTTTTGGGACTTCCCTGACACTTCAGTGTACTTCCACTGCAGGGGACACGGGTTCAATACCTTGTTGGGAGACTAAGATCCCACATGCCGTGAGACCTGGCCAAAAATTAAAAAAAAAAAAAAAAAAATATATATATATATATATACACACAGGAATTTTCCAGGTGATCCAGTGGCTAAAGCTCTGCACTTCCACTGCACGGCACATGGGTTCAATATCTGGTTGGGGAACTAAAATCCTGCAGGCTATGCGGGCATGACCACACAAACAAACAAACAAAAAATCCCCAAAAACTCTCTGGCCTCACTTCCACCCAAGAGTTTTAAAGAAGTTCTTATAAAGACCCAAAAGAACCCACACCACCAAGCGTCCTCTTCCATTCCTTGTCCCCTTGCTCTCTTCTCCAGCCATTCTGGCCTCCTTGCTGTCTGTGAACACATCCAGCATCTTGTTCATCAGAACCTCTGCACTGGCAGTGCCCTCTGCCTGGACGCTCTTGGGTATATGTGCAACTCATTCCTGTCTCCATCAAGGCTTTACCAAAGGCCACCTTCTCTATGCCCACTGTATCTGCATTATTTCAAACAGCCAATGCCCCTCCCCTTGCCTCATTTTCTTTTTTGCTGTGACATATGTTGGCTAATTTACATTTTTCTGTGGACTATCTCCCTGCTGGTCACTCAGTCATGTCTGCTCTTTGCGACCCCCGTGGACTATAGCCTGCCAGGCTCCTCTGTCCATGGGATTCTCCAGGCGAGAATACTGGGGTGGGTTGCCATTCCCTTCTCCAGGGGATCTTCCCAACCCAGGGATCGAAGCCGGGTCTCCTGCACTGCAGGCAGATTCTTTATCTCCCTGGAGGCAGGATTTCTGTCTGTTCTGTTTCACTGCTGTGCCACTAGCACTCGCAACAGTGTCTGGCACACAGAAGGTGCTCAATAAATGTTTGCTGGTGCCAAAGACCTGGGCCAGTGGGTGCCCGCCACGTGGGAATCCCGTTCCCCCAGCCCTGCCCCGCCCATGGGTACCTTGAAGTCAAACTGCACGTCCATGTACTTCCCAAACCTGCTGGAGTTGTCGTTCCGGAGGGTCTTCGCATTGCCAAAGGCCTAGAAAGTGCCGGGGTGTGAGGGGTGCCTGGTGGCCTCTCCCTGCCCCTCCCAGCCCCAGGGGCTGCTGTCCCCTCACCTCCAGCACCGGGTTGCTCTGCAGCAGCCGGTCCCGCACAGCACCACCCCGCTCGGGGGCTGGGCAGGTCTCGGCATAGAACTGCAGCAGCCGCTTGGTGGCCTCGGTCTTGCCTGCCCCGCTTTCCCCAGAGATCATCACTGCCTGGTCCCGGCGCTCCGTGCGCAGTGCCCGGTACACAGTGTCGGCCACCGCGAACCTGGAGCAGAGGCCGGGGCAGGAGCTTAGGGGGCAGGGGCCCGAGTGGCTGCAGGGGCTGGGAATCCCGCAGGAGGGACTGGGGGTGGGTATTCCCATGTCGGGTGGGGTTCACAAGGGTGTGTACCCTTGAGGACAGGTGAGCCCTCCAGGATGTGGGTCAAGGGAGATCCTTCACAGCTGAGAATGAGAGTCATATTCTGATGGAGAATTGACGGGATCACTCATGGGTGAGGAGATTGGGAATCGTTCAGGGGAAGACTGAGGTCACTCACAGGTAGGGCTGGGAGGTCCTTCAGAGGTGCGGGTCAGAGGGTCACTAAGGTGGGAGGCCCATGTCTAGGTAGTGTTGGGAGAATAAGTCACAGCTGTGGGAATTCCCTGATGGTTCAGTGGTTAGGGCTCCATACTTCCATTGCAAGGGGCACAGGTTCAATTCCCGGTTGGGGAACTAAAATCCTGCAAGTCACACAGCAGGGCCAAAAAATAGTCCTGGGTGTGAGTTGGGGTGGAGGCTAGGGGGATCCTGATGGGATGGAGAGATTCACCTTGGGTGAGGACTGGGTATTCCTCAGAGATGTGAATTGTGATTTATCCCAAGTGGGAAATTGGGTGGAATCATCTCAGGTGGTGATGCTGGGGAGCGGGGCGGGGGGGGGGGTGTCACTCACAGGTGAGGTGGAACCTCATAGAAGCTGACGCCTCGATAACGCTCCATGTGCTGTCGGCTGTAGATCTGCAGGTCTCGGTAGGGGTTGACAGAGACCAGCACGGGGCCGATGTAGGTCTGGGGGTCGGAGGAGGAGGCTCAGAAGTTTCTCCCAGAGGCCCCGGAGCCGCTCCCCCCTCCTCCCTGCAGCCCTGCATCTGTGGCCCCAGAGCCCCCTCCGCCTTTCCACTCGGGCCTCACGTAGATCAGGTTCTCCCGGAAGCGCCGCCGCAGGTTCTCGATGAAGGCGGCCTCGCTGGTGAAGTTCTCCAGCAGCACGAAGTCCTGCACCCCCACCCGGTCACGGGCGGTCAGCGCGCTCTCCATGGTGACCCGCACCCCGTCACTGCCCAGGGCCTGCAGGGATGGGCCACGGGAGAGAGTCAGAGGCGGCAGGGTAGGGGAAGGCCTCTTCTCCTCTTCGCCATGGCCTGGACGACTGCGGGGGCAACCAGGGCATGTGAACATAGGAAACACCTGGGAAACGGGTGCACCAGGCTGGGTAGAGAAGGCCCGGATGGCAGAAAGCTGGCACACGGGACATGAGGACATGGGTCCCAGAAGAAAGACCATCTGGGGCACATGGGACCTGAACACAGGCCACTGGAACGCAGAGGCCCCAGAGGACATGGGGCCAAGGCCCCTGAATCCAGGGAGAGGCTGGTTTTGTGTAGAGAAAGTTAGGGGTTGGGGAGGGGATGTCATGAGAATAAAAGAAAGAATGCTCTGTTGACCTTGGACAAAACCCCTCCTCTCTGTGGAAGGCATCCCAAGGAGGAGGAGTTGAGGTAGACCAGGTGACCTCAAGTACCCTAGCTCTAGGCCTTGGGTGACAGGTGCTTTGTAGGACAAATCACTAGGAGTAAATTCTACAAGCAGGGTGGGGCTGTCTCTCCCCTTCTCACTCACCAAAATCTCCAGGGGGAGGGGGTCTAGGGACCCAACAAGAGGCTGCCCCAGGTCCCAGGAGAGAGACTCCACCGGGACAGGGGCAAGGGGAACCTCACATCCCAGCTGGGCTCACCACTCACCCCAGAAGGGGGCCCTCCCTCCCAGAGCGGAACCACACCCTCCCGGCCAGCTGCCAGGCTCCCCAGACACCCTCCTCCACTGGGACTCCTGAGAAGTCTCAAGGGAGCAGGGGTTTTACCAGGGAAAAAGCAGCTGGCAGCTAGAGCCCATCAGAGGGTGGGAAGAAGCACAGGCTCAAAAAGACCCTCACCCCTCACCACACTCTTCAAAAGGGTCTGAGAGCTCTAGGAAACTGACACCAAGAGTGTCAAGGGTCAGGGAAGAAAGAGCAAGCTGGCCGCAGGGGTAGGAAGGGGTGGAGATCCCCGAAGAGGCCACCAGGTCTCATCCAACTGCAGACCACCCAGATCTCGGGCAGGGGGCACCCCTTTGGGTCTGGCCGTGGCCCTGACTCTTCTAGGCCTGCCCCTCAGCGCCCTCCCCCCCACCCCTCTAATTCTGTCCCGAAGCTGCTGCCAAATCTGACCCAAGCCCCCGCCCCCTTGCCCTCTGGGTGGCGGGTCTGGGCGCTCTCAGCCTTCCCCGGGAGTTATTGGCCCGGCCCGGGTCCGAGCGCCTCGCGGCCCTCCCGGCCTGGCCTCCACTCTCCTGCAACTTTCCGGGACGTTTTCCACCCGAAATTCCTGGGCCGCGCCCGCTTCCTGGCGGGGCCGAGGCGGCGCCACGAGGCCGTCAGAGACGCCTGGGACCCCCTGGCCCTGCCCCGCAAACCCGCTCACCGACGCCCGGTAGCGCATCCTGCCCGCTCGGCCCGGCGCCCGTCTCCGCGGCCCGTGCTCTCGGCCCGGGGCTCGGAGGCGGCGGCGGCGGCGGCGGCGTCACGAGGGAGGGGCCGGCCCGCCCCCCGTTCCGCCTCCGCTAGGCTCGGAGGCGTGGGGCTCCCCGGGCGCCCCCGCCTCGCTCGGGGCTCGGACTCCGGGGTTCCTCTCCAGTTGGTAGGGGTGGGGCAGGCGCTCAGGCGGGGGGCGGGGGGAAATCTCGCGGCGTGGGTGGGGACGGCGGGGGCGGGGCTCCCGGCTGGGCAGGGGCTCCGCCTGAGTCAGGTTTTCCAGGAGGGAACGTCGTCGGTTCTCCCCGGGGGTGGGGCCCGGAACCCGCGCGGCCGCCGCGTCTACACCGACCCGGAACTCACTTCCGGGCTTGTGTCTACACTGCGCACTAGGCCAGGCAGGGGACTCAACTCACTAGGCAGAAAGGCCCGTGGGTCCCGGAGGAAGCAGGATTTCCCTCCCCCCTTCACCCCAACCTCGAGTCCCGGGAAAGTTAAAAATAGAACGAAATGTCCAAATACGGCCGTCGTGCCCAGGCAGGCGGAGCCTCGGTGCGGGGACACTGTCCACCCCCACCCTGTACACTCTCTGGAGGGTGGGTCCCACGTCTTTAAGTCCCAAGAAAATCTCTTGAGTTCACAGAACATGCGCCCCAGGGAGGGAGACGGCCACAGGGCGCCTGTGCCCAGCGTCGTTCGTGCAGGGCTTCTACGGAGGGCTCAGCTTTCCATCTGGGAAATCCACGGCCAGATTTCCAGCATTCGGAGCAATACCCTTCCCCCTACCCGGGACACCCTGACTAGGGGGCCCCTCCTCCCCCCGTGCCCAGGGGCTCCTCACCTCCTTCTTCTGTTGGGTGGCGGGACTCCCTCTCTGGTCTCTCTGGATCCTTCCATATTTTCTGCCCAGGACACCCTCCAGCTACCCAAACCAGCCTCCAGCAGCCCCATCCTCACTGAGCTCTAGGTGGGCAGTGGGCAGCAGCCTGCGGGACAACTCTAGCTCGGATCCCAGCACAGGTGGGGGTGTAATGCCTGTGCTTAGTCACTTAGTCGTGTCAGGTTCTTTGCAACCCCATGGACTGTAGCCCTCCAGGCTCCTCTGTCAGTGGGGATTCTCCAGACAAAACTACTGGAGTGGATTGCCATGCCCGCTTCCAGGAGATCTTCCCAACCCAGCGATCCAACCCATGTCTCTCACACTGCAGACAGATTCTTTACTGTCTGAGCTACCAGGGAAGCCCGGTGTGATGGCTAGTGCTTCCTGAAGGCCGGGCTATTTTCTCACAAGCGGTATGACTGCCAGCAGGTCATTTCACTTTGGGGAACCTCTCCTAGAGCCTTGAAATGAGACTAACCTCTGTCTCAAAGGGCTGTTGAGAAGCCTAAGATAAGGCACCCAGGCACCTCCCAGACCCTCAGTAAATATCACTGCCCTCTCTGGCCAGACGCTCTCTGCACAGGCTTGGAGCAGACCTTCAATGCAATGCTAAGTCCGCTTCAGTAATGTCTAACTCTGCGACACTTAGGGACTGTGTAGCCCACCAGGCTCCTCTGTCCATGAGATTCTCCAGCCAAGAATACTGGAGTGGGTTCTTGTGCCCTCCTCCAGAGGATCTTCCCCACCCAGGGATAGAACCTGCATCTCTAATGTCTCCTGCATTGGCAGGCGGGTCCTTTACCACTAGCGTCACCTGGGAAGCCAGTGGGAGCAGACACACAGAGCCAGGTCCTGGGTCAGACAGGTCACACTTGTTATCTAGCAGGGAAAGCCCCTGAGGCGTGTCCCTCGGCCAGTTAGAAAGAGCTCTCCAACTTTACCTCCACCGTACCTGACATAAGGAACCAGAGGTGCAATAATGCAGATGCTGACTTTGTCCTAGGGGACAGAAAGCAGGGTTAGGACCCAAAGCCCTAGCCTGCCCGACACTCTTGGACTTAGGCTCCCCGGGGAGGGAGTGAGGTGGCGGCAGGTGCGGTCTGCAGCCTCTTGGGGAAGGCTCATTACTTTGAAAACAACAGCCCGGCCAGAGCCTCGGGACCCCGCGGCGGGAGCCGCCAGCTGGGAGATGGGGCCCTCCGGAGGGACCGAGGGGACCGACGCCACAGCGCGCAGCTGGGAGATGGGTGGGAGCGGAAGGGCGGGGCTGGGTCTTAAACGCCACCAGCTTCGGGCTTTGGGCGGGAGGAGGCCCCCTCCGCGAGGTCCCCAGGGTGAAAATGCAGAAAGGAGAAAGAGCGCGGAGAGGACTCAGCCTCCCGCCTAGCCGGAGTGGGGAGGTACTTGGGGGACGGGAGGAAGGGGGTCCAGCCGGTGCCCACCGGGAGCACGGCTCCGGGGGCCATGCAAGCACCGGGTTGGTGCGGCTGGCCGTGGCCCGTGGGCCCGAGGGGAGGGGCTGGCAAGGGGGCGTGGCTTCGCCGCCGCGGCTAGAGGCTGGAATGAGGGGAATCCGCGCACCGAGGGGTTTGGCCGGCCACCCCCGCCCGAGCCGCTCTGCCGCATTCCCGGGATGCCCGCCGGCGCCCCCACAGCCGACACTCGGTGGCGGAAGGAGGGGGCGGCTAAGCAAACCAGGCGAGCCCGCAGCCCCTGGCCAGCGCCACAGACCATCCCGCCCCGCTAGGCGGAAGCGCCCGCCCCAGGGGAAGAGGAGTTAGAAAGGCGGGGGTGGGGTGGGGTGGGGTGGGGTGGTGGGTGGGCCGAGGGTGTGAGAGACACCAGGGCTACAGCGCCAGGCGCTTCCTGCGTTCGAATCGCTGTCTTCTGGTACTACCTTCAATGCCCTCGAGCTGAGCCTTGAGGTCTGGATTATTACCCCCATTCTACAGACGGGGAAACTGAGGCTGAGTAGACGAACGTCGTGTTCAAGATCCCAGGACTAGTAAAAGAAAGGGTGGCATTGGAACTGGAAAGTCTACCACTGTCTATTTCTGCCGGGCTGCCTGAGGGGGAGACGCTTGCCTAGCCCTGGCGGTTTTCCCAGCTTCTCTGTCAGGTTAACCTGCTACCTGCCAGGCTGTGACCTTCCTTAGTGAACCTGTGACTGCAGTGCCTAGTAGCCACCTTTGACTGTGTTGTGTGAGTATTGACCTGTAGGCCTTGGGAAGAGCAGCTAGGGAGTGGGCCATGATCTTTGAGTCCCCAGCATGGCCCTGAACCTAGGGGCTGGTTGCAGGCTAGGATGCAGCTATGCCCCATCCCGAGTGACCCAGGACTTATTTTCCAAGGCTGTCTCTAGGTTTCTTTCCATCTGGAGAGGGGTTTCCCCTAAAAGCGGGGATGGGCAGGCCCAGCAGACCTGGGTTATTCAGCCCCGTTACCTAGTATGGGCCAGGTGCCCCCAAGCCTGTCCCCTGGGAGGGTAGTGGGCAGCTTCAGGGGTTCCTTCAGCCCAGGGCTATGGAGGTCTGGAGAGGGTGTTCTGAGGACTCCCAGATTGCCGCTAGAAACTGATTTCCACTGGGGGTAGCCTTCCGGCCTGTTGGGGCAGCAGAAAGAACCATAGCCTATCTTACCCCCAGCACATGCTGGGCACAGAACAGGTGCTTGAGTTTTCTTTTTTTAATCAAACATATCTTAGGTCTGGGCCCAGGCTGCCCTACCTAGGACTGTTCCAGACTCAAGGGAACTGTTGTAAGGGGGAATGAAAAGGAAAGGCGAGGACTTAGGGGTTCTACCTGATATCTCACTGGACCCCAATCAAAGGTTTACACTCTGGCTTCAGAACCATGGGCCTTTTGTCTGCCAGATGCTTCTACCTGGGGGTCCAGTAGAAGTAAACAAAGCACCTTGCCCCCTAACCTATCCTCCTGGTTCAATATCCCGTCTGTTGAGAGGAGACAGGCACCTCCAGCTAGTTGTCACTGCCGGGCATCAAAAGGCCTGCCCTCCTCCCTCCGCTCCTCACACGGAGGAGTCACCACCTGCCAACCACCCCCCCCCACTTTGTTCCTCCATCACTGCTCTGCCCCTGGACGAGGCAAGCAGCCTCCGAACTGGCGTCCCTGCCTTCCTCCAATTCATTTTCCTGCAGCCTCCTGTGGTATTTACAAACGCAAATCGATCAGTTAACGTCTCATGTTAAGAGAGTGAAGGTTTACTCTTCCGTATGCCAAGCACACCCACTGCTTCTTGCCAGGCCGATGTTTGTGGACTTCAGCCGCCCACTCTGTCCTCAGTTTACCACTGCTCCTGAGTTCCTGTGTGGCCCACAGGGGTACCCTCTCCAGTGCCTTCTCTCCCCACGCCTCCCTCACCACCCCACTCAGCCAAGAGGCGCTCCGCGAGCCGCCGCCACCAGCCGCCCGGCTCTAAGCTTCTCGCCTTTGCACCTGCAGCTTCCCTGGCCCTCGCACCCAACCCCCTCCCCACCTGACTGACTCTTAGTCATCCTTGAAGACTCGGCTCAGGTATCACTTCCTCCAGAACCCCTTCCTAACTCCCCGAAACACACAGCCCCCTCCTTGTCGCATTCCGCTCTAATCGAAGGTTTCCTAGTCCGTCTCTCCCAGGAGATTGCCCCCGCTTCAGGCAGGCACACAGTGGGGGCTCAAAAACTGCTCGCGGAAGCCTGCGTGAATGAATGAATCACAGAGCCCGGGAGTGTGAGCAGAAGGCCGGAGCGTGCCGGGCGTTGAATAGGCCGTGGGCCAGCCATTCATTCTCTCATTCATCTCGGAGCCCCCCAGCCGCAGCACACACACAGGGGCCACTCGCGCGCCAGGGCCCGGAGGCGGGGAACGGGAAGGGGCGGGGCCCGGACCGCTGCTCCGGAACCCAGAGGCAGAGCAGGCTGCCCGAGGGCCCCAAAGGGCGCGCGGGGTGCCTGAGTCCCGCGGCCCCAGCCGCTTCTCACGCCCTCACGTTACCCGCAAAGAATCTAAGTCTCCAACAGGCCGAGTTCCGGCGCCACCGGGTCCTGGGACCCCCGCAGCGGCCGTGCCGAGCAGACCCGCAGCCCCCGCGATCCCTGGGCCGGCGACCCTCGCCTTCCGCACGGTAGCTCTGGGACTGGGTCGCCGCCCGGCCGCTTACCCTCTTCATCCTGCCCGCGAGCTGAGCACCCAGCTCCCCCGGGCCACGCGGCTGCGGCCCGCCTCGCGCCTTGTGTACCCACCTTCTCGGCTTCTCGGGTGCGCGGGCGGGGGCCAGGCAAGGCGGCGTGGCCGGCTCCGGAGTCGGCGGCCCCGGCACGCTCTCTCCGCCCAGGGCCCGCCCGGGGCCGAGCCGCTGCCTGTCGTCATCCCAGGCAGGGCCCAGGCCCCGGCGCGCGCGCGCACCCTCCGGCCCCGCCCCGGCCGGCCTTGGCCGTGCTCCGGCTCCGGCCCCGGCCCGCGTCCGTGTCCGCGGGGGGCTTGAGGCAGCACACTCCGCAGCCCGTTCCCCGGGACGAGGCGCGTCACATTCTCACACACACACACACACACACACACAAACACACGCACGCACCCTCCTTTGCCGACGACCTGGCCCACTTGCTGCAGTGCTGGGTGAGGGGGTGTCTTACATGTTTCTCCTTTCTCAACCTAGGGCGCCTTTGCAAACCCGACCCTCCCCTGCTTGCCAGGCCAAATCAGTTCTTCCCCATTTGCGACTGCCTGACTCCCTTCATCCTCCTTCCCCACCCTCACTACTGCTCTGAGCTGGCCAGTGTCAGTTTTTCAAGCCAGATGGGAAAGCCGGGCGGTATTAACCTGAGCCTGTACTATATACACCTGGAACTTTACACGCACTGTTTGTTAGATTTCGGAGCGGCCCTGTCACCTACGTGTTGTTAGCCCAGTTCATAGCCCGGCAAACTGAGGATCAGGGAACTGGAGGAGAAGGGAGTCAAACCCAGATCTCCACTTTGAAACACTCTGCCCCTGGTGGGCTTAAATCCATCGCCCTTCATTCCATTCACCCCTTCTTGTCTGGTCCCTTCACGTCCTACCAAGGACCAGAACGCTTCCCCACTGCTCACCTCTTCCCCAAGGAGTTTGCTTGAGAGGGGGCTTCTGAGACACTCCCACCCACCTCCCAGCCCAGAGCATCCCAACTTACTAGCTTGCAGGGCCTGTGGGGGTGAACCACACGGATGATCTCCCCGGTAGGTATGAGCTCCACTTGCAGCGCCATTCCGCCTGTGGATCGCCAGTGTGCCGAGCCCCGGGACCTCTGAGCAAAAGCCGGCCTGCCTGCCTGCCCGCTGGCTCTGGCTGTGCCCGGAACCAGGAATCTGGTCTCACGCTGGGATGGCCGCTTGGTTCAGCTTCAACTCCAGCCCCAGGGGATGGGTCTGGTCCAGTGCCTCAGGACACAGCTGGAGCAGCCCAGGTCTGATTGGGAGGCCTCTTGGCCCAGCGGGGTTGGGGCAGGAAGAGGAGGGGCTGAGGGATGGAGGAAATGCCTGTTGTCCCAGGTAACGAGAGGAGCTGATGCAGCCACCCCTGGGGGACCCAGGTCAAAGGATAGAAGGCCGTTCCCCTCCAGCAGCTACATGACTGGGCCTCTCCTGATGCCCTCTCACCGATGTCAGCTGGAGAGCACAGTGACCACAGAATGTACATCCTGCCCTGAGCCAAGAGGAGCCATCATTAGGCATTGCGCCTTCTGCGTGTCCCCCCAGCTTGCCTGCCTCCCGCAGCAGCAGGTGAGCCGCTGGAGTTTGAGAGGCCAGGGCTGCTGGGGACTGACCATGTTGGGCAGAGGGAGCTGGAGAGGCAGGAGGGCACTGTGAGGAGGCCCCTACCCTACCCTCCTCTGGAGCCTTGAAGGCTTGAGATGTTGGTCCCTGGCTGCTCGGCCGGCCGTGCGGAACCTTCGTCTTGCTTGCTCCCTACTTTTCCATGGCACCCTCAGTGCTCCCCACCCCCAAATGTTCCTGTTTTTCTATCTTTATTGTTGCTAAATCACAGCTGACACTTTCCTGGCCTGGGACTGAGCCCTCAGGTCTCTGGCCGTTCCTTATAGGAAGGGTGAAGTGGATGGGCAAAAGCAACCTTTCCAGAGGAAGATGCTGGAAGGGGAGGGGTGGAGTCCCGTGGGCCCGCACTGGCCTTGACAGCCCCTCGGGCGGGCGCCTTCCCCCGGGCACCCTTCCTTGCATCCCCTCAGCTTCCCCCGCCCAGGAAAGGCCAGCAGAGCTTCCTTCCTTCCTCCGGGAAGCACATCTATCCAGGGCAGGATCATCCCGGCGGCCACACAATGGCCCTTATCAGCCGTGGAGCCAGGCGCAGAGACCCAGCACACACCAAGTCTCACATATTTCCTGTTTCCACTCTGCGGGTCAGGGCTGGGCCCAGAGCGGCCATATCCTGACTGGGGCCAAGAGGAGGGAGAGCACCCCCCCTTCCCCTTCCCGCCTCTCAATCACTGCTGGACTCAGCCCTCCTGGCCACAGGAGGCAGGGGTAGGACTGTGTGAAGACAGAAGGGCAAAGGGGAGAGGTGGGCACGTACAGGACATGCATGACCCAGAGACAGGAGGAGAAACATGGAGCCTGAGAAACAGGAGCCCTGGGGTCCTGCCCCAGGGCTGCATTGATCAGTTTGAAGAGCTGAGTAGAATGTTTTGCAGTTGTTCTCACACAGTAATCTTGCGAATTGGAAGGCTATTTGTTATTTTATAGAAACTGGGACTCCTAGAGTAGGGTAGAGGAGGGTACCCTACTCGTAGAGTAGGGAAGAATAGGGTAAAGAGGGGACTCTCATTCGAACAAAGCTCTTGACCCCATTCCTGTGTTTCTGCATGACACCACAGTTCAGGGGATCACGCCATTTCTCTGAGCTCTCGCTTCCCCCAGCTACAGAAGGCTGGTAACACCCATGATGGTTGTGCGTGTGAGAAGGAAAGACGCAGGAGAGTTCCAGGGTTGGGCTCCTCAGGTGCCTGTGTGTTGTGGGCAGAGAGAGAAGTTACCTTGGGGACCTCGGGGTAGAGGGATCTGGGGAGAGGTGAGGCAGAGAGAAGAGATGGTGATGTTTTTGGAGAGCTTAACCCAGGATCAAGGCTCCAGACTAAGGTGTGTGGGGGGCTTCCCTGGTGACTCAGGGGTAAGGA
Organism: Odocoileus virginianus; assembly: GCF_023699985.2. NCBI lineage: Eukaryota > Metazoa > Chordata > Mammalia > Artiodactyla > Cervidae > Odocoileus > Odocoileus virginianus. The sequence goes on from NC_069690.1 coordinate 21,409,419, forward strand.
ACCCACCTGCCAAGGCAGGAGACCCCTGGTCTGGGAAGATCCCACATGCCGTGGGGCAACGAAGCCTGTGCACCAAAACTGCGGAAGCCCGCACGCTCTTAGAGCCTGTGCTCCACCATGAGGGAAGACACTGCAATAAGTCCGCACACCGCAACAAAGAATAGTGGCCCCTCACTGCAGCTAGAGAAAGCCCAAGCAGCAACGAAGACCCAGAACAGCCAAAAATAAAAACATAAGATAAAATTATTTAAAAAAAAAAATACTAAGGTATGAGGGAGTGCCAGGTGAGGAGGGATTAACTGGTGAGAGCAGAGTGAACACCTTTTCTGAGTTCAGCCCCAAGAAGCCCACTCTACCTGCTTGGCAGGAGTGAGTGAAGTGCCCAGCAGCAAAGGAGGCACAGCCCCCTGGGACCCAGGACCCAGGACCCAGAGGGCCCCCATCCCAGAACCTCAGTTTCCCATTCCCACACAGGCAACCTCTGTCACCCTCATCAGACACAGACAGTCTAGTCTGGACGACAGGGCCCTCATCCTGGACTCAAGTAGGAGCCCGTGAACGCGAGCCTGTTTCCACCACCATCACAAAGGAGCCACACACAGGTGTAAAAGCCACTGTTTCTAATTAACCCCCAATGCAACAGCCAGAGAACATGGCATGTTCTCTAGCCATGGCCCGCTAGAGGCCAAAGGGACAGTTCCAGATGGCTCTCAGGGTGGAGTCAGGATACAGAGCAACTGGTGTCCCTGTCTCAGGTCCTATGATGGGTCTGATGGTCACAGAGCAGGCTCCCTGAGGTGTCTTCTGGAAGAAGGTGACCACTTCAGCCACTGTTGACTCAAGGGAGATGGTGGGCATGGGGCCAGGCCGCATCCACACAGTGCCTGGGGAATGCTCTCTGAAGATGCCCAGGCCAGATTCTCCAGAACGTCTTGACTCCGGCTCCGCCTGCCCCCTCTTCTAGGTCCCAGGGCAGAGAGAGAGGGCAGATCTCCGGCCAGCGACAGTAAGCGAGGATAGGGGCAGGTGAGATGGACTGGGCATGGGCCGCCCTGCGAAAGTCTGTGGCCAAGCTCCTCTATCAACTGCCAGCCCTTCTCAGGAGGGCACTTTGGGGGCATGGAGCCTGACCCATGAGCAGAAGCAAACTTAGGTGCAGTCCTCTGCTCAGACCCTGGAACTTTCTGGGCTGGATTCCTTGAGCTGGGGGTGGAGGTAGGGGTATGTGTGTGCTGTTGGCAGGACACACCTCAACCTGTCCACAACAACTATAGGAGAGCCTGGGTGGAGGGCTCTTCCATCCTGCCTACTTGGTCACTGGCTTCTGCTGAAAGCAGGGATCTCAGACCCTCTGCCCACCCTTCAAGGGGACAGGCAACAAGATGTCAAGACTCCTGGGACCCAGTGCTCTGTGCACCAACCAGTCTCTGCAGCCTGTACAAATGGGAGCATGTCCCCCGCCCAGGCAGCCTAAGGCCCAGGGTGGCGTGACAAGAATGCAGGCCTGTGCCAGATGGGGCATGTGCCTGGCAGGCCTGCCTGGGCGGGGCTGGAAGTGTGTGGGGAAAATTCAGAAATGAGATGCGGGAGGGAGGGTCCTTCCTGCATCCAGGGGCCTATCTCTAGATCTTCACTGTTGACAAACTAGCTGATTTCACTCACACCTCAGCAACAAAAACCTGTATTTAAGGGGCCCATTCCAGAGATCTAGACTGAAGAGAGCAGAGGAAGGTGGCCAGGGCTCACCCTGGGAGGTGGAGGATGCCGATGCCTCCTCTGGGGGCTGGGCTGGGCTGGGCCCCCAGCTCCTGGCAGTGGTGGGCAGAGCTGGCTGCCAGCTCCGGCCTCTGCCCTGGATCACTCTAGCCCGGCTCAGATCTGTGGCTGGGCTTCATCCAGCGGGTCCTCCTCCAGGAAGGAGAAAGGCTGGATCTGCAGGGATAAAGCAGGTGGTGAGTGGAAGGGGCAAGGGGCAGGTTTTTGCTCCATGCCTTCCATCTCCCCCATCCCCAGATGGATGCAGCTGTATGGTGCAGGGGAGTTGGGGGGGGGGGGGTTCCTCGGCCCATGGCCTCAGGGAACCAGCAACAGGCTTGTCATCTGGGCTATCCTTCCTTCTGTGTTGTGGCTGTTCCTTCACTAAGCTGTGTCCAATTCTTTTGTGACCTCATGGAATGTAGCCCCCAGGGCTCCTCTGTCCATGGGATTTCCCAGGTAAGAATACTGGTGTGGGTTGCCATTTCCTGCTCCAGGGGATCTTCCCAACCCAGGGATCGAACCCAGGTCTCCTGCATTACAGGCGGATTCTTTGCTGCTGAGTCAGCAGGGAAGCCCACCCTTCCTCTTACCCACCAGTATCTGTTACCTTGAAGGGTTTGCTTATCCCCACCACAGAATGTAGGTTGTTGCTATAGTAAAAAAGGAGAAATGGATCCTCAGTCTCAGGGATGTCGCTGATGTTGATGTATACCTGGAGGCAAGGACAGACAGATGTGGGTCAGCTCTATGGCCTCAGGCCCCATCCAGCTCTCAGCAACTAGGTATCTAGCTCTCTGCTCCTTCCAAAGGACAGAGAGCTCAGGCAAGCCCCCCTGCTGGCAAGGTGGAACCTCTGTCTCAGGTAAGGGGGAAGGTACCTGGTTCAGCCTGTCACTGAAGGAGACCTGGTTGTCCCTGACCCAGACATAGGAGACGTAGTCATTAATGTGGCGCAGCCCCACCTGTAGGAGGGGGGGGATTGGGTGGGTGGTCAGTGGTTTGGGAGGACACAGGACCCATGTCAAATCCTAAGAGGAGGATGGTCTCATTTCTAAGGCTGGCCATCATAGCATCATCTGCCTCCTCCCCTTCATGGCCAGCCCCTCGGTAGGCAAGGACTCCAGGTAGATGAGGGTAGCTCTGTGGTCTCTATGCCCAACTCCCATGAGCCCTCAGCATGGATAAACCAGTGGGGTGCGGCCGACGGGCCCCATCACCTTGTACAGGCCAATCCAGTCCCAGGGGCTGCTGAGGAAGTCTGTGGTCAGGGAGTAGCTGATCAGCATGTCGCTCTCCATGGTGCACGGGATCTCGGGCAGCAGGGCGATCAGCGGGGCAGACACCAAGGGCTTCAGCTACACACAGGGGTCAGAGGGGTTCAAGTCCCACAGCAATGTCCCCTTCCCTGAGATGGGAGTCCTGACTGTGCCCTTCCAACAGGTCAGGGTCTCTGCGAGGGGGGGGGGGGGGGCAGCCAGTAGAGTGGGTTAGCTGTCAGCTAGGCTGCCTGGAGGGTATCAGCCCTTGACTGGCCGGCTGGAAAGAGGGACCAAAGGCTGGTGGGGGATGGCTGGCCCTGCCAGGGAGGATGGGCCTGGGGCCGGGAGGGTGGGTGGGTAACCTGGCAGAGAGCCAAGTACTGGGGGCAGAGTATGCAGGTGCGGGAGGCTGCAGGAGCTGCTGACAGGATGAAGAAAGCAGCCAGGGAGTTGCTCTCAGGATTCCATGGCTTCTGACCCAAAGACCCAAATTCAATTTGGGGGCCTCTGGTGAGAACAGCTGGAGGCACGTGGAGGGACACACAGCGTGAGGGCAGTCGGCAGCTCAGAGGGGCCCACACTACCTTGGTCATTAGACAGCAAGATACAGGAGGAGGGGGCTCCCTCTGCAACCTGAGCCAGGGAGGTTTAGGACAAATGAAAGGAAGTCCTACCTCACACAGTAGGTAATAAGCATAATGGAACTCAGGAGCCCCAAGGGACAGTACCAAGAGGAAATGAAAACCTACTGACAAAGGGTTTGAACACATTTTTGACAGACAGAGCCAGCATGGCTCCTAAGAACAGTGAGACACCTGACCTGGGAGGAGAGGCAATCGTGTCCTCCTCCAGGTCTCCCCGGGGACCTGCTGAGCTCTGAACCCAGGGCAGGCGGGTCTGGGATGTGGCCCGGCACAGCTGTGGCTCTGCCAAGTGCCAGGCAGCCTGGAGATTTACCTCCAAGTCAAAGGTGCAGGTGACAGGCTTGTGGTCACTGACGGTGTACACCATGTGGCTGACATAGCTCCTCAGCGACAGGGCGAAGGGGGCCGGGAGCGCAGGGGTGTGGGAGTTGGTCTGGGACTGCCGCTTGAGCCTCCAAAGGATGCGATCGGTCCAAGCAGGCTTGCGCTTTTTCTCACTGGGGATGGGGGGGGAGGAAGAAGGGGAGAGAAGGGTCATCAGGCCAGCAGGAAGGGACCCCCTCGAGCTCCCTTGGAGTCCCTAACGCCAGGGCCTGTCAGCCGCCATGAGATGCCCCTGGACAGAGCTGGTGGAGCCCAGCCTGGCTGTGGGCAGAAGCATGCCCCGTGGAACCAACAACAGTACACAGGTCTGTGTCAGACTCAGCCAAGGACCCTTGGTCTGGTCTACATTTTTATGAATCAAATGGTGACTCAGAAACACTCCGTCTAAACCGTTTATTTCCTGAACAAAAGCAGCAGAACATCAAAGAGGCTGAGGTTTGGAATGTGGGGTTAGAGCTGAGCTGGAACTTGGCTCCCTCCCACTCCCCGCAACTACCCACTCCCCGAAACTACAGATGCGATCTTGGGAAAGGGAAGGGAAGTATTTAGGGAATCTCCCCACATACCTTGGACCAGGACCATTTATCCCCTCTTCACAGGTGGAGAAAATGGGTCTTAGAGGGGTTGGGACTTTCCTAAAATTGCCCAGCCATAGTGTGGTGAAGCCAGGACTCTGGGCCAGCCAGCATGACCACAGGGTACATGCCCGTCATCACCAGGCCAACCCCTCTTAGGCCTCAGCTCTTCATCAGTAAAATGGAGATAACAGTAGTTACATCTCAGGGTTACTGAGATGCTTAAATGAGACAAAACACAAAAAACAGATAGTGCCGTGCTTCATACAACACAAGTTGCCCCTGGACACTGGCTCTTATGAGGCTTTGTTCTCAAGAGTCAACTGAAGACCTGCCATTCCCTTTCTGTACTCCCAGCTTCCCCAATGGGCATGACAGACACCATACAGCCTGGTCAGATGATTCACTGCTTTAAAACTTTTAAGGACGGTCTTCCCTGGTCCAGTGGCTAAGACCCTGCGCTCCCAATACAGAGGCCTGGGTTCCATCCCCGGTCAGGGAACTAGATTCCACATGCCACAACTAAGACCCAGTGCAGTCAAATAAATAAATGTATATTTTTTTAAAACAGCAACAACAAATCCAGCAAAAACCTTTTAAGGAGTCTTCACTGCCTCCAGAATAAAGCTCACGTCTCCAAATGTGGCTTTCAAGGTGCCCAGGAGTCTGGTGCCCAGATTCGACCTTATCGCCCACCTCCGCCCCAGACCCACCTTACCCTGGTGAGCCTCTCAAGCCTCTGGGCCTCTGTTCTTGAGGCTTTGCTGCCTGGAACGCCCTGCATCGCAGGGAGAGGCCCAGTTTCCATGCCGTCATTGTCCCTGGCTGGCCCTGACCTCTCTGCTTCCAAAGCACTTGACACAAGTATGTCTACTGTTACACTCCATTTTCCATGTTTCCATGTTTCCCCCTCAGCCCATCAGTTAGTGTGAGCTCAAAAGGCAAGGAAGGGGCTCTTGGTGTCTCCTGTGTATCCTTGGCATTAGCAGAGAGCCTGGTATGCAGTAAGTACTCAACGGTGTAATAGTCACTCACTTGCATCCAACTCTTTGTGACCTCATGGAGCCTGTCAGGCTCCTCTATCCATGGACTATATCCAGATAAGAATACTGGAGTGGGTTGCCATTCCCTTCTCCAGGGGATCTTCCCAACCTAGGGATCGAACCCATCAACAAGCGCTCATGAAAAAAAAAAAAACAAAAACAAGTACTTGTGAAATACAAACAACTAAATAAAAAACCCAAGCTCACTCTCCTTCCTCAAAAATGTCCAGTTAATTTTAACATATATGACTTCACATACTTATAGCTTGAAAGGCTATTTTTGTCTTCTGCTTTATTCACTTACTATTTTAAACAAACATTCCTGCCACACCTTCATCACTTCAATAGCAAAATGGTTCTCCAGCAATAGCGGCAGAATGGTGGTGCCCTGGTGGTGAACTTCGACTCTAAAATTGGAGACCAGTTGGTGAAAGGTTCTGTCCTGTTAACGCAGAGTTCTGTGTTGGTGAATTTGGGGAGTGGTGCTCTTGGAGGAGGTATTGAAGCTCTGTGCCCTTTCCCATACCTTGTTCTACACATCTCTTCCATCTGCCTATTTCTGAGTTGCATACTTTTAAAACGAATCAGTGATCTAGTCTAAAAAAAAAAAAAAAAAGTTCTGCCCTTGGCAAGTGACACCATCACTCTAAACCTCAGTTTTTTCAACTCTAAGATGGGGTGATAACAGTACTTACTTCAAAAAACCCTATTGAGGGAGTGTTGCAGAAGTGGTGACTGGCTACAGCACCTCTGCTCTGCGCTCCTGGCAGACCTGTGACCTTTCACGTTTCTGAAGAGTGTTCATGGGATGTTGGAATGGGATGTCAGAATGAAGAGTGTTCATGGGATGGAATTTCCATCCCAGAAACTACAGACACAAAACCTCCAATCCAACCTTGGACATCAGTGCCTAGCAGTTCCTGAAACGTGGTAGTGAACCGCACGGATGCACCACTCTCCCTGTCGAGGCATCCTCCTGCCCCCACTTCCCCATTATGGTCAGAATCCTCCCCAAATCCTGACCGCAGCCCCACTCCTTCCCCCTCAGGACCTCAGCCTGTCTCCCCTTCTTCCTTTCCCATGGCCTGGTCCACACTCATCACTGGGCACCTGTATTGTTCATTCTCTTGATGATCTTTGTTGTTGCTGTTCAGTCGCTAAGTTGTGTTCAACTCTTTCTTGATCCCCACAGACTGTAGCCTGTCAGGCTCCTTCTGTCCAAGGGATTTCCCCGGCAAGAATACTGGAGTGGGTTGCCATTTCCTCCTCCAGGGGATCTTCCCAATCCAAGGACTGAATCCATGTCTCCCGCACTGCAGGCAGATTCTTTACCACTGAGCCACCAGGGAAGCCCTCAGTCACCTTTACTGAGCCCTTATTATAAGCCAGGAGACTGGGGAGGATCTGATAAATGGGACTGACAAACTTGCTGAGGATCTCGTTTAACAAACAGAAGACAAAGGAACAAATAAGCAGAATAAATATATTCCCCCAGTTCTCCATTCCTGGTAACAGCTAAACACGGGGTCCCTCCATGCATCACGTGCCTGTGGCAGGCACCTGACTGTTCTAATCCTCCCAACCCTGGAAGGGCGCCACAGGTCGCATCTCCCTTCTCCAGGACACGGATGCTGAGGGAGGTCACCGTGTGCAGGTGGGAGCTGGGTGCCTGCCCATGTTGCTGCCCATGGAGTCAGCTCTCCTCCACTGCACCCATCTCCCCCCAGTCTGCCCCTCAGTGGCCGATTCCCAGCGTGTAACCCGAGGGGGGCCTCACTGACGCTTTTTTGGGCTGAATGGTCATGACTGAGAACAAGAACTGTTTTTTTTTTAAATAATTTTTATTTATTTATTCATGGCTGTGCCGAGTCTTGGTTGCTGCACGGCCCTTCCCCTAGTTGCGGAGAGCAGGGGCTACTCTCTAGCTGTGGTGTGAGCTTCTCATTGTGGTGGAGCGTGGACTCCAGGGGGCGAGGGCTTTGGTAGTTGTGGCTCATGGGCTCTAAAGCACAGGCTCAATAGTTGAGACACATGGGCTTAATTGCTCTGTGGCATGAGGGATCTTCCTGCATCAGGGTTCAGACCCATGTCTCCTGCATTGGCAGGTGGATTCTTTACTACCGAGCCACCAGGGAAGCCCCCAAGAACTGTTTCTGGAGATGTCAGGCACACCCCGGTTTACGGTGCTTTTCTTACATTAATACTTGGCTGAGATTGTGATTTTTACAAATTGAATGTTTGTGGCAAACCTGCATTGAGCAAGACTACTTGGAACCATTTTTCAAATAGCATTTGTTCCCTTTGTGTCTCTGAGTCACGTTTTGGTAGTTCTTATAATAGGTCAAGCTCTCTTAGGGGTATAATTGTTAGGTGATCTGTGATCTTTGATGCTACTATCACAAAAAGGGAGGACTTGCCAAAGGCTCTGAGACTGGTTAGCACTTTTTACTAACGAAGTTTTTTTTTTTCCTAACGAAGTATTTTAAAACTAAGGTATGTACATTTTTTTAGATATGTTATTGTACATTCAATAGACTACAGAACAGTATAAACCTAACTTTTCTGTGCACCAGGAAACCAAAAAGTTTGAGTGACTCTATTGTGATATTTGCTTTACTGTGGCGGTCTGGAACCAATTCCACAATATCTCCCAGGCATGCCTGTGATATGTCTTTACTTTCTAAAAATTAAGACCAAGTAGCTCTGCAAGATTCTCCAGGCTTAAGAGCCTAGAAAACTTGAGCCAATTTATTGGCCCCAAAGGAGTGATGTGTTCCATTTTTGGGTCTGGGAGCATTTTCCTCTTGGCTCCCTATAGATGGCTTCTAAGTGTCCCACTGAACTCTGGACTTAAGAGTCTTGCCTAGTTTGATCATAACATCCTCTGCTCACTGCCGAGAGGGGAGGTGGACTAGGTTCCTGTGGACTGTAACAAAACCCTACTATAATCCCTGACTTTAATAGGATTTCCTGCCCTCAGCCCTTTCACCCTCCCCTGTAACGGAGCCGACCTCGTTTCTCATTACATCTTGGCTCCAGTATGCTGCCAAGGCCGGGCGAAGCTGCGAACCAGGCCCCGCACACAGCTCAGTCCCTCTGTACAGCGGGGCATTCCCACTCAAAGTGCTTCTCATCAGAATGCCTGTCCTTTCTGTGAAACCTGCTGCCTCTCTGACAGCTCTCATTGACTCCTCCTGGCTTCAGCTGCCCTCCTCCATTCACTTCGCTCTCTTTTACCACTTCCACACAGAATTCTGGAGCCTTCTACTGGCCAGCTCCTGGACTTGAGAGTGTTTATTTGGCTTGCTCACTCTGGGTGGGTCCCTCTACTAGACTGGCTGCTCCTTAAATATCTTATCTGTCCCTTTTGTCTTCTCAGGCTCCCAGTTCAAACACAAGGCAGGCACACTGTGCTATAACCAGGGACACTCATAAACCAGATCTAGCCTCTGTGCTCTGGGCATTCATAGCACAGCAAAAAGGGCACACCATGTCTTAAAAGACACTGAACACACGATGTGCAAGGCTTGCAGGCAGCGTGAACAGCACGAGAGAACTCTCAGCGAAACTGGCAAGGGTCAGGGAAGATTTCCCAGTAGAGATGATGCCTCAACCAGGTTTTCAAGGATGAATAACAGACTGATCACACAGGAACGTTTCTACTCCCTATGTGGGGCTCCTGCCAACCGCAGGCATTCCCAGCAGGGGATATTTCATTTGTGATGTCCCCCTGTAATGCCGTTGTTCCTGTCCAGACATTCCTTCATTTCCTGGGCTCCAAGCAAGGGGAAGCATGAGTCTGGATTCACACAGACCTCAGTTCAAATTTTTGCTCCATCACTTACTCTGTTACTACCTTACTTAGCCCTTCTGAGATACAGTTTCCTTATTTGTAAGAAGTCAGTATCAACACTGTCTACCTAATGAAGATACAGTAGGAATTAAGTGAAGTGATGCGAGCAAAGCCCTCTGCCCAATGCCTGGCCCGTGGTCAGCACTCAGTGATGTCAGTCACAGTGTGGATTGTATCTATCATAACATCTGCCTTCTCCTTGGCAAGCTTTTTGCTATCCCAGCCCTGACCTCCTTTCTGCTGCTAGCTGGCAAGACTGGCTGTGTGGGGACGTCCCTGGTAGTCCAACGGTTAGGACTCCATGCTTCCAATGCAGGGGTGTCTATTGGATCCCTGGTCGGGAAACTAAGATCCCACATGCTGTGTGGCACAGCCAAAAAATAAATACACATTAAAAATAAATACAATTCATCAAAAAAAAAAAAAAAAAAAAAAGGACTGGCTGTGAACCTGGAGGCACTGTGGGCTAGAGGAAAGCATCATGGGCAGCACAATCTGGAGAGGTCTAGCCCTGGCTCCACTATCCCAGCACAGCTACCTGGGGAAGACCGTGAACATCTCAGCCTCTCCACACCACCTGCGTGACTTCCAGCCTCCTGCCGCCTTCCCTCCCGTACCCGGGGTGTGAGCAGAGTGACGCCTGGCCACATGGCCTGTCAGCAGCTCTCTTCCTGCCGGCAAGTGTCAACTGGTAGAGGGGCCCGGCTAGTCCCACAGAGGCCTGACAATTTCCACGATGACCCTCATTTCCAGTGGATGGCCGGGGAGACTGACGGCTGCGGACCTGGGCCAGCGGGAGCCTGCCCTCTTCCCTGCTTTCTGGCTCGGGCTGCGGCCCAGCCGGCCCTCGGTTCCAGTGTTCCTGGCCTCTTCTTGTGTGCACGGCCCCTGGCTGTGACCCCACTCTGTCTTGCTCCACAAACCTCAAATGGCTCACACTCTCCCCCTCGCTTGGTGGGGACATTGTGGCTCTGCCACACGGCTTCTGGCCCTGGGCCAGCAGGGCCCCCTCGCATCCTGGCCTGGCTGTGGACAGACCTACTCACCGCCTAAATCCCAGAGGCCTGGGCTACCCTGGGGGCACCTCCCTCAGAAGACAATTCTGCTAGGGGAATACAAAGAGCCCCGAAACATGTAGTGGGTTACTCTTCAAAGAGATGAGGGTCCCTGCCCTAAATCGGGTCAGGGGTTTTGGATCCGAGCTACTTTTGCCCCACTGCCTAAGTCTAAGGTCTTGGTGGTTACCTGTCCCTTTCTCAGTTCTTTAGAAAGGCTTTCAATAAAACTCCGACCTGAAGACCTGAATCTAAAAACAACGACAGCAGTTATCGTGGTGCCTACCGGGTGCCAGGCACTAGGCTAACATGCCAGGTCTTATTTATTTCTTTTCAAATATTTATTTACTTGGCTGCCCTGGGTCTTAGTTGCGGCATGTGGGATCTGACCAGGGATCGAAACCGGGCCCCCTGCTTTGGGAGCTGGGAGTCTTAGCCACTGGACCACCATGGAAGTCCTGTGGTGGTCTCAATGAATCCTCAGTCCCATGAAATAGGTACTGTTATCATCCCCATTTTTAGATGGAAAAATTGAGGCTTAAATACCATGACCAAGGTCATGCTGCCAATAAAGCACAAACTGTGCTTCTAATTTCTAACCAGGTACATTATCTCTGCATTGTTCCCCACTAACTGCCCCACTGACAACTCCTACTTCATCTTCCTTAACTAGTACCCAACCCGCTCACAGCCAGGGCAGGACTACTTAACACCAGTGACTGGCTGAGCCAAGCTTTCTGTCCCCACCATCTTCTGGGCAGGACCAGAAAGCCCTGGGGGGCAGGAGGGCAGGAGTTTGAAGGATGCTGAAGTACAGCCCCTCCCCGATCTCCCGTGCCCTGCAGTCAGCAATCAGCTGTCTCCCTTCCCCTTCGGCCCTACCTGCCCCGGCCCCAGCCCCCATTCTGGCCAGCACCAGCTCCCCTTCCCGCTCCCTCCTGGGACCATCTGGGACAGCTCCCTCGGTCAGCATCTCATGAGGGGTGCAGAGGCACCGCTCCTGAGAGGTGATGGCTGGATCTAGTCCTGCTCCCCCAACACTTCTAACTGAAGGTGGGTCCCATGATCACAAGGGCCAGCACGGTCTGACTTCCCAGGCCCAGATCTGCAACAAGCACATCCTCTCCCGGTGGGGCCCCCTCACCTGGTGTCATAGTTGTTGGAGTTCTTATCAAACTTGTAGGTAGGCGGGAAGAGCAGGGAGCCCTCCTGGAATTCCCGGAGCAGTGGGTCATGTCTCTTGGCGATGCTGAGCTGGAGGAAAAGGGATTGGCACTTGCCATCGCAGTGGGGCAAGGTTCAAACCTGGCAGTGCCCTCCCAGTCTGCTCCTCACTGCCCCAGCCCAGTACCCCACCCCCAGGACAGCAGCTGAATGCGAAAGAAGGCAGACATCACCCCCACACCCCCACCCAGAGTCCCAGGGGAGGGAGCCGCCTACCACTTCCCTGTCCCTGGACCACAGGGACCAGGCTCTGAATTCTATTTCCCTAGGAGCCACTAGCAGAAGTGTGTCAGAGGGGAGGCTGGGGTAGGCGGGGTGTCCCAACGGGTGGTATCTCATCCTCAGGAGGCAAGACAGGTCGGGAGTGGGAAAAACAACAGGGACATTGAGGGCTGGTGCAGGGCCGGCAGGCCAAAGCCCTTCTCGCTCCCCGACCTCACACACACCTGGTGCTGGAGCGCCTCCAGGTGGAGACCGGGCTGGCCAGACAAGCCTGGCTGCCCCACTCCCAGCAACCAAGGCCTATTAGACTCTGCCCTGCCTGGGGTCAGGGACTTTGAAGGCTTGGGAAAGGAGAATGGGCGCTAGGGAATCTCCCCACACCTCCTGCTGACCTTCCCGGCCTTGGGCTCAGAACTCTTTCCCTCAGGCTCAGATCCCCCTCTCAGATACCTGATCCTTCTCCCATAGGTCACTGTAGCGCTGATTTCTTATGGATTCTCGAACAAAGTGCAACCCGAAGTCCTCGATCCGAAAGTTCATGTCTCCAAACCAGAGAATGAGGCTTCAGAAAGAAAGGAAGGCAGGTGGCCTGAGGGTCTGTGATGGGGTCAGAGCAGGCAGGAGACCACAAGGGCCCTGACCACCCACTGCAGGGCTGCCAGGAAGCAGAAGGCTCGAGGAGGGGGTGAAAAGCCAGAGGCTGAGGGAGGATCAGGTGAAGACAAGGGCGGGCCGCAGTGGGCCTGTTCTCCTGGCCCCCACCGGCCATTCAAGCCAAAGGGACCAGCCCTGAGGGGCAAGTGGTGAATGTGGAACAGGCTCTAGCCCTCCCTCCCTGTCCCCCAGCTGGGCACCTGGCACCAGGTGCCCCCACAGGGCACACCTGAGAACCAGCCCTCCCCGGGGACCTCAGGAACCACGAGGTTCTTGACCTGGGATGTTCGGAAGCGTCCAGAGTTTCTAGGCAGGATAGAGGGGCCAGGGAAAGGTAAGGGGTCCCAGAGCCCAGGCAGGCAGAGCTGAAGAGGAGAGCAGACCGGGCATCAGGGAAAGAGGCTGCGGGAGGGCGGGAGATGGGGGCAGACTGCCTCTGGCGGGGGAGCAGTGACCGGGCAGAGCAGGCTTGCCGGGGCTGGGCTGGAGGAGAGGGCAGGGGCACAGTTCACAGCAGCACGCTCACTCGTGGTCCAGGATGTTGGGGATATCCTGTGCCTCAAAATTCTGCATCTCCAGGATCCGATCAAAGTGCTCCAGCCGCTGGTCATTGTTGGCCATGTGGGGGGGCAGGTGGCAGTTGATGATGCTGACATAGTAGCCGTAAAGCTTCAGAAAGATGTTGACACCCCCTTTGTTCCCCTGGTAGGTGGGCAGGAAGGGGGGGGACACACCTGTTTTCCCATCCGGGGCCTGAGGGCAGATGGTCTCAGTTCCTGTGGGATCTCCCAGGATCGGCAGACACTCACCTCCGCAGAGCCCAGCTCACCCACCTGCCATCCCAGGGACACTAGGCGCCCCAGAGGAGGGAAGGCAGCTATGCGGGGCACTGGCCTGGACAGAGTGCCAAGATTCATTTCACCCCCTTTTTTCAATTCATTCATTCCCTTTTTCAGTTGCCCAGCTCTAAAGCCCCCAGCCCCGCTCCATCCAGTGAGAGAAGGCCCCCCCCAGCTCTTGACTCAGAAAACAGCTCAGTCCTTACCCAGTACCCGAAGAGGCCGGTAGGGGTGGATTTAGTAGACAGGACCTGGATAAACGGCAAATGCTGGTACTTGGCAAAGATCAGTAAGAGGAGCCCTTGCATGCGGACACTGGAGACCTGCAGGACAGAAGGGTGACAGTCATTCATGTCCCTCCAGGGCCTGTGCTGGGCGCCCTTGAGAACCCTGAGCCACACGGATGTCCTGCCCCAGGGGTCTATGGCATCTCAGTGCTGATGGAGTCTCAGCTGCCAAATGAGGCAATCTGGGGGCTCAGCAAGGGGGTGGAGACATCCCACCATCAGGAGGGCACTGACTCTTCCAACCCAGCCCATGTATGGCCAGGCGCCCTTCTCCCTAGAGCCCTCCTGAGCTCCCCCGGGTACCGTGCATGGAGGGGCTCAAAGAACTTCAGAGATGCTTTATGGGACAATGGCTAAGGGCCAGATCTAGGTTCAGAAAAACCAGCTCGGGCTGTTAGTATTTGATGCCGGACAAATCTATTTTCTCATCGATAAAGCAGGAATCTATCTTAAAGATGCTGGATTAACTGGTAGCTCTTGATATTAATTTTTACTTTAAGGATTCTTGAAAGTAAATGCAGAGAAGGGACATGAGCATGAGAGAATGGGAAATACTCTGTATCTTGATTTGATGGGTGGCAGCATGGCTACATACACGTATAAGAATCCACCAGACTCTACATTTCTCCATACATTATAGCTCAGGGAAAAACAATTAAGAAAATGCTACTGAAAATAATACACACTATGGGCAGCTGGTGTCCCTGAACGCCACGCAGAGGGGATGAGAGTGAGCACAAAGGACGCGTGTGCGCAGGTTGGGGGAAACAGCTAATTCTGGCCAACTTGTGAAAGAAGGGTCCCTGTTCTGCAGAAGGACTGAGGCACAAGGAGACTAAGGAACCCGCAGGACCACTTTGGACAGCAGCTTCAAAGGACCAGGACTGCCAGAATCCCCGCTCTCAGCTGCCGTGGAGGTGGGGTGGGAATGGGCCTGTGACCCTCTCACAGCTTCAGGCTGTCTACACCCACCACCCGAGTAGCTATTTCCGGAGCATGAGGTGCAGAGGCCAAGGAGGAAATCCCCGGGTGGGGAGCATGTACTGGGGCCTTCCAGGAATTATGAAACTTGATCCCGCATGCCAGGAGCTCTGGGATGGTGGAGGAGTCAAGGGAGGGGGAACCCTGAACCCAAGACCGAGGGACGGAGGCATGAACACCAGGGCTGGGCACAGGTTACTACCAATGCGTCCCCGACTTCACCTTCTACCCCTGTCTTGGTCTCTCCCTTTTGCAAGCAAATAGGACAATGGGAGTGGGGAAGGGCTGGACTCCCGGGGGGGCGGGGCGCGGCGGTAGGACTGACTCCCAGGGAACTGAAAAAAGATTTGGGAAGAGTTTCAAGATTAATCTGATCCCACAGAGCAGGTGGGGGCCACTGAGCTCCACCCCACAGGCTAGAGCCCACTCTGAAAGAGCAGGGAAGTGGGGGTAGGGCAGGGAGGATGGAGGTGGGGGTGGGGCAGGAAAACTTCAGATTGGGAGAAAGGGTGGGGCTATGGGGAAAGGCAGGAGACTTGTAGGGGAAGTTCTAGTTGGAGGAAATGAAGGAGGAGGAGCTAAGGAAGGGACTAGAAGGAGGGAGGCTGGGAGCCGAGGAGCAGGCAAAAGGGATCAGCATCAGGCTTCTCAACCTGTGGCCAGCAACTTCCGGCCTCAGGAACAGGCTGCAGGCAGGGCTCTACTCTACTCTCGGCTATGTGAAGGAGGGGCATCTGCTGTGGGTGCCTGCCAGGCCCTCAGGCTGGTCTCCC
The DNA here is from genome assembly GCF_023699985.2 of Odocoileus virginianus. Lineage (NCBI taxonomy): Eukaryota > Metazoa > Chordata > Mammalia > Artiodactyla > Cervidae > Odocoileus > Odocoileus virginianus. The sequence continues at coordinate 21,424,970 of NC_069690.1, forward strand.
AAACTCAGGAGGCCGCACGGAGAGAGTGAGCTGTGTCCATGCCACAGGATGAGCTAATTTCCTTGGCTCAAGTCCATCCCACCGATGCCTTGCCAGTGAGCTGAGGTACAAGGAGGCCTCCAGTCTTGGGAAGGGAGTGGGTGGTGAGAGACAAGTGGTTTTGCCCTCTGAGAGGGGCCAGCTCCAAGTCTGCAGGAAGAGGCCCGAGTTCGATCTGGGGGGAGCCAAGGGCTTGGGGACTGGCATCTTTTAGCCTCAGCAGCAGGATCACATCTGACATGACCTGGTTCTGCCCTCCTCCAGAGGATTCACAGCTCTTGCCTCAGCACCTCTGGCCAGATTAGGGTAATGGAGTGAATTCTGAAGCAATCCAATCACCCAGAGAAAGGAAAAAAGGAGTTCTGGTATTTCTGAGAAGCAATGCTTCTTGGAGGTATTTTTAGTGGGACTGTGTTTCATCTCTCAGCTGTGCAGGGCAGATGAGTAAGATCCAGCAATCTAGAGCATTCCTGCAGATTATCCTATGGTCAAAACGGTTTCCTAAAGAATACTGGCCCTATAGACTGACAATCCTTCTCCTCCACATGTGTCTCTTCTGACCTCTGGGTCTCTGAGGATTTGAGGTGCATGTCTCTTAAGATCAGAGGACACCCTCTGATACCAGCAGGAGAGTCACAGGATACCTGTCAGCCTTACAGATCACCAGTACAGTAATAAAGTACAGTAGTTAAGGACACGGGTTATGAAGTTTGAAAGATCTGGATCCAAATCTGTTACGATCTCTGAGTCTTGGTTTTATCCATATAACACCTATATTTCAGAATAGTTAGGAATTTTTTTAATAATGTACATAAAGAGTTTGTTTATAATGCTGATGCTTTCAAACTGTGGTTCTGGAGAAGACTCTTAAAGAGTCCCTTGGACAGCAAGGAGATCAAACCAGTCAATCCTAAAGGAAATCAATCCTGAACATTCACTGAAAGGATGCTGAAGCTGAAACATCAATACTTTGGCCACCTGATGCCAAGAGCTGACTCACTGGAAAAGACCCTGATGCTGGGAAAGATTGAAGGTGGGAAGAGAAGGGGGCAACAGAGGATGAGATGGTTTAATGGCATCACCGATTCAATGGACACAGGGTTGCAAAGAGTTAAACACGACTGAGTGACAGAACAACAGAACACCACCACCAATAAGCACACCATAGATAGTGGCAATTACTATTATACTCTGAGATTTCAGGCTGGGTCTTTGAGTAGAGATTGGAGGCTGGGGGTGGGGAAGGCAATGAGGTGTTACTAAGCCCTGCTACGCCTCCCCAAGGAATTCTCCCAACCTGAAAACTATCTAAGTGTTAAACTAGCCCCTGGGGTCCCAGCTCAGCTCCAGCTACTTCAGAAAGACACAAGGCAGGCAGGAGCCCCAGGGAACCAGGTGCAACTGGGGTTTGGGTCTTTAAATAGAAGGGTAACAGCATGAAAGCTGGACGGGGAGACAAAGGACTAGGGATTAGTAATAAGAGGTGAGACACATTTCCCAACTGCCCATGAACTTGCAAGTTACCTTGACGAAGCTCAGAGGGGAAAGCACGTCCATGAAGTAACTGCTCCATGGGTCTTCAAAGGCAGTGTCAGAAAGGAGGCTCATGATCCCACAGTTCAGTTCCTGCAAACTGCCCATCCCAAATCAGAGGCCTGCCCCCGGCCTGGAGGGCACTGCCCTCGGCCGACTGTCCAGCCCTGGGTTCTCCCTCCCCTGTGGCTACTGCTTGCCAGCTCCTTGCCATTGCTGACCCAGGACAACAGATGTGGCCTGGCTCTGATGCAGGCTGAAAGTTCTTGGCCTTCACACCCCAGGGCGAAGGTGAACAGGTTACAGTGGTTCCCCATGGGACAACTTGGGACTGGTCAGGCTTACCTGATCCTGATCTCAGATATAGGGATGCGTGACGTGTCCTATGGACACCTACCCAATGACGTATATGTCCAGATTCAGGTTCAGGTTGCTCAGCTGAAGCAGATCACTGAGGTCTGGAGGAGGTGCTGCAGAGGCCACGTTCCACGTCACAACATGTATGCTGCGAAGGGAAGCCACGGAGGAAGGAGGCTGAGACCTCGTCCAGGTAATAGACCAGGGGCTGCGCCTGCTAATGGCCGGACCATAATCTGTTATAGTCAGAATGGGAAATGTGTGCTTTTCTGCGTCCACTGGAGGGAACAGGGGCACTGAACTACAAGCCCTTCATCTTCAAGCCCTCTGTCCCCTGAAGCAGGAAATGCCCACCCAGGATTGGCTCCTCCATGCAGGTATACAGCTGCCCACGGCTGGCGGCACCTGTGCTGCTGACACCAGGAGAGCTGCCAACGAGTGGGGCTGAAGGTTTTGGAGTCAGGCAAGGGAAGGGGTGTGAATGGGGTGGGCAGTGAAGAATTTATTAATTCTAACAGCCCTTCATCTGTGGCTCAGTCAGCAACTTCCCACCCCCCACTCTTCAATCCATGGGGTCCCAGGACCACCAGAAAGATTCTGGACGTTCAGTTTTCACCTTGCGAGAGGCCTGAGCACAGCAAAACAGGGGAATTTAAAAAATAACAGATAAGGGCACCACCTTTCCTTCCTCACTCATCCCTGGAGCACAACCAATTCTGCCAAGCATTTCAGAGAGGCTAACAAGATTCTAAATAACAGGTTTCCCAACATCTTTCTCAAGAGTCTACCCAATTTTGGGAAAAACCATCAGTTGGATAACATCCAACGCAGCTTCATATAAACCCCAGGGAAACAACAGATCTAATCAGCAGCTCTCAATAACACTGGCTTCCTCAGAGGCTCAGGGGAAAGAGAGACTTGAAAATCTCTTCATTTGAACAGTTACAGCAGTGCTCCCGGGAAGCCCCCAGACTGTGCCGAGTTCACAGCAGGCAGGGGCTAAAACCCCACAGAGACCAAGAGAGCCAGCAAGCCCCAGGGAAGTCCTAGGCACACCGTAAGGAGGAGGATCTGTAACAGCAGATTTAGAATGGGGGCAAGAAGAAAAGGGCAAGATTTCCCCAAACATCTTTTCTCCACCAGAACCCCGTTCTTAGAGGTTCGAGTTCTAAAAAAGCACAACCTGAAGAAATTCTTGGCCAGCTTAAAGCAACTTCCTGCCCCTCCCTCCGAACATCAACAAAACAATAGGAAAACCACCTTCCCAGGCACTCAGCCGGAGGTTCTGCCCCTTCGTTTGTTTACGATCTCCCCCTGCTGTCCAACGGAGGATTAAAAGGTAGCTCTTTCACGGCAAGGCTCCTTGTTTTCCCAGGGACCTCCAGAGAGGGGATTTCTTGTTCCCACTGTTAGGTCCCAAGATTAGCAGCAAATCCTTGCATCGTGACTGGCACTAAGTTGGTGATTAGCGTTGTTAAAGAGCAAGCATGAGACCAAGCTATTATCACTTCACTAAAGGATCTTATCTAAATCTGATTGTGGATTTCAGGTCATAACGGGATCAGGCAGATCCCATGATGTATGTGCTGATCTAAATAACAAGGTTTCTACTCTAGACCTAAGGGGAGAATGCTTTGTTATAGCTTTAACTTCAAAGAGCCTAACACTGCTCCCTCCTCCAGAATCTAACTGGGACACCTGCTAGGGGCGCCGAAGTGGGTAAGAGCTTGGCGGCCTGAGTTTGGAGGAGGCGCAGGGTTTGAGCCCAACATAGCTCTCTTAGATACTGGCCTGGGAGAATGTGAGAGGCCTCTGAACTAGAAGCAACCTATAGGTCTGGCCCCTTCTCTCCCAGTCCGGTTCTGGCCCAGACCCGCAGCACTGACTGGGTTGGAGGTAGCGATCCCTCCCCGGGCAGCCGGCCTGCCCGCAGTCGCCTTCCTCACCTGAGCGTCCTGCATCTCGGCTCGGTCCGTGGGTTCATGGCCTCCATCGTCCCCACGCAGTGGCCCGGCCGGCTTGCACCTCGCCGGTCCTGGCCCAATCGGCTCTCTCTGGGAAGCAGGTGCCGGCCCGCTCACACTCCCGATTGTTTTTCTTCCGGATTCCGACCCTTCGATTCGGCTTCCGTAAGAGGCGGGGCCGGGGCGTACGGAGAACTCTGGGTGGTGGGTCCGCAGGAAGAGGCAGGACTCTCCAAGGAGCGCGAAACGGAGAAAGGCGAAAGGAAAGGGGCCTAGGGGACGGTGGACGTAAGAGAGGCGTGTCCCCGTAGCAGCAGAACCCGACGCAACAAGGCCCGGCCCGCGGGGCGCGGCGGCCGAGACTCCGCCCCCGAGGCGCCCAGGCTGCCCCGCGCAAGGCTGGCCAGGAGGGGCTGTCTTCCGGCGGAAGTCGACGCCACGCCTTCTCCGGAGCGTCCCTTTTCACAGAGGTGTCAGGGTACTAGGGCACAGATTTCTACAGGTTCCCAACGCCCAGAGGAGCAGAGGGCGAGCCGGATGGGACGCAGCCAGCCACTGTACGGCCTGTAATCCACTCTTAGCCCCCAGCTACAGGTAACCTCCAGGCCACTGAGCGCCTCCATTCTCCACTTCCAACCTTCAGTGTTTTCCTCTTTCCAAACCCGTGCACACTGTTACACCTTGGACATTTTTAGGGGCTTCTGGGCTCAGAAAATAAGCCATTGGTGAACGAAAAATAAGTCACTACCTACGCCCAAACATGAAGATTATTTACGGTGCCAAAGATGATGATTTCCTTCAAATCACTGGTTCGTTAGTCTTTTTTGGGGTGCGGGGCAGGACCGTGCATGGGATTCCTTTGAAGATCTGAGGAGAACCATGACTCTCCCAAGAAAAATGCAGGACAGTTTTACAAACAAGCTTCGTAAGGTTCAGACCCAGAAGCCAGGGTACGAACTCCCTTAAATAAATGTTTTGCTTGGTAGGAAGGATAAGGGGGATGTGGACAGTAGGGGAGACAAAAGCAAGAAGCAAATACTACCAGTGGAAAATGGCCCCAATACTTTAAGGTATGTGATGTTTGTATAAGTAAAATGATGAGCGATTGTCTTAGTTTACAGAAATCCATGTGCCACAATTTCTAGAGGTACCTTGGATCTTTCTAATCATTCCCTGGTAAAATGGGGGATGTCGGCAAGAGTTTGAGGATATCTAAGTTGTAAAATGGACATGAGAACATCACCAATAAGCTGGACTCCAGACAGCTCTGTCTAGGATTTTATTAGACTGCTTTTTTCCCCCAATATACCTGTATTGGAAGATTGAGACAAAAAGGCACAAACTCACATTAAATAAACAAAGTAATCTAATCAGGTCTACAAAGTGTTTTTGTAAAAGAAGTAGCACTAGGAACCAACCAAAATAAGTCAGGGAGTCCCAGCAGGGACTGTAAGAGAATTGGGGAAGATATACACGTGCCCACAATACTGACCCTGTCCCCTACAAACTTCCGTGAGAAGGCCAGAGCCCAGCACCCCTCTTCCCCCAGAGGCACCGCTGCTTCCAACTGGGACTGTGGCCCTGGAAATCTGACGGAAGCAGCTGGTCTGAAGGGGCATGGCACATCCTCAAAGACTACCCTTGGAGCTGAGCTTTGCATCCTAAGCCCCTCTGAGTGCTAGTCAGTTAGGGCAGGGTTTGTAAGAAGGGAAGGGAGGTACTTAAAAGGTATCATTGCCCAGCAGCGACACTCTCCACGGGGACAGAACAGACCAGGCTCATCCCTCCTGCGCTGATGTGGACTGGAGCCCCAGATCCAGCTGACCTCTGAAAATTCTAGTTCGGCTCACGTGGAGGCTGAACTGGAGCAACAGGTGGAGGTGGGTGGAGCTAGAGAAAGAGCCCACAAAGAGCAAGCCCCGCTCCTCCCCAAGTTGGAGTGATATGTATGAATCTCAGGGAAGAACTGAAGGAAGGAGACCAACATCTGCTGACCCTCAAACCACGTAAACAATAGTCTGCTTACATTATCACTGCTTGTTTCTCCCAGGCTAACGCACATCTGGACTTCACTTAGCTGATGAATGAAAGAAGGGAAAGCTTTAAGCACAAATATAATTACAGCTATTACAGAACTTGTAGGAAAACATTTACATTTTTCTCCAGTAGGAATGCCACTTCAACTTTCCCTGTCAAATAAATGCGACCAGCAGTTGGGCTGCTAATAACCAACTGAACTGCCCCAGATCCATTACTATAGACCCCACAAGGTGTGGAGACTAAAAGGAAGGTGTGATGGGGTATCTCGTGGTCCCAGAGGGGACTCAGTGAAGGCAGGAGCTAACCACGCTGAACCTGTCTCCCCGCCGCCCCTTGCCCCAGGGGGGCCACAGGGAAGCAGCCATCAGGAAGTCCCAGGCATGACACTCCCTTATTGCACTTAGAAATCAGTAAGGCAAAACAAACTGACAAAAACCTAAGGACAGATCATCCCATTCTGCTTCTCACTCTCCCAACAGAGATTTGGTCTCTCGTTAGCTTGAGTCACTGCACACTTGGCCAACAAACTTCACAAGGCTTGGGAGATGTCAAGTGACACCAAGGCTATCTCAGATTCTCCCACTGGGAAGGCGTACTCCAGCGCTGCCAAGTCACAGGCAACTAGGAAGCCCTCGGCAGCCTCTGCTCCCCCGCAGGCCTGGACTTTCACACCAGCCAACTTTGGTAGAATTCGCCACTGCGATCACTACTGGCTCTTGATTGTCCAGGGCAGAACTCAGCGTGGGGGCAAGACAAGCTGAGTTCTTGATCCCCAAATTCTTTTCTGGCCACTGGAGAAGAGGGGGGAACGTGTTCTGGGAAAAAGCTTTTTGCATGCTTGTTTTGTGCAGCATGAAAAGATCAAGACCCCTTGTGTCCTGATCAGCCTCAGACAGAGGACAGGAATCTAGAAAGCACAGAGAGGAGGGGGTTATTGCTGAGTGGCAGCACCAGCCCGAAAGGGAAGAAGAGTGTGGACATACAGAGCTCCTGGGGACAGCAGGGGGGTGGGGAGTGGGCACACTATTAGGCATACATGGGGCAGACTCAATTCTAAGGGCCACGCGGGACAGTCCCCTCCAGGTAGAGTTGACCCGGGCATATTACAGGCTCTGCGGAGACTCAGACAGAGTGGGCAACGGGAGGGCCAAGGAGCCATAGGTATTTCTAAGACTAGTGACCAGAGATGCGATGCCTGGGCAGGGGTTATCTGTTGTTTAATTTTCAAAACAGACTGGCTGGGCCTTGGGTACTTCCATGGTGCCTAGAGCACTCCTAACAGTGGGTTCCTGGGAGCAGAGATCAGAGTTATGAAGCCACACTGATGTTCTGTGGAACTAGGGGGGAAAACAAATCTATTTCTACCTCATCCCCTCTCCCCATGTGAGCACTCAAAATTGCAAAGACCTGCCCAGGAAGCCAAACACTTCAGTTTATCCCAAGGTTAAAAACAAAGTAAATCGTTTAAATCACCACATCACAAAAGGTAGCTATTTTCAAAGACTAAAAATGTCACTTGGAAATAAAGGGGAGGGGGGAGGGCACACAGAAATGGGTCAAGAACACAATGGTTGGAGAGGGAGGAGCTGTAAATACAGCCACCTACAACGCCACATATCTCAGAGGGGCAGGTTCCCGCTCACGCGGGCTTCATAATACCAGACGGTCTATTTGTTCACAATAGTAAAGGGCATCTAGAATTAGCTACGGTAAGGGGTCAGAGTTGCCTGAAGAATGGGCACAGAAAGGCTGCGTCCGAAGATGGCCTGTCATTCAGGAGCATGGAGCTGCTGGGCCTTCCTGGTGACCACTGTCTTGCAAAACTGGAAGAGAAATAAAATAGAAACACTGTAAATCACTGACGGGGGGGATTTCAAAAGGAGGAAGGATGCCAGGCGGTGTGGTGGGGGTGAAGAGAGAGAGGAAACTAAGGTCCAAGCAGTGACAAGAAGCTGGCATCACCACAACCCATTCTGTCCTACACTTTTATCTCCCGGAAGTTCTCCTCAAGCATGCAGGGCAGGAAAAGTAAGCAGAGGTTCGTGTCACAGCGGGTGAGGTCTCAGGCCCCATCATGCTAGAGAGCAGCCAGGTTTTATTGGATAACATTATTTTTTCTCAGAGCCAGATGGGGAGCAGGGCCAGGCCTTTTGTCCCATGCCTAAGCCTCTCTGAGCTGCTGGAATAAGAGCAAGTCTGGAGGCTCTGGGAGCTGACAGAAGGAAGGATCTTGGGAAAGGGTGACCATGTGAAACAAGGGACATCCCAACCTGGTCTGTCACCTGAGCAGATATACTCTCCCAGTACCTGAAAGATACTGTCTCTGATGGGGACAGTCTGGGATCAGAGGGTACAGAGAGGAAGGAAATGAAGCACCAGACCCAACAAGGACCACTAGGAAAAGCTGTCTGGCCAGCGAATTTTCCAAGGGAGGAGCAGGGAACGGCTCTGGTCCAGGGGGTAAAGGAGCAACCAGAAGACCAGCTTCCACTTGAAATGGCTCCACTCATGGGCGGGAGAGTAATTAGGTGCAGATAAGCTTTGATTCTCACCCACCGCCCCCTCCCCAGCCCCACGTCCCACCACCCTGCCCCTGTGTCTAGTGGATATGTATCCAATCACATGGATCCCTGAAATGTCTTGAAAGCCATCATCTCTTTCAGTGGAAGCCCGAGAGCTCTCTGGCACCATGACCATCATTATGACTAGAGAGCAGGATGAGGAAAGAGGCGAGGACCCAGACTGATGACTGATTTTGGCATCTGTGATGCGCTCAGTGAGAAACTTGGTACATACGGTGCGGGAGGGGGAGGAGTGGCTTTAGTCGTCTGCCGTCATGCCTTTCACTGGGTCCTTTTGTCTCATCTGCAACAGAAGAAAACAGGACAAATGGAAGGTGTTTGCCGCTGCTGGAACTCCACCACAGGTACAAATTCCTCCTCCTCAAGCCTGCCAGCGGATAGGGTAGAGCATGTATTTTGCACACAAACCAAATCAGAAAAAGTGAATTCTGTGTACACAGGGCCAATGCCACACTATTTATAGCTCTGTCACTGGTCCCACTGCCCATGATTTCTAGTTCTCTCCCCTGCGTCTCAGTGTTGGGGTTTAGTTCTTAAGCTCCTCTCTTTCTTTCATTCATTCAACAAATATTTATGAAGCATCTTTTTTTTTGGCAAGGCACGGTTCCCAGCCTGAAGATTTCAGCCATGAACCAAAACAGACCAAGTTTCTCCTCAAGGAGCTTACATTCTGGGACAAAGTGAGGGGAAGACAGAGAAACTAGTCCATGTCAGATGGGGCTGCAGGTTGCTGGGATGGAGAATGGCTCTGGGGAGGTGCTGTTTATGAGCTGCCTGGGGAAGGCCTCTCTGATAAGTGACGTCTGAGCAGAGACATGAAGGAAGTGAGGCAGGAAATCCTGTGGGTACTCAGGGGCGGCAGTGGGCGCAGCAGGGAGCATTTCAGGCAGAGGGAACTGCAATTCCCTCTCCTGGGCTCTGCTTAGAGGCTTCGCCTGGGACTTGCATATTTCCAGGGCGGGTGTGTGTGTGTGTGTGCGGGGGCAGGTTCCATCCCTGGTTGGGGAGGACCCCACATGCTGTGTGACATGGAAAAAAAAAAAGAGGCTTTGGCCAGTCTGCCCAGTCAGCCAAGTGGGCACAGGGATGGAGAGTGCAGGTGAAATCTCAGCTCGGCAGAAGTGCGAGGCTGCCGGAGAAGAGGACAGGTCTTCTCTGGGAGCACTGAGTGGTCCCTGTCCCCGCACCTCTCAACAGCAGTGGACACAGCTTCTTGCTGGGAACACCGTGCTGGCAATTGCTCTCAAATCCTTTCCAACTTAAAAATAGAGTCTAATTGCAGGATGTCTAGAACATGTCTATTATAACTTCCCATTAGACATGTCTTCACTGTCCATGAATTTTCTGCACCAGGTTCAATCTTCACTCATTCAACAACTTTTGAGCCCCTCAGAGTATAAGCGCTAGAATCAGACTGCCTGGATCGCATTCTGGCTTCATCACTAAACTGTGACCTTGAACAAGTTCCTTCACTGCTCTCTAAGCCTCAATTTCTGCAATAATAAAAACAGAGATAATAATAGACACTACATGTGTCATGGGGTTGTAGTGAAGATTAAGCTTTCACGGACAGTACTTAGCACAGAGGAGTGCCTGGAACCCTGTACATGTTATCAGTCCTGTTATGTCTTTGTTCTAAATAGCACAGTGAACATGCCATGTGTGCACATAACATTCAAGAAGCTGCACGCTTAAGCTACAGCCTCCACAGTTGTGCTTTATTCACTAGGCTTTCAGCCACACTGTTCAGAGACTCTATCTCATCAGTAGTAGCTCTCCACTGGGAAACATCTTGGAATATACTTCCTGACACATTTCAAACCCTTGACCGTTGTTTACCGCCCGCCCTATCCCCCCAAAACTGTTAAAAATCACTGAGCCCACGTGGAACCTGAACATGAGAAAAACATTCTCCCAGTCCTTCCCAGAGGTTCCTATAGTCACTCCCTACTGATACTGATTACTGTGATTATACCTAAGCTCCTAGCTTGGTCTTTCAGGCTAGAGTTTCCTCAAAGTCTTTTTCTTTCCTTGGCTGTGCTGAGCCACTTGTGGGATCTTAGTTCCTTGACCAGGGACTGAACCTGAAGCCATAGCAGTGACAGTTCCTAGCTCCCTCTTGGAATGATGCCTCTCCCCTGTAGATTTTGCTTAAAACTCACTTTCCTGAATGGTAGCTTTAAATTTGTATTGTTCCTATAATTTTGGTTATCCATAGTAATTAATATATTACTTTATAAGAGCTTAACAAACTCAAGATTTTTCTTGAGTCAAATTTTTTAAAAGACGGAAAGTTACCCTTGTGGTGTGAGGTGGGAATTTGAAGTATTTGTGTGAACATAATAGATCAGAGAGATATAGAAATAGCTACAGATGTTAAAATCCCTCCGCACCATCCTAAGCGGACATCTGGGATCAGCAACACCCCAACAGTGATGACCACACCCAGGTGAACAAAGGTAACTTCACCGGGACTGGACAAGGACAGGCAGAATACAAGGAAAAGAACACCTTTGAGTCTGTGACCTTTTGATCTGAAATACAGACTCAGGATCTAATCACGCAGAAGTGCTGGATGAACCCCAACTGAAACACCTTCGACAAAATGACTAGCCTATAACCTCCACGAGTGTCAAGGTCGTGGAACTCCCAGAAAACAGGGGCTGCACCAGACAGATTAGGAGGGTGTGCTGCGTGATGCTGTCTTTCCTTTCCTAGCTATTCTCGTCATTTTCATTAAGTTTGAAATGCTTTCAGAAAACAAACAAGAAACTCCTTCAAAATAATTACCAACCTCCCTGCCCCCGACCCCAAACCAGAAATGGGAACTTCCCTGGTGGTGCAGTGACTAGGACTCCATGCAGGGGACCTGGGTTCGATCCTGGGTCAGGGAGCTAGATCCCACATACCACAACTAAAGACCTGGAGTGCCCACAACTTAAGACCCAGCACAGCCAGCCAAATAAATAAATGTGAAAGAAGACAGAAATGCACTCATTATGTGTCTGCTAGCTAATGACCATTCATGTACATTTTCAATAATCAAAGAGGTTAAGGTTTAGTATCATGGGAACAAAGCCCTTTGGGTCTCAAGCAGATACCTGTAGACCCTGAGCGCTCACTGCCTGGCTTTAATTTACTAACGCAAAGCCAGGTCCTGTTCTCCTATTGCTTGAAATAAGATGTAACTTCCTATCAGGAAACATGATAGCTTCCTTTACTCTCAAAGACAAGGTCCCCCCACAGAGGGTGCACCAAAATAAAAATGCATTATTTCATTCTTGTAATGAAATGTTCTAAGAATGCTTATTTCCTGTTTCCTGGGGCCTAAAATGAGAGATTTTTATCTAATGTTTGTAGTGTTCCTCGGATCAAGCTATTACCGGCTATCTATGTACATACAGTTGAGGAACATGAAAACAGAAGCTCCAGTCTTGGATGGTTTCTTTTTAGCAGTGGTTTTCTCTAGGGAATGAGGCCAGGGGATGGAAGAAAGGGACTTTTATTCATCTACATATTTTTATTTATTTGGTCTTCTTCTTTTTTTTTAATATTTTTCTCCATATTTTGAAAATTGCTTTTCCTATAAGTATGAAATACACCTTTGACTTAAAAGAACTTGTAAAAGTATCAGTGTCAATTTCCTGGGTGTGATATCATACTATCATTTTGCAAGACGTAGCCACTGGGAGAAACAGATCTCCTCTCTGTATTATTTCTTACCCCTGCATGTGAATCTCACAATCATCTCAAAATAAAAAGTTCAGTAAAAAAATTAAGCTAGAAGGAAATCTAAAAAAAGAGGGGATATATGTCCATATAGCCGATTCACTGCTGTAGCAGAAACTAACACAACACTGTAAAGCAATTATACGCCAATAAAAATTAAGTAAAAAATTAAGCCAGTGGAAAAAAAAATCATTTATGACACTGAATAGTAACCACAGACCTGTTCTGAAAGGACATAAATACAAGGCAAAAGTGGAACTGTTTTTAGAACTTCTTTAGAAACCTAATATATAAACAGGTTCAGCCTTTTGGGGAAGAAATCTGGCAATAAGTAACAAGAATTTTAAATCCTCTAATTCTGCTTGTTGGAATTTATTCTAAGTAAATAATCCTAATTACCCAAACAATGGAGTGCATAGAAATTTTTCATCATGGCATTATTTGTAAACAATGAAAACCTGCAAACAACATGAAGGAAAATCCAACCCGGGGCAAGAGGGTACAGAGTAAGATGTAGCTACTGTGAGAAACGTGTATGTGAATGAACTTTTTTCCTGGTTTAAATGCTGTTATAATGTTTAGAGAAAAGTGAGAGGACCACCCAGGCTCGTGCAGTACCATCAGAACTAAGTAAAAGTGTGTAAGAATTCTTAAAACGTTTACAGTGGTTGTTTTTAAATAGTGAGAGTACAAGTGATTTTTTTCTATTTTTTTACTTTCCTAAAAACTGTTTAATGCTTACACATTACCTTAATATTGAAAAATTTAAATATTTAAAAAGAAAATAAGGCTGCTCCCCTATTTCAAGATGCTGGTCAATGTTCCAGGTGGTCTGCTCTGGGGTCAATCGCTGTTGGGCAGGGCGGAGGGAATTAAGACTCCAAGGAGAGCATCAGCCTCAGAAGACAAGGATCTCTCGGCCTCAGAAGAACTCGCTCTGCCCTCTGCAGGCACTACGGGAATCTCAGATACAATCTTCCACAGCCCAGCACATGAACCAGGCACTGAGTGTTTTAACCTGAAGACCCTTGTCTGTCACAATCACAAACAGGGAACTCTGGGATGCAGTATCCTGACAGGCACTTCACTGCACAGGGATGTTTATGTAATTGATAGGTAACTGGTCCAGTGTTTAAGACTTAAAATCTAGAAGTGATGGTGAATCATCAGTCAAAAAGCCAGAGGATGGAGCAAGGGCCCTCTTCATCCATACTAAAGTGATGATAAGGAGACAGGTACATTCAGACTCAAGCAAATGGACAGGGAGATTGTCTACAGAGACGCTCAGAGACAAGCCTGCCAGGTGAGCCCACAGAGCCAAGAGTGCCATGAAGCCACTGAGCTCCATCCCAAAGTACAAAATCCAGAAGGGATAGGCAACGGAGGGATCAGAGGAGCCAAGAGTCAGAGAGGAAGACCCATGAGGGAAGACAAGGACGAAAATGCTTCGGGGTCTTCAATCACGTGTTCTTTGCTGTTTTTCAGCAAATGTTCTAGAGAGTCCTGTAAACAGGGAAACAGATTTTGTTTTTGTTTTTTTTTTTTTTACAATTTTTAAAATGAATCCTCTTCTCCCCATCTCATAATCTAGAGTTAATGACCAAGGTCCAGGAGGAACCTGTTCTCTGAACTAGAAGGTATGCTTAACTTCTCTGCCAAGAATACCTATGGCACAGGTAGCCAAGAGGATGTCATGACAATTCATGTCAAATGTTTGTTTACCACACATGACAGGCACATGGTAAGACCTCAGTAAATGTCAGCTTCTATAATAATAAAGTATGTTATTGTACGGGAATTCCATGGCAGTGCAGTGGTTATGACTTGGTACTCTCATTGCCGCAGCCCTGAGTTCAATCCCTGGACAGGGAACTAAGATCCCATAAGCCACAAAAACAACTTATTGCAAATCAACTATATACTTCAATTAAAAAATATGGATAGATAGATATGTTTATGACTGCCGTGTTTGTAAGACAGTGAGTTCCCCATTACAGGAGGCGCTCAAGCACAAGCTAATGGGAAAGGGCAGAGAAGACTCAAGCGCTGGCCACAGAATTAGACTAAATGACCTTTAAGGTACTTTCTTCCACTTTTGAGACTACGTGTTTCTTAAAAGCAGGAGAGGAGGGAGAGGGAGGGAGGGAGAGCCACTGTTCCCCCTCAGGCACGCATTTCCTGACATTTTTGTTTTTAGGGCAAAGGACTAATCTCTTGATCCCGTGTTTCTCAAATCCTTGAGCCTCATCCAAGAATGGCGGGTTCACCTCCCAGAGGGACAAGAGTTATGGCAGGGGTGACTGTGGCCTTAGAGTGACCTCTTATAACTCACAAAACAACCCACCCACACCAGACTGCTATGCCTTGGTTTAAAGAATAACAGTCATAATTTCTATCACAAACTTGCAGTTAATCATGGCAGGCTGGATGCAGTACAAGCATTTATTGCTGTTTCTCCCCCAAAGCTAGGCATGATGACAGTAAAGGAATTACAAAGAAAAATAGATGGAAAGATGGAAAACTACAAAGACAACAAGAACAGAGGAGACAACAGCAGGTAAGAGATGGAAACAGCATTCTGGAAGACGAAAGGAGGACGGAGGAGCAGTGACTAATCCGCAGAGCAGCAGGAGCAGTGGGTGAGGAGGGCAGCCAGGAGGGAGCGGGCCCACTAGCGCTGCAGGTTCTCCAGAAGCTGGGGGACCGGCAGCACCAGGCGCCTCTACATGCAGGGAGTGCAGCTGGGGTTAGAAATGGGTGGCTCCTTTGCGAGAGGAAATAAAGAAGAGTTTGGCTCTGGCGTGCCCCGGTGTTACCTCCCCTGGTTCTCAGCCTGCCCCTAGGACCTTTCCCTAGATCAGCTCCCAGAACACTGGCCTTGACCAGCCCCATGAGAAAAAGGCTGGGGTGTCCTCCTGAAGCAAACGAGCAGCCAAGAAAAGCACACTTAGGAGCCTGAAGCGGGAAGCCCCAGCGGAACCACCTGACTACCCTTCAGTAAGCCCAGCCACTGACTGATTCAGAACGTGGGTGAACTCTGGGAGATGGTGAGGGACAGGGAGGCCTGGCGTGCTGCAGTCCCTGGGGTCGCAAAGAGCTGGACACAACTGAGCGACTGAACAACAATAACAACTGATTCAGAGAGCTTCATCCACTTTTTGGAGCTGCTCTCTTCACTGTGAATGGACAGCCAAGGAGGCCCAGTCATCCGAGGGAAGCCGCTAACAGGAAACATAAAGTCCAACAGGAAGAGGAGCTCAGAGGAAACAATGTTCAGGGGGAAGAGACACCACAAAACCAAGCGCAAGAACCAAACCCCATGCTTCTGAAAAGGAAAATGAGGCCAAGAACAGAACAAGAAGTGCTTAAGAATGTCTTAAATTGAATGGAGGAGACAAAAGTTAACTTCAGAAAACCTCTCCTAGAAAGCACACAAAAAAGGAGACAAAGCATGAGAAAATTCGAAGGTCGACTCATGATGTCCAACTGCGAACAACAACAGATTCCAGAAAGAGAGCAAAGAGGACAGCGGGGAGAAGGTGATGACACGGGACACACAAAACAGCTTCCAGAGCTGAAGAGATCTTCAGATTAAGTGTCTACCGAGTGGGAGCAAAATGAGAATGGACCAGCCTCAACTACTGATATTGTGTCAACCAGCCCAACCACCCAGCCCCGTGAATCTCAAAGACACAACTTAATGATACAGACACAAAGCTAAGTGAACAACGAGGGAGGCGTTTACTAACTTCCTAAGAAAACCAGAACATTACCCACGGAAGAAATGAAAATCAGAGGAGATGACAGGGTTCATGTGTGTATGTGTGTGGCTGAGTCCCGTCACGGTTCACCTGAAGCCACCACAGTGTGTGTCAATCGGCTGTACCCCAATACTAGAGAAGGAAGTGGCAACCTACTCCAGTGTTTTTGCCTGGAAAATTCCACAGACAGAAGAGCCTGGCAGGATACAGTCCATTCGGTCGCAGAGTTGGACATGACTGAGCTAATGTATGTATACCCCAACACAAAATAAAAAGTTCAAAAAAAAAGGATTCCAAGGGGCTACTTCTGGGGCCGCAACCTTGGCGATAGGGCAGAAGAAGCCAGTGTCTTCCTCATAAGTGTGGGATACTACCTGAGTGTAAAGCCTATAAAAATACTTGTGGGGTGATGGTACTGACTGTGGTGACGGTTTCACAAATGTCTGTTTATCTGCAAACTCCTCAAGATGTACACATTAAATAGGTGCAGCTCTTTGTATGTTAAAGTGGCTTTTTTTAAAAATGGAAAAAAAAAAAACCTCTGAAAATAAAACTTTGATAAAAATATTTTTAGAGGAAAAATAAGAAAGGAAAGCGCCACGTGAGCCAGAAGTACAGTCGGCACAAAGGTCCCACACAGTTGCTAACGGGGTCAGAACACGTCCCCCGCAGTGGTTGTGCTTTCTCTTCCACCGCCAACTATTTAAAAAATTCCAGTTCCAAGGAGGGATTTCTGCATTTGCAGTTATCTTGGACAATATAGATCATCCAAACTTTTGGCACAGTTATCCACAGAATGGAAACACAAAGACAAGCGCTGGGGACGGGAAGAGAACTCTGTGAGGACGCGTGCCCCCGAGCTGAGGACCTGAGGGAGGCAGCTCAGCAGATGCTCCAGACAGCCTGCCGGCACCAGGAATTCCAATTCGACCCCAAGGGGCTGTCAGCCAGCGTTTCCATGACCCTGGGGTATTCTGGCCAGCTTGGCAGCAACAGGTAACTGAAGCTGCAGACTAAAACCTCCAAGGCTCTGTCCCTGTTCCTCCACTTGGTAACTTGTTTCTTTTCTCTTTTGGTCAGGACTCAGGTGACCACAAGATTCAAGGATTCTCTCTTATACTGTTAGAATCACCAGAGCTCTGGACATTAAAACCTACCGCTTCCTGAAGATCTTAAGCAGAAGTAGGACTTGTGTCCAAAATCCTGCCACCTCCCTGAAACTGCAGCTGAATGAATAACTTAAACATCTGCCTTCAACAGGAACTCACTCAGCAAACTGCTGCAACCAGTGAGTCAGCCTGGAAGTGTCACCCTAGAGGGGAGAATCCATTCCCCACGGGGCTCCCCCTCTAAGGAAGCGCACATGGGCCCACTTTCCACTGAGACCAGCACAGTGCAGTGGGAGCACCAGAGTGGTGGGGGCCCCTCGGACCTGGGCCTGCACCTCACCGGAGGCCCTGCTGGAGAGCCAGGCACAGCTGTGCAAAGCTCTGCCTGCCAGACACCCAGGCTCCGTGCCAACCCTCCCAGGGCAAGGAGGGAGAAATGGATGGCGGTTCCTATGAAATAGAACTTCCTGCCTCATTTTTGGCCCTGAGAGGCAGGAAGGAGACCCCGACGGCATTTAGAGGGAGAAGAAGCGGCCGAGTGACTGACTGCTACGGCTCCTCCTCCCGACTGACTGTGTCACCTGCAGGCTGTGTGATCCTGCGCCCGGCCTTGAACTCCCAGCATCTCTATCTCCTCACCTGAGTGTGGGGGTAACAGCGGCACCTCCTCACAGGGGTTGTGAGAACCACAGGAGATGGGCCGAGACCTGGAGAAGCCCTCCGAATGATGCCTCACACATGGTGGGTGCCTGAGTGCTGTTTACCGACAGTCTCCTCAGAGGGAGTCTTGCAGGCAGGCAGCCCCAAATTCCTCAAAGGAGGCAAGAGGGGTGCTAAGTCATCAGGCTTCCATGGAGCAGCAGATAGCTCTCCTTCTGGGAACCATGCCAAGCCAGAAAGAAAAAAAAAAGGAGGGGGCAAAGGCTCCAAACTCTAAAATAGCTCCAACACTGTTAAAGAGGGGTTGTGGTGTGCATTTCGCTGCTGTCCTCTGTGAGTTTCGTGCATGCTATTCGTGGACCAGCCCGGCCTGCCTCCGCCTCCCGGGGCCACCTCCGCCTCTGCAGCCCAGCACGGTTCCCCCACCCGGCTCTGGAGGACCGCTGCGGCAACTGTATTACTCACTTGGCATTCAGCACAGCCCGCCATATCTGTCTCTCTGGATATGCCAAGACCTCGACTAGACTGCAAGTTCAAGAGCACAGGCTGCTTTCTTCCTCGTAGTTCCCATATCGCCTGGCATTAGACCTTACCCACAGTGGACGCTGACATGTTCCTAGAACCACAGGACGGTGCCCTCAGTCAGCTGCCCCGGCACGACAGTCTCCTAGCGGACAGCCCCGGAGTCTCCTCGGGCCTCCCACGTACCTCATCCAGCTGTCTCTTCGTCTCGTCTTCCATCCTTCGAATGTCGTCCATCGTCAGGTCGACCCATTTGTCCAGCCAACAGAACAGCTGCCGGTGGAAGTTTGTAAACAGACGCCTCTCTTGCTATAAAAAGGAAGGGACCCAAGTTAGAACTGGAAGATGTGGGCCGCTGTGGCAGCCCTCCTGCCCACGCCCTCCACACCAACACCCAGACTGTACTGGGAAGGTTGGGGGAGGAGTCGTAGGTACCCCACTGGCTGATCTGGATCGGTCCTCCAATCCCCCAGGTCAGTGACCCTTGCCTCCACATTTCTGATGGGTATGGCCTCAAGTCAACAAGCCGCCAGGGAGAGGGTGGTGCCTAGCTTGCCCCGAGGTCCTGCGCCCAAGACAGGCAATCCATGAGCCAAGATCCCAAAATGACTGTGCCAAGTCTCCTCGTCTCTGGAGCCTAAAGACCAGGTTAAAACTGACCAGCAGCAGGGGGATTCCCTGGCAGTCCAGTGATTAGGACTCTGTGCTTAAACTGCCAAGAGCTCAGGTTCAATCCCTGGTCAGGGAACTAAGATCAGGCGTGCTGCATGGCATGGCCAAAAATAAGTAAATAAAATTGGCCAGCAGCTATGAGATGTTGCTCAATTTTACCAGACTCTCACACATCAGAGAGAAGGCTATAGAAACTTCTTAGGTGCCATTTGGGCAAATTACTCAGTTTTCCCGGGTCTCCCATTTACACACGTTATTACTTTCATTTGATATTCTCTTGTTAAAAAAAAAAAAAGGAAAAAAAAAAAACGCCTTAGGTTTGTCTAGTTCAGTAATTCAAGGTACTGGGAGAATTTGGTTCATAGTACTTTTTGCCTTTTGGTGTCAAGCAAAGATCCTGAGTTTTATTTGCCATTTAATCATAACAAGCCCCCTCCTGTTTCCTTCTTTTGCCTCAGTTTCCTTCCCATTTGCATGTGGTACCCCTGGATGAACAGCATTAAACTCTTAAGAGTGTGGTGCAAGGGGAAGTGGGGATCTGGGAAATCAGACCTGAATATCCTGATGTTGGCCACCCTAGGATACAAGCCACATGGGGTTGTATGATCTTCTCTTGTCGGGCAAAACGCCCCCCACCAACACACCAGAAGGCCCCCCAGCCTGGTCACTTACCTTATGAATAAAGTTTTCCACTTTGTTCTGTAGGCCCCACCACTTGAACTTGACAGTAACCAGTTTGTATGCACACATGTACGGGCAGTCTTTCTGATTTACAAGTTCTTGCTGTATTAGAAACACACCCACAGGCAGACGGGTAACTAAGAGGGCCGACCTCTGGCTCTCCTTTTGCGCCCCCGGCCCCCTCCCAGTTCCCCACCTCCAGGAGGGAGGCCCAACCACACCGGCCCCAGCACCCCCTGGTGGTAAGAGTGTGAACTGCACCTTCCAATTGGGGCCCAAGGGTCCTCGGCCTGTTTTGATAGATTTAAATTTTGCTGGGTCCTCTTCTGCCTTGTAATCCTGTCAGAAGTTGGGGAGGCAGGGGTTGGGGGGGGGGGGGGGGAAGAGAGAGGGAGAGAGGAGATCAGATTTTACACCACAGAACAGTTCATACCATTCTTGATGCTTTTGGTGCAAAGAAAACATGGGAAAGTCTATAAACAAGATATAGAACTGTTTACATTTGCCTCTGAAGAGAGCTCTCTGTGATTTTGTCTGCCAGGGCTTGTTTTCAGTTTTACCAGATTGTGTGAACAGGCCTGGATTTCCACTACTTAAGATGGGGATTTGCAACCTGGAGTGAACACCCAGAGCACCAGGGAAGGTGTTTTCAAAACACAGTCGACCCTTGAGCAACGCAGGGTAATTTTAAAAAACAGGCAATTCTAAAATAGCAGCTGGAGCTGAGAACAACCAGCCAGTCATTTCTGAAATCTTCCAGTCCCACCTTTCCCTGGCTTTGTTCTGCTTTTGTTTTTAAACTGCCTTGTTTTAATAAAATCATTATTGGAAATGTTCAATGTATAGACTTTATCCTCTTGTGTACTACAGTCAATCTCCCTTCACTGATTTAAAATGCAGTCAATGCTGTGTGTTAATTAACAGTAACAAAAGTTTACTCTTGGGCTGTTTCTCTGCATTAACTAATGTGGGCAAGGGAAAAACCAAACTCCTTATAGCATCTACTTATAAAAAATAACAAAGATATCCAATCACAAGCACACACATAGAGTTGTAAAGCATCTTCCAAAGTGAAGGAGATTATTTATTAAACCTTCCCTACCTCTGCTTCTCTCCACTCACATGAAACAACCAGAATCAACAAAATACTCAAGGGGCCATACTCTTGGCTAGTGTTTCTGTTTGAGAAATATTTGGGGATGTTCAGTTTGAGGTATATAGATGCACACTTAGGATCTATTCACTTTGCTATATATGTTATACTTCAGTGAAAAGTTTTTGGTTTTTTGTTTTTGTTTTAAATCCACTAATCTTTTGAGGATAGGACTGGGGATATTAGGCCAAGAAGCACAAGATTGTACATCTGGGCCACTATTTGCCTGGTGGTATCCCCAAGTCAAGATAAGGTGATTCTTAACACTCATTTAGAAAATAAAATACTCAAGAGAGAACTTCCCTTTGACCCAAGTTGGTATGATTCCTTGGTTTCTCTGACATAAGTGACTTCTGCATCTCAAAGGCCACCCATATAGCTGAACAGTTCCTACCTTGCTGAGTACCTGGCTTCGATCTGCAATGTCTATATATACGACTTCCACATGTTTCCACGCCTCAGGCTCCAGTTTATGCACCTGCAGGAACAAGGGTGACCGCTCACTATGTACAGTTCAACAGCTACCACACCCTTTACCCAGAATGGACCTCTAACAGCAGCTGTTCCCACAGCCACAGACGTGAGATTCCCACCAGTACATACAAAACTATCCAAAGGAGTGGGAGGGTGAATGAATTTTAAGTGGACATACATTTGAGAACTAATGCTCTGATTTTTCATGCTAAATATGACTGCAGCAGCCCAAGGCTCTCCAGGCTTCCCTAGCACCTACTTTATTTCCATATGTCCCCTCTTTGTGAAGACTGCATATTCCTCTTGTGAGGATGCTGCCTGCTTAGCCCTATACTGCTTATTTTGATGCTCTTAAAAATTATTAATAACGAAAATCACTGCAGATGGTGACTGCAGCCATGAAATTAAAAGACGCTTACTCCTTGGAAGGAAAGTTATGACCAACCTAGATAGCATATAAAAAGCAGAGACATTACTTTCCAACAAAGGTCCGTCTAGTCAAGGCTATGGTTTTTCCAGTAGTCATGTATGGATGTGAGAGTTGGACTGTGAAGAAAGCTGAGCGCCGAAGAATTGATGCTTTTGAACTGTGGTGTTGGAGAAGACTCTTGAGAGTCCCTTGGACTGCAAGAAGATCCAGCCAGTCTATCCTAAAAGAGATCAGTCCTGGGTGTTCATTGGAAGGACTGATGCTGAAGCTGAAACTCCAATACTTTCGCCATCTTATGCAAAGAGTTGACTCACTGGAAAAGATCTTGATGCTGGGAGGGATTGGGGGCAGGAGGAGAAGGGGACGACAGAGGCTAGATGGCATCACCGACTTGATGGACATGAGTTTGGGTGAACTCCAGGAGTTGGTGCTGGACAGGGAGGCCTGGCGTGCTGCGATTCATGGGGTTGCAAAGAGTCGGACACGACTGAGTGACTGAACTGAACTGAACTTGGAACTTCCCTGTGGGCCAGTGGTTAAAACTTTGCCTTCCAATCTGGGGAGCTAATATCCCTCATACCTTATGGCCAAAAAACCAGAACATAAAAAACAACAAAAGCAATACTGTAACAAATTCAAGGAAAACTTTAAAAATGGTCCACATTAAAAAAAAAAGTAAAAGATCTTAAAAAAAGGTAAAAACTAACTCAAAGAGGTGGTATGAGATACAAAATTCTGACACAAGTTCAAATGGTACAAAAGGATATGATAAAAAGTAACTCTGTCTCTTGCATGTCTCTCAGTCAGCTCCCAGGTACCACCACTGTAGAGATTTTCTTTAAGCACATATTTTACATCCTTTTTTTCCCCACTGAGCAATATCTCTTGAAGACTGTTTCCTACTGGCTCTTTTTAATGGCTGCACAATAAACAAGTACATGGTTGCACAATGTTTTATTTAACAGGATCCCACTGATGGGCTCTTATGTTGTTTTTAACCTTTGGCTACACCAAGAATGGCCCAGTTGTAAAGAATCCCCCTGCCAATGCAGGAGACTTCCGTTTGATTCCTGGGTTGGAAAGAGTCCCTGGAGGAGGAAATGGCAACTCACTCTTGCCTGGGATATCCTAT
The DNA here is from genome assembly GCF_023699985.2 of Odocoileus virginianus. Classification (NCBI taxonomy): domain Eukaryota; kingdom Metazoa; phylum Chordata; class Mammalia; order Artiodactyla; family Cervidae; genus Odocoileus; species Odocoileus virginianus. The sequence continues at coordinate 21,447,808 of NC_069690.1, forward strand.
GAACAGAGGAGCCTGGCGGGCTACAGTCTGTGGAGTTGCAAAAGAGTTGGACATGATGTAGTGACTAAACAAACACCAAGAATGCAGCAATGAATCTCCCTGTATATTGTTATTTCACACATATGAAAACATAACTATAGTGTAAATTCCTAGGTGTGGAATTTCTAGAGTAAGGGACGGGTATATTGTAAATCTGAGGAGTTACTGGCAAACTGAGCTCTATAGAGGCTGTAATTTTGATGGGCTTTTTTTCAGGGGTGCTGGGGGGGCACTACACAATGTGGCTTGTGGGATCTTAGTTCTTAGTTCCCTGACCCGGGACTGAACCCAGGCCCAGGCAGTGAAAGTGCCGAGTCCTAACCACTGGATGGTCAGGGGATTCGCTCATTATGATGTTATAAAAATTCAGCTCTTCTGTGCCAGGAGTTGCATTTTAGACCAATCCCAGCACTAGCAGGTCCTTGAAAATATCTTGGAGATCATATTTCTCAAATTAGAGACAGAGCAATCCCATGCTGGCAGGACAGATCTAGGCACAGGCTGCGAGCTTCCTGGCCAAGAAAAAGGGGACCACGGTGAAGAGCCCTTGGCAGGGATAGAGCCTCGGTACCATCCTGAGGCCTGGAAGTCCTCGGGGATCTTGGGAAGTGCTACTTACGTTCTCCAGGGCCCCAAGATCAGGTTTGTGCCAGGTTTCAATTTTAATCAGAAAGTCTTCTTTCATGTACTCATTCTGTGGGAGAGGGAAACACATCTTACAGTCACTAGGCTCAAAGTTGGAGAGTAACCACCCCTCCCCACCCGCTCCGGGCAGACAAGAGACCCCAGCCTCTGCCTTGTACTAACAGCTCACTGTCCCGGGAGCTCACATTATACCAGGCGCACGCTCCCTCACTCAATCCTCACCCCAGCCTGCGAGGGCTGTGCTAACACGACCCTCACCTCACATTTGAGGAAAGTGAACTTCAGAGGGGACTTCCCAAGGCCACAAAGATAACCACAGACTGGGGCCTCAAACTCAGTTTTGTCTGACTTCAAAATTCATGCACTTAACCCACGTATCTCTGCCATTCACCTCATGTGCAGGGTGTAAAGGCTGAGTGGCAGCGTGGGAAGAGCACAGGGAGACTTCCTAGCCATCTAAACGTGTTGCCCCCCTTCCCCCGCCACCAGCCAGCCTTTTGCTGAGGCCTGAAGTTCTCAGCCATTTAAGCCTTCATACTAATTATCATCTTCTTCCCTTAGTGCTTTTTAAAAACTGGAACTACTTAAAGGAGGAACATGTTAACCCCCTAACTCCTCAGCGGGAATCAGGCTCCCCGAAACTTCCTGTGTTTACCTGGATGAGGATGCTGCAGGGAGGACAGAAGGGGGCGCTGACAGAGGGGTGGGGCAGAGAGAAGAAGCCAGGCTGATGTCACAATTCTGCCTAGCATCAGTGCTCACTGGGGTCAAAAGATGCCCAAGTGGGAATGACTACTGCAGCACCTACAGAGCCACCTGCCAATGCAGCTTCAAGCAGGAGGGGATGGTGCCAATTAACAAGTTCCTCAACAGGACTGAAAGGATGAAGCCTCAAAGGCCACCCAGGACAAAGACAGGAGAATCCAGGAGGCCCCAGGGCAGCTCCATTTTCTTTCTCCTTCCTTATAAATCATCTACAGTCCCCACCCCCCTGGAAATACTTACTGTGATAACTGCTCCACAGCAAGGACATGGAAAGAAGAGAGAAAAAGATTAATGAAGATGAATAAAATATCCACCCCCACCCTGGGACCATGGGAGCAAAGACTTCTCCATTCCCTGGGACTTACACCACGGTCACCCTCCAAGTCCCAGCAAGTGCATTTGGGACCTCAAATGCACCAACCTCTGAGTTTAACTCATGCACAAGTTCCCAAAGACCAAGTATGGGATTGCATTAAAGGGGTGCCACTATTGGCTCCTCAGGACTCTTCCCGGCTGGACAAGGACAGGGAGCAGCCCTGACGAGCTGAAGCACTGAGACCCACGACTCTGCTGTCAGACCATCACCTGCTGCCCCCTCCTCCCGCCGCCCCCTGCCTCCAGCGGCAGAGCAGGGCACCGTAGGCCAGGCGCTGTCTATCTGCCCTCTGCATCCTTCCTGTCGCTGTAACCAAACCTCTCACCCGCCACACTCCTGCTCATTGTAATGAGACCCCCTCGGAAAGCACTGTTCAATTATTTATCAGAGAAAATGACAGCAGCTCTAATGTCACTGGGGAACGGACTAGCTCTCCTCCTGACCACAGCCCAGATCATTCTGTACTCTCTGAACTTAGGAGTTGGTGCAGTTTCGGATGGATGCCACCACTGCCCCCTCTGACGGCATGTGGGGCTAACAGTCAAGCTCCCTGACTCTAAAACTGAAACTAAGGTTACCTCTGAGATTGAGATGAGGACAAGTTGAAATATAAGGGATAAGATCCACCTCCTATGGAAACAACCCAAGAATAACTGACAAGGCCCTAGTGCATAGCACAGGGAATGCCATTCGATATTCTGCAATAACACATGGGAGAAGAATCAGAAAAAGAAAGATATCTGTAGATGTATAACAGAATCATTATGCTGTACATACACCTGAAACTAACACAACACTGTAAATCAGCTACACTCCAGTAAAATCAATAAAGTCAAGATTTTTTTAAAAGAAAGGAGAGAAATAAAAAGAAGCTACCCAAGAGACGATCTCAGTAACCTCCCTGAATCCAACGGAAGTTACTTGGAAGAAAGCAACAGATCAAGATGATAACTAAAAGGCTTATTGAAATAACTGCCCTGTTATTCGTTTAACAAAAAAGGAAATGATGGGTGTAATATCCACGAAGGGTGAGGCCAAAGAGACCTCCTTGGCAGCGGTTCTCTGGCGCTGTCCTGGGAGCAGGAGCCCCACCCTGAGTGTCAGGCTGGCCTGGTCTGATGACACACCACCAGGGTTCCCCAACAAATCACCTTATTCTGAGTCTATGCTCCCCGAGCAGCCTTCTCCTAGTTTGGCCTCTGCCGGGATGGAATGTGCTAATCAACAGACACGAGGGTCTGATCACTTAAGCAAGTGGATGATGTTCTCCACTACAGGCTGGAATTTGGTTTCCTGAGCAGATGAGCCCATGAGGGAAGCGAGTCCTGCTTGGCAAACAGGAATATCGGGTTTTATTAGTCATTTTGTATTTCAGTATAACTTAATATTTTGGCATTTCAGGGAGGGTGGGGGTGGGGGATGTCTTTGGATATCAGCTCTTTCTAGGATCCTGAGAAGCAGATCCACTCAGTTCTGACAAATTGTGAATGTACAAGGGTGATGACCCCCTTTAATGGCCTTTAATGCTAATGTGGGTGAACAGACAATCCTCCCTAATCTTTTCCAGCCTCCCTGCTTCCAAACACCTCTGCACTCAGACAGTTCTCTTTTCTTCAAACTGCAACCCTAGGTAGTCTGGAAGAGTCTCAAGAAACTCTGCAGTTAGAAAACAGGGCTCTCCAATGAGACCAGTAAGGTCCTTCCCATGCTTCTAAGGCAAGGGGCATAGGTTCAACCCCAAGACAGGGAACAAAGATCCCACATGCTGTGTGGTATAGCAAAAAAAAAAAACCCCAAACAGAAATCCTCCCAAAACTATGTCTTTATTGAGACTGTACTTTATTGAGACAGGGTTAAGGTTAGAGGGAGAGACAGGAGGAGAAACATTTATTTCCCTCTTCCTACTTTCTTTCCTTTTTTCATGGAGCGCTTCATGAATCTGCGTGTCATCCTTGCACAGGGGCCATGCTAAACTCGGAATCATTCTAGTTTTAGTCTGTGTGCTGCTAAAAGAAAGTGTCTCTTCCTGCTATCATTCACAGGCCCAGGCCCATCTTACCCTCTCCTCATGTCCCAACTCATGAGCATCGGGGGATAAGAAATAGAGAGAAATAAGGTTAAGAGGACAGAAAGAGCTGAGAATGAGTAGAATATTGCAAATCCATCTTCCTTCTACTCAGAACAAGGTCAGAACCTTCCAAAAGGCATGTGGAATTTCGCTCCACACTCCGTTATCCCTCTCACTTCAAACTCTGATCTGCTTAGTCCAGCCTAAGAGTTCTGAACTAATAATCTTTCTCCCACCAGTCCCCAGCAGGAACTGGACACAGCCTTCCTTGTTCAGAGCTCTTTTTAAAAGACCCATGTATAACTGAATAGATCTAAGATTCAAGACACTCACACTGCATGATGGTGGGTTCTGAATGTAAAGTCAGCTCCCACTGAAGAAGCCACCCTCCCCTCCCTCACTCCCTGCCTCTCCTCTCCATGGGATATTTAGAGATAGTTTTTCTTCTTTTGGCCACGGATCAGAACAAGATGCTAATGAACATAAGGTGTCTAGAAAAATGCCCCTGTCAGCTGTAGCTCACTCTCCCCAGAACTACACAGAGGATAGCAGTGGCTCAGTGGGCACAAGCTGTGAAACCAGAACCCCGCCCCAGGCACGCAGCAGTCCACACTATCCGTTTGCCTCCTTTATGCCAAGTTGGCTAAGGTTCTTATGATGCATGCTCAGTGCAACTCTCTGAGACATCAGGAAAATTCACCTTTGGCCCCAGACCAGACACACCCAGCCATGGTGCACACTGTGTGTCCTTTAAGAAAGTGTGCGTGTGCCTCTTTTCCAAGAATTGAACAGCTTCCTGTCTGATGCTTAGGGAACAGCAATGTTTGCATTTTCAGCTATAGCAATAAAACTAAGCATTACACATGCCAGGTCCCACCAATGACTGAGTATCTCCTGATACAAGGTTCTTGAATGAACAATGACCAGTCAGCAATGACCCTGTCTCTAGATGGCAGTCATTCCCTCAACAGGATGAGGACCACACACATTTTCCTCATCAGATAGAATCTAGGGAGTGCTGGATCCCCACAAATGAGACAAATAAGTGTCAAAGTACATGTAAGCAGAGGCTGGCAGGAGGACCCCACAGCCAGACTGTCTTCACCAACAAATGCAGACTGGCTGGAGGGAAATCCTCTTAACTCACAGTCAAGTTCCAGGGACCTCGAGGGACCCCCCCCACCCAGGATATGCATCAGTAACAGCATGGGCTGTCCAAGAGGTCTACTTCGAACAACCCTTTAAGACTTAGGAATTCTGAAAAGCTAGGAGTGTGAACTACTCAAAGGGAATCCCACAAAGGGAATCCCAGAATGTCTAGAATAGAAAATCCAGAGACAAGATTAGTGAAGAGTAAGAGAAGCCTTCCACTCCTACTCCCACCTTCAACTACAGAACATGCCGGTCGAGTGGAAGGCGCTGACTCATGGCTCTTGCCAGTGATCTCCCTCTTGCTGGTCCTCCCCTCCTCAAATCTGGTGTGCAGAGGGCAGGTGTTACATAACGTACTTGGGGGATAGCTGTTTCTGAATCCTCTGTCATCACACATTGGGCTTATTTTAACACTTCTCCAATAATATCAGGGTTTTCCTTCCTATGTTTTCTGGTGTATAAGTCTGGTCCTTCCCCCAGGCAGGAAGGTAACCCTAACAGGCTCTTTCCTATGACGGCCTCTCTCTTTAAAAAAAAAAATCTTTTGGCCACATGGCATGTGGGATCTTAGTTCCTACGATCAGGGATTGAGCCCACGACCCTTCCACTGCGTGGAAGCACACAGTTTTAACCGCCGGACCACCAGGGACATCCTGGACTGCCTCTCTCAAGAGTCCCTGAACCTCACTGCTGCTTTTCAAGCCAAACATGAATATACACCATTAAAACTGGAAATTTCAGCTTCTAACAATAAGGGAGGGGTGTAAAAAGATCCTAGCACGCTCAAACAATGGAATTCTGTGCACCCATTAACCAATTTTTAAAAATAGACTATAGGTAGTGACAGAAAATAGGTTCTCCATCTACTGAGTAAAAACGGGCAAGTTGATAATTAGTAAAATCTGACCCAAAATTTGTCTGGAAAACATATCTGGAGGCTTTATACACACACACACACACACACACATCTATGTATATAAAAGCATTTTAAAAAAGGATTAGAAAGAAAGACACTAAAATGTTAACAGCGACTAGAAAATAGAAGGATCACGGGTGATTATTTTCTTCTGTTTGTATGTATTCCCTAAAACTTACCCAGAGGACATTACTTTTGTAATGAGTAAAAACAATAAAAATTATCACACCATCCCCAAATAGGAGGGACTTGTTCTGTGCTAGATTGGGCTGGGGCTATTTGCTGGTTCCCACCCAGCTGGCTGCCAAATCGTACTAGACAACACTGCCACTCACTACCAGTCTGAACAAAGACCCCAAGCTCATCCTTCCACTGGCTTAGTCTGGAAAATGAAGGCAGGAGACAAAACCCCAACGCACTGCCACCCAGGGCCTACTTGAGCACACCCTCCATCCACGGTGGGTCTGCACTCACCGGTCCTGCAGTAAGGGTAGGCATTCCATGCTTTTTCATGTATATTCAGGGCTCCCTCTGGGGCCAGCATTCGAACAAATGTGGGCACTTTGCTGTAGTGAGAAAAGGGTTACGAAGAGAAACGGGGGAGAGAGTTAGAAGACAAGTGTGTTTCTCTGGCGCACCTTCCAGGCCACAGTTCCAGGCTCTTCACTGGGGAGTTGACACTCAAGTTCTCATGAGACCAGCAGGTTACTCTGGTTGCAAAGAGCCAGCGGTCAGAGACCGACACCCCAGCTCCGCCGGCTACTAACGTGCACCTGCAACCTGCCCCATGACCTGCCAGAAACAGCACAGCGGGTGAGGCCCCGGGCTACCTGCTGTGGCTCATCAGTCCCTACGCTATCGTTACACACCCTTCCAGAGCTCACTGGGCCCAGGGCACGACACTACACCCTGCAAGGATGAGATGTCTCTGAGACGGGACCAGAGGGACTGGCTGACTGACTTGGAATAGGGGATCCAAGATGATCTGATATGCTGGGGTCAGTTCTGGGTGGCCAGGAGGGCCCCAGGGCCATCTGCCTTTCAGGACAAAATAGTTTCTTCTACTCAATTCTTATTTCAGGTTACAGAACAGCAAGTATAAAAAGTATGAGTACTTTTTTTTTTTTTTAGCACTTTTTATTTTATTTTATTTTTAAGGTATGTATATTCCTCTGCCTTAGTGTTTTTGGTTTTTAAAAAATAGTTATTTATTTGGCTGCGTTGAGTCTTAGTTGTGGCATGTGGGATCTAATTTCCAGGTTCAGGGACTGAACCTGGGCCCCCTGCACTGGGAGTGTGGAGTTTTAGCCACTGGTCCACCAGGGAAATCCTCTTCTAGTTTTTAACTGGTAATCTTTGCAGTTTAGCAGGTGCCAATAACCTCATCAGCTTTGGGGGTCTGAGGCCTACGAAAAACGAGCTACCCCCAGGAAAGAGCATACTTTGAACGCAGAGAGCAGCCCACTGAGAACCCACTCACTCACAGCCATACTCTTTCAGGCATCCGTGTGTGCCAGGCACCGACACACGCACAAATCACACAGACGTGGCCCCTGTCCTCAGGGAGCTCCCGTGGAACTGATCAGGCAGCGCACTGTGAGAACACATGAATGGGGAGGTTCCCCAGGGAGAGGAGGGTTTACGTGGAAACAGAGGAGCGCGTGGGTAGGGCTGAGCTAGACAAGAGGCCGGGGGTGGGACGGGAAACGCTGGGGGAAGACACAGAAGTTCAGAGTAACTGGCGTAAGGCATGAGGTGGGGAACACGGGAGAACAAGCAGAGGCTGAGGCACAGGAGATCTTGCATCTACACCAGAGAGGATGGACTTTGTCCCGGGCGCAAAGGGCCATCTATAGCTTTAAAGCTGGGGAGCAACAGATCTGGACAGAATACTCGGAGCTGTGCGGACAAGTGGTAAGTAGTCCAGACGAGAGACTGGAAGGAAAGAGAAACGCTGGAGATAACCAAGGACATGGACCCAAAAGGACTTGATGTGATGTGATGAAGAAGGAAGAGGGTGTGGTGAACCCGTGGTCTCTGACTGGGAAAACTAACAGCTGACAGGAAGGCTTTGGTTCTCATGAGGAGAGGTGGCCATGGCATATAGCACTGTTGGTTTGGTTTTCATTTTCTTTCTCAGCAGTTGGGTGTCTTGCGGTTAACAGTAGTGGCGGGGAGGGAATTCCCTGGTGGTGAAGTGGTTAGGACGTGGGCTTTCATTGCTGTGGACCTGGTTTCAATCCCTGGTTGGGGGACTAACTCTCCACAAGCTGCATGGCATAGCCAATAAAAAGACTAGTGGTAGGTAGGTTCAAAGCTTCTATCCTCTCCATAAGGAAGAGGGTAAGACAGGGCCTACCCTCTACATGTAGACCTTCCTCGACTGAGTCTTGAGGAACCAACTGGCCCCTGCTACCAGTCTCACTATCTCTTTTCAAAGTTCTCATTAAAAAATGTTGGGCTGGCCAAAACGTTTGTTGGGCATTTCTGCAGCATCTTATGGAAAAACCCAAATGAACTTTTTGGCCAACCCAATACAAATGCACTACAAGGAAGGTTTGCCCTGAGCCTGGCTCTCATCAATGGCTCAGAAAGAACGGGTGGGCAGTCAGCTCAACGGTCAGAGGGGAGGCACAGAGGGAAAAGGGCGCAGTGCCGAGGAAGCGGGGTCGTGGCGAGATTTTCTCCCCACTCAGCGCTGCTCTCCACGCTCTGAACTCACAGAACTGTGGGCCACCCCCCGGGCTGGCGCGTCTACATCCCTAGAGCAGACTTCAGTTAGCAGTTTTACCAAATGAAAATTGAACTGCTTTGTTCAGTTGAATGGACTAGAGATTAAGGTTCAGGTCTATGTTGCACAGAAATGCAAACGTACTTAATGCCACTTAACTTAAAAATGGTAAAAACAGTGAATTTTGTGTTGTGTACATCTTACCACAACTATAAAAAGAAATTGAAGGTTTATTTTTTCCAGTACTGGGTCGTTTCTAAAACAAGCTTGATTCAACATCCTCCTGAGCTGGTCCATGTTTACTATGACTTTCAATGTTCTTTGGGCCAGTTTACTGAAATATTACCGTCTTGGTTAGGGATTCAGCAATTGTGTGATTTGCAACAGATTCTGGTACCCAAATCAGTTTGTGCCATACTTTTAAATACTTAATGGTTTTAGGCTAAAGAGAGGTACCAAAAATTTCTCCAGGACCCGATTTCATAACATCAGAATTTAAAATACTATCTGAAGCCACAATTTTACTTTTAGGCACATTTATTATAGATTTACACACATTTAACACATCAAAGGATCTGTGCAGAGGGAGTTTTAGTGGAGGACTGCTTGTGAACATGTGGAAATAATGGTAAATATACTTCAAGACTGGCGAAACCACTGCCAGTATGTCTGTTCAGACTGCATGTGCTTTAAAAGAGGCCAAATATGCTGACAGCGAAACAGCCATGATAAGAAAAGAAGAGATCGCATCTGTCAGATAACATAACAATGAAGGAAATGAACACCCACTTACACACACACACACACACACACACTCTTTGTATTCACAGACACTGAAAGGGCCCACAAGAAGATAAGCACTATGACTTCTGGGGACTACGAGCCTGGTGGGGCAAGTAATACTTTAAAAACAAACAGAACAGCCTTTAAAAGAGCAAAGAAGAACCACCTTTACCCACCGTCGCAGGTGAAGCAACTTGAGTGACGGGCCAACCCGAGAAACACCTGCAATGAGCTGTGTCTGCACTCTGACAGTGGGCCGCCACCCTGGCTCTGCTGCAGGGCACCTACCTCTGTAAGTGGTAGATCTTATGCGTGTATTGGCCTTTCTCGCCGTCCTTCTCATAGGGTTCGTTCACCAGGACCTCCACGCCTTCACCACCACCCGTTTCATTTTTGCTGGCCTCAGCCACAGAATACAGCTGCCCTACTTGATACTGAAGGAACACAGAGAGGGGAATTACTGCCAACACAGAATCTTCTCGAGGGTTGCACACAGCCCCACTGTGGGAGCTGTCCAGTGAGATGGCTCTGGGACCCCTGAATCCGGGGGCTCATCCCACAGGTCCTAACGTGGCCTGGCCCAAATCCTCCAGGAGCCACTGACAACGCCACTCTGTGGCCTTCCTTTAGCCGTCAGAGGAGTCTAATTTCGTCCTTCCCTTTTTCACATCCTCCTACAAGGTTTAACGAGGCAGGTGAATATAGTTTTCACACCACTATCCATAAAATAGAGTATAGAATCCAAGGTAGTTTTTGCTCTGTCCCTGACTCCAGTCCCAGATCCCCAAACAAGATCTGGCTGGTTGCTAGAAGTCTCTTTATCCCATCCCCCTTAACAGACGTGACTTTCTGTAAACAAACGCACCCAGTGCTCTGTGAAATCCACAACCCCTGCTGTAACACGGGCTCATCTTTTTGCTTCTGCTTCAGCATTGGGCCCCTCCTCCCCTGCCAGCACCTCAGGGAGAAGTCTTGCAGGCAACCAAATCTCCTGATGCTTTCCTGATTCCTGGTGGGGCTGAAGCAAGTGCCCTGCTTCTCGTATTCCATAGCACAGATTCCTATCCTATGGTGCCGGCCAGATGCACCCTCTACTTTGGCACTTACTAGGTGGCCAAAGCCTAGTTTTCCTTTATTTGGGTCACATGCCACACTATCAAGTCACCAGTCAAGATTCCTGGCCTCCTCTGATCCCCTCAGGACAAAACAGTATGAGGGCCAATGACCTGGGCAGTGCCCAGGGATGGCCCTTCTGTTTAGAGGGGAAAACAAGATGAGAAGAGAATAAACAGCAGCTGTTAAAGCAGGAAGTTACATCTACACCAAAGGATGCCTCTTCCCTGTTATGGCCAATGCCACGAGCCACAACAGTTTAGGGAGTATGAGGAAAAGAGAAAAAGGTACTTGATTACAGTTCGGGGGAGAGGTGGGGATCGAGATTTCCCTCACCCCTCCACACCCCCTCCCCAAGCTCCTGGTACTCCCGGGAGTGAAAGACAAAAGTCTTTCTCTCCTTGAGATTAAAGCAGAAAAGCCGTGTCTCTGGGCAGCTGCTGCGGAAGCTCCTGCCTGCAGCAGCAAGGAGCAGTGCGGCTTCCCCCACTCCACCTCAGCCTTGGAAGGCCGCTCTAGCCAGCAGCCTCCCGAGCTCCGCAGGGATGTTTCTGGGCAAAACCTGCAAGGTAAAGCAGCACGCCAGGACAAGTCCTGTTCACCGCGAGGCTGGAAGAACCCACCTTCCAAGCAAAGACACAGTACAAGGTGCCAAGGAAAGACTGAAGCAAACCAGCAAGGCTCAGTTGATCCCGTGAAGAGGCACGTCTGGGTGAGAGCCAGTCCCCTTGACCTTGCTACTCCACAGTTACATCAGGGCTGCCTCAATGCCCCCAGGGAACCCCAGGCTGTCCCGATGCCTTTCCAAGTCCAACCCCTAATAGAGGCATCCATGAAAACCCCTAGCAAGTGGGTCAGGGTTTGGCTGAGCCAGGGGATCCTAAGAAGCAGCAGTGAGTCTGTTTCAGAGAAGAGTCATGAGAACATCTAACCACTGACTCAGCAATCCTAAAGGGCAGGCAGGGGAAAGGGCCTGGTGGAGGGGACTGGGTTGCCGGCTGGTGGTGCTGCTTGGGGAGGGGCCTGCGCATTGACTAATCCCCTTTATTTGGTTCCTCTTCAGCTGCAGGAATCAGAGGGCAGGCTCTAAGAGGATCAGTGTGTGGGGCTGGCATCTTTCCCTTTTAATCTCTCTTGATATTCTGATCCTTTAATCCCAATGAGACATGTGAAGGCGGTTTTGTTAATCCAAAGGGGTGAGCAAGACTGGCCTCCACAAGCCACCAGTGAGGGACACTTTTCATGTCAGAGGGTTCCTTTTAGCACTGGGGCTCCACACCCTGGGAAAACAGAAAGCAGCCAGACTCTGATGGCATAGAGGTGGGGGCTCGGGGCCAGAACATTAAATCAGATCAAGAGCCTTGGGGAGACTAGGACTGCAGCCTCCTCTGGCCCAGAACGGTGCTCCCTGCCCTGGAGAGCTGCTCCTTTGCTCCCAAGAAGTAAGGAAAACAGAGGCCCCACCACGCTGGCAATCTGGAAGTGGGAGACTGGGAAGACGCAGTGGGTAGGCCTGAAACATGTCGTGAAAAACAGCGCAGCTGTTGGTCCCACCCCCATGGCTCTGCCAAGCCAGGTACCAAAGGGGCCTGGTACCGTGCATCTCTGGAAGAGAAGTAAAAAAGCCCTATCCACAGGAGGGGGAAAACGCAGGCTGGACTGAGTAAGAAACCAGGGGTGGATACAGCACGTTAAAGGGCCAGGGCTCTCTGGCTCTGCTGCGGAACATTTAGAAACCCTGCCCAGTGTTAGGCCAAAGGCTCTGGCCAGCCACAGCCAATTTCACCCCCAAACATTGACTCAAGCCATCGGGATGGTCATGAAGACAGGGTCTTCTCTCTTCTCTTCCACTTCCAAAATGATAAAGCTCCAAGGGCCTCCAACTGGGAAGTGAATCCAACTGCCATGACACTGCGCTGTTTCCAGTCAGGATGGGTTATCGATAAAGACTCTGAGAAGGCTGGTCATTACTTATTTCTTCTAGGGCTTCCCCACTCAAGATGTTCTGATCTTCTGGAACTAAGGTTCAGTCAGCCAAAGAGCAGCTCCTGCTTCAACCCAACACAGGCCAAGCACCGCTTCCTCATCGGTGGTTTCTGACTGGGAACGGGTTGACCATCACCAGGCTTACAGATGAATCCCGACCTGTGCTTACTTCCCAAGCTTCTGCTTTCAGGCTTGGTTCACCCCACCTCACCACTTCCTCAAGGCTCCAAAAAAAAAAACAACAAGCCATCGCAAACTGAAAACCACCAGCTGCAGACACTCTCAAGGTGTCTTCCCCTTTCCCGCCCTTCGTGGCCCCAGCATGAGCAATCGGCCCAGAGCTGCCCCGGACAAGCGCCGGCCCTCCTGCATCTGCCACCTCGCTCAGACCCTCCCACTTGTCATTAAAATCGAGACACTCCCTGGGAGAAAAGATCCATGTCACCCCTGAACGCCACTTGGAGGTGCTCCTGAATTCCTGGGGGACACGTGCCTCACTGGGGTGTGGGACCTTGCCGTACATCAGAGAGGGAGTCACTGGACCCCCGAGAGCAGAGTTTCAGGGCAAGTGACATGCTGGGCCTTCTTGCCTGGTTTCCGGGTTTGGAAAATCATCACTTGCTATTTTTCATAAAGAGACCAAGGACCCCAAAGGAGATGGGTTAGCAGGGACCCCCCACCTCGCCACCAAGCCAACAGCTGTCAGCCCAAGCACGTGATTCCCAGGCCCCCAGTACATCTCAGGGGTCACAGCATCCACCCAGCCATCCCCTTGCCCAGTCTCTCGAGTCTCATTTCTCTTATCCTCCTCTCCCAGAACTCCCCTGTCCTGTCCAAGATCCACCCCGACCCCTCCCCCAGGTCTCTATAGCTCTCAACATGGAGATGCAGCCCACCCTCCCTCTCATCTCAAGTGTGCTGCGGGCTCTGTTGGCCTGATCTCATTTTGCAAAGGACCGTTTCATATGTGGAATTGAGTGGAAGTGCTCAAGGGAGCTGACACTGCAGGAAAGAGTGACTGAGGGCAGCACCGTGGCTGAGCAGCTTCACCCAAAGTTTAGCTTAGCTGGAAGCTAGGGGCTCTGTCAGTTCTGAAGGGATCAAAGAACAAGACTGAGCTGGTAGAGGAGCGTGAAGGAAGTTCAGAGGAAGGGCGGGAAGAGGGAGGCTCCGGGGCAGTGTTCTGCTGTTCCAGAGACCGACTCTGAGTCAGCTCGGCCTATGAACCTTCGTGTGGTCAATCCTGCCAGATCGCAATTCACGGGGACGTCGGGCTCAAGAACCATAAAAGGACAGAGGCCAAGCCAAGCCCATTTGTCATTCCCTGCCCTCCATAAAAGGAGGATTCTGGCCTCGGCCTTCCTAGCAGTCACCTAAGTGTAGCGAGGAAGGGCCTCGGAGGTTTCAGCCCTGCTGGTTTGCTGCACAACCAGAGAGGGCCAGGCATGCCTCCCTGTCAAGTAACGGAGGTCTCAGAAATGCACGTCCTTAATCTCCTCAGTAACATGTCATCAAACAGGCAGAGTTCCAGCAGGTTGGGGGGGTAGGGTGGGGGCTGGTTTTGTGTCTATCCATGGTTCTCTTGCTGGCCAACAGCTTGAGGCAGGTCACACACAGTTGGTCAGATACATGAAGTGCCTTCCTGTAACTGAAAATCGCACCAGGAGAATTCACAGTGAGTACTGATTATCTCTATGCTAGGACAAACACGAAAACCAGGCGAAGATGCTGGTGTGGGCTGCCTGGAGCCCAGCTGAGCTGACGGTCACAAGCAAGCATCTCCAACTCTGGATAAAAAGAGGAAAGAGGACTTACCTCCTCAACAGACACAGGTAGGATGACTCGACTGCAAGAGAGGGAAAACAGAGGGTCAGCCTGGGGCTCTGAAAGCATTGTCCTGGAACAGGATGTGGTGTTGCCTGCGACACTGCACTCACTGTCAGAACCCCAGCAGAGAACGGCCTCCTGAGTGCTTCAAGACTGGGACCCTGGTCCCATTCAGAAACCTGCGATTCAGTGCACACCCATCCCCTTACCAGGTACTTTCTAGGCCTCTGGCTCATGTTTGGAGCTGTCTTCTCCCTCTCCCCAACAAATACCTTCCCCAACAACACAGGAGGGTAACACAGGAGGACCCACCCCTGTACACTCTGAAGTCAAGACGGGGATTCAGGCCCAAACAAGCAGGCCCTGGAGACTGACATCTCTGGGGACCCCACCTCCCAACAGCAGCCCTAAACATGAAAAGTTAGGAAGAGGCCAAGCTCCTTGGAGCATTAATTACCCTAAGAGCACACGCCAACCATCTCAGGGCCAGATACTACAAGCCACTACCACAAAGCCACCAAGAGAGGACTCCTAACTCGTGTTCTGACCTCTAGAAGCTGTCCAAAGGCATCCCCACCCACTTTCTTTTCCTTCTTCTCCATTTCCATGACAACTAATGTTGCTGGGGGTACCGCCAGTCAATCACCTGATGGAGAAGCCATGACCAGCAAAGCCCCAGACCAGGCAGAACTCCACACACACAGACAGGGGCGAGGGGCAGGGCCCTGCTGAGGGTGGCTTGCATTTGTAACGCAGAGCAATGGCCAAGCCCCAGCTCAGAGCCCTGGGGTCTGAGAGTTGAGACAAAAACACCTGGCTGTATTCCTACCAATCAAGCCAGCTCCCCAGCTCAGATTCTCCAACCCCAGACCCTAGCTGGGAGCCCCTGGAGCCTCCTGCATCTTGTGTGTCCGTGCTCCTTCCTGGGCCGCGGTTCTGCCCATCGCGACCCTTGCTCCAGGCTGGTAAATAGCCCACTCACTATTCTCTAGTCCCGCAAAGGTCCCCAGACAGCAAGAGGCACCCAGAGGGGTCTGAGAAAAACATCTCAGTCAAGGCAAGGCACAGAGCAGGAAAGTAGCAGGAAAAACAACATGGGTTCCAAGTCTTTACTGCCGGCTAACTCTCCTCCCCTAGGATGACTCAAATAACGTAAACCCTGCAGGTTTTTGGAAGCTGCCCCTAATGCTCTCCTCCCATCAGAGACAGCTGACGGCTCAGAGAAATGCTTCCAACGTGGAGGCCACAATTTCTGCACCCTCAGAAGAAACTTCCTAGAAAACAATACACCTTTTATCTTCAAGAACAATGGTAAAAAAAAATCACATCCAAGAATTTGCAGAAATCAAATCATGGAGAATTTTGCGAGAGGAAGTGTTGGACAACCTTCAGTCGCTGGGTGGGCACTGAGTCTCCACCCGAAAGAGACCTGCATCAGTCAGTTCCTGACAGGATGCTCTGACACTGTGACAGGACAGCGGCACACCCAGATGCTTCTCCCTGGCAGCAAACCCACTTCAGCAGCAATAGGGTGCAACTGCAAAGGATGGGGCCACAGAGGCCGTGGGGGCTGGGATCGGAGCCTCGCTCACTTCAGTGTGACCTTCACTCACAGTCTCTCCAGAGCTGCAGCCACAGCCAAGCATCTCCGATGCCCCCTCTGGGCCCCCCTACCCAGGGATGCGCGCGCGCGCGCACACACACACACACACACACACACACACATGCCCGAACACACTCAGGGCACAAGTTGAGCAGGAAGGAAATGCAGATGCCAGGCAGGCTCTGTATCCCTGGCACCTTGGACCTTTCCCTGGCGGGCTTCAAGGGGAGGAGAACAAAGACTGAGAGGGGAAACTCTCTCTTCAAAACTCACTCAGATCTCTTCTGAAGGTCCCTTCCCTTCCCTGCCTGACCGTCTGCACAAAAACTACAGGTTTCTACAGATGCTAGGATTCGACTGGGAATAGACAAAAGAATCAGGACAGTAGGAAAAGTCTATCATCTGGACAGTCAAGATTAAAATTCAAAGTGCACCCGACCCTCCTCTTGCTGGCTTCCCAAGCAAGATTCTACCTTCTCACTACACAAAACTGCGCTCTGGCTGAATCAGCATCAGATTGGATGTCAAGTAACAGAGTGGAGGGACTTTGAAATAACGCTCTTCAGACGAGGTGTCAAGCTGCGATGACACCTGGGTCTCTTCTCTTTCCTATCCAAAACTCCACACTATGTCCTAAACATCCTAAACACCTCCAAGGAGCAGGCCAGCTAGAAGGGGGCAAAGTCCTTTCACTGACAAAATGGAAACAGCTCTCAGCACACCTGCCTGGCTACCAAGTGAGGTCCACCAGTTGCTCTCTACCCCAACATCTCCCACTTCCGGACACTTCCCACTTCCTGACTTCCTGGGCTTCTGGCTCAATGCTGTCCACTTGTCCTCGCCTCCAGGAAGTATGGTTTCCCTGAAAGTTCTGCACGTATACATCCAATCTCCCCTCTCCCCACCATCCCCCTGTCCCCAATCTCTCCTCTTGGAAGAAGAAGGGAAAAAGAAAAGTCCTAAGATGTTTACTTGGAACTACGAACTTCTGGAACGGATCGCTTCATATTTGAAAGACGTAGCAATCCAGACATCCCCACCTGTCATTCAGTCCCCTGTATTTCACGAGCAAGCCCATCTCCCTGCAACTCCTACCAGAAGTCACTCCCACCACCCCAACCCACCCTCACTACTCAGAAACTCCCTCACTCTTCACCACTTTTCCTCAGTCAATGGCTTGATGACAAATATCAATGTGTCAGAGCAATTTCCCCATCTCTTTGTACCAAGACTGAGAACCCTCCAGACACAGGCTGGCCCTGGCCACCCCCACCCCAACTCTAACAACATGTATATTTACTCACAATCATACTTTTTCCAAACTGTCTTCCTTCCTAACACCCTGGCCCGCTCCATCATCATAATCCTCTCACTTCGGCCCCTGACCAATATTTTCTGGACTCCTCACCCTAGTGTCCCTAAGTCCCAAGCAATCATCCTTTTTCCTTGAATACTTCCCTCCTCTGTGTCCAGCACTGAAGATACATGTCACATGGCCAGTCCCCTGCTATCTCCTCATACCCTTCCCTTGTCACTCAGCCTGGCCCGGACTCCCTAGTCCATTTCCTGTGTCTGCTTAACACAGTCCTTGCCCCGATGCCTAAGGCGACACTCCTCACACCCCAGGTGGCCCTCCACACTCCACCCATCATCTCAACTCCATTCCAGAAGCTGTCTTACCTGATCTCCCAGTGCCCCTTGGCAGTATTTTGGCCCAAACCCCTCCCCACCCCTGGCCCTGTCTGCCCTTGTCTAACTGTTCCTGGGCCACTCGGACAACTCCTCCCTCTGCCGGGGGTCCTCTCTGCCACTCCTGCAGCTCTGGATGGCCCTTTCCTCCCTCAGCCTCCACTCCAGGACCACCCCACGTCTCATCCAGCGCTCTCGATTCCTCCTCATGCTCCGTCCCGCTCTCACTGTCCCCTTGACCTCATCCCAGGCCTGCCTGGCCCTCTTTGTCCCCTCAGCCTCCCCTCAGGCCTACTCGGCCCTCGCTGCCCCTTGGGCCCACCTCAGGTGCTGTATCCCTCCCTCTCTACCCCCGTTCGGCCCACCTCCGGCCCTGGCTGTCCCCTCAGCCCCTGCTGGGCCGCCCAATAACCCATCCAGCGCTCTCCATGCCGTCGGGCCCCGTCCGGCCGCTGCATCCCCTCCGCCAGGCCATCAGCCTCCCTGGTCGTCATCCTCGACTCTCCCTCCCTCCTCGCTTCCGCACGGCCGGCTGGACACTCACTACTCCTTGAGCAGCACCATGTCGCTTCGCGGCTCGGCGGCTGCCTGCTGCCAGTCCAGCCTCCCGCCCGCTTCCTGATGGCCGCTCTCCCCGTGGCCCGGCCCGGCCCGGCTGCCTGTGCGCCTTCGTCGTGGTCTGCTCTGTCCCCGCCGCTCTCGCCGCGGTCGCCGCGCCGGCTCCTGCCGCCCCGGCCTCGCAGCCTCCCGCGCCACTGCCGACGCCGCCCGGAGCTCCGGTTCCGCAGCGCCGCGCGGGGGCGGGGCGTCTCTGCGGCAACCAGAGCGTCACGCGCCGCGCTGCGCGCTGACCTCACGCGGAGGCGGAGCCTTCTCGGGCCCGTCCCCTCCCGTCCTTAAGTGGGCCGCGGCGGCGGCCTCCGCGTCCCGGGTGGGTCCGCGCGTAAGCCAGACCCGAGCAGTAGGCGGGGCCGACACCCAGGTGTCCCGCAGGGTCCTAGGGTGACTGTTTATCTGCAGACGGAACAGATGCCACTGTGCGGTTGGGCCTAACCTGTTGTGTGGTTTGAGATCTAGGAAAGGCTGTATTAAAAAATGTTAATAATGGCCAAGTTTATGTGCACGTAAGGGCTTGACTCCTCACGACAGCTGTGTATCAGAAATGTATTATTACTGTCCCCATTGACAGGTGAAGGGGAGGCAGAGGTCAAGAGAGTAACTCAAGAAAAAAAGAAGAGAGAGAGACACTTGCTCAAGTCCAAAGCTAGCATGTGACGAGGCCGAGGTTTTTACCCTGTAGTCAGTAGTCTAATGTCTTTTATCCAAAAAGTTAGTTGCTGAGGGTCTGCTGTGCATCAAAATCTGTGCTTTTGTTGAGTGAGCAAGTGAAATGAAAGTGTTAGTTTCATTTCAGTCGTGTACGACTCTGCAATCCCATGACTGTAGCCCACCAGGCTCCTCTGTCCATGGTATTCTCCAGTCAAGAATACTGGAGAGTGGGTTGCCATTCCATTTTCCAGGGGATCTTCCCCACCCAGGGATTAAACCCAGATCTCCTGCATTGCAAATTCTTTACCATCTGAACCAACAGGGTAGCTTGAGTGAGCAAGACAGATATCATCTTGCCCTTAGGGAACTCAAGATCACCTGGGGGTGGTAGGTAGGTGGATGGAGGGGCAGCCAGGCAGTTAGGATGAAAAGGACTGTGAGAGGTGAAATACAGGTTTGGTTGGGGTCACACTGGGAAGGTGTAGTCAGCAAAGGCATTCTAGAGGAAGAAGTTCTAAACTGAACCCTGCAGGGGGCTGAGATGGGAAGAGGTATGGGGCAGAGTTGATGCATTGGCTGGGGGCCAGAGGGCCAGCAAGTACTTCAGGGAACCTGAAAGAAGTGACTGCTGCATAAAGTTTAGGGCTGAGGAGCTGTAGTGGGGTGGGGTGAGCAGAGTATGCAGTTTCTGGGGGTGCTAAGGTGTTTGGAGTCCATCCTCAGGGCATAGGCAGGCATATATGGGCTTTAAGCAGGTCGGGTGTTTGACAGCTGGGAGAAAAGGGCACTCAGGGAACCAGAGCAGATGCAGGGAAAACCTGCGTGAGGAGGCCTCTGCAGAAGTCCAGGTAGAGTTGGACTAAGACAATGATGGTGAAAGGGGAGGAAAGAAAGACAGAGATGGATTCAGGAGCAACTCAGCAGGTAAAATCAGCAATACTCTGCTGACTAGTTAGCTGGGAGGGTGACAGCAAAAAAGGAGGGATGAAAACTTCCTGGGTTTCTGGCCTGGGAATCTGGGTGGATGGCATCGCCTTCAGGAAAAGAGATCGAATGCAGATTTGCAGATGGGAAGACAATGGCTGAAACGGAGCAGGACCCTGTGGGGCCCTCCCAGGGACAGACAGTTCCTCTCTCTGTCCCCCATTTGCTGTTTGTAAGAGACAGGTGTTAATCAGCCTCGTACACCTTTCCTTGAGTTCCAAAGGGCAGATTCAAACAGTTGCTAATCCAAGAAGGGCGGGAATGCAGAAACAAAGGTGAAGCAGTAAAACAATATCTTTGAGTTCTTCTGTTGGAACTAAGGCCCCAACCCAGGTGGAGGATAGTAACTCCAGGCTTACCTGGAGCACAAGATTCCTGGAATACCAACCTGTTAGCTCATCACCAATCAATTAGAAGAAAATTATTTAATAATTGCCATGTGCTGGCTCTCTCCAGGAAGTAAGTAACCTGGAGCTTGCAGTCTAGTTGGGAAGGCTACATCTACTCATTCACTCAGTAAAATATTGATTGAAACCTTTGCCCTCTCCTGGGCCTTTTTCTAGTCACTCAGGATAGAGGGGTGACCAAGAAAAATAAAATCCTTCTGAAACAGGAGGGAAGGGGGCAGGACACAACCTTTAAAAGAATGACATAGCCATAGGACATGATAAAAACTGGTTAGAACCAACTAGATCCAAGATGGCAGAAGATCGGACTTCTGGTGGACCTTGAACCTCCTTATATGCTCATTATAAAACATTATACACTCAGTCATGTTTGACTGTTTTCGACCCCGTGGACTGTAGCTCGCCAGGCTCCTCTGTCCATGGGATTCTCCAGGCAAGAATACTGGAATGGGCTGCCATTCCCTTCTCCAGGTTATCTTCCCAACCCAGGAATCGAATCTGGGTCTCCCACTTTGCAGGCAGATTCTTTACCATTTGAGCCACCAGGGAAGCCCTTTGTAATTAATGGCATACCCACCAGTGCCTAGGCAGATCAAAGAGCAAAAAGTGGGCAGTTGCCCAATTCCTGGAAATCTCCCCCAAATAGTTGGAATAATCCTCCTCCTCATTAGCCTATTAAATTACCCAGTTCATAAAAACTACCATGTGATATTTCAGGAGCTCTCACCTCCTGAGATGACCCACACTCTGTCTGTGGAGGGTGTTTCTCTCTAAATAAACACATTTCTCTTTTATTTTTAGTTGTGTTGGGTCTCCGTTACTGGGTGCAGGCTTTTCTCTGGTTGCGGCCAGTGGGGGCCACGCTTCGCTGCAGTGTGTGGGCTTCACATTGTGGTGGCTTCTCCTGTGGCAAAGCGCAGGCTCTCGGCTCAGGGCTTCAGTAGTTGCAGCGCAGGGACTCAGTAGTTGTGGCACATGGGCCGTCGCTCCACGGCATGTGGAATCTTCCTGCACCCGGAATTGAGCCCGTGATCCCTGTGTTGGCAGGTGCATTCTTAACCACTGTGCCACCAGGGAAATGCAATAAATCCACTTCTTCCCTGTCATTTTGTCTCTCACTGAATTCTTTTTGTGTCAAGACATCAAGAACCTGAGCTTCATTCAATCCTCAGACCAGGTGGTGTTGTTTAGTCGTGTCCAACTCTTTTGGGACCCCATGGACTGTAGTCCACCAGGCTCCTCTGTCCATGGGATTTTCCAGGCAAGAATACCAGAGTGGGTTGCTATTTCCTTCTCCAAGGGATCTTCCCAACCCATGACTCAAACCCATGCCTCCTGCACTGCAGGCAGATTCTTTACCCCAAGCCACCAGGGAAGCCTGAGACCTATGTGATCTCAATGAAAAGACTGTGGGTTTAAGTCCCAGTCTCAGTTCTCAGCATGTGGGCTCAGGTCCCAGAGCTGAATTGTACAGTTCACTTCCCTTGTTTGGTGGGGTAAGGCAGAATATAAACAAATAACTTCCAGTAGAGGTGAAGGTTATGAAGACGCTGAACAAGGTGACTGTGGGCAGTGAAGGTGGTATTAGATGGGTGGTCAGGGAAGACTCTTAGAAGAAGCCATGTTTTGGGACTTTCCTGACAGTCCAGTGGTTAGGAATCAGTGCTTTCACTGCTGGGGTTCAATCCCTGGTTGGGGAACTAAGATCCTGTAAGCCACGCTTTGCCGCCAAAAAAAAATTTAAAAAGAAGAGGTCATGTTTAGACAGAAACCTGAATCAGAGTTGAGATGAGGGAGTCCGGAGGGCCCTGCAGGGCAGTGAGGGGAGTATAAAGCAAAGCAACCATTAAATTACCCGAGAGACACCTTCCATGTGGAGGAACTCACAGAGGGGAGGCCTCACACTTGCAGAAAACTGTATCAAGTGATGGAAGTAGCTGGCCATAAAGGTGACCATGTGTGACACAAAGAACAGTGGTGGAAAGGGTCCAAGGAGAGGCCTCCTAGGCTGGAGAGGTGTAGAAAGTGTCTGGGGACAAGGTGGCGATGAATATTTGGCTAGAAGAGGGGAATGTCATCTTTGTGGGGAAAGGAACGTGTACAAAGGGGAAGAGTCAGGGTTCTAGGTGGACAGAATTTGGGGAGTGGGGAGGCCAGGGTAGAGCCTTCAGTCGGAGCCTAAGTAGTTCATTGATAGACACACACACAGGCAGGACAGAATGTGGGGACTTGAGAGACAAGTTAGAGAACTGACCTTAAGGAATCCGCATTCCTCATTATTCAGGATCAACTTGGAGAAGGAAATGGCAACCCACTCCAGTATTCTTGCCTGGAGAATCCTGTGGATGGAGGAGCCTGGTGGGCTGCTGTCCATAGGGTTGCACAGGGTTGGACACAACTGAAGCGACTTAGCATGCATGCATGCATTGGAGAAGGATGTGGCAACCCACTCCAGTATTGTTGCCTGGAGAATCCCAGGGATGGAGGAACTTGGTGGGCTGCCGTCTATGGGGTCACACAGAATTGGACAAGACTGAAGCAACTTAGCAGCAGCAGCAGCAGCAGCAGGATCAAAGGCTGGCCAGATTTTTTACCACACCTGCTTCATTTCTTCTCTGAAACATTGTGTCATCTCTGCCCTCCATATTCCCACGTGCATCTAGAAACAGGGATATTTTCTTCTGAATCCATAATGCCATGATCATACTGAACAAAACTGGTCATTTCTTAATATCATCTCTTACCCAGTTCATATTCAAACTTCCCTAATCATCTAAAAAATATTATTTTAGAGTTTATTTTAAATACATTTGGTATCTGAACAATGTCTCCTTTTTTTTTCCCTCCACATTTTATTTTCAGGTGTTCTGATTCTTACATCTCTTCCTCTAGCAAGCTTTGCTTCTGGCGTACATAACAGTTAGGCCTGGGAATTTCCCTGGTGGTCCAGTGGCTAAGACTCTGCGCTCCCAACGCCTGGTCAGGGAACTAGATCCCATATGCTGCCAACTAAAAAGAAAAAAGATCGAATGTGCCCACATGCTGCAACTAAGACCTAGTGTAGCCAAATGAAAAAAAAAAAAAAAGAGAGAGAGACCTTACGTGCAGGGCCCACAGCACTCTCCAGGGTGTCCCACTGTGAGCCAATGATCCCACTGTGGGAATGAACCCCTGATGCCTGATGCCCTGGAGTTCCAATCCTCCCACTTCCTACCTGTGTGACCTTGTGCAAGTTGCTTAACCTCTCTGAGCCTCAGCTCCTTCATTTGTAAAATGGAGACAACGGTAGTGGCCACCTTGTGGACTTGCTGGATATCGGCAGATGAGGCAATGTGCATAAAGCAGTTTCATGCAGGGCCTGGCACATTTCTGAATCATCATTCTGGAGGAAGGGGGAGCTGTGAAGAAGGAGCCCTCGAGGCTACTTGTATATGCTCCCGGCTGAGCCGGCGAGAAGAACGTGAATCTCTGGTGTCACAGCAATCTTTCTGTCTCACGTGTCTCTCTGTGTCTCCCTCCCGCTATCTGTACCCATCTTTTCTCCATCTCTCGCTGCCCCTCTCTCCTTTTGTCTCTGCTCTCCATCTCTTGGTATCTCTCTCTGTTGATCTCTTATCTCACATCTAGAAGTCTCTCTGTATCTCTCTCTGTCTCTGCCTCTCCCTTTTGTTCTCTCTGCGCCCCTTCTGTCTCTTTCTGTTCCTCGGTAACTCTGTCTCTGTCTGTGCTCTCTCTGTCTCTTTAATCTCTCTTGCTCTCTCTCCTCTCTCTGTTTCTCTTTACCTCTTCCTGTCTCACGGCCCTCCTTGTCTCCCGCTCTCTGTCTCTTCTTCCCTGCCATCTCGGTCTGTGTTCCTGAGTTCTGGGGAGTGATCCGCTCTCTTGGACTCCCTCTGTCTCCTTGCGTCATCTTGGTGTCTGCGCCTCTCACAGTCCTGGCCCCCCGTGTGGATGCTCCTGGCTGGCTGGCCCTTCTTACCGCCTTGGTCGCAGCCACACCTGTAACCCATCTCTGGGTATCTCGGGGAGACCGTGTTTCACTGTTTCCATCCTTGGCTCGGTCCCTTCCTGCCTGCTGAAAGCACACTCTTCTCCCAGCCTTGGTCTCAGCCAGTTTCAGCCTCTTTTTGGTTTATTTCTCTCTTTCTCACTCTTTTTTTTTTTAAACAATCTTATTCATTTATTCATTTCTGGCTGTGCTGGGTCTTCATTCCTGCATGGGCTTTTCTCTAGTTGCGGTGAGTGGGGGCTACTCTCTAGCTGCTGTGTGCAGGTTTCTCGTTGTCATGGCTTCTCTTGTAGAGCACAGACTCTAGGGCGCATGGGCTTCAGTAGCTGTGTTTCCCCAGCTCTAGAGCACAGACTCAATAGCATGTGGGATCTTCCCAAGTCAGGGATTGAACTCTTGTCTCCTGCATTGGCAGCCAGATCCTTTACCACTGAGCCACCAGGGAAGCCCTCTCTCTCTTTTTAAAAACTTCATCCTCCAGTATTTATTGAGCAGCTATTCCATGCCCGGCACCATTTAAGACACTAGAGGTTATTGTGGCAAAGCAGCACCCATGCTAGCTTTCAGGGGGCATTTGTGATACTGGGGAGACAGATAGACAGGAAAGCAGACAAAGCGTGGCCCTGCCTTGGCCTTGCCCCCCTGAGCCCAGGAGTGCATAGACCAGGCTGGGCTTGTGAGTTTGGCGGGCTGCGCCCTGCGCTGGGCCTGATGATTCCTTGTCCCTAAACAGGGTCTGACAGTCGCTCTAGAAGCCAGACTAGAGGGTTTAACCACTTGCTCACTAGACAGCATTCATGATGCCCCAGGCTGGGGGAGACACAGGTAGAAAGAGAAAGTCCTGGAGAAGGAAATGGCAACCCACTCCAGTATTCTTGCCTGGAAAAGTCCATGGACAGAGGAGTCTGGCGGGCTGATGTCCATGGGATTACATGACTGAGCATGTGTGCACGAGGGCGGAGGGAGATGGGTTGGTAGCAATAAAGTGGTAGAACTGAAAAAAAAAAGAGAAACTCCCAGCCCACATGGGGCACAGTCCATACAAACACTGTACCAGGGGGAGGGAAGGAACAGTAGCACCCTGGACTTGACCTTCTCCCTCTCTCCCTGCCTCCAGCAGAGTTTGGCCTGCACGTGGTGAAAAGCCATTTGAGTAGCCGTGATCTTTAAAATAAGTTTCTTTGAGCCAACATCTGAAAATGGGGATGTTTTACATAAAACTCAGAATTCCCAGCTTCTGTTGTAAAAATCAGGAGATCGGGCAACAGTGGACTCATTCCCAGAGGGCCTTGAAAGGTTAGAGCAGTGTCAAGGCTGTTCTCTTAGCTGGGGCTGTGGCCTCCAGGTCCCTGTTGTGGCCCCAAGTCCTCTTGTGTCCCTGGCAGAGAGGTCACTGACCAGCGGCCCCTCTGTCATCATGCTGGGGTTCTACTTATACTGGAAAACTAGTTCTCCACTGTGTCTGCATCAAAAGCGGGAAAATGAAGGTCACAGAGCAGGGATGTGGTGGAGCATGGCTTTTAAGCTTGCAGTCCTGATGAGTAGATGCCCTCATGAAACTCCATTTACCATCTCTCCCCTGTTTCATGCGGGGTCCTACCCCATCCCCACCTGGCCCCCGAGGCCACCTACCTCCCTGCCCCGGGCCTCAATGCCCTCCACCCTAGAGGGCTGGGAAACAAGCTTCAGACACCAGGCTATCCTCTCGCCTCCCTGGTGATGAGGGTCTCCCTGGGGCTTCTCTGAGGAAGCCCAGTGGCTCTTCTTTCCTGCTGCCTCTGCCCAGGGCCCAGCTTCGTGGGAAACCCGTAGGAGGAGCAGGTGTGCCCATGACCGCTGACTCAGGACAAAAGCCGAGGGTCAGGGGTGAGCGCCTGCCTTAGAACTGGAATTCCCAGCTGCCTTGGGCTCCCCCCACCACCCAGAGGTTCCCCTCCTCGGTCCCTCCCCCAGCTCCGGGGAAGGTGACTGCAACCTAGAGGAGGGGTGGGGGTCAGGGAGCACATTTCAGACAGGCAACGGGCAAGAGACAAGTGGCAAGCGAATGTGTGACTCGGAGAGAAAGAAGACACAGCGGCCAAGGAAGAAGCAGTTCTTAGCCATTCTCGGCAGACATTTATTGAGTGCTTACTGTGTGCCAGGAAGTAAGCCAGGTGCTAGAAACAGCGAAGGGCCAGGAAGAGTCAGGGTCAGCTACCGTGTTGTCAGTGACAACACATTGACCCCAGTTGACATGGGAACAGATTAACCCTTCAGGCACCACTCTGAGGGCCGGGCTGGGTCCTCGGACAGAGCCTGGACCTTCCCACCCAACAAGAGAGATTCAGCGAGGCGTGACCCTCTCTCTTTTTGTCCAAGGAGAGGTAAGCTCCCACATGCTCCTCTAAATACGTTCACACCCGATGTGCCTGGGATTACACCCCAGACTTCGGCACACACATGCACACAAGAGGCACGCTAAGCGGTTTTACAAGGAGGTGGCGTGAAGGTGGTGTCCACAAGCCGTGCTCTGAGTCACCCACCTCAACACAAAACTGTCAAGAGTGCCCGAACATCCCCCATTTAGAGATTATCTTGAGAAGCTTTTTGGCCAAGTCTCTTACCAAAACGTGAAAGACGTCAAAGTGAACAGGGGGACAACTTCTTAAGGCTTTTGCTGAGAGAGGGTGGTCCTGAGAGGGGGAGGGATCAGAAGAAACGGACCTCACTTCCTTTACTTGGCCACAAGTCCCAGTCAGAGCTGCCTGAAGTCTGTCCTGTTACGTGGGCGGGGGAGGGGGGTGGGGGTGCTCCCTGTCCCGTGCTCTCTGCCCCGCTCCAGGGTCAAGTGCCTACTAAGTACCAGGTACAATAACGTGCAGCTGCTTGACGTCCATGTCCACCGAGTCTCCCGGGGCGGGGGTAACACTTCCATTTTACTGATGAGGAAACTGAGGCTCAAGACTTGTCTATGGTCATGAGATAATAGGCGTGGTGAGGCCTCTAACCTCTACCCTTCCCTCATCGCCTCCCCAGCACAAGGAGATTGAGTCTTACTCTGGGAACGATTAAGCAGCTGGAAGCCCTGGTTTGGTCTTGGATCTGCTTGGGAGGCTGAGAAAGTGTGACTCCAGGGCTGGAAGTGCTGCCTGCAGAGACCAAGGGTACAGATGGAAGAGGTCTGCCCTGCAGTCGGCCACCCACGTGGAGGACGTGGCACCTCCTTCCTGATGTGCATCCTCAGCCCAGCGTTTGGGGTGAGTCAGGGGGTTGGGGACAGGCTCTGAGCCAGTCCGCTCACCTTGACCCCACCCCCATCCCAGGGAGCCCCACAGCCTGTGGAAAACCCACCTCCTCACTTTCAGGGTCCTGGGCTCCTAATCCCAACCCCATAGTTAAGACGCTTTCCTGCCCCAGAACTCACGAGAATCCATTGTATTACCCCTCAGAGGGAGGGAAGCTGTGGATTAAATAGCCCCAGAAGCCTGACTCTGTTGAGAAGACTTCTCAGAGCTCAGAAGCCAGAGCCTCTTGCCATAGCGGGCCCACAGCCTGACCCCTCTGAATCACATGCCCCTGGTGCATATCTGTTTAAAGTCACACAGATGGACGTGCAAATGCATTAACCACCGCCCGCCCCCCACCCCTGAGGACCTTCCTGGGGGTCCAGTGGTTAAGACTCCAAGCTTCCAGTGCACGCGGTGTGGGTTCAATCCCTGGTAGGGGAGCTAGGATCCCACATGCTGCGTGGTGGGGCCAAAAGATAAAACAAAAAACAACTCCCTTGGAGAAGGGAATGGCAACCCACTCCAGTATTCTTGCCTGTGAAGTCCCATGGACAGAGGAGCCTGGTGGGTCCGTGAGGTCGCATAGAGTTGGACACGATTGAGCGACTAAACAACAACAGCATGGATTTGTCAGTTTCTGTTATGTGAGTACCGTAAGAAGCTGAAAAATTCAAAGCATTATCGTGATATAAGAAAAAACAAAACTCCACTGGGCCAACTGAACGTGTGCGCGGTTGTCTGGGACGGTCCTGCGCTCCCAACGATGGCCACCTCCCCACCCGCAGCGTGCCTGGGGCCTAGGGCAGTGGGAGGCCCTCGGGCTTCACAGCCCAGGGCCAGAACAAAGAGGGCTTGAGTTCTTTTCACCAGGCTGACGCTGAGTACAAGAGGGAATAGGAGATGGAGCAAAACAGAAAGGAACCCACAACCCGCAACCCCACCTGTGGACTTTACAAGGGTGGGAAACTTCCTGACGACAGGCCCAGGCAGCAAGAGCCGCAGGCAGAGGCCAGAGGCTTTGGAGGAAGCCAGCCACAAAGGGTCACCTGGACGCAAGTCCCGGGAGACAGAGAGGAGGGGGCTCCTGGGAACACTCCTGAGGCTGGCCTGACCCTGCTTCTTGCTCCAGTTGAGCAAGAACTCAACTGGACAGGGCACCACTGCCTGCTCCTTCCTTCCACCAGGAACCTGGAGAACCCGGGGGATGATGGAGGGCCCAGGCCATTGATGACCGCTGCCTTTGACCAGCCCATGGTCCCTTCCGCATCCCAGGGCACTCCTCTCGTGGCTGGGGGTGACCAGAGACTTCCTCCCCCAAGTTACCGCCGGCCTCTAGGGCCAAGATGACTCTACTACGTATAGCTCACCCCACTCTCTCTGAGGAAGCTCTTGGCTCCAAGAAAAGAACTCGCCTGTGTGTGTTTCCCTTCCTCAGGCTGTTTCGTCTTGATCTTAAGGCCTGGCGGCCCCAGGCTGCCACTCCGAGTGGACTGTCCTGATCTAGAGGGCCGTGGCTGCTCCAATGATTAGGACCATATGCGAGTGCTGGCTTTCACCATGAACAAGTTAGTCCACCTGCTCAGGCCTCAATTTTCCCAGCTGTAAAATAGGGAGGGGAGTGTCTCAACTCTGGGCTTCTTAGCATGCCTCAGTGAGGGCAATGGGGAAATATGTGGCCCATCAACCCTGCAGGCAGAGTAAAATGACTGGCAAGGTAGTGCGTGGGGGGTGCGTGGCACATGTGGACCCAGACCATCCGGTACCCTGCCCTCATTTTCATGTCTCTAAGCCCCATACACTATTGGCTCCGGACTGTTTTCCACCCTGAACTCTGGTTTCTCAATGCCTGCTTCTTTCCATAACATGTACACCCCCTGCAGGCAGGTGGGCGAGAGAGAGAGGCTGAAGCTCCCACTTCAGCTGGGCTGGGGAATGCTGGGCACAACACAGGCTGTGTCCGCATGGCCTCAGCACACTTCCCAGTGGGAAGGACCCTTGCTAATCAGCACTGCCCCAAACTGCACTCCATTGTCAGAGGGTTTCAAATGTTGGGGGGGGGGGGGCACCAGAATCACCAGGTGGGGCTAGCAAAGAATAGACTTTAGTTTCCTTCTAGGTCAAAGGCAAGACCCAGGGGCTATGTTATTAACAAGCACCCCAAAAGCTCCTACTGCAGGTGGTCATTGGGCCCCACTCTGGGACGTGGCTGGGATTGTTAAAACCACTCCCCAGCTGCCCACCACACCCCTCTGGAGAGTATAGCCCACCAGCACTGAGCTAACGTGACCTTGTCCAGCATTTCCCAAATCTGACTACAAATCTTTTTTTAAATTATGTATTTGGCTGCACTGGGTTCTTAGTTGGAACATGTGGAATCTAGTTCCCTGACCAGGGATTGAACCCAGGTCCCCTGCATTGGGAGTATGGAGTCTTAGCCAATGGACCACCAGGGAAGTCCCAAACTTTTCTTAAAAATTAAAAATAACCTTAACATCTCCCAGAACGAGCATTGTTAGGAATGTTTTGGGAGAAATGTTCATTTTGCACTCTCTCCTTTTTAAAAAAAAATGTTTAAAACAAATACCTGCTTTTGAGTATTTGAGTGGATGAAGCCTAGGGAGATGAGGTGAATTTCAGGGGCTCAACTGTGACCAGCAGCGCAGGTCTGGGCCTGCATCTGCCCCTTCCTGTCACCGCCCATTCCTCCTGCCACATCCTGCTCCCGCTGTCTTTGAGGCTGCGGCTGGTCTGGGGTCACCCTGCGTCCTGAACCCAGGAGGAAGCCCAGGTGTGGCTGAGGGTGACAGGAAGCCTGAGCAGGGATGAAAGGGGGTCTGGATTAGCCTGGCTGGCTGGGATAAGCAGCAGAGGATGGGGTGGCCCACTTCTGCACAGGCCTGGTGTTAGGGCTGGAGCAGGGGAGGAAGGTCTTTTCCTGGCCCACTGCCCCCCCAAGACGGCAATCACACCCAGAGAGAGACAGTACCCAGAGCCGGCAGCTGGGGACAACTGGGGCTGGTCAGTGGCAGAAAACTTTGTCCTGCTTTTTCTTTTCAAGCTCAAAACAGGCACATGGAGTCATGAATTGATATGCTAGAAGGGGGCATCCCTTACCAGTAGGGAAATGGATTTATTGCTTTATAAAAAGGAGTCTGATAAAACTTAAAACAAATAACCTAAAAACCCACCCACCCCTCTCAGAACTCCTAGGAAGCCTCAGACACATTTCTGAGCGCAGTCAAGGTGGGTGAGTTGGTAAGCCAGGCCCGCCTGGCAGAGGAAAGGTGGCCTTGCCCGCGTTAACAGTTCCAGGGCCCCTGGGAGTCTGCCAGCAGGGGGCACTGTGGCCCTGTAGCCTCGGACAAGCTCTGGGCCCTGAGCAGGGCTGGCTCCGGAGTGCTGGGCTTGCTGCGGGCCTGGCCTGCTGGGGGCAGCTCTGGGAGGGTAAGTGCAGACACCCAGAGCCCCACCCTGCCACCACCCCCGCCCCACATCTCTCATACACAGCACATGCACACACAGCCCACACATCCACACCCCCAGGCCTCTCACAAATTCACCTCCCCGCCCAGGCCTGGACCTCCAGGACTGTCAGCTGCAGCCTCACTTCCACCCCCCACAAAAACAGCTGCGTGTGTGTGTGTGTGTGTGTGTGATGCCCAGCTGGTGCCCCCTTAATTCCCTTCAGGTCACAGCCTGGACAGAGGGTGGCGGTGGAGACCTGCCCCCACTCAAGCCCTGAGGGAAGAGGGGAAGGACCACTCCCTGGCCTTGTCCATGGCTCCCACGTGACCATCCCGCCCTCCAGACCCTTCCCAGGCTAAGCTGGGGTGGGGGGGGCGCTTCCCCACAGGCCTCGAATAGGAGGACAGGCCATGGACAGGCCACAGGGGGCTGGAATCACAAAGGAGTTAGCACCAACAACAGGAAGCGGGTCCTTCCTTCCTCAGGCAGCTCAGACTGGCCAGGGGAGGAGGTGAGGGGCCAGGCCGGGGGTGGGGTGGGGGTGTGCAGACAGTGCAAGCCTTTGTCCTCAGGCAGGCGTGGTCGGTGGACATGCAGCTGAGGGGCAGGAGGCAGGCAGTGGATGGCAGACCCCTCTGTTTTGGCTAGAGGCAGAATCCGGACACACTTCAGGGGAGAGGGTCTGCCAGCCTGGGGGGGTCCTCCTGGCTCCTCCCGCAGGCACCACAGAGCCCCGAGGCTCAAGGGCCCCTGAGGGTGGCGGAGTGAAGTCCAGAGCCTCCCTGCCTCCAGCAGGAGGAGAAGTGCGTGTCTGGGCCCTCTCCTGTCCGTCTGTCCACCGCAGAGCTCCGAGGCAGGACCAGGGCCCTGGGAGGGAGCGTGGACTCCAACACAGTGAAGGACAGGATCCTGGGGTTGGGGGCGGGCGGGAGTGCGTGGAGGTCCTCTGCGGGGGCCGGGGGGGGACGAGGACTCTGCGAGTCACTGAAGCGAGAGGGCAGGAGCCCACGATCCCGAGACGGCAGGCGCTACACAAAAGCCTCCCGGTTGGACGAGCCGTTGAGCTTGAGGAAAAGCTTGTCATCCTCTCTCTTCTGCTCGAGCTGCCTCTCCAGCTGGCGCCGGTAGCAGATGAGGTAGAGGGGGAGGCAGAAGCCCAGCATGCTCAGCACCAGCAGGCCCACGTTCACCTGGGGAGGCAGGGACGAGAGTGGCCGTCACGAGGGGCAGGGACCACAGCGCGTGCGGCTGCCGTCCTTGTGGCGCCAGACCCTTCCTCGCTCTCAGGTTTGGGGTTGAGGCAAAGGTCACAGGAGGGGAGAGGAAAAACAGAGGAGGAGTGTCGGGAGGTCCGAGGGCCTGTCATTCCACATTCTCACATCAGGATTCCCCAGTGGTCCACGGGCCACACCAACGTGCTGATCTGAAGGTCCAGGGGTGTGGTGGGATTGGGACAAGCTCACAGCACCCAGTTATGAATCCCAGCCTCTGGCAGGAGGGGTAGGGACAGCAACTCGGTTCCATTTACCCCAAAATCAGGTCCAGAAAGGACACTCTTGGGAATTCCCTAGCAGGTCCAGTGGTTAAGACTCGAGCTTCCACTGCAGGAAGTGTGGGTTTGATCCTTGGTTGGAGAACTAAGATCCCATATGCCACACAACATAGCCAAAATAAATTTTTTTTTAAGAAACAGATAGAAAGGATACTCTTCCTCTCCTGCTCCCCAGTCTATTCATAGGGATCCCTGAACTGACTCTAACCAAAGTTCCAAACTGCCTGTCCTGGGGTTCTGGAACACGTTGTGATGCCTCCTGGCTCCCAGTCAGCAGAGTAGAGTGGATGCCCATAACCCAGTGCCCCCCGCCCCCCACCAACCCTTCTTACCCATAGAGGGTCTCCCTGGAGGGGACCCATCATAGCCAGAAACAGGGGCTGCTGCAGAAGAGCGAAGAGGGCGCTGATCAGGGACTGCAGGCCCGTGAGGCTGCCAAACTGTGTAGAAGGGTACCTGACAGGACAGGAGAGAGCCTGTCACCGCGGGGGCCGCTCTCCCGCTTCCCAGATGCTCCTCAGCCTCGGCCTGGCCCCAGCTGCCGGTGCCTCCAGGCTTCAACTTGCGGTGTCAGAGGAGACGAGGGAACAGCTTCAGAGGACAGGCGGGTGTCCATCTTTGGACTGCTTCGTGCTGAGCAGTTCCACGCAGAGAATTTCCCTTTTAGACTAGCATGAAGCCCCTGGGGCCCACAGGTGTCTGGCTGAGCCGAGTGGACAAGCTGGCAGGAGTCTGTGGCTCAGGAACTAGGCCCAGGGAGCAGGTGGGAGGCTGGGCTGGGCTTGGCTGCACCCTCATCCAGAGGAGCGTTGTATAATCAAGGAAACATAGTATCACAGCCCTCGGGCCGACTCCCTCAGACTCTGCCAGGGTGGCCTCAACTTCCTCTAGGCCTTGGGGGGTGGGTGGCTCAGGCAGGGGTGGAGCATGCAGACCTGGAATGACCCCCATGGGATGCTCTTGGGAGCCAGCAGAGAGTTTTGGCATAATCTCAGGACATAAGGCATTGTGGCTTAGCAAGGAATGGCTGCAGGAATGAGCCTGTCTTTGTTCAGAGAGAGACAGCGGATGGTGTTTGGGTTCTGGTGGTGTTTGAGCCAAGCCCCAGCCTGAGGAAGAGGAACAACTAAGGTTCCTTAGGTGTGTGTGGCCTCTTGAAAAAGAAGGCAGGTTTCATTTTAGCCAAGGCCTGAGAAAACTGCAGGCAAACCAGCCCTTTGAGGCCCTGGGTGGGCTCTGTTAGGTACATTCTGGGCTCAGTTATTTATGTTGCTGCTGCCACTGAAGGCCATTTGAAAGTCAACATTCAGGTGTACACAGCCAGAACTCAGCCCTGCCCTTCCCGTGAGCAGTCAGCAGCAGCCGCAGGACTCAGCTGAGCAGCAGCCCCTGAGGCCATAATGATACTGAGCTGCACCCTGGCCAGGTGAACTGACTTCGTGTTAAACGCCAAGGCTTGTGGGCACCCAACCGTCTGCCCACTGACCCCGCTCCCGCTGAGTATGGCCTTCTCCTGACACACCCAACAGAAACCCTAATATCTAAGGCAAGAGGAGGAACCTCAGCTGGACAAGATGGTCCCCTTCAGGCCCTCAGCCCCACCTGGAACCTCCCTCAGGTCATCCATCCCCTCACCCCCGGCCACCAGGCCACCAGCAGCTCCTAGGACTTACACTGCAGCGTACAAGCCCCCGACGGCCGAGTGGATGAATCCTCGCACAATCGTGTGCAGGATGAAGGAGAGGATCTATGGTGGGGAAAGTAGAGTGTGAGCAGGAGTCACGGAGGGTCTCCTTTTGTCCCCCTGCCCCAGAGCTCCCAGGGTCCTGAGTGGTGGGAGCACTGGCCCAGGGAGCCAAGTGTCTGAGTCGTGGAGCTGACACCTGGAGTCGGCTTGGCCAGCTCGCCATGGCCAACTCCTGAATGCCAAGAATTCTGAGCCACTTGTTCAACACAGTCATTACTAACAACTCCACTGCATTAAAGGTACAATTTAATTACAAAAGACCCTTGGACAATGTGGGGAATTAGGGGTGCTGACCCTCTATGCAGCCATAAATCCACATTAAACTTATAGTCTGCCCTCTACATCCACAGTTTCATATCCCCGGATTCAACCACATGGACCATGTGGTAGGTATTTACTATTGGAAACAGTCTAAGTATGAGTGGAACCGCACAGTTCAAACTTGTGTTGTTCCAGGATCAACTGTACATTGAAAACTAAGTTCGTGAATACTCAAAGCCCATCACACCCTAATTACTTTATTCTGTTTTACCATTACCTCTAGTCTTAAGGTTTCTTGAGTCTACTGCAGATATTGGGTTGGTTAGGGTTTTCCCCTGAACATCTTAAGGAAAAACTCTAACAAATTTTCTGGCCAATCCAATATATGATGGGCTTCCCAGGTGGCACAGTGGTAAAGAATCCACCTGCCAATGCAGGAGATGCAAGAGACATGAGTTCGATCCCTGGATCGGGTAGATCCCCTGGAAGACGAAATGGCAACCCACTCCAGTATCTTGCCTGGGAGATTCCATGGACAGAGGAGCATGGTGGGCTATAGTCCGTGGAGTCGCAGAAGAGTAGGACATGACTTAGCAACCAAGCATGCATAATATATATATGATGGAGTGTTATTGTATGTCTTTCCAACTCCACAGTCAGTGACAATGGACAATGTATTGTTTGATACTAGCCATGATGAATGCACTTACACCATGGAAATTGCCAAACATGACAAACCACTACCCCACTCCCATCTAGAGTCTGCTATTAAGTGTATGTATGGACACGGCACTAGGCCGTGTAGGTCTCTAGGCCGTAGGAGGCACTCATCATCACTCCCGCCTTTTTGGACCTGAGGGCCATGCCCTGGTCTCCCAGCCTGGTCCTCCAGGCCCTGCTGGCAGATGGCTGTCCCCTCTCCTCTTACTCTGCCTTCCTAAGGAAAGGCCACTGCTGGCAGCCGAACAGGCCCTTGTTAACGATTCCTGAGAGCCACGAGCTGTCTACTTTGCTGCCGGGACCCTTTGTTTGTTCTCTGCACACAGCCCTGTCATCAGGCGCAGCAGCCAAGCCCTGTTTCCGGGAATGTGGGCGGCGGAGGCAGTGGGACTGCTCTCTGTGGTGCTGTGAGAGGGCTGTGCCCGAAAGCACACACATCCTTTACAGGCTCCCCCTTTCCACCCCAAATGCCTTGCTGCCTTTTCACAACTTGCCTTTCAGTAAGAACTGGTTAAAACAAAAAGCAGATCGTGGTCCTCACTGACCACTGCTCCACAAGTGGACAAGGTGGTCAGCGCAAGGGTCTGCCGGTCTTGCAGAGAGGGTCACCACCGCCAGGAGGCTGGGAAGGCACCAGGGGTGTGACGGCACTCCCATCTGGAACCGGCGTCGGTCTTGGGGGTTTACTCCAGCTGCACGCAGTGCGGGCGCAAACATGCGACAGCACCCGTGGGTGGTGCACACCTGGGGTGCCCTGAACTGCTACATGTGGCCACTTGCAGCAAGGAAGGGACTCCTGCTTTCCTCCTGGACTTGGTCCAAGACACCACCTGGACTCGGGTCACACCCATCCGGGAGCAATGCCGTCACTTCCATCCCTTCCTTCAAAGTTCATCAGCTTGAGGACTGGAACTAGAACCCTTCTGTGGATCTGAGGGTGGAGCCAGGCAGGTAACACAATCTACCTTTCTCGAGCTCTCTGCCCAAAGTCAGGTTCCAAAAGTACTGGAAATCTTGTGCAAAGGAATTAAACTTTTGAACCCGGATACCAAGAGCTCATCATCAGAGGCTTTCTCTTGTGGCCGTCCTGAACCAGAAGAGCAAACGCTCCTATCAATGCCACAAACTGGCCAGACCTCTTAGGATGTTAGATCACAGCTGTTTGAGCAAAGGCAAAACAATTAGCTACACAAATATACCACATGACTCCGGAAATGGTAAGATGATGGTATTCATGGTGTGTAAGATGCCCCAAGACCAAGAAGAATGATACACTTTCATAGGGAAGGGTCTACTGTGAAAGGAAATCTCAGTTCCATTTACAGCTTGCTCTTAGAACTGTGATGCTGGAGAAGACTCTTGAGAGTCCCTTGGACTGCAAGGAGATCAAACCAGTCAATCCTAAAGGAAATCAACCCTAAATATTCATTGGAAGGACTGATGCTGAAGCTGAAGCTCCAATACCTTGGCCACCTGATGCCAAGAGCTGACTCATTGGAAAAGACCCTGATGCTGGGAAAGATTGAGGGCAGGAGGAGAAGGGGGCAGCAGAGGAAGAGATGGTTGGATGGTATCACTGACTCAACGGACATGAGTTTAAGCAAACTCTGGGAGACAGTGAAGGACAGGGAAGCCTGCATGCTGCAATCCATGGGGTCACAGAGAGCTGGACATGACTGAGCAACTGAACAACAACTCAGCATTGAGCACAGAGCCTAGCTGATAGAAGGCCCTTGATAAACCAGGGTGGGCTGGTTGATTGGTCTGGCTGGTTGGATTAAATGAACGAAAAGTCACTGTTCTCTTTGCTAATGGCTCCCCCAGGAGACATCAGGCCCTCTCTCCCTCATCATTGCATCCCCCACACCCACCTGGAGAGGCAGGTTGGGAATGAGGCAGGTCACCCCGAAACCCACGAGCAGCAGGTTGGTGAAGGCGAAGGCCCGCATGGCATTGGTGATCTTCTGGATCTGCCGGTCCCGCTTCTTCTTCTTCTTCTCACCTCTGTGGGGACACAGAGCACGGAACATAGGAGCTGGGGTGGGCTGAGGGGTGAGGATCCCTGGAGAACAGACTCTCCTAGGACGTTAGGCCTGGGGAGTCACAGCTTGCGGACAATGCAAGACCTAGACACCACGGCCAGGCAAGTGTTAGCTGGGGACTGCAGGGGCTAGACCATCATGAGGAACACTCCCCACAGTGACCCTCTGGACTGAGCGTGGAATGTGAACCTCAGTGGAGAGGTCAGACACGAGAAGATGGGCATCAATACCCTGCATTGGAAGGACTGATGTTGAAGCTGAAACTCCAATACTTTGGCCACCTGATGCGAAGAGCTGACTCATTGGAAAAGACCCTGATGCTGGGAAAGATTGAAGGTGGGAGAAGGGGACGAC
Organism: Odocoileus virginianus; assembly: GCF_023699985.2. Taxonomy (NCBI): domain Eukaryota; kingdom Metazoa; phylum Chordata; class Mammalia; order Artiodactyla; family Cervidae; genus Odocoileus; species Odocoileus virginianus. Next base: position 21,485,577 of record NC_069690.1, read on the forward strand.
AGAGGATGAGATGGTTGGATGGCATCACCGACTCAATGGACATGAGTTTGGGTAAACTCTGGGAGTTGGTGATGGACAGACAGGCCTGGTGTGCTGCAGTCCATGGGGTCGCAAAGAGTCGGACATGACTGAGTGACTGAACTGAACTGAACCCTGCACTATTTCAGCGAAGACTGAGGTCAGATCCCCAGTGATGGGGAGGGAGGAGGAGGTGGCACTCAGGTCAGGATGTGGCAAAGCCTCCTTCACTGCTGGCTCCAGCTTCACCCAAATCCTGCAGGGAGCTGATGCTAAGCCAGAGAATAAGCCAAATAAGGGAGCAAGTGGGGTTCCCCTTGGGGGGCAGGAAGGAGTGAAGAAGAAACGAGCATGTGGCAGATGGAACTGGAATGGGCACCAACCGCCTTCTGGCTATAGGACCTGACCTAGATAACAGAGCATCTCTGTAATTATCTCTCTGTGAATTCACTACTACTGATTCCAGTCTCACCACCCACACAGATGCCCCATGGACAACTGCATGACATCCAAGGGCTCAGAGATGTGCAGGGAGGCCCAGACCCACCACTTTCTCCCTGTGTGACCTCAGGCAAGCCACTCCAATGCCTAGGTTCAGTTCCCTCATCTGTAAAATGGGTATAACTCATCAAGGTGTTGGGAGGCTTCCCTGAGAGATTCTGCATTAAGCGCTTGGCACAGGGCCTGATACAATCAAGAGCAGCTTATTATATTAAGGTGGAGTCAGAGAAGGCAGCATTTAACTCATCCTCTGATCTTACAGCCCAGCCCTTCTATAAAGAAAGGTCTCCGGTTCCTCCTTTAATTCTCACAGTCATGAACAAAGCTATTAACACGTCTTAAGGTTATAGCTGTTTACGACTCACGCCCAGTGAAACAGGCCTTGCAGGCAAACGGACCACTCTAAGGCTCTCTGCCCTTGTGCTAATTGTGCTGAGGATCTGAGTGTGGTCCTAAAGGCAGGTGTTTGAGAGTTACCAGCCTGGTTTCTCTCCTCTCTTCTACCTTGGCGCTTCCCAAACTTCTATATACAAGATTTTTCCAGATAGAAGTGACAGACCAGTACGTCGTGTGCTGAGCTGAGCGAGGGCCAAGAGTGGCTTTGAGCAAGGCCCCTTCTCGCCTCTCCTGCTGACTTTACAACCCAACATCCCACCCACCCTGGAGCCGCCTAACACCCGCCCGGTGGGCTGCTCCCTCTGGGGACGTGGGGCACGGGTTCGGCCTACGCACTGGTTGGCGTCTTTCTCCTCGGGCTCCTCGGAGGCATCCTCACACTCCTTCAGCCTCCAGTCCATGATGTAGCCAATGACAGGGGCGGTGAGCAGGCACAGAAGCTGGAGCACCCCGAAGATGGAGGTGTAGAGGCTCACTGAGGAGACAGAAGGGCCGGGTCACAGAGCGGGGTGGGGGGCCTGCCCGCTGAGGCCTGGCGAGGGGGCTGGGCAGAGTCTGTGACTCCACAAGTCCTTCTGGGTTTTTTTTCCCCCAGGAACCCCACCCCACCCCACCCCTGTCACCATGAGTCATAATGGGGACAACCTCTGAAATCAAAGCCCGAGCAAGGGGCAGGACACCCTATTCTTTCCTCTGCATCCCTCGCCTATTTCCAAAACACAGCTACCAAAGCCCAGTATGTCACAATGACCTTCCCCAGAAGCTCCAGGAGGTCTCTATGACTCTGGAAACCACAAGATGGCCGAGGCCCAGGACGGAGCGAGGCTTCGTGTGTCAGCGGCCGTCCGTGTCCTGCTCCTCAACACACCGAGAAGGCCCCACTCACAGGGGCCCTGACGTAAGGGCTCCGGTCTTCAGACAGCCTTAAAATTATGATGAGATTTCTCAAACAGAAGCTGAAGGCTGGCTGAGGGGGGATGTGCGGAGCTCAGGGGGGCGTCTGGAGTTCAAGGACAGGTGCTTCTCAGTGGGGCAAGCTCTGGCCAGGAGCGGACAGCCTGTGTTCCCTGATGACCCCCTCCCCCCGGCCTCCATGGGCTTACCGGTAGCCATCACTGCACCGAGAAAGCAAAAGTGACAAAGCAGAGAGGAGTGAGGTTAGCAGCAGAAATGTCAAAGGTTGTCACACAGAGAGGGCTGTGGAGGCATCGAGCTCCGGGCCCAGCACCCACACCACTTCCCACGGAGCCCTGACTCTCAGAGTGCCCTGCATGGGTGTCTGTTGACGGTTTCCTGCCTGCTGGGGCCTCGGTCATGTGCGGCTGGGGCCTCGTCACAGATGGGCTGTGAATCAGGCCTGTGGCACTTGTGGGGGGACCGTGATGGGGAAGTGGCGGGGGTGTAGGAGATCCAGCAGCATGAGGGCTGAGGATCCAGCCCACACCCAGCTCGAGCGTCTGACCAGCCAGAGCTGCCAGCCCCCTGATCCCGACGTCCAGATGTCCGTGTGTGCGTGTGGGTGTATGTGTGTGAGCTCTCAGGCACAAGTGCTCAGAGCAGCAGGATGGGGAAAACCAATGCCCTGTCAGCTGTGGACTGAATTTCCTGGCCCAACTTCCTCTACTTCTTGAAACTGACTTTTGAAAGAGGGAAACAGAAGGAAAAAAAAAAATGCCTCTCGGGCAGTAAAAGATTTCTCAGAGAAAGCAAAAGAGAAGGCCATGACTCAGCAGCAGCAGGGAGATTTGCCTTCCAAGGGCCAGTAAGGGCCTTTTCTCTATACTCATCAGGGTCTCTGCCTGTCTGGGCCTCAGGGTTTGTAATAAAGGGCCTTAGGCAGGCTAGATCAGCTCTCCTCAAAGTACAGTGGACAGATTTTAACGAATGTTACATAATAAAAGGGTTCCAGAGGTTGAAATTTAGGGGAATATCATTGAATGAAATGAAGCCAAACAGGGTATTTCTTCTTCCCCCCTTCTTCATGTTTGCTATGAATTTCTGCAAGGGCACATCATAGGGATTTTCCATGTTGCTTCATGTCCGAACACCCATTTTCAGAATGGAACCTGCATTGTCTGTGTCCCTTAGTCTCCTTCCCCTTTTGTTACAGCTGAGTTTCTTATCCTTTTTAGAAACATACAGGACTTCCCTGGTGGTCCAGTGGTAATGAATCCATCTGCCAACACAGGGCAAAAGGGTTTGAACCCTGGCCAGGGAAAATCCCACATGCCACAGGGCAATGAAGTCCATGTGCCACAACCATTGAGTCTGCGCTCTAGAGGCCGTGCTCCACAGCAATAGAAACCACCACAACAAGAAGCCCCTGCATTGCAAGGAAGAGCAGCTACCACTTGCCGCAACTAGAGAATATCCCCATCCGGCAATGAAGACCTAGTGCAGCCAAAAATAAATTTAAAAAGAAAACAACAACAACAAAAACCCTTACATTGCCTGGAGTATCTTCCCATGGAGAAAAACAATTAAGCCAATTCCAAAAGTTGCACACCAATGAGACTGCCAATAAAAAGGATTTACCCAATGTGTTTGTCCTGCTTTCGGATGACTAAAGCTGACTCAGCTCAGGCCCTGAGGAAGTGCCGACTTTCTTTGCAGAATCAAAACCTCTAATCAGCTTGTGTGTTCTTTTGGAAAAGTGGGCAGGTGGGTTATCAGTTCTATTTACCAGAAGTAACAAGCCTGGACCGGATTACATAAGAGGAAGGCTCCACCTGGCCTCGCTTCCCAGTTCAGGGCACAGATCCCGGGAGACCCCGTGTCCAGCCGCAGCGGCCCGGCCCCCACCCCGGTCCCCAGCCTCTCCACGCGCTACCCCTGTGGTTTCCCGGAGGATTCTTGGCATTGGGTTTGACGGATTGTCTTTCAACAAGCTCTCAGGTGGAGTACCGTGTTCTGTGCAGTGTCTTCTCTTATAAACACACACGTCAACTGTCCCCCTCAGGCAACGAAAAACACACCCCACACCCCAAACACACATAGTTATTTCAGTCCTCTCCTCCCTCCTAAACCGGGAAACTCTGGCGGGGACGTGAAAGAACAGTTGGGCCCGGCTGTGATGAAACGGCTCTGACGCACCATCAGGCCCTTGGATTCTGCCATTTCACTGCCCCGCTGGGCCCAGCCGAGCCCCACACCCTCCGGTGGCCAGGCGGTGGACTTGACTCAGGCGGGCAGAAGTGACCACCGCGCGTGGGCTGTGCCCCAGGGCTCGGGGGGCACCTACCTACGGCCTGGTCGCCGCTGACCAGGAACTGGAGGATGTTGTTCATGGCGCCCATGTAGAAGATGAGACGCAGCTGCGTGACGCACATGGTGACCAGGCTGAGCAGCAGGATGGGGCTGAACACGCTGTGCATGAAGGAGGGGGCCGCTGCGGGGAGAACCGGCGGCTCAGGGAGAAGCGGGCAGTACCCCCAGGGCCCATGGCCCACCTACCATTCAGGGCACGCGTGGGGCCGGGAGGCCCCCGTCACCCTCCACCAGATGAGGCAGACGGCTGGGTGCAGGAGGGGGGTCACCCAGCTGTACGAAACACGCTGGGTGAATCCCTCACCTTCTCTGAGCTTCGTCTATAAGGCAGGATGGATGGTGCTGCCTGCCCTTGTGGGATGATGTGGGAATGAAGGGAGGTGGTACCTAGAGAGCCCTCAGGGGGTGCTGGACCCCATCGGGGTCCCCATCTGGACTGGATGCCCTCTCCTTGTCACTAGGCTGTTGATGGCTCAGGGCAGGCTTGGGAGGTGAGGGGCCACGTGCGGCTGGGTACCTGTGGCATCGGGCTGGCACTTGACCTCCAGGTCGACGGTGGACAGGCACAGCTTGTGGCCCTCCTGCAGGGCCGCCTGCTCCTTGGCGCTCCGCATGGAGCTGCCCACGCTGAGGCGGCGTCCCACCGTGGTCACCTGCTTGTAGAACTGCTTCCCTGTGATCTTGTGGTCGAAGCCCAGCCAGCTGAACTTGATCTTCACCCTGGAGGCCACGGGAGAGTGTCTGTCATGCTGCCCAGGCCTCTGGCCGGCATGGAAGTGGGGGCAGACCGCAGGTCCACTTACGTGTAGTCCATGTCCTCTGGCCCTGGGAAGGGCTCCAGGGGCCAATTAAAGAAGCAGTTGAGGAAAACCAGCCCAGAGCAGCCAGCCCAGACCACGAGGATGACAATGAAGGAGGCGCCAAAGTCATAGATGACCTGAGCGGCACAAAGGGGCAGGGGTCGCAGTCAGGGTGGGGCAGTTAGCAGAGAAAAGCTGGAGTGGGCAGGGGGCATCCGGCACTCCTGGTCTCCCTGTGCTGAGCTTCAAGGGGTGGACATGGCCCCTCAGCCTGGATGTCTGCTCACCAGGCACCTGCATTTTAATTATCTCCGCTCGCCCTGGACCACATGCCTGCAGTTTGGACCAAACGTCACCTCCTTGGAGAGGCCTCCCCCAACCACCTATCACTGTCACAGCACCGGCTCACAGTGAACAGTCCTGGCTGAGATTTTTGACTTATGATTCATTTCCTCATCCATTATCAGTCCAGCTCCCTGAAGATAGGAATCTCTAGATTTGTCCACTGATGTTTCCCTAACACCTTGAAGTGTATACACGGTAGGTGCCAAAAAAATACTTGAGGAATGAACAATTCAACGGCTCACTTTGCTCTTCCGTGAAATGGGTCTGACACTGGCATGTACCCTCCTGGTGTTGAGGTGCGGTTCAGTGGATGTGACCCTAGTAGAGGGCCCAGTACAGGGCATGGTAGGTGGGAAGCCTGCCAGACTGTTAGTGTAATTTTTGCCATTTATTTCCAGCCCAAGGGTCCCCAGGGCAGTGGCAGACAGCTGCCCAGCTCCCCAGGGAGGGGACCAGCAGTCAGACACTGAGATGAGGAAGAGGAGGAACCTGAGGGCCCCTCTGCACTCCAGGAACATGAGAATCCCTAACATCCAGGGACAGTGGCCCCAGCCTCTCCGGACGACTCAATGCCCGGGTGGCCGGCCCATGTCTCTGACTCCTCCTCCTGCTCTGTGGCCTCTTCTCCTTGGACCTCAGGAAAGGGAATTTATTGGAGCTGGAGCCACCGCAGAGAAAAGCTGGTTCTGAAGCCCTTTCAGGAACAACAGGATTTAGAGCAGGAACCAGGACTGATGAGCAGTGAGGTGTTTGCTCCATCCTGACTCCGTGTGACTTCCATGGGCTCAGAATCCTGTCTGGGAGGGAAACAGCTGAACCAACTTGGCTGCGAGCAATGCTCTGGCAGTGGGGAGCAACAGCCCAATGACAACAGACCTGGGGATGAGGGGGGGACTGGAGCTGGATTCAGGACGGGGGACACTCTCTCAGCCCCTTTCTTCCCCCCCAGCCCTGAAATGCAAAGGCAGCCTGCAGTCACACCTTGCAGAGATATGCTTGACTTTATCATCCCCACTCTCAGGCCTCCACCCCCACCCTACCCCGCCCCACTCCACCCCACCCCTGGCCCAGCAGGTCTTTTTTCTTACTCCCAGAGGTGCCCAGGTGCATCCTCCCAGGTGTGGGTGGGGGGAAGGGAGGGCCCCAGCGCCCACGGTGACTTCCCTCTTTGGGGAGGGCAGAAGAGTCTTGGGAGAGTCCTCTGCTCAGATGCCAGCACACACCCTCACCTTGACTCCTGGGAAGGTGACCGCCGAGGAGGCATAGGATCCAATCATCAGGGCAATAAATGTGGACCGAAGGTCACCAAACATGTTGGGCAGCTGAAAGACAAGAAGCAAGGGAAACTTCTGCTGAAAGAGGGACAGACAGGATGAAGGAGGAAGGGGAGAGAGCATGACGGCATCCTCGGGCACCTCGTCTCATCTGCTCTCCTCCCTGCATAATTCACGAGGCATCGGTCCAGGGATAATCACTGCTAATTGCACATTTTTTCTTCCTGGACTGTGGGTGATTAAGGAAGAAGGGGAGAGTAATACAGAACTCAGACTGCACGTGCAGACAGGACTTCCTGGCTGGCAAGCGACCCTCCTCTCTGCTCTGGCACAGGCTAGGGCCTTTGGTCTCTGCAGGGTTACAAGGAGATGCCAGCAAGTGAGGCAACCTTCAAAGGGAGCAAGTCTGTTAAAAATAAGAATCTATTTGAGGATGAGAGAATCATTTTATAAATAAGAATATCAGTGTCCCAGAATGACCAGATGTCAGCAAAAGCTGCTTTTGATTTTGAGAAGAGTAGGTCTCTGGAAGGTGCCAATCAGAATTCTACAGTCTCTGGTGTGGATGAGGAGGCTGGTCTGGGAGCCCTGCTTCTCAATTTCTAGGTTCAAGCAGGGCTTTCTCTTCCCGCCTGAAAAGATCAATGGCAAGAAAAGTTCAGGCTTTCTTCCCTGAGAGGCCACTGTTCCCATCTCACAGGAGCTTGCCCTGGGCCCATTTGACATGACTACAAAGCTAAAACCCTCAGTGGGTTCCATACAAATTCAGGCATGGTAAACTATGACCACGAGGTCATGGATTCAGACAGGCACGGGGCGAAGCGCATGTTCCCCTAACTGCAGCCTTCCATGCTCTTGCTAACCTCGGGGGAGCTTGCACCATGTGCTCTGAAGGCTCTCCACCCACACCCACACGGTCCCTGGCACCGACACTCGCTCTCTGGATCTGCCAACCTGTTTTATTGAACTCAGGCTGCTTATACGAACCTAAACTACATCCCCCTCCCCCAAGATGTCTGGAATTATACTGGGGTTTTATCAAACATGGACCACGTGATGGCTGCCTGCAAGTTAATCCATTTGCTGAACACAGGCAGCGTGAATGTATTTACCTACCTGCCCCTCATCATTTCTGCCTGTTTTCACCACAATTAAAAATGAAAAAGGGACATCATCCAAGTGAAAAATGTTTGCACTTCAAAGGACACCATCAAGTAAATGAAAAGATGATGAGACAAAGAGAAAAAATTTTTATGAATCATGTATTGGATAGGGCACCCATATCTGCAATATATAAATAACTCTGACAACTCAGTAACAAAAACACAATCATTTTTAAAATGGGCAAACAGACATTTCTGAATAGATATTTCTCCAAAGAAGCTATATAAATAGCCAATAACCGTTATGAAAAGATACTCAGTATCATTAATCATAGGGAAATGCAAATCAAACCACAATGAGATGCTGCCTCATACCCCCTGTGCATGCTAAGTGGCAAAAATAACAATTTTTTTAAAAAAGAAAACAACAAATGCTGGTGCTGATACAGAGTAATTGGAACCCTCCTACACTACTGGTGAGAATGAAAAATGGTGCAGTCACTTTGCAAAAGAGTCTGGCAGCTCCTCATTTAAACACAAAGCTACCATATGACCCAGACATTTCACTTCTAGAATAAAAACATATGTTCACACAAAAACATGTATGTACATGAATGTTTACAGCAGCATTCTTTATAATATACAAAAAGTGGAGACAACCTTTATGCCCATCAAAAGATGACTGGATGTGCAAACTGTGGTATATCCACACAATGGAATATTACACAGCTACAGAAAAGAATGAAGAACTGATACATGTTACAACATGAATAAACTTTGCAAAATTATGCTGAGTGAAAGACACCAGTGACAAAAGACCACGTAACTGTACGGTTCCATTCATGTGAAATGTCCAGAACAGGCAAATCCCTAGAGACAGAGACTAGACAAGGGTTTGTCTAGGGCTGGGATAGAAGAAGCTGGGAGGGACAGGGAGGAAATGCTAATGGTTCAGAATTGTGATTGGGGTGATATGGTTAATTCTGGTGATGACTGTGTAACTCTATAAATACACTAAAAACCATTGAATTATATAGTTTAGGTGCATTGTATGATAAGTGGATCATGTCTCAGCATCATTGTTAAAGGAAAAAAAAACATGAATAAGAGACTTGAGACATTTTGGGATCCCAGGATTAAAAAGGAGCATGAATAAATTCATAGTGTGCGGCCAACAAAGCCACCTTGTGGCATGAGGCCAGGGTGCCTCTCCAGCTTCACCACACACAAGGAGCTCTTCTTCCAGCCCCCTCTGCCCACTCAGGCTTCTCAGAGAGGGTTGGAGGGAGACAAGGAGCATAAGGAAACTTCCCCAGCAGGAGACAGAGGAAAGGTGACATGCTCTTGGGCACCCAAGCACACCCAGGTTAGCATGAAAGGTGCCCAATTTCACTCTTTGCACACCTGCCTCCCAGGTAGGCTGTGGTTCAGAGGACACCCCTCGGATCCTGGGCTCACGTATTTGGGCTGCGCCCCACTGGCTATTCCACCAAGGCAGCTTCAGGCATCTCCAGGCCCGTATCTGCCCCAAGGAGAATCCAAAGATTAGTTTTGCTTGTGTGGAAGAAGGAAACTGTTCCAGCCTGGAATGCAGGTGAAGAAAGAAGGGATCAAAGATGGCTTAGAGGGATTTCCCTGTCAGCCCTGTGGTTAAGACTCTGTGCTTTCAGCGCAGGGGGCATGGGTTCGATCCCTGATCGGGGAATTAGGATCCCACAGGTAGGGAAGTATGACCAAAGAAACAAAGCACAAAACAGCAGCAGCAGCAACAAAGAGGGCTGAGAACCCGATCAGAAAAGCAGATGGTGGACCACAGCCACTCAGCAGTCAAGCCAGGAAACGCTTCTGTCACGGTAGTCACCTTTGGGTGCAAGGCGTGTTCCAACTTTTTGACAGGGTGAGGGGATACTTCTGAAAAGCAGACAGCTTGCTTACCAGCCCTTTTCCTTCTACCCGAACCCAAGCTAGAGGCCAACAGAACCACAGAACTTGGGGCTAGTGGGCAACTCTGACCTCATTTCCCGGAGTCTGCTCCCCAGACTGCATTTGGGACAGGCAAGATGGGAATCTGGGAGAGGATTCTGACCTTCCATCTGACCCTGGATGAGATCCTCACCCTCATGTCTGAACAAGGGCGGTAGCCTCCCAGCTGCCCTCCTGGCTCCTCTGCCTCTCCCTGCCTGGAACATTCTTTACAACACCCTGAAAATCCTCCCCCTCCTTAATATGTTCTTTTGGTAAGCATTCAGTATACATTCCCAGGGTGCACACAGCCGCAGGGCAAACCACACTATACAGTCTCCTCATGAATGTGTACATCTCATACTTTACCTGAGTTATTTTTTGATTAGGAAAGCAACGCATGTTCATTGTAAAATATCTACAACAAAGTACACATAAAAAAATGAAATAAAAATTCCCCCTGGGGAAAAAAGAATTCCCTTGATATAGCCACATTATCATTTTGGTGTAATTGCCTTCAATCATTTTCCTATAAATACCTATAATTTTTAACCAAACTGGAATCAGATACTACATATTATTTTATAAACTTTTTCTTTTTTTTACTTTGTATATTATAAATACTTCCTAGTTTAGTCCTGTATTCATCTTCAACATAATTTGTAACAACTGTGTGGTATTTCCTTTTCTGAATGGCCTATAATTTATGCAACCATTTCTCTATGTTCTCAGATCCTTTTCGATTTTTATCATAAATAACATTTTTTAATGAGCATGCTTGAAGATAAACATATATGCAAATAGCTATTATTTCCTTAAGGTAAATTCCCAAAAGTAGAATCATTTGGCAAAAGGGAATCCATGTTTTTAAGTTTTTTGTGATACTCTGTGACAAATTGCCTTCCAGAACTTACACCAATTGGAAATTGAAAAACTTACATTTACTAATTGCTAATGACTTTGAACATTTTTTAACCTATAGTTTTTAAAATCAGTCACTTACATTCCTCATTTGTCCTTTCTTCCTAAGAGGAGGTTAATTCGTTCATATTAATTTGGTATAGGCTCTTTATACATGAAAGACCCTCACACACAAAAAAATAAAATAAAGACCCTCACAGTTTGTTCCTATACAGTAGGTATGTTTCCCCAGTTTGTCCTTTAATGTCATAGTTGATGGTAGGGTTTTTCTGACCAATCTAAGTGTTTAAATAGGCAGTCAAAGTATATTTCAGCTTTTAGTGACTACCTAACATTCATGTCAGGGCTTCCCTTGTGGCTCAGTGGTAAAGAATCTGCCTGCCAATGCAGGAGACAGGTTTGATACCAGAGTTGGGAAGCTCCTCTGGAGCAGGCAATGGCAAACCCACTCCAGTATTCTTGCTTGGGAAGTCCCATGAACAGAGAAGCCTGGCAGGCTGCAGTCCATGGGGTTGCAAAAGAATCGGACATGACTTAGAGACTAAACAACGTCTGTGTCAGATGAAATTTCTCTGAAAACAGTATCAAGGATGACCTTGACCAGAGAAAGCTAAAGCATAAACATCCTGGCAGCGGTCAGTGTGTGGTCACAAAACAGCAAACACAGGCGAAGAGAAGTTCTCCCTGGGGGCACTAATTATTTTTCAAATATTAACACTAATTGTGTTTTATCCTTTAAGCCACTTCCTTCCCTTCCTCCCAAAGCTGTCATGCTTGCTAGAGGAAATTTCCCCCATTTACTTTGCCCAGAAGCAGCTTGATCAGAGGATTTTTCCTGATAATTAAGTTATAATATATGACAGCATACATGGTTATGTTAACATATTAAATAATATAGTAGCATTGTTATTATAACAGAAACTATTATTATTCTAAAAACCCTCATAACATCCTTACCAAGGAAGTGCCACTCCTTACCCTCACTTAATGGTTACAAGACTTCAGGATTAGAAAAGTCAAGGGGATGTCCCTGGTGGCCCAGCAGTTTAAGAGTCTGCCTGCCAAATGCAGGGTATACCAGTTCGATCCTTGATTCAGGAAGACTCCACATGCCATGGGGCGACTAAGCCTGCGTGTGCCCCAACAACTGAGCCCTGTCCTAGAGACTGTGCTCCGCAACAGAAGAAGCCACTGCAAGCGTGGGCTCTGCGTGCTGCAACTCGACAAAGCCTGCGCACAGCAACGAAGACCCAGCGCCGCCAAAAATAAATAAAAGCTCTTAAAAGAAATAGTCAAGGGATCCCTAAGCTGGTAAGGGTCAAAACTAGAATTCAAAGCAGGTCATGTTGATGTGCATAGCCACTGGGCTACCCTGTCTCCTGAAAAACACACACGTGGCCCCTAAAGGGTCCACACTTGATTTGGAGGATCAAGGCAGTTACCCTTACCTCTCACACCTCTTTCTGTTCCTTATTAAGCATTCTGTTTGCTCTCCCCACTGGAAATTCCTTACACCCTCTCCAAAGCTCCTTTCAGACCTACCTGCCTCCTCCCTCCCTGACCTCCCCCGGCCGACCTCCCCACAGTCCGGGGCGCACTGTCAGGCGGACCTGCCCTTGACCGCAGACAACTCTTTCATCTTCCCTGGGTCTCCTCCCCCACTGGTCTCCACATCCCCCTCCTCCCTCCCCCCTTCTGCCTCTGCCCGACCTCAGCCGCACATAATGGCCACTCAGAAGCCCTGGTGATGGAGTGAATGGCGGCTGAGGACCGAGCAGAGCGCCTAGTGCCGGCGGGAGGGCCGGGCGGAGGGGGAAGAACCACGACTCCTGCCAAGTAGGAAGTGGCAGCCGAGCTGCAGAGACAGATGCGAGGAAAACACTCAGCAGGGGCGGTTTCCTGACCTTGGTCTCCCAACTGCGCTCGCAGCTTGGGTGTGGGGGGCAGGGCACTGGCCCCCTTCCTGGCTCTGGGGGGCTTCCCACCACCACCACCATTAATGCTGTCGCTGCCCCGGGGTAGGATGGGGGCTGGAGTGGGCTCAGCCAGGCAGAACCCGTCCTCCGAGCCGGCCTCGGAATGCCATCCCTGCGCAAGCCGTGGTGACTCATTCGCTCAGCCCCTGGGCTGCACTGTAAACAGGCCCCGGCTCTGTGACCTTCCCAGAGGGGAAAACAGCAGCTGCAGACGGCCCCTCCCCTGGAGTGCTGGCCTCGGAGCCGGCTACTGGCCGAGAATCGCCAGAAGCCTAGGCTCCAGCAGTGAGGATGGGCGGCCCTCCTTGGAGGACCCTCTTTAAGACGTCTCTCTTCCCAGGAGCCCCCAGGCCAGGCCTGGGGCTTGCTGGCAGGCAGGGACAGAAGAGCCATCTGACACCCGCTTTCCAAATCAGTGATCTCCGGAGCCCACCAGCTAGGGGGGCTCACCCTGGCTCTTGGGGAGATGCCACGGGCCATCCAGGGTGGGGGTGGGGCGCTGGCATTTGGGCCCTCAGGCCCCTTTCAGAGGTGACCCTTGTCCTCAAGTGGCTGATGCACACACCCAAGAGCCCTGTGCAACCTGAACAGGCCAGGATCCAGGTGCCAGTCTGGACAAGTGGACTCAGCATAGCTGGGCTCTTTTCTAACCCTGCACGACTGGCAGCTCCAAGCAGGTGCTGCCAGGTAAAGGCCCTTGTGGTCACCTTTCCGCTTCACTGCTGAAGGGGTGGGGAGGAGGAGCCCCACTTCCCTAGCCACTTTGTTCACTTTCCCAGCCAGGTCCAGCCCTCCCGAGGCCCCAACTACACGTTCAGTCCACCCCTGAACCAGTCACGTGCTGGGGCAACTTCATGGGGTGGAAACCCTCTGATGGGTGGACTTTTCCCCGGGCCAGTGGTGATGGGCTGACGGCTTTGGGCTCTCAGAGCACACAGCAGAAACCCAGAGGCAGAGCTGGCTGGGGGCAGCAGGCGAGTCCTGCTTATCTGGCACGTGGGGGACGTGGGATGCCGTGGGAACCCTCTCCTGGCTATAGAAACAGGTCACCAGAGCAGGAATGCAAAACTCCACACACACCCCTGGAGGGGGCCATCTGTTTCACTGCTATATCCCGAATTCTCTCCCTCCCCTCCTTCCAGGTGTTCGAAGATGGACATTTACTCTGTTCTCTTCAAACTCAGATCCAAACTCCCGTGGGATCATCTCTTCCTCAGGCTCCAAGTAATACTCCCATGAGTCAGATAGGGAAAGCCCACAGAAAAATTTTTTCATTAAGGAGCCTGGCAGCACTTTGCAATCACTTTTCTGGGAGGGTTTCAACAGCTCAGAACTCCCCGTCCCGCCCACGCCGACAGGGGTCAGAGTAATGAAGTGGAAAAGACATGTTCACAATGTTGGCGGCATCCACTCCCATCTCTAAGCAACCCCGGCCCCGGATCGTCGGGTGGTGGCCCCCAGACGCCACCTCAGCCGCCGGCCGCTGTTTTCCTCCAGCCGCTGAAGCGAGTTAAAGACTTGAACAAACGCGAGGCAGTGAGCAAACAGACCTGAGTGTGCTGTCCAGATGCCCACGAGGAGGCTGAGGCTTGGCACCTTGGGGTGTGCCCTGACCCCCGGTGACCTGCACCCTCCCCCTCTGAGGGTGTCGCATCGCCCAGGACCCTCTGAGGCAGGGACCTGGGAAAGCCAGCCCACCTGGCCGGAGAGCCAGCCTCTGCTCATGGGGGTAGTAGGATCACCCATGGGTATGCACACCTCTCCGGCTCTGTAAGCGGAAAAGGTGGTGGGGAAAAGGCATTCTACAAAGTCAGGGCCCCTTTGCTAGCACCAATGGGGATAGCAGTTCACAGTCCCTGGTCATCCTTATTTATACCACAACCCCTTGGGACTCAGAAAGTCCCCCACTTAAGGTTTCCCTGGCAACACAACCCCGCTCCTCCCAGATTCCTAGGTTGTCACGGAGTGATTATCCATGACCCAGAGCTGTTTATTTAGGAAGCTCCTAAAGGCAACCCTGAAGACTCCTTTGTCCCCCAAACGAGAGCACGGCTGGGAGACCCAGCACGGCTGGGAGACCCAAACAGAAAGTGCCATTCTGCTGCTGGCTTGGCACCTCCGGGAGCTGATCCTGACACTTCTGCTTTTTAAAAGGTCTGGGCTGTGTCAGGACTAGATTCAGCTCTGCTCAGCAGAAGCCCCCGCGGCCCCAGAACATGGCCCAAGAGCCACGGCCTGCCCTCACTGACCTGCGTCTCTGGCTCCATTCGAGGTCTGATCTAGAAAGGCTCCTTATCTGAAGCCTTGCGGGACAGAGGACTGCCCAAGGAGGTCCCTCGGGCCAGGGCACAGAGGAGGAAGCCGACGACATGAAAAGTGCTTGAGGAGTCGGGTCACATAACTAGAAGGGAGAGGGTCAGCAAGGGCTGGGGGCGGGGGGGAGCCCCTGGCTTCTGATGGAATCATGACTGAGCAGCTTCTCGGTGCTTCTAGACCTGAAGCTGTCAGACTTTCCCTGCCGAGGGCCAGAGAAACTGCAGGTTTTGCAGGCCATGTGGTCTCCATGCAGTGAGGCTGTCACTGCCATTCCCTCTGCTGCCATCAGTACAAAAGAATCAAGTGGGAGCGGTTCTGTGCCGATAAAACTGTGTGCACAGAAGCCTGCAGTGGTCTGGATGTGGCCTGCGGGCAGCAGTCTGCTGACCTCTGCTCCAGACCCAAGAATGGGAGCCTTAGAGGGACAAGCCACCAGGCTATCTTAAAACAGATGCCTGCTAACCAAATGCTCCAGGTGATGATCAGATGGTTTTCTTGTCTGGTCACCGTCTGGCCTGTGCAGCCTTAACCTCCCTGTGGGAGAGCAAGGAGTTGAGAGAAACACTCCCACTACAGTGCGTTCAGCTTCACACAGACCTACTAGAAGCGGGTGAAAGCCACAGACTCTCCCCTAGAAAAACGCACCTTCCCTGGGCACACACATGTGCAATTTGCTTTTGGAGAATTTGAAAGAAATGCCCAGCCCTTTCAAAGCTTATTCATGGACCACATAGGGGCCTAAAAAACTTAGGGTAAGACCACTGTTCACTCAGATAGAGAACTATTTTGTGTGTGTGTGTATGAAAGAGGGCTTACAAAACACAATTAAAAAAAAAAAAAAGGAGAAACAACCCTGTAGAAAAAGACAAAAGACACAAAGGAGCAATCCCAGAAGAAATACAAGTGATCGTCAAAAGGAGGTGGAGAGATGCCCCATCTCACTAATAATTAAAGAAAGAAATTTTTAATAGTCACATAATATTTTTCACCAGATTGGATGGGCTAATGTTTACAAGAATCTGGACAGGGTGTTGGAAGGGGTGTGGAAGAAAACTTCTCAGATATGGTGGAAGGCCAGCATCTGTGTATACCCTTTTGGGAAGACCATTTGACAGTCTACATTAAAATTTAAAACATGCTGAACTTGGGGCCTGGAATTTATTTTATCGAAATACATGTACAGAGATGTTCACTTCGGCAGAATCATAAATCAGAAAAATTGGAAACCAACCCAAAAGTCCATTAGCAGGAAACTGGTTAAATAAATCATGGCAATCTATATTGGAGAATCACATGGAACTGTCTAATTATGAAGCCCATCTCTATAGAATTTAAAATAATAAGGTAGATTTCTAAGGACTGGTAGGAAAAGACATAAGAGATACATTGTCAAGTGAAAAAGGCAAGTTGTAACAGTGTTTCTTTTGAAAAGAACTTCAGTATATGTAGATTCCTTTTTTAAAACTAAAGAGTTACATTTTAAACTGATGAAGTTAGGCTTATAGGATTTTACAATTCACATTGTACATTTTTCAAACAGTTGACTTTTTAAAATCAAACCTTTTTGTTTTATAATCATTAAGAAGAAAAGAAAACAAAAAGAATCCTTATGACCCTCCTAGCCACCCCAAAAGGATTTGTGGACCACAACTATGATCTTATTTTGAAGACTTCCCTAAAGGGGATTCATGGTGAGGAGGTTTTTAATCTGTTTTGGGCTTATAACAATAGAGCATCTTTCTGTATTTCAGAGCATATACTCAAGTTCAAGGACCATCTCTTTCTTTTATCCTGAAATTCAGAACTGCCATGACACAGACAGTGTGGCTCAAATAATGGGGGTGATGCCAGATTTTCAAAGAGTTGGTCATGTTTATGCTGTCAAAGAACAAACAGAACTGTGGCTCCTGCTTCGCAGTGGACACAGCTGAACGGAATCGGTGTGTTTGACAGTTCTAACATGCTTTGTACAGCTTCAACATGTGTCTTCCCCCAGGAATTTGAGAGGGTGGGAGATACATCCATTAAAAAAAAAAAAAAATCTATCTGGTTGGGACTTCCCTAGTGGTCCAAGGACTAAGACTCCTTGCTCCCAAAGCAGGGGGCCTGGGTTTGATTCCTGGTCAGGGAACTACATCCCATATTCTGCAACAAAGACCTGGTGCAGCCAAAGAAATAAATAATCTACCTGATTAAAAAATAAATAAAAATGCACAAAAGAGTACAAAGTCAATCTTCTTCACACTACCAGGGCAAGGCAACCAGAGACCCTGGATATTTGAGTCCCCCACGCTGGAGCACACCATGTATGCAGTCCTGGGCAGTGCCTCTCTCAACCTAACACAGACTCCACTGACTGCTCCATTTCCACGGACTTAGGCCCTGGTAGTTCACCCTTCCCACCTGGATAAAGTTAATAAATTGAGAAGCACAGGAAGGCTGAGAAGAGGAATTGGGCCCAACCGGGCCTCTGGCTCACAGCCTGCAGGCTAGGGGTCACAGGAATGTCAGTACCTCCTCAAGTTCCTTAGAGGAAGGCCAGCAAGGCTCCAGGGCTCCCTCAAAGCTAAACGAGGGCCCTTCAGCAGCCTGATGCCTGACTCATTACTGGAAAGAGAAAGCAGAAGCCAATGCACTGCAAATAAACAGGGCTGGGAGGCACTGTGTCATTAAAAACTTTCTCGAGGGGAAACTAAGGCAGGCGAGACTTTCCTGTTGGACAGAGAAATCTTTCGGGAAGCCTCGCATTCTCACTTCTTTCCCAGGGGCCAGCTCTGAAAGGCACACCTGCCTGACCAGGTGAACCTGCAGACAACTCCCTCTTCCTTCTGGGGAAAGAGTCTTTGGACTTTTTTGGACTTTCTTTCAACCTGGATCTTCAGGCAGTCTCATTCACTTCCAAAAGAAGCCCATTCTATGGTGTTCTGGGGCTACCATAAGAGAGTGCTCGGCATCCCAAGAAAGGATCTCCCTCCCTTGGGAGAAGGGCTCCTTGTGCCTTGGCATTTAGGAAACCACGCAGGGCTTTGCTGGTGGCTCAGGAGTAAAGAATCTGCCTGCCAATGCAGGAGACACAGGTTCGATCCCTGATCCGGGAAGATTCCCACGTGTGACTGGGCCTGTGTGCCACAACTATTGAGCCTGTGCTTAGAGCCCCGGGGGCCACAACTAGAGGCCACATGCCACAATTACTGAAGCCTCTGCAACCTAGAGCCCGTGCCCTGCAACAAGAGAAACCAATGCAATGAGAAGCCCAAGCACTGCAACTAGAGAGTGGCCCTGGCTCACTGCAACAAGACAAAAGTCTCAGTGGCAATGAAGACCCAGCACAGCCAAAAATAAAACAAATAAATAAAAATTATTTTTAAAAAAAGAAAGAAAGAAAACCAAGCAGAGGGCCAGGCTCTGTGATTCCCCAGAGTTTTTCATTCAGTTCTGAACAAAGCAACAGTTAGAGGCAGGGTGATTCCAAGAGAGGTTTGTTTTTAAGTTTCACTGTTAGCCAGAGCTGCCATAGAAAATAAGAGAAAAGAAAGCAGGTGGCAGGTTATTTTTCTCCCACACAGCTACTAAGCTGGTTTCCTCGGCGCCTGAGTCAAGGTGAGGAAGCAGGAGACAGGCTGCTCTGAGGCTGACTCTGCTGCCTTCCAGCCTGCCTGCAGGACTTCCCCAACTTGGGAGCCGGAAATAGGCTTTGCTGCCACAACTTCACCAACAACAACCCTCTACTGCTTGGGATACCCCAGCAGACGCAGGTGAATGGAAGGCAAGCAAATTAGAGTCAATAAAAGCTGCCTCAGATTTGCAAAAAGATGACTGAACTAGAAAGTGAAAGTGTCAGTTGCTCAGTCATGTCCATCTCTTTGTGACCCTATGGACTGTAGCTCTCCAGGCTCCTCTGTCCTTGGGGATTCTCCAGGCAAGAACACTGGAATGAGTTGCCATGCCCTTCTCCGGGGAATCTTCCCAACCCTGGGATTGAACCCAGGTCTCCTGCAATGCAGGCAGATTCTTTACCATCTGAGCCATAAAGGGATGTCTACAGAGATCTTCTCAAAAAAACTGGTACTGGGCCTTCTCTGATAGTGCAGTGGCTGAGACTGTGCTCCCAGTGCAGGGGGCCTGGGTTCCATCCCTGGTCAGGGAACTAGATTCCCACATGCCACAACTAAGACCCAGCAGAGCCAAATAAATATCTTTTTAAAAAATGGTACTTACTGTTAATGAGGTAAAAGTCATGCACATCCCACCAAAGCCATTCAGAGCCAGGGCAATGAAGATGAGCACAGAGAGAGCTGGAAGGAAGCAGAAGGCTGGTAAGAGGGGAACCACACCTGAGCCTCAGGGAGGCCGGGGCCCGACCCACTGCTGCCGAGGAGCTTGCTCTGAGCAAATGCTGCTAGTGATGACAAGTCATCAGGCATTAGTGCCGGACACCTGGAGAGCTGGCCCAGCCTTGGCCTCATCCTCCTTTGGCCTATTTTATGGAGTTTGGGCTCTTGCAAAAGGTGTATCCCCATCCCCCTTTCTTCACTAACCTTACCCACAAGTGGTGGTGTAGTCGCTAAGTCATGTCTGACTCTTGCAACCCCATGGACTGTAGCCTGCCAGGCTCCTCTGTCCATGGGATTTCCCAGGCAAGAATACTGGAGTGGGTTGCCATTTCCTTCTCCAGGGGATCTTCCCGACCCAGAAATCAAACCCAGGTTTCCTGCATTGCAGGCAGATTCTTTACCAACTGAGCTACGAGGGAAGCCCTTTACTCACAAGGGAGACGTCTAAAAAAGCTGTTCGCTGAAACCAAAAATACAGGTACCTCCAAATCAGGAGAGGAGCCTAGATAAGAGTCTAGTGAAACATGGGACTCCCCCTGTGGTTAAAACTCTGCACTTCCAATGCAGGAGGCACAAGTTCAATCCCTGGTTGGGGAAATACGATCCTACATGTTGTGCAGTGCAGCCAAAAAATCCTCAAGATTTTGGTGAAAGTCAAGCCCTATTTTAGTGTTGGTTCCAAAAGTCCTTGCAGCATCAGCTCCACCTGAGCAGAGTTAGGGACAAGGTGGTTTCTGAGCCATCTTAAAGTGCAGGCCTGGGCTGCTCTGAGCGGTTCAGCTCACGACCTCTGCACACACTCCTGCAGCTGGCCTGGTTCTCAAGTTGGCATCAGTGAGTCCGTCAGGGACTGGCCTGGCTCAGCAATGAGATGGGTGTTCCTCACCCTCTGGGAGCTTCTCTCAGACATTTGTCTGGGGCCATTTGCTTATCCAGCCACCATCTGAATTAAGTCACTGGGTAAAGGTCTAACAAGTGTCCCTCTAACTCGAGTAGTGAGCGCAGGCCTGGCCCAGCTTCCTAGAGCAGGTGGGCCTGCGAGCATGTCTGGGTGCTGTCTCCCCAGTCCCTGACAAAAGGGCAGAGGAAAAGCATACTCACAGTTTGGGTTACTTGCTCCATATGCAATCAGCAAGCAGGAGACAGCAAAGCAGGCACTAAAAAGAAAGAGAAATAGTACATTATTGGTTATTATCATTATTGTTAATACTGTTTATATGGAGGTATTTGCTACATGTCAAGACGCTTTCAGAAAATTTACACACATTCTTTTGCTCAACAGTTCTAAGGAGCGTAATTGGCTCTATTTTACTGATGAGAAAAATAAAACTCAAAATAACAAAAATAAAACAACAAGGTCCCACTGTATAGCACAAGGGATTATATTCAATATACCAGGACAAACCATAATGGAAAACAATACAAAAAAGAATGTACACATACAAATGTGTAACTGAATCACTTTGCTGTATAGTAGAAATTAGTAAACATTGTAAATCAACTACATTTCAATAAGATAAGTTAAAAAAAAACAACACACAAACACAGATATTCAAATACCTAAAAATAAATAAAATTTTAAAAACCCAACATAGAAACAAAAATGAAATTCTCCAAGGTGTCCTAGCTAGCAGGTGGCTAAGCTGGAATTCAAGCCCCAAAGCCAGACCTGGTAAACACCCCACTGCACTGCCCGCTCCATTCCCCAGACTGGACAGAGCCAAGTCTGTGAAGCGAGAAAGGACACAACCCATCCCCAGGCTCCTGTGTCTGCTCAGTCAGGGGACAGAAAGAACCCCACGGGGCAAGGGGTGATGACTAGAAGCTTTCAAACCCCGTCTACGTGGCTCTGAGCTGGGGACCAAGCCTTTGTAAGCTCCAAAGAATGAATGACACTGATCCCCCACCGATTCCCTTCAGGGCCACGGGACTTGCTCATGGCCAGCCACTGCCCTGCACAATGCTCATTCCCATTGGGACTGGCTTGGGGAGGACCCTGGCCAGACAGGGCCAGCTGCCTGGCAGACTGACCCTGAGACTGGCAGACTGGAGTTTTATAGCCTAGGAACACACCCTAGGAGGTGCATTAGATGACCCACTAAGGTGCCTGGGGTAGGGAAATACTACTTACAATTTTAGAAATTTTATAATTTTCCATTTTGTAATTTAAAATCTCAGCCACTTTATCTCTTTTGTATATGTATCACAAGGCAGAAAAAACACTATATGAGATGATAGATGTTCCCTAAGCTCCCTGTGGGATTCATTTCATGATGTATGTAAATATGATCATTATGCTGTACCTCAGTCTCATACAGGGCTGTATATCAATTAATATCTCAATAAAACTGGAAGAAAAAAATTAAGCACATTAAACAGTAAGAATGACATACGTATATGCCTGTGGGCTTAGTTGCTCAGTTATGTCCAACTCTTTGCGACCCCAGGGACTGTAGCCCGCCAGGCTCCTCCGCCCATGGGATTCTCCAGGCAAGAATACTGGAGTGGGTTGCATTTCCTTCTCCAAGGGATCTTCTTGACCCCTGGATCGAAGCCTGGTCTCTCATACTGCAGGTGGATTCTTTACCATCTAAGCCACCAGGGAAGCCCAACAGATGTGTATATGATTGATGATTCCATGTGTTTATATTAGAGGTATATGTTCACAATCTTTTTATCTCACAGAGGTGGAAGATGAAAAAGACCGGAAATCGTATGGCAAGCAGGTCCTCCCAGGCAGGCCTGAGTCCTGTGACTTTTCTATGCAGATTGGAATAACACAAGGATCACAGCAGCCACTGATGGGACAGGAGCCCCATCCTAGGTGGGCATTCAGGGGGCACCACAGTACACCCCACCGCAGGATACCAGAATCCCCTACAGTGGGGAATCTTGGCCCAGGGGCCCCCTGCCCACTCCGCCCACCTGCCTCCCCCCCCAGAACTGACCTGCCCAGCAGCCTGAGCTTCCTTGGACCGTACTTGTCCATGACGATGCCCAGGGGCAGAGTGATGGCACTGAGCAGGAAGGAGCCCACGGTGAAGGCCAAGTTTAGCATCTCATCCTGGGCCTTGCAGCTGAGCCAGCCATTCATCCGGCTCACCTCCTCAGGCTCCGGTTCTGCCGTGGCCCCCATTGTGACGTTGGTGACATTCTCTGTGTGTAGAGGGAGGGGAACCTGATCACAGGGTCATGGCAGGGAACTCCAAAGACCAGAGGGGCAGGTGCCCACCCAGAGTCAGCCCATTGAGGCGGCCAGGGCTAGCTCTGGGCCCCTTCAGAGCTCTGAATACCCCCAGCAGGCTGGGATGTCCACATGGCCAAAACTCCCTGGAGTAATAATACAGAGATTCTTAACTTTTTTGGGGGGGGGAGGGGGGAGTCACCTTCCCTTTGAAGAATCCAATAGAGAAAGTGCCTCTATTGCTCCTTAGAAAAGTCTTGCCCACAGTCTCGGGGCCTTCTTGTGTCCTTTGCAGCACCCACAAGCCCCAGGTTGGGATTCCATTTATTTGGCTGCACCAGGTCTTAGTTGGGGCATGTGGGATCTATTTCCCTGATCAAGGATCAAACCTGGGCCCCCTGCATTGAGAGCTCAGACTCTTAGCCGCTAGACCACCAGGGAAGTCCCAGGATTCCAACTCTAGAGTAAGCGACACCTAGAATAGCTCGCTTTGGGACCCAGCCTGGACTGTGTGTTCCCCAAGCTGGCTAGAACTTCTCTGCAGCTCTGTCCATGGAAGCAGTCTGTGGCCAGCATACAGGAGGGCGACCCTAGACCACTTGGGAAGGACAAGCTGCTGGTCTCAGCTGCTGTGAGTCAATCGAGGACAAGGCTTCCTTTAATGCCTAATACATGAGATTTCTCAAAGACACATCCCCTGTGCTAAATTCTCTCTCATGTTCTCACAGCATCAACTGCTACATATCCTGAGTCACGGAACACCCTTGGGAAAGGTTTTTTGTTTAATAAAAGAGTGCCAAATAACTTGCTTTCACTTGTCAAAGGGCACCTATCGTCTTTTTCTCACTGGGGTCACGATGTCACTGTCTCCGGTGGCCACACCTATGCCATAATCCTAGTCCTTAATGATCCTCTCCAAAGTCCACCCAGCCCCAAGACAGCAAAAAAGAGGGAAGGGAAAAGTGCTGTGGCAGCGAGGGGCGGGAGGGTGGAGGACGGGCTGGCACACAGCGGGGAATGTACGCCGTTCCTCCTCTCGGGACTGCTAGTTAAGAGATGCTGACTAATCCTGCAGCGAGAGGAGCAGCCTCTGATTAGACGCGAGGAGGTCACGCTGGGAGACTCAAGGAAATACCTCTCAGCAGATAAGTGCTGTCTCCTACATGCAGCCCTCTGGCGCCAGGGCCGTAAAGCTGAGGTAGGCAAGGCCTGCCTGGGCCTCTCTTGGGGGGGGGGGGGGCGGTGAGCCAAGGTCACGGAAGAAGATGCATGTTGGGTGAATCATGTTCTGTGCCAACCTCTGACCAACAGGTCCTGGTGGGGGATACACTGAGGGTGGGGGTGCTGGGATCTGGGCTCTAGGTTCCAATTCTTGTTTCTCTACTTGCTATTTTATCACCCTGGAGAAGTGACTTCATCTCTCTCTACCTCAGTTTCTTTATCTGTAAAATGGGCATAAGGTAATAAAAATATCTACGTCTCTAGAATTTGGGGTAACATAAAAGAGAAAACCCAGATATTTTAGCACTCACAAAAGCATAGGAAGTGTTCATAACCAACAGCTAAAAGTTATTACTATTATTAGGAGCTTACTACGTGGTGCCAGTGGTAAAGAACCCACCTGCCAATGCAGGAGGCATAAAAGACACGGGTTCAATCCCTGGATTGGGAAGATCCCCTGGAGGAGGGCATGGTAACCTGCTCCAGTGTTCTTGCCTGGAGAATTCCATGGACAGAGGAGCCTGGCGGGCTACAGTCCATGGGGTCGCAGAGTCAGACACGACTGAAGTGACTTAGTATGCACGCGTTATTATTATTGTTACTACTACTATTCTGATGGGAGACTTGGAACGGGGATAATAATGCAACTGGTGGGGAGCAGAGCCGGATGCTGTAACTGGAAGCAGAATTCTGTAACTGATCATTCATCCACAGCATGGATTCATGTCTGGCCTCCCACTGGGCTAGGACAGGGACTGTGTTCCAGTCACCGACGTCCCCAGCACCTCCCCTTGGTGCACCGTCGCTGTTTACTGAATGAATGAAAACAGTGGCGTCAGATCACCTTGACCAAAAGGATCCAGAAAGAAGAAATGAAACAGGATGCATGGCACCAACTTGAAGCCAGAGGGCATTGAAGGAGATCACAGCCACAGTGTCACCCCCTGAAGCCACAGAGACAAAACCTAACAAGTCAGATTTCCAGCCCCTCATCCCCGCCACCTTCTCTCAGCTTCCCAGAAGATGTCTGCACCACACTGGCAGCCAAAACACATGACAAACAGGGACATCTGAGCCCCGGAGGTTCCAGCTCAGAACTGTCACACACACTGCCTTGGCCAGCAGGCCGGAGCTGCTTGTCCACGGTGGGGCCCACTTCTGGAAGACCAGAGCTGCTTCACAGGTCGTCGCTGGTTTCGGGTGTCAGCTCCGCTAGCAGCAACAGGGGCTGAATGTGAAGCGGCAGGGACCAGGCAAAGCAACAGTCACCTCCGGGCTGGTGTGCAGGTGTGCGCAAACCAGTACAGGCGCAACAGAGCGGGTGGAGATGGGAGGGGACAGCTGCGGGTCCCGGATCGCTGGCTTGGGAGACCTAACCGTGGCCATGTAGGGCCTGGAGCCCATCAGAGAACACAAAATCACTTAGGGCTGGCAGTGCCGTGGGCTCAGCTGTTCCAAGCAGGGAGCTGTGACCGAATGGGGAGGCACTGTCTCTGATCAGAGGCACCAGGGCACCCTGCTCCTGTCTTCCCCAGAGCTGGACCTAAAAGCACGGCTATACTTCCCAAGAGAGGGAAGACAAAATCCCAAGGCAACATGTATACTCAAGGCAGACACCCTGGTTCGCTCTTAGTTGAAGATGGGGACAAAAAAACCATCTTGAATTGTTTAGATATCTGGTCACCTTGTAACTAGACAGGAGGGGCTCCAGGAGAGAGAAGTCAGAGTGGAGAGAAGGGAATCTTCCCTCCCATCTTTCATCCTAGGGCCGCTGCAACAGAGCAGGACCCTTACACGTTGGGCCACCAGCCTTCTCTTAAATCCCTGCCAATGGGGCCACCTGGCCGTCTGCCCTCCGAGCTCCGGGCAGTGATGTCCAGAGACAGATGAGCCGGGGGGTGGGGAGGCCTGAGCGGCCTCTCACCGGCCCAGGGAGCAACGTGAGAGTGCCCCATGCCCCAGACTGAACGAAACCTTCCGTGAGCCCAAAGCTTTGTTGGCAGTAAACAGCCCACAAGCATAATCACAGATCCAGCAGATGCCCAAACACAGTCACACCCAGGCTGCTCCTCTCATTCTGCTCCCACCTGGGCCACTGTGGGCCAGAGAGACACAAAACAGATAAGCACCCAGGAAGTGCCGAGCCCCTGGGGTGCCCCTCTGCTCCCAGCCTAGAGCTCAGCCCTCCCCCAGCCCAGCCTGCTCTGGGCCTCACCTGCACCTGTTTATCACAGATGCAGCCAGAGCGGCCCAGCCCAACGCGGGAAGGTGAACCAAGAACAAACAGGCAAGGAACTGGTGTGTCCGGAGTGTGCAGGGAACGGGCGTGAGGCTGCTTAGGAGGAGACCCGGGGCAGGGAGCAGGGAACAATGCCTGCTCTGTTCGGCCCCACTCATAGAACCCGGCACTCAAAACCCTTAGCAAGAGAGCAGGGGAGAAAAGAAGGTGCTGTGACCCCACTCAGGCACCCCTAACCGCCCTGGATCAAGGAGGGGGCTCCCCCTACCCTAGGGCAACAAACCAGAACAGCTGACCAGACGAGGCTTCTTGAGGAGCAAGGGGCTTCAGGCTGGAGGCCCCCCTAAACTTGAGCAGCCCCCTGCCCCACCTGCCCAATACTGGCCCCTGGACTTCCCTGCTGATGATCAGTGCCCCAGGATCTCCTGTCTCTCTCAAATCCTTAGTCTATCCGGCAACAGGAAGCAGCATCTCTGTCTGGCAGGGGGTATGTAGGCGAGAGGTCAGCCTCACACACAGTCAGCCCAAGACAGGACACAGACAATCAGAGGACCCCGCACTGGCCAGGCCAGGGCCTGGCCCCCTAGTTGCGGTCACAGAGGGCCGGTGTGCGCTGGCCACTGTGTTCCACGCTAGTGGTTCCTGTGTCACTGAGAACCTCCCCCTCAACTCACTAGTTCACATCTGGATATCTGGAGTATCCAAACAGGTAAGTCACTTCCCCGAGGTCTCACAGGCAGTACACGGGGAAGCTGGACTTGAATCCAGACAGCTGGACCTCAAGGCTCCTCCTGACCTTCAAGCTGTACTGATGCTGTACCACCTGGGTCAGAGGCAGTTGAGAGAGAAAATGCTTAGAGAATAAAAGGCTGGCAGTGTCAGGGACCACGCCAGGTGGCCCTTCATGTCACCTAGAGAGAACGGGAACTGCCCACGAGATGCTTCCACAAAGTCCCCGAAAGCCAACCAAGCTGGACAGAACCTTCATGGGACGCCAAGAAGGCAGGTGGGGCAGGCGGCTGTGGAGGAGAATTAGGTCACGGGAAGGAGGAAGGCGGTTGGTGCGGCGGGCCAAGGGCATCGGCTCCTCTGTGACACATCCTGAAGCTGGAGGCCCCTGCCTGCAGGCCTCCCGCCCCAAGTATAGAATTAAAAAAAAAAAATCCAAAATAAATTGGGGTTACAGGGAGGGGGTAGTGAAAACAGGCCTATTCACAGCAATACAAGTGAAAGGACGGGTTTGCAAAAGCTACCACCAGTGACGTCTGAGACATACTGCCAGTGGGAAAGACAGAAAAAGGGAGGGCCGTGAAGTGGCAGGGACCGTCTCAAGTCCACTTCTTCAGCCTCAGCCCAGCCTGGTGGGGACCAGGCCTGGCCCTGCCCTCTCACCATCCCGGGGGCCAGCTTCCTGCTTTGTTTCAGTGAGGGGTACAGCCCCTGGTCACCGAAACAGAGTCACTGAGGAGGTCAAGAGCACAGAGCTGGGGGCTGCCTTGGGACCCATGGCCGGGCTGGACCAGAAACCATCTCCCATCTCCAGAGCCGCCCCCCGCCTCCCCATGATCCCACCAAGCGCCTGGCATGTGGCAAACCCTCAATAATTCCTAAGAAGCTAATAGGTGAATCTGACCGTCTCTTCTGCCTCGGGAGCTTATTCCTGCCTTGAAAAGGAGATCTAATCTCCCCAAGGCCCTGCAGGCTCCTTCCCATCTCTCCAGTCATCATCTGCCCTTCTGTCCTTTCCCTCCTCTCTTTCAGCACACAGCCTGCTCCAGGGGCTCACTGCCTCTGTCCTCTCCTGACTCACCCCTTCTGGCCCTCCACGCCTCTGCCTAAGCATCAGAGAGCCCCCCACCCAAGCTGAACCAGATCCCCATGGCTGCTCTCCGCCCCCCGGCACCCTGCTCTCTGTTGGGGTCTGACCACCACATGGGATCGCCTAGGTCTGTGTGTGGTGACTCTTTGATGCTGGCTGACTGCAGACCCCCTGAGGGCCTGGATTACTCTGCGCCCAGCACAGCATCTCAGAAAACGTTTCCTGAGGGTGTGGGTCAGATGAAAGAGATTAAACATCCACAGGGAGCACCAGCCCCCTAAACTGAGAGAAAAATGAAGAAACAGGTTGGGTGAGGGGTGGGGCTGGTGACAGCGGCCATCCAGAGGCCAAAAGGACGCAGGTCTGGGAAAGCTGGGGCTGGGAACCCAGCTGGTCTCCTGCCCACACCAGGGGGACTGGGAAGGCAAAGCCAAGTGCCAGCCCAGGTCCCCAGCCCCTGTCATCCACCCTGACCGTCGGGTGGACAGGGATTAAAGAGCTGAGGGGAAACGGAAAACCCAGCTCTTTGTTTCTTTGTCCCACCTCGCCACGCTGGAACCCGACACTGTGTCTGTGACCGGATCCTGGCTGGAGTCCCGAGCAAGAGTTCTGAGGACCTTTCAACAGGTTCAGGCAAATTTTCTTTCAGGAACAAACCAAAGCATCGGTCCTAAAAGCCACAAAACGCTGACAAATTTGCATCTCAATCAGCTGTAGACTGGTCAGCTTTTCACAAGCCTCATTCAATAAATGTAATAAACGGCCAAACTACTTCTCTGCAATTCACTGTCCCCCAACTTTGACAATATTAGGCCTAAGTAGAAATCTTGACCCTCAAATCCTCCAGGTACTCCCAGCCAGGCAAGACACGGGGATGCCAGGCCCCGCAAGGCAACAGGCTGCTCAGACTTCCAAGAAACAAGGAGGCCAGAAGAGATAAGCCCTGTGGGATCAGCAGGCCTGCCTGCCATGGATGCTGGGTCAGCGGGTTTGCCAGATAGTCAGAAAAACCAAAATCAGAGGCAGGAACAAAAGGCACAGGATAAGAAGTTGATGTTCAACCCACAATCCTGACCCTTCACCTTCACTTTGGTTTGCAGGAGAGACCAGGCAAGCCTCGAAAGGGCTTAAACACCAACTCAGCACTGTTGTGGGCACAACTGCTGGGACTCCTCCCACTTCAATGAAGAAGGCAGCCAAGGCTGGGGCAGGAATGAAGTGACCAGCCCCGGCGCTGCCAAGACCATAAAATAAATTAAATCAGTGGACAACGTGGGGGGGGGGGAACACCCTAGAATCTGACCTTCTGACACCACAGAAGGACAAAAAAAAAAAATGACCACCACAGTCCTTCAGTCTGGATGAGATGCTAAAAGCTTCATCTGGAGATGATGGTTTTTTTCTGTTCTTTAACCCCTCTATGGAGCCAGAAGGAAGCTGTCAGAGGCAAGTAAGAAGGGTCATGATCCACAAGAGAAGAGAGGAGGTGCCAAATGCTCCAACCTGTTCCCTTCCTGTCATTAATCTCCTAACATCTCTCGGGCAAAGCAGAAAGCTTGTTCAAGGAACAAGGTCTG
This sequence comes from Odocoileus virginianus, assembly GCF_023699985.2. Taxonomy (NCBI): domain Eukaryota; kingdom Metazoa; phylum Chordata; class Mammalia; order Artiodactyla; family Cervidae; genus Odocoileus; species Odocoileus virginianus. The sequence goes on from NC_069690.1 coordinate 21,514,830, forward strand.
AGTGACTCTCCCATCACCCAAGGTTTCTTGCTGATGTGGGGAAAGGTCTGCCAAGAACCCTTAGTCTATTAGGAAATATTTCTGAGTGGCTGAATGCTAAAGGTCATACATAATATACTCTCTGCCCTCTCTCAGGCAGTCTCAGCATCTCCTCCCTTTCTCCTGTCCTTAACCTCTTTCAGCTGAAGCTTCCCTAGTAACTGGAATGCTCAGCAACCTCCTGGGAAGATCAGAGTAGGAAAACAAGGATTCTACACCAGCTTACACGCAGCATGAGCCGGTCCAAAGCTTTCTCTTCCCTCAAAGTTAGCAGTCTTGGGAGGAAATAAATGGCAAGCTGGTGGTGTGATGCAGGAGGTCAGACTTGGGTTATCTCCATCCAAGGGAACTGGGGCGGGGGCTGGCTGTCAAAGGTCCCGGGGAGAGACTCTACTCACTTCAACCATTAGGAAGTGACAGAGGGCAGAACAAAACACTTATTATCGAGGTTGTTGAGGAAGGGGGATAGGAGGGGAGCGAGTGAGAGCCACTTGGGCCCACGCTTAGGCTGAGTCCCACTGACCTTCAGCAATCAGAATCCTCAAACAAGGTCACCGGGTGTGACCACAGGGGTGGGGGTGAGATTTCTTGTAGACAGGCATCCTCAGCTTTAATTCAGTTACACCAACATGTGGCAAAGGGAGAGGACAGCCCTAGTGCCATTTCCAGAAATACCCCCTTCCCCTCCCCCTCACAGGGGAAGAAGGCCACTGAGATGTTCTCACAGCTTGTGGGAGGAAATGTCCTTTGGAAAATTAGAAAGCAGCAAAAATAGACAAGAAATTGTATCCGACAAGCCCTTTAGAGACTCAAGGCCTGACTGAAAAACATCTAGATTCTAGATGAACCTTCCACGGGGTGGAGGCCAAGCCACTTCCTCTCTCTTGCTGCACCCCAGCCACTGAGTCAGGAGTTCCTCTTTCTTACAGTCAGAGAGCAACATGTTTACTGCAAGGCAAGTGATGTGCCAGGCACTGGGAGGAGAGGAGTCCAGTCATCTTCCCGGGTGGTGGAAAGAACACCCTGGACTTGGGGGTTCTGGATCTATGACAGTCTCCAGCTGTGAGGCCTCATGCAAGTCAGAAGATCTGCCTCTGTCTTCAGCCAAAAAACAGGGACGATGATCTGTACCCAGCAAAGCTGGAGCGGGGAGGAGGTTTAAACGGGCCTTCTGCTAACTAGGAGGAGCTGCGCAGTGAGGCGGTCTTGCTGGTTGAGTATACACCGCCCTCCGTCCCCTCCAAAAGCCCCCATTCCAGGAACGACCCCCCAGCCCGGGTATCCGTCTCACCTGGCTCAGTACACAGGTAGGAGTAAAAGCCCTCCGACTTGAGCATGATGAGCAGCGAGCCCCAGCCCAGGAGGACTGCCGAGAAGAGGAGGTTTTCCACCACGGCCGTGCAGGCCATCCACCAGCGGCGCCGATGGGCAGTGGCCAGGGTGGGCGCCATGGCGAGGAGAGACGCGGCGACCCGGCTCCGGCTCGGGCTCCTCTCTGCAGCCACCTGCGCGCAGACCTCGGTGTCAGTGCCCGGCCCTACCCAGCCGGGGCGGCCAACCCGGGCCGCTGCCGCAGCGCGCGCAGCTTGTCACCCCCTCTGCAGCGCGGGAGGCAAGCGCGCGCAGCAAGGAAGCCCCAGCCCTGCCTCGGCCCTGGGTCACCCTCTCGGCCGCTGGCTCATCCGCCAGCCCGCAGCTCAGGGAGAAGCCGCCGCGGCCAGGCAGGGAGACTTCTCTCTCTCGGCTCACTCGGAGGGAAACTGAGGCACAGAAACACGAAGGGACAAACGCGTGCTCAGGGACGTGGAACTAATGCAGGCTCCCAGCAGGACTGACGCAGCTTGGGAGCTGTCAGGAGAGGTAGCCGGAGGTTCAGATACCTGGGCTGGGGCATACCTTACGGCTGCCACTCCCCGGGACCCTCACCGGAGCCCGCCCGCCCGCGCTCACTGGAGACCCTTCCCCAGATCGGGCTCCCTTAACCACAAGATCAGCGCACGGAGCTCCGGAACGGCCCGCCCGCGGCCCGTTCATTGGCCTGACGGCACAGGAACTGCCACACCATTGGCCGCTGTCTAGGTCGCTAGGCGCTGCGGCCACGCGAGCCCCACACGGGAGAGGCGAAGCCGGTTCAAACCGGCGGCGCGAGCCTCCCGCGCGACCCCCGTCTGGGGCCGTTTCCTCGGCAATTAGCTCGTTTCTATGGAAGCGAACCCTGCTCCTCCATCCCTAGCTTGCTCCTAGACCTCTCCCCCGGCGGCTCCTCATCCATTCAGTCTCTCCTCCCTTACGCACACATCTTCTCCCTATGCCCTTACTCCTGCGCCTTCCTCTCCCCAGCACTCAAGCTCGGGACCCGGGTCCCCAGGATCCTTCTCACCCGGCTCCTACTGGTGTGTATCGGGCCCGGCCGGCGCCTTTTCTGCCCCCCCTTTTATTCCAGCCCTTTTATTCCGACCCCTAGAAGAAAACACTGCCGCACGCTGATTGGCTGAATCGGGGCTGGAAACAGGCGTTAACCAATCGGCAGCCACCCGCCCTCCCCGCGGCAAGCAGAAGCCGGTTCCGGCCGGACTGGGAGACAAACAAGAGAGCTGGGGGGGCCAGGGGCTGCGTGCGGCTGTGCGGTAGGTCTGCGCGTAAAACTGGAGTCACACTCAGAGCTCTGGGGAGCTCCAGGGGCATTCCCCCATCGCCTCTTACCCGGAAACCCTGTCCCTGAGTTGAGCTCTCTGCTCGCTTTTCCGGAGCTCTCGGACTTCCCCTAGCTGCACGCGGGTCTCCCTCCCGAAGCCCGCTTCGTAGCCCCCAGCTCTCACTGGGTGCTGAACACCACGCCCGATGCTCTGGCTCCGCGTGGGTCGTTCTGCCTCCCGCCACCTCCCCACGCGATGCTGCCATCCTGTCTTCCTTGGGCTTTGTGTCCTGAATCCTCGCTCTCCTGCCTCCAGTACCCCGTCCAAGCGCTGTCTGCTCATTCCGGATCCCCGGAGCTCTGTCCAGGCGTGGTGTGCTTCTTCCCTTCTTTCCTGATTCACGGCCCTCACTTCTGGGTGTCATCTGTCCGGTCCCTGGAAGTTTTCCCTCGGGGATCTCCACGTGGGAGTCTGGGGCTTGTCTGTCTCCTAGGGTGTCAGGTACCTCCTCCAGACTCTGACCCCCCAACCCATTCCCACTGCTGGCTGCCACCTCTACTCCCTTACGCCCTGTTCTCCTTCAGGTTAGGAGCCTCTCTGCAAGGTAACGAGGTGGGCAGAGCAAAACTACTAGCAGAGGTCAGGCCTCCGGGAAGACGCGTGGGATCGGGAGAGCTCTAGGCTCCTGGTCTGATGAGCGACCTGGACAAGCCCCCGAGGAATTGCCAGGGCAGGGGGATGGAGCCTGGGCTCAGGAGTTTTAGCTCCAGTTGGAGGTTCTCCCCCATCGAAGGCACCACCCGGCGGAGGGCCCTCTGTCTCCCCGGCGATTCAGCTTGGTCTCTGACACACTGTGGGAGCTGGTTTGTCACCCCAGGGCTGTGAGAACCCCAGCAGCCTAATGCTCCTAGACCCCGAGTCCAAGTGCGCCCCCTGCCGCCATCAACCCGCCGCTGGCAACCTTGCTCAGACCACGCCTGACACTGTGTGGTCTTAGAGGATCCTGGCTGGTTGCCTATCTGGTTGCCCCACCCTGAGAATCTCACCCACTCACTTGACAAACTTCAATCTTTCCCTCCCTCCCTCCTAGAGCCACCTGCTTGAGGGCTGTTTCAGGCAGTTGTTCCATACACATTTCTAAACTGTTTCAAACACACCTGTAAAGTAATTCACTTTCTCCCCCAACAAAAAACTACCTCCCAGATCATAGCATCACTGCCTACTGAAGTTAGATACCGTGAAACATCCTTTCAGAATTTGTTGGTCACCAGCTGTTATTGTCCCTCTCCATCCCACCCCGACCCCACCCATAGAATCTGTATCTCCTAAGTGTTTATCTAATTTGCCCATGTGTGTCCATAGGACTGCAGCTGCTGTTCATCGAGGTTCTAATCTCAGCCACTCAAATCCATCTCTCCACCCCCATTCCATCCCAGTGAGCTTTGAGAAATGCAAATCTAACCTTGGTAAATCTGACCTCTGCTAAAACACTTTGGAAACTCTTTACCACTGGCACTGCAGGATAAAGTTCAAATTCTCCAAGCTGACCCACACAGGCTCCTTCCCCCACGGTGGTTGACCTGCCTGCTCGTAGTTGCTCCAATCACATGGAATTGCCTGTAGTTCCTGCAGGTGCTGTTCTCTCACCTGTGACCCTCAAACATAGTCCCTCCTGGAACATCATGTCCTCCAGGAAGTCTTCCTTAACTACTCCCGGTGATTGTCTCCATTATCTTTCCGTTTTGTAATTATCTGTTCATCTGTTTGACTTCCATTTTTTCCATTGACTATTTGGGGGCATAAGCCATGCCTTATTCAGCTTGCTATAACCAGCTCTTGATACAGAAGTAAGTACAAAGTAGATGCTCAATATGAGTTTGTTGAATGAAAACATAAATAAATGAAGAGGTGAAAGTTGTCAGCTTCTAGGAGTAAAGGACTCAAAGCTAGGAGAAGGACGTAATGCCGATAATAATGACCCTTTTTTTTTTAAATTAGTTGGAGGCTAACCACTTCACAACATTGCAGTAGTCTCTGTCATATATTGACATGAATCAGCCATGGATATACATGTATTCCCCATCCCGATCCCCCCTCCCACCTCCCTCTCAACCCGATCCCTCTGGGTCTTCCCAGTGCACCAGGTCCGAGCACTTGTCTCATATCCAACCTGGGCTGGTGATCTGTTTCACTCTAGATAATATACATGTTTCGATGCTGAATAATGACCCTTTATTGAGGGTCAAAAATTTACTAGGTGCTTTACATACTGTGTCATTTAATCCCTACAATAACCCTGGAAGATAGCCCCATGCCCATTTTCCAGATGAAAAAACAAGCTTTAAGTAACATTTCCAAACAAGTGTGTCAGAACTGAGATTTGAATCCAGGTCTAATTTGAATGAAATTCTGGGTTTTTTCTGTTTGTTTGTTTTCTGTGTTTTTTGTTTTGTTTTGTTTTGGCTGTGCCTTGTGGCTTTAAAGATTTTAGTCCCCCTGTCAGGGATTGAACCTGGGCCAGGGCAGTTGTAAGCACCAAGTCCCATCCACTGGACCACCAGGGAATTCCCTGGGTTTGGGTTTTTTTTTTTTCCAGTCTTTTTGTCAGGAGTGTTAAAGACCCCACATCAACACTGCTGGCAAATCGTAAACAAATTATTATACCTAAAATAAGTTACAAGGATATGTTACTCAACACCGGGAATATAGCCAATATTTTATAATTATAATTTAAAAATTGTGAGTCACTATAGTGTACACGTGTAACATAAAACATTGTACATCAACTATACTTCAATTAAAAAATCATAAATAAAACCACTGGAAAAAAAAACCACTGAAGTACTAAAAAAAAACTGTAAAAGATTATTTTACTGATTTTAAGGTAAAAAGGCTTTTCCGTCTTTCCCATTACACATGACATTAAACCCAGAAGTGAAAAGGAAAAAGACTTGTCTAAATTTAAATTTTTAATTTCTGTAGGGAAAAGGAGAAAGAAACTATAAACAGCATTAAAAGACCAACCACAAACTGGGCAAAGAATTAATATTGTTGATATAAAGTCACTTATAAATCAATGAGAAAAAGATGAACATCTCAACTGAAAATTGGGGAAAGAATATAACCAAATCATCTATAGGAAAAAATACTAATAACTGATAGAGATATGAAAAGAAGTTTGGTCTTAGAATAATCATAGAGATTCACTCTAAAAAAGTTTTTCTAATGTGGGACATTTTTAAAGTCTTTATTGGAGAAGGAAATGGCAACTAACTCCAGTATCCTTGCCTAGAGAATCCCATGGACAGAGGAACCTGGTGGGCTACAATCCACAGGGTCGCAAAGAGTCAGGCATGACTTAGTGATTAAACAACAATTGAATCTGTTACAGTATTGCTTCTGTTTTGTGTTTTGGCCCCAAAGCATGTGGGATCTTAGCTCCCTGAGCAAGGATCAGACCCACACGCCCTGCCTTGGAAGGTGAAGTCTCAACAACTGGACCACCAGGCAAGTCCCAGAAATTCACATTTTAATGATACTATTTTTTTCATTTTTTTAGTGATTCCATTATATATATGTTTTTGTTTTGGGTTTTTTGGGGGGGGTTTTTTGAGTCACAGAGCAAAGCATGTGGGATCTTAGTTCCTTAACCAAGGATCAAACCCATGCCCCATGCAGTAGAAGCATGGAGCCCTAACCACTAGGCCACCAGGAAGCTCCATATATGTATATATGGAGTTACATATATTTCATTGTGGTTTATTAGTTATATCTTTCTCACTGTAGTTTATTACAAGATATTGAATATAGTTCCCTGTGCTGTATAGTAGGTCCTTGTTTATTACTTATGAATATTTCATATATGTTAATCCCATACTCCTAATCTATTCCTCCCTCCCTCTCCTTTGGTAACCATAATTTTGTTTTTTTATGTCTGTGAGTCTATTTCTGTTTAGTAGATAAGTTCATTTGTATCATTTTTTTAGATTCTGCATGTAAAGTGATCTCATGTATTTGTCTTTGACTTACTTAGTATGATAATCTCTAAGTCCATCCATGTTGCTGCAAATGGCAATACTTCTTTTTTTTTTTTCATTCTTTCTTATGTCTGAGTAATATTTCATTGTATGTGTAGACATATCTTTATCCATTCATCTGTTGATGGGTACTTATGTTACTTCTATGCCCTGGATATTGTAAATAGTGCTGCTATGAACATTGGCTGCATGAATGATAATGTTTTTTATAGCATTCATATCAAAATATCATTTTTTTGAGTTAAAAAACTCAACTTTCATCTGGGGAATTCCCTGATGTTTCAGTGGTTAGGACTTTGTGCTTTCACGGCTGAGGGCCGAGGTTCACTCTGGTTGGGGAACTAACCCACAAGCTGCATGGCATGGCCAAAAAAAAAAAAAAACCTTCAAAACTCTTTGTACTTTTCTGTACAAAGAGTTTGACTTTATAAGAAGCTTTAACATGTTATTGCTTTAGAGATTTTTTTTTGTGCTAAAATAGTAATTATACCACCTTTAACCTATCAGATTGGGTGTGGGGAAACAGATACCAATATAATTTATGAGAACACAAAGCCATTCAGCTCTTTTTGGGGGACCATTTGGAGTAAATACTCAAATGTTTAATATTCTTACCCCCTAACCCAGCAATTCCACTTCTAGGAATCTCTTCTACAGAAAAACTGGCATTAATGCAAAAAGAAATGTACACAGATTTGGCTACTGCATCATTTATTGGATCAAAATAATTAGAAACAACCCACATCCCCATAGGTAGGGGATGGCTTAAATAACCTGTGTTATTTCCCCATGGAAATCTCATTTTTAATAAAAAGAGGTAGTTTTATATTAACTAACATCAAAAGATAGCCAGGATATATTGTTAAGTAAAATAGCAAATTGAGAATGAGATGCTCTTTTGTTTTCATGTGCACAGAAAAATATCTGAAAGGCAGCATCTAAACTGTTCATGAGCTTCTCTACACACTGGGACTGAAGGGTTTGAGCTTTATTTCCTGTCTGGGTAATGCAAATATGTGAGGAAAGAATTCCAGACTAGACCAACAGGCATTCCATGAAAATTAAGTCTGGCCCCTCCCTCATCCCACAGAATCCCCTGGGGAGAAGGGAAATCTGATTTTACTCTAGACATGTCTATGTTAGTACCTTTTACTTATTTTTAAACTTTTATTTATTTTTGGCTATGCTAGATCTTCATTGCTGCACAGGCTTTTCTCTAGTGGTGCCGAGTAGGGGCTTCTCTCCAGTTGCCGTGCGCAGGCTTCTCATTGCGGTGGCATCTCTCGTTGTGGAGCACAGGCTCTAGGGCATGTGAGCTTCAGTAGTTGTGGCGCCCAGGCTTCGTAGCTCTGCAGCATGTGGCATCTTCCCAGATCAGTGACTGAACTCGTGTCTCCTGCCTTTGCAGGCAGATTCTTTACCACTGAGCCACCAAGGGAAGACCAGTACTTTTTAACAAACACCATTGCTTGTTATAATTTTAAAAATTCAACCTAGTGAGAAAAGTGAAAAAGAATGTCCACTGTAGGAAATTTGCAAATTATGTGTAAATTTAAGAAAATATCTGCCGCACTCTCATCTCCCGGAGAAAAATGCCATTTGATGCCTTCCTCTCAAATGTTTTTTACGCACATCCATCTTTTTTATTTCTTTAAAAAATATGTATTTATTCGGTTATGTCGGGTCTTAGTAGCAGCACGTGGAGTCCAGAGTGGGCAGGCTTCAGTAGCTGCTGCACTCGGCTCTCTAGTTGCGGTCCGTGGACTTAGTTGCCCTGCAGCATGTGGGATCTCATAGGTCTCTGACCAGGAATGGAACCCAAGTCCCCTGCATTGCAAGGTGGATTCTTAACCGCTGGACCACCAGGGAAGTCCCCCTCACATCTTTTTCTTTTTTTTTTTTTTTAAGTCTATAAAACAGTCACAAAATAAACACAAAATGGAAGAATTCTAAACATGTATTCTGAGGCCAAAAGGAATGAAATTTGTAAAAAGGAAACATGATTTACATGTAGCAGGATAGCATGAACAAGCTCCCATATTCTTACACAACCTGATTTATTTGGTTGGTTAGGAACCTTTCATAAGGAATATCTCTTTAATCTTTTATCATCAGTTAGGTTGTTTCCCATTTCAGAAAAATGTTTTGCAAATGAAGGAAAGAAGAGACTGGGGCTAAGCAGAGCCCAGGACAACAGAGAAAAAGTCCCTGCAGTCATCTCTTCCCCCTTCCTGACCCCATCCAGTGGGGTCTCTGCCCAGGCCTTCCAGACCCACTCCCAGAGCTCAGCTAGGACCCAGAGCCAACTGGCCTCCAGCACTGACATTTCCCGGTGAAAGCGAAAGGGGGCATGTCTTACTGGCCCTGGGATCTTTTCCCAGCACAAAACACAATCTGATGGGGGCAATCTGAGGCCCAAGCCCCATCCACAGTCTTACCACTCACAAAATTCAAGATCCTCAAGGTTCCGGTGGCCCAGAGATGGGTACAACATTTTCATACTGGGGCTCCTCCTGCCCTTCCTCATCAGCCACCTTCTGGGGATCCTGTACTAGGGGACCATCCTCAGGGGCCAGCTCCTGGCCACCCCCTGAGCTCTTGATGCCACCCCCCAGGCCCCTGGCCCCTTCCTCTGACCCAGTCCCTGCAGACTCCAAGGCCCCAGTCAGTTCCTCCTTCATGGCTGAGCTGGGGCTCTGATTGGCAGAGCCAGGGTCCAGCCTGGGGCTGCCCTTGTTCCGACTTAGGGCCCGACGTGGAGGTTTGGGGATGGCACTCTTGACCTTGGGTTCTGCCTGGCCTTTCTGGAAGCTACCAAAACGGCGGAGGACAGATCGGACGGGGCCCTCAGGTCCCCGGGGTGTCCCTGCCAACATGTAGATCGTGGTGACCGAGCCTGAGCTTTCCTGGACGCTGCCCTCGATGGCTTCCACACGCTCAGCCACTGTCCGGCCACCAAGTGGGAGCTGGCGGCGACCAACAGCTGAATCCCTGGGGCTGGCAGTACCAGGAGGGGCCCCATCTGTTTCCACTTGTGGGCCTGTGGACTCCTCAGTCTCCTGGCTTTCGGGACCTGGCTGGGTCCCCCGGGAGAGCCTCTTGGGCTTTCGGAGCGGGCTGGAGAGTTCTCCGGAACCTCGGCGACTCTGTGGTGCAAACTTGGTGCCTTCAGCAAAGGAGACTGATGGCCGCTTGGCCCTAGCGAGGCTGGAAGTGCGCGGGATGGCAAACGGCGTGGAGGCGTCCTCGGGGGGAGGGAAGGGACCTCCAGCCAGGCTGGCCTCTGAGGATTCCGCTGGGGCCACAGGGACCATCCCTGGCAGAGGAGACAGAAGTGCTTGACCGAAGCTGGGCTGGGCTCCCCAGTCCATCTTACCTAGCTCAGCATCTTTTGGGAGGCCCCCAAGATGGAGCAAGGGATAGGGTAAGGCTGCAGAGAGCCAGGGGAAAGGGCTATTCAGGCAGAGACTACCGCCAGTACCCTCCATTCTCACTGTTCTCCCCAACTTTGTGATAATGCCACACTCCAACCACGCTAACACTCTTTCAGCGCCACCTGGCCATGTCCTTACTTACTGCCCTTTGTGTACACCGTCCCCTCTTCCTGGAATGTCATTCCCATCTCTCCCTGTCCCTGGGCTAACCCCTACTGATTCTGCCAGATTCAACTCCAATACCACAAACACCTAGACATCATCTCTGACCCTGTCACCCCTGACATGCTGGATTACGAGCCCCTACTCGCATGTCCCCCGTGAAAGCACTTATCACTCTGTCCTACCACCCACTGTCTTGGAGACTATAAGCTTGGGGAGGACAGGCATCTCTCTTGTTCTTGACTGCATCCCACAACCAAGAACCTTGATGGGCACAGAGTGGGCGCCTGCTACACGTCTGCTAAAGGAATAAAGAAGGGGTGATGAGCAGGCTGACTCAGGGGGGTGGGGGAGCTGTTTGGGGGCTACCTTCTTGGGGTGGCACACAGTAGGCAGGACCCTCGTCCTCTTCTCCAGACTCAGAATCAGAAGAAAAGGAGTCATCTGAAGCCCAGCCGGCGGAGGGCGGCTCGATGAAGCTGTGGTTGAAGGGGATCTCCGGGTCGTGGTGCGAGACTGCGGGGGAGGGGCTCCAGGTCAAGTGCAGCGCCCAAGGGGACACCTCGTCCTGGCAACCCCTGACCCTCAGCACCCACTTACCTGTCACCCAGGGAAGCTTGTGGCTGCCTAGGGTACCACAGGGCAGTGCAGAGCCCAGGCTGGAGGTCAGGGCCCCCCAGACCTGCAGCTTCATCCTGGACACGGCGGTTCCATCTCTCACTGGCCTGAGGGCAAGGGCATGGGAGAATGGTCAGTGTGGGAGAGCCCTGACTGGAGCAGGAGGAAAGGGCCAGGACCATCTGATTCCACAGTTCATGGGACAAAGTGACCATGTCTACTTCAGTGACTCTCTGTGACTACAGAGTAAAATCCAAACAGATCTGGAGATACATATATATATACATATATAAAATATTGACTTCGAGATCCAAGCCTGACACAGAGGGCAGCGTGGCTCCAGAGTCACGAGGTGGGCAATCTGGCTCTGATTTAGCCTCTCTGGGCCTCAACTTCCTCATCTGTAAAATGGGGACAGCAACTCCTATCTATCAGAGCTTTTCTTCAGGACCCAGCATAGCACCAGCTACACAGAAGGCTGCCCCCAAATGCAGTGATGTGTGATTATCATCCTCACTGAGCCCCAGCTCACCAATCTTTCTGGAAGTGACACCACCTCCGGGAAGCCCACCCTTGTCCCCACCCCCAAGCTGGAAGCAACTGCTTCACTCATTGCCATTCCTCAGACAGACTGTTGCACACATCCTGGTTCTTGAGTGAGGGGCTTCTCCTTGTCCCCGAGATCTAGGTCCCCAGGGTAGGACCTCCTAGGTCTGCTGCTCTGACGATGCCCCCACAGACAAGAGGGACATGCTCAAGGGGTAGTGAGTGAACTAACAGCACACCAGATAAAACAGAGTCCAGAAAACTGGGCATGGGCTTCATGCAGGCCAGCGACTATCAGGGTCACCTTGGGTCTGTGTCCTCCTGGGAATTAAGAAGGCAACTCCCCTGCTCCCAAGTGCCTTGCTCAAAACCTCCATCCACACTGCTCTGAGCTTCCAAGGGGCCGAGAAGTATGAAGACGTTTCATAAAGGAACAAAGCTCTTGTGTGAAGGGTGTTCCCCGCAGCAGCCCCCAAGCCTCAATCCCTTCTCACCTCTCCTTTTCTCCGAAACCCACGCCCTCTGCTGAACCCTTGCACAGGCGTTCACGGCACTCTCCCTTCAGAGGCCTGGTCTCTTTGCCTCCCCGCCCAGAGCTGTCCTGCTGCTGCTTCTGCCAGCCTGGTGCCTGCTCCCCCACACCCTCCACCCCCAGAAGCATCTGAGGAGGGCAGGTGGCTGACCTGGTGTCTCCAGGCCTCGGCCATGGCCAGCTACTTCATTACCTCTGACTATGTGTGTGACAAGGCCAGCCTATCTCCATCCCAGAAAGGAAACCATAGATACCACCTTGCTTCCACCCATGGCCTGAGCTGTGGGGTCGGGAAGACAGGGACCCATGTTCACCTGTCCTTGGGGTCCAGCCGGGCAGCCCAGCAGCAGCAGGCACAGCAGGAGATGGCCAGGAGGAGCAGCAGCAGAGGTACGAGGATGCCCGCGATGAGGGCGGCGTCCTGACTATGAGATCCTAGGGAGGGCGGGCGACGGACACATATTCGGGGCCTTCTTGTCTCCCACACATCATGTCTCATCTTTAGCTCTACACTGCCTTCTCCCCGAATCTCCCACCTGTGGGGCCCTCCCCCTCTTCTGAGAGATGTAGACTCAGCTCAGCTTGGAGGCCCCCTCCTCCAGGCAGCCTCCCTACTGGTCTGTCCCTTCCTGATGGTCCCCAGCCTGTTCCACAAACTCTTGCCCCAATTCTCAGGCCTGATGGGACACCCCAGTATCCAGCCCTGTGTACCTGTCTCCTGGGTGCTAGCCTATTTTCTCAGGGGACCAGGGCTTTGTCATGTCTTCGGGGGGGCCCCAAAGCACCCATACAGATTTCAGGTAGAGCATCTCTGAAGTGGGCTTAGCCTTTCTAGCAAGTAAGGAAGCCGCAGAGCCTGTGTCAAGGGCCATTCTTTCATGACTTCCCTAGCATACCAGTGGTTTAGACTCCAAGCTTCCACTGCATGGGGCGCGGGTTCAATCCCTGGTCAGGGAACTAAGATCCCACATATCACGCAGTACAGCCAAGAAAAAAAAAAAGGCCATCCTTCCCCCAGCTACTTCACCCTGTACTCTGTTCCAGCTTACCCAGCTGGCAGGCCCCAGAGACAGGGTCGCAGTTTCCCTCTGGACATTCGCAGGGAACAGAGCAGTTGTTTCCATGGAAGCCATATGGACATGAAGTGTTGCAGCTTTGGGGGGACAGGAGAGATAAGTGGGAGGGTGGCTGAGAAGGCACGGAGGTGGGCAGGGGAAGGCAGATTTCTGGGCACTGCTCCCTACCCCCTGCCACAGACTTCCCCCAAAGGATGCCCAGCTAGACTCCTCTGACCTCTGAGCCACATTCTAAGCGCCCCACCCCTGGCAGTGTTTACAAGAACCCCTTAGCCCCCAAGCCCATCTTCCAGAGAGACCATCCACAAACTGCCCCCTGGCTCCCAGGCCCCCGGGGTGAAAGCCTCAGGCAGGGTCCACTTCTCAAGATCTTCATTCCTTGTCCACTTGGTGCTATCATTGAAATAAGCAAGATACCAGTGGAATCCAGAGACACTTCCTCAGCGTTTGGAGGTCTGAGCAAGGCCCGCCCCGCCCTAACTCTGGGCCTTGGTCCTCTCCTCTGTAAAATGAAACCTCTTCCAGTTAATACTCTCTTCTGTTCCACAGGTGGGAGAACCTGACATTGGCGACACTGACATTTCCAAGTGGCACAGTGGTAAAGAATCTGCCTGCCAAGGCAGGAGGTGCAGGAGACGCGGGTTCGATCCCTGGGTTGGGAAGATCCCTTGGAGACGGAAATGGCAACCTGCTCCAGTGTTCTTGCCTGGGAAATCCATGTTCTTGCCATGGACAGAGGGGTCTGGCAGGCTACATACAGTCCACTGGGTCGCAAAGAGTCAGACACTACTGAGCTGGTTCTACTTCTACCACTGAGCCCCCTTTGGGAGATGCAGACCCCACAACCAGAGGAATAACTTCCTAGTTATGAGGATGCTGGGTGGGCGGGGGAGAAGCCCAGGCGGGGAAGTTTAGGGAGAAGACTGCACAGAGGCCTGACCTAGGCACCTCTTCCTCCCCATCCTCACCTGGGCCCCCAGTAGCCGACGGTGCAGACACACTCCCCGGTCACAGCATCACAGGCTCCCTGGACACAGGTGGGGCAGGTAGAGCTGCAACCCTCCCCAAAGGTGCCAATCAGGCAGGGGTCTTCGCACCTGAGGTGAGGGGAGACTCAGAATGGAGAGCAAGGCAGGCCTGACCCCCACCCCTAGATGGGATCCACCCATCTTCCCCCCATACTTCTAGATTCAGAGAGCCCAGCATCTACTCATCCAGCAGTGAAGCTCAGGTGCAAACAGGGCCTTGAATCTGAGGTCAGACCCAATAGGTGACAGACTATAGATCCCTGGAGGGAGGTAAGAGTGGGAAGCCTGAGTAGTGGGAGGGCCTGCCCAGGGCCCCATCATCACCCATTTCTCCTGCCTTAGTTTTCACCCAGAGGTGGGCCCCACTGGGTTGTGTGACTATATACTTGGGAGAGGGAGCAGCTCTCCGAGAGGGAGCAGCTGGGGCAAGCATCTAGAAGGAAGGGATACCCCACCCTGAGCAGGCTGGCCCCTCACCTGGGCCCCCGCCAGCCAGGCTCACAGCGCTGACAGTGCCCGGTGTCTGGCTGACAGGCCTCCCCAAGCCGGCAGCGGGGGCACTGCTGCCTGCAGTTCTCGCCAAAGGTGCCAGGAGGGCAGGGCTGGTGGCACTGGGTCCCGTTCCAGCCCGGCTCGCAGGCCTCGCAGTTGCCTGTGTCTGCAGAACATGGCTTATTCTGCTTGCAGTGGCCACAGCTGGGAAGAGAAGGAGTCCAGGGAGCCCTGAGAGGCGGACGGATGTCGCACCCACCCAGGCCTCCAGGGTCTAGAGCGCATGTTGGTTCCAGCAGGGCCATTCTGGCAGGTTTGAGCCTCAGTTTCCCCATGTTGTACAACAAAGAGGCTGGAGAGACTATCTCTGCGGCTCTAGTAGAATTCCAGCCCTTTCCTAACCACCCCCCCTGCATTCTTTTTTTTTTTTCCATTTATTTTTATTAGTTGGAGGCTAATTACTTTACAACATTGCAGTGGTTTTTGTCATACATTGAAATGAATTACATGTATTTACATGTAAATACATGGATTTACATGTATTCCCCACCACCACCACCACCCCCCCCCCCCCCCCCCCCCCCCCCCCACCCCCCCGCATTCTGAGCCCCACCCTTCCCTGGATCCCAGGGTCCCCAGGAGTTCCCAGCCCAGCCAGGGAAACCAAGTTACCACCCCTACCTCTGCCTCCCTTCTGCCCAGGGTTTCCTTCCTTCCCCTTTCCCCTTCCTCCCTTCCACCTTTGCCACCTCAGAGGTCTGGCATGAACAGGCCTCAGTAGTCTAGCTCCTATCCCATTTAATGCGTTATAAAAATGCATCAAGTGCGTGTTTTCACCACTAGCATTTTATCTTTAGATTTTTTCTGGTTTACTGAGTTATCATTGACATACAGCACTATTATGAATTCAAAGTGTGCAGCATAATGACCTCATATAGTGTGAAATGATTACCATGAAAAATCTAGTTAACACCCATCATCTCATATTGATACCAAAAAATACAAAGTTTTTTTTTTTTTTCCTTGTGACAGGAACTCTTAGGATCTACTCTTTTAACAACTTTTCCAGTAAAGCTTATCTTAATATCACCTTCATCCTTATTTGAACTTTCTCCCTCCAGAGACTTAATTATCTGGGATCACTCACTTGGATCAGACTCGTTAGTGGGAGAAGGGGAGTTCATAAAATCAATTTAACAGATCCTGACCAGAATTAAAAAAGAGAGAACAGAAAACATTTGGGTGTATATATATGCGTGTGTGTGTGTGTGTGTGTGTGTGTGTGTGTGTGTGTATGTGTGTGCTGTCAGCTTAACTTTTTACTTCAGTTAATATATAGCCCATCATATACATGTGTAATATATATGTATATCATATGTATTAATAAAGAAATAAATGGACCATAAAGAAAGCTGAGAGCCTAAGAATTGATGCTTCTGAATTGTGGTGTTGGAGAAGACTCTGGAGAGTCCCTCAATCCTAAAGGAAATCAGTCCTGAATATTCATTGGAAGGACTGAGGCTAAAGCTGAAGCTCCAAGACTTTGGCCACCTGATACAAAGAACTGACTCATTGGAAAAGACCCTGATTCTGGGGAAGATTGAAGGCAGGAGGAGAAGGGGATGGCAGAGGATGAGATGGCTGGATGGCATCACCGAGTCGATGGACATGAGTTTGAACAAGCTCTGAGAGTTGGTGATGGACAGGGAGGCCTGGCGTGCTGCAGTCCATGGGGTCGCAAAGAGTCGAACACGACTGAGTGACTGAATTGAACTGAATACATATATGATAGAATGTAAAACGTTTCTTAAAGTGGGTGGACCTGGTCAAAGTTTGAAAGCCCCTGAGAGGCAGAGAGACCCTGCAATAGCCTTTTTACCATGTGATTCCTTGTGTTTCTTTCGTCCTGTTTCTGCTGGCTTGCTAGGAGTATTTTGTTTAACAGTAACCAGATGAAAGTGGTGGGCGAGGCTGGACTCAGGGGCGTCGAGGGTCTCTTTGCCCCCTTTCACCCCACCCTTGTCTGTTTCTGCGCAACCTTCTCCCAGCGGCCCCCCTCCCTCCCCCGCTTTCCCTCTCATTCTCTCCTCCTCCTTCGCACGCCCTCCTCCCTCCCCTCTCACGCGCATCCCCCGTGGCCCCGGCTCACCTGTCACGGCACTGGAGCCCGTAACGGCCGGCGGGGCAGGACAGCTCGCAGCGCACGCCGCGGAAGCCGGGCGGGCAGGCGCACTGGCCGGAGGCGGCGCTGCAGCGGCCGCGCACGCACTCGCACGGCTGCCGGCACTCGGGGCCCCACCAGCCCAGCCGGCAGGCGCAGCGGCCCGACTCCTGCGCGCACGGCGAGCCGTGGCAGGCGCAGCGGAAGCTGCAGCGGCGGCCCCACCAGCCCGGCTCGCACAGGCAGGAGCCGGTGGCCTGATCGCACCGCGCCGCCGCGGGGTTGCACTGGCACGGGCGGCGGCACGCGGGCGACCACCAACCGGGCTCGCAGCGGCACGCGCCGGTCTCGGGGTTGCAG
Source organism: Odocoileus virginianus (assembly GCF_023699985.2). Lineage (NCBI taxonomy): Eukaryota > Metazoa > Chordata > Mammalia > Artiodactyla > Cervidae > Odocoileus > Odocoileus virginianus. The sequence continues at coordinate 21,531,951 of NC_069690.1, forward strand.
CGGCCGTGGGGACCGCAGGCGCACGGGAACTCGCAGCGGTCGCCCCAGCGGTCGGGTTGGCAGTGGCATACGCCGGTGGCCGGTTCGCACTGGCCATGCGGGTGGCAGGTGCAGACCTCCCTGCAGTCGGGGCCCCAGTACTGGCCCGGGCAGCCTGCGGCAGGGCGGAGTGGCGACGGAAGAGGGTCAGCGGGCTCGGGGTTGGGCACGGATGCTCGCCGCGCGCCCCCTTGTGTGCCAGGAGGGACCTTGGCACAAGGAAGTGTGTGTGCGGGGAGCGGGCCCACCCTCCAACAACCTAGACAGCTTGTCCCTGGGGCACAGCTCACTTCCTGCCCCCAGCTCTGAACCACAAGGCTCCTTAGCACTGGCCCAGCCTCCCACTTCCCCATTCCAGAACACACTTAAGAGTGGAAAAGGGCCTGTCCAGAGCCACACCGAAGTGGGTGGGCCTGCATTCGGGCCCCTCCTCCCTCTCCTTGGGTTCCCCCACACACACACCCCCAACTGTGTCTGTCCAGGCCTGGAGGCTGCCCTTGGGGTCTCGGAAGAAGCCACACCCCCCAGCGTCTCCTCTCAACCCCGACCCCTGGCGGCTGGCTGCCCTCTGGCTAAACTGCCCACCAACCACTTTGCCAAGTCCCTCTTTATGCCAGAGAAGGTGGACACTCCAGTCACCCTCCAGTCTGGCAGAAGGTGTATGAGACTAAGAGCGCATTCATTTTGCAGTTAACCGGGATCTCCAGCGTCTTTCAGGAAGTTGAAAGGGAAGATGAACAGCCCAGAACTGAACCCGTGGGAGGACTTTGAAGATGGGGTAGAAACCAGACGACTCAGGGCATCCCCGGGAGTGCGTCACTTCCTGTCTCCAGACCTCAGTTTCCTCAGCAAAGCTTGGAAGGACTCTGGCCCTGCTCTTGTAAGATTTCTTGGCTCCCTGCTTCGCCTCCCCTCTCCCCCAGTCCTGCCCGGTGCCTTCATCCTTCAGGAGACACTCAGGACTCACGGGAGTTGCACTGGGCTCCGAAGAATCCAGGTTTGCATCGACAGAGGCCTGGTTTCACACATACCTCGTCTTCCCGGCAGGCATCCAGCCCCTCGCAGATGGCTGAAAAACACCCCACCCAGGTTGGAAGGACAGGGGTGCGGCCAGGGGACACTCTGTCCCTCTCACTGGCTCCTGCTGCCCCTGCCTCCCTCAAGAGCTGTTTCCTCGGGGCCGGGGGGTTTGGGTCACAGGAGGGACCTTGGCACAAGGACTCAGGAGGGCAAATAGACCCCAGGGTGGGTAGGAAGGAAGAGTCACTGGGCTTTGTCCTCCTTTCTCCTCCAGTGGCGGGTGGGGTGGGGTAGATGGGACCATCCTGACTACTTACGGATGGTGCATTCTCGATCTTTCTGCCTCCAGCCTGGGCAGCACTGGAGCTCAGCAGAGGGGCTGTGGGGCAGAGAGGGGTCAGCCGGGGGGGGCAGCCTGGCCCTGCAGCTGGATCACTGTCGCTGGCCTCAGCCTCATCTGGTGGGCCTGACCAAGGGTCACAGCCCCATGTCTGTAAACCCTTTCCACTATGTCCCTGGCCATCCCACCGCCCTCCAGGCTGTCCCCGGACCCTTCCAGCTTTAGCCCCTCTTTCCTCATGTCCTCCTCCCCCCTCGTCAGATGCCCACAAGACCCACCTGCTGGCCTTGCAGACGTGCCGCCCCCCAGCGTCCAGCTCAGACCCCGGGGCCCCCAGAGCCCGGAGCAGCAGCAGAGGGAACAGCAGCCCCGGCCCCATGGCGGCCAGTGCAGCGGGAGGGCTTGGGTCAGTCTGGCCCCCACAGCTCCCAACCCTCTTCCTGCTTCCTCCCCAGGCTTTTCCTGAGGAAACCAGGCTAGAGGGGCGGGCTGCCACCAGGCACCTCCCTGAGATGGTGGGCAGGCGCTGAGGCGCACACACCAGAATAGTGAAAGGAAAGGGAAGGCCAATGGGCTCAGTGGAGGCTTCCGGGCAGGTCTGAATCCGGAGGGGGCAGGAAGGTGAGGCTCTAAGTCCCGGATCCCAGGACAGGCGAGTGGGTAAGTCACGGAAATCCATTAGGTCACATTCCCCAAGGAAAGTCGGAGACGGGAGAAGCCCCCCCCACCCCGCCGCTCCCCACCAACTAGTGACAACCAAGGGGGCTGTCCTGGCAGAGCTGGGCAGGGGCAGATCACTGACAGACAGACATGGAGCCATTTCTGGTATCATGGGCAGTTGTTTTATTCCAATAGCTCAGGCCATCTGTACAAACACCTGGGAGGGGGGCAGTCAGCTCTCCGTGTCACGGATGGGGAAACAAACTCAGAGAAGCAGCACTTTTATCTGGCCCCCGAGACTTGGCACAGAGGTATAGGAATGTCTCTGTTAAAAAACAGAGACATTACTTTGCCAACAAAGGTCCATCTAGTCAAAGCTATGGTTTTTCCAGTAGTCATATATGGATGTGAGAGTTGGACTATAAAGAACTGATGCTCTTTGGAGAAGGAAATGGCAACCCACTCCAGTATTCTTGCCTGGAAAAGTCCATGGACAGAGGAACCTGGCGGGCTGCAGTCCATGGGGTTACATGACTAAGCATATGTGCATGAGGGTGGAGGGAGATGGGTTGGTAGCAATAAAGTGGTAGAACTGAAAAAAAAAAAAAAAAAGAATTGATGCTTTTGAACTGTGGTGTTAGAGAAGACTCTTGAGAGTCCCTTGGACTGCAAGGAGATCCAACCAGTCCATCCAAAGGGAAATCAGTCCTGAATATTCATTGGAAGGACCAAGGCTGAAGCTGAAACTCCAATACTTTGGCCACCTGATGGGAAGAACTGACTTAGTGGAAAAGACCCTGATGCTGGGAAAGATTGAAGGCAGGAGGAGAAGAGGACGACAGAGGATGAAATGGTTGGATGGCATCACCGACTCCACGGACATGAGTTTGAGTAAACTCCCGGATGGACAGGGAGGCCTGGTGTGCTGTAGTCCAGGGGGTCGCAAAGAGTCAGACACCACTGAGCAGCTGAACTGAACTGATAGGAAGGAAAGTAGGCTGAGCTCCCATCAGACCCCGGCTCGGACCAGGATTAGAGAAGAGCCTGGGAAGGGCAGGGAAGGAGGAAGCCCAGTCCTCATTTGAGGTCACACATCCAACCACAGACAGATTGCAGAGTCAGGCCTCTGGGGCAGCTGAGACCCCAGACAAAGATGTTCACTGAGAGCACAGCAGGACCCGTCAGGAGTCGGGGGCTGTCGGGCTGCCCACTGGCTCCAGGAGGGGTGGCTGCGGGGTCTCCTCTCCTCCCTGTAGCTGGCTGGGAGCCACACTGCTGGTCTCAGTCCCGGGGGCCTCTGCTTCACCCCGATACCACTGGCCAAAGCTGGGGGGAGAGCCAAGAGGTGCTTTGAGCCTGGCCACCAGGGAGGTCAAGGACAGGGGCTGAGGGTGGCAGGGGGAGCTGTCAAAAGGGGCCCCAGAGCAAGAAAGGGCAGCATGAGGCAGGGGGCAGTAGGGGGCCCCAGAGGAGCAGGAGGGAACAGGGAACGGGCATGCTACTCGCTTGGGGCAGCAGGAGGGAAGGTGGGCCCCTCCACCCCCACCCCTGCCACATTCATCCTTCCTCTTCCCTCAACATACAAACTCCGTATTCTGGACTCAGGGGCTGGGGGTTCAGAATGGTCTCCCTTATCGCTGGAGAGCAGGAGCCATGAGCCATCCTCATCGTCACTGAGGCAGAGAAGAGAGAAGAGAGGAGAGGAGACATGAGGGTCCTTCATCAAGGCCCTGAGGGCCAAGCAGAGTCCGCTGTATTCAGTCTTCTGTGTAGCCCCGAGGAGCAGGAAGGGGAGGACAGAGCGACTTTGGGGCCCCCACAGCTGGAGTGAGGGAAACTGAATCACTTTGGTGTATGCCTGAAACTGTCACACAACACTGTTAATCCACTATACACCAACATGAAAAGTTAAGGAAAGCTGGAGAGAAGGAAAATCTGGGGAGACAGAGGACATCTTGAGGCATTTATTTTCTAGCCAGATACACAGCAGGCTGCGGACAGGACCCGCAGCTACAGCCTTACCTTTACCTGTCTGAGAACAAACAGATGCAGCCAAGACAAGAAATCAAAGAAAGTGAAAACCGACTGTGGAGAAGCAGAGTTAGGATGTGCAGTGAGCAGGGCAGGTGGGAGCACCTGTGATCCAGGGAGAAGGTGGTGGGCTCAGGACGGCAGGATTGGGGGGGGGGGGGGTGACCAGGCCAGTTTAGCAGGTTCCAGAGGTGGCTGAGCTAGGTGACAAGCACAGTCTGAGGCAGTGGGTTCAGAAGGTGACCAGGCTCGGTGGGAACAGAGGCCGGGGTCTTACCTGCTCTCGGCTTCTTCTGGAGTCCCTAACATTTTGGCCTTGATCTTCTTCCGCTGCTTCTTGACAGCTACCTTCATGGCTTCAAGCAGAAGCCCAGGGACCCGGTGGTCTGTGAGCAGCTCCCTACAGAGGAGGAGGAAGGGCAGAGACAAAGCAGTGGGGATGCTAAGAATAGGTCTCGACCCAAGTACTGTGCATGTTGTTGCCCCTTTTGGGAACACTCTGCCTTGCCGCCCTAAGCTTAGGTGTCACCTCTCCTCGGAGTACTTCCTTGACAGCCACTGCTGCTGACCCTCAGCACTGGCCCTCCCCTGTGTGGAAGAAGATCCGGGAGGGCAGGGACTATATGACTCACGTCCTCCAGTGCCCAGCACGGTGGGTGGCACATGACACTGTGGACATATCAACCACTCAAAGAATGAGGCGGGTGAACCGAGGCCAGGGAACAGGTGCACCTGGCGCCCCTGCCTCCGGGCCCTGCCCAGCGCCCTCACCGCTGGAAATAGGCCAGCTCCTCCTTCAGCAGGAACACGTTGGCTTTGAGCTCATTCCGCTCCTGAAGGATCTGCTGAACCTCCTCTCGACTGAAGCCGCACTGCCCTGCCTTGGTTGGGAGCCCTGGCGGCGGCGGGGCATCTGCCTGTGGAAGGACAGGCTTGGTCAGGGGGCGCCTCGGTTGGATAGGGACGCGAGAGGACTGGCAGGGAGCCTTGGGAGGCCAGGGCGCTACCATGGGTGCCAGGCCGGGGCTCTGGCTGAGAGTAGGGGCGGAGGCCAGCTGGGGGCGCACACTCGTAACCACCTTTCAGCTAGCCTGTTGGCCCTGCTACGTACAGCAAAACTTTCCCGAGTGCCCACCGAGAGCCGGACTGGTCCCTCATCGGGTACTCACCGGGTCCTCAGGGGTCCCCGGGGCTCTTGTGCCCGCGGCTGCCCCCTCGGACTCCCGCCTCTGCTTGCACCCGGGCCCTGCGGCCTGGCCCTGCACCGGCTCCGGAAGCGGCTCCACGGCCGCTTCGCGCCGCTGCTCTCGCTGGCTCTCGCGGTCCCGCGCGGCGCGCAGCTGGGTTTGTACCGCGGCCAACTTCTGCCGCAACTCCGCATTCACCAGCAGGAGGCGCTGCAGCTGCTCCTGCAACTGTGGGCGGAGCCAAGGGGCAGGTGGGCGGGGCGCCCGAGGGCCGGCAGGGCCCCGCATCCCGCACGTCGCCCCGCCCCGCCCTCACCGCCTCGGTCTCCTGGCTTCGCTGCAGCAGGTCGCGGTTGTACGCCCGGAGTTCGTCCCTCTGGCGGTCGGTCACCTCTTTGAGCTGCCGCAGCAGAGCGTGCTCCTCTGAGGAAGGGGCGTTCTCAACAGCGGGCCCGCAGGGGGAAGCCCTGAGCCGCCCTGACCACGGAGCCCCGCAGGCCGGCACTCACCCTGTGGTCTAGAGCGCAGCTCTCTGCGGAGGCGCTCGTTATCCTCTCGTAGCCTCCGCAGCTCGAGTTCTGCCTGCTGCGCGGATACCTGCAGCTGGGGATGCGACGCTGTGGTCAGCTCCCGCTGGCCCGGCAGGCGGCTGGGGAAGGGCGCCGTAACTCACCGAGTCTGGGGCGGGCCCCACGGCCGCCTTTTCCAGGAGCTCCAGCGCCTGCACCACCAGCGGCACGAGCCCGGCCGCCGCCTCCGGCCCGAAGCGGCGCGCCAGCTCCTGCAGCTCAGCGCCCAGGGCCCCCGCTAGGTGGTACACTAGCTCCGCGGCCGTCCCCGATCCCGCGGCCACCCGAGGCCCCCAGCCATGCGCCCCAGGCACCGCCCTTCTGGGCTCCATGTCCGCCGAAGGCGACCAGGGCTGCGACACCCTCCTCCTCCAACTGGGGCAGGAAAAAGCCAATCAGTCCCGGCCCAGGAAGCAGCTTAGGACAGTCGAGGGCGGGGTAGAAGCGACAAGGGAGGAGCGATTCAGGGAAAACGCTGGAAGAGACTCAGGGCTCTGGACCCTGTCCTGTTAAAGCCCCCAAGGTCACAGGAAGTAGGACATTCCGGCCAGGCGTCCAGGAGCTGAGGCCCAGGGCTATAAGTGGTCACTTTTGTCAAGCCCTCCCCAGTGTCCACACCAGGCTCCACCCCTGTGTCTAGAGTCATGGGGCCTGACTTGGCTGCCAGCTCTCCGCCAAGAGGTGAGTGGTAGGAGGGCTGTCACTGACCTCAGCCAGTGGCAGCCAAATGTCCAGCCACGTGCCTGTTTCCAGGACAGGCTGAGTGACACAAAGCTTAAGGGGCTAAGCTGGGCTCTACAGCTACCGAGAACAAGCCAGGAGCTTCTACACTCAAGAGAGGGACTGCTCCAAGAGATGCTGAAAAGCGGTGAGGGTTTACAAGTATCTGGGGGAAAACTGGCAAATGTGGTCACAGCAGCAGGGGTGTGAAAACCCAACTCCCCTCCAACTCACTGAGCTTAGAGGATATTTATGCCCACAGCTCCAAACGGGGGGAGGCCTCAGGGCTCAGTCCAGCAGCTTGCTGTGAACACGTCCAGCCTCTGCCATACCTACACCCAGAATCTGAGCTCACGGGAAAAGAAGCTTCAAAACCTCCTATTTATACAAAATTTATTATTATACTTTTTCACAATTACAAGTCACCACGAGGTCAACAACATCGCAAGCACAAAAGAGAGGAAAAAGGGGCTAAGCTGCTGAATGTCACCAGCTTGTCTGTGGGGTCACAGGCTCTAGCCCTGACCAGAGGCTGGAGCAGGAGGTGAAGAGACGACTACGCATAGAGGTCCTCTCGGTCCGCAGAGTAGACCTCGCCCTCCTGCAGGAGAGCGAAGTTAAGGAAGTGGGAGGGCCGGTGCACCTCGTGGTAGAACTCTTTGGGGTTTGCCAGCTGCAGCTCGTACTTCATGTTGGGATCATGCCGGACACCTTGGAGTAGAAGGAAGAGGCCAGCGTTGACAAGGTCCACCTGCCTCACCCAGCCTGGGTCCCTGGGCCATCTCTAAACCAGAATCTGGGCCCAAGTGCTAAGCGTGGTGGCCTAACCTTATCCCCACTTTCCTGTGCACCCCTGCCCCCACCACACACCCTGGCCCACATACCCATGAAGTTGTAGTTCCACGAGGACTGGGCAGGGACCATAAAGAAGCCAAGGAAGCGATCCGACAGTAGCATCTGGACCCTCTCGTAGTGCGAGGGTAGGTAGCCCTTGGGGTTGTTGCCCTTATCTGTGTTCTGGCGGCCCCATTCATAGCCACTGGGAGTCAGCTTGTAGGCTGTCAGGGTGCAGGACCCTGGTGTGAAGCTGGAAGAGGAATGAGGACGGAGTCAGAGCTCAGGCCACCATTCTGGGCCCTGGCCCGCAATGCCTCCCACCACCCTTCCTCCCAAGGGGGCTCAAGCCCACCTGCAGGTGATGATAATGGTCTTCTCGCCATCCCAAGATGGGTTGTCGGCCATGATCTTGGCATGGGTGGTGACATCCTGGGGTGACAGCTGGGGAGACTCGTTGGGCTGAGTGTGGATCCAACCTAACGGTTCCATCTCCTATAGGAAGAGCGAAGGAAAGCTATTTAGGGCCCTGGAATCCCACCCATGAGAGTAAAACCTCTGCCTTCCCTCCACCACCCCGAGAGCAGGAAGTCGCAGCCCTCCCACTTCCTCCACTAACCTTGAGGTACTCATGCTGGGGCAGCTGGCCAGGCAGGTGCACAGTCTGGTGAGTGCCCCACTGTGGCACCATCACGATGCAGCGGATCTCCTTCACCTGGGGGTTATCTGGTGGGCTCACCCCATACAGGTATCCTGCAATCTGGAGACAAGGGGGTCAGGAACCAAAGAGATTCTTAGTACCAGCTTTGTGCTTAATTCCCTTTGCCAGGACAAAGACAGAGTGCCTAAAAATGTGGCCAGAATCTCCTACATTAAAAAAGCCTGGGGGTACTTATTCAAAATGTTAAACACGGACTTCATCTCAGACTTAATCACATCAGAATCTTGAGTGGGGTCCAGGAATCAGCACTCCTCACACATTCCCCAGTTGAGTCTTTAAGTACAGTAACCATAAACAAATGAGCACAAGCACACAGCTCAGGCATTCAACAAGTTGTACACATCAGTAAACCCGCAGCACTGTTTCCACCACTGGGTTCTCCTTGAAACAACCTTGAAACTCTTTGCTCAACCTTTTAGTTATCTTTTATTTCTTCCTGTTTTTGTCTTTTGTGGTACTCTTTGTCACACACAAGTTAATCATTTTGATGATGCTTTTGTGCTGTGTATCTTAAGATTATTCCATCACTAAGACAATAAATATTTTCTTCTAATACTATACTAGAGTTTAGTATTTTATATCCAGGTTTTTATTCCATCTGGATTTTACTTCTGTAAGTGCTACAAAGTAGGGATCAAGTCTCCTTTTGCTGATTATTTCAATATCATAAAACACAATCCCACAGATGAAGTGGAATCCTCAAATGATACACCTGATTTATTGTATACACATGAATCTGTTTCTGACTATATGATACTTCATTCTGTATACACATGAATCTGAATCTGACTATATGATACTTCCTTCCAATAACTTCTAGGCCAATCACACATCATCCTCTGAATTGCCACAGCTTTATAATGCTTTTGTATCTGGTAGGGGCCAAAACCTTCCTCCCTGTTTTGGTTATCCTTATATATACTTTACTCATCCATGAATTTCAAAACATCACCTCCAATTCCAGGAAATCTCAGGTGAGTTTTAGGCTCATAAATGCTTAGCACACACTGTGGCCTAGTTGGACAAACATACTCACCTGGGCCCGAAGGTCAGATATGCAGATAAACTTCTTAAGCACGTTCTTGGGAAGGATATAGGTGTACCCAGTCTCCTTGATGTCATCAGATGAAACATAGATGTGATTGGTCCTTAGGTGCAGGTTGGCGGCAGAGATGGCCCTAAAAACAGGCAGGGAATGTTGGCATTTCTCAACTCAAGCACCTCATGCAGCACCGACAGGCCTTCCCATCCCCACCCCTCTGCCCTGTGCACTACCTGACCCTCCATTCAGTCTTAGAGGAGAAAGTCTGGGTCTCGTAGTTGCTGGTGGTGGAGGTGATGATTTCGTCACCATGCTTGTTGACAGTGCGAGTCTGGGTTGCAGTCAGCTGCGACTGTTCCTTGGTCTGCTTCTCAATCTCAGCGATCTGCTGCCGCTGCTGTGATGGTGCTGAGATCTCCATCCCCAGGATGATGTCCCGAATTTCTGACTGTGTCAGCGATGCCACATTCACACTGTGGGGACGGTGTGAGTCACACCACAATGATCCCTTCCCTTGGTCGCTTATACCCCTAACTGCAAGCTTGTTAACTGGGTGAGAAACGGAGCCCATACGTACCCTGACCCCAGACAATCCTAAGTGACACTTATACAGCAAGTGTGAAGTGGAAATACACTAATATGGATCAGATTTGTCACATCCCAGGCTGACCCTATGCCTGTACACCTTCTGATCATGCTCAAACCAGATTTAGCACCCACACCTCCCACTCTACCTCAACAAAAAGTGCCCTGAAACTGGAAAAACTTTCAAAAACGAAAATGCTGGAACAAGTTCTCAGAGTTGACACGTCAGTCACCCTTACCAATGTCTGGAAATCTATGGACATTTTTGGTTGCAAAAATGACAGGGAAAGAGAAAGAAGGAAAGTGTGGGTGTGTTTTATTAGCTGTGCTACTGTGGGGTCTGGGATGTAAGAACTCCGTGTGTGTGTGTGTGTGTTATGAGCTGTGGTACTGAGGGGTCTAGGATGTTAGAACTCTCTCTACTATGTGGGTGTGCATGTGTGCATAGGTGTGTGTGTCTGTGTGTGTGATAAGCTGTGGTACTGAGGGATATGGGATGTTAGAATCCCCTCTACTGCATGGGCTGTGTGTGTGTCTGTGTGATGAGCTGTGATACTGAGGGGTCTGGGATATTAGAACTCCCTGGACTGCATGGACAGTAAAGAAACACCCTGCTCAAAATAATAACAGTGCCTCTGCTAAGGAACAGTGCCCAAGAGTCAGCTTGAGCCCTGAGACATGGACACTTCCTACACCATCAGAAGACACAACCTACAGGCATCTCCATGACAGTTTCTTGAGAATCGTCTTGGCTTAAAACGTTTGGAAAAGCCCAGAAAGCATACGCCGAGCCGCCTGTCTACCCCTGCGGCTCCCCCGGCAGCCCCCACCACTCACTTGTTCTTCTTGCCGTAGTCAGCCAAGATGAGGTCCTTGAGCTGCACCTCCACCTTGATCCACTCCTCGTCGGTCAGAGTGGGCCAGATGTGGTGCGGCTCTGTGATCGTAGTCTTGTCTGGCTTCAGGATCACCTTTGCGCGGTCGTTGTTCACGTGCAGGGCGCGCAGAATCAGGATGAGGCGGGAGAAGGCCTGGGGAGAGGTATGGTGGCAAGGGAGGTCAGCTACTGGACATTCTTCCCTCTCCACCAGCCCATCCCTTTGGAGACTCACACCCTAAGGTGTCCCCCTCACTGCAGGCAGGGGCACTGACCCATCCACAGGTGGATGAGGTGAAAATAGCCCCCCAAGAGGCCTGTGGAGAAAGTTAAGGCACAGGACTTTCTTGTGACTCCATACCCACTCCTCTCAGAGTGGCGCTCCTAGCAAGGTGGTTTCATACCGTGTAAGATGAGATAGTCTTGAGCCAGTCATCATAGAGATTAAAGAGAACCATCTGCGGCTCAGTGGCTTTAAGGATGAGATCCCCAAACTTCTCCACCTTGAGGCAAGCCTGGAAGGGGAGCTGGAGCTCTGATCCTTTAATCACAATATTGGGGAAGTCCAGCAAGTGCACCTGAGACAAGATCAAGTCCAAGTTTAGAAACAGAGTCAGCAGGTCTCAGCCCTCTTTCCTTCTACCTCATTCACCACCTCACCTCCAGTGGATCCAGCATGCCTTTCCTAGTGACAATGATCTGCTTGGGCTGCTCCTCCACGGGCAGAGACCGGATCAGGGCAGCCACCTCCTCAGCTGTCTTCCATTTAGCCAACTAATAAACAAGAGAGGAGGACAGGGAAACTGAGTCTCCACCCTCCCAGGTCAGCTAGACCAGAACATCCCAGTCTTGAAACACTTACCCTATGTCTCTACTGCATGCTACTAACTGTTCGGTACTCAAGAGCTATAGAAAAATGTCCAATTGTCTTGCCCCAAAGGATGTTTCAACCTAGCTGGCCAGACAAAACTCACACAGGCCTAGTGTTTGATTATATAAACACTATGTCAGCAACAAAAGAAATTAAGGCTAAAGGTCACAAAAAGCTGCACAAAGAAAGAAGTCTTGAGGAATGAGTAAGACAGTGATTAACAGAGCTAAGAGAAGAGTTCATTCTAGCAAAGCCACAGAGGAGGAGATGTTCACCAGGGTTTGGGATACCAGGATCCTGGATTGACTGCCAGAGGGCACATGCTACAGGGGAAGAGAAACTGTGGTTGGACAAATGATAGCCTACCTACATATTAAGTATCTAGAAAACCAAAGAGTTAACTTAGAAGAAGTAAGGGGTTACCAAAGGCTTTGAGGTAGAGAAGAGATTTGGTGAAACCGACATTTTAAGAGTGTGTGTTCCCTTTAGAAAGATGATTTTCCATAGCCCTCTTCAAGGTAGGTTAGAGACCAATTATTCTTGGACTTCCTACAAGAAGAACACTTCTCAAGTTAAGTAATTCAGGGGGAAAAGTGTAAATGAGATAGCCTCAAACTTGCAAAAAGAGAAATAGGGAGATTCTCTCTCACACATCAATCCAATACCAAAGAATAAGAGGCAGCAAGGTTCTACAGCCTCTCTACCCTTTAACAGGCTCACCTGCCCCAAACGTTTCTGTCCAGCCCACACAGATGTGTGAATTATCTTGAGAAACAGCTGCCCTGTGCGTGGGTTGAAGATGAAGATGGCCCCATTGATGGGCTTGGTGGTCAAATTCCCTTCAAAGGTCTAAAGAATGGTTACATCAGTTAGCACAGTCTAGACACAATCAGCCTGCCTTCCTTCCGGTATGCATGCATTTGCCCAGTCACCCTCCCATAGGCATATACAAAGCCCCACACATCCACATGCGTCTAACTCTCACCTTATGGATAGTCACTCTGTAGACATTAGTGTCATCCACAAACCAAATAATCTGGTTGGAGAAGAGCTCACCGTAGTTCTGAGAGGACAGATAGGGCTCAGTGGGCTCAGATGAATAGAGCTGCAGCCCCTTACGGATCCGTTCACGTAGCACATACAAGGCAGGATTTGCCTTCATGATCTTGGCCATGGCCTGCTGTATGAGAGGCTTGCTGCCAGGGAACCAGTTTCCATAGGCACTGTGAAGGGGGAAGAGGCAAGAGAGATTAAGACCAGACTAGAAGTCCCAGGAACAAGGCAAAATGCAACTACAGAGGAAGAAAAGACTGTTCACCAGGCGGAGATGAGAGTGTCTGCTCATGTACACAGAGGCAAGGAAGAGTCAGTGACCCAGATGAGCAAACTGGCAAACCTCCACCTCACCTGGGCAAACCAAAAAGCACATGTATACTTTTGGGGTGGGGGGAGGGACAAATTAGGAAGCTGATAATAACATATATACCCTACTGTATATAAAACAGATAAATAATAAGGACCTACTGTATAGCACAGATAACTCTACTCCAGACTGTGTAATAACCTATATGGAATCTGAAAAAAACTGATATAGGCATATGTATAACTAAGGCACTTTGCTGTGCACCTGACATGAACACGACACTGTAAATCAACTACAATATAAAATAAAAATTAATGGGGTGGGAGAGAGGTTCAAGAGGGAGGAGCCATATGATACACCTATGACCAATTCATGTTGATGAATGCCAGAAACTAACACAATGTTGTAAAGCAATTACCCATCAACTAAAAATAATTTTTAAAAATTAAAACAAAGTATGGGGCTGATGAAAAACACATGTTTTTGAGCCTCAACTTACCTATGCAGGTTATATGCCAGGTCAATGGCAATGAGCACACCAGTGGGTGAAGGGTAGATACTCATGTTGTCTGTGGTGTAGTCCAAGAACTTGGCCCGGGCATAACGCTCAATGTCATGGGAATCATAGTCCCCCCAGCGCAACTGTATGTCAATCCAATACTTCTGAGTGGTGGTGCTATCCATCACATCCCTGAAAGTGGAGAGGGGTCAGGAGTCTAGGCTTCCAGGAAGACAATGGCACAACCAATATCCCCAGGACATCAAGAACTCTCAATTGCTCCATCTACATCTTAAAACCAACCCCTCTCCTATTCCAGATCAGCAAGATGCACCAGACAATCAGCAGACCTGGCTGAAGGTGTTGACAGAATCAGGGGGTAGCACTGGCTTCTAATTAGAAAAAAAGGCTGCCAGGGACAATTTCAAAAGTAGTGCTGCTAGAAAAACAGTAAAATGAAGGTTCCCAGATGCCCAGGGTTGGGTCAGAAGGCACTTACTTAGAATCAGCCAGCAATGAGGGCCGGGAGACATTCCACTTATAGGATGCAAACAGCAGGATATCTGCACAGGAAGAATTCATCTTATAGGACTTTCGGGGGTGGATTGTCTCCTTCTGAACTGTCTCAATTTCCAGTGCATCCAGTTCCTGATCAAATACCTGGAGGCGAAGGTGGAAAGGTTATGACTGATTATGGAAGCCTGCTTGGAATGGGGGCTGACAGAATTGAAGATAATGGGGCAGCTGGGACCACAACAGAAGTCTCATCCTTGGAGCTGAGGGTGGATTTCCACACCCAAAAGAGCGAGCAAACTGGGCTTTCTATGGCATCCTTTCTCCTCAATTCGGCCGCACCTGACACAAGTCCATAACGATGCTCTCGTGGATCTTCTGCCACAGGTGAGCTCGGAAGATCTGGATGAGAGAGATCTTCAGCGTGGGGATCTTGCCATGCATGAAGATCCCGGTCAGGTCCAGCTGCACCTGAAAGCCCACGTACACCTGACGCGAGAAAGAGAGGGAGAGACTGAGACTCTGGTTCTCAAGACGTAGCTGAGGAGGGAGAAACCCCTGCTTTTAGCTTCCCATTCCCATGTCTACCAATCACACTCACGTTGGCTCGGTTGATGGTTGGGGACCACCAGAGGGTGAATCTACGATTGGGAATCTGGTTCAATCCTGATCGCTGAGCATTGGTGAGCTTCTTCCACTTCATGGACTCCTCAAAACCACTGGCCTTCTCCCTGGGAAACAGAAGAGATCAGGTAAAGTGATGTCCTGCCATCTCCCAAGAGCACTGCTGACCTCCTGGGGTGGCTGTCTGGGAAACACCATAGTAGGAAACAAAGGCACACGAGGGATGAACTCAAGAGAGCTGTGACATGTGAGAGATCACTGGAGAGAGAACAGGGGTTTCCCTGGTGGTCCAGTGGTTAAGACTCCACACTTGCAATGCAGGGGGTGCAGGTCTGATCACTGATCAGAGAACTAAGGTCCTGCAAGCCCTGTGGCACTGCCAAAAAATAAATCAATGAATAAAAACCAACTAGCAACTATAAGGAGAGAACAGAATCCTCACCAGAAAAGCCCCTCCCAGGTAGGGAAGTAAGTGCCCTTGAAGAGGGTGTGTTCCAGAATGCCTTCCACACCACCCAGGGCCTGGATCATGTCAGTACGGTAGTTGTTCAGGTTCCAGAGCTTCCCATCATGCCGCTGGTGTGTCCACCAGAAAGGGTTCTGCTTCAAAACCTAGAAGGCAAGGCAGGTCCTGTCAAGCTTCCAGGAGCCCACTGCCCCAGGTTCCCAGAACAGCCACAGTCCCCTCCAGTACCTGGTACTGTTTAAAGTCAGTTCGAACACGCCAGCCCTTATCATAAGCCAGTGTGTGCCTGTCCTTCTGGAAGAGAGTGTTGATTCGAGGAATGCCACGATCCCATGAATCTTCCAGATCTTCTAGGGTCAGTCGTCTGCCAAGGAAAAAAGATCAAACTTAAATACATATATGAAAAGTTCAGCATTCTTCCCTAGCCAAGGATAAATATGGTCAGATATAGAACCTACTTCCTTGACTCCACACAATACGGCATGCTCTGCCCTGACCTTTAGGCAGGGCTCAAAGGTCACCCCTCCTCCCCTGACAGAACTGCTAAACCCTCATGGATGCCCACCTGTTCTGAGCAATGGCCTCTTGTCTCTTGAGTGCATACTCAGCCCAGACCCGCTGAGAATCAATGAACTCACTCTCCCATGGCTGTATGTAGCGATACAAATTGGGAATCAGCTGGTCTTCTTCATGACTCATTCCTGAACGGAAGTGTGTGATACCTACATCTGTCTGCTTGGACCACCTGTTGGGGAGCACAACCAAGATTAGAAGAAAACAAAGGCTAAAAATAAAGAAACACCCCCTTTCCCTCAGGGTCTAGCAAGATTCTTAGCAAAGTCCTACCTGAGGTCAGACTGGGGAATGAGCACATGGCCCATTGAGAGCATGCCAAGTCCACCCAACTCCTTAGGGGTGTAGAAAACGACAGGGGGGAATCGACTCGGCATCTTGGAGTTGAGGCCAATCTTGATTCGTGTCTGGATCTTGTTCTCACACTTCACCAGCAAGTCCAGGAGCTCCTGGGTGTTTACCACAGCCTCTCGAAAGTATGTCATAAGGCCAATAAGAGCTGTGTTCCACTTATTCACAATCTGAAGACAGTGAGAAGTAAATTATCAATAAGTCATTGCAGGAAGAGGGTGTGTGGCTGGGAATCACTAGATACAATTAGCTATATTCTTTCTAGTTCTCAAGAAAGAGCTGAGCTCAATGTCATTAGGGAAGTGTGTATAAATCGAAATCGCTATGAGATATACTTAACACCCATTGGACAGGCGATGAGTGAGTGACAAGTATTAGCAAGGATGTGGAGAAAATACAGTTATCATATACTACTAGTGGGAATATGAAATAGTATAGCCACACTGAAACAGCCTGGCAGTTCTCAAAAGGTTAAACGGAGTAACTGTATGACCCAATAATCCTACTACCAGGTATATACCCAAGAGAAATAAAAACTTATGTCCAAACAAAAATGTGTCCATGGACTTCCCTGGTGGTCCAGTGGTTAAGAATCCACCTGCCAATGCACGGCACAAGGGTTTGTGCTCTGGTCCAGAAAGATTCCACATGCCACAGGGCAACTAAGTCCATGTGCCACAACTACTGAGGCTGAGCTCTAGGGCCCAAGCTCTTCAACAAGAGAAGCCTCCGCAATGAGAAGCCCACACACAACCAGAGTAGCCCTAGCCTGCTCCAACTACAGAAAGACCATGCACAGCAGTGAAGACCCAGCACAGCCTAAACAAATATATTAATTAAAAAGTCACATTAAAAATGTGTACACAAATTGTTCATAAAGGCATTATTCATAATAGCCAGAAAACAGAAAAACCCCAAATGTCCATCTGACAAACAAAATGTGGTACAGCCATATAAGAAAATATTATAAGGAAATATTATTTATCCATGAAAAGGACTGAAATACTCATACATGCTACAACATGGATAAACCTTGAAAACATGCTAAGTGAAAGAAGCCTGATGAAAAAGGTCATATCCATGATCCACTTACATTAAATGTCCAGAATAAACAAATCCATATAGACAGAAAATAGAGGGACTTCCCTGGTGGTCCAGTGGTTAAGAATTCACCTAGCAATGTTGCATATGAGGGTTTGAATCCTGATTGGGGAACTAAGATCTCACATGCTGTGGATCAACTAAGTCCCAGTACTACAACTTCTGAGGCCACATGCTCCAGAGCCCACAGAACGTAACTACGTGCACCACACGAAGAGCCCGCATGATGCAACAAATGCCATGTGCCACAACTAAGACCCAGAGCCGCAACTACCAAGCCTGCATGACGCAATACTGAAGCCCACGGGCCCTAGAGCCTGTGCTCCACACAAGAGAAGACACTGCAGTGAGAAACTCACCCACCTCAACTAGAGTAGACCCCGCTCACTGCAACTAAACATAGCCTACACAGCAATGAAGACCTAGCACAGCCAAAAATAAATTAAACAGAAACAGATGATGGAATTAGTAGACAAGGACCTACAGCATTTATAATTATGCTTGAAGATATAAGATAAACATGAACATAATGAGGAGAGAAATAGCTGTTAAAGACCCAAATGAAAAAACTTCTAGAGATAAAAATTTCAGTATCTGAAAATTTAACAACATTGTAAAGCTTCAGAAGAAAATAATGAAGGCAAAATACATACTTATCCTGACAAACAAAAGCAGAGCATGTTCACTGCCAGTAGACACTTACTACAAGCGACGTTAAAGGAAATTCTTCAACGGAGAAAGTACCAGATGGAAACATGGATCTACATAAAGTTATGAAGAACACCAGAGACAGTATGTGGATAAAAAGACATTTGTTTCTCATTTTGTAATTTCTATAGAAGATTAAAAGGCTGTTGAAAGCCAAAAGAGCAACAATGTATCACTGTATTTATAATATAGGTACAGTTAAAACTACAAAGAATAAGGGGAAAAATGAAAGTAAACTACTGTAAGGTTATCATACAATATGTAATGTAATAGACTAGTGGTCAGAGTAAGACAGAGGTGTACACTGTAAACCCTAGAGCCACCAAAAAAAAAGAACCGTAGCTAATAATCAAAGAGTGGAGATAAGTGAAAATCATACCAAAATCCCCACTTAATCCAAAAGAAACTTGGAAAATTAGTTACTCAAGTTTTCCTGGGTCTCTTTCACAGATTTATGTTATGAAACCTTTGTTTTTCTCATGTTTAAAAAATAAGTTAAAAAGAAGGCAGGAAAAGAGGAAAAAAAACAGAACAAAGAACAGATGGCAGATTTAAACTCAACCATACGGACAGTTATCTCAAACTTAATTGGAATGTTTAGACTACTCATATGGCAAAGACTGTTCAAATGAATTTAAAAAGCAAGAACCAACTAAGTGGATTCTGTAAGAAGTTAACTTTAATTATAATGACATAGGTTAAAAGTATAAAGATGGAAAAAGACATCCATGCACACACAAAACAAAGCTAAAGGGGTGGTGCTGATAACAAACAATGTAGACTTTAGAGCAGAGAATATTACAAGCAATAAAGGACATTTCATGATGATAAAGGAGTCAATTCATTAAGAAGATATGATAATTCTAAACATACTGCATACTTAATAACACAGCCTCAAAATATATGAAGCAAAAAAAATGATGGACCTGTTGAAACATTAAGACTCAAAGAAAAACAAAGCATGTAATTATGCCCAAGGGGGGGGGTGGGGGTGCGGGGGGGGGGGGGGTGGCGGTGGCGGTGTGTGTGTGTGTGTGTGTGTGTGTGTGTGTGTGTGTGTGTGTGTATGCCCAACTATATATATTCCTTGTGAGGATGTCAACAGTGTTGTTTCTATCTACTGAAATGTCTTGTGTGCACTAGTTGTTAATTTCTAATTCCAGCTGTATCTTCGGGTACATGATAACAGCATTCCACCTGGCACACTCCTTGATCATCACTCACATGCAGGTTTCTGAAGAGAAGTCTGTCCCAGGGAGATGGCTCCCCACCCCCTAAACCTGCTCATCTCCTGATGACTCGCTGGTTTTCCATCCGCAAGCCAAGTATGTTTGTCCAACTTTCACTAAATATTTAAAAGATACCAGAGCAGTATGAATTTCAGACATCCTTTGATGCTCAAAAAAAAGTGTAAATTTCTGGGAAAATGTCATGTGTCTTTATATTATAAGCTTAGATGAGTTTAATAAAGTGAATGGTATCTCTGAAGCCAAAAATAAAAAGAGGAACCTGGAAGGAGAAATAAATCCATGACTTCCAACACTCTTCTTTCAGTAATTGACAGAAATAGACAAAAGAAAAAAATAAAAAGACTAATTAAAGGCCTTAAACAACAGAACTTACAGAATCTAAATGACATCTGTAAAACCCAACAATAGCAGAATACAGATTCTTTTTCAAGTACACAGGAGACAGTCACCATAAAGGCTAAACCATAAAACAAGTCTACATTTGAAAAACTAAGATCAAAAAAAAAAAAAAGAAAAACTAAGATCATAAAGATCTGACCATAACAGAATTAAACTAGACACTAATAACATAGAAGTACCTGGAAAAACACCTCAATATCTGAAAATTAAACAGCATACTTCCAAGTAACCTATAGGTAAAATAAGAACTCACAAGGGAAATTAGAAAACATTTTTAACTGAATGAAAAGGAAAACCTATCAAAATTTGAGGGATGCAGCTAAAGCAGTGCTTAAAAGGAGATTTTTCAGCATTGAATATGTCCATTAAAATGGAAGGTCCAAAACTGTCATTTAACCTTTAACAGACTAGAAAATGAAGAGCAAACTAAACCCAAAGTAAGCAAAAGAGCAGAACCAATGAAATAGGAAAGAGAAAAATAAAATTAAACAAAACCAAAAGCAATTTTTGAAAAAGATCAATAAAAAAAGAGAATAAACTGGAAAACACCAAAGATATAATCAAGGTTTTAAGGTAAGGAAAGTTTGTCAGACAACTGTTGAAGTGAAAGATCACACTGGCTGGAGTTATCATAGGCATCAGCCTTGAGCAAACAGTATTCAGGACAGGCAGTATGAAGTGACCCCAGAGTGAGGTAACAGCCTGAACCAAGTCACAGAAGCAAAACCAAGCATCTGAGCAATAAGCCTATAGAAACAGCTGGGGGCCAGAACGGGCTAGATCTGGGAGTAAAGCAAACAGACTTCAACGGGATACCTGAGGCTTAGTAATAAGTTCTCTGACTGTATTTGGCCCTTGGAATCACAAGCTGCACGGTCTGTATGACAGAACACCCCAGTTCTGCTGCAGCTACTAGTGCTGTATTTCCAGTAGGGAATAAGTATGAATTCCCAGACAGCGTCATGTTCCTTTAAGAACAGCAAAAGTTTCCGGGGATGAGAGGAAGCAAAAAGAAAATAACACTGAGTGATTCCATGTATTATGTACCATGGTTAAGAACTTCACACATATTATGTCTTCATAAATGAAACAAATTCAACGTATATAACCTGCCCATCATAATACATGACCAACTTGGAGTGTAACGGGGAAAAATAAAACTGATGTTAGGACAATGGGATTGTTGCTGTTTTCTGGATTTTGTTAGTATTTAATTTCATCTTCCTGTAAATGAAAACATAACTATTAGAGAAATTAATAACTTCTACTGTATCCTTTTAAACCATGATATAGTAGAGAACAATTTTTTTCTATTTAAAACATATGGCTGGGGTGGGGACAGGGGAGACAAACAGGAAGAGAGGGTTTTTTAGGGCATGAAAATTGTACGTTATTTTAGCAATGGATATGTGTTCTTATGGGCGTCCTAAGTGGCACTAGTGGTAAAGAATCCATCTGCAACCCCTAGGTTGGGAAGATCCCCCAGAGGAGGGCATGGCAACCCACCCCAGTATTCTTGCCTGGAGAATTCCACAGACAAAGGAGGCTGGCGGGCTACAGTCCATGGGGCTGCAAAGGGTGAGACACAACTAAGTGACTGAGCACAAGTATTCTTATACACTTGTTCAAGCCCAGAGAATATATACCACACCAAGAGTGAACCCTAAGGTAAACTTGGGACTTTGGATGGTCACAATGTGTCAATGTAGGTTCATCTGTGGTAAAAATGTACCACTCTGCTGAGGGATGCTAATGATAGGGAAGGCTCTACATGTACAGGCACAGGGATTTCATGAGAAATGTTGGTACCTTCCTTTGGATTTTATTATAAACCTAGAATTGCTCTAAAAAATGTTTATTAAAAATAATGTAAAATAAAAATCAAAACAAAAAAGAACAGAGAAATACACCTACTGCTGGGCAAAGATGTTTGTTTCCTCTTGGCTTTAGACTTTAAGTCATATACACATGCTTAAAAGGACTCCCTAGTGAGAGGGAGAGAAGACAAGGAACTCGACAGGAGTTCCTGATGGTCCTCCAGAAGCTAAAGTTAAGTAGGTTGTACCTCATAGGTCAGGTGCTTGAACATGGTATGTTGATATTTTCCTTCTGTTATTTCTGGCACTTACCAGTCTTGTTTAAATGTTCCAGTCTTATTTCAATGCCACTACTAGGATTGAATCAAGGCAAACTGAAAGTGGTCAAACAGGAGATGACAAGCGTGAACATCGACATTCTAAGAATCAGCGAACTAAAATGGACTGAAATGGGTAAATTTAACTCATATGACCATTATATCTACTACTGAGGGCAGGAACCCCTTAGAAGAAATGGAGTAGCCATCATGGTCAACAAGAGTCTGAAATGCAGTACTTGGATGCAACCTCAGAAACAACAGAATGACCTCTGTTCGTTTCCAAGGCAAACCATTCAATATCACAGTAATCCAAGCCTATGCCCCAACCAGTAACACTGAAGAAGCTGAAGTTGAATGGTTCTATGAAGACCTACAAGACTTTTTAGAACTAACAACCAAAAAAGATGTCCTTTTCATTATAAGGGACTGGAATGCAAAAGTGGGAAGTCAAGAAACACCTGGAGTAACAGGCAAATTTGGCCTTGGAGTATGGAATGAAGCGGGGCAAAGGCTAATAAGTTTTGCCAAGAGAACACACTGGTCATAGCAAACACCCTCTTCCAACAACATAAGAGAAGACTCTAAACATGGACATCAACAGATGGTCAACACCGAAATCAGACTGATTATATTCTTGGCAGCCAAAGATGGAGAAGCTCTATACAGTAAGCAAAAACAAGACCAGGAGCTGACTGTGGCTCAGATCATGAAGTCCTTATTGCCAAATTCAGACTTAAATTGAAGAAAGTAGGGAAAACCACTAGACCGTTCAGGTATGACCTAAATCATATCCCTTATGACTATACAGTGGAAGTGAGAAATAGATTTAAGGGACTAGATATGATAGACAGAGTGCCTGATGAACTATGGATGGAGGTTCATGATACTGTACAGCAGACAGGGATCAAGACCATCCCCATGGAAAAGAAATGCTAAAAAGCAAAATGGCTGTCTGAGGAGGCCTTACAAATAGTTGTGAAAGGAAGAGAAGTGAAAAGCAAAGGAGAAAAGGAAAGATATTCCCATTTGAATGCAGTTCCAAAGAACAGCAAGGAGAGATAAGATAGCATTCTTCAGTGATCAATGCAAAGAAATAGAGGAAAACAACAGAATGGGAAAGACTAGAGATCTCTTCAAGAAAATTAGAGATACCAAGGGAACATTTCATGCAAAGATGGGTTCGATAAAGGACGGAAATGGTATGGACCTAACAGAAGCAGAAGATACTAAGAAGAGGTGGCAAGAATACACAGAAGAACTGTACAAAAAAGATCTTCACGACCCAGATAATCACAATGGTGTGATCACTCAGCTAAAGCCAGACATCCTGGAATGTGAAGTCAAGTGGCCTTAGAAAGCATCACTATGAACAAAGCTAGTGGAGGTGATGGAATTCTAGCTGAGCTCTTTCAAATCCTGAAAGATGATGCTGTGAAAGTGCTGCACTCTATACCAGCAAATTTGGAAAACTCAGCAGCAGCCACAGGACTGGAAAAGGTCTGTTTTCATTCCAATCCCAAAGAAAGGCAATGCCAAAGAATGTTCAAACTACCGCACAACTGCACTCATCTCTCACACTAGTAAAGTGATGCTCAAAATTCTCTAAGTCAGGCTTCAGCAATACATGAACCGTGAACTTCCAGATGTTCAAGCTGGTTTTAGAAAAGGCAGAGAATCGCTTCTCGGCCTTTTGGCTAAGATCAAGTGTAGAAAAGGCAGAGGAACCAGAGATCAAATTGCCAACATCCACTGGACCATCAAAAATGCAAGAGTTCCAGAAAAACATTTATTTCTGCTTTATTGACCATGCCAAAGCCTCTGACTGTGGGGATCACAATAAACTGTGGAAAATTCTGAAAGAGATGGGAATACCAGACCACCTGACCTGCCTCTTGAGAAACCTGTATGCAGGTCAGGAAGCAACAGTTAGATCTGGACATGGAACAACAGACTGGTTCCCAATAGGAAAAGGAGTACGTCAAGGCTGTATATTGTCACCCTGCTTATTTAACTTCTATGCAGAGTACATTATGAGAAACGCTGGGCTGGAAGAAGCATAAGCTGGTATCAAGATTGCCAGGAGAAATATCAATAACCTCAGATATGCAGATAATAACACCCTTATGGCAGAAAGTGAAGAGGAACTAAAAAGCCTCTTGATGAAAGTGAAAGAGAGTGAAAAAGTTGGTTTAAAGCTCAACATTCAGAAAACTACGATCATGGCATCTGGTCCCATCACTTCACGGCAAATAGATGGGGAAACAGTGGAAGACTTTATTTTTGGGGGCTCCAAAATCACTGCGGATGGTGACTGCAGCCATGAAATTAAAAGACGCTTACTCCTTGGAAGGAAAGTTATGACCAACCTAGACAGCATATTAAAAACCAGAGACATTACTTTGCCAACGAAGGTCCATCTAGTCAAGGCTATGGTTTTTCCAGTGGTCATGTAGGGATATGAGAGTTGGACTATAAAGAAAGTTGAGCGCTAAAGAAATGATGCTTTTGAACTGTGGTGTTGGAGAAGACTCTTGAGAGTTCCTTGGACTGCAAGGAGTTCCAACGGGTCCATCCTAAAGGAGATCAGTCCTGGGTGTTCATTGGAAGGACTGATGCTGAAGCTGAAGCTCCAATACTTTGTTTGGCCACCTCATGGGAAGAGTTAACTCATTGGAAAAGATCCTGATGCTGGGAGGGATTCGGGGGCAGGAGAGGAAGGGGATGACAGAGGATGAGATGGTTGGATGGCATCACCGACTCGATGGACATGAGTTTGAGTAAACTGCAGGAGTTGGTGATGGACAGGGAGGCCTGGCGTGCTGTGATTCATTGGGTGGCAAAAAGTCTGACACGACTGAGCGACTTAACTGACTGACTAGGACTAAAGGCGTCCTGGCTCCAAGCTTGGGCGAGCAGACTGCCCGTACATAAAGCCAAGAATGAATGGTGCACCTAAAGCTGTAGCATCAGTAATGATTACAAGTGAGTCCCCCATTTTACAGATGAGGGAACTGAGGCCCACAGTGGGTGGGTGACTTAACTCAGATCCCAACTAGTAACATGGGAAAGCTAGAACTGAACCTAGTTTGACTCCCGAACCATTATTCTAACAACTACATCACACTGCCCCCCTGACCTCTGGCTCTAACCTCTCACACATCTATTCCTTCGAACCCTGCCTTTTTCCCCCAGGTCCACCCGTCTCTTCTGGTCTCTTCCTTCTCCCCCCTCCCAGTATCTAGGATTCCAAAGGGGCCAGCACCTTTGACTCCCTGCATCTGGTCCCTCATGACTCCACAACAGCCCTCTGACAAAGCCCCAATCCTAAACCAGCACTAGAATTGATCTACTTTCTCCAGCCCCTCGCTGAGTGCTTGAATAACTGAGTCCTTCTGGGAAGAGGTACTCACAGTTGTTTTCACTCTCTTAAAACCCTCAGCGCACAGTTTCTTCAACAACTGAATCACACCCTCACTGCTGTGCTCAAGTCCAACATCCTATGCCCCTCACTTCAGCCCTGGCCAAACCGAAAAAAGCAAGATTTGTTACAGCTTCCCACTACACTTACCTACATTCACATCAATACCAACCTCTTTCTACTAGGTTCAGAGGATGCTTCCCTCTACCTATTCCTGCTAAGCGGACACCACTCCCATCACTTATCACACATCTCTGCTGCTGCTGCGCTCAGAACGCTGCTGGCTCCCTACTGTGCAGACTCCCATCACTCCCATTTAAAATACCTGCCCAGACTTCTCTCTCCCTCTAGGAGGCGTCTCACGTCCCTCCTCCTCCAGCTGCTCTGGCAAACTGACAGTCCCTGGTGTCTCCACTCCCTCACTTCCCATAAAGCCTCACCCACTGCAATCTGGCATCTCTCCCCACTATTTCTGAAACAGCTCTTGCTAAGGTCACCAATGACGTCCTGACTGCCAAATCCAATGGCTACTTGTCAGGGCTTATCTGACTGAAACACTTTTAGGCAACTGACACTGTTAAGTGCCTGTCCCGATTCCTGACAGGCTTGGCGCCCAGGGCCCGGCACTCGCCCAGTCTGGCCACACTGCTGCTCAGTGTTCCCTAAGGTTTCAAGCTCGTCCCTCTGCTCTTCTCGCTCCTTACACTTTCCCCAGATAATCTTGCTCATCTTGAGCTTTCAACCATCACCTTTATGCTGACAGGCTCTTTTTTTTTTAGTTCTACCCCTTTATTGCTACCAACCCATCTCTCTCCACCCTCGCGCACACATGCTCAGTCATGTAATCCCATGGACTTCAGCCCGCCAGGCTCCTCTGTCCATGGACTTTTCCAGGCAAGAATACTAGAGTGGGTTGCCATTTCCTTCTCCATGCTGACAGGCTCTTAAACCTACGTTGCAATCCAGACATCTTCTCCAAGCTCGAGGCTGCAAAGTTATCTCCACCTGGACATCCTATAGGAACCTCTAAGTTCCCCCTAACCTCTTAGTTTCTCGTCTCATTTCTCTCCCCCTGGAGCTTCAAACCTGTAATACTTTTTTTCATCAAATCTAAGAGATACCACTAAGAGGGACAAAATACATATACTTATATATGGATATATTTACCCTGGAATTGAAGAAATATGATTTCAGTAAGTGTCTGCTGGAACCTCTATCTGGATGTTTTCAGGAACATCAAACTTCTTACACCCTCAACTAAATCCATTTATCTTCTTTCCTAAACACACTCTTCTTCCTGTAGTCTCCAGTTGGTGGCTCCATCAGCCATCCAGTCACCCATACCAAAAACTGAATGTTACTTTGACTTCCTTTCCCTCTGGCATGTCACCACAATGAAGCTTTGCTGACTTTTATCTACTAACTACTTATCAAATCTGTTCCCCCTCTGTCCCTCTACATTCACTGTTCCCATCATTTTTATCTGGCCTTCAGCAGAATCCCCAAACCTCATCTTTATTCCTACTCTTCTGAATCCATCTTCCCCACAGCTGCATGAGTGAACCATCTAACACAGAAACCTGAAAGTCACTCCCATGCTCAGGACCTTTATGGGATTAATGAGGCGGTGATGACCTCCATAATTTAGCTCTTGCTTATCTATTCAGCCTCCACCTCTTCCACAATTATTCTATTGCCCCAAACTTTTTATGGCCCCACAGACACTATGCTTGCTACCTCTTCATACCTCTGGCTGAAAGAATGCCCTCCCTCACCTGTCTCTCACACGTTATTTCTTTCGGGAAGTCTTTCTCCCTTTCCCAGACTGGGCTAGAGTCAAGAGCTCGAGGACTGTGACTGATCCCCAAATAACATGAGAGCTCTAAAAACATAGGGTACTATAGTTCTCTTGACTATGCATGTCTCTCCAAGTAGGCAGTGAGCTCTAGGAAGGCAGAGACTCTCTCACAGGCAGTGTGTGTGTATGCCTTGAACACATGGAATGAATGAGTTACACAACTCCTGTCATCTGACTCTAGATGATATAAACCAACCTAAGAAGACAAACAGTTTTACCTTGCACTATACCCCCCAAAAAAAGGTATCATGAGGGTTTTGAGATAAGGAGTATCATTAAAAAAAAATGTATCCTTAACAAAACTGTTAAAAAAGTATACTAAAAAACTGAAAGCCTTCTTTATTACATGTTTAAAGGGATAGGAAAGCCAGAAGGGGAGAAAATGCTACAGCTAAGAGTTATTCTAAGACAAGTCAGGAGGAGATGATATTTTTTTTAATACACTGGGGCATTTTATTTCTATATATGTATTATATGCATTGAAAAAGAATCCCAGGTTATCCCCCCATGTGTTTTTATGTCTCGCTTCTTTGTGGCCCACGATGCCAGCTGAGTTGTCAGTATAATGAATCCAATCTGATGGGGCAAGAGCAGAATATTCTGCCATTTTTCTAAATTTTTGAGTCGCATAGCAAATCTGGGGCTGATCACATCATGCCAGTTGTTTAATCTGCCTGTGAAGTTCCCAATTTTGCCTGCTTTGTGATCACTAGTGATTTCAAATTCACCAGTATCACCCTGCCTCATCACCACAGTTAGGAACTGGACAGTGACTCTGAAACACAACCTAATAAGAACCTAGACTTCCCTTTCTTTTTGGTATAACTGATGCTCTTGAGAGCAACAGCCAGGACATCCATGTGCACCATTTCTAGAATGGGAAAACAGCAGAAAGAGCAAGATGACTTTTTAAACCTTGAAAAAACTTAAGCACACACAGTTAAGTAATCTTCAGATTACTCTTTCTCAATTCCAGCTGCCTTCCAAAGGGGTGGAGTGGGGGGCTTTGGAAGCAACTGAAGAAGAAATAAACAAAGATACCTTGTTATACTTGCTTTTTAACATGCATGCTACGTTAAAGGTCAAAAGATTAAATGTATGGCCCGGATAACAAGCCTGGGGAAGATGCAAAAATGGTGATTTTTGTCCAAATTTAAAAATCCCACTTCTACTCTCACCTTAACTCAGAAGCATCGCAACTACACAGATGCAGGCTACAGAATTCCTACAGGGAATTCTCAGGAAACCACTGTGAGCTGATCTGACACTCCAAGCTGCTGTACCATGCAGCATGGAGACTGCACATTGAGCACAGCTGGGAAAAAAGAAGAAGAAAGCAGGGAAGGGCTGAAGGGATGAGACGGACATAGGACACGACTACTGTGTGTACCTTCGTGAAGGTGGTGGAGCCGGAGGCCATCAGAATTTGACGCACGCGGTTGTGGAAGCGCTGCATTGACTCATCATCCACACGCAGGAAACACTGAGCCGTCCGCTCTTTAGTAACCTAAATCACAAGCTCAAGGTTAACTACCTCTGGAAATGCCAAAGGAATAAGAAACAACTCTGACCACCATTAAGCCCTAGCCTCCCAGTAGGGCCCAGCTGATTGATGATGAAAAGATGTGCCTCATCTCTCACTCCTCACCTGTGAGGATGGAGGTGGGCCTACTCCTACCATCCGGCCCCACTCCAGACTGTACCTCGTTCTGTAGGTTCCAGACCCCATCCTTGTGGGTGAACTCCTCATAGCTGGTTCGGCACTTAGGCAGGATGCGGCACTCAAAGCCACACATGTTGAACAGCAGGTTGGGGTTGTCCTTACTGTACACAGACACGAAGCTGTTCTCCCACTGGACTGTCGTCACTGAGCGCGGCAGGCGGTTCTTGATGTCCCAGAACACTGCCCGACCCCTGACCACAGAGCGCACAGGGTTACGTCGGGGCTTCCCTTCAAAGGCCAGCCAGACTGATGACGTCCCAACAGAGCACACCCTCCCACCCAGGACACCCCTCATCAATTCCCTTTAATCGTCCTCTGGGTCCCTCAAGCTGATACTCTTCCAGCTCCCACAGCCCCAACTTAGACTCACAGGTTGACGTCATGCTTCATGAGGCGCATGCGGGCGTCTCGGGGCCAGCACTTCTTGTTATTGTATCCAACGATGTTTTCGTTATTGGGGTCAGGGTGCTCTGTCAGGTAACGCTGGATCAGGTCCCGAGCCTCATCTGCTGTGAACCTACACAGACAAGGTGAGTAGCTGAGGCCCAAGGACACTGGGATCTCATGAGGCCTACGGCTCCACCCCTATCCCCACCCTACTCACAGGACTTCATCCCATTTCAGAGCGCCAACCCGGCAGCAAGTCAACTAAGGGACAACAGCTGCTTCATAAGCTGGGCATGGACCTAAACACCATGTAAGGGTAAGACTCCAGGCAAGCCCTCACCTGAAGAAAATATGGATGCGATCAATGTATCTGCAGAAGAGACGGATGGGGTGGGCAGCCTCGGTGGCTATGTCTTGGAAACTGAGAAAATCATTTGGCATCTGAGGTGGCCCGGCCATCTCACTGGCTCGGTGCAACCCCAACACAAGCAAGTCCATCACCAGGCCATAGTACTGTACGATGAAAGAGGCAAACTGCAGGCCTCTGATGATCCCATATGAATTTGTATGGTTCATGTCCTAGAAAGAAAGACAATTCTTAACCACAGCCAAGTCTCGGGGTTTTCAGGGCCCATCCTCTTTTGTCTTCCCCCCGCCAAGGAAATCCCAACTCAGTGGGCCAGGCCATCCCCTGCTTCCCCCAATTCCTTGCCACCCTACCCCAAGACACACCTTGTAATTGATAACGACGTTGTTCTTGGCTGTCATGTAGTCAGCTATATTGTGGTCTACGATAAGACGCAGCAGCCTATTGAGCAAGGTCAAGTCAATCTTCTCATACATCTTCTCAAATCGTGACTCCAGCATGACATTGCACTCACCCTCGCTTGTCTCCCACACATCCTGCAGGTTATTGATGCCTGAGGGGGGAAGAAACACAAAGCTCTAGCAGATTAGAAGTTCCCTTTCAGGAACTAGTCCGTTTCAGGACTAGTGCCTACAGTAGCCATCACATTCCTATCCAGATCATACGACCACTCCATTCATTCACTTGGACTGCTAGCAGAGTCAAATTGCTCAGTGTAACATCAACACCATTTCTTTGGTACCAGGCATCAAGAGAGTAAACTAATTATGCTATCTGGATGAGAATTTCAATGTAAAAATCAAGGCATCTGCCGTCCTTTTACCTTGGCACCACTTGTAAACAAGCAGAGGCGGCGGTTCTGTGTCTGCAGGCTTGATCCAGGGTGGGAACAGGCGGCGCTTGTCAGCTTCGTACCACAGGTACTGGTCCAGGTAGGCATCAGTGATCTTCTCCAGTGGCTCCACGTCATACACTGGCACCAGGTGGCTATAGAGGTCCATGAACTCAATGCCCACCTGTGGGACAAGTAAGCGGGCTCACACCAACCCACCAAACACCCCGGGCGCCATGAATGAATCACACAGCCAAAGGAAAACATGTGGGGCATCTCACTCACTTCTTTAAAGGCTCTCTGTGTGAGGAGGTGACGCTTGATGCGGGACAGCGCCTCATGGGGGTTGTCATAGGCCTGCTCGATCAGGCCTAGCTCCTCCCTCTGGGACTGGTTTAACCGAGACTTCACACTGACAAGGCAGAAGAAAAGGTGAATGAGGGCACTTCCTTAGTGGTCCAGTGATTAGGAATCCACTTGCCAAAGCAGGGGACATGAGTTCAATCCCTGGCCTGGCCAGGAATATTTCACATGCCATGGGGGTAACTAAACCCATGGACTGTTTACTTCTGAGCCCGAGCTCCAGAGCCCATGCTCCACAAAAGAAACCACCGTGATGAGAAACCCACACACTGCAAGTATAGCAGTCCCTGTTTCTTGCAACGAGAGAAGGCCCAAGGGCAACAAAGAAGACCCAGTGCAGCCAAATATTAAATTTAAAAAGTCTGAATGGGAAAACCAAGAGGAAGCCATCGCCAGAAAGGCCTTCTTTGGACTCTAAAGATGATGCCACTCTGTGTCCATCACCTCCCTACAGGAACCTGTCTACTCTACTCCTCACCTGTAAGCTTCCTTGAGCCGCTCCAAAGCCAAGATCAGCAATTTGGTGTCATGCTTGTAGGAGAGCGGGGGGAAGGGGATGGGTGAGAATCTACGGCTTTCCAGCCAATGCACAGTAGTGGTATACACTGCCACAGCTTCCTCTGCTGTGATGTAAGGACCGTCCTGCAAGGTGGACATGAGAATCAGCTTCCCACTGCAGCCTCATCCCACCAGGGCCAGACATGGTCCCAACTTTACAGTCTGCCCTCCTGCTCACCCCCGTGCCCCTAGCCCAACCTACTCCGCCTAACCTTTAGGTAGTTGTGCTGCCGCTCCTGTTCTGCCTTCAGGTAGAGACGAGTCAGGCGGCCCAGGTTCTTTTTGCACACAGTTTTGTCTACAGTGGCCCCGCGGCGGATGCGTTCTCGGTTGTAGTGGGCAGTGTTGGTCCACCAGTCTGCCTTGGCCTTCACATACCGAAGAATCATATTCTCTATCGGTGTTGGCAGCCCAGGGACCTGAAAGAGCAAAAGGCACGATGAAAAAGTGACGGGGGCTAAAACAGTCCAGGAGTGGTAATCTCCAGGCCCCTCCACGAGCCGGGGAGACCACCCACCTTCCAAGGAATGTTGGCCTTCCAGCAGCGCCAGGCCTCACTGAGGTGCTGCAGGATGGTCCGGGCCTTGTTCTGCTTGATCCCCTCAGGCATCATGTCCAGGATATCATGCATCACAGCGGCCCGGAGTTCAAGGTCAAAATGCGACTCCACTCGCTGCTTTGTTACCGTCTTGGCCACCCCCTTTGAGTGCCGGCCTAGAAGTGAAAGCGGTTAAATGCAAGACTTGTTGTTCCTACTAAAGTCTCCGCTTTCATGTCTGTTGATAACCATGGTTACAGTGAAGTCAGTAAGCATGAATAAAGCCCAGCACATGCAAGACACAATATGAAAAGATTCACATTCTTCAGAGGCATTTCCATCCTGTAGATGCTCGCTGGCCTTAAGGCCCCACAATGAAGCCCAAGAAAATACTAGGTCAGACTCATTAGATACTGGGCCTTAGAGGTGATATGACAGGAAGGGATGCTCAGTCTCAAACAAGGACAAGGGAAGGATCAGGAGCACACGTGACCTCTATTCTTTAATGGGAGAAGTCAGCCATAGAGAAAACCACTCACCTTCAAACTGCCGGGCCAGGAGGTTGCCCAGCCATCGCTCCAGCAAAGGGGTGATGCCACGCATGAAAAACAGCCAGACCCGCCAGCCAGCAGCCCAGAAGCCACAGCCAGGGCCCTTCCCTACAGGACCCTAGGATCCCAAGCAAAAGTCAAGAACACAAGTTAGTAATTCATTCAGACAACAACAGAACACTGGGCAGAGGTGGAGCAAAGAGCACAGGTATGGCAATAAAGGGGAAAAAAAAGAAAACTCTTTTAAGATCTCAATATTTAAAATGGAGTAAATGAGGAAAGCAGCAAGTGAGATTTTCTATTTAGAACTAAAGGTGGGCTCTGGGGGAGAAGTGTTGAGATCTACAGGACAGCAGTAATAACACACAGAGCCTCTCTCCAAATAGGTCCTTGGAAAGAGCCCTGACTGATGTAAAGACTAAGATGGATCTGAGAATATGAAGGCACAAGGGCAGGCTCCTACCGTGTTGAAGCGATAATAGATAAGGTGCTTCAGGTCCTTGCACATACGAATCTGCCGCATCAACTTGTATTTGTAGCGGTACATGCCTGTCAGCTGCCCCACGTGGGCGAAGATATACTGCAACCCATCTGCCAGCTGCAACACAGTGGCCCCAGCAGGCTTTAAGCTAGAGCCAGCTCCATGATCAGCCCAGACTTCACCCAGCTTCCCCACATGGGGCAGCGACTGGGGATTCATAGCCTCACCTGGAAGGCATCCACATTGCCCAATCGATACTGCACATGACTGTCCACCACCAGCTTAGTTAAACGCAGAACTTCTCGACACAGATGGAAAGCATTTCCAAAACGAGATTTCTTTCTTTCCTGGAAAAAAATGCCAAGGACAGAAACAACACTAGTCAGCAATGCTCTGGACTAGATGCACGCCTTCCCAAGAGGCCAGGGCAAAACCAGTCCATCCCTCAGCCCAGGACCCTCTTAAGGTTCAATGCAGGTACCTTGGTGGTGAGCGTCTTAACAGGTTTAAGGTTGAAGTTGTAATCCAGGTGCAAATAATTGAGATTCTTACGGTGAATGAGGAGGTTAAGCATGTTGTAGCCCTGGCGGCAAACCTGTAGCCCCACCTCCACCCAATCCAGCTTGGTAGACTGGAAGAATTTGGTGGCTTTGAAGGATCGGAATAGATACCTGGGATGCGAATAAGGAGTGAGAGTGAGCCTCCTGATCACCTCTGGAACAGAAGGCTGAGCAGGGGCCTAAGGGCACCTCACCTCTTCTTTTGGGCTTTCGGGGGCCGGTGCTTCAGGGCATTCAGCACATAGTACTTAAGCAGCTTCTGGTAGGAAACCCTCACTTTCACAGGCTGCCCAGCAGGACAATGCTCCCGATACCTGAAAAAACACACCCATTAGAGCTTGGCCCACCTCTCCCTCCAGCAGCCCTGCTAAAGGCTGTATGCCCACCCAGCTGGAATCTTTAATCCTATACATCCGCTACTCTCCCCAGGTAGAAGTCTTACCAGTTCTTAACAAGGGGGATGTCTAGGGCCCGGCGAGTGCGACCAGAACGTAGGTTGAAGGGCCGGGGGGCCCAGAGCAGGGCGATGCCATTGGCTGTATTGTCTGTATAGAGGGGTGTGTCCTTCAGAAAGGGCTCCACAAACTCTGGGAGCTCGAACTCCTCATCATCATCTGGCAATGGTTCCTGGCTCTGAAAGAAGAACCCCCAAGGGTTTAGCTCCCGCTGAATTGGGCAGAGACCTGGGATGAGAGAGAAACTCTCTGGGGCCAAACAACAGTGGCTACATCTGCTATGGAAACTAGGTTGCCTGACAAGAGAAGCCCTGAAGAGCCAGAGCAAAGGCGGCCAAGGGAGCAGAGAACAGGGCAGGGCCAACTGGGCAAGTAAGCAGTACTCCTCTCACCCCAACTGGCTCTCCACCAGAGGCCTCCCAGAGGAGCCCCCAATACCAGGGAGAGGTAAACATGCAATCGCCTCCTGTCCAAGCTCTAAAAACTGGGCCTGGGGAAGGTGATCTATTTATGTTAAGAATATGACGGAACATGAATCAACATCAAAAACACTGTGCCAAGTTTAAGAAGCCAGCCACAAAAGACCACATACTGTACAATTCTATTTATACGACATGTCCAAAATAGGCAAATCAATAGAGACAAAAAGCAGATTAGCAATTGCCTACACATGGACAATTCAAGGGAAATACACTAACTACCATGGGTGCAGGGTTTCTCTCTGAGGAAACGAAAATGTCCTAATAAATGTGGTGATGGTTGCACAGCTCTGTGAATAAACTACAACCACCGAATCATACACTTTAAATGGGTGAGTTGTGGGGTAGTGAATTACAGCTCAAAAAAAGGATTTAAAAACACACTGGAGAGACTTCCCTAGAGGTCCAGTGGATAAGACTTTGCACTTCCAATGTAAGGGACGAAGGTGTGATCACTGATCAGGGAACTAGATCCCACATGCCACAACTAAGGCCTCGTGCAGCCAAATAAATAATAAACAAAATATTTTGAAAAATAAAAAATTTTTCTAGAAACAGACCAGAATAAGATTAGAGACCCAGAGGAGAAACAATAAAGCCCAGATGGGTAATCACAGAAACCAAGATAATATCAATTACTTGGTCTGAGTCAAGTGTCAAACTCTCACATTACAGTTCCCCTCTTACAGCTCAAGGGGAACACTTAAGGATGGAAATCATGTCTCCCTCTAGCTGAACTTTCATCTAGTCATGCTTCCGCCCAGTCAGGAAATCTCTCTTGAAGAGCTGAGCATGTCCCTTCCTCTCACCTTGACAGAGTGTCTGTGGGAAATTGGGTTGATCAAAGGGTCAAAGTAGAAAGCTGGCAAATCAGGATCCTCGGTTTTGATGAACACAACATTAGGAGTGTGGTACCTGCAATGAAACAAGTCAGCCAAGGTTCTCCTTCCCGGCCCACCTGAAATGCCAGCCACCCCTTTCACCCAGTTGGGCTCCAGCTCTCTCACCAGGTGAGGTGCACGTGGTGCGGCAGGTTGTTGTACAGGTAAGGAAACGCAATCTTGTACTCGGTGCGGATAGGCTGCCGGATGATGATCTTGTTAATGTCATTGAATTCATTCCAGTCTTCATCCCTAGGGCACAGAATCAAGGGTGAGCAGCTGGGTTGGGCAGTTTGGAAACTACAATGGGATCTAAAGAATCAAGATTAGATTTAACAATGGCTGCTTCATATTGATGTTGGGCAGAAACCAACACAATTCTGTAAAGCAATTCTCCTTCAATTAAAAAGTAAGTTTAAAATTTATTTTTTTAATTTAAAAATACTCTACTCTCTCCAACTTACTGTAGGTTGATGTCTCGGACAAGAGGCTCAAATTTGGGGCCTCCAGGAATGGCCATATTAAGTGCCTTGGATGTAAAAAAGGCCTTCAGATCAAACAGATAGAAGTAATTGTCATCAACCAAGTCTGTCAAGAGCTGATTGGCCAGGCGGTAGAGAGTAGACATCATAGGCAATGTGAACTGCCAGCGCTGATAAGTGGAACCATTTACATACCTAGAGAAAAAAGAGAGGCCCATGTAAGTCCAAGTAGGTGTACCAGCTAGCCAGGTCATGCTACCTACTGGTCTCCCAGGACCCCCTCTGGAGTTCCAAACCCTCACAGGAGTGGTAACTCCAACTATCACTTACTTCCGGCTATCCCTTAATGGCTGGTGGTCATAGAACCAGTCCAACACAGGGGCATCCTCCTCAGGGTCCAGCTCTAGCTGAATGGCTTCCAGTGGCTCAACATCGAGGATATTGTCAGCATAGTCCAAAGGTGGCTCCTCATCATCAAAAGGGGGGAAACGCATCCTCTTGAAATGCCTCCTGTCTCTTTTTTCCCGACGCATCATAATCCACATTGACCTGGAAGTCGACAATGTCATGCAACCATTTCTGCATAGTGCCCCCTCAACCGCCACCACCAAACCCCATATTCCAATCCTCCTCACCCCCACTGGGAGATGTAGACAGGTTCAATGACCCAGGGGATCTCATTGACAAAGGAAATGGCTCCAGTAATGTGGTACAGCACAGGCACATCCCGAATCTGCTCCCAAGGCATAGGCATGTTCTCCAGGAGCTTGAGGACTGCATGCGGCATGTACTTGAGGGCACTGTAACAACAGGAAGAGAGATGATTAGAAATGACAAGGTGTTCTGCTACCTGAGCCATGCAGAGAAGTAACAAGGTATCACATTCCACACAAAACTGGCCTTACAGTCTAAACTCCTAAACATCGTACACAGGCCCTCTGTGACCAGGAACTCTGCCTCCCCACCTCCAACAGTGCCACCTTTTTTCTTAAACATCACTGTCCCACAATACTGGGTTTCAGTCCCTCTAAATCACCAGCAATCTCCCTAAAAATAGCTTTTAAGCTATCTCACATTCTATTCTCTCTGTACCTTTCACTAAATAATAAAATATTCGCTACACTTTATTTTAACCATTTGTCTGTTATGTCAGTAGGCCATAAGCTCCAGAAAGGCCGTTACTTCCTGATCATTGCTGTATCCCTGCCACCTAGCACAGTTCGCAAATACTTTTGAAATAAACACAACTTCCACTGCTGTCTTGGACTAGTTCATTAAGTGGCTAACACTTCCGTGTAAAAATGAAAAAGGATTTGCTAAGGTATTTGTACCTGTACTCACCCACCTCAGGAAAACAAAAGGATACAAAGACCTCAGGACGTAACTACCCTCAAACCTGAAAATTCTTGTCACTTAGGAGTTACAGGCAACAAGAATGTACAGGTGTCCTGCTCTGGGCTTTAATTCACTCAGATATAGAGATGTCTTATCATTGTATCAACAAGACAAACTAAAAACTCCTGTCCCAGATCAGGGAAAAGAATCAGAACAACAAAGAACATAACTGAGAACATCCTACCTTGTTGGTAGTAACATAAATTGTTAGTCACTAAGGAGATTATGGAGGTTCCTTAGAAAACTGAAGAACAGAGCTACCATATGAGCCAGAAATCCTACTCCTGGGCATATACACAGAGTAAACCATAATTTGAAAACAAACATGAAGCCCAGTGTTCACTGCAGTACTACTTAAAACAGCCAGAACATGAAAACAACCTGAATGCAAACCAACAGATGAACAGATAAAGATGTAATACATATACATTAATACAATGGAATATCATTCAGCCATAAAAAAGAAGGAAATAATGCCATTTGTAGCAACACAGATGGACCTAGAGATTGTCATACTGAGTGAAGTCAGACAAAGAAGGAGAAATATTGTATGACATCCCTATATGTGGAATTTAACAACAAATAGAATCTACATTGCCGGAGAAATATCAACAACCTCAGATACAGAGATGACACCACCCTTATGGCAGAAAACAAAGAACTAACTAGCCTCTTGATGAAAGGGAAAGAGGAGAGTGAAAAAGTTGGCTTAAAACTCAACATTCAAAAAAAAAAACTAAAAAAAAAACAACTCAATATTCAGAAAACTAAGATAATGGCATCTGGTCCCACCACTTCATGGCAAACAGATGGGGAGACAATGCAAACAGTGAGAGACTTTATTTTCTTGGGCTCCAAAATCACTGCAGATGGTGACTGAAGCCATGAAATTAAAAGACGCTTACTCCTTGGAAGAAAAGCTATGACCAACCTAAACAGCATATTAAAAAGCAGAGACATTACTTTGCCAACAAAGGTGCATCTAGTCAAGGCTATGGTTTTTCCAGTAGTCACGTGTGGATGTGAGAGTTGGACTATAAAGAAAGCTGAGCACAGAAGAATTGATGCTTTTGAATTGTGGTGTTGGAGAAGACTCTTCAGAGTCCCTTGGACTGCAAGGAGATCCAACCAGTCAATCCTAAAGGAAATCAGTCCTGAATAGTCATTGGTGCTGAAGCTGAAACTCCAGTACTTTGGTCACCTGATGTGAAGAACTGACTCACTGAAAAAGACCCTGATGCTGAGAAAGATTGAAGGCAGAAGGAGAAAGGGACGACAGAGGATGAGATGGTTGGATGGCAGCACCAACTCAATGGACATGAGTTTGAGCAAGATCTGAGAGTTGGTGATGGACAGAGAAGCCTGGTGTGCTGCAGTCCATGGGGTCACGACTGAGTGAGTGAATTAAACAACAAATGATACAAATGAACTTTATTTAAAATGTATAGCCACCCAGATGTGCTGTGTGAAAACATTAAAAGTCCCAAAATGACAGCAGCTCTCCAGGACTGAAACATAAGAGACAAGGAGAAGGAAAAGGGACCAAATTCCAAGTGAAATAATTCCAGGATGTTCCTTACCCCAAGTACACCCTTTTATCATGCCGAAACTTCCTGTTGGTCATGTCTCCATGGTCTCGGATGATCTTCCTGACATGTTCTGGAGGCATGTCTTCCTTCTGTGCATCCACAAATCCAAACTTCCGCTTTTCCGCATAGCGCTTGGCCTGCAATTGCTGCCATTTTCGGGCTGCAAAAACACCTCAGTTTAAAGACCTGTACATCATTAGCTTAATCCCACCCCCACCTCTCACCCTAAGCTGAGCTTCTGTCAGGATGACTGACAGAGGGTGGGCATCCAGAAGGAACACTCCCTGACAAATTCTCTTGTCAACTTGCTCTGCTTTACTTTTTTTTTTTATCTTTGCCAGCTATTTATCAATGCCTAGTATTTTTGGTACAACTAATTAAATCTTTTTTTTTTTAAACTATCTATGTTTCTTTGCAATTTAAATCCTGTAAGGGAAAGGGTTTTGTCTGCATCACTATTGTATCCCCATTGTATGGATCAATGCCTACAAGTAATAGGCACTTTAAAAAAAAAAAAAGGATGGTTTCAGAGACTCGATTCGATGAAAAAATAAATGGGGGCTAGTAAGTGCACTAACATCTAATGTTTTGACACCTGACAAAACAGGGAAAGGGGGCAAACCCGCTGCGCGCAGGCGCACACCGGCACACCCGCCCCCCCGGCGCCGCTCCCGTGCGCTTTCTTCACCTTTCTCCTGCAGCTTCTCCTCCGACATGTAGTCTGGCAGCGGGGCTAGAGGGCCAGGCACCGGGTTACCCGGCCCTCGGTAAGGAAATACTCCGGCCATGCCCGGAGAATCTGGGGAGCAGCGGAAGAAAGAAAATTAACAAACAAGGCCCAGGCCCTAAAGAGGGGCCGCAGAAACACGTCGAAACCGCCGCCTGCAGTTCCGCCTCACTCAGAGTGCGCCGGCCCAGTCCGTCCGGCCGCTCAACCCCACCTTAACCTCCCCTCCCGCAGCCTGGCCCTTACAGTCCGCCACATACCCCTACAGACCCTCACACACACGGCCGCTTTTCAGCAAGGCAATGGCGGCAAGCCTACGTCCGCTCCGCGTTCCCAAAGCCAGGAAGTACGTAACCCAGGTTCAGCGGTTGACCCAATAGGCGCCAAAGTACTCAGGCGGTTTGGCGAACTCACCAATTAGAGTTGCAATTCGGACAGGAAGGGGCGGGACCAAGACGGAAGTATTGAGCGCGAGGGGTTGTGGTCGGAATGGATGCAAGCCCCTCCTTCCGCTTTTTTGGAACAGTTTCTCGGGCTTCAGCGGCTAGTGGCCGGAAAGTGAAAGTGTTAGTTGCTCGGCCTTGTCGAATTCTTTGAAATTCCACGGACTGTAGCCCGCCAGACACTTCTGTTCATGGGATTCTCCAGGCAAGAATACTGTAGTGGGTTGCCATTCCCTTCTCCAGGGGCTCTTCCTGACCCAGGGATCGAACCCGGCCTCCTGTATTGCAAGCAGATTATTTACCGTCAGAACTACCGGGGAAGCAACTTTGCGACTCGTCTGGGGCCACTGGAAACCCAAGCTTCCAGAATTTTAATCAATTTGTCGAAGTTTGCGGTTTCCCAGGTGGCTCAGTGGTAAAGAATCCGCCTGCCAATGCAGGATTGGCAAGAGACACGGATTTGATCCCTCGGTTGGGAAGATCCACTGGATGAGGAAATGGCAACGCACTCCAGTTTTCTTACCTGGAGAATCCCATGGTCAGAGAAGCCTGACGGGCTACAGTTTACGGGATCGCAAGGAGTCAGATACGACTGAACACGCATGCACGTGGAAATTTGCACTTTGCTCTGTGTCTAGGCTTTGTATTTAGACTTGACGTGCAGTATTAGCTC
Organism: Odocoileus virginianus; assembly: GCF_023699985.2. Lineage (NCBI taxonomy): Eukaryota > Metazoa > Chordata > Mammalia > Artiodactyla > Cervidae > Odocoileus > Odocoileus virginianus. The sequence goes on from NC_069690.1 coordinate 21,572,191, forward strand.
CGAGTCAGTCAGTGTTTTGTTAATGCGTTCAGTCGTTATATCAGCCATCATTTATTGAAGGCTCACTAATGTATCAGAAGGGTGGGGAGAGGGAAAAGCCAACCGCTAGGAGCGCGACAGGTAGCCCTGAGGTAGACAAGAACCCACGCTCTTGTGATGCTCTGTGATAGGAATTCGCGCGGAGAGTATTTAACCCTTTGTTGTCAAGGAGGAGTTAGTCAATGAACCGTCAAAAATAAAAGGTGGTGGGAGACTACATTGCAGAAAATTTTCTCCCCCTCCCTCTTCATTCCTATTTTCTGTCTCTGGCAACCCTATGGAGTGCATAAGGAATACCCTATAACTGCTTCTTAACTCACTCAGGCTCTTTAGTTATGTCTTTCTGCTTGAATGCTCTACATCTTGCCTTCCTTGTTTTACGTTTCATCCCTCTTGCTCCATTTTTGGTAACAACTTTGAATCTGACTTAGATTAGTTTGTTCACTCACCATGTTTATTGCGGAGGATGCAGAGGACTTGTAATCCTTACAGCTTCTTCATCTACATGGGAATTTAGGACTCACAGGAGAAAGTGACACCTATGCAAAGGAGAGTCCAGGCCATTGCAGGCTGGTGTGGAGGTTTATGTAGTTCAAAGAAAAGAGGAACAGTATTAGAGATGTGTTGGAGATGGGTGATATAAGGGATTTGAGGAGGTGAAGAAAGAGAAAGGAAAAAGGAATCCCAGGTGGTGGTAATTGCTAAGGTTAGAGTTTGGAAAGAAAGAAACATGGCATGTTATGAAAGCAACCAACAAATCAACCTGGCTGCAATAGAAAGTCCACTATCATCTTCATTATGTTCTTCATCGTCAGAGTCGTGAAGTCCTTAGAACTTGTATAAGGTTCACTGTGTGCCAGGCACTATTCTAAAACCTGCTAAAATTCTAATATCGTCTGTTTTAGTTAATGGTATTGTACCAATGTCATCTTCCTAGTTTCAATTGTCCTACTACTGTTATGTCCTGTTGCTATGTAAGAAGTTCTCAAGTGGGTGAAGGGTACACAGGGACCCACTGTACTATTTTCTAAATGGCATTATTGAGAAATAATTTACATTCCATAAAGTTCACCTGTTTAAAGTATACAATCCAATGGCTTTTAATATATTTACGGAGTTGTGCAATTAGCACTACCTAGTTCTGAAACATTCTCGAAAGAAACCATGTACCTATTAGCATTCACACCCCGTTTCTTCCCACCTCCTTCTCCTCAGCCCTTCAGTTCAGTTGCTCAGTCATGTCCAACTCTTTGAGATCCCATGGACTGAAGCACACCAGGTTTCCCTGTCCATCACCAACTCGCAGAATTTACTCAAACTCATGTCCATCGAGTTGGTGATGCCATCCAACCATCTCATCTTTGTAGTCCCCTTCTCCTCCCACATTCAATGTCTCCCAGAATCAGTGTCTTTTCCAATGAGTCAGTTCTTCATATTAGGTGGCCAAAATACTGGAGTTTCAGCTTCAGCATCAGTCCTTCCAATAAACACCAGGACTGATTTCCTTTAGGATTGACTGGTTGGATCTCCTTGTAGTCCAAGGAACTCTCAACAGTCTTCTCCAACACTACAGTTCAAAAGCATCAATTCTTTGGTGCTCAGCTTTCTTTATGGTCCAACTCTCACGTCCGTACATGATTACTGGAAAAACCATAGCTTTGACTAGATGGAACTTTGTTGGCAAAAATAACGTCTCTAATTTTTAATATGCTGTCTAGGTTGGTCATAACTTTGCTTCCAAGGAGTAAGCGTCTTTTAATTTCATGTCTTTTAATTTCATGGCTGCAATCACCATCTGCAGTGATTTTGGAGCCCAAGAAAATAAAGTCTCTCACAGTTTCCATTGTTTCCCCATCTGTTTGCCATGAAGTGATGGGACCAGATGCCATTATCTTAGTTTTCTGAATGTTGAGCTTTAAGCCAACTTTTTCACTCTCCTCTTTCACTTTCATCAAGAGGCTAGTTAGTTGTTCTTTGCTTTCTATCATAAAGGTGGTATCATCTGCATATCTGAGGTTATTGGTATTTCTCCCAGCAATCTTGATTCCAGCTTGTGCTTCATCCAGCCCAGTATTTCACATGATGTACTCTGCATATAAGTTAAATAAGCAGGGTGACAATATACCCAGTTGTGGATGTGACTGGTGATGGAAATAAAGTCTGACAATGTAAAGAGCAATATTGCATAGGAACCTTGAATGTTAGGTCCATGAATCAAGGCAAATTGGAAGTGATCAAACAGGAGATGGCAAGAATGAACATTGGCATTTTAGGAATCAGCGAACTAACATGAACTGGAATGGGTGAATTTAACTCAGATGACCCATCATATCTACTACTGTGAGCAAGAATCCTTTAGAAGAAATGGAGTAGCTATAGGGTAAGGGAGTTAGAGAAGGCAAGGTTTGGAAAAAGAATGAGACCGGCACTTTTCAGGAACAGATCACCTTTGATGAGGTGAGAAGAGGCAGCAGTCAGATTAGTGAGTTGCTGCACTAACCCAAGAAAAGAGTAAGTATATTAGGCATATATGTGGAACTCTACTATCTTAAGGGGGCCTGTTCTTATCCAAGGTTGTTCGGAGTAGTTATCTCTTAAACGACTGGGGCAAGGAATTCTGGAGATCGGCCAGAGGCTGGACCGGCTGGGAGCTGGGTGTAATCAACCTTAGAGTCCATTTTTTTGCTTTGGGTGAGAGTTCTTTATTTTGCATAGAATGGTGGAAAGGACCTGGAGGGGAGTTTTAACTCCAGGCTATTTTGAGCCATGAAACTTTCCTTCAGTAGCCCCTATAGTAAACTAGAGTCTGAAATGCAGTACTTGGATGCAGTCTCAAAAATGACAGAATGATCTCTGTTCGTTTCCAAGGCAAACCATTCAATATCACAGTAATTCAAGTCTATGCCCCAACCAGTAATGCTGAAGAAGCTGAAGTTGAACAGTTCTATGAAAATCTACAAGACCTTCTAGAACTAACCCCCAAAAAAGATGTCCATTTCATTATAGGGGACTAGAATGCAAAAGTAGGAAGTCAAGAGGTACCTGGAGTAACAGGCAAATTGGCCTTGGAGTACAAAAGGAAGCAGGTCAAAGGCTAATAGGGTTTTGCCAAAAGAACACACTGGTCATAGCAAATACCTTCTTCCAACAACACAAGAGAAGACTCTACACATGGATATCACCAAATAGTCAATACCGAAATTAGATTGATTATATTCTTTGCAGCCAAAGATAGAAACTCTCTATACAGTCAGCAAAAACAAGACCAGGAGCTGACTATGGCTCAGATCATGAACTCCTTATTGCCAAATTCAGACTTAAATTGAAGAAAGTAGGGAAAACCACTAGACCATTCAGGTATGACCTAAATCAAATCCCTCCTCAGCCCTAGACAAATACTAATCTACTTTTTGTCTCTATAGATCTGCCTGATCTGGATATTTCAAATAAATGGAATCATAAGATAGTGACTTTTAGTGAAACAGATCTCCAGACCAGGTTGGATCCATGAGACAAGTGCTCAGGGCTGGTGCACTGGGAAGACCCAGAGGGATGGGATGGGGAGGGAGGTGGGAAGGGGGACTGGGATAGGGAACACATGTAAATCCATGGCTGATTCATGTCAATCTATGGCAAAAACCACTACAATATTGTAAAGTAATTAGTCTCCAACTAATAAAAATAAATAGGGGAAAAAAAGATAGTGTCTTTTAAACTTTTATGACTGGCTTCTTTTACTCAGCATGTTTTTGAGTTTCATCCTTATTGCAGCACATATATATTTTCTTTGGAGAAATGTTCCTTTCAGATCCTTTGCCTGTTTTAAAATGGAACTCTCTCTATGTATTCTAGGTACAAGTTCCCTGTTATACATATGATATGCACAATTTTTCTCCTGTTCTTTGGATTATCTTTTCATTTTCTGGATGATATTCTTTGAAGCACAGACATTTTTAATTTGCATGAAGCCTAACTTATCAAATCTTCTACTGCTTATGATTTCGGTGTCATATCTTAGAAATCATTGCCTAACCCAAGTCACAATAGTGCAATCCTATGTTTTCTTCCAAGAGTTTTATAATTTCGGCTCTTACCTATTTATGATTGACTTTGAATTCATTTTTGCGTGTGGTATGAGGTAGGGGTCCAAATTCATTCTTTTGCATGTAGATATCCAATTGTTTCAGCACCCTTTTTTAAAAAGACTACTCTTTGTTCTTTGTCAAAAATCAACTGACCATTTGTTTGTTTCTGAACTCTCAATTCTGTCCCGTTGAGCTATATGTTTATCTTTATGTTCTCTCTGCTATTTTTGCAACTTCCATGTGAGCCTAAAAAGTGTTTCAAAACAGTTAATAAATCAGCTAACTTAATCCTCAAAACAACCTTATGAAATAGATATTATATCTCCATTTTACTGATGAGAAACCCAGACTCAGAAAGGTTGAGTAACCTGCCTTGGGGCACTTCATTAATTGCATAAACTATGTGTCAGGCTCCCTCTAACTTATATGCAACTGTTCATTTAATTGTCACAATAATTCAGTGAGGTAGGTGCTATTATTTAGCCTCATTTTGTAGATGAACAAACTGAAGCTCAGAGAAACCAAGTTTCTTGCTTAAGGCTGTAGAGAGAGCAAATAATAGAGATGGTAAATAATGGCTCTGGAGTTTGTGGGGTTTTTTTTTTTTGGCTGTGTTGTCAGAATCTTTAGTTGCAGTGTGCAAGCTCAGTAGTTGCTCTGCAGCATGTTGGATCTTGGATCAAACCCACGTCCCCTACATTACAAGGTGGATTTTTAAACACTGGACCACCAGGGAAGTCCCTGGAACTTCTGTTCTTAACCTTATTGCTATATCATCTTCTATGTTCTTCTCAGAAACATAAATGATACAGATGAGAAAATCGGGGCCAAATCAAAGCTGGTCTTGAATTCCAAGCAGAGTTTTTACCTAATTGCCAACATTTTCCAAACTTTTTCTTTTAAAGATGAAAAACACTTGTGCCAACAAAATAATTTGCAAATGAAGAAACTAAGACTAAAAGAATTAAGAACTTCTCTTAATGTCTTGTAACTGTTCAAACACAGTGTGTCTTGAATTAATCTGATGAAGTTCAGTTGAGTAGGAAAGTGACCAACCAGAAACAGATCAGAACAGAAAATATTAGCTGCCATTGTTATTAATTGCAGCCTTATCCTCCTACCCCCAGTCTCCTCATTGTTTAAGAAGTTTAAAACTGGACTTGGAGGAAACTATGGGTCATCTAGTTTAGTGGTCCACAGCTTTTTTGGCACCAGGGATCAGTTTCATGGAAAACAATTCTTTCACGACTCGGAGTTGAGGGGAATGGTTTCAGGATAATTCAAGCACATGATATTTATTGTGTATTATGTGTGTTAGTTGCTCAGTAGCATCCGACTCTTTGCCACCCCCCAACCCCTTGCCGCCCCGCTTTGTGACCCTGTGGGCCATAGCCTTCCAGGCTTCACTGTCCATGGATTTACAAGCAAGAATACTGGAGTGGGTCAGTTCAGTTCAGTCACTCAGTCGTGTCCGACTCTTTGCCACCCCATGAATCACAGCATGCCAGGCCTCCCTGTTCATCACCGACTCCCGGAGTTTACTTTTTTTTTTTCATTTATTTTTATTAGTTGGAAGCTAATTACTTTACAATATTGTAGTGGTTTTTGTCATATATTGACAAGAATCAGCCATGGATTTACATGTATTCCCCATCCCGATCCCCCCTCCCCCCGGAGTTTACTCAAACTCATATCCATCAAGTCGGTGATGCCATCCAGCCATCTCATCCTCTGTTGTCCCCTTCTCCTCCTGCCCCCAATCTCTCCCAGCATCAGGGTCTTTTCCAATGAGTCAACTCTTTGCATGAGGTGGCCAAAGTATTGGAGTTTCAGCTTCAGCATCAGTCCTTCCAGTGAACACCCAGGACTGATCTCCTTTAGGATGGACTGGTTGGAACTCCTTGCAGTCCAAGGGACTCTCAAGAGTCTTCTCCAACACCACAGTTCAAAAGCATCAATTTTTCGGTGCTCAGCATTCTTCACAGTCCAACTCACATCCATACACGAGCACTGGAAAAACCATAGCCTTGACTAGACGGACCTTTGATGGCAATGTAATGTCTCTGCTTTTTAATATGCTATCTAGGTTGGTCATAACTTTCCTTCCAAGGAGTAAGCGTCTTTTATTTCATGGCTGCAATCATCACCTGCAGTGATTTTGGAGCTAAAAAAATAAAGTCTGACACTGTTTCCACTGACATCTATTTGCCCTGAAGTGATGGGACCAGATGCCATGATCTTAGTTTTCTGAATGTTGAACTTTAAGCCAACTTTTTAACTCTCCTCTTTCACTTTCATCAAGAGGCTTTTTAGTTCCTCTTCACTTTCTGCCATAAGGGTGGTATCATCTGCATATCTGAGGTTATTGATATTTCTCCCGGCAATCTTGATTCCAGCTTGGGCTTCCTCCAGCCCAGCGTTTCTCATAATGTACTCTGCATAGAAGTTAAATAAGCAGGGTGACAATATACAACCTTGACATACTCCTTTTCCTATTGGGAACCAGTCTGTTGTTCCATGTCCAGTTCTAACTGTTGCTTCCTGACCTGCATACAGGTTTCTCAAGAGGCAGGTCAGGTGGTCTGGTATTCCCATCTCTTTCAGAATTTTCCACAGTTTATTGTGATCCACACAGTCAAAGGCTTTGGCATAGTCAATAAAGCAGAAATAGATGTTTTTCTGGAACTCTCTTGCTTTTTCGATGATCCAGTGGATGTTGGCAATTTGATCTCTGGTTTCTCTGCCTTTTCTAAAACCAGCTTGAACATCTGGAAGTTCATGGTTCACTTGTTGAAGCCTGGCTTGGAGAATTTTGAGCATTACTTTACTAGTGTGTGAGATGAGTGCAGTTGTGCGGTAGTTTGAGCATTCTTTGGCATTGCCTTTCTTTGGGATTGGAATGAAAACAGACATTTTCCAGTCCTGTGGCTGCTGCTGAGTTTTCCAAATTTGCTGGCATATTGAGTGCAGCACTTTCACAGCATCATCTTTCAGGATTTGAAAGAGCTCAGCTGGAATTCCATCACCTCCACTAGCTTTGTTCATAGTGATGCTTTCTAAGGCCCACCTGACTTTACATTCCAGGATGTCTGGCTTTAGCTGAGTGATCACACCATCGTGATTATCTGGGTCGTGAAGATCTTTTTTGTACTGTTCTTCTGTGTATTCTTGCCACCTCTTCTTAATATCTTCTGCTTCTGTTAGGTCCATACCATTTCCGTCCTTTATCGAACCCATCTTTGCATGAAATGTTCCCTTGGTATCTCTAATTTTCTTGAAGAGATCTCTAGTCTTTCCCATTCTGTTGTTTTCCTCTGTTTCTTTGCATTGATTGCTGAGGAAGTCTTTCTTATCTCTCCTTGCTATTCTTTGAAACTCTGCATTCAAACGGGAATATCTTTCCTTTTCTTCTTTGCTCTTCGATTCTCTTCTTTTCACAGCTATTTGTAAGTCCTCCTCAGACAACCATTTTGCCTTTTTGCATTTCTTTTCCATGGGGAATGATCTTGATCCCTGTCTGCTGTACAGTGCCATGAACCTCCGTCCATAGTTATCAGGCACTCTGTCTATCAGATCTAGTCCTTTACATCTATTTCTCACTTCCACTATATAGTCATAAGGGATTTGATTTAGGTCATACCTGAATGGTCTAGTGGTTTTCCCTGCTTTCTTCAATTTAAGTCTGAATCTGGAGTGGGTAGCCATTCCCTTCTCCAGGGAATCTTCCCAACCCAGGGATTGAACCCAGGTCTCCTGCATTGCAGGAAGATTCTTTACCATCTGAACCACCATTAAGCATCAGATCCTGGAGTTTGGGGACCCCTGATATAGGTGAAGGAGTCTTCTGGTTTAAAATACGCAAGTGGCAGTCTAGGAACACAGAGGAGAGGTTGAACCATCAGTTCATGAGAAAGCCAGGAGAAAGAATCAGTACATAGAAAAAAGAATAACAGAAAAGTGATGAAGAAGGCTGGAGAAACACATGGTCTGGAATAAGAAAAGGCCTGAAAAACCCAGGGAAGGCACAGCTGGAAAAATTGAAAGAGGCACACAGGAGGGAAAACTTTCAAGAAAAAGAAGCCCTCTGTCATGTGAAATGATGTACGAGGTAGAAGACTGAAAAAGGATACAAGATCGATAAGAGTTTTCTGACCTAGGAGAGCAGTGTCATAAAAATAAGGGGAGAGGAAGCTTCTCAGTTGCCAAGGAGGATCATGAAACAATAGAGGAAATGGGAATCTACCATTCATTTGAAAATTTGAACATGAAAAAAGACAAGCATTTAAACCGGAAGCAAGATGGTGAAGAGAAATTGAGATGAGAAAGAAGGTAGATTAGAATCATAGAACCAACAAAGACATCAGAGATTATCATGCCCAAACTCCTGTTCAATGCAGTATGTCTTTGCAAAGTATACTTAACACTGAAAAGATTTCATTCTACAAAGGCTTAATGCACACCTCCTGGTGCTGGCCTTGCCAGGGTGCCCAGATATAGAGGAGAGCAGACCAAACAGAGGCCATATGTGGTGGGAGCTTGTATTCTAGATGGGAACACAGATGTTAAATAGCTAGTTATACGTTTAAGATTTTCATAGTTTTTGTTGTTGCTCTACCAGTTTATTGCTACCAACCCATCTCCCTCCACCCTCCTCAAGAGTGCGTGCTCAGTCATGTGACCCCATGGACTGTAGCCCACCAGATTCCTCTATCCGTGGACTTTTCCAAGCAAGAATGTTGGAGTGGGTTGCCATTTCCTTCTCCAGGGAAGATTTTTAGTTTTCACGAAGTTACAAGAGTCTTATAGAACTTGTTCCAATGGTTTGTTCCAAAGCACAGCCAACAATGCTCCCTCTATTTCTCTCTCCAAAAGAAATCACTTTTACCAATTTTAGCTGATTATTTTGGCCTGTTTTTCCATTTTACCAAGCAATAAACTTGTTGCTATTTCTCGACTTTCTACTTTGAGGCATTATCTACTCACTTTCCACCGTAGAAAATGAAGATCCTGGGAATTCTCTGGCCATTCAGTGGTTAGGACTTTGTATTTTCATGCCGGTGAGGGGTGGGGGACAGTTTCAGTCCCTGGTTGGAGAACTAAAATCCCGCAAACCCACAGAGCAACCACACACACATAAAAAAATGGAGCTCCAAATCTCCCCTTAGCCTCTCATGTGCTTGTATGTGCTTCCCACTACCCCATACTCCCAATATGACTGTAACTTTGGTGAGATTAATAATCAAGGGTTCCATAACTATGCATGCAATAGTAATAGCTAGTCCTTATAGAGCATTTACTCTGTGTCAGGAACTTTTCTAAGCATGTTAACATTAATTCATTTAATTCTCCTGATAATCCTATTACTTGTCCTTCCATTATACAAATAAGGGAACTGGGGCACAGAAAGGTCAAGTAACTTGCCCAAGACCATGTAACTAGTAAGTGGAAAATCTGGGATTTAAATCCAAGTATTCTGGCTGTAAAAGCCAGGACCTATTGTACCCACCCTGGCTTTCTGTGAAGGACTCAGCAATACTGGAGTGAGTGCCCAGCCTCTGAGATGCTCAATTATTTCCTAAGTTTTCAAGTACAGTCCTACCTCCTAGGCAGACATCGCCCCTTTGCTAAGGATACAGGCTATAGGAAGGGAACCTGCACCTTCCCTCCCTCTTCCCCAAAGTTGTCCTCTCTCCCTCCCCTCTGTCAAATGCAGTCAATTCCAGCTGGCTTCTATCGTCACTACTTTATATGAAGTTAAAATGCAAAACAAACACGGTCCAGTGGTTAGGACTTCGCCTTCCAATGCAGTGGGTATGGGTTCCGTCTCTGGTCAGGGAGCTAAGATCCCATGTGACTTGTAGCCAAAAAGCCAAACCAAACCAAAACATAAAACAGAAGCAATAGTGCCACAATTCAATAAAGACTTTAAAAATGGTCCACATTAAAAAAGTCTTGAAAAAAATAAAAACAATTACACACAAAAACTTTATTTTGCCTCTCTGTTTACAGGCACCCACAGATTTGCAGCTTACTTATTCAAGTAGTAAACTTTGATTACATTTCCTTTTCTAAGCAACTGTTTATTTTTCCCATAGTTAGTAGATGTATTTGCTTAGTTCTTTGTTGTTTTTTTTAATGGATTCTTTGCCAACTCCTGCTCTGGCTCTTTGTTAGTTTTTAAATCTGTTTTAAAATGTTCAGACATATAAGGTAGTCTATCAATTTCACCTTCCCCTGCAAAAAAAGTCTTTCCCAGAGCTTCATAAACTGCTGCAGCATGTCCAAGTTTCCCTCTCTATTTGTTGTATAGCTGTCTTCCTAGGATCCCCTTTCACCATCAGCCTGGGAAGTCCTATCTTCTAAGTTGGATCTCCTGTTTTCTATTAATATGTCTGGGTCTTCTTTCTTGGTTGACTTCCTTATTTTGATGGAGTGTATTTTCTAGTGACTTTCTGAGAAGGGTTCATGGTAGATAAATGTTTTTAGACTTTGCATACCTGAAAATACCTTTATTCTGCCCTCGTACTTGATTGATGGTTTGACTGGATATCTTATTCTATTTCCTTCAAATTTTTGGTGAAGTTGTTTGATTGCCTTTTAGCTTCCAGTGTGGTGTTTAGAAGTTTGATGTCATCTTCATTCCTGGTGTTTGTATGTAACATTTCTCTCTTCCCCTCTGAAGCATTCATCTCACTGTTCTGAAATTTAATTCTGTTGTTGCTCAATGTGAATCTGTTTTCTTTCACTCTTCTGGGAATTTCAATGATCCATCAGTATGGCAACTCATGTTCTTTGGTTTTGAAATTTTTCTTTCATGATTTCATTTTTCTTTTCTGCCTTTCCTTCCTTTTTCTCAGTTTTCTCTTTCTCGTCATTATTTTGATGTTGGGTGTCTTGGACAGGTACCATGATTGTCTCATTTTTGTCCCTAATATCTTCTTTCTGGGAGATTTTCTCAACTTTATCTTCCAATCTTCCATGAAGTTTTCATTTCCAATATCACACTTCTAAATACTCTTTTAATTCTGACTGGATTTTAAAAAATTATGGTAGCACATCATTTCATGCTTACAATACATTCCCTTATCTCTCTGAGGAAAATAATGAGTTTTTCTGAAGTTTTATTTTCCATGAATAGTCTTTGCTGTGTTTTCCCTTGTTTTTCCCATTCTACATTTTTCATGTTAGAGGCTTTCCTCAAGAGCTCATAATCAGTCCTCCTATTAAACTTGTAATAAGCACTTCCAATGAGAAGTGAGAATGTATAAGATAAAGGGGGTGGAGTAGAAGGAAGGGAGCCAGGAAGACAGAAACAGGGGAGAATGGAAAGCTTATCAGGCATTTGGCACTGTCTGCACAAGGTCCTGAGAAAGGAAGGAGCATGGCACATTTTATAAACTGAATAAAGCCACACAAAGAGTGACACAGAGGGAGTTCCCTGACAGTCCAACGATTAGGACTCAGCACGTTCACTGCCAGGGCTGGGTTCAAATCCTGGTCAGGAAACTAAGTCGCATGGAGGGTCGAAAAAAAAGGGGTGGGGGGAGTGAAACAAAATACTATGGGGCTTCCTTGATAGTCTAGTGGTTAAGAATCCACCTGCCAATGTAGGGAACATAGATTCGATCCCTGGTCTGGGAGGTTGCCACGTACAGAAGGGCAACTAAGCCTGGGCACCACAATTGCTAAAGCCCATGAGGAACCTGAACATGGCAACTAGAGAGTAGCCCCCATTCGCCGTCACTTGAGAAAGACTGCCAGTGATGAAGACCCATCACAGGCAGAAATAAACAAATCTTAAAAAAAAAAAAAAAGACAGTACCACAAATCTGGACACTAGACAAGGGTCACCATGCAGAAGCCTACAGGTCATGTCATGAATTATGCCTCTATCTGAAAAAGGAGGAACACGGGATGTATTAAGCAGAGAATGACATGATCCAATTTGCATTTTAACAACCATAGACTGATCACTATGTGGAAAGCGGTCACCAGGACATCATCATGTCACCTAGGGTAGAGATGATGGTGGCTCCAGCCAGGGTGGGATAAAAGAAATGGAAAGGAATGAATGTGAAAGCCATTCTGAACTTGATGATTAATTGGACATGGGTGTGTGTGGGAGTGGGATGGCTTGAGGATTATTCTTAAGTTCCTGTCTTAACCAGTGAGTTAAGACAGTGTTGTGCACAGACCAGGAGCACAGCAAAGGGTGCAAGTCCGGGAGGAAACACCCTGGACAAGCCCTTGAATGTCAGAATGCAACAATCCCTTCCTCAACATGTCGTCAGGTCATCCTCAATCTGTGGATGACCCATTTGTACATCCCCTACCTCTGGTTTCCCTCCTTTGGATGACTCCTACTTTCCCAATTTCCTACCTTAAGTTTTTTTTTTTAATTGTTTGGCTGTGCTGGGTATTAGTTGCGGTATGTGAGATCTTTGATCTTCATTGTAGCATGCAAACTCTTAGTTTCGGCATCTGGGTTCTAGTTCCCTGACCAGGGAGCAAACTTGGGCCCCTTGCATTGGGAGTTCAGAGTCTTAGCCCCTGGACCACCAGGGAAGTCCCTCAATTTCCCACTTTAACGATATCCTCCCTGTATCTCCCTGTAGCCTGGTCTCTGTCTTGTTTACTCACTGTTACATCACCTATATTCCAAACACATAGTAGGACCTTCATAAATACTTGCTGAAAGGAAAAATAGAGTGGCGTGTGCCAATCATAGTCAGAGCCACAAAATAAAATGGCACATTTTCGTGGATCCTAACACCAACAGTTTCACTTGACATTTAGTAAAATTAAAAAAAAACTTTTTTTCAAGTATTACGACTTTTAAGTGATTTCAAGTGTTATTTTATATTAAAAGAGATGGGAAAAGACTTTGAAGCAGACTGCAAAGTTCACATGAATTTTTAAAATTCAATATATGTCAAGGAAAGCCTGCAGCAGCTACCCTAGGCTAGGCCCCCCTCTCTCCCTCCCCCTGTTTCCTCCATGCTCCCAGCTCCCCACCCCTGCTTGCTGCCGGGGTAGAAACATTTGGATTCTAGGAAGAGCTGGGGTTAAGGAAGGAAGGTCACGAACATGAAGAAAACAACGTCTGGACAATCTGCCAAGGGAAGCTAGTGAAGGCTGATGGGCAGTATCTTTCTGGGCCAACACGGCAGCAGGAATCTGTGGCATCCTTGTTCCTTGGCTTCTCCATCCTCTAGTGGTGCCCTGATCTGGGATCTGGGGCACAGCGAGCCTCTGTGCCAGTCTCTCAGCCCCAGGGATTAGCAGTGCCAACGAGTGAAGTTCAAGGAGGTGAAGGAGCCCTTCCAAGGGCACAGGTTGGCAGGTCAGAGTGACAGGACAGTTTAATCCAAAGGAATCATTTACCATCCTTTGAATGTCAGCTACTATGCCAGAGCCTGTGTGGGGGTTGGATGGTGACAGGGTGGAAGAACCGTTGCAGGAACCTCTCATTTCACTCTGTGAGAATGACCTCCTAGGAACTTCCCTGGGGATCTGGTGGTTAGGACTCAGTGCTTCGAATGCAGGGGGCACGACTTCCATCCCTAATCAATGAACTAAGGTCCCACATGCCACGCTGAATGACCAAAAAAAAAAAAAAGAATGACATCCTATTCTTCTACTCTTAAAGCCCACATGGCCTGCATTCTTATCTCAATGAAAAGAGCTCATTCAGTCGGGGAATCACTTTCATTTCAGCGTCTACTTCCTGTGGAAGATGTGACCAGGGAAGGTTTGTCCCCCATCTAGTTCAGTTCAGTCGCTCAGTCGTGCCCGACTTTTTGCGACCCCCATGAACCGTAGCACGCCAGGCCTCCCTGTCTATCACCAACACCTGGAGTTTACCCAAACTCATGTCCATTGAGTTGGTGATGTCATCTCACCATCTCATCCTCTGTCGTCCCCTTCTCCTCCTGCCTTCAATCTTTCCCAACATCAGGGTCTTTTCAAATGAGTCAGCTCTTCACATCAGGTGGCCAAAATATTGGAGTTTCAGCTTCGACATCAGCTTTCAACCCTCCAATGAACACCGAGGACTGATTTCCTTTAGGATGGACTGGTTGGATCTCCTTGCAGTCCAAGGGACTCTCAAGAGTCTTCTCCAATACCACAGTTCAAAAGCATCAATTCTTCTGTGCTCAGCTTTCTTTATAGTCCAACTCTCACATCCATACATGACTACTGGAAAAACCATAACCTCGACTAGATGGATGTTTGTTGACAAAGTAATGTTTCTGCTTTTTAATATGCTATCTGGGTTGGTCATAAATTTCCTTCCAAGGAGTAAGCGTCTTTTAATTTCATGGTTGCAGTCACCATCTGCAGTGATTTTGGAGCCCCCCAAAATAAGTCAGCTGCTGTTTCCACTGTTTCCCCATCTATTTGCCATGAAGTAATGGGACCAGATGCCATGATCTTAGTTTTCTGAATGTTGAGCTTTAAACCAACTTTTTCACTCTCCTCTTTCACTTTCATCAAGAGGCTGTTTAGCTCTTCTTCACTTTCTGCCATAAGGGTGGTATCATCTGCATATCTGAGGTTATTGATATTTCTCCTGGCAATCTTGATTCCAGCTTGTGCTTCTTCCAGCCCAGCGTTTCTCATGATGTACTCTACATATAAGTTAAATAAGCAGGGTAACAATATACAACCTTGATGTACTCCTTTTCCTATTTGGAACCAGTCTGTTGTTCCATGTCCTGTTCTAATTGTCACTTCCTGATCTGTATACAGGTTTCTTAAGAGGCAGGTCAGGTGGTCTGGTATTCCCATCTCTTTCAGAATTTTCCACAGTTCACTGTGATCCACATAGTCAAAGGCTTTGGGATAGTCAATAAAGCAGAAATAGATGTTCACATGGTTAGAGGGAGGGGAAGAACGTGCTCTCAACACTGAGCTAAGTGATATTTGTGTTGTCAGGGGAATGCCGGAATGGACCTCTGACCTGCACAATGACTGCATTCCTGAAAAGTGCAGAAATCCATACTGGATGAATAGAAGTCTGGCTTTCCAGCTGAAGAAGCATCCTGACTTATAAATACCACTTCAGAGGCAATTTGTTTGATTTGATTGATCTTCAGTTGTCAACTTTCTACAGGTTTCTCCCTTTCTCAGGCTTCCTATAAAGAAAGGGGCAAAATAGTGTATCAGAATGTTCTCTGGATTCTTCTGGTTGTGTCACAAAGTAGTTGGGTGTGCTTGGATAGGTTGCTTTTCTTTTTTGTTTTTAAGTAATTTTACAATTTTTATTTATTTATTTAGTTGGGCCATTCATTCAGGATATTTAGTTGCTGTGTGCAAACTTTTAGTTGCAGCATGTGGGGTCTAGTTCCCTGACCAGAGATCTAACTCAGGCCCCCTGCATTGGGAGCACAGAATCTTAGCCACTAGATCACTGGGGAAGTCCCCTCACTTAACTTTTCTAGGCTTTAATTTTCTGCAAGGGAATTCCCTGGCAGATCAGTGGTTAGAACTTGGTGCTTTCACTGCCAGGACATGGGTTAGATCCCTGGTTGGGGAACTAAGGTCCCACAAGCCAAAAGCCATGGCCAAAAATAAATAAAATACAAATAAAAAAGGATTAAGAAATTAAATGGAAAGATAATCTTGAAGGTGATATATTAATAAAGACTCACTGTTACAAGTGAAAAAAAAATTAGTTCATACTCACTAAAGCAAATCTGGGAGTTTTTAGAGTTGTGTAACTGAATGGTCTGGGGGTGGGGGGTGGAGTTATTGCTTCAGGTAGAGCTTGATCCAGATATTTAAATGATGGTAGAAATCTCTCTCCATATTTTGAATCCTTTTTTATCTGTCTTGGCTTCATGCTCAGGGAAGTTATCTTATATCAACCTGGACTAATGATGTTAGCACATAATGCATCTCAGCCAAAAGTTCTAGCAGAAGGCAAGGTGTGGAGGCTCATAGTTCTGCCCAAGTCGCAGGGTCATCTCAAGGAAAAAGGATACTGTGTTCTGATTGGCTAGCCCTGAGTCACATGCCCAATGAGAGGCTAGGGACAGAGGAACTAGGCAGGCAAAAATAGCAGGTGTTGGACACAGGCGCTATAACAGAAAACAAACATATGTATGGGCTTGAGTCCAGGCCCTGTCACCAGCCAGCTAGGTAATCCTGAGTAAGCCATCTTGGTTTTCTCACCTGAAAAACAGGATGGTGACTTTCCTGGTGGCACAATGGCTAAGAATCTGCCTGCCATTTCAGGGGACATGTGTTCCATCCCTGGTCCGGGAAGATCCCACATGCAGGGCAACTAAGCCCATGTGCCACAACTACTGAGCCTGAACTCTAGGGCCCACAGGTTACAACTACTGAAGCACATGCGCCTAGAATATGTGCTCCCCAGCAAGGGAAACCCGAACACCACCACTAGAGAGTAGCCTCCCCTCACTGCAACTAGAGGAGGCCTGTAAGCAGCAACGAAGACTCAGTGCAGCCAGAAATTAATATATATATATATATATTTATGTATATAGGATGTGTCTCTATTGTGTGGGGTTAAATGAGAGAAGGTATCAAAGGTGCCTCATGTGGAAGGCTCATGACACATGTTCAGCCTAGGATGGTGTGACTTTCGTTAATGATTCTGAACAAATACTGCACTTCAGTGAAGGAGCAGCTCTTTAGAGAATAACTTCCCTTGTGTAATCACCTGCAGAGTGAGGGCTCCTAACCTTCAGCGGAACAAATCCAGATTTTACATATAACAAGGCTTTGACAACTCAGTTATGGATATTTCTGTTTGATTTTCTTGTTAACTCAGGATAAATTTAGCTAAAAGCTTCTTTTGGGTTCAACCCTTGGCATTTGAGAATCACTCTAAATTGTCTGAATCCTTTCTCTTGCTCTAAGTCCATTCTACTGAAGACATTTGTTTCGCTTTTTCAGAGTAGAGGATCTAGGGCTTTGTAGATTAAAGAGTTAGTGCCAAGAGATCTTCTTACAGCAAAGCTTCCATGAGCCAGCATCACATTATAAACCAAGAGCCAAGAAAAGTGACTCAAAGTCACCATATTCACAAAAGACTGATCTTATTTACATAGCAGTTTATTAATTTTTGATCAGGATAGTGTTCTGAGACCATAAAATATCAATGCTTCCCATCCAGGAAATCCTCTCCCCTGTGCCAAAGGACAAAGAATTTATCTGCCAGTAGCTCAGTGGGCATGGAGTCAATCTTTGCGATCATGTTATCTCCCCTGCCAGGTAAGCATGGAGTCAGTCTTAAGGACCACTTCACTGGGCCATGGTGAGGCCTGCTAGAGCACCGCCATGGCAACCCAACTCATTGTACCAAATTTAGCATCTGCCAACCTCCACCATGGCAACCCAACTCATTTTACCAAATTTAGCATCTGCAAACCTCTGCATTTTTTAGCTTCTCTTTTCTAGGCTCTCAACTGACTATGCCTCTTTGATTCACATCATTTATATCTGGTCCACAGCATATATAACACCAGTTGATGAGATGTTCACTTACTCAATTATAATCACAGTCCAGTCCCGCCCTCCTAGTTTCACTGGGTCACCGTGATGGAAAATTGTGTGTGATCACAAATTCTTCAGGTATCCACTTACATCCTGCTCCTCCCCCCACCCCAAGTAGCTCAATCACTTGCTGTGTTTTAAGAGTTAACCCATAGGAATAGCCATTTTTCACCTCATATTTCCCTCTATGATGGTTTTTCCTCTCTCCATCTTGGGCACCCTTCACAGATACTACCAACTTTTCCCGAGAGGGGAACTCACTTGAACCGTGAATTCATGACAGCAACAAAAGAAAAGGTGTAGGGATTGGAATGATCCAGTATTGACATCAACACATAGTTTGTGAACAGATTCCTCCCATCGTTTGTCACATTTTTCTTTGAAAGCTCAAGGCAATGTTTTTGTTAATCAAGGCATTTGGTTAAAATAACAATTGAGTTTTAAAGATACTACTTTATTAAGTCTTGGGACTTCCCTTGTGGTTCAGTGGTTAAGACTCCACTCTCTCAGTGCAGAGAGCACAGGTTTGATCCCGAGTCAGGGAACTAAGATCCCGCATGCCAAATGGCATGACCGAGAAAAAAAAAGACGTCTCTGTCTCAATTTCTACACCTTTGCAACTCTGGTTTTAGTCTGACTACATTCAAACCCTCTGCTTTTATTTTCTGCCTGTGCTTACTTCCAACTGTGGCAGTTTCACCTTGTCTCTATTTGTCATTTTCCCCCTCTGTGCCTTGGTTCTAACGACTCTTTGATGGGGATATCTCACAATCCCTCTCTCTCTCTGTCCCCCTCTCTGTTTTTTCCTCTATCTGTAAGTTCCCTCTTTTTCCTAGCTTTTTTCTTTGAATGGTTATTTCATCGTTCTGCCCCCACTTCCCCCTTTTTTCTTATTCTCTTCACTCCCTGTGCTTATTCTTCTGTGTCATTCCACATTTCCTATTCTCACTTCTCATCATCCTACCAGTCTCTGCCTCGCAGTTCTTGTCTCTGTGTTGTGCACTGTAGCTGTTTGTGCTTTGTCTTTCTGCCGGTCTCCAACTCAACATATTGCATGCTTTTTCTGTCAATGAATCTTTCCATTGACTGCTTCCTCTACCTTCTGTTCTGCTTCTCAGCTTCCCTGCTAATCTTCATCTCTCTCTCTCTTTTTTTGGTCGCATCATGCAGCATTTGGGATCTTTGTTCCCCAACCAGGGATCGAACTCATGCCCCCTGCATTGGAAGTGCAGAATCTTAAACCACTGGACCACCAGGGAAGTCCCCCGCTGGTCTCTATTACCACCTCTTTCCTCTCACTCTGCTAATCTGTCAGTCACTACCACCTGTCTCCCCCGGATCTGGTGGTTCCTCCTTGTCACTCACTCACCTTATTTCACCATCTAGACTATCTGTATCTTCCGCCATTGGGGTCCCTTCCCATCAGCCGTTATTTCTATTTTGTTTGTTTTCTTTATGACCATTTAACCAATTCTATGATTTTGGTTCTTCTCACCATCCATAACAGACTTTCTTGAAATTTCTGCCAAGGATTGTGTCTTGTCCTCTCTTTGTCTCTCCTATGGAACAAATCTTTTCCTAGCTGTCCTTCCATCTGGCTATGTCTGTTTCTTTCATTCCCTTTGTCTCTCTCTAGCTTAGCTTTTTGCTTTTATCTCTCTCTTGCTTTTGTCTCCTGTATCTTTTCTGTGGATAATTAAGGGTTATCCATTTCTTTCCCATTGTTTAGTGGAATTGCAACCTTCATCTGCTTATACTTCATACAACCTGGATGTTCTGCCTGCAGAAGGGAGGTGTCTTGTGCAATAGAAAAAAAAAGAAAAGAAAATAAAGTAAAAGCAGCAGAGGAGAAAGGAGAGCTTGCAAATTAATCCCAGAAGAGAGTCAGATATTCCTTAATGCTTCTGCATCCAAGTGGGAGCCTCACCTCATTTGCTTCTGCCTCTGACCTCATTCTTCCATGAAAGCCTGAGCTTGGGAAGATCCTATACGGGGCACCCAGAATGGGTGGTTGAGTTCCTGCTATGGCTCTAGACTTTAGTACAGTCTGGAGAAGACAGACCTAGACAAGTGCTCATTCCTCTAATGAATCTCAGAATTCCTCTAAGAATCTGCATTTTCTTTGAAAAGGTCCAAAGACACTAAAAAAAGGTAAAAGGAGGATGCTGGACACAGTCAGACTAGGTTGAAATACAAACAGAATAATGTGGTTTTGAGAACCAGAAACATCACCAGTTTCTTGTCTCTTGGCAACTGTTATGTCCATCCCTACTGGTTACACATAGCACCTGTTGTACCCTCCTCCCTCTGCTATAATTTGGTCATGGATGAGGTCTCTCTTCTCTCTGATCTTCACCCCTTCTGACCAGATCTCTTTCTGATCCTAGAAGGACTTCCACTTTCCTCATCTGTTCCTGTGCTAAAGCAGAGTCTCTGTTCCCGTTGGCAGTTTCATCCAGCTTCATGCCTCCCACTACCCTTTATTGGTAGCACAGACTGTACCTCTGGAATTAATTTGCTGAAAAGGGCAGTTGTCTGATGATGGGATTCAGTGAACAGTAGCCCAGGTTCCCACCCATCCATGAATATTAGCATTTCTCCTCAGATCCTAGGAATGCAGGAGTTAGCTGGAAGAGGAACTGAGATACTGAAAACCCAGTCCAGGCCTTGTCCCTGGGGGACAGTGCATTGAAGACCAGCGTCTCCTGGTCTTGGTCTTCCCTCCCCCAGGCCTGGCAGAGGAGGAGCCTGAGGCTCAGTCTTTCAGGCTGAGAGTGGAATCATCCCTGATGATGGACTCACCATCACAATCTGTCCTGGTGCCCCTGGTTTCCTTGTTTCCAAGGATGGGTGGGCAGGGCCGAGATCGCAAAACATCACGGACCAAAATGTGGACGCCCAAATTTATGCTCATGACACCCACAGTGGCCAGTCCAGTTCCACCAAGGATGGCCAGAGCAAGAGGGATCTGGTGGCGTTGCTGGAACAGCCACAGGCTCATCCATCCCAGTGGCACCAGGCGGAAGAGGGCCAGGGTGGCCAGGGTGGCCCAGCTGGTCACGCTGAAGGCCAGGGATGGGGCCTGGCGAGAGAGCAGCAGTAGCTGTCGTAGGTGCAGGCAGGTGGAGTTGAGCTCCAGGAGCAGAGACACCACAGAGAAGCCCACGTAGTGGCCGGACAGAACAGCGGTGCTGAGGCAGCTCACTACCTGGGGAGCCGAAGTCAGAGGTCAGAGGTCAGAGGACCTTCCATGACTGACCACCCATGAGATCCCAACATGATCAGGTCCCAACATCCCAGTCCTCGAGAAGGGTTCCCAAGCATCTTGTGGCACTTCCCACACAGCCCCCAACAAAGCCAACCTTATGTTTACCCTTCTGTTAGGAGCCTGAATAGCCTAGTAACAACCCTTCCATAGAATTGAATTGGAGCAGCTCTGGCCCCAGGCTGTCTGTCCCCTACTATTTGCATTCCTATGCTTTCACACCCCATCCCTACTCCCAGTACTGGGACTCCACCTTCTTATTAAAGCTCCATTGTCAATGTTTCGGCAATAGACTGGACACCTGTGGGAACCCAGTCTCCTTGGGCAGTGCTGACTCCAACTGTGGCCAGCAGTAATCCCCTCCCCCCAGTTCAGCCCAAGGTTGGGAGGATTAAGCGCCAGCAGGGGTCAGAAACTGGGGGAAGTCACAGGACAGAAAGCTGAGAGACTAGGAACCCCCAGGCTGGGCATGCCTCCTTCCCTGTCTCGCCGCTGGCCAAGTCTCACCACCACATGGTGACAAAGAAGTTCCCAGGCTTGGCCCAAGGTCTGATTCCAGAACAAGTCAATCCCATCTGCCAGGAAATAACCTGTGGGCAAGGAGGGGAGGTTGGCGTTAGGCCTCCCCCAAGCCAGTGTCCAGTCTTGAAAAGAATCTCCACCCGCTCCTTTCTCTGCTCTTTAGTTTCCTCTCAGTAAAGCTGCCAGAAACATTTCACTCCATCAAGAAATGGAAGAGAGAAGGAGACCTGGAATGACTTCTGGAAGTTTGTCCCCTGCCCCAAACTGTTAGGGGAAGCACACTGATTGAAATCGCCCACCCTGGCCAGGCACCATAGTAACCATCTGCGTGAGTTGTTTTAGGACAGGAGGTCCTGGTAAGGAACAGGGAACTAATAAGCCTCCACCAACCAGAAGAGTTTGGGAAAGGTCAAAAGGAGACACCACCTGTCCAACCACCTCCCAGAATCCTCTCTGGCATCCACCTTAGCCGAACAAGCCATGTACCACCAGGAAGGACTCCGAGTCAGAATGATTGGCTAAGGACAACCTAGAAACTAATCTCATCGCCATAAAACCCATGTGATAAGAGCAGTTCTCCTGGGTTCCCTTAACCTACTGCTCTCCACGCGGGTGCCCTTTCCCAGTAAAATCTCTTGCTTTGTCAACACATGTGTCTCCTCGGACAATTCATTCCCCGACTGTTAGACAAGAGCCCAGTTTCGGGCCCTGGAAGGGGTCCCCTTTCCTGCAACAAAACTGGTCCAGCTTTCCCTTAAGACTCACCCACAGAGACAGCCACCAGCACCAGAGCCCAGGGAGGGTGGCCATGAATCGGGTCGGCGGACATCTGAGGGTACAGCGACAGCCTGGAGGAGACGGGGGAGCCATGGTCAGCGTTTGTGTAGATACGGATCGACAGCACCCACTCATCCACAACCCCACCCCAGCCTCAGACTCTTCGAGATCTCGCATGGATTCTAAAGAAGCCCCCGGGTCTTTTAATCCCAGCCAACCTGCCCCCCTCCCTCGCCCTCGCCACGGTGCCTCCGAAACCTCTTAGGTCCCGCACCCGAGCAGCGCCCCGGCCCCCGTAAGCAGGCTGTGCACCAGGGAGACACAAGTGTTCCGCCACTTCCAACGGTCCTGGGCGGCAGATCCCGGCGTGGGCAGTAGCTGCAGCCCCCAGTGCAGCCCCCGGAAAGCAGCGAAGGAGGCGCCGGTGACGAGGAGCCCAGAGGGCGCCATGGCCTGGCGGGCAGGCTAGGTCCGGATCGGTCCCTGGGGCTCCCGGGCTCTCAGCCCCGACGAATCCAACACCCCGCTGCGGGGACTGCGAGCAGGCTTCTCCGCAAGGCTGGGTGCCTAGATTCCCCCGCCCGCTCCGCCTTCGAAATCGGCTTTAACTTTTCCGGATCTCTTCCACGCCCCCAACCCTTGGCTGGGCGGTGATTGGAGAAGCGGTGGGGCCACCGCCCCTTGAGGCACAGCCTTCGATCGCGTGTCGCCCTGGAGGCGGATGGAGGGTAGGGGACTTACCCGGATCAGACCCGTAAACGGAGCTTAGGGAGGCTTTCTGGATGTCGACAGGGGTCTTCCCAAGCTCTCTGGTGTCCCCACGTCCCCACAAATCCGGAAATGGCTTGTTAATCTCACCTGACACTCTCAGAGGCCCAGCCATGTGAATCTTCACCTATTTCACCTGCTCTCACCTCTCACCTGCTGGCCCTCCTGCCTGCCCTACCCACTTAGCCCTGAAGTTAGAGGCCAGGGCAAACTCACTCCTACGGGCATAAACCTCGCCATCGCTCTGCCCCGCGCCCCACCCCGGTCTCAGTTGTGGAGCGGAGGGGCACCTCACTTCCTTCCAGCCACCTTGAACACATTTCAGCAACCCCACGTAAACTCCAGGAGTCCTGCCCTTTGACATGGTACCTCTCATAGGGAACACTCCCTTTCTCTGAGAGACCCACCAGTCCCTCCCCTAACCTCTCCGGAGGACCCTTACCATCAAGAAGGGAACCATTCAGCCAGCCCCACAGACTTGAAAAGTAGCCCCCACCGCCCCCCCCCCCCCCCCCGCCCCCGCCAGGGCTTGGTACCCATTAGGGGAGGAGTGAGTATCTCTGCCAATCTGAGGAGGCAAAGAGAGGTCACACAGGGTCACCTCAAGACTGGGGCAGAGTCAAAGGGAAAAAGCCCCATCTTGCTTTCAGAAGCAGGACTGTCAGGATTATACAGAAGCTTTCAGCTTTGGGGGCAGGGAGCTCTTTCTCTCCTGAAGAGTGACAGGTTCTTCCTGTTTCCCATTTTACTCCATCCACTCTACACCTCTTTAGGTGGCAGCCACCAAGTCAGAGCAATAGCTGTTCCCTATACAAGGAGTGGATTCCAGCTACTCCCAAAGAATAAAATTCATAAAGCAATAGGTGCTCCCACAAATGTTCTCACAACTCCCCTCCTCCACCAAAACCCCATTAAATGAACGGGGCTGGGGGGATCCCTTCATTCTTCCACACCCACCACTCCAGAAGTTTTAAAAATTACACTGATTCTTTTAAATCTTATTTATTATATGAAAGCCATACATGATTAATGGAGAAAATCTGGCAACTACAGAAAACCAAACAGGAAAATTACGACTTTATTCCATCATCCAAAGATAACCACTATTATTAACAATTTGTCTGCAGTCTTTTAACTCTTATAAAGTACACACCCATATTTAAAAAAGCAAAATTGAGATCACATAATACACACCATTTTATAACCTTTTTAATATTCAGAGAGCATTTTTCTTTCCAGTCAAATGCTCTCCTACATGACTTTTAATGGCTGCGCAGTGTTCCACCATCTGGGTGGATACATAATAATTTACTCAAGCAACCCTCTCTTGCAAATTTTCATTACAGCAGAAAAAGAAATGAATTCCCAACCGGACAGTTGGTTCTCAATTTTTCCTACTGCATTGCTGGGATGAACATCTTATAACTAATCTTTAATTATATTCTTAGGATACATTCCCAAATGTAGAATTACTAGATCAAAGGCCATGAAACTTTTAGGATGTTTGGCACACATTACCAAACTGACATCAGTAAGACTACCCATTTGTATACCTGTGTGCAATGTATGAGAGTGTTAGTACTCCTTTGTCAATAACTGGGTCTTATTTTTTCTCTTATAGTTTGCTACAGGAAAAATGCTTCCAGCTATAGCAGCCTTTCTTTAATTACTAAAAAAGCACACCTTTTCCCATGGTTTTATCTATCGGGATTTCTTTCATGAATTTTCTGCATATGTCCTTTCACAGCTGGCTCTTGCTCCTCTAGGGTGCTTATAGACAAATTACATGGTGATGAGGGGTGGAAGCAGGAGGATGAAGCGAAGGACGCTTCAACATGGTCCCACATCTCTGAGGGAGGCAGAAAGACTGGCGAGCAATGGAGAATGAAGTAGACGGCTGGAAGCTTGTCCTCGGTGGAGGGTGGCTGTCCTCCCTCCTCCTGGGGGTGCTCCTGGCCCCTATGGGCCCCCCTCTGCAGGATGTCCAGACAGGGCCCTGTGCCCTCCAGGCCTGGTCCTTCACTGGTCTTCTGTCTGCCTCTGTGTTTCCAGGCTTTTTTTCCTCATTTCTGCTCCATGATGGGTGAGGATGGCAGAGCCATGTACCCAAGGCTGGATGAAGACACTGTGGCCCGTGAAGCGAGGAGGGGAAGAAAGGATGGAAGCAATGTCCAGGGACAGAGCAACCTTTGTTGCAGCCTGTGAGTGGACTCAAGTCTACCCACCCTCCTCTATTGCAGTCCACTCACATCCAGCTTAGGCTGCAGAGGGTGGGTTCAATGAGCTACTCTCTCCTAAAACTGTTCCTCAAAAGTGGAGAACAGGACCCAGTTACCTGCACAACTCCTGCTCCCAAACAGAACAAACAGCTTCCAATAACCCCTGAACTTGATTACCTTCAGGCAGACAGACTGGGCCAAGGCTGAAACACACCAGAACATGAGCCCAAGGGTGAGATTAGATCAGGAGCTGGGGGTGGCAGGTTTATTCTGCCTGATGCCCCTAAAGCGGTCACATCTCATAACCCATCTCTTCTGGTTGCTAGAGAGGAGAATTTCCTGCCTGCACAGGCCTGAGCTGAATCTCACACCCTGTCCTTGAAGAGTAAGTGGGGGAAGTCAGCAGTGGTAGCTGGAAACCCATCAGGGCTGTGGTCCTGCTCTGGGAGGCAGGGGAAGCCTGAGCCACCTTTGCTTGGTGGGAAGTCAATGCCAAGACTTGAGTTCCCAGCAGCTCCTGGCATTGGTCTAACCCTAGTTCCTCCCTTCAACCTCCAGCCCCAGCTCCCGGGGTTCTGGTCAGGGGTGGGGGAAGGGCAACAGCTTATATGAAAAGCTGTTCTGTTCCCACCCACAGCAGAGGACAGCCCAGGCTCTGAGTCCACACAAGTGGGCTTCTGATTCCTTCATGCACACTCAATTGTGTGATTCCCCATTTCACAGGTGGAGAAACTGACACAGGAGGCCTAAGGGTCCCATGTGGAGGTGAGTAGCCCTGAATTTAGAGTCTGGGCCAGACTAAGGAAATATAGGGAACAGATAAGAGCAGGGGGATGACTACTCAGATGGGCAACTCAGTATGACCTTTTCCCTGAAGAAGAAACTTACTTTTGAACTTGGAAAGGCCAGTAGGAAGGAATGAGGGGCAAGGAAGGAAGGAGGATCAGGAAAGGGGATCCTTCCTGCATAAAGGGGAAGGCAGGGTTTTCTTTACTCCACTTCTTCCCACTGTCAAAGACCAACTATACTTGGGTACTCAGAGCCCTCTATTCCTCAATTCAGCCAGGGTCTCTGATCTGAAACTTTTCTTGCTGGGTCAATCTGGGGCAAGGTTCTCCAACTGAATAGGGTTCCCTTCCCCAAAAGGTATCATCACTCTCGCTGTTCAGACCTTCCCAACCCCAGTTCTGTCACCTTCCAGAGGAGGGGGAAAGCAGCTCCTTCTCCTCTTCTTCCTCTTCCTCCTCCTCCTCGAAGCCAGGGGCAGAGGGCAACAGTTCTTCAACTGGCAGCTTTAGCTGGGTCAGGACATAAAGCTTGCCACTGAAGAACTACTGCGGCTCAGCCAGGTGAGGATGTGGGAGGCACAGGTTCCTAAAAGGGAAAGGAAAGAAAAATGGGAAAGACCTGAGCAAGGCCATGTCACAGGGACACTGTCCCACTGGCCATCAAAGTCCGGCTCCAGTGGATGTTCAACCTTCTAATGAAGGGCTTCTTGGCTCTGACCTGGGCCTCCAATGAGGGACAAGAGGCAGCTCTGAACCTACTTCCTTGCTCCTCTTTCCAGAACTGAATGCTGTAGAAACCTAGATGTGCTCTCACCCCATGTTGCCTTGGCTAATCACAGGGTAGCCTCCAGCCTCCTCAGCACTGAGAGGGCAGGATCTGGGAGCCTGGACACTCTCCACCAGTTACCCAGGTATTAGGTGAGAAGGCGTACCTCAGGTCCAGAATTGGGAGGGATCAGCGCAACTGACTCAGTCTCAGGAAATTCAGCAGGAAGAAGAGTTTTGGGGGGGCCTACATCTGGGGAAGAGTAAGGAAGGGAGGAGGTTTAGGGTTTCGAAGAAGGTCAGCAGAGGTTCCTGGGACTGTGAGGAGAGGAAAGGGGACCAGAGGCTGGAGGAAAGGGAGGTAGGGCAGAGTGGTTGGGCAGCTTCCCCAGGACTCTTAAATGCCAGGCATTCCGCTTGCGCATTCCGGGTACATCTGGTATGAATTCCAGGCTGTCTGCCGGCCCCTCCATGTCTGAACTTTGTTCCAAGTTCCAAGCCCCGCCCCCACAGTTCCAACGCATGAATCAGCAGGAAAAGCCGGGCCCTGCAGCATGGCCCAGGGAGGGGGCTGGGGGCGTGGCAGGCTTGAAGGCAGCGAGCTTGGGAGGGTGGGTCTGTGCTGACACTCTGTCGAAGGGCATGGTCCATGCCAGTGTGAGGGGCCAAGGCGGTCTTGCCTTTAGATATCTATGCTCAGAGGGTAAAGGGAGATTAGGGTGGGAGGTTTTCAAATTACAAAACCCTCTTGGGAGGTATGAACTTTGTGGCATCTTCCTTCTCCCAGGTGACCAGTTCAACTCCTTCCCACTCTTAACTGCCTGAGCAGGCTCTGTTCAGCCCATAGGACTCAGCTGCTGCTGAGAGTCTGTGCCAAGCAGGTGCCCTTGGCTGCAGGGAGGGGTGGGCCCAGGGCACTGACCCTCTGACCAGCTGCTCCATCAACCCTTTGGCACCCTGACAGCTCCTAGCTCAGTCTGACAGCCAGGATGACAGGCCAAATGAGTTGGAGGCTGCAACTAGGGCCGGAGAGAGGTGGGGGCAATAGCCTAGCCAGAGGCCACGGGGAGGGGCCAAGAGTTGGCCGAGAGGTGGGGAGAGAGGGAGCCCAGTGATGACTAACCCAGGCGCCCCACCCAGCCAGCCGGCTTCCCAGGCGGTCAGGGCCAGGCCTGGGCTAGGGGCCCCACTACCGGACAGGCTGGGGGGAGGTGCAGAGGTGACCTTCTCTCGGCCCAAGACGGCCAGTTAGGCTGGGGAGGGGGGAAGGTTAGAGTTTCCAGGCTCTCCTTCTGCCTGCTCCCCCCACCAACCCGCGGTGAAACCCTAACCTTTGGGTTGCATAAGGCCCCCGCACCGCCGCCCCCTACTCCTCTCCCCTCCCCCCTTACATAACATCCCCTGGAGGGAACGAGAGGAGGGGCTGGCCCGCCCAGAGACCCCTTCCCTGCCAGGGCGCTCAACTGGCCCTGACCCAGTGAGTGCCGGCACAGGCAAAGCACCTCCCCGCTACCCGCCCCGTCCAAATCCTCCTCAAGCCTGGGAGGCCGGCTCCCGTATCCTCAGACCAGAGGGCGCCGAGGTTAGCCGCCCCCAGCCCTCTGGCCCCTCGTCTTCCTCCCAGCTACTCCGCGAAACCTCCCGCAAGATCACTGTCCCAGACTCCTTCTTTAAACCTCCTGACACACTACTCCAGCCAGTCAAGGCTCCTCTCTCCCTGAGCGCCCCAACCCCCGCCGCCCCCTCACCCCTCCCCCGGAAGGGCAGGGTGTGGCCGTCAGGACCCTACTTTCCCCCATTACCCCGTTAGCACGGGTCCCTCCTGTGCTGCCGGGACCCCAGCTCACACCCACCTGGTGCTGGGTGGGGGGGGGTGCTGAGGGTAGGGGAGCAAATCAGTGCGTCCGATCCCCACGGCCGGCGGCGCTGTCTCTTCCCAGCGCCCAGCACACACCGGCTCCAGTCTCCGATCAGCTGGCGGCGTCGTGACGCACAAACTGCGATTGCACCGCCCAGGGCCAATCACCGCCCACTGCTGGGCAGCGTGACTACACCCACTCGGGGGCGCCAGAGCTTCGCCTTGGTCCCGCCTCCCTGGACGTCTTAGCTCTGATTGGCAAGGAGGCCACCCCTTTGCCGAGTGGAGTAGAGCTAAGCCACGCCCACCAACTCGAGAGCTGGCCAATAGGTAAAAAGGTGTGGCTTAGCCCTGCTTCTAGGCTACTTGCTCAGAGGGGCGGTTCGTCAAACCCGAGCCCTAAAGAGCAGAAGGAAGTCGAGGCGTGTGTGTTTGCGGTGCATACTGGTCTATGTAGTTCTCGGTCTGACACCTCGTTCCCAGAATCCAGCGCGCTCTGTGAGTTGGCATTTTTAAACTCTTCTCTGAATCCATCCCGGCGAACTCTTAAAGGGCTACAGCTCCTCCTTCTCGGAGCTGTGAGTGGTTCTTTTAGACAGCCCCCAAACGGATTCACTGACCTCTTGCTGGAGGCGATGCTTCTCTCAGGAAGAGCAGGAGAGGCTGCAGGAGTGAGAACTGAAGGTGGAAATCAGCCCCAGGGCACACAGACTCTTCCTTTGAAATAAGGACTCCTGGGGGCTTTGGAGGAGGACTGCCCACCTCGGCTGGCCTCAGCTTTCTCTTGGAGAGGTCTAATCCACTCCTTCTCCTGGAGGGCCTTCCTAATCAGAGGAAACTTCTGGTAGATGTCTTGCCCCAGTCACAGAGAGACAAAGCCTGTCAAGCAGCAGCTTCCCAACGAAAGATTTATAGCACAGCCTTCACCTGAGGGTAGAAGGAAGACTTGTGGTCGGAAACTAGGGGACGGGCCGGGCCAACGTGCAACTGGCCAGCAACCCAGTCCTCAGCACGATATCCCCATTCTGTCCCGCCCCCCCCCAGAAGCTTTTCACTGACTCAGGCCTACTTAGGGGAAGCGATTTCAGAGGTGGAGACCAATGAGGAGGCTGTTCCTTCCCCAGAGGCCAATCAGAGCATAGAGGGGCGGGGACATGGGCAAAATAATAATAATAATAATCGGAAAAGAACCCAATGACTTGGCAAAAGCTGCAGAACCGCTTCGTTAAAGGGGCAAGTGTGAGGTCCATCCCATCTCAATCACTCCCATCTCTCCACCACCATCAAAAAGGAACGTGTGGAGAGGGATCCATGACGTTTCCATAAGCTCCCAATTGTGGGTGAAGGCAACAGCCTGGAGTGTGAGGCAGCTCCTTCTGTATGAAAGACGGGCTCCATCGAGGGATTGCTATGGCTCCCATGAGCTCCAGAATGCCGAACCTGTGTTCATAACATTGTGCCTTTAAGGAAACTTCCTGCCTTCCACCCCGGTAACAGCTGATTGTTGGAAAGTGTGACCTCAGGGGACGAATCAGCTGTTACCACATCCTCCTCCAGTTCTGCCCTCCTCTATCCCCTTCTTCTCCGCCCTCGCCCCCCCCCCCCCCCCCCCCCGCCCATGGGTGGTGAGGAAAGGAAGATGAAACCCCAAATATGGGGGACCTGCTTGTACGTTCTTTCCTCTCCTCTCTCACTCCAAGACTGCCTCCCTCCCCCACCCTCCCCCATCTTCTCCCTCCCCCACCCTCCCCTTCTCCTTCCTCCCGCTTCTCCTTCCTCTCCTGCCCCCAGCCTGCTGGTTAGGTCTTCAGAGGCTCTGAGCGAGGAACGAGAGGCATTTCCTGTCGGCACAGTCAGCGCAGACCCGCCCTCCCCTGGTCTAGTTGGGAGGCCAGTACTGGGGAAGCCCAGGATGGTGGCTGCCTGGGTGTGTGGGTGCTCTAGGAATGGATACTGGGGAAGGTCCCATGAAGCTGCGGACCAAACCTGGAGGAGAGAAATGACTGTGGAAAGGAGCCTCCCCTGCTTCAGAACTCTGCTTCCCAGGCCAGCTCCCCGCTACTCCCTCTCAGGTTCCTCCCCAGACAGGGTCCTGCTAAGGAGATCCTCCTGGCTTTGCCCATTACTCTCCATAGACATTTTTTACACTGCTCCATTTTTTCTATTTTCACCTCCCCGTCCCCTCGCCCCCACCAAAGGTGCTAATATGGAACCTCCCAGGGGCCGCAGGTGGAGCACAAAGGCCCCAGGAACCAGGGGCTTAGGCTAGGAAGTTCTGTGCTGGAAGACCCAGGTAAATATTTTGCCCAGCCCTGAGCTGGGAGTCAGGGTCACTCCAGGACAAGCTTAGTGTGACGTCCCAGGACTGACTTGGCAAGGTTGAGAGAAACTGAGCAGGGTCTTGGCCGAGCTTGGAAGAAAGAGAAATCTCACCAGCTGCCCCCATTTACCATTATGCTTAGCACAGAAGTCCTATTCCCTTCTTCTCACCCAAGACCCTTGGGATAGGCCCTTTCCTGTTTTGTTCTAACTTACCATATCCCCATCCTGCCACTCTGTAGGGCAAAAGCAACAGGCTTTGAGTCCAGGGTTTTTGATCACAGCACTATTGACATTTTGGGCTGGATAATTTCTTGTGGGAGCTGTCCTGTACACAGTAGCTTGTTTACTGGCATCCTCAGTTCACTAGGTGCCTTTAGCACACCGCCCCGCCGCACCTGCCACTTATGACAATCAAAATCTCTTCTCCAGACATGACCAGATGTCCCCTGGGGGCCAAAATCACCCACCATTTAGAACCACTGAGTTAGACAAACTTGGATTCAAATTCCAACTCTTACCACCTGTAAGCTTGATGAAGATACACTTCACATCTCTGAGCCTCAACTTCCTCATGTACAAAATTGAATGAATAATAAAATCATGGCTTATTGTAGGGTTTTAAAAAGGAATATGTTTGAAAACACCTAGCACAATACCTTACTCAGAGTTGGTGCACTAGACATTAGCTTCCTTCACTTTTCTCCTTGCCACACTGGCAAGAGCTGAGCTCCATCAGCATGGGCTGACTGTTGGAACTGCTGCAGGCTCCCTCCCTGACCATCCAAGCCATGACCTCTGAGAAACTCAATATGGGGTTTGGTGAAGTAGAGTCTCTGACTTGGTTCCAGATCCCCCAAAGCCCAAGGGTACTTGGTCTGGGATTCAGGGAGCATTTGGGAACAGAGTTATTACAGGACACTGTATTTCAAAATGTGGCCTGCAGATTGCCTGCATCAGAAATACCTAGTGCTTGTTAAAAACTTAAGATTCCAGAGGTCTCAATCAGAAGTACATCATAATATTTGAAAAATCATGGTCTTAGGGTTTGAATTGGGGAAGGTGTCATTACCCCAGAATTTTAGAACACCAGTGCTCAGTATTGCAAAGACATCTCAATGTAAGGGATGGAAAGAACTCTGAAGAGATGTTAGTTACACTCAAGGTCATTGGTGCATTACAAGCCAAAACCACTAGAGGGCAGGGCACACACAAACTTGCAGAAAGAAAAAGGAATGCCTCCTCAGTAAACTGAAACCAGAGCAAAGAAGACTGCAAAATTCTGTTGGTACTAAGAAGCAGGCTCAGGTGCACTAGTGGTAAAGAACCTGCCTGCCAATGCAGGAGTCATAAGAGACGTGGGTTCAATCCCCGGGTTGGGAAGATCCCCTGGAAAAGGGAATGGCTACCCACTCCAGTATTCTTGCCTGGAGAATCCTGTGGACAGAGGACCCTGGAGGGCTATGTCCACGGGGTGACCAAGAGTTGGACATGACTGAAGCGACTTATCACGCTGCACACAAGAAGCAGGCACTACCTCCAGACCCTCCTCTGGTCTTAGGTACCCAGACCAATGTTGGGGATACAAGATTGTTAAGAACACGTAATTTCCCAGGTGAAAAAAAACAATACTGCAGGATGGTTGCTAAAGGGAAAACAGTGGGGGAGGGACAAATTAGGCGTTTGGGATTAACACACACACACTACTATATATAAAACATATAGCCAACAGAGACCTACCATACAGCACATGGAATTCTACTCAGTATTCTGTAATAATTTATATGAAAAGTATCTGAAAAAGAATATATGTATATGTATAACCGGATCACTTTGCTGTACACTTGAAACTAACACAACACTGCAAGTCAACTACAACACTGCAAGTCAACTATTCTCCAATAAAATTTAAAAAACAAAACAAGGGACTTTCCTGGAGACCTAGTGGTTAACTCTCTGTGCTTCTACTGCAGGGGGCACAGTTCCATCCCTTTGGGGAACTGAGATCCCACATGCCACAGGGCGTGGCCAAATTTTTTTTTTTTTTAATTAAAAACAAAATAGTGCTTGGCCGAGGAGTACAAAGAACATTGGTTTTAGAATGAGCCAGGCCTAGAGTTGAATCCTGGTTCTACCACTTCCTAGCTACGGGACCTAAGCAAAATCACTTAAAGTAGTCAGCTTCCTCATCCTAAAACGGATCTAAAACTATCTTCTTAAAAAGGGTTGTGGTGAGGATTTAAAGTATGCAAACTGCTTAGCAAGATGCCTGGCTCCTGATCAGTGCTCTATAAGAGGTGGCTGTAAGTTATTACTGCTCAAGGTCATGTGACCAAGCACATCAGCGGTTCTAGCTGCCTTTTTCAAGCATACAGATGAAATCAAATTATGGCTGAGCCATTCCTGTCTCCTCTCTAATTAGGACTTTAGTTTTTTCTTAAGTGCCTTTATGGAGCTCCCACACCTCCACACCAGACTCCTACATGAGGCAAACTCTCTTTCTAGGAGTGGGACTGGAAAAATAGATACTGGTGTCTCCCTGAAGACAATGGCCTGTCAATCCTGCAAATGAGTCAGAACCGAGACCTCTTGAAGGAATCCTGTAGTTCTGGTGCCAGCTCCCTGGTTTCTGCTCCCTGCCGTGGTGCACCTTCCCACCCAGCCACCGTGGCATCTGCAAGGCTCTGACAACAGCAGGCAGGCTCTGTCATACAGCAGAGGCAGATCTTCAACAGGAGGTCTTGGGGGAACATTTCCATCCTGGCTTTTCAGCCTGGGCAACTTCTCTCCCCAAAATTGCCCAGAATTATTATTATTTAAAAAAAAAGCCTTAAAAGAGCTGTCAGTGGGGAGGACTCCAGAGCAGATCTGTGCCCCAGTTTTGAGTTTCCATGCTGCCACTTGGACAAGCCGCTTCCAAGGTTCTTGGTTTTTTACCTGTAAAATATGAACAATAATAACCGCCCTTCCTAAACCACTGAGTGTTGTCAGGGCCAAATGGAATGTTACTGCTGAAACATTTTGGAAAATTAAAAGCTCTTTCTTTTGGAAGGCGGCATGGAGGCGGTGAAGGGACTTACTGTGAAAAGTCCCAGCTCTGCTCCGGGTTTCTTATCGGTAAAACCAGAGCGAGGTGGTTGTGGTGGCGGCGGCGGCGGGGGTCATCACCCGGTTAAAGGCTGCCCTCTCTAAGGGAAACCCTCCCTAGGTCCGCGTCCCAGCGCTTGAAGGAGGAAGTAAGGAGGGAAGGGGAAGTCTCGGGGCCGCTCTTAGCCCCCGACCCTGCCCGATTCAGCCCTGGAGGAAGCGAAGCCGCCACCAGGCCTAGCAGGGCTAGGGGAAGGAGCCGGCGCCGAGGCTGGCGGGCAGTGGCGCGGCCTAGAGGAGGCGGGGTCCCCGGGCTCAGTCGAGCCACGTGCGGTTGTTTCCGCGCCGGGCCGATCACGTGAGCAGCGTCAGCTGACCCGTCTCGGAGCAGCCCGGCGCTGGCGCCCCGTAGCCCCCGCCCGGCCGCGCCCGGAGCGCAGGACCCTGCGGAGGGGTAAGAGCGCCCCCGCGGCCCGCCTCTGTCCCCGGCCCATCCCCGCCCCCTCCGCCTCAACCCAGTCCCTCGCTCATCCCCACCCACCCCGCCTGGCAT
Organism: Odocoileus virginianus; assembly: GCF_023699985.2. Lineage (NCBI taxonomy): Eukaryota > Metazoa > Chordata > Mammalia > Artiodactyla > Cervidae > Odocoileus > Odocoileus virginianus. The sequence goes on from NC_069690.1 coordinate 21,606,760, forward strand.
CCCGGAAGCCGAGGCGAGGGGGGCTGTGGCCGGGCTCAGCCCCGCGCCGCCCCCAGGCGGCCAAGAGGGGATGGCCCTGGGGAGCAGCGGGCGGGAAGTCGCGCTTACCGCGACGGGTGAGGGCTGTTCACCGCCCCCGAACCCCGACATGGAGGAGCTGCTCCGGAGCGTGGAGAGGGACCTGAACATCGATGCCCGGCAGCTGGCTCCGGCCCCGGGGGGCGCGCACGTGGTGGCTCTAGTGCCCGCGCGCTGGCTAGCCAGCCTCCGCGAGCGCAGGCTGCCCCCGGGACCCTGTCCGCGCGCCGAAGGCCTGAGCGAAGCGGAAGTCAGGACGCTCTTGCAACGCTCCGTGCAGAGGCTGCCGGCCGGTTGGACTCGAGTGGAGGTGCACGGGCTGCGGAAACGAAGGCTCTCCTACCCGCTGGGCGGCCTGCCTTTTGAGGAGGGGTCTGGCAGCCCGGAGACCCTCATTCGCTTCATGCAGGATGTGGCTGCCCAGAATTATCGCAACCTGTGGCGCCACGCGTATCACACTTATGGGCAGCCCTACAGTCATAGCCCTGCCCCGGCGGCGGTCCCTGCCCTGGATTCAGTGCGACAAGCTCTGCAGAGGGTCTATGGTTGCCCTTTCCTGCCAGTGGGTGAAGCTACGCAGTGCCCCTCATATGCCAGAGAAGGCCCCTGCGCCCCTCGGGGCTGCCCCGCCGCTCCCAGCCTTCTGAGAGCCGAGGCTCTGTTGGAGTCACGCGAGATGCTTTATGTGGTGCACCCGTATGTGCAATTCTCCCTGCACGACGTGGTCACCTTCAGCCCCGCCAAGCTGACCAACAGCCAGGCCAAGGTGCTCTTCATTCTCTTCCGTGTGCTGAGGGCTGTGGATGCCTGTCACCGCCAGGGACTGGCCTGTGGGGCCCTGTCTTTGCACCACATCGCTGTGGATGAGAAACTTTGCAGCGAGCTCCGCCTGGACCTGAGTGCTTATGAGAGGCGCGAGGAGGCGGGGGATGAGGAGACCCAGGAGGCAAGAAACGGGGCAGGCGTTGAGCCTGGCGAGGAGGGACGACGGGGACCCGGGTGTCCCACCTGCCAGGAAGAGCTCCGGGGCCTCGTGCTAGACTGGGTCCATGGCCGCATCAGCAACTTCCACTACCTCATGCAATTGAATCGGTTGGCGGGTCGGCGGCAGGGGGACCCCAACTACCACCCGGTGCTGCCCTGGGTGGTCGACTTCACCACGCCCCGTGGGCGCTTCCGAGACCTGCGCAAGTCCAAGTTCCGCCTCAACAAGGGGGATAAGCAGCTGGACTTCACATATGAGATGACCCGGCAGGCGTTTGTGGCAGGGGGTGCAGGCGGCGGGGAGCCACCTCACGTCCCTCACCACATCTCCGATGTGCTTTCTGACATCACATACTACGTGTACAAGGCCCGACGCACACCCCGGTCGGTGCTCTGCGGACACGTGCGGGCACAGTGGGAGCCCCACGAGTACCCGGCCAGCATGGAGCGGATGCAGAGCTGGACTCCAGATGAGTGCATTCCCGAGTTCTACACTGACCCCTCCATCTTCTGCTCCATCCACCCCGATATGCCTGACCTGGATGTGCCGGCCTGGTGCCGCTCCAACGAGGAGTTCGTGGCTGCTCACCGGGCGCTGCTGGAGAGCCGAGAGGTGTCCCAGGACCTACACCACTGGATTGACCTCACCTTTGGCTACAAATTGCAGGGCAAGGAGGCTGTGAAGGAGAAGAACGTGTGTCTACATTTGGTGGACGCCCACACGCACCTGACCAGCTATGGTGTGGTGCAGCTCTTCGATCAGCCTCACCCCCAGCGCCTGGCGGGGGCCCCTGCCCTCGCCCCTGAACCTCCTCTCGTCCCCAAGCTGTGGTTCCAGACCATCCAGGAGAGCACAGGCCGGGAGGACTTCCCTGCACAAGTTACGAATGGGATGGGCAGGACGGTTTTGGAGGCCACTCCCTGTGAGGCTGGCTGGGCCAGGGACAGGCCCATGGTAGGGGAAGATGACTTGGAGCAGGCCACAGAAGCTCTAGATTCCATCTCTCTGGCTGGGAAGACAGGTGAGCAGCTGGGACCGTCTCCCTCCTCCACTTCCTCCTCCAGTCAAGCCCCACCAGGCCTCTTGCCTTTCTCAGGGGCCTCAGCCTCTCGACCGGGCCGTCGGAACAGAGCTTCCGGGGTGGACCCCGGAGAGGGTGAGGAGGGCAAGATTCTTCTTCCGGAGGGCTTCAGTCCTCTACAGGCTCTGGAGGAGCTGGAGAAACTAGGCAACTTCTTGACCAAAGGCCTAGGGGGCCGCTTGGAGGTGCCTGAGCAACCCCAGGTTCAGCCCCCTGTGCAGCTGCGGGACCTCTTTCATCGGGACATGCAGGCGCTGGGGGTCCTGTTGGCTGAGATGGTGTTCGCCACCAGGGTCCGGACACTGCAGCCTGACGCGCCTTTGTGGGTACGCTTCAAGGCTGTGCAGGGGCTCTGCGCACGTCATCCCAAGGAGGTCCCGGTGTCTCTGCAGCCTGTGCTGGACACACTTCTGCAGCTGAGTGGCCCTCAAGGCCCCGTGGTTGCAGGAAGGGGCAAGCTGGACCCACTGTTTGCGTACAGGCCCGTCTCCCAGGGATTGCCCCCACCCTGCCCCGCGCAGCTCCTCAGCCCCTTCAGCTCTGTGGTCCCCTTCCCCCCTTACTTCCCTGCGCTGCACAAATTCATCCTCCTGTACCAGGCGAGGCGCGTGGAGGATGAGGCCCAGGGGCGGGAGCTGGTCTTTGCTCTGTGGCAGCAGCTGGGTGCCGTTTTGAGTGACATCACCCCCGAGGGCTTGGAGATCTTGTTGCCTTTTGTGCTGTCACTCATGTCTGAGGAGCACACGGCCGTGTATGCAGCCTGGTACTTATTTGAACCTGTAGCCAAGGCCCTGGGCCCCAAGAATGCCAATAAGTACCTTCTGAAGCCTCTCATTGGGGCCTATGAGAGCCCCTGCCAGCTCCACGGCCGCTTCTACCTGTACACTGACTGCTTTGTGGCCCAGCTGATGGTGCGGCTGGGCCTGCAGGCCTTTCTTGTCCACCTCCTGCCCCACGTCCTGCAGGTGTTGGCTGGCGTGGAGGCCTCCCAGGAGGAAAACAAGGGCCTGGCGGGGGCCGCCGAGGACGAGGAAAGTGGGCTCCCGGGGGCCGGACCCGGGTCCTGTGCCTTTGAAGAGGAGATCCACATGAATGGGGAGCCTGCTGCCGCCTCGGGCCTAGGGCTCCCGGACTACATGTCTGGTGTCAGCTTCCACGACCAGGCTGACCTCCCCGAGACGGAGGACTTCCAGGCTGGGCTGTACGTGGCCGAGTCCCCTCAGCCCCAGGAGGCTGAGGCTGTGAGCCTGGGCCGGCTGAGCGACAAGAGCAGCACCAGCGAGGCCTCCCTGGGTGAGGAGCGGGCGGCCGACGAGGGGGGCGTCCCGGTGGACAAGAGCAGCCTCAGGTCAGGCGACAGCAGCCAGGACTTGAAGCAGAGTGAGGGCTCCGAGGAGGATGAGGAGGAGGAGGAAGGCTGTGTGGTGTTGGAGGTGGGGGAGGGGGAGGGCGAGCAGGAAGAGGTCCCCGAGGCGTCCGAGCTCACCCTCTCCGACACTGTGCTGTCCATGGATACGGTTGTGGCTGGCGATGGTGGGGCCAACGAGGAGGAAGAAGAGCCGCTGACCGAGCAGTCGGAGGGCAAAGAGCAGAAGATCCTTCTTGGTGAGTTCTCGGGCCTGGAGGTGTTGGTCTGACCATCATCATCCGCCGAGCCCCTACCCTGCACCGAGCAGTGGACGGAGCCGATCCACACACAGCAGAGATGTAGGCCTGCCCTCCTAGAGCTCCATCTAGCAGAGGAGATGCCACGCTACAGGCAGGAGTTCTGTTAGTGCTGCAAAGAACATGACTGGGTACTACGGGGGAATGTAAAGTGGGGCTTAGATCTCGTTTTCAGGGGTCAGAGACTTCCTTGAAAGGAGCGCTGGTGGAATTCAGTGAGGAGGAGGAAGCTGGGCAACCATGGTAGGGTCTGGGGTGGGAAGAGCATTCCAGGCAGAGGGAACAGCATGTGCGAGGCTCTGAGGCTGTCATGGTTCCATTCAAGAATCTGTGAAAGGCCAGTACGGTTAGAGTGAGAGAGTGAAGAGAAGTGGAGAGGGTGGAGGACACCTCCTCCTCGAGGAACTGGAGGAGAGTCACCGTAAGGGTCACCTTCCTGCAGTTTGTGCCCAAGTAGGGCTTCCCTTGTGGCTCAGCTGGTGAAGAATCTGCCTGCAATGCGGGAGACCTGGGTTCGACCCCTGGGTTGTGAAGATCCCCTGGAGAAGGGAAAGGCTACCCATTCCAGTATTTTGGCCTGGAGAATTCCATGGACTGTATAGTCCATGGGGTCCCAAAGAGTTGGACATGGTTGAGTGACTTTCACTTCACAGAGGAGCCTGGAGCTGCCCCAAAGCCAGACTCCTGCAGGCAGCTCTGCTAAAGGGAGTGTGGGGCCTTGGGGCTACCATGCTCAGGCTGGGCTCCTGGGTAGAGTTGGGACCAGCGTCACTAGGTGGGGCCCTTGGGGTGGGGTGGGGGAGTCGTGAGCCCCTGTTATCTGATGCACTCAGGGACTACTCCTGCCCTGCAGATACGGCCTGCAAGATGGTCCGCTGGCTGTCCGCCAAGCTCGGCCCCACTGTGGCCTCTCGCCACGTGGCCCGGAACCTGCTCCGCCTGCTGACGTCGTGTTACGTTGGTAAGATCGGGCATGGGGCTTCCTTCAGCCCTTTGTCTCTCTGGTCCCCTGTAGCGGATCCTCCCCGCTCTTGGCTCAGACCTCCTCCTGGCCAGGTCCTGGGTCCCAGTCTGCTGTGGGCTCCTTCCTTCTTTGGGTTAGGCACGGGGAGACCCCAGGCTGGAGTGAGCGGGAGTGGTCACTGAAGTCCCCGAAGGGCTCCTCCCTCTTGCCCTCCGCGGGCTACTCAGGACTGCTGGCCCTTCCTTCTCAGGGCCCACCCGGCAGCAGTTCACCGGGGGCAGTGGCGAGAGCCCCCCGCTGAGCGTGGGCAATATCTATCAGAAGAGACCGATCCTGGGTGACGTAGTGTCAGCACCCGTGCTCAGCTGCCTCCTGCACATCGCCCACCTCTACGGGGAGCCTGTCCTCACCTACCAATACCTGCCCTACATCAGCTACCTGGTCAGTGGGGGTCTGGGAGTGCTGAGGAGGCTGAGGGCTGACCCAGGATCTCTTGGGGTTCCAGGGGGTCCGTGGGGTCACTTGGCCCTCATCTGCTCTGTGGCCATAGGTGGCCCCGGGTAGCACCTCAGGCCCCAGTCGACTGAACAGCCGCAAGGAGGCAGGGCTGCTGGCAGCTGTGACACTGACCCAGAAGATCATCGTGTACCTCTCGGACACCACCCTCATGGACATCCTGCCCCGGATCAGCCACGAGGTCTTGCTGCCCGTGCTCAGCTTCCTCACTTCCCTCGTCACGGGGTAAGTCTCTGCCCCCCACTCCCACCGGGGAGCAGCCCAGCAGAGGGGGCTACCCCGGGGTGGGGGTGGGGGTGTCAGACCTCCTGGGTCTCATCCTGGCTGGGTGACCCTGAGCAAGCCACACTTTTCTGTGCCTCCGTTTCCTCATCTGGTGGGATGAGCTGGTCTTACAGCTCCTTTCGTTTCCAGCTTGTAATAGATTCTGGACAAATCCCCTAGACTGGGGAGCGCTAGAGCTTATCAGCTCTATTTGCAGGTTCCCAAGTGGAGCCCAGGCCCGGACTGTCCTGTGTATGAAGACCATCAGCCTCATCGCTCTCATCTGCCTGCGTATCGGACAGGAGATGGTCCAGCAGCACCTGAGTGAGCCCGTGGCCACCTTCTTTCATGTCTTCTCTCAGCTGCATGAACTTCGGCACCAGGTGGGCAGATGTGCCTGGCAGCTGTGGGCTGGCCAGTGGTTGTGGCCTCCGCTAACTCCCCGGGGCTTCCTGCCCACAGGATCTGAAGCTGGAGTCCGTGGGCCGCAGTGAAGGCCAGCTGCCAGAGGTGGCTTTCTCCGATGGGCAGCTGCGGCCGGCAGACCCTGCCCTGCTGGACGAGCTGCAGAAGGTGTTCACCTTGGAGATGGCATACACAATCTACGTGCCCTTCTCCTGCCTGTTGGGTACTGCTGCATCATGTCCCCTCCCAGCCTCTGCAGCTACCGTTCTTCCCCTGGGAGGGCCCCACCTCCTGTCCCTGGAGTCAGCAGTGGTTGTTAGGCAAAGTTTTCTGGGTCAGAGCAAAGGGGTTTGGCCTTAGACCTTTGAGTCCCAGTGACATATAAACAGAGACTGAATTCTGGCCAGTTGAGGGGGGGGCACAGGAGTGGCCTAGCCTGTCCCTGGGGCAGGGAGGAGAGTCAGGCTGCTGGACTGATGTCTTAGGAGCCGCCCAAGAGGAACGAGCGGCCCACCATTCACGTAGCTTCCTGTGTGGGCCTGGCCCTGTGCCTAGCGTCTGTGTGTGTCATCACCCTGAAGAGTGTGAACAGCCCTGGTCAGATGTGCTGCCATCCCCGCACTGACATCTGAGCCGTGGGAGGCAGAGCATCACCTGTCTTGGTCCCCGTTCTGTTTCTGATGCCTGGTGAGGCACCCAGCACATAGAAAAGATGCTCACGTGTCCATACTGAAGGTGTGAATCCAGGTTTTCCTGGAGGGAGGAAACCAGCTCAGAGACAAGAGTAACTTGCTGAGAGTTGCACAGCCAGTATCTGCCCTGCTGCTGTGGTTCCTAAGCCCCTTGGGTGGGTGGTGGCAGTTGCTGGCCACCCCCCTTCATCTCAGGACCTCTCCTGCTCCCATCCAGGTGACATCATCCGGAAAATTGTCCCCAACCACGAGCTGGTGGGAGAGCTTGCGGGGCTGTACCTGGAGAGCATCAGCCCAAGCAGCCACAGCCCTGCCAGCGTGGAGCCCACCGCGCCCAGCACCGGCCCAGAGTGGGACCCCCAGGGTGGGGGCTGCCCCCAGGACGACGGCCACTCGGGGACCTTTGGGAGCGTCCTGGTTGGGAACCGCATCCAGATCCCCAGTGACTCCCAGCCTGACAGCCCCGGCCCGCTGGGCCCCATCTCTGGGGTGGGTGGCGGGGAGCCCGGCAGCCAGAGTGAGGACAACGCACTGAAGCGGGAGCTGCCGCGGAGCGCGCATGGGCTGAGCGGGAACTGGTTGGCCTACTGGCAGTACGAGATCGGCGTGAGCCAGCAGGACGCCCACTTCCACTTCCACCAGATCCGCCTGCAGAGCTTTCCAGGCCACTCGGGGGCCGTCAAGTGTGTGGTGCCCCTGAGCGGCGAGGACTTCTTCCTGAGCGGCAGCAAGGACCGCACTGTGCGCCTCTGGCCGCTCTACAACTCCGGGGACGGCACCAGTGAGACGGCCCCGCGCCTCATCTACGCCCAGCACCGCAAGAGTGTCTTCTTCGTGGGCCAGCTCGAGGCCCCACAGTGCGTGGTGAGCTGTGATGGGGCTGTGCACGTCTGGGACCCCTTCACAGGTGAGCGGGCCCAGGTGAGGCCAGTTCTGTAGCTGCTGTCCTGTCCTCCACCAAGGGTGGAGGGTAACAGTGTGTGGTTGGGGGTGATGCAGTGAGTCCACAGAATGGAGCATTTAGGACTTGGAATCCATTAGACCTGAGTTTGAGGGTCTGCCAGCTTCTTTGCTGAGTGACCTTGAGCAAGTCCCTCTGCTGCTGAAAGCATCGATGTATATGTGTGGGTGTGTTTTAATCTTTTGGCCATGCTGCCAGCACGTGACATCCTAGTTTCCCGACCAGGGATTGAATCCGTGCCCCCTGCATTAGCAGCGCAGAGTCCCCAGCTACTGGACCACCAGGGAAGTCCCTGGAAGCATCAGTTTTCCCATCTGCAAAATGGGAATCAGAACAAGTGCTTAAGTAGATAATGCCCAGAGGTTTGTGTTAACATGTAGCGTGTAGCATCCTGGTTGGTAAACACTTGCTTTCTTATTTTGTGTCGTCATTGTAGAGAGAAAGAAGGTTAAAAAGCAGGGATTGGGGGGATGGAGTAGTATCAAAGCAGACGGTGGAAGGTGTAGCTTTCGGCCACAGTTTGCTATGTGAATAGAGAAGCCTGGCATGGCCACGGAGATGTTAATAGAAAGGTGGGAGGGTCTAAAAACATCCTTTGTATTCATTGAGATCTGGGATGTGGGAGGCAAGTATGGGGTGGGTAGGGGGGATAGGGGAGAAGAAAGGGGCAACCCACTCCAGTATTCTTGCCTAGAGAATCCTGTGGACAGCTGAGCCTGGTGGCTGCCATCTATGGTGTCGCACAGAGTTGGACATGACTGAAGCAACTTAGCATGCATGCATGCATTGGAGAAGGAAATGGCAACCCACTCCAGTATTGTTGCCTGGAGAATCCCCAGGGACAGAGGAGCCTGGTGGGCTGCTGTCCAGGGGTCGCACAGAGTCAGACACGACTGAAGCGACTTAGCAGCAGCAGCAGCAGGAGGGATAGGAGGAGTTGGGGCTCTTCCATCAGTGACTGGAACCCCAGACCCACCAGGCCTTTCCTTCACAGGGAAGACTCTTCGCACAGTGGAGCCGTCGGACAGCCGGGTGCCCCTGACTGCTGTGGCCGTCATGCCCGCCCCCCATACCAGCATTACCATGGCCAGCTCTGACTCGACCCTGCGCTTTGTGGACTGCAGGAAGCCAGGCCTGCAGGTCAGGGGCGTCCTTTTTTCCAGCCCTGGCCTGGGTGCCTGGCAGGGAGGAGAGAAACCCCTTCCCTGACCTCTGCCCCCAGGAAGAGAGGAGCCCAGGGCAGAGTTTCTCATTGGAGACAGATCACCTGCAGCAGCAAACCCTCTGGGGTGGGGGTGGGACTCTGGCCTGGGATCCTGGGGGCCTCCCCTTGATGGGTAATGAGGCTCTGGGGGTTGGAGGCTGAGCTGCACCTGGAGGGGGGAAACGCGGACTGGGCGGCGGAGCCCCAGCTTGTCCTCCTCTGCCGGCAGCATGAGTTCCGCCTGAGCAGCGGGCTGAACCCTGGGCTCGTCCGCTCCCTGGCTGTCAGCCCCAGTGGCCGGAGCGTCGTGGCCGGCTTCTCCTCGGGCTTCATGGTGCTGCTGGACACCCGTACGGGCCTGGTTCTGCGTGGCTGGCCTGCCCACGAAGGGGACATCCTGCAGATCAAGGTGACAGGCCGGGGCCCCTTCCCTCCTGCCTGACTGCTCCAGCCCTCACCTCCGCTTAGGGTCCACCCAGGACAGGCCCCCCTGCTGATGTCCTTCATACCTGCCGGAGGACTGACAGGCAGGGCGGGTCAGGAGCCAGGCTGCACCTCAGGGACTTGGGCAGGAGGTGGGCCCCGGGGGCGGGAACCAGGGGGCCGAGCTGACCCTGAGCTTCCTGGAGATGTTCTAATGAGTAACCCTTGTCCATATTTGTCTTACTTGGGGGATCAGGGGTCAGGCCCTGTCCGTGACCCAGTCAGGTTAAATAAAGCTCAGCTGGGAGGCTGTTTACTGCCCCCAGACCACTGAGCAGAGTCCATGCCCCTTTCTGGGCTAACCTGGTGGGGGAAGAGGCGGGTCAGGCCTGGGAATCCTGCTCCCACCTCCACCCCCACCCCGTTTTTTCAATCACAGACCTCAGGGAGGTCCAGGCAGGGAGGAACCGGGGCTATTTGTGGGAGGGTTTTTCCAGGCAGCTGGGAGTTCCTCCCCGACCTAAGTGGCAGCCAGGGGACATGCACTGCTGTTGTTGGGGGCTGGGCACCCCTGGCTGCCTCCAGGGCCCCCTGGGTTCTGTCGTTGTTCAGTCACTCAGTTGTGTCCAGCTCTTTGCGACCCCATGGACTGCAGCACGCCAGGCTTCCCTGTCCTTCACTTATCTCCTGGAGCGTGCTCAAACTCATGTCCACTGAGTCGGTGATGCCATCCAACCGTCTCATCCTCTGCTTTCCCCTTCTCCTGCCCTCAGTCTTTCCCAGCATCATGGTCTTTTCCAATGAGTTGGCTCTTCACTTCAGGTGGCCAAAGTATTGGAGCTTCAGCATCAGTCCTTCCAATGAATATTCAGTGTTGATTTCCTTTAGGATTGACTGGTTTGATCTGGGTTCTGGGTGCCTCTAAATTTTGACTTTCCAAGAAAGCATCAGGAGGTCTCTGGGGTCAGCCTGGGTGTTAGTCCTGGGTCTGCCACCTACTGGCTCTGTGACCTTGTATAATGACTTAACTTTCCTGAGCCTTAGTTTTTTTTTCTATGTAAAATGGAAACAACAGCACCTATCTCATAGTGTTGTTATGAAGGTTAATTGTGGTAAGATGTTTAGTGTGCCTGATATAACACCTGACGTAGTAAGCGCCCAAGTTACAATGATGACTGGGTCGATGATACATTAATATATTCATATGAGCTGACATTAATATAATGTGGGAGGGTGGCAGCCTGTCCCTGACTCAGGACGACACATCTTCCTGGGAGGAGATGTGGGAGAGAACAGGAAGACTCCGGCCCCCGCTGAGGCTCTCCCCTCTCCCTGGCAGGCAGTGGAGGGCAGCGTCCTGGTCAGCTCCTCCTCCGACCACTCCTTGACGGTCTGGAAGGAGCTGGAGCCGAAGCCCACTCATCACTACAAGTCAGCCTCTGACCCCATCCACACCTTCGACTTGTACGGCAGCGAGGTGGTGACTGGCACCGTGGCCAACAAGATCGGCGTCTGCTCCCTGCTCGAGCCGCCTTCCCAGGCCACCACCAAGCTCAGCTCTGAGAACTTCCGCGGCACGCTCACCAGCCTGGCCTTGCTGCCCACCAAACGCCACCTCCTGCTGGGCTCGGACAACGGGGTGGTCCGCCTCCTGGCGTAGGCTGAGGCGAGATCTGGTCAGGCGGAGACTGGCACACATCCTCCAGGAAGCCGTCCCTCATCTTGTTTCCCCAGCAGCTCATTCCTGGCAAGCCCCAGGCCCCACGCCCTGGGTAGCCACGTGGCCTGCCAGCTAGGGTGGTGTGGGAGTCTGGGCTCCTGAACCCCTAGAGCCACTGAGGCCCCCAGAGGGGATCTCATTGATGACTTGGGGCCATGCTGCTTGGAGCCAGCAGGAAGCAGATGAGAGAGCCTGGCAGGGGTTTCCCTGGTGGCCCAGTGATTAAGATTCTGTGCTTCCACTGTAAGGGGCGTGGGTTCGATGCCTAGTCGAGGAGCTAAGATCCCACATACAGAATGGTGTGGCCAAGAAATAAAAATAAAAAATTAAAAAAAAAAAAGGAGGGAGAACCTGGGAAAGCACTGCTGCTCTCCTTTCTCCCCAGCTCCGCCCTCTGTGTCCGCCTGGGGACAGGATGCTCTGGGTAAGGGGAAGGAGACCTGCTAAGCTGTCTCCACCATAGCCCGCCTCCAGCTGGCTCTCTCTGACCCTGTCCTGCAAGGATAGGGAAGCTGCCCCAGTCCAGGACACTGACGGTGCTTGGATTCCAGCCTCTAAGGGCTGACCACGGTCCAGGAGTTAAGAGCCTTGGGCTGGGCTCTTAAGCGTCCACCCAGCCAGGCCCTGGCCAGTGTGGGACCAGTAGGGGAAGAAAGAGGGCAGGACCAAAGGAGGGCAGATGGATGGGGCCAGGTGGTGCCTACTTGGAGTGACCCCACACCTTGCCTGCCCACCCCTCACCACAGTGTTTGTGCCTTGAGCTGATGAGGCAGCCTCTGGGTCCAGAAGCCTCGGGGGAGGGGGTCCAAGACCCTGAAAGAAGGGGCGAGAAGAATCATCTCTGCATCTCAGGTCTCCCTCCCCCAGGGGGACAGGAAGACCCAGGTTTCATAGGCCCTCACGTTCTGGAGCATAGATGTCTGAGGCTGGACCCCTGCTGCCTTCTCACTATTTGCAATAGATGTAAATATGATCAATAAATCCTGTGGAAGAGCCATGGATCCGAGTGAGGCTTTTCTTGATGGTGGTGTTGGGAGGAAAGGTTGGGACCCCACAGCTTCCGGGACAGGGAGGAGGAGGGGAGGCATCCTGACCATGGCTCTTCAGGCGGTTACAAGGTCCACGGCTTCTGGTTCGTGCAGGCCAGAACCCTCACCCTGAGGAGGGGAAGGAAGCATTGCTTCTGAGGAGGTGGGATGCTAGGAGAGGCTGTGTCCCTAGCCGGCGTCTTGTCTCTCCCCTCCCCCTGCCTTCTGGTCCCAGGCTGGAGGCAGCCAACCAGGAGCCGGGACATGGGAGGACCAGGGATTCGCATCCTGCATCCTGATCCAGGTCTCATCCCTTGCCTTTTGCAGCTTCCCCTTCCCTCTTCTTGGGAGGGGGAGGCAGTTCTGAGGAAGAGGTGAGACACTGGAAGCCGGAACCTGAATGTGACTCTCAGCCCAGCTCTACGTCCTTGGCCAGGTCACACAGCTTCTCTGAGCCTGACTAAAGTGGGGATAACCCCCCACTTCACGGGTCACTGAAAGTCCTGTCCTTGGATCTAACCCTCCAATTGAAGACAGCCTCTTTGACTGTCGCCTGAATCTCCTTTCTCCAGGCTCAGGTGGGACCCACCTCTCCCGGGGTTCCAGTTGGCTGTCCCAGTATTAGATGCCCTGGTGGGAAAGGGGCTTTTGGTCTCAGTATCAATGTTTAACCGGATGTGCAGGTCAATATTTACCAGAAGAGAAGGCAACTGGAACAGTGGTTGGCTGAGAGCAAAGGTCCTGGTGGGAGGGGAGGGCTCGGCTGGGCTGCCTGGAGCCGGGGCAGAGCGTGGGCGCACCAAGCGGGGCCGGAGGGACGTTGTGTACAGCAGTGAGGAGCCTGCAGAGGTAAGGGCGGGGGGGTGCCTTGGCCTGGAGCTGCCCACCTTGCTGAGAGGGTCTGGACTGAGTTTATTCAGAAGGTTTGTGACTTCCAAGCCTTCTGAGATGTTGAGGAGCCAAGGTTGGGGCTTTCAGGGGAAGTCTCTTTGGGAAGTGAAAAATCGGAGGTCTTTTTCTTGGCAGGAAGATTAAAAAACCCAGGTTGGAGATGGGGCCCTGGCCAAGGGTCCTTGTGTGGGATGTGGAGGGGGCCAGGGGTGAGAGAAGGACATTTGAGATGGGGGCGGGGTGGGGGTGTGTGCGAGACCCGCTCTGGGGCCAGACCGAGACCTGCCCATCCCCACCAGTCATCCTGGCTTCCCGGAGTCAGCTTGGGGCTAGAGCGGGGGCTGAGGCCTGTGTTTTCCGTAAGTCCAAAGGTGGCTCTGGCCACAAGTCATTCATTGGGCTCTGCTGTTGGGTCAATAAGGCCAGTCTCTGGCCCAGCTCACCACCCCTGCTGAGACCACAGGCCTGCCCACCCTTGTGGATAAGACCAGACCAGCCAGAAAGGGAGGTTGGATAGGAGCTCTGGGGAGGGAATTCCAGTACAGAGCAGGCTTCAGGACGGGCCTCCCAGAAGAGGGGCCTGGGGAGGCTGACGAGCCATCGCTGCGTGCCGGCCTGTGCAGTCAGGGCTCACCAAGACCGAACTAGGTTGGTCTCCACAATTCATGTGGGAGGAGGAGGGGACTTTTGCCACCATTTTACAAGATAAAGCAGAGCCCAGAGAGTTTAAGGGACACGTCCTGGATCCTCTGCCAAGAGGCGAAGCCTGGATTCAAACCCAGGTCTGACTCACAACTCCCGGCCTTGAGGAATGGGGACTTTTTCTGTTTGGGTAATATTTTCCGCCATGAACCAAAACACTTTCAGGGCATACAGTGTAAAAAACCAGAAAACACAAAAGGGGAAAAAAGCAATTCAGGAGAGAGTTGGAGCAATTCGCAGCTCAGAGAGGCACACCGTGGGCGTGGGTACTGCAGCTGGCCTTGTCCCCTCTGGAGTAATGGCTCAGGACTGCAGCTGCCCATGAGCCTGTGGGTGGGATTCCTCGGCGGGTGTGGGGGTGAGGCAGGAACAGAGCCTTCCCGTCCCGCACAGGAACATGGCGCTGCTCTGGGGGCTCCTGGTGCTCAGCCTCTCCTGCCTGCCAAGCCCGTGCTCAGCGGTGAGCCTGGGTCGAGGTCTGGGTGGGACAGGGCAGCAGCTTTGGGAGAGGTCGAGGGTCTTGGGAAAAGAGTGGGGGGGGGCTGGGTTGAGGGAGGTCTTGGCTTCAGGGGTTCCCCCTCCTCTCCCACTCCCTCTCTCAGCAGTTCTCTCCTGTGAGCGCCATGGAGCCCTTGGGTCTGCAGGTACTGCGGAATGAGAGGCAGGCTGGGGAGGAAGGTCCCCAGGGGCCTCCCCTGTGGCTGGTGCAGGGTGGGGGGCTGCGGGAAGGGCTGCTCTCCATCTGCTTCCTCCCTCCTTCAGCTAATGGACGGGCAGGCCCAGAAGAAGCTGCCCCCACTTTCCCTCCTCAAGCTGGGCAACCAGGTACAACCAGGTGGGGCTGGGGAAGAGTGGGCGGGACCCGCGGGAGGAAGGCAGATCCGAAGGGCAAGGAAACGCGGAGGGGAGGGTGGCAGTGAGGCTGAGGCCTGAAGGGAGAGGATGGGAGGGATCCGAGGGAGGGACCTAGCCCCCAGAATGCCACTGCCCATGTCTGGACCGAGACAAGGCCCTGTTGTCCCCAGGGGCTTTGAAGGAAATCTTCAATACAGAGCTGACCCCTTGACCCCATTGCTCCCCCCCCCCCCCCCTCCATCTGTCCCTGCAGGAACCAGGTGGCCAGATTGCCCCGAAGAAGGGCCCAGGAGACTGCAAGTTGTCCCCAACCCCGGAGCAGACACGCAGGCTGGCCCGGGCCATGATGACCTTCACCACAGACCTCTTCTCCCTGGTGGCCCAAAGCTCCACCAGGCCCAACCTCATCCTGTCGCCTCTGAGTGTGGCTCTGGCACTGTCTCACGTGGCACTAGGTACTGGGGCAGCAGACCAGGAGAGCAGGCCAGTAGGAACTCGCCTCCTTCCCCAGAGCTTACTAGCGGGTGTTTCCTCCATCTGGGTCTCTTGAAAGTTTGTTTAAAACACAGATTCCTGTCTCCGTGAATCAGAGTCTCAGGGACTGGGCCCAGGATGGGCCTCTGGTGATTTTTATGCAAGAGTCTGGCAGTTCCAACGTCTCTTTTGGACTGGAGGGTCTCGCGGTGGGACAGAGTCCAGAGAGGGAAGGCGATGAGATGAGGTCACCCAGACTGGCAGCAGCAGCAGAGATGGAAGTAAAACTTGGGTGTCCTGACCCTCAGGAGGTGGGAGGAGACAGTGTGGTCTCATGGGCATACTCATTGTCGTTATTCAAGGGGGACAGGAGCACTTCCCTGGCGGTCCAGCACTTCAGACTCTGCGCTTTCACTGCAGGGGACATGGGTTCAATCCCTGGTCTGGGAACTAAGATCCTGCAATGCTGCAAGGCACAGCTCCCCGGCACTCCCCCAGCCCCCCGCAAAAAAAAGATTAGGAAAAGACGTGGGGGTGGGAATGCCCACTGCTGCTGTGTCCTCCCCGCTCAGGTGCTCAGAACCAAACGCTGCAAAGGCTGAAACAGGTGCTGCACGCAGACTCAGGGCCCTGCCTCCCCCACCTGCTCAGCCGCCTCTGCCAGGACCTGGGGCCTGGGGCTTTCCGGTTGGCTGCCAGAATGTACCTGCAGAAAGGTAGGTTGGGTGATGGCAGACACTCCCTAGATAGCTAAGTAGTGCTCTGGGGTGGACAGGGTGAGGGAGACGGGCATGGGCTCAGGCAGTTGGTTGGAACGCTGGTGGCTCTGGAGCCCAAGTCCTGGCAACAGCCTGCGCTCCCTTCTGTGTAGGATTTCCCATCAAAGAGGACTTTCTGGAACAATCAGAACAGCTTTTTGGTTCAAAGCCCATGAGCCTGACGGGAAGGAAGGGGGAGGACCTGGCAAACATCAACCAATGGGTGAAGGAGGCCACGGAGGGGAAGATCGAGGATTTCCTTTCAGATCTTCCAGATGACACAGTGTTGCTTCTCCTCAATGCCATCCATTTCCAGGGTGAGCTCCTCCCCTTCTCGGGTCCCTGCCTGCAGCCCCTACCCCTGCCCGGTAGGCATGTTTTGTTCTGAGGGTTCCTCCTTCTCCCCAGGGCTAGGCTGGGAGGCGGTGGGGAGGGTAGGAGACAGGTCACAAGTGTTGCTGGGAGGAGGCCCAGGAGCTGGATGGGACTTTCTCGGAGAGTTCCCTAGGAGGAGCGCATGGCAACCCACTCCAGTATTCTTGCCTGGAGAATCCCCACGGACAGAGGAGCCTGGCGGGCTACAGTCCATGAAGTCGCAAAGAGTCAGACACGACTGAGCGACTAAGCACAGCACAGCCCTAGGAGTAGTAGTCATAGTAGCAGCGTCAGTCATGTCCAACTCTTTGTGACAGCGTGGACTGTAGCCCGCCAGGCTCCTCTGTCCATGGGATTCTCCAGGCAAGAATACTGTCTTCAGAGGATCTTCCCAATCCAGGAACTGAACCCGGGTCTTCTGCATTGCAGGCAGATTCTTTACCGTCTGAACTATAGGGAAGTCCTCCCTAGGAAGAAATGAAGTCTAAAAAAACCTGGGGTGATGGGGGGATGTTCCTGGGAGCAGAGCAGGGTAGGGGGAACAGAAGCCCAGATTCTGCAATCGCTCCAGAGAAGACACCTCAGATCACCTGGGTATTGCCTGGCACACCACTGCCTGGTGCCTTACCCTCCACCATTTGTCCCTTTAATGGGTTCTGGGTGGAACGGAGAAGAAGCTGGTAGTGTAAACCCTACCCTGGTCCCAGTCTAAATGGCCCTGCCCTCTGTTGGATGCAGGCTTCTGGAGGAGCAAGTTCGACCCAAACCTCACACAGAGAGGCACTTTCCACCTGGACGAGCAGTTCACGGTGCCGGTGGACATGATGCAAGCCCTCACATATCCACTGCACTGGTTCCTGCTGGAGCAGCCTGAGATCCAGGTTACCCTTGACTGCTCAGGCCAGGCCTGGGTGCTGGGAGGTGGGGAAGGAACTGTGCAGCTGTGGGCCACCATAGGGCTCAACAGTGCACCCCATCTTCCTTGCAATCTTTTCACTGGGGCAGGTGGCTATGAAAAGTCTCTCTGTGCCCTCACCCAGGGGGACTGAGGCTTGAGTCTCTTTGAGGTTCATTCATTGGGCATTAGCTGTGTGCAGACTGTGTCCCAGGCACTGTGGATCAGTGGAGAACAAGGAAAACCAAATCCAGAGAAGATGCACAGTGCATGAGTAAACATAGATCAACAGGATAATTTCAAAGAGTTGGGGGAGGTATTTTAGCTAGAGTGGTCAGAGAGCCTTCTTTGAGGAAGGGACATTGTTGAGACCCCTTTGGCTGTGGGGATTCATTTCAAGGACCCGTGGATTGTGGGGCAGCATGGGGCCTCAGCCACCCGAAGCCTTTGAGATGCGACTTGAGCTCTCATGCGTGCTCCTTAGAAGGGAGGGTCTGATTGGGAAGGCTTCGTCAGCTTCCTGATGGAGCGTTCTGATTAGAGAGAGTGCTATGCCTGGCTATCTCAGGTGCAGCCTCCCTTGCTTCTAGCCTAAACATGGTCCCCTTGGCCTGAGCGAGCACTGGTCCCTGGGCCAGTCAACTGAGATGGCAGTGTTGGTTAATTTCACAAGGCCACGACTGAGAGGGGCTGTGGGCAAGATGGGCCCCCTGGAACAGTGTCCCGGCTTCTCTCCAGTTTACCCTGACACATGGACTGTCTGGTTCACCTCCTCACCAGTGCCTTTCCTGCTGTCCTCCCCACCAGGCTGTGTCCTGCCCACACTTCCTTCACCCTTTAATTTTTAAAATTTTTTGTCTGCGCTACTTGACATGTGGAATCTCAGTTCCTCAACCAGGCATCGAACCTTTGTACTGAAAGCACGAAGTCTTAACCACTGGACCACTAGGGAAGTCCCTTCCTTCATCCTTTAGTCTCCATCCTTTGCCCTCCTCGGCCCTCCTCTTCCTCGAGCCCTCTGCAGGCCGGCCCAGGCAGCCAGATGCTGGCACTCCCCCTCCCACCGAAGGGGTCCTGCCCCCTGGGTGCTCTGCCTGGAGCCCGAGGGATCACATCCACTAGGGCCTGTGGAGCCCACTGGTTTTCACCCTTCTTGAGCTGCAGAAACCCCCATTCACATGAAATCTTACCCCAAATCACAGTATAAATAGGCAGCCGGGCAAGTCACTGTTGGAGGAGAAAGGAATAGAGAGGGTACCACCCTCCACCAGGGAAACCTGGCCCATTGTACACAGGGAGGAAGTGAGAGGTGGACACCGGGAGTTCCTCATCCCGAGTCATGGGTTGGCTGGCACCAGAGGAAGAGAGAAAACCACCACTTATTGAGTGAGCACCGCCTATGTGCAAACACTCTGCTAGAAGCTTTAACAGTGTATCTCTTTCCATCACATGTCAGCGTGCAGTGTAGGCAGGTAGTGTTACTCTGCCCATGAGGAAGTGGAGGCTCAGGGAGGGAGGGTCCCCCTCCCCCACACACCTGTGAAGGATGGGCTGTCTCATAAGGGATGCTGGCCCAGCCCCCACCTGGGCCTGGGTGCTTCTGGCCCTCATGGTGTCTCCTTCCCCTGTCTGTAGGTGGCTCATTTCCCTTTTAAGAACAACATGAGCTTCGTGGTCCTGATGCCCACCAGCTTTGAGTGGAACGTGTCCCAGGTGCTGGCTAACCTGACCTGGGACATTCTGCACCAGCCCTCGCTGCGGGAGAGGCCCACCAAGGTCCAGCTGCCTAAGCTGCGTCTCAAATACCAACTGGACCTGGTGGCCACCCTCGGCCAGCTGGGTAAGGAGGCTGGGCATGGGACAGCCCCCCTCTCAGGCTAGGTGGGGCAGGTGAGGAGAAAGCTTCCAGCTGGCTGGTCAGAGTCAGAGCTAGCCTTGTATCCTGGCCTTTTCTGGGGCTTAGGGAGGTGAGAGCCTTTGGCTCCTCTGTCCTGGGGAGGGGTGAGTGGCCCGGCCATGGAGGGCCTGCTCTACCCAGGACTGAACTCTGTAAAGTGTCCTGAGTGGAGAGCCAGAGTGGCACATGAGCCTCCCTGGCCCCCCTGCAAGAGGCACGGCAAGCCCACCACGTACAAGGAGCTCAGTCTTATGGGGTGGGCAGATGAGGAGTCAGGTACTTACAATTCAGCATAAGTGTTAAGATAGAAGGCT
This sequence comes from Odocoileus virginianus, assembly GCF_023699985.2. Classification (NCBI taxonomy): domain Eukaryota; kingdom Metazoa; phylum Chordata; class Mammalia; order Artiodactyla; family Cervidae; genus Odocoileus; species Odocoileus virginianus. The sequence continues at coordinate 21,625,907 of NC_069690.1, forward strand.
TCTCTCCACTTTACCTGGGAGAACATCAGAAAGGCACCAGGCACCTGTCTGGACTTTGGGGCAGGGAATCAGGGAAGGCTTCCTGGAGGAAGGGGCCTTTAAGCTGATACATGAAGGTTAAATAGGAGTTAACTAGCCCTCTGTGAGTTCAAGGTGCTCCCCGACCAGGATGCCAGACACCCTCCCAGGCAGGTCCAGGCAGCCTGTGGGGCAGAAGGCAGCTCTGACCAGCCATCTGCTGCCCCGGGGCAGGCCTGCAGGAGTTATTCCAGGCTCCGGACCTGCGTGGGATCTCTGATGAGAGGCTGGTGGTGTCCAGCGTGCAGCATCAGTCCGCACTGGAGCTCAGCGAGGCCGGCGTGGAGGCGGCCGCGGCAACCAGCACGGCCATGTCCCGCATGTCCCTGTCCTCCTTCATCGTGAACCGCCCCTTCCTCTTCTTCATCCTCGAGGACAGCATGAGCCTGCCCCTCTTCGTGGGCAGCGTGAGGAACCCCAACCCTGGCGCGCAGCCGGAACGCAAGGAGCAGCAGGACTCCCCCGACGGCAGGGACTCTTTCCAGGATCACAAAGGCCTCCCCCGCGGAGACAAGCCCTTCGACCCAGACTTGAAACTTGGGCCCCCCTCGGAAGAGGATTACCCTCAGCCCAGCAGCCCCAAGTGAGGGGCTGTGGCCTCTAGCAACCCGAGTCCCTGCTTGGACCAACCTCTCAACTCGTGTGACTCTTTCCAAAAACAGCTTTGTGGGATTGGGGCTGGGGGCCTGGGGAGGGCAGTCTGGGAGAAGGGAGGAAGGGAGCCGTTCTCTTGTCTCCTCTTGGGGAGTTTGGGGTGGGGTGGCGCTGGGAGGAGGGTAGGCATCAGGGAACCATGGGCCTCGGTCCCACATCGCTTCTTCCAACGGGGCCCGGAGGGTGTCCTGGTTTGGGGCTCAGACAGAGGGGCAGCGGTGGATCGTTTTGTCAGGAAGGTAGGTAGGTTATTCCCTAGGGCAGCTGTGTGCCTCCACACCTGTTTATCAGAGAGGGAGGGGCAGGGAGGAGGGGACACCCTGGCCAAGGAGAGGGGGCGGCCGTCTTGAGGTTGCACAATATGGGTTGAGTTTGAGCTCCCCGCACCACTGCCTCCGTCTGACCTGAGCTGCCCAGGGCCCGCCAGCCTCCTGCCCACTGTCACCTCAGTCTCCCCACTGGTCCTTGGAGGTCCCAACACTGCCAAGACTCCTTCCTTCTCCCCTCTGCCCCCTCTGCGCGGCGTCTCAGCGGCTGAGAGGGTGGGGGAAGTGGGGGGCATTAGCTCTCGAAGGCTCTTTTGTAAAGTTTTTGTAGTGATTTTTACACCACCTGAATAAAGAATGAATGGGCCTGTCTGCTTCGATGTCATTGTTCAGGGAATGGGTGGGAGCTCGGGGGTGCTGGGGGAAGGCGGGAATGAGGCCACCGCGCAGACACGCGGAGAACCAGGCTGGGCTCTGGGGCGCAGCCCTGCCGGTGCCACGTCTGGCCTCTGGCCGCTCGCCAGACCTTGTCCAGCATGCAGGCCCTCTGACCTCGCCAGCCTGGCCCTGCTCTCAGCCTGGTCCTCTCTCTGGGCCTCAGGCAGCCGGCAACAAAGGTGGCCCAGAATAGCGCCAGCCTCCTGGTTTGGGAGAAGAACTGGCAATTAGGGAGCTTGAGGAATTTCTAATTACACGCCAGCCCCCTCTTTCAGGAGCTGGCGCCCGCCAGCCAGGGAGGCGGGGGAGCAGGCGGCTGGGAGCATGGGCTCCAGCTGGAGACTATCAACGCCTGAGGATTTGGGGGATGCGACTGGGGGCTCCCGGGCGCAGGGCTGGGGCCACACAGCTGTCCACGCTGGTGGGCGCTTGTCTGTGAGTGCAGGGTGTCTGTGTGGCAGCAGCCACTTGCGGCCCTGTGGTGCAGTGGTGAAGAACAAGTCCCTAGGACAGGCTCTGGCTTCTAACAAACCAGCAGGGTGGGGAGATGAGAAATAAGTCAACAAGTGACATATATGGTGTGTGAGAGAGGGATAAGAGCTCTACTGAGAAGTAAAGCAGGGAAGGCCTCCCTGAGGAGGTGACTTTGGAGCAGAGACTAGGAGGTGAGGGCAGGCACCAGGGGGCCATCCTGAAGAAGAGCGTCCCAGGAAGAGGAGTGGGAGCTGCCCAAAAGGTTTAGGATGAGCAGGAGATCCGTGGGGCTGGGGGAGAGAGAGAATTGTAAAGAGATCATTGGAAAGTTATTGGAACAAATCGGCCAGCCCGCCAGCTTAATTATCCCACTCCTGAGTTTTCTTCAGTTCTCTCCCGTCTGTTCAGGCTCTAGCCACCATTTGGCTCTAGTCATCACACCCAGGTTCTCCCTGCTGATGCTCTGGCTGCCTTGACTGCGTCTTCTGCCCTGTAAATACTTGTCAGGTGCCTCTGCTGGGTCCAGCAGCACCCCAAGCTTTGGGGCTGCAGCGATGAAAAAGCCGATAAGATCCTCCCCCGCAGAACCTAAATCTGGTGGTGGACTGGTCTAGTCCAGCAGTCCCCCACCTCTGGGCTCTAATGCCTGATGATCTGAGGTGCAGTTGATGTAATAATAATAAAGTGCACAAGAAATGTAATGTGCTTGAATCATCCCAAAATCACCCCCCACCCCCCTGGGTCCGTGGAAAAACCATCTTTCACAAAACCACTACCAGGTACCAAAAAGGTTAGAGATGCCGGTCTAGACAATAAACAAGTTAAAATTTTGGATTGAAGTATAGGGCTTCCCAGGTGGCTCAGTGGGTAAAGACTCCATCTGCGATGCTGGAGATACAGGAGACGCTGGTTTGATCCCTGGGTCAGGAAGATCCCCTGGAGGAGGGCACGGCAACCTGCTCCAGTACTCTTGCCTGGAGAATCCCATGGATAGAGGAGCTAGGCAGGCTACAGCTCATAGAGTCACAAAGAATCAGACATGACTTAGCAACTGAGCATGCACGCATGCATAGTATGCTGAAGTGTAATGAGTTGGACACGACATAGCGATGGAACAACAACAAAAGTGTAATGAATTTGTTTCATGAACTGAGTACCCTTGTGCAACCAGTACCCAGATCAAGAAACAGTACTCACTCTCCTAACTCCTGATAATAGACTAGTTTCTCCTGGTTTTGAACTTGAAATAAAAGAAGCATGCAATCCGTTCTCCCTTGTGCCTGACTCTTTTCATTCAACCTCCTGTTTGTGAGATTCATCAGTGCCATGTGGATGGCAATTATTCACTCCCTGTGGAAGAATTTAATTGAGGGGCACCATGGTCTGAAGTAAGCTCTGGAAGGCTCTTTTGGCTGTTGTGTGAACAGACATCGAGGGACAAACGCAGGAGAAGGGAGGCTGGTTAGCAGGCAAGAGTCGAGTTGTAGGTGGCTTGGCTCAGGGTGCTGGCTGTGGAAATGCAGGGAAGTGATCAGGCTTCAGGTATATTGTGCAGGTAGATGTTACAGAATTTGTGCATAGATTGTACTGGAGATGAGGGAAAGGAGAGACTCGCTGATGTGGGGTTCATGATTCAAATCCCTGATTTTTGTCTTGAGAAGATGAGGTTTAATGAGATGGGAATCTGAGTGAGGGACAGACTTTAGGATTGGTTGGAGATGTCCATTTTGAACATGACTGAAATGCTACATTAATACAGAGCGACCGTATGTCCTAGTGTGCCCGGGCAGTTCGAGTTATATCTGTGGTTCCAGTTTAATTCACAGCACCTATTTTTGATCTTAGAAGTGTTTGGATGATGAATTATATGCTCCTCTCACTTGCTGGACATCCATGTGGTTATGTCAAAGTCGAGGCTGGAAGTGTGTATTTGGGAACATACAGATGCTTTGAAAATCACAGACTGACTGATGTCACCTAAGAGGAGATGGAGATGGAGAGAGAAGAAAGAGGGTCCCAGAATCAAGCCAGCAAGGAAGATGGAAAGATGGGGCTTGTGAGATGGAGAAAAATAGGAGGATGTAGGGAGTCAGGGTTTCAAGAAGGAAGAAGAGTTGGCTGCCTGCAGCCAAGCAGAGATGTCTGCTCCTTTGACAGCAGTTTCAAAGGAGAGCTGGGCACAGAAGCAAGTTGGAGGTTGAGGAGGGAAAACTCTAAGGCTGTGCAGATGCAACGGTAAATAGCTCTCTCCCATGTGGGTGGGAGGGAGGATGGAGAATTGGACAGTAGCTTTAAAGGAGGTGGCAATAAAGGCAGTGCCTTTAAACAGGGGAGTAATAGAGGTTGTTTTAAGGCTGTGGAATGGTCCTTCAGAGAGGGGTACATTGATTATGCAAGAGCGGGGCGACCTATACAGTGCTGCTCTGACATTCTTGCTACGTCCTTGTGCACATATGCAGTCTTTTTGGCTCAAACACTTAGAAGTAGAATAAATGAGTTGTGGGTTTGTGTTTTCTATCTTTCACTGCCAGGGCTGCCACATACAGTCACTATTATTATTATTTTGAAATTTTGGCTGCTCCTGGTCTTTGTTGTGGCACGTGGGCTCTGTTGCCCTGCAGCACGTGGGCTCTTAATTCCCCGACCAGGGATTGAACCTGTGTCCCCTGCATTGAATCCTTTTTTTAAAAAAAATATTTACCTTGGAGAAGGAAATGGCAACCCACTCCAGTATTCTTGCCTGGGAAATGCCATGGACAGAGGAGACTGGAAGGCTACGAAGAGTCGGATATGAATAAAGCGACCAAACAGTCCCACTTACACTAATGTATTATGTTAAAAAGAGAAAACAAAATTGAAAACCAGAAAAAAAAATTTATTTGGCTGCGCCAGGTCTTAGTTGGGGCACGCAGGGTCTTTTGGTTGTGGCACACAAACTCTTAGTTGTGACATGTGGGATCTGGTTCCCTGACCAGGGGTTGAAACCGGGTCACTAAGCGTGGAGTCTTAGCCCCTGGACTGCCAGGGACGTCCCATACTAAATACGGTTATGACAACTTTGCAGTTTGTTGCCAGATTGTTCTTCAGAGGGGTTGTATCAATTTACAGTCTCATAAGGAGGGCCCAAGAGATCCTAGCTGTCTGCATGCTTACCAGTACTTGGTATTCTCAGACGTTTCAGTTTAGTCCATCTGAAGAGTGTGAAGTACACTCATCAAAGTATGGTTTTAATTTGCATTCTCTTGATTAGCTCGTGAAAAAAACATCTACTCGTAAGTTTATTGGACACTCAGGAATCTTCATCTGTGAATTACCTGGGCCTGTTTTTCTGTTGAATTGTTTTTATTTATGTTTTTATTGATTTGTAATTATTGCTCTGTTACAGTTAGTAATCTTTTTTGTCAGTTATCTGTGCTACAAACATTTTCTCTTCGTGTGAGGCTTGTTTTTTCATTTTGTTTTATGGTACCTGTTCACGAGAACAAGTTTTTAATTTTAGTGCCAAATTTATCAGACTTTCACAATTTGTGCTTCTTTTGGTCTCTTGTCTAAAAAAGCATTCCTATTCAGAGATCACAAAGAAACCCATCTATACATTTTTCTAAAATGTTTACATTTTTTTCCTGTTGTGTATTTCTGTTTGTACTTGCTTTTTTTTTTTTTTAAATGGAAGAGAAGGAACGAGTGGCTTTATTTCTTTGCCAGGCAAAGGGGAAACACAGTAGGCTAGTGCCTCAAGAACTGTGGCCCCTGAATTTGTTTTTTAAGCCATTAAAATTATCCTTGAAAGGATTATTATTATTATTATTATTATTATCTGTCTCCAGGGAGTGTGGACTCAGGTGACTGGAGATCAGAGTGAAAAGAAGACATTGTCTTTAGATAGTTTTGAGTTTTGAACATATGAACAAAATACCTATTCAAAAATTAGTGAATAATTTAAATAAAAATTCATTAAAAAGGTGCTGCAAAAACAGAAATTGTTTTTCAGAAACACTTAAATCTCGAATGTACCTACAGTTAATTTTTGTGTATGGTATAAAACAGGGATCCAACTTTAGCTTGTCCACAAAGATAGTCATGCCTTCCCCTATTTCTTCCTTATTATTCTTTTATTTGGGGCTTCCTTGGTGTTCAGATGGTAAAGAATCTGCCTGCAATGTGGGAGACCTGGATTCCATGCCCGGGTGGGAAAGATCCCCGGGAGGAGGGCAGGGCAACCCACTCCAGTATTCTTGCCTGGAGAATCCCATGGACAGGAAAGCCTGGCAGGTTACAGTCCATGGGGGTCACAAACAGTCAGACACGACTAAGCACATTCTTTTTTTTTAATTTTTATTTTTTCATTTATTTTTATTAGTTGGAGGCTAATTACTTTATAATATTATAGTGGTTTTTGCCATACATTGACATGAATCAGCCATGGATTTACATGTGTTCCCCATCCTGATCCCCCCTCCTGCCTCCCTCCCCATCCCATCCCTCTGGGTCTTCCCAGTGCACCAGCCCTGAACACTTGTCTCATGCATCCAACCTGGGCTGGTGATCCTGTTTCACCCTTGATAGTATACTTGTTTCAATGCTGTTCTCTCAGAACATCCCACCCTCGCCTTCTCCCACAGAGTCTAAAAGTCTGTTCTGTACATCTGTGTCTCTTTTTCTGTTTTGCATATAGGGTTATCGTTACCATCTTTTTAAATTCCACATATATGCGTTAGTATACTGTATTGGTCTTTATCTTTCTGGCTTACTTCACTCTATATAATGGGCTCCAGTTTCATCCATATTATTAGAACTGATTCAAATTAATTCTTTTTAATGGCTGAGTAATATTTCATAGTGTATATGTACCACAGCTTTCTTATCTATTCATCTGCTGATGGGCATCTAGGTTGCTTCAATGTCCTGGCAACTGTAAACAGTAAGCACATTCTTTTACTTGACTTCTCCAGGTCTTAGTTGTGGCACATAGGCTCTTCCATCTTCATTGTGGCATGAGGGATCTTTTTTCTAAGTTGTGGCATACAAACTCTTACTTGCAGCATGTGGGGTCTAGCTCCCTAACCAGGGATCAAACCCAGACCCCTGCCTTGGGATTTGACTACCAGGAAAGTCCCCTTCCCATGTTCCTATGATTAGTTTATTCGTATTCATCCTTCCAAACTCAACTTAGATTCATATATTCCAACTTTGCTGCCATGATAACCTATAAAGCAGTGCCATCCATCAGAAACACAATGAAAACCACACGTGTAGTTTAAGATTTCTAGCGGTTACATTAAATAAATAGGAGAAATTAATTTTAACAGTATATTTATTTAATCCAGTATACTAATCAGGGTCAAAATTATTGCTATTGTTCACATTAATTTTCATGCTAAATATTAAAAATCTAGTGTGTATTTTACATTTACAGGTGATCACAGGAGCTCTGTGGCTACCTGTGGTGAGTGGTTATCATATTGGATGGCATGGCTGTAGACAGGTATCACAGAATGTGCCATATTATACTGGAAGGATCTGGGCTCGTATCAACCTCTGTTTTTAGCCAGTGAGCTTCTGAAAGACGGGCACCAAGTCTTAATCATCTATGTACTCCTTCTCCGTGTACCTAGCGAGCGATTTGAGTAGAGGTCCTCAGTTTTTAGTTGAAAGGATTGAACGCTGACTGCTTTTTTAAAAACTGGGGTATACTTGCTTTACAATGTTGTACAATAAAGTGAATTAGCTATATGTATACATTTATCCCCTCTCTCTTGGCCTTCCCTCCCCCTGACCCCACATCCCACCCATCTAGATCATTACAGAGCACCAAGCTGAGCTGTCTATTATACAGCAGGTTCCCACTAGCTGTCTATTTTACACATGGTAGTGTGAGGATGGGGCTTCCCTTGTGGCTCAGTCAGTAAAGAATCCTCCCGCAATACGGAGGACCTGGGTTTGATCACTGGATTGGGAAGATCCTCTAGAGGAGGGCATGGCAACCCACTCTAGTATTCTTGCCTGGAGAACTCCATGGACAAAGGAGCCTGGCGGGCTACAGTCCACAGGGTCACAAAGAGTCGGACACGACGACTGAGTGACTAAGAGCACAGTGAGTTTATGTCAACCCCAATCTCCCAACTCATCCCAGTACCCCCACCCCGTGTCCACATGGCCATTTTCTATGTCTGGGTCTCTATTTCTGCCCTGCAAATAGGTTCATCTGTACCATTTTTCTAGATTCGATATATGTGTTAATGTATGATGCTTGTTTTTCTCTTTCTGACTTAACTTCACTCGGTATGACAAACACCTGGTTTATCCATATCTCTAGAAATAACCCAATTTTGTTCCTTTTTATGGCTAATATTCCACTGTATATATGTACCACATCTTCTTTATCCATTCATCTGTCAATGGAGAACTCTGACTGTTGACACACTGCTCTTTATATAAATCTCAACCTGGTTCACTGGGGAGTTCTACCCAAGGGCCCTAGCTCTGCTCCCTGGAACCTCACATGAAGTGTGTGTGTGCGTGCGTGTATGTGTGTGTGTGTGCGTGCGTGTGTGTGTGTGTTAGTCTTTCAGTCGTGTCCAACTCTTTGCAACCCATGGACTGTCACCCAAACAGGCTCCTCTGTCCATGGGATTCTCCAGGCAAGAACACTGGAGTGGGTAGTCATTCCCTTCTCCAGGGGATCTTCCCGACCCAGGGATTGAACCTGGGTCTCCTGCATGGGCAGGCAGATCTTTTACTGACTGAGCCACCAGTGAGGGTCCCCTAAATTTTCCCTTCTAAATATCCCAGAGTGCTTTCCCTTCCTTCTCTGGTCCCTCCTTCTCTGAACAACCACTGGGCTTGTGTCAGGACTCACAAGTGCCTGGAAAAGTTATGGTACATTCTCTATAATCATTTCTCATGTCAGTATTTTAGGCTCACAATCACACTGAAAGTTTCTTAATGCCCCGAGGTGAGCAGAGCCTTGGAGCACTGCTCCCAGGTGAAATCTACGGTGCCCAGGTGGGTGCTAGGTACTCACACTCGGACTTCTCTCAAGACTAATGTTTACAGTACATCTCATTTCTTCTGCTCAGATATTTTCCCCACTGCCTTGTCTCATCTTCAGAAATCAGAGCATTTCAGGGCTGGAAAACGCACACAGACATCCCAGTCCCATTCACTCATTTTTCGGTCAAGGATAGAGAGAAGCCATGAATGATGTCTTGCCCCAAATCTCAGTATCAGAACCAAGGACCAGCAAAAACCCGAGTCCCAGTTCTGGACCAGTGTTTCCTCTATTTTGGCTTCCTCCTGGGCCTCCTCCTGCCAGACTCTTCCTCAGCCCCGCTCCCACCCAGGCTGAACAGGCTGCCCTCCAGGGATGGGGGGCACGGCCAGGGCTCCAAAGAAACGTTTGGTGCTGCAGTCTGATGTGTGAACTGGGGGTGTGTGGCAGAAGGCCAGCAGTGGGTTAAAGTTAACACCAGACAATGATGCAATCACAGAGTCCAAATTGAGTGCAGGTCTCTTTAAGAAAGGAGTAGCTGTAATCTGAAGCCTGCTGGACGCTGGCTTGGGAGGCAGCAGAAAAGGCTCTGGTGCTCACAGGAGGCCCTCAGTGTGCAGACCCAGGCTGGGCGTGCAACGGCGGTGCACCCACAGGTAAATCAGCTCTCTGTCTGGTCCGCGTGCGTATCAGGGGAAGATGGGAGGCTCCCCTGGGCTGGGGTGACCAGGGTGAGGCAGGTATAACTCCAGGGAGCAGAAAAGAGGGGTGCCAGGGAGAAGAGGCGGGGAGACCATAGTTCCTGCAGCTTGGGGACCAGGGTGAGGGAGGACAGAGGGAGTTGGAGGTCAGAAGGTCAGAACCCAATCATCCCTAAACCAACTGCACCATTAGAGGAAGCCGGGAAAACTCTTGAATGGAATGGGTTGGAGACAGTGGAGGAAGGAGGCAGTGGAGGGGAAGAAGCTGAGAACGTGGCTAGTTGCTGGGTCAGGTCTGAGCAGCAGTTTGGGGTGGGGTGCTCTGTAACCCTGGGGGAAAGAGGCTGTTGGGTGCTGTGCCTCCACTGGGGAGCCCATCAGGCAGCCTGGCCATGGCTTAGACTCAGCTCCCTGTTGCCTTTTCAACATCAACTGGCGCTGATTTCAAAAGTAACTTCTCACCACTGCCAAGCAGCTGGCTTGCGGGGAGCCCTCCGGGGGCAGGGGTTGTGTGCTGGGATGGAAGGCAGCGAGGTCCTTCTCTCCAGGGCCCACCCGTTTTCTTTGGCCAAGTCAGCTGCCAGTACAAGCTGGGAGATCAATGGGGTCTTGGCCTCTCGCAAACAATGATCACTATTGAGTCCAGCCGGGGTATGGGATTTGGGGGCTTAGCTGCCAGAGCTGGAGAGGTTGGCCGCCTGCACCCTTGGTGCTCCCTGGGGCCAGCCACATCGAGGGGCGGGTCTGGGCCAGAGAAGAACTTCAGGCTTCCCAGAAACCCATCATTGTCTGGCCCATGCCAGTCCACCAGAAGTTCGGCCCCCAGGCTGAGGGTGGGAGGGGAAGCAGGCCAGGGAATTCTGTTCTAAAGACTGATCCTTCTGGGGTGTGGGGAGCTGAAACCCCTGGGTGCTCTGCCTCCACGCATTCAGGTTCCAAGACTTCAGAAAAAAAAAGTTGCCTGGGGACTCAGTGGGGTCACCACAGTGGGGTGGATCCGGAGGGGACCCCTTGGGATCTCCCTCCCAGAGACAGGGAGGAGGGTGGTGGCCTTCCCTGCACTGCCTGTGAGGTCCACCGCCATGTGGCTTAAAGGCGTATGGTTCTGGGAGGAGGAGGAGGAGGAGGATTGATGGTGTTTGTCTCACCACTGGGTTTAATCTGAAACACATGTACTGGCTCAAATGTATCCTTCCAGCCGGTAGGCAGGATCTCAAAATTGCAGTTCCTTGTGTCTCTTGATTGGGGCAATGTGGCTGAGAGGCAGACCTGAGCTTGGCCGAGCTGGGAGGAGAGTCACCTCCTCCCCGCCCCCCCGGCTTGGACACTGCCCTTTGGACTGGATGGCACCACTGTGCCTGTGCCCCTGGCCAGGTGATGGCTGCCTGGCCCAGCCCACAGAGCCGTCTCCTTGGACAAGGCACCGAGTGTGCTCAGAGGGGCCCCCCTGTGCAGAAGACGCTTACTCTCAACCCTGTCCCTGCCCTTGCAGGGGGCTTCCAAGAATCTCTCCACTTCCCTCATCCCCAGGGCTTGAGGTGGAGGGTTCAAAGAGGTACCGTTAATACTGTGCGTCTGGAGACAGGCTCTGGCAGCTGTGGACCCGCGTGCCTTTCCCTGCCAGGGTCCCTCACCACCGCATCTTCAGGTCTCAGCCCACCCACGTGGTAACAGTGATCACATGACCCAAGGTTTGAGCTCAAACTCTGTAGGAGCTCCTATAGAGAAGACCCACCTTCAACAGCATCTGGACTTGGTTTCCTTAACACCAGGCCAGGGTGGCATCTCTCACCTCCTCCCTCCTCCCTCGGTTCCCTACCCTGGGCCAGGGACTGGAGCTAATGGCTTTTCCTCGAGCCCTGCCGCCCCTGCATCTCACTGAATTTCCAGTCTCTGCTAAACCAGTTTGCTGGGGCTCAGGCAGGGAAGGGCCCTGCCAGCTCTGGGTGGGGCTGGCCGGGTGGAGAGAGCAGCTGTGAGCCTGGACGCTGTTACGGGCTCTATCTGGCCCTGCAGAAAGTTCTTCCCGTTGCCTCAGTGGACAATTTCTCCTTGAATGATAGGGGCTGCCATGCAGAAGAGCAGCTGGCTGAGAACAGAGGGGTCAGTGGAACTCACTGGGAGATACATGCTCGCGATCAGGGTTTAGAGAAAAAGCCAGGCTGGTACCCACTGGCCATCCAGCCATAAGCAGAACAAACTCAGAGGCCATCTTTTCTTTTGGTGCCTTTCACATTGTCCAGAAGATTGTGTCAGTCCCTCAGTTGTGTCTGACTCTTTGTGACCCCATGGACTGTAGCTTGCCAGACTCTTCTGTCCATAGGATTCTCCAGGCAAGAATACCGGAGTGGGTAGCCATTCACTTCTGCAGGGTATCTTCCTGACTCAGGGATCAAATCTGGGTCTCTCACATTGCAGGCAGATTCTTTACCATCTGAGCCGCCAAGGCAGACTCAATTTTAAGGACTTTGCCCCCAAATCGCACACTGCATTCTTTTTTTTTTTTTTTTTTTGGCCACGTAGCATGTGGGATCTTAGTTCTCCAACCAGGGATCAAGCCCAGACCCCTGCATTGCAAGTTCGGAGTCTTAACCACTAGATACCAGGGAATTCCCCACACACTGCACTCTTAATTTTCCTATTTGTTCTGAGAAGTCAGAAAAGTGTGTGTGTTTGCATGCATGCGTACTAAGTCGCTTGAGTCCTGTCCCATTCTCCGTGATCCCTGGACTGTAGCCCGCCAGGCTCTTCTGTCCATGGGATTCTCCAGGCAGGAATCCTGGAGTGGGTTGCCATGCCCTCCTCCAGGGGACCTTCCCAAAGCAGAGATCAAACCTGCATCTCTTTAGTCTCCTTCACTGGCAAGGGGCTTCTTTACCAGTAATGCCTACTGGGAACCCCCGAGTATGTGTTTATGGGTATACAAAAGGAAGAAAGAGTTTGAGACCCTTGGCCTGTGTGTGTGTTGCAGGGGAGGTGAGAGGTAGGGAAGACAGATTATAAGTTCTTGACTCAGCAGTGTGAATGCAGGGAGAACAGGGACCAGCCAGAGGTCCTGACTGCTGGGACCTTATCCCTCTCTCTAACCAGAAGGCCCTCAGAAGACCTTATTTATGAACTCTCCACTGCCTTCATCCCCTCCCACCTCCACATCCTGACCCCAAGGTTGAGCTCACAGAGGCAATGAATGTAGGAGGGCAAGAGATTGGGGGGGGGGCACTGCACTCAGAGTTCCCTTTGCCCTTGTGGTCCAGAGGTTGGATCAGAGTCCTGTCCAAAGAGGCTACTGCTGGGGAGGTGTAGGGATGTGGGTGGCCTTACTAAGACATGGTATTATTTAACTTGAAGGAAAGAATTCTGAGGGGTGTCAGAGCGGGTTCCAAGCTGGTAGGAGGAAGAGGACTTGGCTCCCCAAGGGAAAGGGGGGCCCTGAGGTTCCAGGAGTAGAGAGACACAATTTGACTCAGGGATCATTAGAGAACTCACCTGTCTTTGGCCCCGCTGAGTGCTGTGAAGACATCACTGAATTTAATTCTCATTGCAACAGGTAAGAATTGATTTCCATTTTACAAGAGAAGACACTGGGCTTTAGAGAGGTATTAAGACACAGAACTGGGGACTTCCCTGGTAGTTCAGTGACTAAGACTGCGTTCCTAATGCAGGGGGTCCAGTTTCAATCCCTGATTGGGGAACTGGATCTCACATGCCAAAACTAAGAGTTCACACGCATCTAAAGAAAAAAAAAAAGATTCCCATGTGCTACAGTTGAGACCTGGCACAGCCATAAACAGACAAACAAAAAAGACACAGGATTGATGGGAATTCCCTGGCAGTCCAGTGGCTAGAACTCAGCATTTTCACTGCCTGGATCTGGGTTCAATCCCTGGTCAGGGAACTAAGATCCCATGATTCCCTGATGAAACCACAGTTTCCAGGGCAGAGCAATTCAAGGAGAGAGTTTGAGAGCTTCTCGTGGGGGACCTGGGGCTGGACCAGATGCCCGCATTCTCTGTCTTCTCTGATTCCACATCTGAGATTCCACCCCAATGCTGTTATTAGCCATAGACCCAAATCCTGCATAACAAGCTGGTCAGGTGCCCACAGGGAACAGCCTTGGTGCGCATTTGGGCTGGATCACGTCCCCACACAGAAGCCCACTGCTGGGCCTTCACCATCCTGGAGGTTTAGGCCTGAAGGAAGGTCTCCTGGCACAGACCATGAATGAAAGCACAAGCTCGCCATAGGACTGTGGGCTGTGAGCAAGGGGGAGGGCTGGGGAGGTGCTGAGAGGGAGGGGTTAGCAAGCTGAGGGTCCACTTCCAGCCCGGGGGGAGGCTGAACGGAAGCTGCCTGGCCCTGCTCCCTGCCCAGGGCGGCTGGTGGTGCAGGGTGGTGGTGAGGGAAGCAGCCTGCCTCCTCTTTTGCTCTCTTGCAGGCCCTGAGATGCAGGCCCTTGTGCTACTCTTCTGTGGAGCCCTCCTTGGGCTTGGCTGCTGCCAGAACGCCGGCCCGGAGGCGGTCAGTAGGAGTTGGGCGCGGTGGAGGCCTGGGGCGGGGTGACTGGGGGGCAACGTTAGCCATCCCAGCCCCGCCTCGTCAGGCAGCACGGGGAGACTGGACAGCACCCAGGCTGCAGGCCAGGCTCTGGTCTTTCCGTCCAGACAGGGCCTTGGTTTTTCCAAGAGCAAAACAGAAAGCGTCTCGCCCTGCCTTTCAGAGGACAGGGGGTGGGGGTGGGGGGGAGATCCAAGAAGGTGAAAGGTGAAAGCCCTCTAACAAGAGCTTCAGTGAAGATTTTCTCATTACCCTGCATTACTTATGGGTCTCACTGAGGAGCTGGTGGTCTTGGATGTTTGCTCCGATCCTAACTAGGGGGCAGCAGAGATGTAAGAGCATGGAAATGCCTCTTTCCTGTCCAGAGAGCACAGTCAGGTTGCAAAGGCGGATGCCAAGAAGCCTAGGCTATGTGACAGTCGGGGGTAGGGAGGTGGTGGTGACTGTCACAAGGGCGGCTAGGCCAGGTGGGGCATATTGGTAGGAGCTCTGGACTTTATTGTGAGTTCCAGGTTTGAATTCTGGTTCCACCTGTCACCAGTTTTTTTTTTAATTTTAGATAAGTCACTGTAACTTGAATCTATTTTCTTATCTATAAGACGGAATGAAAAATACCCATCCTTACAGGGCCAATGTGGACAGTGACTTATTTATCTACTGAACACCTACTCTGTAGGTGCTGGGGATGGGTGGAAATATAAAAGACTCAGTTCTGGCCTTCAAGAAACTGTTTTAAGACATTAATCTTTGAGGATATCACTTACATCAACTAGTATGAAATGAAGTAACTCAAATGAAAAGAACCACCACAGAGCCTGGCGCATGGTATACACATGGTGAGTGGTTAATATGTGAGTGGTAGTTGACTCTCAAAAATGGCCAGAGAACTAAAGATGCCTTCATATTGGGGCCACCAGAGAAAGTCTGTGATGGAGGAGGTGACGTCTGATCCGAGCCAAGAAAGACAAGGAAGGTTTGATAGGAGGGTCCAGGTGGAGACCTGGGAGCAGTGGGCAAGTCTGAGCAGACAGGGAGACTCTGGCCTGAGAACAGAATTTCTTGGGAAGGGGGACTTCCCTCCGTTTTTTTTCCCCACAAGTCACAGGCCTGAAGCTCACAGGTCACTGGTGTTTAAAGCTGGCCAGCTACCCTCTCTTGAGAGTTGCCTCTCCCCAGCGGAGCACCCCCATAGGAGTAGGGGGTACAGACTCAGTCCAACGGATGGTTATACCTCCTCAGACAGGACAGCCTTCAGGGACTAGAAGGACAGTCCCACGGCAAGCCAGGAGACCAGTCACCCCCTGCTCATCTGCACTGGTCCTTGTACTCAAATGCAGGGCTCCCTGTCCCCCGAGAGCACGGGGGCGCCAGTGGAGGAAGAGGATCCCTTCTTCAAGGTCCCCGTGAACAAGCTGGCGGCAGCCGTCTCCAACTTTGGCTACGACCTGTACCGCGTGAGATCCGGCGAGAGCCCCACCGCCAACGTGCTGCTGTCTCCGCTCAGCGTGGCCACGGCGCTCTCTGCCCTGTCCCTGGGTGAGGCCCCCGCTGCAGAAAGCCCGGGATCCCAGAGCCGCCCTCTGACCTCTGTACATAGCTGACTCTAGGCCCTGGACACACTTCACTTAGGGAGGGTGATGAGGCCCGAGAGGCTGGCCCAGGGTCCTGGCATGTACGAGTGGGGGCTCCGGTTGGGGAGCGGGGTGCGGAGCAATGCCGACACAGGTGTGTGGCTTTGGGACCAATGGTCTCTGCTCTCACTCGGGCCACACAGCTGGGTTCATGGGGAAAAGTAGGAAATAGGAAGCTGTAGAACAATCTGGTAAGTGCTGTGGTGGGAGAAGTACGGGGACTTTGAACCCTCACTCCCATCCTTTTATTTTTCCAGGCCTGATGCCTTTGGCCTACCTTCAGGAAAACCTATTTTTCTTCCACTGCCTTCAAATTCCTTCCCACCTAGAAAATCTCCAGGTACCAGCAGATAGACAGGCTCAGGGTTCAGTGTCCCCAAGAGCTAGGCTGACATGGGCCAGGCAAGCAGTTACAGAGGCTCACACGCCTGTTCCCCTTGGCAGGTGCGGAACAGCGGACAGAATCCGTCATTCACAGGGCTCTGTACTACGACCTGATCAGTAACCCAGACATCCACGGCACCTACAAGGACCTCCTTGCCTCCGTCACCACCCCCCAGAAGAACCTTAAGAGCGCTTCCCGGATTATCTTTGAGAGGAGTGAGTCGCCCTGTGGGCCCGAGCTGCCTGAGGCGTGTGGAGCTCTCTGCTGCAATGCATCTGAGGGTTTCTTTGTAAACACCAGAGCATGTCTGCCTGGGGCCAGGCCGGGCACTGCGGGGTGGGCAGGAAGGGGCCACATGAGTACAAAGAGGATCGGAAAGAGGATATGGGCTGAAGGAGACAGCGGGAGGGTTGGGGGAGGACAGTCACGTGAAGAGAAACAACAATGAGTGAAATCTGTTGTTCCCCATCCATTGCTCGGGGAAGCTGGCACGGAGTCCAGAGAGCCCCGGAAGGATGCCAGGCAGGGAGTCAGGGCCTGCCAAGGATCAGGCAGAGCCACAGACTGTCAGGGAGAAGTTGGGTGAGGGAGGATGTTGGGTGAGGTCTCAGAGTGCACTAACCTCTGCCCCATCTCTTCGCAGAGCTTCGGATAAAAGCCAGTTTCATCCCACCCCTGGAGAAGTCATATGGGACCAGGCCCAGAATCCTAACCGGCAACTCTCGAATAGACCTTCAGGAGATTAACAACTGGGTGCAGGCCCAGATGAAAGGCAAAGTCGCTAGGTCCACGAGGGAGATGCCCAGTGAGATCAGCATTTTCCTCCTGGGCGTGGCTTACTTCAAGGGTGAGGGCTTCTCCACTTGGCTTTCGGCCGAGGGTGGACAGTGGGTGTCAAGAGGGGGCCAGGAAGGAGGGGACATCAAAGAAGGCAGAGGAGGACCCTGGAAAGGTCCTTGCCTGAAGGCTGCCTGCTTGTCACCAAACCCAAGGCAAACATTGGATAAGTACCTACAAAGTGTAAGGGGTTGTGGAGAAAGACCAGCAGAGATAAGGGGGCACTCCCACTCCTGTGCCTTTTTTGGGGCAGGCGCTGGTAGAGGGCCCATGCTTGGCTCTGGCTGGAGAGACCTGCATGAACTTCATAGCTTTTTTGAGCCTGTTTTCTCATCTGTCACTGGGAGATGGCAAACTGATTTCAGAGGCACTCTATGTGTGTTGTCTCCTATCTTCTCATGGACCTAGCTAGCATCATGCCTGGGACACACAGCAGGCACTCGATAAACCAAGTGTGTGTGTGTGCGCTAAGTTGGTTCAGTTGTGTCTCTTTGCAACTCTATGGACTGTAGCCCACCAGGATCCTTTGTCCATGGAATTCTCCAGGCAAGAATACTGGAGTGGGTTGCCATGTCCTCCTCCAGGGGATTTTCCTGACCCAGGGATTGAACTCACATCTCTTACATCTCATGCATTGGCAGGCAGATTCTTTACCACTACCACCACTTGGGAAGCCCTCGATAAACCATGTTAGTTCTCTAATAATGTTCTTCTAGGCCATGGTGAGGTACCCAACTATTCCACAGGCCCAGTGTGAGGCCAGCCCTATTCATGAGACTTGGGTGGGATTTTGGGCAACCTCCCCTTTAAAAGCTTCACAACTGTCTATCAGGCAGTGTTGAAAGAGGACCCCTAAACCCCCAGAGAAAAGTCCTTCATGAAGCACTGAGCTCCAGGAAGTGAAAGAAGCTGTTACAGACCAGCATGTTAAAGACCACGTTAAACGATCGGCTCACTGTGTGAGCATTGGCAAATCACTTCACCTCTCTGGGTGTTCATGGTTTTTCATCTATGAGATGGTCGACATGACGTCGCAGTCACTTCCAACTCTGGCCTCCCTGCAGTCTGTCTCCCGGACACATCACTGTAGACTGTGTACACTCTACACCTTTCTCCTAGCTATCACAGCACTTGAATAAACCTGACAATATTTCTTTCTGAGTTTACATGTGGAAGGTAGTCAGGACCCTCAAAATATCATGGTCCAGACTGCCCATCCCAAGACAGATCTATTCCCTGATGTGTAAGGGCCTCTGATGACTCAGATTCCTGCTGTTGTTTAATTGCTAAGTGGACTCTTTTGCAATCCCACGGACTGTAGCACCTCTGTCCATCGGAAATTCCCAGGCAAGCATACTGGAGTGGGTTGCCATGCCATCCTCCAGGTGATCTTCCCAACCCAAGGGTTGCACCTGTGTCTCCTGCACTGATAGGAGATGAAGGTCAATTCTCAGTTCTGTAGCTGGGCAATTTTCAGCAGTGTGTGTGCCTTTCTGGTCTCCTGGGGCTCAGGGCACTCCATCTGTTTCATTCCAGGGCAGTGGGTAACAAAGTTTGACTCCAGAAAGACTTCCCTGGAGGATTTCCACTTGGATGAGGAGAGGACCGTGAAAGTCCCCATGATGTCAGACCCTAAGGCCGTTTTACGGTACGGCTTGGATTCTGATCTCAACTGCAAGGTCTGTATGGGCAGTGAGTGGTGGTGTGGGTTTAGGCAGGATGGCGCAGTGGGAATAGAATGGCCTTTGAGATCTGACAGCAGTCTGAATTATTCATTGACTTATTTACGACTGAGCTGGGTCTTCCTTGCTGCGCAGCATGGGCTTTCTGTAGTTGTGAGGTGGGCTTCTCTTGTTATGGAGCTGTCTGAATTTTACCTGCTATGTGCCCTTCAGTAAGTTAAGAGCTTTTCTGAGTGGGTTGCCATGCCCTCCTCCAGGGGATCTTCCTAACCCAGCGATTGAGAACCCAGGTCTCCTGCATTGCAGGTGGATTCTTTACCAGCTGAGCTACAGGGGAAGCCCAAGAATACTGGAGTGGGTAGCCTATCCCTTCTCTTGCAGACCTTCCCAACCCAGGAATGAAATCAGGGTCTCTGGCATTGCAGGCATATTCTTTACCAACTGAGCTATCAGGGAAGCCCCACTAGCTGAGCCCTTTGTTTCTAAAAATGAAGGGCCCTAGCTATTGAAACTTATCCTCCAGCTCAGGGTTTGTTGCAAGGGTTGGTAAAGTGAAATTGAGTCCTCAAGACTGGGCACTCAAATACTGGTTATTTATTTATTTATTTGTCTTTCCTTCTTCTCTTTTTTTGGGGAGAACTTGTATTTATAAAAATCCAAACTTTCAAAATCTGTTGCAAACTCCAAGTTCCTGGCATTCTAAGTCTCTCCTAGCTGACTTAAGAAAATTCTAAGTCAGTAGTTTTTTTCTTTGGGAATCTGACAAAATGCCTGAAGCACTGGAGAGAAATGCCACACATGCATCTCTGCAGGTGATTTCAGGGGCTCTCGGGACCCCCGATGCCATCTGCCCCTTAGGTTAAAGACCTCAGCTCAGAGGGCCATTGTATTGCTGCTTCTGCATTGCTCTTCCCAGTGCCCTCATTTCTAGTCTGGGGCTCTGTATATAACAGATGATCAGTAACTACTGGCTGACAAACCTTGGAAGAAAACACAGACCTGGGAATTCAATTCTGGCTCTTTAGAAAACCACAGAAGAAAATTCTTTCAGCAGATAACTTCAGTTGGTATTCGGCTAAGAAAAGACAATGGCTTATGCTTGAAGAAACATCAGTAGAGAACTTTTATTTATTTAGCTGCATCAGGTCTTAGTTGCCTCATGCAGGGTCTTTCATTGCAGTGCAAGGACTCTCTAGCTGTGGCCCATGGGCTTAGCTGCTCTGCGGCATGTGGGATCTTACTTCTCAGCCCAGGGATTGTCGGTGCCCCCTGCAATGCCAGAATTCTTTAACCACTCTACCACCAGGCAAGTCCCAGCAGTAGACATCTTGCTGCCGGAAAGCAACAGCTTAGAGGGACAACTGTTACACAGACAGGTGGGGGAAGCGAGGCAAGGCCTGGTCCCAGGAGATAAGGCGGCTGGGGGTGTTTGTCCATTGCTAGGCTCCTGGGCTCCAAACATCTAACCCATGTGCTTCCTCTCTGTTGTTTCAGATTGCCCAGCTGCCCTTGACTGGGAGCACAAGTATCATCTTCTTCCTGCCTCAGAGAGTGACCCAGAACTTGACCCTGATAGAAGAGAGCCTCACCTCTGAGTTCATTCATGACATAGACCGAGAACTGAAGACTGTTCAGGCGGTCCTGACCATTCCCAAGCTGAAGCTGAGTTATGAAGGCGAACTCACGAAGTCTGTGCAGGAGCTCAGTACGGCTACAACACCTCTTTGCTCTTGGGGAGGGTGGGGTTGAATCTTTGAGCCTTCCTTCCACCTTGCTACAGTGAAAGTGAAAGTCGCTCAGTTGTGTCTGACTCTGCGACCCCATGGACTGGAATTCCCATGGAATTCTCCAGGTCAGAATACTGGAGTGTGTAGCCTTTCCCTTCTCCAGGGGATCTTCCCAACCCAGGGATCAAACCCAGGTCTCCTGCATTGCAGGCAGATTCTTTAACAGCTGAGCCACAAGGGAAGTCCTCCACCTTGCTAAACAAAATACAAAGCCTCCACGGACTAATACTGGGGCCCGGGATGATCCCTTCATTCTAATAG
Source organism: Odocoileus virginianus (assembly GCF_023699985.2). Lineage (NCBI taxonomy): Eukaryota > Metazoa > Chordata > Mammalia > Artiodactyla > Cervidae > Odocoileus > Odocoileus virginianus. Next base: position 21,646,646 of record NC_069690.1, read on the forward strand.
TGCTGGAGGGGAAGGCTGAACTGCCTTCCTTATCAGATTCATTCCTAAGGCCCCAGAGCATACATCCTATAACAGGAACTTCGAACACTGCCTCTCAAGATAGGTCCCTTGACCTGGTTTCTAATCTTAACCTCATTGGCTGAGTGCTCTTAGGCAAGTCACTTAACCCTTAACCAGCCCAGAGCTCTACATATGTCACAGACAGCCAAAAGCAGTGTTCCACCCCCACTTTGCTTGCCTTCTTGAGAATCAGGTTTGTATTCTTTCTTGTAGCGTTCACAAGGCAAGGTTTTAATGGAAATCTCTCTCAATTTCTGCAGAGCTGCAATCCCTGTTTGACGCACCAGACTTTAGCAAGATCACGGGCAAACCTATCAAACTCACTCAAGTGGAACATCGCATCGGATTCGAGTGGAATGAGGATGGGGCAGGTACTAACCCCAGCCCAGGGGTCCAGCCTGCCCGCCTCACCTTCCCTCTGGACTATCACCTTAACCAACCTTTCATCTTTGTACTGAGGGACACAGAAACAGGGGCCCTTCTCTTCATAGGCAAAATTCTGGACCCCAGGGGCACTTAATACTCCAACTTAATGTTCAAATACCCCAGAAGAAAAAAACACTAGCGGGATGGCAGATTATATATTATATGAAGGCTGCCCCTACTTTTCAATGTATACTTTGCAATAAAAGTGCTTTATCCTTACCTTTCATTACCCTGCTCCTCCTCCTATTTTGAGCTATGTTAAATTTAATATGAAGACAAATAGCCCTTTAGGAATTTGTTGGTCCCGTCTTTATAGGCTGGGTCTATCTACACTGCAGAAAGTCACCATATGAGATACGAACTTTAGTTATCTGCACTATATAATGCTGGGACTGATTCTCTGCTCTGTGGGGATTCACACTTTAGGACACCAATCCCCCTGGGAAGAGATTTCCTGTCTCTACAATCAGTGGAGCCAGCTCTTAAACACACAGGATTTTACATGCTAAGTTGCTTCAGTCATGTCTGACTCTTTGCGACCCTATGGACTGTAGCCTGCCAGGCTCCTCTGTCCATGGGATTCTCCAGGCAGGAATACTGGAGTGGGTTGCCATGCCTTCCTCCAGGGGATCTTCCCGACCCAGGGATTGAACCTGCATCTCTATGTCTCCTGCTTTGGCAGGTGGGTTCTTAACCACTAGCACCATCTGGGAAGCACAAGACTTCAGGTTTTTTATTTTTTGGCCACACTACATAGCATGTGGGATCTTAGTTTCCCTGGGCCTCCTGCTTTGGAAGTGTGGAGTCTTAGCCACCGGACCTCCAGGCAAGTCTTGGACTTTAGGTCTTAAATCAAGCACAGATAATCCCCTTGTCAAGCTAATGTCACCTGACAACACAGGTTAACATGCAGACAGATCAGGGAGGAAGCTTGTAACTTCAGGAAATAATTTTGTATTTTATAGAGCATTTAAAGAAAGCTCTTAAGTTCACATAAAAATGAGGTCTGAGATGTAAAATTCTACCCACATTCTTTTTAAGGAAGTGGGCCTATTTTACAAAGTATAGCAGAACCTTTTTTTCAGGAACTTGAAACGTGCCAAGTGTTTCAAGAACAGAACAACTACAGAATTGGCCACAGGACTAAATTTTTCTTCTTGAAAGTCAGCTCTACCCAAACATCTCATTGGCCATGGCCTCTGCCACAGTGAGTTAGTAGAAAGGAAGATAAACGAGATTCTGCCTGCCCTTCATTCAAAGGTTTGAGTGCAAACCGTGTTCTGAACACTCGGCTTCTTGAAAAGCTACTGCCAGGCAGCTTCAAGGCCATTCAGTTCCTGATTATAAATGCCAGGGCAACCACTAGGCACTTCTTGGCATGGATGGGGTGGGCAAGCTCTCAAAGCAGTGTGAATTCTTCTCCACTAACTCATCTGAACCACTTGGTCCCCAGTGGTGACAGAGAACCCAGGGTTCAGATCCAGAGACTCTGGCCTTCTCACGGGGTTTAGACCAGGGTCCCCAACCTCCAGGATCTAACATCTGATGATCTGAGGTGGAGCTGATGTAATAACAATAGAAATAAAGTGCACAACAGGCATAATGTGCTTGAATCATCCCCAAACCATCCCCACCCCGCTCCTGGTCCGTGGAAAAAGTGTCTTCCATGAAACCAGTCTCTGATGCCAAAAACGTCTAGACCAGTGCTATACAACCAGGTAGACAACAGTTCTCCTTCCTAGCTTGTCTCTTAGGTCTGAAACCACAAGCAGCCATGCCCATACCCTCAGCATCTTCTGAAGCTGTTTTTCCCCCTTTTCAGTACTTACATAGTCTGTATTTCATTTGCCTGCTTGGGGAGATAGAAAAAAAGCAATCTCTTTTCAGGTTTGCTAATAAACATAACTCAGAAAGGACATGTTATAAAGTCTTCGCTACAAGTTTGATTTTATTAGTGTTTGGTCAGTGAGTCAGCCAAGAGTATAGAGTAAAATCCAGAGAACAAGGACTGGAAAACTAGTAGAAAACAAATTGAGAGGTGCCATCCTAGCCCAACAATAAAATGGCCCCATATTTATTTCTCTATTCATAATTTATACACTACTGGTTTTAAACAAAGGATCTGAGGAAGCTAGATAACGTAAATGAAACTGTCTCTCTAGAGGTAAGGAGCCTCACTGACTTCTGGCTTTATAACTATTTTTCAATTACAACACAACTATTAAGAGTTTAAGTTCCCACTGGAGTGGTACACAACATTTCATTACTGCTAGAAACCATAGGAATGTTCCAGTGAAGCAGACATCATCATTTAGAGAGGTGGCGTTTAGCCAAAACCCTAGGCTAACATCCAGATGCCTGCAGATCAGCTAAAATCCTTTTAAAGGGCTTAGGTTCTCCAGATACCAGTTTGAAGTCTTTTCTGGGAAATGGGAATTTGTGCTGGAGAGTAGTTAACTACTTCAAAAAACATCCATCAAAATAGGTGAGCCTGTCTCTAACCGCGATGCTTTCCAAGTCCCCCCCCATCCCATACACCAGGCCTGTGACTGTCAGGCAGGTCCTGTGTTTTTAGGTGACAGCTCAGCAGCAACAGACACTCTTTAATTCATCCCACCCTATTCCTTAGGTCCCCCAGGGATGGGCAGCAAGTCCAATAAACAGGATTTCATCTTTTGTAGCTCCCGGATCTCATCATTCCAAGGGCCATAATGTACCAACAGGACCTTCTCTGCCTTCTGTATTGTGTTCAGAGCTTCGGGTATTGCACACCTGAATCAAAAGGAGGTAAAGAGGAGTGAACCCATGTATTCAATCAGGCAAACATTAGTGGAGGGCCTACTCACATCCTGTGAAGAATGCAGAGTAGATAACTTTTGTTTTCAAGAACCTCTAGTCTAGAAGGGCAGATAAGACTCACAAACACACTGAAAGGTAGAGTCTGAAATGAAAGTTACAAAAAAAAGTACAAAGATTCCAAGATAGAGACAGGCAGGTCTCAAAGTGCTCATCCGGCATTTTTGTTGTTGTTCAGTTGCTAAGTCAAGTCTGAGTCTTTGTGACCACATGGTCCTGTATTTACTCAAGGTTTACTCAGGAGTCTTTGCCTCAAGAGTCACCAGGTCCGTCTGTGACCTGATTCTGCAGCTCTTTTCCCTCTCTCTGACAGAATGGGCTGCCTCTAAGTCTCGGATATCAGGCCCACCCACCACACAGTCCCAGGACTGAGTTTCAAATATTTCACCACACCAATGGCAGCTTTATCAAGGCTGGATGTATTCCATCTAGAAATACTGACAGTAGGGCCTCCTAATGATCCCAGTTACAAAAGTGGATGAGGCCATCAACTCACCAACCCTACTGTTCTTACAACTTTTACAGTTGGGTTTCTCAACCTTGACATTTGGGGGCCGGGTAATTCTTAGCTGGGGGGTCGTGGTGATGCCATCTCGTGCACTGTTGGATGTTTAACAGTATCTCTGGCCTCCACCCCGAGTCCTAACAATTAAAAACGTCTTCAGACATTGCCAGACGTCCCCTGGGGAGCAAGAAGACTCACACTTGATTACAACTTCTTCAAAAAGAATAGGACCAGGAAGAAGGAAGAGGGCCTGGGGCTGAGGGTGCTGAGAATGAGTGCCGAGGGAGGAGGGGACCGAGAAGAATGGCTAAGAACTGCTATGACGGTGGGCATGGGGTGGGGGAACACTGAGGCAACTTCTCCCTGGGAAACTCCCGTCAGAGCTAAGAGCTTCCCCATTATCTCCCAGGAGGGAATTCTTAAGTGACAAATGTGTCAGCAGGACAGAAGGAAGGGATCACTCCTAAAGGGGAAATAAAGACGTTTCACTTTATTTTCATTCTGGGGCCTCGTGACCTAATTTCCTAGAGAAACTGTTCAGCCCTCATCAGAGCCTCATCTCTCTTCTACAGAGCAGTGGGGCGCTGTGGGAGCAAAAAGGAACACGCAGAAGAGCCTCGTATAAAATCAGTATGTGGCCCAGCAAAGTGCTAGCAAACAAGACTTACCCATTGAAGAAGACCTGGGCCAGTTTGAAGAGCTCATGGCCCATCTCCACACTGGATGGCCCGTGGTGGACTTCCACCACTCGGAGACTCTCCTGAAGGTGGGTCGCTGACTTCTCCCAGTCCCCTGCAAAGACAGGAAGATCTGGATCCAGACGAGAACCACAGTCAGCTGTGGATGAACTTGTTCTGGGAAAGGAAAGCTGAATGGAAGGGAGAGTAGCCCCAGATGAAAGACTGAGAGACCCAACCAGACAAGGCCAAGGTCATGACCGCACACACAAGGCAGGCTCATTCCTCGGAGCGGAAGATGCAGACACAGGCCATACCTAAGGCAGCATAGGCCTGGGCCAAGGTGTCCTCGATTTCTCCCACCACGCTGTGGTCTGCAGACAGGAAGCTCTCGGCATCACTCTGACACTCCAGCAACAGCTGAATGGCGAGCTCTATCAATTCAAAGGAAAGTGGACTCATTACAGATACAAATCCAGTCTTAGAAATGAGATTCCAGCCCTTAAATCCTCTATGGCTGGGCCTGAATGTGGAAATCCCACTTTGTCTCCCTGGGTTGTGATCAACCCGCAATGCTGGGTCCAATAAAGCTGTTCCCTTATGCTTTCTCTTTCAACAGCACAGGTGCTGGGTGAGGCCTCCCCACACATGCTCTAGGTTTCCAACTTCAATTTGAAGTGGGATATCTACATTCCATGCATGGTCGTTACTTCTCTTGACTCAGAAGTCTAAGCAAAAAGGTCAACTTTCATAAAAAGTAGTGTAAATAAATTCACATGACGTCAAGCCCCAAGGCAGAGCTTTCCAGGGTAACGAGGGGTTTTGTAACTCCCTTTCTGGAAAAAGCAGGACACTTAAACCCACTGGGCACACGCCCCACTGCTCTGTAGAAGAGAGATAGGCCCTGATGAGTGCAGAACAGTTTCTCTAGGAAATTAGGTCACAAGGCTCCAGAACTTAAATAAGTGACACTGTGCTTCTGGATATGCACAAAAGATTATGGATGTCAGAGATAACCCATTAGTCTTTAACTAACTCTCTGATGCCTAAGAGAACAACAGCTTATATCAGTTGGCCCTTTTTCAAGGACATCATGCAAGCTGAGCTGGTAAGGGTTTGGTCTCACTGGCCTACATAGCCATCTTGTGGCTGGCTGGGGGATAATTAAATTCAACGCTTCAATCTTCACTGAGTATCCTTGAGATCAAGGTGAACTCAGACTGAATAAAAGGGAAGGGGCTGGAGGACCAAAGCAGGGAGCCAGTCTCACCTAGTCTGCCGTTTCTGAGACGCTTCTGGGCCACCCCCACCTGCCGTTGAAGGTCCTGAAGCCGGGAGACCAGGAGGCCTCTGCCAAGTGATTCCGTACAAGCTGGGCCACCACAGCTCAGAACATCATCTCCCTGTGGAAGTCAGTGTTCTCTTTATTGACCAGACTCAGCTAGCAATACTGCACATGCTTACCCTACAGCCTCACTCCAGAACTTCTGACCCTGTGGGGGAAGGAGACTCCTGCCATAACATACAACGACCAAGGGGGACTGGATCTGGATTTGGTTTGATGGCAGCAACTGTATTGGAAGCAGGAGCCGAGTCTTACTTGAGATTTAGCTACTGCAACCAAATTAAAACTGGTACAGACCACAGTCTTTTCCCGCATTGGCGTTGTATTGTGTGTTAGTCGCTCAGTCGTGTCTGACTCTGCAACACCATGAACTGTAGCCCACCTGGCTTCTATAGTTCCTCTTACTTCTCTCTGGGGCTAGGACTCTGGATGACAGACGTATTTCCAGGGGTTATAAAAAAGCCACAAGGAAACCAACATGAAAAGGTTCTGGGTGAGGCCTCCCCACATTTGACACTGGGATTCTTATGACTTCAGCTTTCCAACACAACCAGCTCCATGTTCTACCTACAGGTCCCTTAAGACATTTGGTGTTTTTCAGATGCCAGAATCCGTGACTCCATTTGGCAAGAGCACCCTGACTTCTCCTGAGGGTCCTTCCTCCCCATTCCCCGCCCTTCCTCAGTCAGTGCCTGGGAGCTGAGCGGGGAGCAGGCAGCTCTGATATGGCCCATCCCTCTGGCCCAAATGGCTGGAGGGAAACTCTGTGCCTCTGATTTTCCTCCAGCCACAGGTTGATGAAATGCAGTATGATTTTTGCCCAGATCTCTGTTAGAGTCTATGTTTTTATCCTTCGGGACTGGGAGGGCCTGAGGCTGGGGCTAAAGGCAGCCATCTGGCCACTGCAAGGAGGAAGTCTCTCTGAGACTGGGCTAAATAACAGAGAAAATGAAGCTGAGGGGGCAGAAAGAAACACTGGGTCTTGGTGACACTTCTGAGCTCCTGGACTACAGTGTATTTGAAGCACCCTTAACCTGGGACTTCCTTGTGATTTACTGGAGCAACCCTGACTCAGTTTAGGTGGGATTTTCTGCTCTTTGCAGGAGAAAGGGCATGAATCCCAGCCCTTCCCTGTGGTTCCTGTAGGGGGTGATCAAGGTGTGGGGAAGAGAGAGTATGGCTTTCAGCATCTCCAAGTCCCAACAGCATCCTGCTAAAGATTTCAGGCCTTTCAGCTGGATAACTGATGTCCCAGAAAAGCCACGAGAAGAGAAGAAAAGGGAGAAAGAGATTCACCTGCAGGAGTGCTCTGCAACGGTGACAACGAAAGGCTTCCCGACCAGGCCCTGCCGAGGGTCTCTGCCTCTCACGATCACAAGGTGGACAGTTGCAGTCAAAGAAATACTGAGACCTCAGCTTCTGGCGCCTCTCAGCAACGCCCATCCTGCTCTCGTGTGGTCCTGCAGAAAGACCATGCTTGGCCAATACTGAAACCGAGGGAGCACCAAACACTGCTTAAAAGATTGCAGGGGACTTCCCTGGCAATCCAGCGGTTAAGACTCTGAACTGCCACTGCAAGGGACAGCGGGTTGCCTCCCTGGTCAGGGAACTAAGATCCTGCACATCACAGTAAAAAAAAAAAAAAAGACTTCAGCTTAGTGGAGGGTCTGTCACATCATGTGACAAATACCTTTTACTCAAACATGGGTGTAACTATAGAAACAGGCTTCAAAGTCATGGGGACAGGAAGAAAAAGAAGCCAAGAAGTTGTTCCCAGTCCATTTTCAGAATAGGATGCTTACAGGGATCAAGCAGTGAGATACACAGTAGTGTAGACACAACAGGGCCTAGTGAGGAGCTCTGTACCGCCTCCACCAGCAAACAGACCCTCCCTGGGCAGGTGAAAGGCACCTGCTTTGTGGCTTGCCCACGCGAGCTCACCCCATCCCCTTCTGCTGGAGAAGGGTGGGCAGTGGGGAGGACGGACGGCTCACCGTAGCAGTGGAAGATCTCCTGCCCTCTTCTAATCAGCTGCGATGCCCGAACGGTGGCGATGGTGCCAAAGAAGGACACGCTGGTGTTGGGGCTGCAGGAATGGTTCAGGAGGCTGACGACAGGGAAGAGGGCTGTGGCAAGGCGCACCTGCTGGGTGTCGGTAATGAGGTTCTCTTTAGATCCTGAAAGAGCAAGAGGAAAAGGGGGAAAAATGTGTCAGGACATTCATCCTGGCCTCGCCCTCCATTCCTCAGATGATGAGCTGGGCAATCAGGCCTGAAGCCCGGCTGAGTCAGAGCTCCACAAGCCGGATCTGATATAAATCAGACGGAGCGTGACTCAGAGCTAACTCTGGTCCCCAGGAAGCAAAGCAAATGAGCACATGAAAAGTCCACCAGAATCCTGGAACCTAACCACTGTGTCTCAATTCCCCCAAAATAATCCAAAGATTAGAATTTGTAGAAAATAATAAAAAAGGGATTATCAGTAGGGAGCCTTCTAGACAAGACAGTTGCATAATGTTCATGATGACATGGAAATCAGAGCACCTGCTGAAGTTACTTCCTAAAGACTTAGAGTCCAAGTGCTTTTGTTTAACTGGTCTTTGGGGGGTTAATAGAACAGGTAACCTAATCGCTATCCTAAACAGGCCTATCATCTTTTTTTTTTTAATCTATTTTTTAAAAAATCAGTATTTCTTATGCTCACCCCTTTATTCTGCTCTTTGTCCCAATCTGATGGGATATCAGTCAGTGGTAATACTCACTGAAAAAAAATCTCTGGATCACTTTTTTTTTTTTTTGGCTACACCTTGCAGCATGTGGAACTTCCCTGAGCAGGGATCAAGCCTGTGCCCCCTGCACTGGAAGTGTGGAGTCTTAACCACTGGACCACCAGGGAAGTCCTGGGCTATGTCTATTCCAGTTCCATATCCCAAACAATCTCTTCTTTGAAACACAATCAACAATTTAACAACAACAACAAAAAAATTTAACCACGTGACTGAAAATTAGGAAGGAAGGGGGGGGGCGGGGGGGAGGAAGCCGTGAGGCTATTTCTGCACCAAGGCTCAAGCACTTACATTCATATGTGAATTCTTCTATTCTCCTGCGGGCCCACTTGCTCTTATTTTAGCCCCGTAACTCTAACTGGCATGCCTATTCAGCTTCTCAGCCCACAACAGTCCAGAAACAGACAACTAATAAGATGCAGGATTTCTGACAATGGCAAAGGAGACGGTGACAGACTGGGAGGAGGCAGAACTCATACGAGAATAACAGCCTTGGGGCAAACAGAAGTACTAGCACTACTGAGTTTTACAATTGTACATCTGACCTAAGCAGAGGTTCTCAGACTCACACCATACTTGCTCGGACTTTTGTGACGACCATACAAATCTTAGGAGAATGCATGGCACACACAACCTTGAGTGTACAGAAAGGCTTAAGCTGTGTTCCGCAACCTTGGTGTAAGCACGAGCAGATCGTATTTCCAACAAAGCTGGTTGAAATGTGAAAGATACTGGAACTTGAAAGGGAAATTTCACTTTTCTGGAAAACTGATAAACCATCACTTTAATTCTGATATCACCGTACAAGCCAGGAGTCTCAATCTACCAATCACCAAATAATGTGGTGTAGGCACATATGTAATAAATAAAGAAAATATAAACCATCAAGTGAAAATGTTCTAGAAAGGAAAACATTAGCTATAGGAATAATACTGTCTCTCTGCAGACAATTCCATTACCTGCTGCTGTGGAGAGCCAGGATTAGAACAAGTAAATAAAATTCACAGGGAATCCAAATGACTCAATTTTAGTCAACAGTTCTACACTGTATTGAAATCTTTCATTAGTGTGTCTACTAAATGCATAACTGATTTTAGTATCCTTTCCCCTACCCTTGTCCAGGGCCTACCTTCTGGTAAATGTGCTAATGAGCAGTGGAAATGCTAAAAGGTAAGGAGGCCGCAGGAAGGAGCAGCACAGGGCACAAACAGTTTGTAGTCTGAATAATCAGCCTCTGCATAATTAAAAGTTGACTTGCATTGCCAACTACTGATAACTGGCAATCTATATTAGAACAGCTGCTAAAATTTTCCCAGAAAAAAATTATCACAATGCTGTGAGTAATGCCAGCTTCGTGAATTATTTATGGATTATCCTCTAACAGAAGTAGGCCTAGGAACTGAGTGGGGTGAGTATTTTATGTCAGAGTTGAATCTCTCTCTAATTATCTCGACAAAATTAAGTATTGATTTTAAAAGTTATTCAATATTTTGCATTAGTCATCTATTAGCAGAGATCAGAGAAAGTGAGAATGTGTAGGTACCTTAAGCAAATCTGTGACCTTTTGTGCACAGAACAAACAAAAAAACAAAAAAAGAGGGACTGATTTTTCATTTTATGGAAAGGGCACCTCACTAATATTCTTAGTACATTTAAAATGAGATTCAAGTAAAAAAAAACATTCATTTATAATACTTTCTGAATATACCTCTCTTGGCAGATATTTTATGAAACAAGAAGTTTCTGTGTAAAGCAAGTCATCAAGGACCCCCATGCAAGGTAGGTTCCCAGTGGTCGACGAGCAAAAGGGTAGTGAACTGACCTGAACCCCTGCAGAACTTCATTAATTCCCTTTATGACCTGAACCCAGACACACCACGAATATGCCAGTTGCACCCAGACAGATCCGCACATACCAAGGTCTGGAGTTTCACTGGTGGCCAGTTCTATTCCTTCAAATAAGTGCCAAAGAGAGGTTCCTGAGGAACTATGATTAAATAGGATTTATGCAAAGATAATAACATACGTTTTTATAGGTTTTTGTCAAAATCTATCCAAGTTAACACTTTAATCCTTCTTCTGAGCTACTAATGAAACAGCTGCTAATGAAATTCAATGAGAACACTAAACTGGGAGGTGTTGGAACCCCAAAGAAATAATAAAAAGGGATGAAATAAGATTAGAAATATTAGCAGACGGAGTCAAAATTAGACTGACTTCAAAAATGAAAGTGAACATTGCTGGTGGGCGTGTTAACTGGTACAGCTTTCCTGGAGGGCAATTTTGCAGCATGTATCAAGTGCCTTAAAAAGTGCTCTCATCACGTGAACTCTTTTTTAAAGAAGCTAAATTACAAAAGATATACATGGGAGTCAGAAAAAATTTACAATCTGAAAATCACAGAGAAAGTAACAGTCATTTATAATCCTCTCAAGTCAGCTATAAGGTTTTGGTGCATTATTTTTCTTTCTAGCCCTAAATATGGAATTTTAAACATAACTAGCAACATGGTACACAGAGTGATTTGTAAGTTACTTCTCTTCACTTAGTATGTCATGGCCATCTTTTTATACTCTAACCTGAAATGTATACTATATTTAAAACAACAACAACAAAGCAACTCTGCCAATCTGATAGGGGAAAAAAAGGGTATCTTGCTTAAATTACTAGAGAGAGGTTAGAAATGATCATCTTTATTACTACTTTGATAAAGTGTTTGCTTATGTATATATAAGATTTAATTTATATACCATAAAATTCACCTATTTTAAGTGTAATTCAACAATTTTAAGGAAATTAAGTTGTGCAACCATTACCACAATCCAGTTTTAGAACATTTTCATCACTAAGTATATTTTTTAAAGTTCATTTTAAGAGTTGCACAGTTGCTGGAAATGTTCTCTCATTTTGTCACTCACATTTTCATTTTTCTTTATGGGTTTTGGGGGGTGGGGAGTGTTAAACCAACAACTATTTCATTTCTTACAATGCTGTGTGCCAACAACTTTGCTTGAGTTCAGCTGAATATTTTTTCTGCTAGTCTTGCCTGAGATTACCTTTAGGATTACAACCATGTGCATGTGGTCGTTTGAGAGGCTAGCCCAGGCTTGTTCAGAGGCCACACCATCATTTTAAGAATTAACAATCGCAGCTGCAAGGTCTCTTAAGGCTGAGACTCATTAAGTCACATAACATCACTTCTACTGCATTCCACTGGTGAAACTGAGGTTCAGCAGGGGGATACAGGCTCCACCTCTTGATGGAGGTGAAAGTAATGTCAAGTTCAAATGGAGTTAAATATATAGGGATGGGACCACAGAAATTGTGGTCATTTTTGCAAACAGCCTCCCCGGAGGCCTGGAGATTCACCTAGTCCTCTCATTATCCATATTAGAGTACTGACCCACACAGAGGTTGAGTAACCTGCCCAAGTTCATACTGAGAGTTAGTGGTTAGAGTGACAGAACAGGAACTCGCTGTTCCCCATCCAATGTTTTCATTCCTTCAAGGACCTCTTTCACCTACGTTCTCTATCTTTTTTTCTGATTATAATGTTTTTGAAATTTGGTGTTTAAGTTAAATCTAGCTATCTTCTAATTACTGAAATTTGGTATTATATACTTTAGAAAGCTTCTCTGACCACCCTAAAATTATGTAAAAATTCACTTATCTTTCTCTAGATATTTTATGGTTTAATTTTTAAATATTTAATTTTTTAATGACTTGAAGAAAGAAAGAATCTAATACTTTTGGGGGGCTATCATATCAGTACCATATTGCTTTTAATTATTGTAGCTCAATGCTGATAGGAAATCTAGCAGTACTGAGTCCCTTCAGTACTTTTTACAACAAAAAGGCTATTCCTACCCACTTATTCAAGAAGAAATTTAGGACACTGTCAAAGTTTAAGAAAAATCCAATCGTGATTTTGTTGGAAATGGCATTACACTGATTAGGTCAATGCAGGGAAATGAGCATTTCTACAGTTTTCAGTCTTTCCTTCTCAGGACATGGCATGTGTCTGCATTTATCCAAGCCTTCTTTTATATCTTTACAAATTAAAATATCCTTGCATTTCTGAAAGAGATTCTACTTGGTTATATATGAATGTTCCTTTAATAAACTGCTGGATGTGACACAGCAGTGATTTTTTTTTTTTCAGGGTTTCTGCATCTATATTCACAAGTGAGACTGGTCTATAGTTTTTATTCTGGGCTTTGTAAAATGAGTGGGAAAAGGTACTAGGTTGTACCCATGTCCTGGAACAGTTTATAAGGTATAAAAATGATATAAAAATATCATTATATTTTCAATTATTTTTATAATGTTTACATTGTATAAAAAAGATATAAAACTATCTTTCTGTTCCTTGAAAGATCCTTTTTAAAAGTATCTTTACTTTTAAAGTACTTTAAAAGTTAAATATGTTCCTTAAAAGTTTTAAAGAACTCACATAGAAAAGAGTGGGTCTGGCTTGTTTTTATGGAAATATTTTGATAACTTTTTCAATTTCTTCCATAATCATTGGACTTTTGAAGCATTCTCCTCCCTCTGGAAAAATTTAGGCAATTTCTATTTTTCTACAAAGTTGTCTACTTAGTATTTTCAAATTCAAAAATAAATTTATATTCTTGGCTACACCCCTTCATTGTTTCCAATTTTGGGGCGTCTTCCCCTGGATTTCTCAATTAGATTTGCCAAACTTCTGTCTCTATCAGGAACCTATAAACTGTATAGCCTTGTGCCAAATCCTGCCTGCTGCCTCTTCTTTGTACATATGTGGCCTAGATTGGCTTTTACATTTTAAAAAATCATTTATTTATTTTTATCTTTGGCTGCCCTGGGTCTTCGTTGCTGTGCATGGGGCTTTCTCCAATTGCGGGGAGAGCAGGGCCCACTGTAGCTGCAGTGAGAGAGTTTCTCATTGCGGGCACTTTTGCTGCGGTATGTGGGCTCCAGGGTGAGGGCTTCAGTAGTTGTGGCCCACGGGCTTAGCTGCTCCTCAGCATGTGGAATCTTCCAGGACCAGAGATTGAACGCACGTCCCCTTCACTGGCAGGTGGATTCTTAACCACTGGACCACCAGGGGAGTTTGGTGTTTACATTTTTAAGTGGTTCAAAAGAAAATTTGCATGAAATGAAAAACTGTAAGGATTTCAAATTTCAGGGTCCATAATAAATTTTTATTGGAGCCCAGCCAGGCACATTCATTTGTATACTATTTATCACTGCTTTCATGCTACAGGTGCAGTTGAGTGGCTGCAAAAGAGACCATATGGTCTGCAAAGCCCCAGATATTTACTATCTGGCCCTTTTCAGAAAAAGTTGGCTAAACCTTGGTCGATAGGACACAAGTTTTGATGACTATATTTCTGAATTCCCTATTTTATTATGTTATCTTGGTTTCCATATCCTTATTTTGAATATATTTGATCCAAGTGGCATATTAAAGTTTCTTTTAACTATGGAGTTTTTGCCAGTTTCTAATTGTATAGTCACTTTTGTTTTACAGACACAATCTCAATGTTCCTGAGAGCTAAGCTTGATGATATATTTCAGAAAAGTATCCTTTACAAAAATAAAATACCTCTTTGTTTTACTAGATATCTCATCTTGGGTTCTACTGTTTTATATTAATACCCTGATTTGCTTGTGATTTCTGACATGTCCTGCCCAAACACTTCGTGTTGTTTCAAGTGTCACCTGGAGAAGGGAATGGCAACCCACTCCAGTATTCTTGCCTGGAAAATCCCATGGACAGAGAAGCCTGGCAGGCTATAGTCCATGGGGTCGCAAAGAGTCGGACACAACTGAGCAACTAATACTTTTTGTAAACAGAATATAGTTGGATTTTAATCTTTTTGACCTAACCTAAAAGATTCATTTAATAGAGTTTAGTCCATTTAAATTTACTGTTATAGACTCATTTTTATAATCTTCCTATCTTTTGCTTTGTGAACTATTTTTTTGAATGTTTTTCGTTTCCCTAGAATGAAGGGAAAGGTAAACAACCAATTTTAAATTTACTAGAATAATGTTACCACAGTGTGAAAACGTGTTTTTAATTTTAAAAATACAGAACTGTTCAAAGAAGGCTGTAATCACCTATATTTCCACTTTCAGAATTCATCACTGCTAATTAAGATTTTGGTATTTTTACTTCTAGTGTTGTTTTTTCTATGTATATACATTTCAAGCATAAGTAAGAACAAATCATGCATAAAACACTAGAACCTCATAGATGAAGACAGAGTTACCAATCCTTTTCCGATCACTGCAGGTGACCAGTATTATGGTACATATCTATTTTTCTAGTCCTTTTCAGCCACAGAAGATACAAGTCTTCCTGACTATACATATTCTTCCTACCAAAATTCATTCTTAACAACTTGTGAAAAATTTTACCCAAAACTTGCTGTGTAAATAAAAAATTGACTGCAATGCAATACCATGCACAGGGAACAAAAACATTTAGGCTACGATTCTCTGACCATAAGGGGGAGGCCAATGAAGGAGGGTGGATGGAAAACAGGTTCGTCCCTCTGGCTTTGCCATCCTGCCTCAAGGATTCAGCCTGAGTTAGTGGTCACCTCTATTGTTTTTCCCAGACAACAGTTTCCATAGTTTTGCAAGCTACTGACATTTATATCTTTTCTCATATGTTCTACTTAGTATTTTAGAGGCAAGACACAATAGAATCAAAAGGTGGTAGCTTTCTGCTGTATAATCTGGAAGCTCCATATACTATTTTTTATATTCAGAAAAACAAAACAAAATGAAAACAGTATTTTTTAAAATGCCAGTGAAAGCACTCAAGGGAAAACACGATTCTGGAGAAACACTCAACAGATATATTTTAGAAGGCAGCGATGGCTCAAAGCAGCAAAAGGCAGAGAAGAAAATGGAGACTTGCGTGCAATGTGATTCTGTTGCATCATGGGATGAGGCCAGTGCTATTTTGGGATGTTTCCTGTGCTTCAGGATGGGGAATTGAGTCCTGCCCCAAAATATGTCCAATGAAATACCTATACAGTGTGTAACTTGGCAGCTGAATTAAAATTAGAGATAAAAAATATAAACAAAACGTTGATAGAATTCTACATTACCTCATGTGAGACAAAAGAGCTAAGCATATATAGTTCAGTGAAGCCACATTTAATATCTGCCTATAAATCCTAGGTGTAGATATGACCTCATTCCTCCCCTCCAGAGAGCTAATTAGGAAATTGAGAAAAGTATCGTGAGCTGATTGAATTGAAACACACTGCTAAAATGGAGATCAAACAACAGAAATGTTGGAAACATCATTTCTTTGCTAATAATAGTATCTGTTGTCAGTACAATCGTATTAGAGGTGGCACTCAGGATGCTGGGCACAGGTACCCTCCCCATCTACCTTAACAGCCTTGTCTCCAGGGTCTAGTTCAGGAAAACAGGGCTAGGCTGGTCTGTGTCTAGCAATGGCCCTGAGACCAAAGGCAGCTCAAACACAGATATGGTAATCCATGTTTGATTAGAAATAGTCATACAGTCCACTGTAACAGTATTGCATGAAAAGCTATGCTGAGCCAGATTCCTCTCTTGGAAATTTAAAAACAGAAGAATGGAGGGGAAAATCTGTCAGGTGAAAAGAGAAGAGACAAGAATAGCTGTGTCACAGGAATAAGTTAAGATTCTGATACTTTAATTACAGACCCTGCTCTGTCTGCAGTCTTGTTTGTTGTGATTGTTTTGTCCAGATTGTTTGAGCTTTCCTTCACAATAAAAGATTAACAGTGCAGGATTTCCCTGGTGGTCCAGTGGTTAAGGATCTGCCTGCCAATGCAGGAGACATGGGTTTGATCTCTGATTGAAGAAGACTCCACATGCTGCAGGGCAATTAAGCCTGTGTACCACACCTACTGAGCCCTCGTGCCACAACTACTGGAGCCCATGCACCCCAGAGCCCATGCTCTGCAGCGAGAACCACTGTACTGAAAGGCCTCTGCACCACAACTAGAGGAGCCCCTGCTCACCGCAACTAGAGAAGGCCCGTGCACAGCAATGAAGACCCCGCACTGCTGCTGCTGCTGCTAAGTTGCCTCAGTCGTGTCCAACTCTGTGCGACCCCATAGACGACAGCCCACCAGGCTCCCCCGTCCCTGGGATTCTCCAGGCAAGAACACTGGAGTGGGTTGCCATTTCCTTCTCCAGTGCATGAAAGTGAAAGTGAAGTCGCTCAGTCACGTCTCTTAGCGACCCCATGGACTGCAGCCCACCAGGTTCCTCGGTCCATGGGATTTTCCAGGCAAGAGTACTGGAGTGGGTTGCCATTGCCTTCTCCAAGACCCAGCACAACCATAAATAAATAAAACTTAAAATAAAATTACAGGGTTAAAATTAAAACAAAATTTTAACAAAAACAAAGTTAAAACAAAAATTAACAGTGTAACTGTTGGGGGGGGGATAAAATTTTTAACTTTATTTTTACAAATAAGCACATCAGCTTCACAACTCTGTAAAATTAGGTGAGATTAAACTACCCATTTTACAGATGAGAAAGCTGAGGCAGAGTAGGATCAAAGTAATTTAAAGTCACAGAGCTTCTCGATGGCATAAGCATAAGACAGCTGTGTCTTCCCTTAAGCCACTGATTTGACTACTGCTCTCCTTTACAGTTCTTTCTCCCCTGTAAATGTTAGCTCTATCAAGAACAATATTGTAAGGCAGAATAAAGAGGTTTCCTCTTACCTGTTTGCTGGATGGTCGTTATTGCCTGAGCATTACACTGCAGCTGTAACATGTGTCTCAGCATGGCCACTCCCCAAACATTCAGCTCTGCACACAACACAGGAGTCTCTGCAGCTTTCAGCTTAGTTGGTTTCAGATCTGTTGTGAAGGCCTGCAAACCGGCTGCTTCGAGCTGCCTGCACAGTGCAGAAACACTTAGAGCACAGAGGAATTTGTGCTCAGGGCTATGGTTTTCAGTATGGGGTAAAAGGTGGAAGACGGCATTATAATTCCTTTCATATTTCCCATTAATATCACATCCAGGAATTGGGGTCTCAACTGCTTTATCCTTTTTTTCTCCCTCTCCTCTCAGGTCATACTTGAGTATCTGTGCTGGATCCCTGCTTTCAGGTAAGCAGATGCCCTGGTTACTCATCTCACCACAGAGTTTCTTTATGACTTTGTCAACATCCTCAAACCTAGCTAAGAGAGCCGACCTCAGGGCAACATGACAAAACACGCCCAGTGTAAGTAGCAGAGCCCCCAAAGAACACTCCACACTATGGTAGCGATCCCAGGCCTGCTGCATACACGCCTGGCTGCAATACTTGGCATAGCTGCAGCCATCACAGGGAACCGGGGCCAGAGTGCGCCTCAGACATCGGTGGCAGTGAAGGTCCCCATTGGTCACTTGGGTGTCCCACTTGCTCTCCAGGCCATGACGTCGCGGTGGCATTTCTCCTGGGTTAAGGACACTCACAAAAGCATCCTCTTTCACCAGAAGCTCTCCTGGGAGGATATCTTTTGTGGCAACCAGATAGCGGCCTTTTAAAGGGTCTATATGTAAGCTGACAGAGGACGAGGCACTGGGAATTTGTTCATTCTCTTCCCTTAGGTCCACACCCTCAAAGGTTTTGGTTAGAGCCTCTGGGAAGATTTCTGGGAGATTCTCCTTTTCTTGTACCTTCACTTTCACACGACAGAGGGTTCTCTGCAGAATCTGAAATTGGGAAGCTGAGAGGGTTGCCTTGGCAGCAAAGTTGCTTTCAAGATCACTGATGGTCTGGCTTGCCTCCTGTGGTCTCCCCAGGGTCACCAGACACTCTGCCTTACGCAACAGCAGCTTGGGTTGCAATCTTTCTGGATATCCATGCGTCTGTGCTCTGACGATGTCTTTAAGGCATGTCTAAAAACAGAAAGTAGATTCCCAAGTGACCATTCGTCCCTACTCTAAAGTATTCACTTGGAAGTCTTAACAAAAATCTATGAGTGAAGGATTATTAAAAATAGAGCAACTACAACCATGTGCTTATTTCTTTAAATCATATTATACTGTGATCTTTTAGTTTAGTGATTAGAAATACATGGTGAAGGTATTATGTTTAACTGTCATTAACCATTTTTGATTCTAAGGAAAAAAGTTTTACAGATAGAAGGGGCATATTATGGTGATTAAGAGGGCATCCCAGTACAGACTCTGCCTCTTGCTAGTTGTATGACCTTGTGCAAATGAATTAGCTTCTCAGCGTTTAAGTTTTCACATCGGAAAAAATGGGGATAATACCTCACAGGATAGAAGTAAAGATGAAAACAAGGTAATATACCTGAAGTGTAAAAAAGGTGCCTGGAAGACAGTATGTGCTTAATATACGGGAATCATTATTGTAAGAAGTAATAATATAGGGAAGATATAAAGGGCTAAATGATTTCACAAGGTCTTCCCATCGCTGTCTTCAGTAGCCCAGGCTTTTCTTGCTGGGGGACTGGAGCTAGATTCTTGCTCTTCTCTTTTGGACCAAAGGGCTTAAGTGTGAACTTGTGATTACTCACATAGTTCTTTCCCCACCCCCGCCACTTTTTTATTTTCGGTTGTGCTGGGTCTTTGTGGCTGGTCGAGTTTTCCTCTAGTCGTGGAGAACAGGCTACTCTCTAGTTGCGGTGTGCGGCCTCCTCATTGAGGTGCTTCTCTTGTGGGGCATGAGCTCTAGGGCTCAGGCTCAACAGTCGTGGAGCACGGACTTAGTTGCTGCTCTGCAGCATGTGGGATCTTCCCTGATCAGGGATCAATCCTGCATCTCCTGAGTTGGCAGGCAGATTCTTTACCACTGAGCCACCCGGAAGCCCTACAGGGATATTCTTAAACCCACTCATCTATTTATTTAAAAAAATAAATAACCCAAACAAATAAATAGTTTGCAAACACTTAGACCTAAAGCATTATTAGCAATGGCTGTGTATGTCACAACTGATCTTAACAGCTGAGCACTGCTGACCCACTGGATAGAGTCCACGGCCTTGGGGAACGTGCATGCCTCCTTCCTGCCAACCAACACCACCCTACATAATAACCTGTGACAAGTGAAGTGAACGACAAGAAAGAACAAGTTCAGGAGGATATCAATGTGCTTCCGATTCAACCAGTTGCACAGGGCCCAATTTTAGTGTTCTGAGATAGAAGCAAGGAGGAAGGTCTAGCCCCCCGGGGAACCCCCTGCAATCCTCTCCAACCACACCAGGCATTCTGATACTCACTTCATACTGACCCAGGTGGAAGAGGGCTGCGGAGCGATTGGCATAACACAGTGACATGTCCGTAGAGCTGGGCCCCGAATGCGACACTCCCTGAAGAGCAATGAACTGGTTAAAGGCATATACATGGAAACCAGCATCTTCAGAGGTTTTTTTTTTTTCCCCACATAACAGGGGCTCTGCTACAAAGACTATGCAATTGGGAAAGTTACTGGATCTCTTTGTGCTTCATCTGCTTCACTTTTAAGTACCTTAGAGCAGAGCTGAGAAGATTAGGTGAGGAAATAAACATGTGAAGCATTTTGAAGACAGCAGCTTCAGACACAGTGTCGGCCACAAGACAACACTCAAGGTAAACGAAAACTGAGGACTATAACCTGGCACATAACAAAGTGTGAGGGGAGCAAATAGAAATTCACACAAGAAGAAACACTAATGATATGTGGGAAACAATTCATAGATAGATAGTCAAATACATGAACATGAAAGCAGACAAAGGCTACTTTCTTCTACTACCAAATCGGCAAGGAATAATCATAAAGGTGGCATCTCCAATAACTGGAGAAAAGACTGGGATTATTCAATGAAAGTACTGGGACAAGTAGCCACTGAGGAAAAATAAAGTTGGTTCTCAACAGATGGTAAAACTTTCATTAGGATAAATTCCCAATGGATCAAAACCTTAATGTAAAAACTGAAACTGTAAGAGCACTAGAAGAAACTACATGAATGGTCCAAAGTGATGCTAGAGTGAGAAACACCTTTCTAATTATGACACAAAAACCCGAAGTCATAAAAGGTTAATAAATGTGGCCACATAAACATAAAAAATTTCTTTGGAGCAAAAACCAATAACAATATTAAAAGACAAACATTGAACTGGAAAAAAATATTTGCAACTCCTATTACAGGCAAAGGGCTCATTTCTTTATGAACAGGCCTACAGATCAATAAGATGACAAGCAATAATTTAGTAGGAAAATAAGCAAATGATAGGAACAATTCTCATGGGAAATACAAACGGCCCTTAAACAAATGAAAAATGCTCCACCTCATTCATAATCAGCAAAATGCAAATTAAAACTCTGCTGAGATGCTATTTTTTTACTTATCAGATCGGCAAAGAAAAGTAAAATTGATAGGATACTCTGCTGGCATAGAAATGAGATACACTTTTTCTACATTGCTAGTGGGAATGTAAACTAGTTGCACCATTACTGAGACAATTCAGCAATACATATATCTCTTAATATATACGTACTGAGGCTTTCCAGTTGGTTAGTGGTAAAGAATCCACCTGCTGATGCAGGGGACACAAGAGACACAGGTTTGACCTGTGGGTTGGGAAGATCCCCTGGAGCAGGAGATAGAAACCCACTCCAGTATTCTTGCCTGGAAAATTCCATGGGCAGAGGAGACTAGTGGGCTACAGTCCAAGGGGCCACAAAGGCTCAAACACGACTGAGCATATACACTATATTTATATATATATATCTGTATCTCCACTGACCCAGCAATTCCTCTCCTAGGGATTTATCCTACAGATATAATCTCTTATCCTACACATATATGCAAAATAACATACATGAAAGGCTTCTCATAACAGAACTGTTTGAAGTAACAAAACATAGGAAACAAATATTGATCTAGAAGACACTAACAAATTAATATTGCATCCATACAATGGAACAGAAGTGGAAAAAGTGCAGTGCTTAACAGTAGAATGTTATTTACACAAAAAGAGTGCATGTGTGCAGGGGTGGCAGATTATTTGTATTTATTTGTATTTGGTGAGGCACCTCTGAAAAAATACCTTTTAACAGCATCAGTGTTACTAGCTTCTGGGGGTGGAAATGAGGTGGCTGGGGAACAGAGGAAGCAGACGGCACTGTATATTCTTGCACCTTAAAAATTCTAACTATGTAAGCACATTTCCTATGCCAGAATAAATAGACAAAATAACGATAATAATACCATAATAATCAGTATTGCTTAGGATATAGAGAAATGAACATCCCATGCTCTGGTGGAAGGGGAGTAACTAGTTTTTTCCTGGAGAAGGATTTAGCATCAAGTGCCAAAGGCCTAAAAAAAAAAAAAAAAAAAAAATCATATTCAATTGACCCAGCAATTGCCCTTCAAGGAATTTATCCTGAGGAAATAATCAGGTGTGTACAAATATGTACATAGAAAGATGTTCCTTGCAGCTTTATGATACCAAACAATCTGCCAACATTAGGAGATGTTAAATCAAGTATAGTTCTCTGTAACGGAACACTAAGCCAGCCGTAAAAAATCATGTTCTAGCGGAAAATTTAATAACATGAGAAAACGGTCACAATAAATTGTTGAGGGGAAAAAAAGCAGGTTACAAAACAGTAAGTACAGCATTATCACAATTTTGTACAAGAAAAACATATTTTCAGAGGAAAAAGAGGCTGGCTGGATGTAAGCAGAAATGTTAGCAGTGCTTTTCACTGGTTATGGGATTTTTTTTCTTACTCTTTATGCTTCTCTATATTTTCTAAGTAAACATATATTACATTTACAATAAGACAAAAACAACAAATATTATTTCAAAAAAGAAAGAAAATAGCAACTCTATGAGAAAACGGCAAAGTACCAAATCACCAAAATACTAGCTTCATGAAATAGGAATGCTCATCTTCTTCTCCATTCAGAGCAAATCTTAATTTTTTGTCTGATTTTACTTTTTTTAGTTTATTTTCCTTGAATAACTTCCCTGTGATCACATTTATGACATGCATGCATGCAGTGAAGAAAGATTAGCTCTGAAAAAGAACTATTAAGGCATTTATCAGTGATCATTACATTTAGTGGGTTTTAGTTCCTTGGCAATCACTAACACGTTATTCAGATAAATACTTTCTTGTAGCATCACAAAGCAGAGTTTTTATCAATTTTAGAAAATACTGTTGTTAGTCTGATAGTTGGAAAACTAATTCCAAACTTCAAGCATAGGTCTGTTTAAGATGCAGAGTAGGGGGTACCCACTTCAAATGCACTGGCTTCCCTGATAGCTCAGTTGGTAAAGAATCTGCCTGCAATGCAAGAGACTCTGGTTCCATTACAGGGTCGGAAAGATCCGCTGGAGAAGGGATAGGCTACCCACTCCAGCATTCTGGCCTGGAGAATTCCATGAACTGTATGGTCCACGGGGTCATAAAGAGTTGGACAGGACAGAGTGACTTTCACTTTCACTTCAATTGCACACTCACTCTTTCAATAGACAAGGTTCAAAGACCTGGTTCAAGGGATTGATACATTCTTGCTTTAAATCCATGTTTATCTCTAAAAAATTATGGAAGGAAGTCTCTCAGGAATCTTTTTCCAGTTCCTACTCTGGAAGCCTTCTCATACTGTTCATGAGGTTCTCATGAACAGTAGATCACAACAAACTGGAAAATAAGAGATGGGAATACCAGACCACCTGACCTGCCTCCTGAGAAACCTGTATGCAGGTCAAGAAGCAACAGTTAGAACCGGACATGGAACAACAGACTGATTCCAAATTGGGAAAGGAGTATGTCACCCTGCTTATTAACTTATATGCAGAGTACATCATTCGAAATGTCAGGCTGGATGAAGCACAAACTGGAATCAAGATTGCCGGGAGAAATATCAATAACCTCAGATACACAGACAACACCACCCTTTATGGCTGAAAGCAAAGAACTAACGAGCCTCTTGATGAAAGTGAATGAGGAGAGTGAAAAGCTGGCTTAAAACTCAACATTCAGAAAACTAAGATCATGGCATCTGGTCCCATCACTTCATGGCAAATAGATGGGGAAACAATGAAAACAGTGAGAGATTTTATTTTTTTGGCTCCAAAATTACTGCAGATGGTGACTGCACCTGTGAAATTAAAAGACGCTTGCTCCTTGGAAGAAAAGCTATGACCAACCTAGACAGCATATTAAAAATCAGAGACTTTGCCAACAAAGGTCTGTCTAGTCAAAGCTATGGTTTTTCCAGTAGTCATGTATGGATGGGAGAGATGGACCATAAAGAAAGCTGAGTGCTGAAGAATTGATGCTTTTGAACTGTGGTGTTGAAGACTCTTGAGAGTCCACTTGACTGTGAGGAGATCAAACCAGTCCATCCTAAAGGAAATCAGTCCTGAATATTCACTGGAAGGACTGATGTTGAAGCTGAAACTCCAATACATTGGCCACCTGATGCAAAGAACTGACTCCTTGGAAAAGACCCTGATGCTGGGTAAGATTGAAGGCAGGAGGAGAAGGGGACAATAGAGGATGAGATGGTTGGGTGGCATCGCCAACTTGATGGACATGAGTTTGAGCAAGCTCTGGGAGTTGGTGCTGGACAGTGAAGCCTGGCATACTGCAGTCCATGGGGTCACAAAGAGTCTGACATGACTGAGCAACTGAACTGAACCTTAATCTAAGTCACATTGGCTATAAGCTAACCTGGTGGCTAGCCCCCAAATCCAACTTCTCTCTAAACTGGGACTATCACACAGTAACAGCCTCATCAGTTATTCAGACAAAAAAGGCACAGAATTCAGTGACAGCTGACAGACACCAGTGAGGGAGGCCAAGGCGTCCAGTAAGGCTTGCTACACTTGTGCCTGAGGGAATACGTGAAGAGAATTTTCTTGACGGAATTTAAGACATATAATACAAACTCTCCTTTGTTTCAGAATATGAACAGAAGCAGAGTTGTATCAGTTTTCTTTTTCAAATCCAATGCAGAATTAATAGACAAAGTTACTAGAGGCTATACCACTTAGCAAGAATGATTCTGTTTTTTGAAGAAATATGCACTGCTGAATTGTTGGGACGGCTCCTCCTGCTCAGCTGCGGGTGGGTCTTACCTTAGAGTACAGCACTGTGGCTCCCATATAATCCTTCTCCTGAAATTTTTTGTTTCCTTTTTCTCTGTAGAAAAGGGAAGCGTCGGGGTCCTTTCCAACAAGGTAACCTCCAGAAAGCCTTTTTAAAAACATCTCATCCTCAGGTCTTCATGAAGAAAGAAAAATCAACAATGACAAAAAAAAAAAAAGCACAGATTTGTTATTTCAAGGAAAATGAACCATTGCACCTGAAACAGGAGTGAGTGCCATAAAATACTGGGACGCAAGAGGATGGACGTGTTTTGTAATGTGACTGGGGAAAACATCTTTGGTCTCAGAGACAAAGGAACTAGAATTTCTATTTAGAGGACGGAATACAATTTATTTATTTTGGGGCTGTGCTGGGTCTTCACTGCGGCGCATGGGCTCCACAGCACATGGGCTCAGTACACCACATCATGTAGGATCTTTTAGTTCCCCCAGCAGGGATTGAACCTGAGTCCCCTGCACTGGAAGACAGATTCTTAACCACTGGACTTCCAGGGAAGTCCTGTACACTTTTTATTCTCTATCTCATAATTACTGGCCAATAAACCATTCCTTGGATTAATGCATTATACAGAAGTTTGGGTGTGGAGAATGACATAATACACAAGAGTCTGTACTAAGACACAGTCTCCACCTAAACTTTATTGAAAATACCTACGTGAACAGCTGACGAGAGGAGACAGGGAGGAAGGGAGAGAGTGAGAAGAGGGAGGGGGAGAGAAGACTGAAGAAGAGGAAGAGAGGAGGTGAATCAGAAAGTTAGTGTAGTGAACTGTTAGCATCTGGAGAATCTGAAAGAAGGGTGTTGCACAGCAATTCTTTATCTTATTTTTGCAAGTAAATCTGAAATTGTTTCAGTCGGCAAAGTGTTTAAAAGTAAGTATATGAATTCTCTAATATAGAAATATACAAACATACACCTTTCTTCCAGTAAAGAAAAACAGTAAAGAATAACCTAGCCTATACTCTGACTATACAGTGCCATGAAACAAAATATGAACAAAATAGGAACTAAAAATCCTCTTAAGCAACTCTTGGGTTAAAGAGGAAATCAAAGTCAAAACTGCAGAATGTTCAGAAAACTATTTTTCAAATTTTTGTTTACAAAGATCTACCAGAAGAAATACCTTTCACTGTTGTCATTCAGTGTGATGCATCTGTGCATATATGGAAATTTCACAAAACATTATCTTTCATTTAATGTCAAACATGGTTTTATTAATATTTAAACACAATATAGAAAAAAATCTCAAAATAAATAAAAGAGAAAGAAAAATAAGGAAAGGTTTTAATTCAGAAGGTGTGCTTGCCTGTTCAAAATTTATTCCAGTCCAGAAAATACGAGGACAATAACCCACGCATATCTGATACACCACAGATCCTATTCTTTGTTCTATTTGTTTTTGTGTTGTTTTAAATTAGGTTAAATCTGCAAATCCTATTCAAACAAAAAAGTTGTGATGAACAGTAATAACAGGAAAACTCTTCTTGCCTAACAATGACTATTCTTTAATCTTAATCCAAAATGATGACAAACTCAATGTTTTTGTAATTGTTCTTCAGTGTAATTAAGAACTAAGCTGCAATAATTCATTCTTTCTTGCAGCACCAAGTTTAACTCAGTAATTAAAAGTTTTGAAAAGCAAATGGATGGTCTTTTTTTTTTTAATATTTCAAATTTTCTTTTGGAATGTTAGGATAAAAAATGTGTGGAAGTGAGATGAAAAATGTGGTTTTTTTTTTTTTTGGTGGGGGTGCACTCTGTAGCATGGTAGGTTTTAGTTCCCCACCCAGGGATTGAACCAGTGCCCCCTGCTGAGGAAGCTCAGAGTCTTAATGGATGGACTAGGGAAGTCCGAGATGGAACAATTTTCTGGGTAATTTTTTAAACTGTGGTAAATATTTTAAAAATTATCATTTTAACTATTTCAAAGTGGACAGTTTAAGTACA
Organism: Odocoileus virginianus; assembly: GCF_023699985.2. NCBI lineage: Eukaryota > Metazoa > Chordata > Mammalia > Artiodactyla > Cervidae > Odocoileus > Odocoileus virginianus. The sequence continues at coordinate 21,673,377 of NC_069690.1, forward strand.
TTCATAATATTGTGCAACTGTCACCACTATCCATTTCCAGAACTTCTTCATCAGCCCAAACTAGCACTCTGCACTCGTTAAACAATAACTCTCTATTCTTCCCCCCGTCCAGCCTTGGTAACCTCTATTATACCTTGTTTCTATGAAGTAGTCTATTCTAGGTACTTCATATAAGTGGAATTGTAGTGTTTGTCCTTCTGTGTCTGGCTTGTTTCACTAAGCATAACATTCCCAAGGTTCTTTTTTATCACAGCTGAATAATATTCCATTGTATGTATATCCCACAGTTTCTTTATCCATTCATCTGTTAGAGGACATGTGGGCTATTTTCACTCTTGGGCTATTGTGAATAATACTGCTCTGAACATTGGTGTACAAGTGAATCTGTTCAAGTCTCATTTTCAATTCTTTTGGGTATAAACCCAGAAGTGGTACTGCTGGATTACATAGTAATTGTAAACTTTTTGAAAAACTGCCAGATTGTTTCTCATAATGGCTGTATCATTTTACACTCCCACCAATGGTGCACAAGGGCTCCAACTTCTCCACATCCTCACCAACACTGGTTACTTTATTTTATTTTTGGATAGTAGCCATCTTAACGAGTATTAGGACAATAAGGTATCTTGCTGTCATTTGACTTGCATTTCTCTAAAGATTTGTGATGCTAAGAGCATCTTTCCATATGCTTATTTCATGTGCTTATCTTCTTTGGAGAAATACCTATGCAAGTCCTTTGTCCATTTTTAATTAGGTTTGTAGTTGCTGTTCTTGACTCTTTGGATTTCTTTATATAGTCTGGATATTAATCCCTTAGCAGCTACATGATTTGCAATATTTTCTCCCATTCTGTCAGTTGCCTGCAGATGACTGCCAACAGAATAAATACTCTGTTGGTATTGCCACTTAAGGCACTAAATATTTCACTTTTCATGAAGTCTGATTTGTTTATTTTTTCTTTTGTTGCCCATGCCTTTGGTTTCAGAGCCAAGAAAAGATGCCAAATCCAATGTCATTAGATTTGGGCTTATGTTTTCTTCTAAGAGTTTTACAGTTTTAGCTCTTAAATCAACTAAATAACTTGAGCTATTTTTGAGTTAGCTTTTGTACATGGTTTAAGGTAAAGGTCCAACTTCATTCTTTGGCATGTAGAGTCTAACTTGAAAGCAGGTAGAAAGAACCAAGCTCTTTCCTCTAGCCATGCCTTCTCTTTCTAGAGCCCTAGAGAGGTAGAGCCTCTTATAAGTTTGATAGGCAAAGCAGAAAGGTCCAACCCCAGAAGAGAGTACAGAAGATAAAAGCTGAGAAGCTATAGCTTAATGACTAGCATCCATTCACATATGCACATTTTTTTTTCCTGAAATTAAGTGCAGTTATCATGGAAGTTCAACTCTAAGTATTTCACCATGCCTCTGCTAAGAATAAGGACATTCTCCTATATCTTGATATTGCAATATCATTATCATGCCTAAAAAATAAACTCTAATTCAAATATCATTTAAAATTTCTCCATTATTCCTAAAATGTCTTTTTTTTTTTTCCTTACCCCAACCTGATACAGGATCAAGGTTCTAATGTACTGCACTTAGTCATTATTTCTCTTTAGCCTCTTTTGAGATAGTTCCATGATTTTTGTTTTATTTTTCATGACTAAATTTTCTGAAGATTCGAGCCAGGAAAATGTTCTACATTCTGGTTTTGTCTCATTGTTTCCTCATGATTAGATTCAGATCAAACAATTTTTGCCAAGAGTACATTATTATATCCGTATACTTTTTGTTGTTTCAAACCAGGAGACACATAATGTCAAGCAGTCAGTCCCACCACCACTGGGGCTGCTGTTTGGTCATTTGTTTAGTGACTGTTAGATTTCTCCAATATAAAGATTAACTTCCCTCTTGTAGTAACTAACATTAATAAGTAATCTGTGGGGCTACACTTTGAGGCCATGGGAATAATCTGTTTCCAGTGATCTTTCTTCTAATGGTTTTAGCATCCATTGATGATTATTGCCAGAATTCAGTTATTACACTGGGGGTTACAAAATGGTGATTTTCTAATTTTATCATTATTTTAAAACTTATAATTAGCATTCTTCCATAAAGACAAATGTTGCCCCCTTTTCTTCTTTTACATATTTATGTATTTATTTGAATATCACCATGGACTTAAAAAAATTCATTGTTATAAACCACTACCATCATCATACTTTTTGATGCTCATACTGTCCTAAATTTGGACAGTGGAAACTCTTCAGACTGGTTCCTATGTTATTTTTATTTACATAAATCCATTAGTCTTTGAGCATTTCCTTGATTTCTGGAAAGACAAAGTATTCCAGTCGTACCAGTATAAAATCAAAAGAAATGGAAAGGCAGTGAGTACAGATAATAACTCTGTTAAGGATTCCCTAGGAGACTGCAGATTATCAGTGGGAGAGGTTCACTTGTCTCAGGAGGTCTTGATATTGACAAAAGGCACCTAATTGGGGAAAATATTCCTCAAAGACTGTAAATGGCAAGAAAGAAAAGTGCATGCCTGGCTTTAAGCTTTAAAGACCCAATTCACATTCTCCTTTAATGGGCAAGCATATGGAGATTAGAAATTTAAATATTTTTTGGTCATTTTAGATTATGATTGGCTAATTTTACAAACAGCTCTTCAGAACTAACCTGTTAAGTAAAGAAGTTTGGGGATGAAGTAGTAAGAGATACACAGAATAAAGAAACAGAGGGAATTAACTTCAAGGAAAACAAGAGTTGTATCAGAAAGGAAATGTAATTCAAAATATACTTTGCAGTTCACATGATATCTACACAGACATAATGATATACAAAGTGAAAACTGGTTTAACCAGTATTATATTCTATTAGCTATACTATCTGTGGATCACAACAAACTGTGGAAAATTCTTAAAGAGATGGGAATACCAGACCACCTGACCTGCCTCTTGAGAAATCTGTATGCAGGTCAAGAAGCAACAGTTAGAACTGGACATGGAACAACAAACTGGTTCCAAACAGGGAAAGGAGTACGTCAAGGCTGTATATTGTCACCCTGCTTATTAAATTTATATGCTTATATGCAGAGTACATCATGAGAAACACTGGGCTGGGTGAAGCACAAGCTGGAATCAAGATTGCTGGGAGAATTATCAATAACCTCAGATACACAGATGACACCACCTTTATGGCAGAAAGAGAAGAAGAACTAAAGAGCCTCTTGATGAAAGTGAAAAAGAGTGAAAAGCTGGCTTAAAACTCAACATTCAGAAAACTAATATCATGGCATCTGGTCCCATCACTTCACGGCAAATAGGTGTAGAAACAACGGAAACAGTGACAGACTACTTTTTTTGGGCTCAAAATCACTGCAGATGGTGACTGCAGCCGTGAAATTAAAAGATGCTTGCTCCTTGTAAGAAAAGCTATGACCAACCGAGACAACATACTAAAAATCAGAGACATTACTCTGCCAACAAAGGTCCGTCTAATCAAAACTTTGGTTTTTCCAGTAGTCATGTATGGATGTGAGAGTTGAACTATAAAGAAAGCTGAGAGCCGAAGAATTGCTGCTTTTGAACTGTGGTGTTGGAGAAGACTCTTGAGAGTCCCTTGGACTGCAAGGAGATCCAACCAGTCCATCCTAAAGGAAATCAGTCCTGAATATTCACTGGAAGGACTGATGCTGAAGCTGAAACTCCAGTACTTTGGCCACCTGATGCAAAGAACTGACTCCTTGGAAAAGACCTTGATGCTGGGAAAGACTGAAGGTGGGAGGAGAGGGGGATGAAAGAGGATGAGATGGTTGGATGGCATCACCAACTCAATGGACATGAGACTGAGTAAGCGCCGGGAGTTGGTGATAGACAGGGAGGCCTGGCGTGCTGCAGTCCATTGGGTCAGACATGACTGAGTGACTGAACTGAACTGAACTGATACATTGTAAACTATAATATAGTTATGATGACAGAATGAGGGGAAAAACAAAAATATACACTTGAATTGGGAGTAAGAGAGCTAGATTTGGCATCTAAAACTAAAAACTCAAAACTAACGTTATTAGCATACTGTTTAGCAATATGAAATTAAATACTGGAAGAAACAGTGAAAATATTTTATTTTTTTTTCACTTTTGCATTTTACTTTTTTTTTTTGCATTTATTTTTATTAGTTGAAAGCTAATTACTTTACAATATTGTAGTGGTTTTTGCCATACAAAATATTTTAAATATCAGTCTCTGGGGAACAGAAATGGGGAAAAGTGAGACAGAATTGTTGTTTTTCTTTATAAGCTTTGAAGTATTACTTGACTTCTTACATTTTATGCATATTCTGCTGTGCTATGCTTAGTTGCTCAGTTCTGTCCAACTCTTTGCAACCCCATGGACTGTAGCCCACCAGGTTCCTCTGTACATGGGATTCTCCTGGCAAGAATACTGGAGTGGGTTGCCATGCCCTCCTCCAGGGGATCTTCCCAATCCAGGGATCAAATCCAGGTCTCCCACATTGCAGGCGGATTCTTTACTGTCTGAGCCACCAGGGAAGCCCAGTATGCATATTACTCTGGTAAAAAATGAACTAAAAAAGGAAAACATTTCCACTTAATAAGGTACCATGTCTACACAGTTTTACAAGATTTTCTACCAGCTTTAAAGAATCAAATAATCCCTACAATACATGAATTATCTCAGAGCACATAGAAAGATGGGAAACTCTCCAATTCAGGCTATGAGGCTACCATAACCCTGATACCAAGAGCTGACAAACAGAGCACAAAAAAGAACATGCCATCTAATACTATTTCAGAACACAGACACAAAAATCCTAAAAATAACATCAGCAAATTGAATCTAGCCATGTGTTAAAAAAAATGATAGATAATAACCAGAGTTTACCTCCAAAACAGTTCAACATTAGTACATCTACTGATATCAATTCTGCATTAACAGATTAAAGGAGAAAAAGAAAATGATCATTCCTCTTAGAAGATACTAGTATGATAGATAATAACCAGAGTTTACCTCCAGAACAGTTCAACATTAGTACATCTACTGATATCAATTCTGCATTAACAGATTAAAGGAGAAAAAGAAAATGATCATTCCTCTTAGAAGATACTAATATATAAAAAAAGAACTGATAAAATTCAGCACTTATTTATGACGGAATGTAAGGCAACTTCCATAAACTGAAAAGGGTATTATATAATACTATATACCTGTAGCAATGTCCTAAATGGCTATTACTATTCAACACTGCACTAGAGGTCTAACTAATGCTATAATTAAAAGGTAGAAGAGGTACAAATATTGGAAATGAAGATTATTGCTTGCAGATATACTTACTAAAGATTTAACTGGACTGGCATAAAAATGATGAAATAATGTGAAAGTACAGTTAGGTGGCCTGTTATGATTCCTAGCTTACATTTACACCATCAATCATCAGTTAGATAATTTAATTGGGGGGATAAGTCTTATTCACAAGAACAACAAAAACCTTGTAAGAAGAAAGAATAAATCTGAGAGGAAATGTACAAGATCTATATAAAGAAAATGAGAAAAAATTTTACTTATGGACATAAAAGAAGCCCTAAACATGTGGCAAGACTTACCCTTTACTTGAATGAGAAAATTTAATATTGTAAAGATGTCAAATCTCCCTAGATGAATCCATAAATCCAACACAATTCCAAAAACCCAATGACACTTTTTACTGAACTTGACAGTCAATTCTGAAGTTCACATGGGGGAAATGTATATAAAAATAGCCAAGATAGTCTTGAAGAAGAATGAACCCTGTATGTGTGTGTGGGAACTTGGCTTAACAGAGAGAAAAGCCACATTTGTACCAGACTTTCCCGCCTTCAAGTGCTCCTTCTCACTACGTCTGATAATAAAATCTCAGGGGGAAACCATTCCTTGTGGTTGGAGGAGAACTGACCCCAGTTCCACAAGAGGGTTGGGCATGTGGTACAGGCCTGGCCACTCAGAGGAGCCCACACCTTTAGCTGAAGGGGTATGCATGCCATCAAAGATAGGTTGATCAGAGTCCAACCCAGACATTTTTTTTTTTTTTTTTGCCAAAACTCTTGGGAAAGATGACCTCTTTTCTTGTAGTTATTAAGCTATTATCAGGGTGTGCTCAAGGCTACCAATGACTATCCTGAGTACCAGGGGGAGACAGTACTTGACAGATGAAGAGATGGCAGTCTGATGACATCTTCTGAGCTGAACACAACTCTGCATAAAAACAGGTCTGTCTTTCTGCACATCTTAGCTTCATAGCCTATAGATTTCCTAATTTGGGCTGGGTTCTATCACGTGACTGAAAGAATTCTAATATGATACTATAAAATCACAATAATTAATACTCTGGTTTTGGCACAGAACTAGAGCCTAGCACACATTTACAGATAAGTGGGAATTTAATTTTTAACAAATGTGGCATTTTGAAGCACTGGGGAAAGGATGGACTATTCAATTAAAGATGTCAGGAAATCATCTGGGGAATAAAACTTAAAACATTCCCTCATATCATATACAAAAAATAAATTCCAGATGGATTAGAGAGCTAAAACTAAAACACAGAGCTACCAGAAAAGTTAGAGGAAAATAAAACATTTTTTATAATCCTGGGCAAGAGTAGACTACCCTAAGACACATAACCCAGAAGCCATAAAAGAAAATGACAGATATGGCTGTATAGAAGTTAAAACACATACACACAGTTTATACACAAGAGACACCATGAGTAAAAATTTTTAAAAGATAAATAAGACTAGGAGAAAAATTAGTAGCATGTACCATAAAGAGATACACAGCCAGAGTCATGAAGACTTCTTATGAACAAGAGAAAGATAAACGATCCACTAGAGAAATGGGCAAAGGACAGGAACAAAAAATTAACAGAAGAAACAAATGGGTAGCATCACAAATGGTGTTACTTTAACTAGTAATCAGAAAAATGGGAATTGAAACGACGTTATTTTGTCCTTAAGGGCACCAAAATTAAAGCCTATTGCTTTCTAACACTGGTGAGAATATGTTTATGGTAAATGGGTAAAGCCTTCTTGGAACACAATTTGGCAGTATTTATTAAATTTTCAATGCTCATAACCATTGATACAACAAATCCTCTTCAAACATTCCATCTTAAGTTCTAAATATATGTACAAAAACATACATATAAGCTGTTCACTGTAGCACTGTTTGTAACAGTTAAAAAAAACAAAGACCCCACAATACTATTTTACCATTTCCCAAACACAAGAATCTTACAACAATTTAACACCATTTACTCATCTTGCCCTTTGAACTACTGATGTCGTGTCTTTGAAATGTTTTAAATCCCATAAGATGTTATTAACATCATTGTTTTATTTTTGTCATCATTTAAAATAATTAATTCAAAACTATTTACCCACACATGTACCTTTTCATTCCTTCTTGCAATTACAATGCTTCCTAATCTGAAGAACTTACTTCAATATTTCTTAAAGCTCTGATTTGCCAAAGAAACAGTCTCTCAAATTTTTCTTTTGCATTTATTTTTGAAAGGCACTTTCATTAGGTATAGGATTCTAGGTGGGAAAGTTTTGTTTTACTTTGTTTTTCTTTCACCACTTTAAATGTGCCATTCAGGTGTCTTCTAGCTTCTATAGTTTCACTGAAAAAAACTAGCCATCAGTCATATTCTTACACCCAAAAGGACAATGTGCGTTTTTTTCTTTGGTTATTTTTCAGATTTCCTCTTTTTTTTTTTTCCTTTAGTTTTTAGCAGTTTGAGTGTGATGTCTCTAGGTGTGGTTCTATTTATGTTTACACTGTCTGGGACTTGCTGGGCTTCTGGAATCTGTGGGTTGATATCTTTTATCAGTTTTAGAAAATTTTTGGTCATCCTTTCAGAATATTGCTTCCATCCGACTCTCTTCTTTTCTGATGCTCCAATTTCAGGTAAGTTAGACAATTGATTGTATCCTATATATCTCTGTATGCCATACCATTTTTCCCCATTCTTCTTTTCTTCTTGTGCTTTATTTTGTTTTTCATTAACCTGTAAACCACTTTCCTAATCTAATTTTCCACTGCGTTCAATTTTCTTTCAAGCTTAAGAATTAAGTTGATTTCAATTACAGTATGTTTTGAATTCTGAAAAGTCCATTTTTTGGCCTTTATTATTTAAAAATTATTTTTATTGTGGCAAAATAAATATAAAATTTACCATCTCAACCATTTAAAAGTATATATTCAGTGGTATTATATACATTCATAATGTTACATAACCATCATCAACACCCATTTCCATAACTTGTAAAACTGAAACTCTAAACTCATGAAACAATAACCCTATTTCCTCCCACCCTCAGCTCCTGGCAATCACCATTTTACTTTCTGCCTCTTTGATTTTGACTACTCTGGAGTACTTAAATTTGATTTTTTTATAGATTCTAATTCTCTGTTGCAATCTATTTTTTCATCCACTTAGTCCATCTCCTCTGGTTTCTTCAACATGTTAATCAGAGTTATTTAAAAATCTGTCTACAAACTCCTGTATGTGGACGTCAATCAATCTATTTCTAATGTTAATTTTTTTCCTCTTCATTATTGGTTATTTTTCTGCCTCTCTGCATGTTTAGTAAATTTGTGTTCCTGACACTGTGTACAAAAGACATAAGGAAGCAAGACATGTCCCACCGTGAAAGTGTCTCCTTTCCTACACCAGACAGACAGTATGAGGGCTGGCCTACATTTATCCAAACAAGAGTTGAACTGGATCAGTGCTGGGCTACAGGCTTACTAAAACTCAGTCCATCTGTGGTTTCCTCCTCTATCTTGGGTGTGGACCTCCTGAGCTTTTGGTTGAGAGACTAGAAGGTCTCTTGTCTCCTCATGCATGAAAGTTTTGGTCTCTGCATATTTTGAGCTAAGATTTTCTTTTTAATAACTTTTTTTTTTTTTTTGGCTGTGCCATGCAGCATGTGGGATCTTAGTTCCCCAATCAGGGATTGAAAACATACCCCCTGCAGTGGAAGAAGAAGACCACTGGACCTTTAGGGAAATCCCTACGATTTTTTTTTTTCCATTTATTTTTATTAGTTGGAGGCTAATTACTTTACAATATTGTAGTGGTTTTTGCCATATGTTGACATGAATCAGCCATGGATTTACATGTGTTCCCCATCCTGAACCCCCTCCACCTCCCTCCCCATCCTATCCCTCTGGGTCATCCCAGTGCACCAGCCCCAAGCACTTGTCTCATGCATCCAACCTGGACTGGTGATCTGTTTCACACTTAATATACATGTTTCGATGCTATTCTGTCAGATCACCCCACCCTCGCCTTCTCCCACAGAGTCCAAGAGTCTGTTCTATATATCTGTGTCTCTTTTTTTGTCTTGCATATAGCGTTATCGTTACCATCTCTCTAAATTCCATATATATGCATTAGTATGCTGTATTGGTGTTTATCTTTCTGGCTTACTTCACTCTGTATAATGGGCTCGTTTTATCCATCTCATTAGAACTGATTCAAATGTATTCTTTTTAATGGTTGAGTAATATTCCATTGTGTATATGTACCACAGCTTCCTTATCCATTCGTCTGCTGATGGGCATCTAGGTTGCTTCCATGTCCTGGCTATTATAAACAGTGCTGCGATGAACACTGGGATACACGTGTCTCTTTCACTTCGGGTTTCCTCAGTGTGTATGCTCAGGAGTGGGATTGCTAGGTCATATGGCAGTTCTATTTCCAGTTTTTTAAGGAATCTCCACACTGTTCTCCATAGTGCCTTTATTAGTTTGCATTCCCACCAACAGTGTAAGAGGGTTCCCTTTTCTCCACACCCTCTCCAGGATTTATTGCTTGTAAACTTTTGGATAGAAGCCATCCTGACTGGTGTGTAATGGTACCTCATTGTGGTTTTGATTTGCATTTCTCTGATAATGAATGATGTTGAGGATCTTTTCATGTGTTTGTTAGCCATCTGTATGTCTTCTGTGGAGAAATGTCTGTTTAGATCTTTGGCCCATTTTTTGATTGGGTCATTTAGTTTTCTGGAATTGAGCTGCAGGAGTTGCTTGTATATTTTTGAGATTAATCCTTTGTCTGTTTCTCCATTTGCTATTATTTTCTCCCATTCTGAAGGCTGTCTTTTCACCTTGCTTATAGTTTCCTTTGTTGTGCAAAAGCTTTTAAGTTTCATTAGGTTCCATTTGTTTATTTTTGCTTTTATTTCCAATATTCTGGGAGGTGGGTCATAGAGGGTCTTGCTGTGATTTATGTCGGAGAGCATTTTGCCTATGTTCTCCTCTAGGAGTTTTATAGTTTCTGGTCTTACATTTAGATCTTTAATCCATTTTGAGTTTATTTTTATGTATGGTGTTAGAAAGTGTTCTAGTTTCATTCTTTTACAAGTGGTTGACCAGTTTTCCCAGCACCACTTGTTAAAGAGGTTGTCTTTTTTCCATTGTATATTCTTGCCTCCTTTGTCGAAGATAAGGTGTCCACAGGTACGTGGATTTATCTCTGGGCTATTTTGTTCCATTGATCTATATTTCTGTCTTTGTGCCAGTACCATACTGCCTTGATGACTGTGGTTGTAGTAGAGCCTGAAGTTCAGGCAGGTTGATTCCTCCAGTTCCATTCTTCTTTCTCAAGATTGCTTTGGCTATTCAAGGTTTTTTGTATTTCCATACAAATTGTGAAATTATTTGTTCTAGTTCTGTGAAGAATACTGTTGGTAGCTTGATAGGGATTGCACTGAATCTATAGATTGCTTTGGGTAGCATACTCATTTTCACAATATTGATTCTTCCAATCCATGAACACGGTATATTTCTCCATCTATTTGTGTCCTCTTTGATTTCTTTCAGCAGTGTTTTATAGTTTTCTATGTATAGGTCTTTTGTTTCTTTAGGTAGATATACTCCTAAGTATTATTTTATTTTTTTTCAATGGTGAATGGTATTGTTTCCTTAATTTCTCTTTCTGTTTTCTCATTTTTAGTGTATAGGAATGTAAAGGTTTTCTATGTAGAGGATCATGTCATCTGCAAACAGTGAGAGTTTTACTCCTTCTTTTTCAATCTGGATTCCTTTTATTTCCTTTTCTGCTCTGATTGCTGTGGCCAAAACTTCCAAAACTATGTTGAATAGTAGTGGTGAGAGTGGGCACCCTTGTCTTGTTCCTGATTTTAGGGGAAATGCTTTCAATTTTTCACCATTGAGGATAATGTTTGCTGTGGGTTTGTCATATATAGCTTTTATTATGTTGAGGTATGTTCCTTCTATTCCTGCTTTTTTATCATAAATGGACGTTGAATTTTGTCAAAGGCTTTTTCAACTTACCACAACAGAGGTGCAGAATCCAGCAAATGGCTTGAGAGGAAAACTGTATGTGTGTTTTTTGTATACAAAAAGAACACAGGAAAGACCTATGGCCAGTGATCTGGAGGGCTTCCCTGGTAGCGCTAGTGGTAAAGAATCTGCCTGCCAATGCATGAGACACTAGAGATTCACATTCGATCCCTGGGTGAGGATGATACCCTGGAGGAGGGCATGGCAACCCACTGCAGTATTCTTGCCTGGAGAATCCCATGGACAGAAGAGCCTGGAGGCCTACAGTCCATGGGGCTGCAAACAGTAAGACACGACTGAGTGACTAAACTACCACCACTTGGATCTCTACTGGACATTGCCAACTGGAATATCAATCATTAAACTTCCTTCTCAAGACTGCTCTACCTGCAGCTTTCCCAGGTATGGAAATTTCATCCTTCTACCTTTGGCCCTGTAGGTCTACATCACAAGAGCCACCTTTGACTTCTCTCATTCTCTAATACACCATATCCCATCTGTCAGGAAGTGCGATTAAGTCCACCACTGGAATTCAATCACTTCTCATCCCCATTACTACCATCCTGGCCCAAATTACTATCACCTTCTCTCTTACTTGGATTAAAGCAATAAGCCTCCCAACAAGTCTATCTATTTCCATTCTTGCTCCTCCTATGAAAGTGAAAGTCGCTCAGTCACGTCCGACTCTTTATGACCCCGTGGACTATACAGTCCATGGAATTCTCCAAGCCAAAATACTGGAGTCAGTAGCCTTTCCCTTTCCCAGGGGATCTTCCCAACCCAGGGATAGAACCCAGGTCTCTGGCACTGCAGGTGGATTCTTTACCAACTGAGCTATCAGGGAAATGTTCCTCCTATAGGGTACCCTCAACACAGTGGTTAGGGCAATCGTTTAAGACAGGGATCAGCAGCAAACTTTCTCTAGAAAGCCAAAGAATAAACATTTAGCCCATATGGGCCAAGAGGTAAAAATCGAGGCTGTTACATATGTACTTATATAACAAAAGAAAAAACATGCTTTTATTGACAAAATTCAAAATATAATAGTAATAACTGAGTACATTTTTAAACAAGCTCTACTGATGAGAAAATGAAAAACAAAAAATTTTTAAAGGACCCCCATTTTGCTAAAATGGAGCTCAAAGTCAATGTTCCCCATCATCAGATTGACTGCAAATATTTATCTGTAAAAACCATTCTTAGCTGAAGGCCACACAAAAACAGGCAGTGGGATGGATTTACCCTGTGGGATGTTGTTTGCTGATACCTGTTTTAAAATAAAATCAGATCATATCACTCTCATCTCAAAACTCCATGAATAGTTTTCTATTGTTGTGTAACAATTACCACAAATTCAGCAGGTTAAAACAATACCCATTTATTATTCTCAGTTCTGTAAGTCCAGGCGGGCTTACCTGGGCTCTCTGCTTAGGGTCTTAAGAGGCTGAAATCAAGGTGAGCTCTTCTACAGAAGGTCTGGGAAAGAATCTGTGCCTAACTCATTCAGGCCGTTGACAGAAACCAGTGCATTGCAATTGTGGGTCTGAAGTTCCCATTTCCTTGCTGGCTGTTAGCCAGGAAGCACTCTGGGCTTCTAGAAGCTGCCTGCATTCCTTGTCTTGTGGCTTCATCTTCAAAGCCAGCCAAAGGGCATTCAAATCTTATGCTTTGAAGCTCTCTGATTTCCCTTTCTGCTACCAGATGGAACAAACTCTCTGCTTTTAAAGGTCTTGCTTGATTAAGGTTATGCCCACCCGGTAATTATATCTCAAAGTCAGCTGGCTTGGGACTTGCATTACATATGCCAAATCCCTTCCCAGCAGTGTTTAGGTTAATGTTAGATTAAATAACCAGGGGACAAGAATGGCGAGGGTGAGGGGCATCTTTAGAATTCTGCCTACCACATGCTGCAATAACTTCCTATTCAGAGTGAAAAGATAATGCACTAATAAAGGGCCCACCCGATTTGTGCCACCTGCTCCCAACTCCCATGCATGTCCCCTTACTTCTCTGACGGTATTTCCTACCACTTTCCCTCTGGCTTGCTCTGTTTATTCACTACTACATGTTCACCCAACTTGCTGTTTTTTAAACCATGACAGATACTCGCCCACCTTAGCCTCTCTGCCCAGAATTCTCTTCTATTATATATCTACTTTGTTAACTCCTATATGGCCAAGACTCTGCTCCACTTTTGCTCTTTCAAGAGGCACATCTGATGATACCATTTAATACTACAACCTGTACTCTCATTCCTAGCACTGGCTATTGCCCCCATGCCATTCAATATTCCTTTTTTCAACTGCGCTTATCACTTTTAACATATTATATACATTATGATGCTTATTTCTGTCCCTCTTTGGTAGTAAGGATCTTTGTCTATTTTTTAAAATTCATTTATCTATTTTTGGCTGAGCTGGGTCTTCATTGCTACATGGGCTTTTTCTCTACTCGAGGTACGTGGACTTCTCATTGCAACAGCCTGTCTTGGTGCAGAGCACAGGTTAAGTGAGCTTCAGAAGTTTCGGCACACAGGCTCAGCAGTTGTGGCTCCCAGGCTCTTGAGCACAGGCTCAACAGTCACGGCGCATGGGCTTAGCTGCTCCGTAGCATGTGGACTCTTCCTGACCCAGGGATGGAACCCATGTCTCCTGCATTGGCAGGCAGATTCTTTACCACTGAGACACCAGGGAAGCACCTTTGTCTATTTTTTTTTAAATGATGTACTTTTGGTTTACTAAGCGCCTAGCACAGTAGCTGGCATGAACAGATGTTGAATAATAATTCAATGAACGAGGTTCTGGGAAATTGTTTCAGTTTCTTATACACATGTGGGTACTAGGTCGTGAGGTACAATATATTTCTTATCTGACAGTGTAGTCAAGAGTGTTTGGAAACTACTTAGCTTAGACTATATCACCTCCATGGTTCTTTCCAAATAGGAGAATTTTTTAATTTCTATGTGCAGCCACTGAATCTGTATCCTTTGGGATATGGCAAGGTGTACAGCCTAGTGACTACTGCAAGGCATGACTACTGAGACATAATAACTGACACTGACAAAGCTAACAAGCATCCATCCACCTGCCAATGCAGGAGACTCAAGAGACACAGGTTCAATCCCTGGTTGGGAAGATCCCCTGGAGAAGGGAATGGCAACCTGCTTCGGTATGCTCGCCTGTAAAATCCAACGGACAGAGGAGCCTGGTGGGCTACAGTCCAAGGGGTCGCAGAGAGTCTGACATGACTGAGCACACGCATACCTGTTCTATTGATATAACAGGTTAGGAAGAACTGTGGAAATAGCAAGAACTGTTGAATGCCCCCAAAGAGAAAAATCTGCACTTAACTCTTCCATCAGAAAGAGATATAATCGGAGAGAAAATCATAAAAGAGAACACTTTCCAGATCAAAACTTCCCTGACTGAAGCTTTCATTCACTTACTGAAGAAGCGGAGATGAGTGAAGAAAGAGATCATTCAAAGTCTTTGCTGTAGAAATGGTGACCTGAATGGACTTGGGGAGCAAAGACCACTTCTGAAGTATGTATGATTTCCACTCATCCACGGGCAGATCCATGCTACTTTAGATCTAAAAAATGAATAAGAAAACAAGGAATTCAGTTTTCTACAAATGCATAGTTACAGAAAATCAAGATTTCATTCAAGCAAGCGTGAAGCAACAAAATCAAATCTTGTAGTCTCTTCCTACAGTTGTTTACATGCCAAGGAAGGATGTATCGTCTCTCGCACCAATTCACTCAACATCCCTTCATTCAGAAATATTTACTGAAAACTGACTTTGTTCCTGGCATCGTACTAGGGAACGGTTATACAATGATGAACCAGATTTCTTACACAGTTCAGTTTTTTCTTTTCAATCCCGAGGTCACTCCTTTAGATCATGCCCTCACCATTTCCTGTCTGGCATTCTTTCTCCAGTGTCATAATTAGTCTTCGGGCCCTCAGACTCCCCCTCCCATTTCCCCCTTCCCAATTACATCCTCCATACTGAGACCGATGTCAGTTCTCTGCCTTGAATTCATTGATGCTTCTCCTAGAACTTAGGGAAGCCCAGTACAAACCCTTTATTATTTGACCCCTGGCTCACTTTCTGATCAAGTCTCGCTTTTCCTCTACACCCTACTATCCGAATTTCCACACATCGTTCAAGACTCAGTTCAAATGGTTCCTACTCCGGGAAGCTTTCCCTGATTTTGCCACCTGTGACTACAGGAGCACACTATGCGTCTCTCCTGGGGCCCAAACCACGTCTACACTGAGTTAAGGCTACTCACAGCCGAAACTCCCTCGACATACTGTGCTCCCCTCTGGGAGTAGGGACCAGGTCTTATTTACCTTGAGAGACCCCCACTGTGCCAAGCTCAGGGTCTGGCACCTGCGGGAACTCAGCTCGGGATTGCTGAAAGAAGCAAGTCACTGCTTTGACTACCTTCAGTAGCAGAATTACCAGGGAACCCCTCGAACACTCCTCTGGACTAGCAGTCTGTGTCTGCCCGCCAAAGGCCGAGTGCTGTACGTTTCCTAGAGCCGGCAGGGAAAGATCCCGGAACGCCTCCTCCCAGCGCCCTTGGCTCCTCCCGCGTCACGCTTCGCGCGCCCCGCGGCTCGTCGCCCCGCCCCCAGACCCCCGCCATCCCGCGAAGAGGCCCGGGACCCGGACTCCGGTGGGTCACGTGAGCCGCGTGCCGCGCCTCAGCCAATGCGGTGGCTGCTCGGCCCTCCGACCGCCCCGTGCGGTGCGCACGTCGGGAGGCGGGGGCGGTTCACGCAGCTCCCCCGGCCAATCGCCTTGGAGCGCGCGGGTCCCCGGGAGTAAAGCCAGGCTTGCGTGGGGGGAGCCGGAGCGCGGGAGTTGTTGCGGCGGAACCATGGTGGGCCACCTGAGCGAAGGGGCCATTGCGGTGAGGCGACGCCTGCGAGCTGGGCGCGGTGCGGGGCGGCTGTGGGCCCTGGGGCCGTGCGGGGGGGGAAGGGGGAGAGAACACAGGAGCCGGAGTGATAGCGGGGGCTGAGGAGCGACCGCCGGATGACTCCCTAGAATCATCAGTTAACGCATTTTTATCGTCATCTTTTTAAACATGCTCGTTTTTCCTGCTTAAGGAGCTGAAACAAAGTAAACGGTTGATTTTCGCCCATCTCTGTCCTGCAGCCACTCTTTCTTCTCCCCTTACCCCATCCCCAGCGAAACTTTCTCCAAGAGTTGTCAGTTTTCAGTTATTTTCCTCGCCTCACATTCCCCTGTAACCGATTCGAATTAGTCACTCCCCTTCCTGATCACTGTAACCCTGGCTGAAGTCAGCAATGCCTCCTGGGGCTGTTAAATCCAACAGACACTTTTCGAGATCTAAATTTATCAATTCTCAGCAGCGTTTGACTATTGGGCATCGCTTTCTTCCGGTAGAATTCTCTTCTTTTGGTTTCTATGGCTCATCTTGGCTTGTCTCTCCCTGTCTTATTTGCAGATCCTTCTGTAAATTTTTGTTGACTCAAGGCTCAACCCTAGGCCCTCTTCTTCCAAGACAGTCAAGTTACTGTCTCTATGTCAGTTGCTCACAAGTTTCTTTTTGTCCAGGGCCAACTTTACTCTGAAAGACAAACCTCTATCACCTGTGTACTTGATATCTCAAAGACATTTTAAATTCAACATGTCACAAACCAAATCTAATATCTTCCTAAATTTGGGTCTCTGCTGTCCCCTGTCTGGATGCATGGCACCATTATTCATTAAGTTATGCCAGCCAGAAATTGTGGAATCGTTCTTCCTATAAACTCTGTCACCCTGGCTATCCAGTCCGTATCTAAGTTTGGTCTGTTATACCATCACATATGTCTCTTAAACCCAACTACTTCTCTCCAGGCACACTGGCACCATTATTTGTGCCTGGCCTTCTCCCTTTTATCCAGCATAATCTTCCTCCTGCCATTCCCAACATAGCATATTCCTACCTGTTCTTTCCTTTTTTCCAGACTTTTTAAACGTAAATTGTAAATTCCTGGTATATTTCATTTCATTCCTGCCTTCCACAGGGGCTTTGAACATTCTTAAACCACTGCCTGGGTGGTTCTTTTATTATTATTGTTATTAAATTTTTTATTTTTTATTGGAGTGTAGCCAATTAACAACGTGTTGTTCTTCATTCTTCTCTTGTTGACTGACATAATCTCCACTCAGTTACAAAGAGCTCTTCCATGACTCACTTTGCTAGGCTTAAGTCCTTTTATTTTCAGACCCTAATTCCTGTTTGTTCACCTGTTATCTGTGATTTCAGGCAAAATATTAAACTCTGCCTTTCCTCTTCTGTCACAGGCTTGTCATACCTAGTACATGTTGCCTCTGGTTAGTGGAAGGATTAAATGAGCTGTTAATTTAAAGTGCTTAGTTCATGTCTGATACATAATAAATGTTCATTACTTGTTACCTATTATTAACAGTCACAGATAAGATTTTACATGAAATATTGTTCATTTCATTAATGTCAGTTTCTTTCTGCCTCCCCCCCACTGGACTGTAAATGCTCTGAAGCCTGAAATCTTGTCTTTTTTTTTTTTTTTTTTTGCCAAACAGTCTCCCCGATTCCTGGAGCAGTGCTGGCCAGTATGAGGTGCCCAATAAATGTTTACTAATAGTGTATGTGGAGAGGGAAATGGCAACCCACTCCAATATTCTTGCCTGGAGAATCCTGTTGACAGCGGAGCCTGGTGGGCTGTTGTCCATGGGTTTGCACAAAGTAGGACATGACTGAAGCAACTTAGCATGCATGCATGCATTGGAGAAGGAAATGGCAACCCACTCCAGTATTCTTGCCTGGAGAGTCCCAGGAACAGAGGAGCCTGGTGGGCTGCCGTCAGTGGGTTGCACAGAGTCGGACACGACTGAAGTGACTTAGCAGCAGCAGCAGCAATTGCATATGAGGTAGTGAAAAGAAAGGGACAGGTGGATGAAGAGATACAGTTGGCAAAGTGGAGTGAATTTTTTTTTTTCATTTATTTTTATTAGTTGGAGGCCAATTACTTTACAATATTGTAGTGGTTTTTGCTGTACATTGACATGAATCAGCCATGGATTTACATGTGTTCCCTGTTGGAGTGAATATTTTAATAAATTAAAAATAATTAACCTTGAGAAGTGATTGCAGATTGTAGTCCTTGTTTCCCTTATAGCTGCAACCCTGCGTCTTTAAGACAGATTAGGAATTGTTCTTTACTTTTAAAAACAGTGACTAAGGTATCATTTAAATAATTTGCCGAGTTTGTTTTTGTCACGTTCAAAAATTTTGAAACATTTACAGTGTTAGCTGTAGTATTACTTAGGTCTTGTTCATAAATGACAACGAAAATTTATGTGTGTGTTTCGGTAGAGAACCTTTGTCAAATTTCTCATCTAAAGCAAGTAATATTTTAGTTGAAAAGACATAGACCCCCAAGGGCAAGCAACTAACACACACAAATAGTAGGGACATTTTCAGCAAGAGCTAATAAGAGCTTATTCATGGAACTATTGTGGTAAATAGAATAAATAGTATTTTTATCTTAAGTAACTAGGTAATAGAGGAACTAATATTTTTGACCATTTCCAATGTGCCAGATATTTCATTATAGTGAGTACTTAAAGTAACCCTGTAAGGTAGATTTTTATCTTTAACCCCATCTTACAGACGAAGAAATTAAAATGCAGAGAAGTAGTTTGTGGACCAGCTGAGGATTTGAACACAGACTTTTGAGCATTACATTCTGTTGCTTTGCATTTTTTTTCCTTCCAGTTTTACTGAGATGTAATTGAAATACTGCACTGTTTAAGGTGTACAGCATAATGATCTGACTTATGAAACCATTGCCACAGTCAGTTTGGTGAACATCTGTCACTTTACACACACACACACACACACACACACACACACACACACACACACACGAAGGAAAAAATAGTATTTTTTTCCTTGATAAGAACTCTAAGGATTTACTCTCTTACTAACTTTCACATGTAACATTGTTAATTATATTAATCCTGTTGTGCATTACATCCAGCCTGGTACTTATCTCAAAACTGGAAGTTTGTAACTTTTGAATAGATTTTCCTCCTCCCTCCACTTCCTGCCTCTGGTGACCACAAATCTGATCTCTTTTTTTCTATGAGTTTGTTCATTTGCTTGCTTGTTTTTGAAGTGTAATTGGCCTGCAATACAGGGTTAGTTCCTGGTGCACACCATAGTGATTTGATATTTCTGTACATTGCAAAATGATCACCATCGTTGCTTTGTATTTTTACTAGCAGTGGTAATTTGGAAAATTTAAATCAGTTCTGCCTTAAGTGTATATGTCATGTTATATGTCCCAGAAGAGTGAGTTTTAATCACTATTTATTGATGGCACAAATAAAAAGTAATAAAGGAATACATGCGTTTGATTTTAGACTCAGATAGAACAGAAAGGTGCTTGATGAAATTACTGACCTGCCCCCCTTCCCCCAATTCTGTTCCCCAGAAATGGCTACTTAAAAAAATTCAGGAGAAGGAAATGGCAACCCACTCCAGTGTTCTTGCCTGGAGAATCCCAGGGATGGGGGAGCCTGGTGGGCTGCTGTCTGTGGATTCACACAGAGTCGGACATGACTGAAGCGACTTAGCAGCAGCAGCAGCAGGTTCATCTACTTCACTAGAACTGACTCAAATGTGTTCCTTCTTATGGCTGAGTAACATTCCATTTTATATATGTACCACAACTTTATCCGTTCGTCTGTCATCTAGGTTGTTTCCATGTCCTAGCTATTGTAAATAGTAGCAGGACTACTTTTATCTGGCTTATCATCTGGGCTTCTACTTTATATTTCAGTGAAAAAGGGATTCTACCTTTAAATAAAATTTGAAGTTATTAAAAAAAAAATCAGACTTCCTTGGCAGTCCAGTGGTTATAGTTCTGTATTTCCAGTGCAATGCAAGGAAAAATCTAAGGTCTAAGGTCCCACATGCTGTGGGCCATGGTCAAAACAAAGATCACATTTACTGAATTTTAATTAGATTTACATAAAATAGGAATTATATTGCATATGGTTTGCACACTATCAGTTTGTAATACATCAAACTGTATGCAGTAGTATATCAAGCCATATACAGTTTGATGAATTTGGACAATTCAAAAAGTACAAAAGGACGCAGTGCAAGTTAAGCCTCCAAATTGTGTCCCCCATTACCCAGTTCTTCTCACAAGAGGCAACTAGTGGTATACAAACATTTTCTGGAGGCTGCATGATATTTTGTTTTAAGGGTTTTGCTATATTTATTTGTCTGATTCCCAATTAACGGGCAGTGTATGGAAATAAATGTGCTATTATGAATAATGAGTACATATGTGATGCCAGTATTTTATGAATACATACATGAAGTAAATGTATATTGTTGGTAAGTATGAATCCCACTTTTATGATTTGTCCAGAGTGATAAAGAACTTAGAGTGGATTCTCAAATGGTAAGCTCTGAAAAGGGTCTTTTAATAATGTTATCTGTGGTTTATTCCAGATACCAAACTAAAAATATGTCAAGTTTTAATCATGATTTGAACACCTGTTTCACAAAAATCCTTTTTTACTTTTTCAGGCCATCATGCAGCAGGGAGATACATCTATAAAACCCATCCTCCAAGTCATTGTGAGTACCTGCATATTTTTGTCAAACATTTTTGAACTTATATATAATTATAAATTACATTTCATAGAGGATATACAGTCCACTTTAGGAAATTTGTCGGCTCTAAATTCTCTTCATCATCACAAAATTAGTCCAGTCCATGTTGTAACTCTTGAGAGAGAAACCGGGCTTTATTTTTACTTTTATGTTAGTCAGAGTTTGACCTCTGGAGGTTCCAGTTTGAGGCTCTGCCTTTCTGTTTTTTCCATAATTGGTGGATACTATATTGCTACCCATTTTTATTTAAGAAAAGTATCATTTCTGTTTTTGCTACAACATGATTGTTATTCCCACTTCATAGATGAGAAAACTGAGGCTCAGAGAGGAAGTGACTTGTTCCAGTTTATATAGCAGGAACCAGTGGAACCCTGATTTGTACCCAGGTGGTCTGACTCCATAGCCTACCCGCTGAACCCCTACTCTTGATTATCTCATCTTAGGAACAGCTTTCTAACCCAAGTTCAGTGCGTCGTCATTCCTTTATTCATAAATGTTGCCTTTGCATCTATCGTTTTCTAGCATTCTAGATAAACGATTAGAATCTTATAACAAGAACACCTGCTACCTGTGAGCATCTGGAGATTATAGGATTCCTATAAACCCTTCAAAGTCAGTAGAGCCCAGAGTGAAATAATCTCTACATAATATAGAATGTGGGCTTTCCTGGTGGCTCAGCAGCAAAGAACCTGCCTGCCAATGCAGGAGACTTGGGTTCAGTCCCTTGGTTGGGAAGATCCCTTGGAGAAGGAAATGGCAACCAGCTCCAGTATTCTCGCCTGGGAAACCCCATGGACAGAGGAACCTGGCGGACTAGTCTGGTTACAAAAGAGTCAAGCCTGACTTAGCAACTAAACAACAACAACAACAGAAACACATCATTACTTCTGCCTCCTTGGTTGTTCTGCCCTGGGGTTTGTCTTGCTCAGACCTGCCTCATATCTGGCCTCTGGAGCTCTCTGCCCAAAAAGAACTTGTCTGCTTAAAATTCTTCATTAACCCTATCAGTCATTTAAGGAGTTTGCAAATTTTGCTGAGGATTTTAAAAATCAATAGGAGCAGAATTCTGGACCATGCTTGCAGATTCTGAGTCAATAGGCCTGATGGTTTGTCTCCCTGTTGCTCCCAAACTCATTGCCAGTCTTCTTAAGGCTGTTTTCGTATTTCATTTTCTTCAGAAAGCTGCCTCTGATTTTCTTCAAGCTGAAATAAATGTCTTGGCTCTGCTCCCATGTCATTATGTGCACACCTCTGCTGTTCTCTGCCTCCATCTTCACCCCAGTTGTAAGCCTCTTCAGGGGAAGGAATTCCTGCCCCCCCCGCCCCGTTTTGTATTTTTATCATGTTTCCTACATAGTACCTTACACATATTAGGTGCCTTGTTGTATGTTTTTTATTTTTTAATTAAATTTTCAATCAAATTTGAGTTAGGAGAGAGAGAACACAAGAGTATTGGCAATTTATTTTGTTTTTATCTATGTTGTGTTTAATAATGTTAGTAAAGAGAGGTTGGTGGGAGAATCATCAAGTCCAATTTTCTTTTGCTTGGCTTTAGGTGTTGACAGAGTGGGCACGCAGCTCTGTTTCTTTGGGACTAATGGCAAACCCATTCTCCTGCCGCTTAGGTTTACTTATCCCTGGGGACTGGGCAGACAACCTGGCTAATGAATCGTGTTTTCTCTCCTAGAACATCCGTCCCATTACTACAGGGAATAGTCCACCCCGTTATCGACTGCTTATGAGTGATGGACTGAATACTCTATCTTGTACGTATGATGTATAAATCTAGGAGTTTGTATTTTAATAATGAAAGCACAGCCAACACCCTGATTGCAGTAATTGGAACATTCCAGAAGTCTACATTTGCTTGGCTATGTCTTCAGTCAGACAGAATTGCAGTTGGCAGAGAGCATTCTAACAATAGACTAGGTCTAGTGGAAAGCTGCCACTTGGCTTAATTAATTTTCTCTAAGTGGTGCTCTGTGCTTTCTTTGATTAATTTCCCTTAGGATGAGATTGACATTTAGTGGATATGATGGGTTAGCTGTCCTACACTTGTCTTTTTGGGGTTTTATTTCTGCATTGGAAGCTTAATGGGGAGAAAGAGAATTTGCAGAATATATACTTACTATCTCTAGTCACAAGGTGAAGGACCTAGAAGAGATTTTTTTTTTAGTCTTTGTCATGAAACCTAAATGATTGAAAAGATGATTTGGGGCACTTCAAGAAATACTTAATTTCATCGAAGCAGCAGGTGTTAAATGCACAGCAAATTATTACTGTTTTCTACCATATAGAGTCTGAGTAGTTTTAACTTCAGGAATGTCTTTTAAGGCATTGTTTTTTCTTTTGCTGGTACAAGTATGATCAGCTTTTAGACTGTCATGACTGAAATGTCTTAGAGACTAAAGTAATCTCTGTGCTTTTCAGCTTTCATGTTGGCAACACAGCTGAATCCTCTTGTGGAGGAGGAGCGATTGTCCAGCAACTGTATTTGCCAAATTAACCGATTTATTGTGAACACGCTGAAAGATGGAAGGTATGTGGTGTCTTGGGTTTTTTTTAGTATTTATTTATTTGGCTTCATCGGGTCTCAGTTGCAACACGCAGGATCTGTCATTGGGGTGCTCAGACTCTTCAGTTGTCGTGAGCAGGCTTAGTTGCTCTGTGGTGGAATCTTAGTTCCCCAAGTAGGAGTCGAACCTGTGTGTCCTGGACCACCAGGGAAATCCCTGTGGTTTGTTTTTTTTCTGTTGTATTGTGTTGTAAAATGGGGGCTAATTTTTGAACATAGAAGTTTATTGGATACCAGAATTCAATTAGGAATCAAAGAGGCAGTGGTGAGCTGTCAGCCAAGAGTTCAGAGCTATTGAGTTCTGAACTCAGGTGACTGAAAACGGGACACCAATAGGACAGAAATATGGAACCAAACTGGAAATTTCAGAGCAGGAAATGAAAACCGAATGTAGAACTCATATTTCTAATTTCTTCAGCAGCACTGATTCAAGGATTCTCTCTTTAAGTGTCTTTTAATGAAAAAAGGGTCACTTTTTAGGGCAAAAGAAGATGTGATTCATTCTGTAACACTGCCCCTTTTCTGCAGTCTCGAGTCTTTCATAGTAAACACTTTCTTCAGCCAACAGAGAGTCCTGTAGAGTACCTACATGGTGCTCCATGCTAGACACAGTGGTGAGCAGAACTGTTAGTCACACCTGAGTAACCATTGCTGAAGTACTTTTTTTTTGGTGGCATGCAGAGTCATACTTGCCAAATCTAGGGCAGTTTAAAAATCAAAACTGAGTTTCCTGGCAATCTAGTGGTTGATGCTTCGTGCTTTCACTGCCATGGTTCCAGGTTCAGTCTCTGATTGGGGAACTAGGATCCTTCATACTGTACGGTGTGGCTAAAACACTTTTTTAAAAAAGCCGAAGTAAATAAAAATAGTAGCATTACAACTTATTGATTAAAGTAGGAATTCATAAGTCCATACTGAATAAATGAGTACATGAGGGGGAACAGAAAGTTTTTCTTAGGATGGAATGCCATCTAAAAATGTAGATGGATTGACAGAATTAGAAAATCACCATTCGGCGACCATCATATATGCAAGAAACATTTAATAGGTGCTATGTAAGTTTCCTGTGGCTGCTCTAGCAAAATACCACACGTTTGATGGTTTAAAACAAAGAAATTATTTCTGGAATAATTTCTGGAAGTCCGGAGTTGACGTCAGTTTCACTGGGCAGAGAGCATGGTGTTGGCTGGGCTAGACGACTCCTAGGAGCTCTATGGGAGAATCCATTCTTTGCCTCTTCCAGCTTCTCGTGGTAAATAGCATTCCTTGGCTTGTGGCTGCATCACACCAGTCTCTCCTTCCATGGTCACATTACCCCTTCTCTCTGTACCAATTCTGCCTCTACCTCCTCCTTTTTTTTTTTTTCCTTTTGACTGCACAGTATGGTTTGTAGAATCTTAGTTGGCCAGTCAGGGATCGATTTTGTGCCCCCTCCAGTGGAAGTGTGGAGTCCTAACTCTGTACCACCAGGGAACTCCATCTTCCCTCTTCTTAGAAGAATATATGTAGTTGCCTTTGTGCCCATCAGATAATCTGGTACAAAATCACCACTTCAGTCCTTAATTAAATCACACCTGCAGAGTCCCTTTTTGTGGTAGAAGGTTCCAGGCGTTAGGATGTGGACGTATTTTGGTCAAGGGTGTTCATTCAGCTAACCACAGATGCTGAAACAGGTGGTGAAATTTTGATGAGGAACAAGTTATTTGTAGGGTTAAAGTATATCCCCACGCCCCACACAGCATAATTATTAGTTGTAAAAGGAAAAGAAGCAATTTACAGCGGTGAAAACTGGCAGATGGCACCTTATTCCAGTTGTTGACATTAACATTACAAGTAATGGGACAAAGAGAAGTCAGTGTTGCCTGACTGGATGCAGTGAGAACATAGTCTCAATTCAGTTCAGTTCAGTTCAGACACTCAGTCGTGTCCGACTCTGCGACACCACGGACTGCAGCATGCCAGGCCTCCCTTTCCACCACCAATTCCTGGAGTTTACTCAGACTCATGTCCATTGAGTCGGTGATGCCATCCAACCATCTCCTCTGTTGTCCCCTTCTCCTCCCACCTTCAATCTTTCCCAGCATCAGGGTCTTTTCAAATGAGTCAGTTCTTCACATCAGGTGGCCAAAGTATTGGAGTTTCAGCTTTAGCATCAGTCCTTCCAATGAATATTCAGGACTGATCTCCTCTAGGATGGACTGGTTGGATCTCCTTGCAGTCCAAGGGACTCTCAAGAGTCTTCTCCAACACCACAGTTCAAAAGCAGCTATTCTTCAGCACTCAGCTTTCTTTATAGTCCAACTCTCACATCCATACATGACTACTGGAAAAACCAAAGTTTTGACTAGATGGACCTTTGTTGGCAAAGTAATGTCTCTGCTTTTTAATATGCTATCTAGGTTGGTCATAACTTTTCTTCCAAGGAGTGTCTTTGAATTTCATGGCTGCAGTCAGCACCTGGAGTGGTTTTGGAGCCCAAAAACATAAAGTCTGTCACTGTTCCCATTGTTTCCCCATCTATTTGCCATGAAGTGATGGGGCCGGATGCCATGATCTTAGTTTTCTGAATGTTGAACTTTAAACCAACTTTTTCATTCTCCTCTTTACCTTTCATCAAAAGGCTAGTTAGTTCTTCTTTGTTTTCTGCCATAAGGGTGGTGTCATCTGCATATCGGAGAAGGCAATGGCAACACACTCCAGTACTCTTGCCTGGAGAATCCCATGGACGGAGAAGCCTGGTAGGCTACAGTCCATGGGGTCGCTAAGAGTCGGACATGACTGAGAGACTTCACTTTCACTTTTCACTTTCATGCATTGGAGAAGGAAATGGCAACCCACTCCAGTATTCTTGCCTGGAGAATCCCAGGGATGGGGGAGCCTGGTGGGCTGTCTATGGGGTCGCACAGAGTTGGACACGACTGATGTGACTTAGCAGCAGCAGCAGCATCTACATATCTGAAGTTATTGATATTTCTCCTGGCAATCTTGATTCCAGCTTGGGCTTCCTCCAGCCCAGCGTTTCTCAGGATGTACTCTGCACATAAGTTAAATAAGCAGGGTGACAATATACAGCCTTGACGTACTCCTTTCCCTATTTGGAACCAGTCTGTTGTTCCATGTCCAGATCTAACTTGCTTCCTGACCTGCATACAGATTTCTCAAGACGCAGGTCAGGTGGTCTGGTATTCCCCTTGCTTTCAGAATTTTCCACAGTTTATTGTGATCCACACAGTCAAAGGCTTTGGCATAGTCAATAAAGCAGAAATAGATGTTTTTCTGGAACTCTCTTGCTTTTTTGATGATCCAGCAGATGTTGGCAATTTGATCTCTGGTTCCTCTGCCTTCTCTAAAACCAGCTTGAACATCTGGAAGTTCATGGTTCACGTATTGTTGAAGCCTGGCTTGGAGAATTTTGAGCATTACTTTGCTAGCGTGTGAGATGAGTGCAGTTGTGTGGTAGTTTGAGTATTCTTTGGGATTGGAATGAAAACTGACCTTTTCCAGTCCTGTTATATTATTGCCAAAGATAATCTGTATCCAGTCACGAGGAAGCCTAGGGTAAATTGATAGACATTTTATAAAGTAACTGATTTTCAAATTTCAAGCATTGAAGAAGTCTAAAGAGATATGGTAGTTAAATATAACACATGATCCTGGATCCTTTTGCTGTTAAGGGCATCATTAAGACATTTGATGAAGCGTGAATGAATTCTGTGGATTAGATAGAAGAATTCTTTGGTTTTCAAGTTCAGTAACTTAACCAGGTCATGTCTCAGTGTCAGTTGTTCCTCTTTTCTTCTTTTCTGGTACATGGTGTATGCTCTTTCAGTCTGCAGTCAGTTCTTTTTGATGAAATTTTTCCGTTGTTATTCCTTAATGACCTTTTCTGTTTCATTTGAGCTCCGGTTTTCACTTACGTTGTGGATAACTTTGTTCTCCATATATGTCTTCAGATTGCTCTAGTCTTTTTTTTCTAAGGCATGCCTTGGCTTAAGATTTTCTGACACATTACATAGTTTGGTCTCTGTTAGATATTGCTTCTGTTCTCTCTTGTCCCTTAACTTTTTTTAAAGATACACACACACACACACACACATATGCATATAATCTTACTTATTTTTTCGGTTGTGCTGGGTCTCAGTGCTGTGCGAGCTTTTCTCTAGTTGTGGAGAGCAGGGGCTACTCTCTGCTTGTGCTCGGGCTTCTCATTGCGTCGCCTTCTCTTGTTATGGAGCACGGGCTCTGGGGCACTCGGGCTTCTGATGTTGGGGCACATGGGCTCAGTAGTTGCTGCTCCTGGGCTTCAGAGCACAAGCTCAGTAGTTATGGTGCTGAGGCTTAGTTGCTCTGAACGTGGACTCTGCCCATCAGGGATCAAACCCGTGTCTCCTGCGTTGGCAGGCAGATTCTTTACCGCTGAGCCACCACGGAAGTCCTCCCTTAACTTTGCAAGCCCTCTTTGCTTCTCAGTCTCTTGTTTCTTCTCATCTTTTGACTTTTACTGAATTCTTGGTCTTATTTTGCAAGCCACACTTGGAAAGTATTCCCTTTCTTGGCTTATGCTTTTTTCTGGATTGGATTCTTAATTGTCTCTGCCTCCTCTGTTCCTGTTATTTTTATGTACTGTTGTGTGTTACATTGCTACTGTGTTATTTCTTTGTGTGTGTGTGTGTGTTATTTCTTTTTTATCTTATGCCTGCCAATGCAGGAGACATAAGAGACTCAGGTTCAGTCCCTGTCAGGAAGATCCCCTGGAGGAGGGCATAGCAACCCACTTCAGGGTTCTTGCCTGGTGAATCCTCATGGACAGAGGAGCCTGATGGGCTGCAGTCGACAGGGTTGCAAAGAATCAACACGACTGAAGCAGCTTAGCACACACACACACATGCTTAACGTGGACAGCTCTGTCCAGACTTCATTTGCTCTGACATAATCTAGGCTAGGTTCATCTCCTTGCCAACCTTCTCACTTGGACCTGTTATCTGCCACCCCAGGCTGCCCTGATTTGCTTGAGTGGTGCCTTCTATCCACTTTCTGTCCTCTAGAGCATGGGATAGGGGAGGGTGAAGCGCTTTGCTGTGATTGAGTACAAAAACTCGAGCTCCATTCTTTCCCGTCACAGGTGGGTGCCATGTGTTCCTTCTTACCTCTGCTGAAAACCTGAGTGTCTCTGTGCGACCAGGTTTATTCCTTACCTTATTGATGGTCACTGGTTTATTCCAACCAGGGCTTTAGCAGTCATCCTTGTACATTTATCTTTACATGCTTATGCTGTTACTTCATAAGAGTTGATTACAAGAATTAGAATTGTGGGGGTCAGGGGACATCTGTTGTAGAAATTAAACCAAGTAACATACTCTTGATCCTTGTATAACAGAACCTGTTTCTGAATAGGCAACAGATACGGGTTAGATTCCTGGCTCCCTGTGGTGGGGGAGTGGAGAGTTACTGCCCTGGAGCGCAGGGTTTCTTTTCAAGGTGGTAGAATGATCTGAAGTTAGATCATGGTGCTGCTTGCCCAACTCTGTAAATATGTGAAAAACTGCTGGATTATATGTATTTTTTAATTTATTTATTTTTGATTGAAGTATAATTGCTTTCTGGAGAAGGGAATGGCCTTCTCCAGATCCCTGTGTGGGAGACAGGGATCTGGAGAAGGGAATGGCCTTCTCCAGATCCCTGTGTGGGAGACAGGGATCAAGACCATCCCCAAGAAAAAGGAATGCAAAAAACAAAATGGTTTTCTGAGGAGGCCTTACAAATATTTGTGAAAAGAAGAGAAGTAAAATGCAAAGGAGAAAAGGAATGATATACCCATTTGAATGCAGAGTTCCAAAGAATAGCAAGGAGAGAGAAGAAAGTCTTTCTCAGTGATCAGTACAAAGAAATAGAGGAAAACAATAGAATGGGAAAGACTAGAGATCTCCTCAAGAAAATTAGAGATACCAAGAGAACATTTCATGCAAAGATGGGTTCGATAAAGAACAGAAATGGTATGGACCTAACAGAAGCAGAAGATATTAAGAAGAGGTGGCAAGAATACACAGAATTATACAAAAAAGATCTTCACGACCCAGATAATCATGACGGTATGATCACTCACCTAGAGCCAGACATCCTGAAATGTGAAGTCAAGTGGTCCTTAGGAAGCATCTCCTACAAACAAAGCTAGTGGAGGTGATGAAATTCCAGTTGAGCTATTTCAAATCCTGAAAGATGATGCTGTGAAAGTGCTGCACTCAAAATACCAGCAAATTTGGAAAACTCAGCAGTGGCCACAGGACTGTAAAAGGTCAGTTTTCATTCCAATCCCTAAGAAAGGCAAGCCAAAGAATACTCAAATTACCTCACAATTGCCTCATCTCGCATGCTTGCAAAGTAATGCTCAAAATTCTCCAAGCCAGGCTTCAACAATACGTGAACCATGAACTTCCAGATGTTCAAGCTGGTTTTAGAAAAGGCAGAGGAACCAGAGATCAAATTGCCAACATCTGCTGGATCATCAAAAAAGCAAGAGAGTTCCAGAAAAACATCTATTTCTGCTTTATTGACTATGCCAAAGCCTTTGACTGTGTGGATCACAATAAACTGTGGAAAATTCTGAAAGCAAGGGGAATACCAGACCACCTGACCTGCGTCTTGAGAAATCTGTATGCAGGTCAGGAAGCAACAGTTAGATCTGGACATGGAACAACAGACTGGTTCCAAATAGGGAAAGGAGTATGTCAAGGCTGTATATTGTCACCCTGCTTATTTAACTTATGTGCAGAGTACATCCTGAGAAACGCTGGGCTGGAGGAAGCCCAAGCTGGAATCAAGATTGCCAGGAGAAATATCAATAACCTCAGATATGCAGGTGACACCACCCTTATGGCAGAAAGTGAAGAAGAACTAAACAGCCTCTTGATGAAAGAAAGAGGAGAGTGAAAAAATTGGCTTAAAGTTCAACATTCAGTAAACTAAGATCATGGCATCTGGTCCCATCACTTCATGGCAAATAGATGGGGAAACAGTGGGAACAGTGACAGACTTTATGTTTTGGGGCTCCAAAACCACTGCAGGTGATGACTGGAAGCCATGAAATAAAAGATGCTTACTCCTTGGAAGAAAAGTTATGTCCAACCTAGACAGCATATTAAAAAGCAGAGACATTGCTTTGCCAACAAAGGTCCATCTAGTCAAGGCTATGGTTTTTCCAGTAGTTATGTATGGATGTGAGAGTTGAACTATAAAGAAAGCTGAGTGCCGAAAAATTGCTGCTTTTGAACTGTGGTGTTGGAGAAGACTCTTGAGAATCCCTTGGACTGCAGGGAGATCCAACCAGTCCATCCTAGAGGAGATCAATCCTGAGTGTTCATTGGAAGGACTGATGTGGAAACTGAAACTCCAATACTTTGGCCACCTGATGCAAAGCACTGACTCGTTTGAAAAGATCCTGATGCTGGGAAATATTGAAGGTGAGAGAAGAAGGGGACAACAGAAGATGAGATGCTTGGATAGCATCACCAACTCAGTGGACATGAGTTTGGGTAAACTCTGGGAATTGGTTATGGACAGGGGGGCTTGGCATGCTATAATTCATGGGGTCGCAAAGAGTCGGACGTGACTGAGTGACTGAACTGAATTGTGTTGGTTTCTGCCCTGTATCAACATCAATCAGCCATAGGTATACATGTGTCCCCTCCCTCCCACATCCCACCCCTGAATTGTACTTTTAAAGGGTGAATTTTATGGTATATGAGTTATATTTCAACGAACCTGTTTTTTAGGGGGAAAAATACCCATTTCCCCTTAACCTTGTTGGCATATTGTACTAGGTATTACAGATTTTTAAAAAATAATTGCTATTCATTATTTTAATTTAAAATATAATAATGAATTCTCCTGTTTGTGAGGTTAAGTATCTTTTCATACATTTATTGATATTTGTAGTTCTTCTTGGAATAGCATTTGATTATATACTTTGTCTTTTGTGTGTGTGCTGAGGGTGGGGTAGAGGGAAGCTTTTTATAAATGAGGGATATCAACTAATTCTTTTATCTCAGTTTATCATAGTCTGTTTATGGTATCTTATGATAAGGAGTTAATAACTTTTTTAAAATTTAGTTTTGTGCATTTTTTCTTTATGGCTTCTGAATTTTGTATTTTGCTTAGGAAACTTCCTGACTGCGTTATAAAAACATTTCTTGGCTTCAGACACTTGTGAATTTTTTAAAGTAGACTTCAGTTCATCTGAGATTTTATTTTGTTTCTGCTTTTTAGTTTTAAAAGCATTTGGATTATTTTAAATTGTTTAAGGTTTGAGTTTTTGTTATTATTGAAGTATAGTTGAT
The DNA here is from genome assembly GCF_023699985.2 of Odocoileus virginianus. Classification (NCBI taxonomy): domain Eukaryota; kingdom Metazoa; phylum Chordata; class Mammalia; order Artiodactyla; family Cervidae; genus Odocoileus; species Odocoileus virginianus. The sequence continues at coordinate 21,705,347 of NC_069690.1, forward strand.
TTATATTATTTTTAGGTGTACAACATAGTGATTTGATATGAGGTTTACTTTTATATGGGATATAAACAAAGAATTTAGCTTAGTTTTTCCCAAATGGATGGTCCTATATCATGGGAGGTCTACGGTAAGGAGTTTATTCTGAGTATGATGGGAAACTATAGGCTTTTGAGTGGCAGAGTATTGGTATGATCTGATTTAAATTTTTTAAACTTTCCAAGAGATGATTTTGATAGCTATGTGGAGAATTGATGGTTGGTGACAAAAGTAGATAGAGACTGGTATTCCATTTATCTGGCTCTGTTCTGTTTACCATCTTTTCCATCGATCTGTTTGTCTAGTCCTGTGTCTGTGCCAGAGTTGGTCTTTTTCTTTCTTTCTTCCTTTCTTTTTTGTGACATCTTCTTGAGATATAATTCATACACTGTACAATTCATCTATTTAAAGTGTAAAATAGTCTTTATTATACTCAGAGTTGTGCAGCCATTACCACAATTAATTTTAGAATATTTTGTTACCCACCAAATAAACTCTGCACCCTTTAGCTATCACCCCCAAACACCCCATCCTCCCCATCCCTAGACAACCATGAATCTACTTTCTGTCTATAGGATTTGCTTATTTTGGACATTTCACATAAATGAAATCTTGTAATATGTGGTCCCTTGTGGCTGGGAAATCCCTAGTATATATTTTTAAAAGGTAGTAGTTCTTTTTTAAAAACTCTTTATTTTAGTGCCTAAAATACCAAATATTTTGTCACTGTTCAGTTTCTAAGTATTCATGTGTGTGTGTGTGAATAATTTATCTGTATCGGGATCCAAAGGGAAGCTCACCCTGCAGTAGGTTGATAGTTCTTTTACGTCTCTGTGAATATAGGTTCCTCCTCCATCTCTTTTTTCTTCCCTGAGTGTTTATTTGTTGAAGAAACCAGGTCATTTGTCCTTTATCCTCATTCACTGTTTCCCACAGTCTCAGTTCTGCTGATTATATGTTTATAAAGTCGTAATGTGTCCTTGTCATCTATGTTTTCTCTAAGTTGGTATTGTGTGTATTCTTTTCATGTGCAGCTGGATTTATCTTACTAATATTTTATTTAGGATGTATGTATATTACAGAATAAAGTTAGTGGTTTTTTTAGTTTTTTTTTTAGGTTTTGGTATTGGGATAATGCTAAATGATTAACAAGCCTTCTGTTTTTTTCTGTGTTCTGGAGTAATTTGGATAATTTTGGAAGGTAGTTAGATATCCACTGCTAAATACCTATCAGAGTTTTAAAATAGTGAATCTGTATGTAATATTCAGGAACAGATAGTTTCAAGCTTATTTTATTGAAGTAATATAGCCTTGATATGAAAACCTGCTAAAGGTTGCACAAACTGATGAGTTATATGTGAAAATCCAAATTACAGCAGTCAGACCATTTAAAGAATACATCACAATGAGGTTGGGCTTACTGTTGTTTAACTACTGCTCCAGACTAGCTACCCTTTTTTTTTTTTGCTGTGCTATACAGCATGTGAGATCTTAGTTCTATGACCAGGAATTGAACCTGTGCTCCCTGCAGTGGAAGCATTGAGTCCTAACCACTAGCCTGTCAGAGACATTCCTTGTCTATTCTTTTTAATGTCCATCGAGACTGTGCTAATTCAGGCCCCCATCATTTCTTCTGTTTTTCTCCCTGCCTCCAGTTGTGTTCCCCTCAGAGTCTTTCACACTGCAGTTCTTTTTAAAATATGAACATAGGAGAAAGCAGTGGCTACCCACTGCAGTATTCTTGCCTGGAGAATCTCACGGAGAGAGGAGCCTGGCAGGCTACAGTCCATAGGGTTGCAAGAGTTGGACACAACTTAGCAACTAAACCAACCACCACCATTACCACAACTAGAGAAAAGCCCGAGCAGCAATCAAAACTCAGCACAGCCAATAAATAAATAAATTAAATTAAATTAAAAAAAAAATACAAACATGATCATGGCATTCCTGTTTAAGCATGTATTGAGAACCACTGTGGACCAGTTGCTGAGGTGTACCCTGGAGGATACCTGCCATGACTGAACAGGCAGCTTAGGAGGAGGAGTAGATAATCAATAATGAATATACAACTAAATTATATCATATATGTGAGTAAATAATCAAATGAGGAACATACAGTTAACCGAGATATTAATCATTGTATGTCTACCTGTGTTGATTAAACCTGAGAGATGTGATCTGAAGGAAAGAAATGATGGCTGTAGAAAAGAGTATAGCCGAAGACTGATCTAAAGCAAAGATTAAAGAGGTGTCTCTTAAAGACCTGATGTTTGAAATGAATATTAGATGAAGCAGAATGAGAGACCCTCATAATCAGAAAGAGGCACGTACAGAGGCCTGTGGCAGGAGAGAGCATGACATACACCAGGAGCTGGGAGGAAACAGATGGTGGAGGGCAGGGTGCCACAAGAAGGCAAGATCAACTGGAGAGATGAGCGTGAAGCCAGAGCTTACTGAGCACATCGGCCATGTGAAAAGGTTTCTAACTCGTGGTCATAGGTCCTTGAGAAGTTACCGAAAGGTTTTAATCAGAATGAAAGATGGACAGAGAACTGTAAGATTTTAATTAATTGTAATCACATGAAAAATATCTCTGGGGACTTCCTTGGTGGTCCAGTGGTTAAGACTTCGCCTTCCAGTGCAGGGGGTACAGGTTCAATCCCTGTTTGGGGAACCAAGATCCCACATGGCTTGTGGCCAAAGAACCAAAACAAAAAACAGATGTGACATTGTAATATAGTCAATAAAGACTTTAAAGTAGTAAAAAAAAAAAAACCCGTTAAAAAAAAAATCTATAATCATGTTGGTTTTCACAGGGAAAGGGTAATTGTTCAGATAAGTATATGTTTCTAAAAACAGATTATCTCTTGTTGTGCCACATATTGTTGGGTTTAGTAATCTAAATTCTTATCATGTCATTTGCTCCTTGAAGATACGGTATGTAGTAAGGACACTGCATTTTAATTAAGGAACTAGATGGGAAACGAGAACCCTGCAATCATAAAAGGCCTTGATAATGATGCAGTGAAAGATTAAGGGGAATATTTATGTAAGAATTGATATCATATAGTTCTCAAGTTATTCAGTAATGAAAAACAGTTGACAAAGGGAAATAGTTTTTATCACAGTGATTATTGGGGGAAAGCTTTTAAAGTAGCTTATCATTTTAAGGGCTTCTGAATTTATTTTTTCTAACATGTTTCTTTGCCTTTGCCTTTGTAGGAGAGTGGTTATTTTGATGGAGTTAGAAGTTTTGAAATCAGCTGAAGCAGTTGGATCAAAGATTGGCAATCCAATGCCTTATAATGAAGGTAAAATGTTTTTTATAGGTTGTAACACTCAGCTGAATACCTCTTAATAGATCTGGAATGCTTCCTTTTGCTATAGTTTCATTTGTTCATCTATGGGGGGCCTTACTCTAGGAAAAAGTAACAGGTTACTCTTTCAGATTTTTTTTTTTAATACTGAAAAAATGATGGTAGGACTCTGTAAAGGAAAAACCTCTCTTCTGTTTTTCTCTGCATGCAACAATCATACATATTTCTGGCTGTGACCAGATGTGTGGGTTTTTTCCTCCCTAATAAGCCATTCTCCAGTTCTCTATGGACACCAGCCGGGTCTCCTACAATTCAGTTTGGTTCTGTCACTGGGAATCTGGAGTTAGCATCAGATCTCCCAGGGTAAGGGCTCAGGCCCACAAGACTGCCTTATCCCTGCCCCTGACCCCACCACCCACCGCTGCTCCCTTCAGTTGAAAGTCCTGCCTGTCATCTGTGCTTCTGACCAGCTGGCTGTAAATTGTCGATTCAGCCAATTCCCTCTTCTGATTCAGTTAGGTTAATTTTTTTTTAATTAATTAGTTTGTTTTTGGCTCTGCTGGGTCTCCATTGCTGTGCATGGGCTTTCTCTGACTGCAGCGAGTGGAGGCTACACTCTAGTTGTGGTGCTGGGGCTTCTCTTTGTGGGGGCTTCTCTTGTTGTGGAGCACAGCAGGGGGCTTGTGGGCTTCGGTAGTTGTGGGGCATCAGCTCAGTAGCTGCAGCACACGGGCTTGATTGCTCCGCAGCATGTGGGTTCTTCCCTGACCGGTGATTGAACCCATGTCTCCTGCATTGGCAGGTGGATTCTTTACCACTGAGTCACCAGGGAAGCCCTCAGTTATGTTAATTTGCTACTGTGGCTTCCATAACTCAGAGAAACAGTTTACTTACTTTGTTGTTCAGTCGCTCAGTTGTATCTGACTCTTTATGACCCCGTGACAGGCTTCCCTGTCCTTCACTATCTCCGGGAATTTGCTCAAACTCATGTCCATTAAATTGGTGATGCCATCTGACCATCTCATCCTTGGTCATCCCCTTCTCCTCCTGCCTTCAATCTTTCCCAGCTTCAGGGTCCTTCCCAGTGAGTTGGCTCTTTGCATCAGGTAGCCAAAGTTTTGGAGCGTCAGCATCAGTCCTTCCAGTGAATATTCAGGGTTGATTTCCTTTAGGATTGACTGGTTTAATCTCCTTGCTGTCCAAGGGACTCTCAAGAATCCTCTCTAGCACCAGTTTGAAAGCATCAGTTCTTTGACTCTCAGCCTTTATGGTCCAACTCACATCTGTACATGACTACTGGAAAAACCATAGCTTTGACTAGACAGACCTTTGTTGGCAAAATGATCTCTGCTTTTTAATAGCATCAGTATCAGTTCTTGGTCTATTTTAATCAGTTAATTTTTTTTCCTTATTATCAAGAATATTTTTCTGCTTTGTGTGCCTGGTAATCTTGGAATGAATTCAGGCATTGTGATTCATACCCTGTTGAGTGCTGGAAACTTGTATTCTTGAATTTTTTTCAGGGATACAGTTAAATTATTTGGAAACAGTTTTATCTTTTGGGATGTTGCTTTTAAAATTTGTTAGATGGGATCAGAGAGTGGCATTTATTCTGGCTCTGGTTATTCATAGTACAGAGACAAGACCTGTCAGAGTATCCTACTCAATGCCTCGTGAATATGAAGTTTTCCATTCTGGCTGTTAGGTACAGGTGCTATTTCTAGCTTGTTGTGAGCACCGGATACTGATCCCCAAGGTCTTCTCAGATGGTTCTTTCTTTCCCTGGCTTCTGATAGTTTCCACACAGAGATCAGCCAGCCAGTACTCTGCCGACTCCTTGAGGGGAACCTTCCATCATCTCTGGAGGTCTTCATGCAGCTCTCTTCTCTGGTACTCTGTCCTGAGAACCCTCCATGTCTTGATTCCCCACATGCTCGATTCCATCTCCTTAACTCAGGGCTTCCTCCATGCTCACTTCCTATGTCACAGCCTGGAAACCCTCAGGGCTTCCAGTAATCTGGTATAGTCACACTCACCTTGTTTATGTCCTCTGTCTCAGAATTACTGTCCTTTGTTGCTTAATGTCCAGTATCCTGAGAATCGTTTGTCTCATAAATATTTTGCCGCCTTTTTGGTTATTTTTAGTGGGAGGGTCATCTTGGCCTCTGTTATTCTGTCATGTTCTGTACATGGTTTTACAAGTCAAATAGTTTTGCAAGTGTGTTCTTTGAAGCACCACCAAGAAAGCATTTCCCTGCCCAGCTCTTCTTTGTCCTCTGGCTCCTGTCCGGGGGCAGTTTATTTCAAATCTTAGAGCTGTTTCTCTGCTTTGTGTTCACATATTTGTCCATTAAAACTTGTATACTTTTCAAAGTTGAAATGTTAAGATAGACATATTTGTTTTAAATAAACATTAATTTTTGTTTTAAATTTTGAGTAGATAATATAGTTATGTCTTTCAGCAGTCAAAACTCTAAAATTAAGTATTTAGAGAAATCTTACTCCTGCCCCTGCCTCCTCCTGTCTTGTTCGTACTCACTGCTGCCCTCTGTAGGTAACCAATTTCAGTGGTTTCTTTTTGTCCTTCAAGGGTTTTCTTAATGAAAATATAACCAAGTACATAAATTACGTATTTTCACTCATAATCCACTTTGCTTACACCAGACGTAGGATTAAAAAAAAACAACTCTGAACAGCTAGACAAGTATGTACACTATGTTGCCTCTCTTTTCTCAGTTCTGTTTTTGTTTTTTAATTTCAGCTTAGAGATATTTTCATATATATACTTAAAGATCTTCCTCATTTTTACTTATTTATTTATTAACAGTATAGCATATTGTGTTGTGTGACAATTCCATAGTTTAACCAGCCTTTTGTTGATGGGCAGTTGGGTGTTTCTGTACTCTGGCTATTAAGACAGTGCTGCAGCAGATAACTTTATACATATGCGGTATATGGGCAGAGGGGCTTTGATCGCTAAAGGTGAAATTATTGGATCCATGGATAAACGCTTTTGTGGTAGGTAGATATGCTTGCGTTCCCTTCATAGGATAGTATCATTTTGCATTCCCACCAACAATATGTGAAAATACTTGTTTCTTCACAGCTATGCTAACAGAGTATGTTATTAATCTTTTGATTTCTTTTTTTGACCAATCTGATAGATGAAAAGTCAGATCTCAGTGTAGTGTTTAGTTTGTATTGTGAGCAATATGAGCATCCTTTTAAATGTTTAAGGGCTTTTTATTCTCTGTGAACTGTTGTGTTGTCCATTTTTCTTTTGAGTTGTTTATCTTTTTCTTCTCAATTTTTAAGAGATCTTAAAAAAAAATAGAATTAGTCCTTCATCTCTGATACAAGTTACAGTGTCTTTCAGACTTTGCTTATGGTGTTTTTTTTGCTATGCAGCAGTTTTCTTTTGTTTTTATGAAGTTGTATTTCCCAGTTTTTTAAGACTTTGGATTTTCGGGTGGTGGTTGGGAAGATCTTCCTCACGCCAGAGTTACAAAGGCAGTCACCCATGTTTTATTCAAGTACTGGCAAGACTTTATTTTTTTTGTCTGAATCATCCATGCTGCTTCTCTCTTACGGCTGTGATGTCTTGATTTGTGATGTTTTGGGCTTCACTTTCTCATAATCTGCCATTTGTCTCTTTCCCCTAGCTTCACTAAAGATGCAGTCTGTATATGGGATGTTCATTTATGGTATGAACATTCATTCCTCTTGTCACTCTGTATGATTTTTAGGAGAAGGGAAGGTTTGGGACTTGATCGTCGCCATGCTTCTTTCAGAGGTAGAGCCTTCTAGATTTTAATTTTCACCTATACCAAACGTATTAATTTGGTGTTTTACATAGGAAAAGGGAAGCTGCAGCCTATTCAGGTAAAGTGTTAAGATATTAAATAGGAACATCACAGTTGTTTTGCAGTGGTAAAGTGTTGTTAAAACGAGCATGTAGGTTGTCTTATTCCCGGCTTTTAGGAAGGCAAGCCAAGACAAAGCAATACTTAGCATCTCTATGAAATCTCTGGATGCTAGAGGCTTGAGGGAGAGGTGATTTGCCCAGCTTACTACCTTTGACTGAATTTCTTATGTTTTTTATGTTGTGTTTAATTGACTGGCTGCTTTGAACATGTTGTCTTTCAGGGACAGAGTGTTTGAGGTAAAGATGGAGTTGGAAGGGGTCAAGGATAATTACCACTTGGGGTGAGGACCATAGAACTATGAGAATCACTCCTTTTGTCTCAGTGCTCAGTTCCACTGGCTCTTCCTTTCTTTAGGGTCTGTTAAAGTGTAGAGGAATGAGGCAGAGATTTTGCTGTTCAAGAGTATTTGCTATTGAATTTCGTTGTAACTGGATCAATAACACATTGTTACTTGGGCCATCATGAAATAGCTTTGTTACAGTGACTACTATCTTATGGGTGTATTTCACAGAAATGATTTCTAATTGTTTATTGGAAAGCAAAGAGACTGTTATTAGTGAGAAGAGAACTCAAGTTAGATTTGTATCCTCCCAGCACCTAACCCAGACATGTAACATGTCAGGTGACCAGTAAAACTCATGAGACCCAGTCCAGAATCAGGCAGAGAAATTCCAAAAGGTACACTGAAATTGTCTCATGGTACTAATACCACATTAAGTAAAGAGTGAAGATACTTAGAGAATTTTTAAAGCATGAGAAGTAAAATTCAAACACAGCTCATGTTTCCTTTAATATTGGATTGGATGGTTTTAAATATCCCGTCTTTACCATTATGTATTTTTTTAAATCAGTATGTATATTAGTCTTATGTACCTGCACTATTTCTAACCATAATATCTTACTTAAGACTTAAATTTCTTAATATGTTGCTTAGTTATTAGTGTCACTCATTACTGAAAGATACTAGTTGGGATTTTTTTCCAGCCTGACTCTATTATCTACCAACGAGAAATTGTATTTATTGGATTGACTCTTCCTTATATTCTTTGTGGTTATTGTTAAGAAAGTAATTACTGGTAGAAACTGAGGTTTTTGTTAATCTGTATACTCTATTGTCTGTTGTCTAATTTTTCTCAGCTGTTGTTTTACTATTAGTGGCTTTTTGTAACTGCTGGATATTGCAGTTATTAGTTATGTTCTATATAATTATATTTCTGCCTGCCAGAATTGGTTGTTTAGGATTAAAAATTAACTAGATGATAGAGAAGTTGATTGGACCTAGTCATACAGACCTGGGTTCAAGACAAGGTTCTGCCTCTTCCTAGCTGTGTGACTGGGCAAGTTACTTGACCACTTAAACCCACTTTTCTCATCTGTTAATTGGGTACAATAATACTGTTTACGTAGAGGGCTTAAGAGTAAGTGGAATAGTGCACTTAACCTTATACCTGGTGCATTAAGTAAGCATTCAAAAAATTGTAGCTATTACAAACATGTCTATTACAGGGCCTAATTGGAGTCTTGTTAAAATATACTAAATTTCATTGACTCTAAGAATCCAATGGTTATAAAACTATGCTATTATGTACTACTAAAAAGAAATTTGAACATTAATTTTAACCCATATGTTAAAATGTTTTAAAATATTGATCTCACAATGGGTAAATAGATAAGTTAAACATTTTTTAAAAATTGTAGTAAAATACACATAACATAAAGTCTACATCTTAGCCATTTTGAAGTGTATCATTAATGACATTCAGTCCAGTCACCCTTGTGCAGCCACTTCTATCCACCTCCAGAACTCTTCCATCATCCCAAACGGAAACCCTCTACCCATTAAAACATCTCTCCCCACTCCCACCAGCCCCTGGTAACCACCCTTCTACAGATACGGCATAAAGGTTAGTTACATTTTGATAGAAATTAACATAAGAGATTGGCGAGATCCTGTGACCACGTCCTATTTATTAACGAGATGCTTGGAGAAGCAGGCACGGTGGGTGCGGAGGAAGGGACTTGAGAGTGTTGATGTATTTGAGACTGGGAGCATGGGAGGAACTAGGGTGGGGTGCAGAAGGGGTTGGTGTATCTTCATGGCTCCATGTTTGACTGTTTAAATTATTTGGTTCATTTGAATAAAATTTCCCAAAGCAGGTAGAAGTACAGATTAAATTTTTTTCCCAATTATTTGGACTCAGTATTGTTTGTGGAGCAGTTCATCTTTTCCCTACTAATTCAAAGGAAGGTTCACTGTAGAATTTCAGACTGTTCCTTCATAAGACACACTGTCAGAGGAGAACAGTTCTCCCATGCCATCTCTTGTGACACTGGAAGTTAAGAGGTAGTGGAAAAGCTGAAAAGCAGGCACAAAAATTCATTGTCAGTAATCTTGGCTCTTTTTTCTATGTAAATAAGGCCTCTCAGTTCTCTCCATAGGAAGAGCTGGAGTTCTGTTTAACCTTTTTAGTTTGATGCTAAGTTTGTTTCACTCTGATGGCACAGTTGACTCTCCTTTAGTGGTACCAGTTAGGAGGAACATTCACAGAAGGAAATAAAATCAGTGCACTGTGTGCCCGTTTGCATTAAGATCTTGGAAAACCCGGTAGGGAACAAACCCAGGGATGGAAGAAGCAGAGGCAAGGTGGCAGGCAGGGAGCTATTCTAGGGGTGCTCACTGTGTGTCTGTTCTGAGGGCCGTCTAGGAAATGTTGTGAGCTGCACTTGCGTGCCGCAAGCCCTCTTGGTGATCAGCCCAGATAAGGTTTGACTACTACTTTTAGTGCCACTCATAAAGCCCACATCAAATTCCATAAATCCTTTTTTTTTTTAATTAGCGTATTTTAACATTCTTCAGTTTCATCAACATTTGTAGAAAGGGTGAGGACCAAATAAATACTCTGATGGTGTGGCCTTTCTTATTTTCTGCTTGAGAGACATGTTTGTCTCCCCTCCTTTTTCCTTTTAATCTCCCTGTCTCCCTGACACACCTGCTTCTGAACTCCATCCTCATCTCTCCTGCTGTGACAGTTCACTCGCTTCACGGTACCTAAGGCGCTTTCAACTCTTATTTTCCACCAACTGTCAGTTGCAGAATAAGGTTGCTTTGTTTGGGAGGGAAAGGGTAGAATCCTTTCTGAATGTCTTCTTTCCCTTTGAAGCAGGAGCACTTCAGAGACAATTGAACTGCTTTTAGGTTTTTGTTACCACCCAGCTTTTTCTTCTGATAGATCCTGCCGCGAACACAGTTCTGTTGATAACATCGATTTGTTGCTATGGAAATAGTGGTAATGTCACAGATTCAGCCCAGTGACTTTACTTCAGGTTCACGCAGGAGAAATGGGCAAAGCTTTAGGGGAGAACCTCATTAAAACCGAAAGCCATCAATTATAAGCAGGTGAAAGGTAAATGGAGCCAACCTTTTAGGTAATAAAAACAAAAGTGAACCCCTAGCACTTTCACTGCATGCAATCAAGTGCCCCAGCATGAATTCTGACCCAGGAGGGTCTTTGACAAAAATCACAAATTTACACTTTCTCAGAATATTTCTTCTGCTTAAGTTTAAATCTCTTAACCCAAATTATTGGCACTAAAATGGTCTTTCCCTTTTGATCATCAGGACACGGACAGCAGCCAGCAGTTCCTCCTCCTGTCTCAGCAGCCAGTCCACCAACCAGCAGGCCCCAGCAACAGAATGGGAGCCCAGGAGTGGGTAAGGCTGCCACCCGAGGATGCGTGCTGATTGTGTGCAGCAGGGTTTTGAGTGATGGTTTGCAATTTAATCTGGGACTACAGGGAGTTTCCAAAATGCCGCACATGACAGTTACTTCTTGCAAAGAATAATTCCAATTTTCATTGTAAAGTGTGTGATTGAAAAAAATGATTAAAGACAGTCTTTTAAAGATACTTAATATGCTTTTTAAAAAAAATCAGAATGATACACTATTCTCTGTTAATTTATCTGGTAGTTTCTCACTTAACATCCTCTTGACTATGTGAATTACATAACTTTTAAATTCTCGCCTTTTAACTCTCTAGGAGCCACTTATTCATTTGGTTTGTCTCTCTCCAGGTTTTCCGTTTGGCGCTCTTGGGAGTATTTATCTTAGCTTGAAGACAGTATCATTTATGTTGGTCATAGGTCTTGCTTCTGTCTCATGGATGAGAAATAGTTTCTTCTTTCTGACTTTCTCTTTGGCGGGTCCTGTGAGACTGTAATGGAATCACTTTATTTACTCTCTGGCCTCTCCTTTAGGAACCTCTTCGTGTGGGATGTCACCAGTGAAAATTATGATTTGTAGAATTTGGTTGGAATCTATTTTTAGAGTTTCTTTTTTCTGTCACAGCTTCATACACACTTCCTCCCCTCCCCTTAACGATTAGTTTCTATTCCTCAGTGCTAAGTTCTAAAAAAAAAAAGCAGGGTTAAAACGTCACTAACATTTCTGTGAAACTTTCAGGAGGCATGTCTTTTTCCCCACTAGTCTTTGATGTTTTTATCTGCCTTGTAATAGCTATCTTCTAGCCATCTCCCTTTACAAGTGGATCTATTTATATATAGCTCTCAAATTATGTAGTGTTGGAGGGAGATGAGGAAATAGATTCTCTAAAATAGTAAGTAACCCAAAAGGATTCACTTTCTTAGGCTGAAATACAAATAGTATGTTATACTTCTCCCCACTGTCTGACCCCTGACAGATTTATCCTTGTGTCTGTCTTTGGCTTATATTGAGATCCATTTAAAAAAAAAAATCAGTTAACATTCCCTAAACACATAACTGGATGCTGAAAGGAAAAGGATTGGAAGTGTATTGAGGGGGAACGGCCAGCATGCAAACTGGATGTGTATGTGTTTTTATGATTGTATAGTGTATACTAAAGCGATATTCTCCACATACACGTAAGATAGCCTACAGAGAGTGTGTGCTTCCTAGAGTTACCTTGAGGTAATTGTTACTGCTGTGTGTGTAAGTCGTCTCTTGACTCCCGAGTTAGAAAATTTTAAGATCTGGGACAGTTTTTGTCTATTTTTTATCGAGTGCTACAAATATCCAGAATAGTGTGGCACTTCCTGTGGAAACTCAGTAAATAAATGCTGAATAATGGAAGATACACATTTCTACCCAGATGCCATGTTGAAGAAATATTTTGGTAGAGAAGATATGAAATCATTGGACTAAATTGTCGTTTCTGAACTTGGAGGGTGAATCTTCATAGAAACAGCGTGCATGTAAAGGCATTTGTCTGCTTATAGGTGTTACATAATGACATATTCTTCCCAAGTACAAGACAGATGCATAGGCTTGGATGAAAAGGAGGCAAGAAGGGGCCACAAATAGCCAGTCCCCCCCGCCCTGTTCATCTTGAACGGAAGACTGATTCCTTGCCCTTTGCTCCCAATTAAACCCAATCCAGTAAACTTCATTCTAGATGATCCGTTCCTGTAAGACCAGTTGAGAGCTGGGAGTTTTCTGGGGGTGTTTAGAGGAGATTTGCTTGTAATAGGTACTCTTCACCTCAGATGGTTTACCCACTGTGTCCCTTAGTTCCCAGCCTTTCCTTCTTGCTCTTTCTCTTATGCAACCAGTGGCTTGTCTTCACTTCTCAGTCAAGGTTATTTTCTTTCTCCAACCCATTATCTTGCCTACTGATATAAGGGAAAAGTTTAAAGATTCATCTCTGAAATAGCAGAGTCTGGATTCATTACCCTAATTATCTCAACCTCGGGATGTAAGTCAGCAGATACAGTCCTGAACATCTGTACACCCAGCCTTCATTTTAGACCTCACTGTAATCTCCTGTTTCAGTCTCTGTTTGATTTCCAGATCTCTTGATTATTTAAAAGAAAAAACTTGGCTTCTCATTTTGTATGATGTCACTTGTAAATTAAGAATTCTTACAAAACTTACCATAAAATTTAAATAAAATAATGATTGTCCTTCTTTGTATTTGATTTTAAAGCTTCCACTGTATCTAAGGCTTTTGGTGCCTCAAAGACATTTGGAAAATTTGGCAGTACCAGCCAAATGAACAGCTCTGGGGGAACACAGGCCAAAGTGGTACCCATCGCCAGCCTCACCCCGTACCAGTCCAAGTGAGTTATTTCATAGAATAAATTTAGGAGGGACTTAGAAAAGAGTATAAGAGGTTATTATGGGCTCTTGAGTTACTCATATGTGAACTTCAGGGTTACCACACATATTATGGGCTCTTAAGTTACTCATATGTGAACTTCAGGGTTACCACACGTAAAATAGGTTTCCTCTCTTTTTTTTTTTCCAGAAGGGGAGGAAATTACAAATTGTGGCAACCTTTAACTATTTCATAATAAAATAATGGCAGAAAGAGCAATCAGCCATAGCCTATGGAATTTCATTCATTTTAAAAGAATTTGAAATTAAAAGATTTAATGTTTTAAGAGGGGCTTCCCAGGTGGCTCAGCTGTGAAGCATCTGACTGCCAATGCAGGAGACACAGACGTGGGTTCAGTCCCTGGGTTGGGAAGATCCCCTGGAGAAGGAAATGGCAACCCAGTCCAGTATTCTTGCCTGGGAAATCTCATGGACAGAGGAGCCTGGCGGGCTACAGTCCATGGGGTTGGAAAGAGTCAGATACGATTTAGTGGCTAAACAGCAACAACAGAGTTTTAAGAACTAGTTGATAGTCTTTTGAGTAAAAATAATCTTTGTTCTAATTCAGAAGGCATTTCATCTTCTCATCAAATAAATAGATGACTTTCAGTCCAAAAATTATTACTACAATTTGGTTTGCTTAAAAGAATCTGTGTGTTTGTGTCAACTGTATTCATATAAACTGAACAGATACTTCTTTTATATGATTTCTTTCCATTAAAAATTTTAGCAGTTGAAAATTAGTGAGTGCTCTTTTCAGAATTCTTTCAGATATTATTTACTTACTTATTCTTCAGTTCTTGGCAATGTGAAGAAGGTCTGTTCCCCTGTGAAATGACAAGTAGGGTAACTAATGTGTCCAGTAGCTACACACGGGGTGGGCTCCAGGACTGGATGTCAGGCCTTGCGCCTCCCCCACCTTTCTAATGGCTTCTGTCTAAAATCATAGTGCTTGAGAGTGTTTTCTTATGGTGGCTTAACCAACACCATGTTCCATACCCTTGTGTTTACATTCCATGTGCGCTGGAAGTGAGACAGAAGTTTGACATCAGTTATATCAGTTCCTATAATTGAAAATAGCGGCAAAATATAATTGCTGGTATTACTGCATTTTCTAGCTTAGAACCTTTCATTAAGGGGATAGTGTTGCCTTGGTGATGCCTTTTGGAGAAGAGAAAGCGTTTATAAATTTACTTATTTGACAGGAGAATGAGTCAGTGTTAAATAACCTTGTGTGTTTTACTATTTGCTTATTCTATAAACTGTCAAACCTGGATGTCATCCTGGGGTTTTAATTAGCTGGATTAAAATACAGCTTCCCCTGGAAAATAGAATATGCATAAGGTAAGAAAGACTCAAAGAAGATAATAGGGAGGGAACATTTCAGATCTTTCCCAAGTAAGACTCCCGACACTAAGATTATCCATTTTTGGTTTTTAGGTGGACTATTTGTGCTCGTGTCACCAACAAAAGTCAGATCCGTACCTGGAGCAACTCCCGAGGGGAAGGGAAGCTTTTCTCCATAGAACTGGTTGATGAGAGTGTGAGTATCTGTCGGTGGGGAAAGAGGAGTCCTCAGCTCTGGGAAACAGGGCTCACCTCTGTGCAGGCCCATGAGGTGAAGGGTAACAGTAGGCCAAGAAGAAACATGCTTCCTGTTGCTGTTTTTCCTCTCTCATAATCTTCTGATGCCATCTGGGGGCAAAGGGTTAAGTCATAAGTAAAATCCTTGGTCTCAGACGGAAGCATTTATAGCAGTTGACATTGGTTTTCTAAATGTGAGTAGCCTCATGGGCAGGAGAGATCAGAGACGTTGTCTGACTTGCCAGGAGGCTTAGTCAAAGCCCCAAGAGGTGAGGTCTCCTTGGGAGCCTCACGGAGCCCTGGGCCACAACAGAAGGCATGTGGCGGCCTTGACAAGTGATAAGCAGTTGGTTTTGCGAGAGCATTCTGGCAGCGCAGACTTCCTGTGCTTCATGTAAACGAAACCAAACCATGATGGAGAGGTGAAAAATCCACATAGTAGCATCTCGGCAAGCATCTTGTCATGCTATATCTCTGTCCATTCATTTTACTTATAATCCCTAGTGTATACTTCAGGCATTCTTTTCAAACGGCTGTATATTTCCTATTTGTTCAGACCTCTAAGAGGGCAGAAAAAAATAGTTGGTTTGTTTTCTTATTTGTTTCTGTTTTTTTTGAAGATGGGATAACACCACCAATGTATTGACTGTGTCAGAATCCAACTTTTTTAAACCAAGTTATTGGTCTCATCTGTCAGTTGGCTAAAAATTCAGCTGTTAATTTAAGTTTCTTCTCCATCTGTAGCATTTTGACTGACAGGAAAATACAAGTGAAAATCCAATCACGAGCAACCTGAAAGTATGATTTATTTTAACATTTTTGGCAGTGACTCTCAAGTATGAAGTAATTCCTTGATCGGTGCAAATGCGAGGGAAGCTGGTGAATCACGGTGGCCCAGCACACTTCCCTGGGGGCTCCAGTAATGTCACTCATGTTCAAAATACACTTTTTTAAGGTTTCTAACTTGAGGCTTAATGAAGCCCAGGAATGGGGACCAGCTAGTTAAACCTGGGTTGTTTCGCTGGAGTTAATAACTTGAATGTGTGACTGTGAACTATCTGTCTTCTATGTTGACTGTGCTACTGTTTCAAAGATGTCATCTTGACACCAAAGTGTCCCGTTTTTCACTGGCAAAACTGGAGCTCCATAGTTCTAAGCTGCCCTCTCTCACACGCTTCTGCAGGGTGAAATCAGAGCGACTGCTTTCAATGAGCAAGCGGACAAGTTTTTCCCCCTTATTGACGTGAACAAGGTATGGCAGCGTGGAGTCTAGACCAGAAACGGCCAAGTGATGGGGTGGGGACGTGGGGACTGCTGTCCTTTGGAAAGCAGTGTGATGGTGAAGGCTTTTTATACGTGATTTGATGGCACATCCCATGTTCCATGGCTTGGCTTCTTTTGCAGGTCTATTACTTCTCTAAAGGCACCCTGAAGATCGCCAACAAACAATTCACAGCCGTCAAAAACGACTATGAGATGACCTTCAACAATGAAACTTCTGTCATGCCCTGTGAAGACGGTCATCACTTACCAACAGTTCAGTTTGATTTCACGGGGATTGGCGACCTGGAGAGCAAATCTAAAGACTCGCTTGTAGGTAAGTCTGTGCGTGAGAACCAAGAGTGGCCATCACTAGTCTCGTTTGCACCACACGTGGGGGAGGCATGAGACGAGTGCTTGCTGCTTCACTTTTGGTTGTGCTGTCACGAGAGCCTCAACCATCTTTTTAATTTTGTTTATTTTTGGCTGTGCTGGATCTTAACTGCTGCGCAGGCTCTTCTCTCGTTGCAGAGCGTGAGGACTACTCTCCAGTTGCCATGTGTGGGCTTCCCGTTGCGTGGCATGGCTGCTCTTGCTGCAGAGCGCGGGCTCTAGGGCACGCGGGCTTCAGTGGTCGGTGGCTCACGGGGCTCTGGAGCACACACTCTGTGCTTGTGGCGCATGGGCTCAGTAGCTCTGCAGCATGGAGGGTCTCCCCAGACCAGGGGTCAAACCCATGTCTCCTGCATGGGCAGGCGAATTCTTTACCCCTGAGCCACCCGGGAAACCCTTGACCATTTCGTACTAAAGCACCGTGTTTGTGTCTTAGACATAATCGGGATCTGCAAGAACTACGAAGATGTCACAAAAATCATAGTGAAGTCTAACAACAGAGAAGTCTCGAAGAGAAATATCTATCTGATGGATATGTCAGGGAAAGTGGTGAACGCTACCCTGTGGGGAGATGATGTAAGTGCTTGCGTTGAGTGGCGGGAGTGTGTGGGGGACACAAAGAGCTTCCTGGGTGGTGGTCTTGCCTTGGGAGCTGTGGGGCGTTGGCCATGTTGGCTGGGTAGACCCTTCCTCATGAAGGTTTGGGCTCTCTGGGGAATATTTGAAAGCTTTTATGATTTACTTCTGTGAGATTTGCTCTGGTTTAGGTTTTGCATAGTGAAATTTGCTCTTTCCTCTAACTCTTGGTTAGTTTTGATGCATCTCTGAGCAGATTCTTGTGTGTGAGGTTATCTTGTATTGAGCCCATGTAGCATTTATTGCATTCACTCTACCATTGGCTGTTTTCTTTGTTTTTTTATAAAAAAAACTTTGTGTTCTTCCTGCTATTGACACTTGTTTGTTTGTTGTTTGTGTTGTTATGCAGGCTGATAAATTTGATGGTTCTAGACAACCCGTGATGGCCATCAAAGGAGCCAGAGTTTCTGATTTTGGTGGACGGAGCCTCTCTGTACTGTCTTCAAGCACCATCATTGTGAACCCTGACATCCCAGAGGCCTATAAGCTTCGTGGATGGTAGGTTTTTATGGGGCTCAACACAGGGGCTGTTTGAACCTGGGCTTGGAGAAGAACTGGTTCTTTTGGTTCCTACAATCAGCATGTGATCTGTCTGCCAAGCAGAGGGCTCTGTTACTAAGTGGAGCAGTTCCTATATTTCTTGGAGGCTTTATGCCTTCTGAGAGGATGGCTCTAAAGCCCTTAAACTGACAAACCTGTAATCTCGTGACAAACCTGGAGAGTCACAGGGAGCAATTAGGACAGGAACGCTGCCCGCCGACCTTGATCCTGCGAAGCAGGTAAAGACGGGCTGTAGCAGCTTTGTGCTGGAGCTCCGTGAGTGGAGGTGTCTTTCATTTCACGGCTCAAAGCTGTGGGTCTCGGCGGGGTGGGGGGGGTAGGTGTTCTTGTTCTGTCTAGACGCCAGTGCCGATCGCATCTTCTAGTGTGTATTCACACTCTGATCGAGTGCGGTGGGCACAATGGGCTTTTGTGGGCAGTATGTTGCTATTCACAAAGCACTCAGGGAATGAGGAGAACCTACTAAAATCTCCTCGCTGTGTCTAGCTATTTAGGGTGTTAAAACTCTGCCTCAATAGAGCACTTCAAACTGAAACCTGGTATGCAAGCATTGATGTGGTCAGGGAAAAAAAGCTCTGGAACTCGCTTAAGCTTATAATTTGTGTAGCTGGAGGTCACAGGGTGGGGGTAGGTGGGTGTTGATTTCCAACCACGTCTTAGGGTTTGAGTGACTAGAGAATTGGCTCGTATTACATACTCCCCACTTTTGTTTGAGCTTAATGTGAACCAGTAGCACTACTATTTGAATAGTTTCATGACACATCTAAGACTTCCCTGGTGGCTTAGTCGGTAAAGAATCTGCCTGCAATGCAGGAGACCTGGGTTTGATCCCTGGGTCGGAAAGATTCCCCTGGAGAAAGAAATGGCTACCCACTCCAGTATTCTTGCCTGGAGAATCCCATGGGCAGAGGAGCCTGGTGGGCTGCAGTCCATGGGGTCGCAAAGAGTTGGACATGACTGAGTGACTGACACATGTGACACATCTACTGGCATGACCATGTCGCTTAAGCCAGCCTTGTGCATGTGATCCATGTGGATCCATGTTTAGCTTTTCTGGTAGCTAGCTTTGCATTATAGCGCAGGGCCCATTCATTAACAAGCTGACTGGAAGGAACCGTGGCTTTGGTTTGTCCTTATTGCTTGATTTCCCATCAGGCTCTGGCGAACGACTGCAGGTTAATTGCCCACATTAAGGTCTTCATAGTTTTTGTTGATCACTGTGATCCCCGTCAACATAAAAAGATATGTCTGTCCATTGAATAAGGCAGCTTGGCGTTGGTCAGAAAGGAGCCCTGTGTGTCGTCCCCCCCCCACCCCACCCCCGGGCAAGGTCTGGAGGTGTCTGGATCTCGGCTGTAGCAGTGTGGAGTTTCTGCTCTAAGAAGGACTGCCTCTGTCCCTGCTCTGTTGACTCCTGATGAGCTGTCTTTGGTGGCAGATGTCTCCTCAGAGTTTTTGAAACTGTAAACTTGTGTTGCTAGTCGAGGTGAAACAGATTTACAGACCTTGCTGTGCCTCTGTGACAGATTTAGCCGCTTACCTGACGGAACAAAAAGGCAATTGTCTGCAGCTTAGGGCAGCATCCATTCTGTCCCATGCTCTCGTTTTATGGAGCCTTTTCTGTATGTGGTTACTTTTAGTTATCCTCCTTTTGGGTGACATTGGTGTGTTTAATCTCAGATTGCCTCTTTTCCTGACACAAGTGTGTTTCTGACACTCCTCTTGCATGTCCTTTCCTTCATATTAGCTGATAATGTGATCAACCTTATAATAATTTAACATAATTTAATTTCAACTTTCATTTTGGCATAAGTAAAACCTCACTAAGAAGGTCAGTCTACAAGGAAACAGGTGAATACCTTCTAATAAATTACTTTGAATTATATAATCTTTTGAAATTATACCAGTCTTAGAAGATCTGGGAACATTTTTTGCTACCCCATTAAAATATGTCAACTGTCCCTTTCTAGCCTGGTACATTTCAACGATGATAAAAATGCAGCTGCTGAGCAAGAATGAGCATCAGTAGCCCAAAGAACTACACCAGGGCTCTCCACTGTTGGTTGTTTTGTTGTTGACTTTCCAGGTTACTGTTTTTTTTAGGCACTTGGGCCATCTGGCCTGTGTTGATAGCAAGGCTAATCTAAGAAAAGGTTCTGTAGTAGTTTGGCACTGTCTTTTGTGACCACTGGGAGGCGTCAGAGCAGTTGAGATTTAAAAGAGGTCACTCCATTTCTTCAGTAGACTTGAGATACAATGAGGAAGATGCTACCCTCAGCTCCACTTGGCCATGACCTGTGAAAAGTTGGGTGGGGAGCAAATAGCCTGCACCTGGCAAATAGAAACAAGTATCACATTCAGTATGCATATAAAGTGCCTGCTATTCTTTGTTTTTCAGGTTTGACTCAGAAGGACAAGCCTTAGATGGCATTTCCATCTCTGATCTAAAGAGTGGAGGAGCAGGTGGGAGCAACACCAACTGGAAAACTTTATATGAGGTCAAGTCAGAGAACCTGGGCCAAGGTGACAAGGTATCTGCATTCCTAACTTTCTCCACAAAAGCATGTAGAATGTGCAAGAGGATGAGTTTTCAGATCCGATTTCTGATAACCAGCTGTTAGACCTTAATTCAGAGCTATGATTCTTACCTGGGTGATGGTTGAGGATGCCAGCCAGAGTGAGGGAGCCATGCTTTCTAATAGGAGTATGTTATATCCCTCAGGTCAGTTGAGGCAAAAAGATGCTCAGAGCTCTGACTTAGAGAGTTGTGTAGTTCTTGGAGGGATCTTAACGAAGTAGTAGTAATCAAGTTGTGTATTAACATGAACCACGTTCAGGTCCATATTCCTTTTCTGTGATTGTTCCTGCAAACTGAAATGCCTGCAGGCCAGAAAGGCAGCTTTTGAGATTACAGCTCACACTGAGCATTAGTGAGTTACAGCGTCAGACATGGAGTGATTCACGTGTACCCTCACTGGCTATAGAGGATTAACCTCTTGGGGGCTGAGCACCCCTGGTATTCTCTGACAAGAGTTGACTGGTATTTGACTGGAGTTGCAACTTCCCTTTCAATGTTTGTGTTTAATGACCCCCGCCCCCCATTTTGCTCTGCATCTGTATTCTGTCAGCAGTTCAAGATTTAAATCATTTATTTCTCCTTTATGCTCCCACAACCAGTAATTCCTGCTTTATTATTTTCATATTGTACAATATGGTTTTTATTCCTTACTGTCTCATTCCACAATACTTTCTTATCCATCATTGTCAATGACTGCAACTCATAATGCTGTTACACAATGTCCTGAGACTTAAACATTGGACAGATCTCTGTCATTCTGGGTTTTCTTGTCAACTAGTTTCTTTATTAGACCTAAAGGTAGACAGTAGGTAACAAGGAATCAGGCCTAGAGAGTACCTATTCACACACAAACTTTCAAGTCCCACTTTGAATTGGGCCCTTACCTGGAAATACAGAAAAACCCTTCAGGCATTCTCCTGGAAGACTCCCCTTCAGTAGAGCAGGAGTCCCCAGCTCCTGGGCTACAGACCAGTACTGATCCACAGCTTGTTAGGAACCGGACCACACAGCCGGAAATGGGCTGCTTCCTGTTGCTCCCATTGCTGCCTGAATCATCCTGTCTGTGGAAAAAATAGTCTTCCACCAAAACGGTCCCTGGTGCCGAAAAGGTTGGGGACCACTGCTCTAGAACCTTTTAGAGTGAGAATTCATCTGGCCCTGAGTTCAGAGTACACCCAGAGGGAACTGCACCCCACCCCCCCCCCAAATTATTCATCCTGTATCCTTTCCATGACAGCTAAAAGGCAAAGCAAATAGCAGCAACAGAAAGCCTACACTTGTGACTTGGTCCTTGACACATTTACTTAGCAGTGATGTCTCCACTTTGAAGGCGCTTGTTCAGTCTTTTTGCTTTCTACTGATGACTTAGACCAGGGGTCCCGCGGGCCATATCTAGCCTGCCGCCTATTGTAAATACAAATGCATTGAAACCAGCCACCTACTCTCACCTCTAGACTGTCTGTGGATGGTCTTGCACCCCAGCAACAGGGCGAGTGTGACCCGATGGCTTGTAAAGCCTGAAATAGATACTGTCTGGCTTTTTACAGAAAATGCTTGTTGACCAAAGACAAAGTTGAATCTAGATGCTTGAAATCACTGCTATTTTTAACATGGGAGGAGCGGTTGAAGATAACTATGCCTGAGTTCACTGTGTCGCTCTGTATTTCCTGATTCTGTGACCTTCGGAGGGGCAGGGGAACAGGAGCAACGAGATCAAGATCTCTTGAAGTCTTTTTCTTTCATATAGTCTATTTCAGTTTTAATTAATTAGTTTAGTCTAATTTAGAATTAAGGACTTGCCTGGTGGCTCAGACAGTAAAGAATCCACCTGCAACGCAAGAGGCCTGGGTTCCATCCCTGAGTTGGGAAGATCTCCTGGAAGAGAGCATGACAACCCACTCCAGGATTCTTGCCTGGAGAATCCCCATGGACAGAGCCTGGTGGGCTAGTCCATGGGGTCACAAAGAGTCAGACACGACTGAGCGACTAAGCACAGCAGAGTTTAGAATTAACTTCTTTTATTATTAAGGAGTAATATGCTTTAGAACTTGGTTTATTACCCTTCTAGGTTTTGTAGTCAGCACAAGTAACTTTTGAAACTATAGAATGAATTATCCCTTGTAATCACATTGTGAGAATACGCAAACACTTACCCCTCGTATGTCAGAGCAAGTCCAGTCCTAAACTTTGGTCTGTGCTCTTTGCCTCACGTCACTCTTTTCTCCTGAAGCCTGACTATTTTAGCTCTGTGGCAACCGTGGTGTATCTTCGCAAAGAAAACTGTATGTACCAGGCCTGCCCAACTCAGGATTGCAACAAGAAAGTGATTGACCAGCAGAACGGATTGTACCGCTGCGAGAAGTGTGACAGTGAATTCCCCAATTTCAAGTACCGCATGATTCTGGCAGTAAGTAGAATGGGTGAACAAGGACCGCTCTGGTGTTTCTTGAGTTCCTGCGAAGCTCCCGGCACTGTGGAGACTAGCTTGTCTCTTAATTCAGGCTTTCAGATTGTCTGGGATGCTCAGCAGTGACCAAGAGCTGTCGTATGGAGCGCCTCCTGGTGACTGAAGGGTGTACGATTTAAAATGCAGAACACATTGGAGGCTCATTCAAAACCTTTAGTCCAAAGGCCATTGCAGCTGGAGGGCAACTGAGTCCAGTGTGCCCGGATCCTGCATCTGAAGGCGATTTTTGTTGGGCTGTATCTCCCCTGAGCACTGAAATCACACGTCCACACCACATCACGTTCCTGCTGTGATCCACACTTAACATTTTGAACTTCTCTCTTGGATAACTTTTTACCTTCTTTGGAAAGAACAGCTATTTAGTGGAATCGGCTTTTTTCCCTAGATACTCTTAACGAGGGGAAAAAGTCCATCTCTCAGTCTCCTTAGTGTCTTCCTTTTGTTATTTCTTTGGTGTAATGATGTGAAGTTGTGTTTTTTAGGTCAATATTGCAGATTTTCAAGAGAATCAGTGGGTCACGTGTTTCCAGGAGTCTGCAGAGGCCATCCTTGGACAAAGCACTGCTTATCTCGGGGAATTAAAAGAGAAGGTCGGCCATGTCCTGTGTTATTACTGTAGTAGTTCCCATGCTGTAACACTTCACTCTTTTTGCTCTGATCATTTTTGGTCTATTGCTGGTGGGTGTTGTATAGCGTCTCTCACTGCTGACTATGAGAGCTCATCTGATTCTAATTGTGTCCACCTTGGATGTGTTAACAATGAGGTAGTGAAGTAATGTGTATAAAATTCTTTAAAAACAGCACTTTCTAAGTAGAAAGCACTTTTTCCTCCTGTTTCTAAGAGTTGGTGTGTCTGCAGTCACTTGAGATCTGGAAGTATCTCCTGAAGTAAGCTGAGGTCCAGATACGCTTTTTTTTTTTGAGTCTGTAATAATAAACTTTAAGTCCATTACGGTTTCCCCATTATTTCCCCATCACCATAATGGGATGGTGAATAGTTCCCTGTGCTTCACAATAGGACCCTGTTATCCACCCATTGTGTATGTGATGGTTTATATCTACTAACCCCAAGCTCCCAGTCCATTCCTCTCCACTCACTCCCCCACCCCCGCCTTGATAACCATAAGTTTGTTCTCTGTGTCTTGAGTCTGTTTCTGCTTCCGAGATAGGTTCATTTGTGCCATATTTTCCACATGTCATAGATTCCACATGTAAATAATGTTCTGTGGTGTTTGTCTTTTTCTGACTTTGCTTAGTATGATAATCTCTAGTTGTGTCTTGTGTTGCTGCAAATGGTATTACTTCATTCTTTTTTATGGCTGTGTAGCGTTCCATTGTGTATCCGTACCACTTCTTTATTCGATGTGCCTTTTTAAAGTGATAAACACTTTTCTGAGAAGTTGAGTCAAATCCTGGTTTAAATTCACGTATAAGGTATGTACTTATTTCATGTTGTCAGATGCATTCTTACAAAGTAACTTTCTTTCGTAAGGTCACTTGCTCCATTTCATTTCTATAAAAGAGTATGTTCACATAGTAGTTTTGTTTAGTTCAAGGACTAGATACTAATTATCCTAAAGTTAAGAAAGATGTTTGCTCAGATAAAACATATAAAGACCAATAAAAGCTATAGTTTCTGGGCCACACAAATTAGTATCTGTCTATAGATTTTTCTCCCCTATTGTCCTCCAAATTGGTTAGGATACTTGTAAAAGCCAGTAGCAAAAAAGGATTTGTCATTTGTTTTGGTGTGTGTTTTTTTTTTCTTTCCTGTCTTCTATTCTGTTCATTTAGCTCTGCCCTTTTGTCTCTTCGAAATTGTCCATGAGCTCTCTGAAAATAATCCCAACAAGCCCTTTTACAGAAATAACTGGAATTGACTTTAAAGTATGATGGTATCTTTTATCTGTTTTGCCTGGTCCTCTATTTTCATATCAGCTTTTAAGGCTCGAGGCAGCCTTTCAGGATTTTTTATGGGCTTATTACATTTGACTGGTTTTACTGCCAGTGAATGAGGACATATAGAAACTCTCCCCTCAGGAATCATAATATTCTTGGAGTATATGCTCCATGCTTTCACTAATCTTGAAAGAATGATGGCAGCTGGTACAATTTTCTGAAGGTTTAACACATTGTTTTATTTACATACCCAAAAGCCTGAGGACTGTGTGTGTGTGTAGTAACCTTTATACAAAGAATTCTATATATAGCAAAGCTGTTTTCATGTTCCAAGTGGCTTGCAAATAATACTTGACTGATATGAACTATTAATTTTATTAAAAGTTCTTGTACATTTATTTTATGCATATTTGTGTAAAATGCTTTCTCTAATCCCTCCGTTTACCAGACTTTTTTATTTTCTTAATTCAGAAGCTTAATCAAATAGTATCTGAGAGGCCAGTAAAAGAGAGAGAGAGAACTGTGGGTTTTAAACTTCTTCCCTAACCTTTGCCTGCTTCTCCTGCCTTCTTCACTTTACTACATCTGTAAATCCAGAGGCTAAAATAATGTATATATGACAACTTGAACTTTTTTTCCTGAGTCCTCACCCATTCTTAATTTGTTCTGAAGATTCTGAGCCTCAGATCTATTCCATCACAGATTTTGAAAGTTTAGAAATGTGTTTCCTAAGAGTGTTTCAGTTTTTTTCTATTGTGATAAAATATACATAAAATTTATCATTGTGAGTGAGTGAAAGTCCCTCAGTCATGTCCAACTCTTTTGTGACCCCATGGACTATAGCCTATCAGTCTTCTCCATTCATGGAATTTTCTAGGCAAGGGTTCTGGGCTGGGTTGCCATTTCCTTCTCCAGGGTATCTTCCTGACCCAGGGATTGAACCCAGGTCTCCCGCATTACAGGCAGACACTTTACCCTCTGAGCCACCAGGGAAGCCGCATGGCCTATACAGTCCATGGAATTCTCCAGGCCAGAATATGGAATGGGTAGCCTTTCCTTTGTCCAGGGAATCTTCCCAACCTGGGGATCGAACCCAGGTCTCCTGCGTTGCAGGCGGCTTCTTTACCAGCTGAGCCACCAGGGAAGCCCAAGTATGTAAGTTCAGCGGCATTAAAATACCTTCCTGTTGTTGTGCAACTGCCACCACCATCCAGCTGTCGGACTTCTTCATCCTCCTCGGCTGAAACTCTGTACCCATCAAGCACTAACTCTCTGTTGCCCCTGGCAGCCGTCATTCCATTTTCTGTCTGTATGAAATTCAGTACTCTAGGTAGAATATTTTAATTTTTAATAAAATTCTACCTAAACAGTTTTATGCGATGATACCTCACCTGTATATTAGTCATTCCTAAGAAATTTCAAGCCACTGGGAGGTGATCATTTTCTCCGAGATTTTCCTCCAAGTCTTTTCAAAAACCATACAGATATTTTCAGGTGGTCTGGTAGTTTCCATTCCTACAGTTTTACGTTTTGTTTCTGCAGAACGAGCAAGCATTTGAGGAAGTTTTCCAGAATGCCAACTTTCGATCTTTTACGTTCAGGATCAGGGTCAAACTGGAGACCTACAATGTGAGTAATGTCACCCATGGTGCATGAGGATAGCAGCACAGATCAGCTGTTTGTCACCCACAACCCCATTACAGCGTTAGCTGTCAGTTCCTCGATTACTGTGTTCCAGACCCAACACTTAACACCCTGCATTTACTACTCACTGAGTCACAACAACATGGGGTACTGTTACCAGCTCTGTTTTCAAATGAGCAAACCAACCAAGAGAGAGGTTAAGGGTCTTGTCCAGTGTTAACATCCAAAGAAAACATGCTGTGTGGCCTTTGGTTAAACCTGGGGGATTTTGGTTTGTGTCCTGACAAAATGGACCCACATCTTCCACATGGTTCGGGTTCTAAAGTCAGTATATGAGAGAAAGACCACATGTGGTTAAAATTACCTTGAAAATTCCTTTAATTGCTCATAACATCATACAATTGTAAAATCATGAAAAAACAGCCTTTATTGAGTATTTACTATCTGCCAGATACTGTTCCACACCCTTTGTATGCATACCTTGTCTCCATTCATGCTGGCAGTAACCTTGTGTGGAGGAGGTATTGTTACCCCCCGTTTTGCCAGTGAAAAGCTGTAGGCATATGGAGAATTGAGTAACTTGCCTAAATTCATATGCAAGTGGCAGAGCTGATAATTGCACGCAGGCAGTTCAGCCTCAGAGTTCTACGCTCAGCCAGGCTTAGAAATCTGACTGGGTTCTGTAGGTACAGAGCTGGATTGTGCAGGCCCTGAGCTGGCCTCACCCCAGTCTGCCTCTGAAGGCACTGTCCACCCTAGTGAACGGGCGATGGGAGAATTCAGAAAACTTTGCTGTTTCAGGGTTTACTCGTTCTGTTTTCTTGTCAGGCCTTAACCCTAATGCCTGCTAACAGCTGTGTTTGGTTTTGTGAGCATTAAATGAGCCTCTCAAAGTCAGCAGTACGGTATCAGGGTGGGGTGGGGAGTGGTCGAGAGGGAGGGATGGAAGGGTGGCTCGGTCCCCTTGCAACAAGGACAGGGGAGGTGAAGGGCAGTGAGGTCGCCTCTCGTGGGGCTGAGACAGGCCAAGGCAGGCTTCAGCCTCTGCTGCGAGCACGTCTCCTGTCCCCCGGCCTGCTCGCAGAGCCCACGGTGTGGCTTCAGCAAGTCACTATCTCCTCTGGGCTCCCGTTTCTCTCTCTGTAAAGAGAACAGATTGAACTTGAAGAGCCCTCTATGGTCCATCACACTTGGAGTCTAGGTTTCTGAGTGTTTGGGACCACGAAGAACGGGTTCAAGGGCCTGTGTGGAAGGGAGGCCTTTGTTCCACTAGAAACCCTGCTCTGGGCACTCGTCATCACGGCTTCTTTACTGGCTTGATGGGACTCTGAACCCAGCATGTCTTTGTGCTTTCTCCTGTTGGGATCATTGAAACCAGGAACATGGCCACAGACGTTTCTTCGTTCACAAATCATGCTTCTCTTTTTCAAAGGATGAGTCTCGAATTAAGGCCACGGTGGTGGACGTGAAGCCTGTGGACTACAGAGAATACGGCAGAAGGCTGATCATGAACATCAGGAGGAATGCGGCGATGTGAGAGGAGCCTGCCAATGGGGCAGGAGCTTGGGGATAGAGGGCTGAAGCGAATCCCCCACCCCCAACCCCCGACCTCCACCCACACCCCCATCCCCGCCCTGACCCACAGCAGTGCAGAGCACCCCTCTGCCATGGACTAAGCCATCGCCTCCGTCACACCTGGGAACCCACTGGCAGCAAAGGGAAACACGCTCTCGGGGCTGTGGTGTAAACTGTGTCAGACCTCGGGGTCAGCGGCGCGGACCGTAGTACCACTCACTCCCTGTCTAGGCTTTTGTCAGTTTTACTAAGATCTCATTATCTTCAACCAGGAATTATGTCACGAGTAATTGACCCTCAATCTGTAGACAGTGAAATAAATTATGTAAGTCGGGTTCCTGCTTCTCCAGTGGTGACACCTTCTCAGCTCGGATCCGTTCCCAAGGGGAGCGCCGAGAAGTGGTTTTGTGGAGGAACTTGACTGTTTTCGGAAGCCTGTCTTCCTCAATTTCAAAGGCTCCCTTTCTAGAGGGGCCACACAGTTGTTAATGCCTGGAATGGCAATAGGGTAGAATTATTAATCAAAGTCATATCTTTTATATCTAAAGAATATCCTTCCTTCAGGGTTTAATAGACTGAGTCAGATGGGTCTGATATTAATCAAAATGGTCTCTTCTGAGGAAGGCTGATAAGCATTGACTTGCTGTCCCCTAGAGATATCCCGGCAACTACAAAGCATCGCTTTCGTCTCCCCTTCAATTAATGTTGCATTTCTGTTGGTACGCCTTTTCTACCTGTACATATTTCTTACATTGGTATGTTTTCTTTTCTTGATTAAAGCTGTATTAAATAGAAGGGATTCTGAAGGGAGAAGCCCTTTGTTGCCGTTGCCTTGTTTAATAAACAGTTTATTCTCTGCTTATGTATCCCACTTTCTTTAAATGCAAAGGGTTCTTGTAACTGGAAAGCAATTAATTAGCCTTCATAATAAATGTTCACTTGGGGGAGATGTTAACTCATTACAAACTCGAAGATTAATCCAAAGCATAGAGATCATTCTTCCTAATGTCTGCAACCTTGAAATGCATCTTTAAAAGAATGAAAACACCAAAAACAAAAAGCCATTGTGCCCCGGAATGCTGATGATCCGGCACTTTGGGATTTTATTGATGTTTACACAGCGGTCTTAACACCAACCAGGCTTTGAAATGTGAACAGACAGTGAGCTAGTAAGAAAACAGTAATTATGCTACTGGGCTTTTCAGTTGGCAAGAACATGCTTGCTCTGTGTGTTCCTAATCATATTAATTATCTATCCGGTCGCTGCAGCCCCTTGTTTGGTGTTTGCAGCACACCTCACTGCAAGCATCCAGGCAGCATTGCAGTCTTCCTGTCGTGCTGGGCGCTGGTTTTTAATCTGGGCGAGCGTGGCTCATGGAGGCTCTTGCTAGACCTGGGGAGTGAGCCCGTCCTACCTGTCATCCTTGGCCTTCCTCTTCCGGGAGGAACCAGCTGGCGTCAGGCAGGATGACTAACACGGCTCAGAACCTAGGATGGCCTTCTCCCAGGCCCTCTTAATTGTCTGGACATGGTCTAGTCTCAGAAGATGGCCACTGGGCCGCACTTGACTCGCCGGCCAAGGCCTCAGCGATTTTTTACGGAACCTCCTTTCTGTCTGACCTTGCTCGTAAAGCGCTGACTGGAAAATTACAGTCTTCAGCGTATGGTGGATTGACAAATTGTGGGTTGGAAGTGGCAATCTAGCTTTCAGCCTGGTAACCAGTCTTTTATATCTACCGCTCCCAGCATCCCCTCCTCTCCCCATCACGGCTCCCACCCCGCGAACAGCACCGACGGGCAGCGTGACCCCGATGCGCCTCCCGGAACACGGGACCAGCTACCGCGCGTTCTCCACGGCCACGCGGTGACACCAGCACATCTCCGCGGATGTGATTAGGCGCCCACAGGGGGATGCTCTGAGATGGGGCTGCTCCCTCAAGGGGGCATGTCGAGCAGATTCCCCTCTAAAAGGCAGATCCCCGGCAGAGGAGCATCAGAAATTGGCTCCACTGTTAGGCTTTTAAGAGCCTCAGGTCCCTGAGGGTCGCCTAAATAGATTCTGGCCCACAGTTCTTAGAATTCTCTTGGAGATAGTTTAACCTCGAAAGGCTGTTCATATTCTATTTCTCATCTTTCACTTAGAGATCAATGTTTATTTTGCGTACACCATGACATCAGCATTAGACAATTAGGGAAAAATCTAATCATTTCATCTTTATTTTAAATGGCTCTTGGATCCCTTCCAGTCTCATTGTGATGGAGGCAGGGAGGGAGAAAGGGTAATAATCTGATTTCTGTCCATATTTTCTGTGTTTTATGCTTTCCATTAAGGCCTTGCTAATCTCTGGTGTGCTCATTCTGACTTTCTGAACTTCAGGATCAAAAACTTCCCCTCCCCCATGTTTTTTCCTGAGTGGCCCATCTTCGAAAAGTATAAATAATATCGATTATGGTGTTTAATACCCTAATGAAACCCATAGTTATTGACTACATAATTAATATACTGTCTAAAAGTGAAGTTTGGTAGCCCAGTATATAAAGGTTTAGATATTGACTTGTGTTTGTTTGGCAATATGCCTTCTCAGATTTTATTTATAGAAAATGAAACTGGCTGTTCAGTCTCTTCTTGTCACTTGTTAGAAACCCACTACTCCTCCCTAGTAAATTGATTATTTCCTTATCTCAAAGAGAATATCCGCCCCCCCACCCCCCAGGGCTCCTACCCATCCTCTTTTATGTGGTTTGTTAGCTCTTAGTTTTATAAGCTATGACTTTCAGAAACACTTTTGAGAATAATTTTTTTTTCCCCTCTCAAAAAAGACTTTAGATGTTTAATTTTCATTGTTTTGAAAAAGAAGCCAACTGAGTATGTTTTATTATTAAGCTGATAAGTATTGTTAATGTCAAAAAAAGAATGGGTACTATTTGGACCATTGATTATTTCTTAACTCAAGTAATCCATGTTCATTGTAGAAAAAATAACCTGCAGACAAGAAAAAACAGAGTTGTCCTTAATCCCGCCTGTCAGCAATAATTGCTTGTATAGCTGACTACTTTTCTCTCTGCATGTATGTGTGTAATTATAGTTTTAGCTTGAAAATGGGATTATATTATGCATATTATTCTGTAATACTTTGCTCCTAGCACTAAAGAATGGACCTCTTTCCTGTTTCAATAAAAATAGATCTACATTATTTTTTTGTAAATCTGCGTAATTTTAATTGGCATTTGGCTATGTGTGTGCATGGCTAAGTTTATTGAGCCAATTCTCCTACCGGATGTGCATATTTTCTAACTTTTAAAGTTTTATTTTTATTTAGACCTAATTGGCATATAGCATTGCATTAGTTTTCTTTTTTTGACTGCATTGGGTCCTCATGGCAGTGCACCGGCTTTTTCTACTTGCGTTGGGGCATATAGGATCTTAGTTCACCAACCTGGGGTTGAACCCGCATCTCCTGCATTGAAAGGCAAACTGTCAACCACTAGACCACCAGGGAAGTCCATTAACTTTAGGTATACATATACTTTCTCATTGTATTTTAAAAACTCAGCTTTTGATGGGCAAGAATATTTTCCTTTGCTCCACTGTGAGACTGTGTGCCTCTCTCCTTATTCTGTACGTTTATCTGATTGTGCTTTCTTTGCCTTCGTTCAGTAAGAGCTCCTCTGAACTCCTCTTGTATACCATCAAGAGCTGGCAGGTGGTTCGAGCAGGCACTAGAATCCTCTGGAGCAAAACCAGGTGGTTGACTTGGGAGAAGAGGGCTGGAGCCATGGTGGCTTCCTCCTGCCTACCACATGGACATGGTTGTGGCCAAGAAGAGGCCTGAATCCTCTTGTTTTCTATTAGAAATGGCCTTTTGAAACATCTGACTTGCTTTATAAATCAACCTGATTTTAAAAAAATTTTTTTTTGGCCACGTTGTATGACATGTGGGATCCTAGTTCCCCAGCCAGGGATTGAGCCTGCACCCTTTGCCTTGAAAGCTCAGACTCTTAACCACTGGCCCACTGGAGAAGTCCCAAATTAACCTGCTTCTTATCTAAAGCTAATGAGGAATGATTATTAAAATCTTTTCATTATATTTGGAATGGCAGTTTCAAGTCATTGAGAAAAGTACATAGCACCTGTCTTCATTGACCACCTGTGCCATTTTCTCCCTCTAGGTGACTTTTTTTTTTTGGCCACACTGCATGGCTTGTGGCATCCTACTTCCCTGACCTGGGACTGAACCCATGCCCTCAGCAGTGAAATCATGGAGTCCTAACCACTGGACTGCCAGGGAATTCCCCTAGGTGACTTTACATCAAAATACCTTGTCCCCAAGAACTGCAGTCTATTTGGAGCAAGGCTTGGGGCTAAGTAGTAGTATCACAACTCAAATTAAAATTCAGTAGATGGCGAGATCACTGGAGACTCAAGTCATCAGAAAAAATTTCACAAAGAATTAGGTGATTTGAGACTCACAAATTGTAACCTTCATTTAGATCAGGGGCTGTCTGATTTATATGGAAAATGCGTACAACCCCTGCTAACAGCTATTCATTCTATAGTAACCACTGGCAGATAAAGCTATGTAGATGCCATTAAAGTTAAGTAGCATCAAAGGATGGAGAAGGCAATGGCATCCCACTCTTGCCTGGGAAATCCCATGGACTGAGGAGCCTGGTAGGCTGCAGTCCATGGGGTCTTGAGGAGTCGGACATGGCTGAGCGACTTCACGTTCACTTTTCACTTTTATGCATTGGAGAAGGAAATGGCAATCCACTCCAGTTTTCTTGCCTGGAGAATCCCAGGGATGGGGTCACACAGAGTTGGATACGACTGAAGTGACTTAGCAGTAGCAGCATCCAAGGAAACAGGGTTCCTGTGGAAGTAATGTTTGACCATGGCTGGTATAGAAGGACTAACTCTTCCCAGGTGGTGCAGTGGAAAAGAATCCACCTACCAATGCAGGAGACACAGGAAACGTGGGTTCGATCCCTGGGTCAGGAAGATCGCCTAGAAAAGGAAATAGCAACCCATTCTAGTGTTCTTGCCAGAGGAGCCTGGAGGGCTACAGTCCATAGTGCTGCAAAGAATCGGACATGACTGAGCGACTGAGCACGCATATCTTTTCTTGCATTGGGCTTGCAAGCCACATGAGTTTATGACTTGCCCCTGAACTTGTGGCTGAGACCCAACCCACCACCTGGCCATTTTTGCAGCCCTCCAGCTTTGCCAGGCTCTTGATAGCTGTCTCCCTGGACTGCCCCCAGGTCCTCCTTAGCTCTTGATAAATCTCAGAAAAAGTAGACTTTTCCGTATTTCTTTTTCATCCTTGAATACAGACCACGTGAAAAACAATTCCACCTGCCTCGTGAGATATATTTATATCCAATTCAAAAGTAATCGTGTAAACTTTTAATAATTTTGAGCCATTCTTATGAAATCATACCTGCTCCCTGGAGTATTACCCAGTTGGTAATTGGAAGTTTGTGCTGTCATTAAAAATGACAGCTTCCTCAGTTAACATTCTTGGTGCTTGTAAAATGCAGATAACTCAGCCTATATTTAACTTGTGTGGGGCAGCTTCCATTCCTTGGTTAGGTAACCAGGGGCTGGTGCTGGGAAAGCAGTAGAGCTCACTGCAGGGAGCAGCAGCTTTGTGTCCATGAATGTCCTCCCCCCGAAACGCAGTCAGAACAACGAGGACTTTTTAAAAATAAGCTCGGATTGGGCTCTCATCTCCCCTCTCACAGTTGACACTGCTGTTCATGTTGAAGTTTATTTATATCTTCAGTCAGCCATGGTACAGAGGTCATTTCTATTGGCCTAAAATTTTAGAGGCTTATGTTTGCCTCGGAAAGCTGATCTCCAAAGCACTTAGGCTTGGAATGCAAAGCTGGTCTTTTGGGGAAGTTTTCTGTCTCCACAGCAAACCTCTACCCTCCCACTCCACCACCACCACCACCAATTTCTCTCTCCATCATTTATTTAAAATTTGAATAGCTTTCGAAGGTGCATTCCTATAAACGAGCTCCCCACCTCTAATGGGCTCTCTCCAGGCAGCAAACCTTCCATAAAGGAGCCACTAATTAAGCAGAAAACGGTTTGTCTTGCTTAGCCATGTTCCATGAATCTAGCAGTCAATTTAGAAGATGGCAACATCCTTCTTTACGGCTATGATTTTAATAATATTCTTTTGTCTTTCTGCCAGCGGTTAGGGTGTTTATGCACGTCTTCCTCTCCATCTTGAAGACTCGTTGCCGTGGACTTTTTATGAATATCCTTATTAAAGTTACTCTTGATGGATCAAACCCTTGCCGAGCCTTCCTGGTTGGAGAGCCGGGCGGTGGGAAAGCTCATCCATTTGCAGTGAAAGCACGCACACAGGCTCCCAGGGAAGATGCCTGTCAGTCAAACGGCTCTCGTGTTGTGAGAGGCCCCCAAGGCTCTCTGGCCTTCTCCATCTGAAGGTGTTAGCTGGCTTCCCCGTTGGCGGATGTGCACACCCCGGCCAAGCTGCACATGCCTCCTATTCAAACCTTTAGCTCCTGGAGCCGAGTCTCCTTTTGTGTGTGTTATTCAAGTGCGGGGAGGCTAGGAAAAGCAGGGCTTTCTTAATTAGAAAGCAACATTCTTGCATAGTAGTGGTGTTCCGTTCGTGGCATAATTGTCACAGCAAATTACCAGTTAGGTTAAATATTGAGCTGGTAGTTCTCGGAGCTTCAATTATTTGCTCCACCCCGCCCTCCCCACCCGCCCCTACCCTCACCATCACCTGCTATCCTGCACTTCTGACTTGATCTTCTGCCAAGTGGTAGCTTTTAAGTGAGGCTTAGAGAAGATACACTCTACAGCAGGAGCAATAAATCTGGCTTTGGGCAAGTTATAGGACGCCGAGAACATCTGAATGAGGGGTGCAATTTTTGCTCGGTGCGAAAGCGGGGGATAAGCCGAGTCGTCTTTCCTGACTTCTCACTCCAGCTATAAAACCGCTAGGTCAGTCAGTATATCTAGCAAGGCTGTCTCCTAATGTGAAAACCCTATTTGAGATGCCACAAGAAATGCAAAGGAAATATAAGACTCAGTCCGTTCTCTCTAAATTTTCATCCGTGAGGGGGAAGGCCCACAACATGGTAGAGTACTTCTTATAAAGAAGCAAAATAGGAGACTTCTCTGCAGGTCCAGTGAGTGGTTAAGACTCCTAGCTTACACTGCAGAAGTCACCAGTACGATCCCTGGTTAGGGAAGTAGGATCCCGCAGGGGAAAAAAAAAAAAAAAAAGCAAAATAATAGCTATGGGAGAGGAGCCGGTGGAGAGGAGGGAACAGACTCTGGTGGAGGCAGTCCCAACACATGTGAGTTGTCATCGCAAGCGCAGGAAAAATGAATTGGCAGGGAGAAAAGAGATCCATCTCCAGCTGAAGGAAGGGCACACATTGTAGGCGCAGGAGCAGGAGCAAGGAAAGTGGGTGCAGATGTTACCAAGGAAATCAGCTTGGCTCAAGGGCTTGATCTTTGTAGAGAAATAGGAAGTGAGATTGCTGAGCATCAAGGAGAGCGGCCTGGACCTTGATTTACAGGGAGCTTAACATTAAGCCCTTTGGAATGTGGGTCCCAGCTAGCATCCTTTGTCTTTAATTGACCGATTGTCGGCTGCTTCCTGAGCCGGCGTTCAGGCCAGCCAGAAACCCTGGCAGATTGCTCCAGCGCAGCCTCTCTGCTTAGCCAACTAAACCGCCAAGGAAATCCTGCAGGGGATGTTATTGGAATGTTGTACACTCCATTCCTCACCAGCTTCATGCTGGGCGGCTCATTTTCTTTGGACAGAGATAGACTGGCTCCCTCTCTTGTTGATGGAATGAAAATTCTCCCTTGCATTATGGCTCATGTGATAGCTTTGGTGGCGGTGCCGTGGGGGTAATGAAGAGCTTTTTAATGGCTCTAGTTAAACCCAGTAATCTCACTCTATCAACCTTCAGCCGGTTGTGGGACTCTAACCGAGTTTTGTATTCCTTAACGCCTAACACCCACCACTGGCATCCAGAGCACATTTATAAATGGGTGCTCATTCCTTGACTCTAGGATCATGCCTCCTTCAACTCCACTTCTTGGCCGAGGTCAATCTCTCTGAATAAACGGGGGAAGTTGAAGTTATTTTGGCCTCAGCATCAGCCTTCTCAGTCTCTCAGCTATTGGCCTGCTGGTTTAGTGTCCCCAAGGCGAGAGAACTCATTTTATCCTGGAAAAGGGGGAGCCAAATTTGCTTCAGGACCTGCCTAGGTCTAATTAGCCCGGTCTGTAAGCAGGTGTGTAAGCGCAGCCTGTAAGTGCCCCCTGTGTGAGGGGGGGTGTGCACGCGTGTGCCCTCGGCTCCAGGAGCCTGGGCTCAGCCGTGGCTGCTGCTCGCTCTGGGGGGCCCGCTTCAATCCTCTTGTTCTCAAGAGAGCTGGTGCACGAGCCCACCTTACCCTGGTCTTCCTGAATTTCCCAGGTTCACCCCCAAATGGAAAAGCATTGGTGAACCTACTTGTAGGGAAAGGAACGGAGACGCGAATGTAGAGAACGGACTTGTGGACACGGTGGGGGAGAGGAAGAGTGGACGAATGGAGAAGGTGGCATCAATGGACACATAGACACTCTCAGGTGACAGAGGGACGGCTGGTGAGCCCGTTCTGTGTAGCACGGGGGGCCCAGCTGGGTGCTCTGCGGGGACCTGGAGGGATGGGATGGGGGAGGGGAGGGAGGGGCTGTATGTATAATTATGGCTGATTTGTGTTGTATTTCAGAAACCAACACAACATGGTAAAAAAAAAATTTTTAACATAAATAAAAAAATGGAAAAGCACCCAAGTGGATACGAATGTCAAGGCAACTTTCTGCTGCGCCTTAGTGAACTAGGAAATGCACCCCCCCCCACATTCCCCCGCCCAGGCAGAGGACCGCGCTGGGGCAGGAGAAAAGGTATAGGTGCGAAG
Organism: Odocoileus virginianus; assembly: GCF_023699985.2. Taxonomy (NCBI): domain Eukaryota; kingdom Metazoa; phylum Chordata; class Mammalia; order Artiodactyla; family Cervidae; genus Odocoileus; species Odocoileus virginianus. The sequence continues at coordinate 21,742,318 of NC_069690.1, forward strand.
AGAGGTCATTTTAACCTAAATTAAATAATGGAAATGACAATTATGAACAGCACTGCGAGCAATGACTAGGCAGCCAGGGCTACCTGACCATGACAAATGGCTCTCCGGGGTGGGGGTGGGGATGCAGGGCGCAGCCTCCTCTCCTGGTGGAGCCGCAAAGGGGTCCCTCCACCCGCCGGGGCGAGAGGCAGGGCGGGCGCTGCCTGATTTAGTCTGGAAGTTAAAATCGCTGGAGCAGTTTATAGAAACAGAGGAGTGAGCTGTACCGCACAATCAGTAGGCAGGATCCAGAGATGATGGCATAAACGTTTCAAATGTGCTCAGGGTAATTAGTTTTGAATTACCATGTGCATATTTTAAACATTTAAATGATCATCCCAGGTTTTCGAAAAACAGTTTCACACGGCTTCACGTCGCTCCCCCTCCCGGCGCGGCCTCCCCGCGGGAAGGCAGCCGGCGCGGGGCTGGAGATGGAGCCAGGTGGATGGAGCGGAGCGGTTCTGCGGCAGCCTCGGTGGAGAGACGGGAGCCGCGCTAACCCCGCGGATCAACGGGGATTAGGCCGCAGCCCGGGTCCTGGCGCAGACAGCTCGCCCAGGACTCTCCTTCCTCCAAGCCACGTCGTCTGTGCCAGTTTTTTTTTTTTTTTTTCTCAAAACGATTTGTTCCGCTTTCACGTTTTCCATTGTGCGTGAAAATGCATTTCCATTTGGGTAGCTTTTTTTTTTTTCTCCCCATTTTATTTTATGAAGACGTGGACAGCTGGGAAACTTGAAAGATGGTTAGCCAGGTAGGAATAACATGAGGGGTTGTACACCCTCGTCCATGTCCACCAGTCAACTTTCAGCAACTTCAGTCGACCCCTATGTTTGGGCCAGAATGCCAATAGCAGTTTCTGAAATCCCTAACTCGGTCGAAGTGGAAAGGGCAAGGGTTTTTCATGCCACAAACCTGCAGTCTCTCTCCTCTTACAGGCATTGCTAACGGAGGTGCAGGCTGGTCTCTTTCACAGGACCTTCCTAGGTCCTTCCTGTTCGAAGAAGCGGATATTTATAAAGTCAGGTCTCTAATAAAGGACCTGAATTTAGAGCAGAGGCTTAGAAAGCAGCCCCGGCATCCTTTTCTCCCTGTTAGGTGCTGTTCCTCCAGCAGGGGGAGCTGGGAGAATAAAAACTAGGAGCCCTTGTCGAGGACCTTTGGAGTGGGAGCTATCTTTGCTGAGATCCTGATTGAATGAAAATTGTTCATTATGCAAACTGTGTGGTGATACACAGAGGCGGCCCCCCAGGCACAAACCCCAAGTAGTTGCTTTTTCTCTCTGCAGATTAAAACATATGAATTGCTTTGATGTAATCTTATAACAAAGCCTAATAGAAATTTTATTTCTTCTGAAGTTGCCTGTCATTTCTTATTGCCCCCCTTCGTCTGTCCTATTAATACCCTTACAGTCAGGGATAGCGGCTGAGTTTAGACTGTATCCGAGGATGGGAACAGTGTTCTTTCCTTGGCAACGGCCGGGGTTATTTAAATACACGTACACTGCTTGCGATATGTTTAATCTCTTGGTTTTTCCTGCCCCCCCCCCCCCCCCGCTATTCATCATCTTAATGGAATGCTACAGAATATCACATTATGCAATGTGTTTAAATTGATAAATTATATTAGAAAAATATTGGATCGGATTTTTTAATGGTAAGTGGGCTTTGTAGAAATATTTCCTCATTAGTAGATCAGCTGCTTGCAGGGTAGACATTGTAAGGATTTGGGAATAAGCTATATTTATGACCTATTTGGCTAATTAAAATTAAAGCATAATTTTAGCATGAAGTTCCTGCAAGACTTTGCAGAGAGGGTGGAGGAAGAAACTTGCCCAAATCCAGTTACTTTTAAATGTCAGTTGCCATAACAACTTCACATGAGCCATATTTTTGCTTGAAAATTCCTTTTAGGATTCGGTTGCTATAATAATTTGCTTCAGCTCTTTTTAGGAGGCATATTTTCCTGTTTTCCTTTTGTGATCATTTCAAGGCTTTCAATACTGTAACAAAAATGACCATGTAAATAGCTCCACTCTTCTTTCCTTCTACAGGAGCAGAGTAAACCGCCCCCCCCCCCCCAAATAGAAGTGTAGGCTACGGGGGATTCTTTAACAGGGAGGGGTCTCCCAGACCACAGGGAAGAGGGCAGAGTTCTAGGGCTCTGTTGCTGCAGGAGCCTGTGTCCTTGTGTCTGGGAATCATTAAGACCACAGAATTTTCTGAAGTGTCACTATTCAGCTTTTCTGTGTCCTGGGGGTTTTGCATAAGGCAAAAGCAGTTCTGGCCCTCTGAAGGAAGTCTAGTTCCACTCTTGTATTCTGGAGGCCTGTCGCCTGCCATCAATTTGTTGTTCAGAGGAAATACTGGCATTTGATGACTGAGTGAGGCAATCCCCAAAGTATTTACTTAGAAGCAGAGTGGTAGCGGAGTCAAGTTCAGTGGCCTTTCTTTAGCTGTTTAGCTGTTAACCTTAATTCATTAGACAATGTGACCTCAGAGAGGCGCTTGCATTTGCGATCTTCTGGCCACAGGCGCACCAGAGGGGACCAGTACTGCCAGCCTTCCAGCTCTCTCCGGGGCTGACACTGTCTTTGTTGAGGGCAAGCTTGGGGTCCCAGGGAAAAGGTGTTGCAAGTGCAAAGTATTTAATTTCAAAAGGTTCGGGGTCCTGTCTCCTTGGAGGAGCTCTGCTGTTTTTGCTCACTTCCGGTATCCCTTCCCCGGGGCAGAAGTTGCAATCGGGTCTCTGAATTGACCCCACCATGACTTTAGTGACCCCAGGTTCTCTTCTGGGTTCTCATCATGGTCCTTCTTCCCCCTTGACATTTTTCCTGTTCTCACCCCAGCTCTTTGGCGGGATCTTGAATTGTCACATCTTTCCTGTGACTCGGAGGCTTGCAAAGGAACAGTGGGACTCCTGCAAGGAGAATAAAGAAAAGAGAGGTCTTGATGGCTCCCCTGTGGTCCCTGGGGGCTCCGCAGTGGGCAGCCCACTTGACTCTCTGCTGTCCATACCTGTGCGGCGATGGTAACCCCTGCCACCACCCCCACCCCTTAGGGTGGAAGTGAAGATCAAATGCAATGATTTGTGACAAAGAGAAGCATAAAACCCTCTATAAATGTGCCAGGGATAATAAGTATTATATTTTCTCCTCTAAGTGAAGCAGACTTTGGAAGTATGGAACTTACACTCTAGAAAAATCAGCTGGGCTGGAGACGTGAGCTGCTCTTTCCAGACCTTGGCAGTGTGTCTCCAAAGGAGACTTTGGTGAAGGTCTGCATCTGTTTCGGGATGTTCAACCTTTTGATTGTTCTGTACACGTTCACTGAAATGTAATACTTGACATTTCTCAAGCACGGGTTGTGCTTTTTTTTGTTTTTCAATCCGAATGTAACTGAACTATACGTTCAGGGAAGTGGAAATAAAACATGATTGCTTGGTTTCGATGTGAAGCTGGAGTTTCTGCTTCATTCTCATCCTCCTTTAAGGATTTTCATCCTTTCCTCAAGTTTCAGTCCCCAGGCACTAAAAGCAGACTGTTCCTTCACACAGGAGGAAGACAGAGGTGTGAGGGTGAGGCACAATCTGAGGACTGTGTGGTTAGATAGATATGGGTTCAAATCCCATAGCCTCCACTTATCTGATGTCACAATTCATTCCCTCATGTAAAAAGCATGGATGATAATACCCACACCTTTCAGGCTGTTGTGTATATTAGAAATAATATTTGTAAGTATCTAGCATCAGTTCAGTTCAGTCACTCAGTCCCGTCCAAGTCTTTGTGATCCCATGGACTGCAGCACGCCAGGCCTCCCTTTCCACCACCAATTCCTGGAGTTTACTCAGACTCATGTCCATTGAGTCAGTGATGCCATCCAACCATCTCATCCTCTGTCATCCCCCTCTCCTCCCACCTTCAATCATTCCCAGCATCAGGGTCTTTTCAAACGAGTCAGCGCTTCCAATCAGGTGGCCAAAGTATTGGAGTTTCAGCTTCAGCATCAGTCCTTCCAATGAATATTCAGGACTGATTTCCTTTAGGATGGACTGGTTGGATCTCCTTGCTGTCCAAAGGACTCTCAAGAGTCTTCTCCAACACCACAGTTCAAAAACATCATTTCTTCGGCGCTCAGCTTTTCTTTATAGTCCAACTCTCACATCCACACATGACTACTGGAAAAACCATAGACTTGACTAGATGGACTTTGTTGGCAAAGTAATGTCTCTGCTTTTTAATATGCTATCTAGGTTGGTCATAACTTTTATTCCAAGGAGCAGGTGTCTTTTAATTTCATGGCTGCAGTCACCATCTTCAATGATTTTGGAGCCACCCCACAATAAAATCTGTCACCATTTTCCATTGTTTTCCCATCTATTTGCCATGAAGTGATGGGACCAGATGCCATGATCTTGGTTTTCTGAATGTTGAGCTTTAAGTCAACTTTTTCACTCTCCTCTTTTACTTTCATCAAGAGGCTTTTTAGTTCCTCTTCACTTTCAGCCATAAGGGTGGTGTCATCTGCATATCTGAGGTTATTGATATTTCTCCTGGCAATCTTGATTCCAGCTTGTGCTTCCTCCAGCCCAGCATTTCTCAGGAAGTACTCTGCACATAAGTTAAATAAGCAGAGTGACAATATACAGCCTTGACGTACTCCTTTTCCTATTTGGAACCAGTCTGTTGTTCCATGTCTAGTTCTAACTGTTGTTTATTGACCTGCATAAAGATTTCTCAAGAGGCAGGTCAGGTGGTCTGGTATTCCTGTCTCTTTCAGAATTTTCCACAGTTTGTGGTGATCCACACAGTCAAAGGCTCTGGCATAGTCAATAAAGCAGAAATAGATGTTTTTCTGGAACTCTCTTGCTTTTTCGACGATCCAGCGGATGTTGGCAATTTGATCTCTAGTTTCTCTGCCTTTTCTAAAACCAGCTTGAATATCTGGAAGTTCATGGTTCACGTATTGTTGAAGCCTGGCTTGGAGAATTTTGAGCATTACTTTACTAGTGTGTGAGATGGGTGCAATTGTGCAGTAGTTTGAACATTCTTTGGTATTGCCTTTTTCTTTGGGATTGGAATGAAAACCGACCTTTTCCAGTCCTGTGGCCACTGCTGAGTTTTCCAAGTTTGCTGGCATTTTGAGTGCAGCACTTTCACAGCATCGTCTTTTAAGATTTGAAAGAGCTCAACTGGAATTCCATCACCTCCACTAGCTTTGTTCATAGTGATGCTTCCTAAGGCTCACTTGACTTCACATTCCAGGATGTCTGGCTCTAGGTGAGTGATCATACCGTCATGATTATCTGGGTCGTGAAGATCTTTTTTGTATAGTTCTTCTGTGTATTCTTGCCACCTCTTCTTAATATCTTCTGCTTCTGTTAGGTCCATACCATTTCTGTTCTTTATCGAACCCATCTTTGCATGAAATGTTCTCTTGGTATCTCTAATTTTCTTGAGGAGATCTCTAGTCTTTCCCATCCTATTGTTTTCCTCTATTTCTTTGCGCTGATCATGGAGGAAATCTTTCTTATCTCTCCTTGCTATTCTTTGGAACTCTGCATTCAAATGCAGAGTTTTCTCCTTTGCCTTTCACTTCTCTTCTTTTCATAGATATTTGTAAGACCTCCTCAGATAGCCATTTTGCTTTTTTGCATTTCTTTTTCCTGGAGATGGTCTTGATACCTGTCTCCTGTACAATGTCATGAATCTCTGTCCATAGTTCATCAGGCACTCTATCAGATCTAATCTCTTGAATCTCTTTCTTACTTCACTGTATAATCATAAGGGATTTGATTTAGGTCATACCTGAATGGTCTAGTGATTTTCCCTACTTTGTTCAATTTAAATCTGAATTTGGTAATAAGGAGTTCATGATCTGAGCCACAGTCAGCTCCCAGTCTTGTTTTTACTGACTGTATAGAGCTTCTCCATCTTTGGCTGCAAAGAATATAATCAATCTGATTTCAGTATTGACCATCTGGTGATGTCCATGTGTAGAGTCTGGTCTTACGTTGTTGGAAGAGGGTGTTTGCTATGACCAGTGCGTTCTCTTGGCAAAACTCTATTAGCCTTTGCCCTGCTTCATTCTGTACTCCAGAGCCAAATTTGCGTGTTACTCCAGGTTATTTCTTGACTTCCTACTTTTGCATTCCAGTCCCCTATAATGAAAAGGACATCTTTTTTGGGGTGTTAGCTCTAGAAGGTCTTGTAGATCTTCATAGAACCATTCAACTTCAGCTTCTTCAGCATTACTGGTCAGGGCATAGACTTGGATTACCATGATATTGAATGGTTTGCCTTGGAAATGAATAGAGGTCATCCTGTCGTTTTTGAGATTGCATCCAAGTACTGCATTTCGGACTCTTTTGCTGACTATGATGGATACTCCATTTCTTCTAAGGGATTCTTGCCCACAGTAGTAGATATAATGGTCATCTGAGTTAAATTCACCCATTCCAGTCCATTTTAGTTCTCTGATTCCTAAAATGTCACTGTTCACTCTTGCCATCTCCTGTTTGACCACTTCCAATTTGCCTTGATTCATGGACCTAACATTCCAGGTTCCTATTCAATATTGGTCTTTACAGAATCAGACTTTGCTTCTATCACCAATCACATCTACAACTGGGTGTTGTTTTTGCTTTGGCTCTATCTCTTCATTCTTTCTGGAGTTATTTCTCCACTGATCTCCAGTAGCATTTTGGGCACCTACCGACCTGGGGAGTTCATCTTTCAGTGTCCAATCTTTTTGCCTTTTCATACTGTTCATGGGGTTCTCAAGGCAAGAATACTGAAATGGTTTGCCATTCCCTTCTCCAGTGGACCACATTCTATCAGAACTCTCCACCATGACCTGTCTGTCTTGGGTGGCCCTACATGGCATGGCTCATAGTTTCATTGAGTTAGACAAGGCTGTGGTCCATGAGATCAGTGTGGTTAGTTTTCTGTGACTGTGGTTTTCAGTCTGTCTGCCTTCTGATGGAGAAGGATAAGAACCTTATGGAAGCTTCCTGATGGGAGAGACTGACTGAGGGGGAAACTGGGTCTTGTTCTGATAGGCAGGGTCATACTCAGTAAATCTTTAATCCAATTTTCTGTTGATGGGGGAGGGGAGCTGTGGTCCCTCTCTGCTATTTACCTGGCATATAATGGGCTAAATAAAAAAAAAACTGCAGTAATGATTGCTGTCCATCGCTGTGGAAGGGTCAAAATTCCTTTGGTCAGTTTGCCCCAGCTGCCAGTGCCCTGTGACCTCTGGAAGGAGGGTATATTTTTCACCCCCTCAACTGATTAGAATGAAACCTGAACTCCTGAGCCCAAGAGTGACCTTCATTTCCAGAGTTCTTGAAGGTAAATCTGGGACAGAAGGGGGACAGCATTCCAGGTAGGTCACTTAAAAAAAAAAAAAAGTCATTTATTTGGCTTTGTTGGGTCTTAGTTTTGGCATATGAACTCTTTGTTGCACCGTGTGAGATCTAGGTCCCTCACCAGGGATTGAACCTTGAACCCCTGCTTTGGGATCATGGAGTCTTAGCCACTAGACTACCAGGAAGTCTTCCAAGGCAGTCACTTTGAACTCAGCCATAGAAAGCATTTTGTAATGATCAGAACTAACGAATGACCTAAGAGGTCACTTTAGAATATAATGAGCTTCCATCCATTTTCCATTAAGAAAAGGCTGGTAAACATTTGCAAAACCCCTGAAGGGCCCTGTGCTTGGCCCTTGCGGCTCAGAGCTTGGGAGAGGACAGACGGTGAGGAGGCGCATTTTGGCTGCAGGGTTCAGCTAACACTTGCCTTTGATTCTCTTCCTCCCTGGGGATTCCTGTGGGGAGATGCTCTGTGGTGGTTGCCATCTTAGAAACTGCCTCCAAGGTTTCTAAGGTTCTCATGGCTAAGTAATAGTCCAGGGTCATGGTTTTGAAAGGTGTGGCCTGGCTCTGAGGAAAGGCTTGGTATCGTGGTGGCTTTGTTACAGAGCCAAAGTCCCAGGCACCTCAAGGGTAGGCAGAGGGTACAGTGGGAGGTGGACTAGAGAGAAAGTTTTGCCCCGGAAGCAGTTCCTCAGATGACTTCCACTGTCACTGTGAGTTGATACATCCAACTGAATCTCTGAGTGTGACCTCACTTGGAAAGGTCTTTGCAGATGAAATTATGTGAAGGCTCTTGAGATGAGATCATTCTAAACTAGAAGGTGAAAGTGTTAGTCACTCAGTTGTATCCAACTCTTTGAGACCCCATGGACTATAGCTCACCAGGAATATCCATGGGATTCTCCAGGCAAGAATACAGGAGTGGGTAGCCATTCCCTTCTTCAGAGCATCTTCCCCACCCAGGGATCAAACCCAGCCCCCTGCACTGCAGGCAGATTCTTTACCATCTGAGCCACCAGGGGCATTACCATCCTAAACTAGAGGGGACCCTAAAGTCAATGACCAGCGTCCTTAGAAGAGCAGGACTGAGGACACACAGAAGAGGTAACGTGAAGATGAAAGTAGAGATTGGAGTGATGCTGCCTCAAGTCAAGGATGTCAAGGATTGCTGGCAGCTGTGAGAAACTTAGAGAGAGGTGTGCGGCAGCTTGTCCCTCAGAGTGTTCAGGAGGAAAGAAGCCTACTGACCCCTAGATTTCAAACATCTGGCCTCCAGAACTGGGGAGGATAAATTTCTGTGGTTTTGAGGCACCCAGCTTATGGATCTTTGTTTCGGCAGCTCCACAACCCTATGCAGCTGCTGTTCTGCCATCTTGAATTCTCTCACGCTCTTTGCAGTGGGGCAGTGAGGGGAACCCTGGACCCAACCACCCAAGAGTCCGTCATATGCCATTAACAACTGTCTCCCTTGCTCCTGGGGCTGTTCCCTGAGGCTCCTCAGCTCAAACTGTCTCTTCTCTATCTCCAAATGCTCCCTGGGATCTGATTCCTTCTGCACCGGGTACAATTGTGTTGTATTCTTAGTGGCTGGGTTTTTATTACTTATTGAATTCTGAGCCACGGCATGAAGAAACACAGGGCCATCGCCACAAGGCATGAGCCCCTTGCAAAAAAAGGCACATCACCAAGCAGAAATAACATTTTTGAAAATCACCTAAAAAAAAAATGTAGCACCAAGCATGTAATAAACAGTTTTCAGCCACAGTCTGCCAGCCATAAATTTAATCTGTTTTGACCTGGACACAGCTGTTTTCCTCTCCTTTCTTCAGCATCTTATTCTGAGCTGGCAGCGGCCAAGTGCCCATTGTCATTGGCAGTGAGTTTTCATGTTGAAAGACACTTTAATGAGAGTGTTGGCACCACATTCCGCACCTCGGTGGGTATTGTTCCCTCAGCAAAGTTTGCAGTTAACGAGTTTGGGGTTTTGATCTCAAAAGCACTAGGGAGATAAGCTAGGAGGCCTGGCAGTGACATTCCTTTGGAGACAGGCAGGAGCCAGCACTGTTTTCCAGGAGCGGCTGATCAGCCTGGGAGGGGTCTGCAGGCAGACCACACAGGAGGGGTGAGGATGCTGGGCCACTCATCACAGCACCCACCCAAGCTCCTGCTTTCTCCTGGGAGAGAACACCAGAGCCCCTGGGTCTGCTTCCTTGGGCTGTGGTGGCCCATCTTGCTTTTCAGAAAGATGCCTTTCTTCCCAGGGCGGCCCAGCATTAGCATGGAAATAGAGACATCATTCTTGAGGGGACCTCTGTTGACATGTTCCTCACACATCAGTGCTAGGGAACCAGTCCCCCGGCTGTGCTCTCAGCAGAGGGGATACATTTACCCTGTCTCCTGGCAGGTGGTACCCAAGGAGCCCTTGCATTGGACCCTGTCGCCACAGAACGTCAAACAATGCGCCGACTTGGATTCTCCAAGCCTGGCTTGGATGTCTCCGGAGGCGGCCTTTCTCCTTCCTGGGACTAATCAGAACCTTTCAAACCGTCTTTTTCTCTTTCTTTCTTCTTCCTATTTTTTCCTTTCAATATTCTTTTCTGTGTGTGAAAGTACTAAGTTCTGAGTGCTGCTGAGAATGGAGTTGTCAAAAGTGGGAAAGGCAAGGGAAAGTCAAATGGTATTCTCTTCAGCTGCAGCTGAAGGTGTATGATGACTGTCTCCCACCGAGGGCCCATGCCAGGCACGTTGCCCCCTGGTCTGCAGCCCTGGGTGGTCATGAGGAACTCAAGGACCAGGTACGCTTGAAATGACGGAAAGGGTAAACCACGTCCAGCTGCCGCCCGCTAACCTCTGCTTGGCTTTTCTTTTTTTGACTGTGCCATGCAGCATGTGGGAACCTAGTTCCCCAAGCAGGGATCAAATCCACATTGGAAGCACAGAGTTTAAACCACTGGACCATTAAGGAGGCCCCTCTGTTTATCGGCCTCACTTGACTTCCGAGGAAGCCTCTCATGCCCATGGAATCCATTTCCCATCTTCCCTTGGACATGCAGTGGCCTCACGTGCACAGCGGGGCGGCGTGTTTGGTGGCCAGGGGTTGTGATTTGCGAGAGGAGGTTGTGATCCGTGAGGCCAGAGAGAGAGAGAGAGGCTGGGAGGCGGGAGCTGTCCTGGGTGGAAAGGCAACTTGTCTTTAATGGAGTCCTTCGCGGGAGCAGAGGGAGGGGGACTAGAGGGAGACGGGGAAGCTGCAGCGCAAAGTGTAAATAGGATGATTGTTGTCTCTTTCTCAGGAAGTAAATAAATCAGCTCCGTGTAGATTCGAGAGGTGGCTGGCGATGCTGTGTACTTACACGGCGTCCTGGACCCGGCCTCCTGACGTTGATTCATGACGCCTTCACCAGCCCACCGAGGGCGGGAGGTGGAGAGAGTTATTATCCTTCCTCTAAATCCAGAGACTGAGTGAGGTTAAGAGGCAGTAAGTTGAGAGTCGAAGGCGGGGTCCCAGCAGCCCTTCCAGCACTTCCTCCACTAGATCATGCTCCACTTAGAAGCAAGTAATTGTCAGGTAACCTATTTTTCGGGGGCTAATTTCAGCGTATGAGGGTTTTGTCTCCCCTGTATATTTCTTTGCCTGAAAAATGTATGAGCTTATGGAGCAGGAAAGAAGAATTTTAATCATGTGCCCGAGCTCATCTGGGGACCAAAGGTCCAAGTGAGAGAGAGCAGAGGATGGGATTTCTCGCCCCACCACACCCCCACCCCCTGCAGCCCCCAGCTCCACCGGAATGGAGTACCTTTGACACCCAGGTAAAATATGGAAGGGGAAACGCCTGTATCGGTGGAATCACCAGGCTTCTGGCCTTGGGTTTCCTGAAAATGTGGATCCGAAATGATTTTCTCATTAAGAATCTGTTGACCAAGTGTCCTGGGGGAGACTCAGTGCAGGAGAAGAAGTGAGATGCTTTGGCTGTGGGTTTTTGCTCAGCAGTGGTGCTGAGGTAGTGGAGCTGCGCTGCTGGGGTTTGCAAATGGGTGGAAAGTGCATAAGCCTCTGTCTTCTCAGGCCTGGATTTCCACCCTGGCTGGAGGATGGAAAAGCCAGGCAGTGAGGAAGGGATGAGATTCAGATCTCAGATGCCAGAAGGGAAAGTTCTTTGGAATAGTTCTCCGCAGTGCTATTGCTATACACTAGACCATCCGGAGCTCTTCTCACCCCAAACCCTGCAGCTCTCCCCAGGTTCCTGAGAACGGGCGGGGGTGGGGGGAGCAGGCGAGCTGCCGGTGGAGTTCTGTCTTGTGTGTTACCAAGGAGCAGGTGAGCAGAGGAAACTGCCTTCTGTCCCCAAAGACCAATTTCTTCCAGCACTAGCAAGTGTGCAGAGCCTCCGCCGAGTCCCATACGTCAGGGTGGCCCCGGCTGGAGCCTCACGAATGGCTCAGCAGATGGATGTAAACTCCGCATCTTCAGGCCCCCCCACCCCGGGGAGATGCATGGTTCCTTCTATGAGGAAAAGCACACCTGGGTATGCCTGCCCCGGCATCTCCTCCGCCCCTTGCATGACCACGATGGGGAGAGGAAGCTCTAGGCAGCTTGGGCCCTGTTCCCTTATCCTGAAGCGTCAGGGCCCGCACCGATCTGTGCTATATTGGGCAGGCCCTGCGAGGACGTAATAGTATGTGTTTAGCACCACTGCAGGGACCTGCCACCATTATAGCCGTCTGACGCAGTCTGGCGCCCCTCCCCCTCTTCCATCGTTTCCCTTCATTCCCTTATTCCCCTCCCTACCTTGCTTCTCCGTCTCTTTTTTTCTCTCACTCAGCCTCTGCTGAATTCTGCATTGACATCAGCACTTCCAAAAACAACAACAAAGGAAAGTAGGTCACTGGCGGTTTCAGGTCGGAGCTGGGCCCTGGTGCCAGCTGAGTCAGGGGGTACGACTCCTCCCATGGAGAGCAGGGAGACACCCCAAACTCTGCGCCTGCTGCTTTGTAAGTGGGGCTGGGTTCCCACCCCTGCCCCGTATTCTCTGGGAAGCACATATACCATGTGTTTGCACGCTGGCTCACTGACAAGGCGAAGTTGGGTCTCTGGCACTGAGAGCCACTTTCTGATCCTGGTATAGTGTTAGGGTTCAGGGACCCCGGGGTGTGCACAGCCAGTCTTGTGAGTGGAAAGGCAGCCTGAAAATCCACATGTTTATTCACACATGTGTACATAGGCCCGTCGCCTCGGCCTCTTCTGCCCTGCTCCTTGGAGGCGTCACACGTAATATTTCCTCTGCTCTCTGTGGTCATGGAACTCCCAGTTCTACTTGAAAGATACCCAACACGCTAATTGGGACTCCTGCTATGATTAAAAAGAAATTTCAGATTAGAGCCACCACGCTATAGAGCCGGGGAAGAAAACAGCTCTTTAGAAACACAGCAGGAACAGACTTTAGGCTTTGTTTTGTTTCTTCTAACTTTGAAAAAAATTGCATCTTGCTGGTGTTTTGCCCATGACGGCTTATGTACAAATAGCCAGTGGGTAGGGCCCAACCCATAAAGAGAGGGGCGCTTACAAGGAGACGAAGTTGCAGCTTCCCCCCACCCTTTCTAACACAACAGCTGCAATGAAGTTCTTTTTGTGAGCCTGGATCCTGCCTCGCCATCTCTGGCCTCCTGACTTGGGAGATGCCAGCATCCATTCCAGGGCAGCCTTTGCCCAGGATAAAGCTTTTATGAGCAGCCGAGGGTGAGGCGCACATTTCAATCAAGCTTCCTGAAGCGATTAGCTCTGGAGGTCCCCAGGGCTGGCCGGGGGCGATTTAAGCTGTGGTCACCACTGGCAGGAGGCTAGGCAATGAGGGCAGCACTCCTGGATGGTTTCACTTGCAGGGCTGAGCTCATCGCATGGGCGCTTTCAGATCTCATTAGCCTGGGGAGAGCAAGAGCACACTGTACCGCGTCCCCTGGGCTCCTTACCTTTTCAAGCAGCTTCTCTTGTTTCAAGTGGGATCAAATTCGCCCCACCCCTTTCTACCCCCAGCCCCCAGCCCCCAGGTACGATGTTTAAATTTTAATGTTGAACTCAAACCCTCCTCAGAGGGGACCATCTGACTCTATGTAGATGAAGTGTCTCCTTTATGTTGGTTTCATTAAAAGGCCCAAGAAAAGAACATCAATGTTTGCTGATAGAAGAGTATAATTGTCTTTAAGGGTAATTGGCTAATTATTGCAGATAATTGTCTGCAAATAATGGAGAGGCAGGTAATAAAGAGAGAGGAGTCTGCATGGAGGGGCTGGGGCAGGTAAGGAGACCTCACTGCTTCAGTGGGATGAGGCTGAGGCTAGGAGAGTATAAGGCAAGGACTGCACTGTCTGACTCCTCCAAAACCACCATTCTCAGGGTCTTGCGATTCCCCAGAGCAGGAAAATTCCAGAAAGAATTTGGAGGGCCTCCCTGGGATGGCCAAGGAGAGACGTGGAGAAACAAGAGCCCCTATGCACTAATTCTATCAATTCACAAAAGGAGGGGTCCTTTCAGGACACCCCTCTCCATCTCCCAGCCAACACCAGGACTCAATTTCAGAAGAAAGGATTATCTTTATATTGAATAATTTTGGTTTAATGAAAAGTTCTCTACATTAACGTGTCATCACAAATCACCAATATTGCAATCACAGGCTCCCCTTGTCTTCAGACCATTTTCCCAGAAGCAGTTGCCACATCTTTTGGAATGAAGAGGAAGCAGAGAACCTGGGTTTGGCATGTGAGATCTTAGTTCCCTGACCAGGGAGGGATTGAACTCGTGCCCTCTGCAATGGGAGCATGGAGTCTTAACCACTGGACAAACAGGGAAGTCCAAGAACCTGGGTTTGAAAGGCTGTTGCCATTTTATTCTCCCAGTCTCTCAATCTTCCCTGCCCACTCCCCTCATTTCCTTTATGTGACATAGACGATTTGATCAAAGCCAAGCCGGTCAAGAAGGACTGTGTCCTACCGCCTTAGCCTGGTCTGTTCGCTGCTGAGAGCCAGGGGTGTCATCTGGAAGGCAGAGCGCCACCTGTGGGCCAGGGTGGAGAGTGCAGCAAGGATTACTTGACGCTTTAATTAGACTCCCAGTTTTTAACTTTTTTGAGGATCTGATGAAAAGCTCTCTGTAGAAACTTGCACATCCCCAGAGGGCCTTGCATCAGTGCCACACAGTTGATGGACACACTCCCTCATTCCCCAACTCTGTTTCAGAATCCTGAATCTTGACAAAGCTCTCTCATCTTTCTCATTTCAATGACATATTTACACTTAAAATCCCAATGTTTCATTCAGAAACATCCAAGCAAAAGCGTAACCATTTATATCATTGTCTCTAAAATTGAATAAAGTTTCAATAAAGTTGAAAACTTTATTTTTCCTAATCAAAGTTGTTTAAATAGAAAACTCTACCTAAATACGTAAATAGCATGAATTGAAAATAAATTTAGAATTGAAAAAAGCAAAATAACCTGAAGTTATACAAGATGTTACCATTGGGGAAAACTGGGTGAAGTCTATACAGGACCTCCTTGTACCTTTTGTGGTGGGGTAGGGGATGGGAAACTTCCTGTGAACCTATATTATCTAAAAAAAAAAAAAAGTTTTTTAAAAATGGAAAAAATTTTCACCAAGATAAATTATAAAAAACTACACTATCATCTATGATAAATTATTACTTGAGTTAGTGATTGCCTGTTCATGTTTTAGCCAATTTGCTATTAGATGATTTAATATTGGAACCAAACTTTCAAAATTCATGAAAATACTCCAAACAAACAAAAAGCAGCTATATTTGACTGAAAATATTGTGATGATAAGTTAATTTTCCAAATGAACAAAAACAACAAAAGGAAAATCTAAATGTCCAAAACAGTCTCAACAAAGCTCTGAGGAGAGGCCAAAAATAAATGATCAAAATTGCGGAAGGGGGATTTCCCTGGCTGTCCGATGGCTAAGACTCCATGCCCCCAGTGCAGGGAGCCCAGGTTTGATCCCTGGTCAGGGAACTGGTTCCCACATGCTGCAACTGAGACCAAATAAATACGGCCAAATAAATAAATGAATTTTAAAAAATGAATACTGAAGAGACTTCCCTGGTGGTTCAGTAGTTAAGACTCTCTGCTTCCACCGCAGGAGGTGCAGGTTTGATCCTTGGTTGGGGAACTAGGATCCCACATGCTGTGCTGTGTGGCCAAAAAATTAAAAAATGCTGAAAGCGCAAAAAATTGTAAAAAACGCAGGCACTTGAGAGGAGCAGCTATGAAGGTACCTGTTTCCTGTTTGTACACAGGGGCCTCCACGTTGTCCTCGCAGGTCTAATTGTCGACTTTGAGTGGCTCTTACCCACTGTCTTCCTGTCACAAGGTGGGAGGTGTGCTGCAGGGGAAAGGAACATGGGGCTGGGTGTTCTTTCTCTGCCTTTGCTGTTGGAATTACTCTACTGTCAATATGTGGGGTCCTTTCAGAAATGGGGACCCAGATACCACTGTCAAGAAACTGGAGAGGGGCTTCCCTGCTGGCTCTATGGTGAAGAATCCATCTGTCAACGCAAAAGACACGAGTTCGATCCCTGGTCTGGGAAGGTCCCACATGCCGTGGAGCAACTAAGCTTATGTGCCACAACTACTGAGTCTGTGTTCTAGAGGCCAGGACCCAAAACTACTGAGCCCATATGTTGCAACTACTGAATCCCGTGTGCCCACGCTCCGAAACAAGAGGAGCCACCCCAATGAGAATCCTGCTCACCGCAACTAGTGAGTAGCTCCCACTCTCTGCAATTAGAGAAAAAAACCCGCACAGCAGCGAAGACCCAGCACAGCCAAAAATAAATAAATAAAATTATTAGAAAGACAGAAAAAGAAAGAAACTGGAGAAATAACCCTGCCAGCGTGGGAGATCTTTGTTACTGTATCCTGGTACTTGTGGGGGTGTCTGCCAGCTCCTCCAGTCACTGGCAATCCCAGTGACCCAGTTTGGGAAAGTTTAGGGGGTCAGGAATGCAGAGAGAACCTGTAGGAAAAGATTCTGCCTTTTGATTGATTCTGAAAATCAGTTCTTCTGAGGGTAAAATTCCTGAGGGTGGGAAGAAAGAGTTGAGTCCCACCCCACCCAGGGTGGTCCCACTCTTAGCACTGGGTCATGTAGGAGGGGGTCTTCCACTCAGGGAAGGAAACCCAGAGTTGTGTTGGGGAAGACCCAAGTCTTGGGCTCAAAAGCATGGATTTTTAGTATCAGGAGACTCATTTTCTCCATCTGCAAAATGGGGATTGTGATCCAGTCCCCTCAGAGGTGACCATTCCCAACTAACTCTGAGGTTGTGTCTACAAGGGGACTTAAAAAAACTCTGAAATTCCACCCAGTTCTAAGTTGCTTTTTCATTGTCATTCGTCACTGGTCTTAGGAGAGAAAAACAGATGAGGAGGAAAGATTCCCAAGAAAACAGGGCCATGGCCTTGCTGGGTCTCATGGGCTGAAGTGGGTCAGCGACTCTGAGAGAAGAAGCTGTCCCTGAGAGGAGGCTGAGGAGAGTGGGCCAGAGGAGGCCACTTCTGATGACGGCGGGTGTCCCCTGGCCCCTGGGAGACCAAGGCCAGGCTGGGCCCAGTGCGGGGTTGGTAGGGAAGGAGAGAGGAGCTCCAAAGACAGCAGAATCGTTGCAGGGAGAAGCCCCCCACCCCGGGAGCATCACCTGTGAGGCCAGGAGGGCCGTTCGTCTGGTCTAGGGAGTGGGGAAGGGCCACCACAGGACAGGTCCAGCCGATCGGGGACAGCTTGGGGGTGTGGAGTCCACAGCAGCCTCTCCTACAGTACCTTCCACCCAAGATACCCAGTCTCCACCCTGCCTGCCTCTGTGGGCACAGAACTGAGGGCGCGTGAGGCCCCCAGGGTGGTCTGAGTCGCCTTCCCGATGAACTCGGTTCACAGCCGGCAGAAACACAGACAAGGAGGTGAGCCTGGAGTGGCGTCGAGAAGGGAGGATGGTGTGGAAATTCAGAAGAGCCTGTGCCTTAGACTTGCAAAGTGCCAGACACTCGGTGGCACTTTAAATGCTACAGATAAAACAGTGAGAGACTCGCTGGGTGGCAGGCACGATGGGTCAGGGACCTCGGGGCCTCTGAGGCTCAGACGCCGGCATAAAGGATAAAAACACCTTGGAGACCTCAGTGACCTCGAGCATGGGGGCGGAATGCCAATGTGGAGAGGCACCCGCCACATGCCCACGGGCATGGCCTCCAGGAGATTCAGGACTCAGTCCCCTGGAGCCTCCTTGGGCTGGGAGGCACACAAGCCCTTTCAGGGTCAAGGTTCAGTGGGAAATGCTGCCCCCAGGGCTCAGACCCGATTCTGTCTCTGGTCACATGCCTACCAGTCCCTAAAGAGTGCTCACCAGCGTGTGGGTAGGGCAGGACTCGCCCCACCTTCCACCCTCCCTGGGCAGCGGGTGAGTGGTGTCTACATGACAAACCCCTCCACCCTGCTCCTGACTATGCTCCCTGGCTGCTCAGACAGCAAAGAATCTGACCGCAGTGGGAGAGACCCAGGTTCAATCCCTGGGTCGGGAAGATCCCCTGGAGGGAGCATGGCTACCCACTCCAGAATTCTTGCTTGGAGAATCCCCATGGACAGAGGAACCTGGTGGGCTGCAGTCCTTGGGATTGCACAGAGTTAGACATGACTGAGTGAATAACATTTTCACTTTTTTTTTTTTTCAGTCAAAGGGGGATGTTGGTGGCTGGAAGGTAAGTTCCTTATCAATGCATGTGGTGGGCATCAAATCTGGGGACCATGTGAATGTCCCATGCTCGGATGCACAAGGACAGTGACCGGACACGGTGCCTGAGAGATGAGGTTTTCTCCCTACTGCACCTTCCTGTCTGTCTGTCTGCATCTTTCCTGCCTCCGACTCTGGCTTCATGATGCCTCAGAGGGTTGTTTTTTCTCTCTCCAAGTGACACTATGTGTGTCTTTTGGGGTCTCGCCTGGACTCCACCAGTCCACTCTGGGACCCCATCCCCTCACCATAGTTCCCTCGGTGGGTTTGTCCTGCCGGCCCTGGTCCCTGAGAACATCTTATTTGGTGGCTGTCCCTTGCATCTCTCTCTGGCTGGAGCAGTGAGCAGACACCTGGATGCTGCCATGTCTCCATCTCTGGTCAGCTGCCACTCGGAAGGCATCCTTGTCTTGCCCATGACCGTCCCTGAAGCTGGGGGGGTTGAGTGATCCAGAGCCTCTTGCCTCGGAGGCCTCCCACCTGTCTAGGTCCTGCGCACTTGTGTTTCCTTCTTCCTTAGAGTCTGTCCCCTGGGAAATGGTACTTACAGAGATTGAAGAGTTTAATACATCTCTTGCTTCCTCTATTTTCTGAGAGGGAGCTGCAGAAACTGTGGTTGGCAGGGGCTCCCCAAGATGCCTGGCTGAAGGAGGAGGTGGGGTGGGGTGGAGCCTCAACCAATTTGGACAGCACTGTGACCCCAGCCCACTCTGCAGCAGCAGTGTCAAGTTCTGCAGTTCAGACATGCCATTAATGTGCACGCTGCCACACAGGAATCTGTGACACAAAAGGCACAGCCTTCCCCACCCTCCTGGTGCTTAGAAACGAGGAGCTGTAATGAGAAATAAGAGCTGAAAGCAGAGAGATGCAGGGCAGGCCACATCCGTGCAGGCGGGTGGCGTAGCTTGGAGGAGGCTGACCCACTTCTTTTGGAGGTAAGGGGCCTTGTGGGCCAACTCACTGAAATACCACTTAAATTAGCCATTGCTACCCACACAAGGGTCCCCCATTGTCTTCACCCCTCCTGCATTTCTTTTGGAGCATGCCAACACAGACTCACAGCTATCCTGGGCTCATTGTCCCTTGGGGCATCCTCTGCTGCCTCACCCAGTGGACGTTTTAAGACCATAACCCTCCCTGATTCTAGGGGCCCTCTTAAAAGAGACAGACTGAGAGAGACAGCACAGGTAGGCATGTCTCACACTGAGCCTCCCTTTCTTCCTGGCTTTTTGGTTGTACTGTGAGTTATTTAGCCAACAATAGATATTTATGTATACTTTTTTAGAGCTTGTATTTATTAACAGCCTGCAAAGAGGGGAGACGGGGAGATTTACACTGAAAGCACAGTGAGTTAAAAGGGACAATTAGAGGAGCAGAAAGAGATATCAAGTAGAGAGCTGAAAAGGATATTTTAATGCACAAAGGTTCTTGAGATATTTCCCAAGTAGACAGAAGGTAAAAGAAAATTGGCCCATTACAAGCTGATGGTGGGGAATTGGTAACATGGGATGGGAGTAATAGCTGATGGGCTAAACTCCTACTTAGACCAGAGAGCCAGGCTGGGAGGAGGTGAGCTGTAATGCGACCACAGTTGCGTCAAGAGGCTGAACATTAGATATTGAGAGGAACCCCATCAAAAGGTACACTCGCTGCTGATCCAGCAAAGAAGATACACAAAGCAAGGCTGACTTCTTCCAGGTCAGGGTGGAAAAGGCCCCTGAGGAGCTGGGTCCCAGAGTTGGGTCCACCCAGGGGCTGGTGGGGACAGTCTGAGTGGTGGATACTTAAGGGCAGATTTGCTGGGAGCCACCAAATCCCTGAGGCTCCCAGCTGACTCCAGGGAGCCCCAGTCCCAGAGCAAACCTGTTCTCTCTGACCCCGGACGCTGCAGCTTGTCCTCCAAGAAGCCTTCCTGGTTCCTCCCAGCCCCCTCAAACCTGTCAACAGGCCTTCTGGAACCCCCCATTTGCCATAGTGGCAGAGTGCTGAGTGATTAGTTGGGTGACAAGTAAACATTTGCTAAATGGGATTCTTGGCTTCCTGGTAATGAACAGCCCCAGCAGGAGAGGAAAAAAGGGAGGTGTAGTCTGGGGAGAGTTCTGGGGATCACTGATGGTCTGCTGGAG